>NC_040228.1:20244296-21682463 GCF_001444195.1 Xiphophorus couchianus | reverse complement strand
AAACAGTTTTTGTCCAAAGCTTCTCAGTTAAACCATTGGATGAATCTTTATTTTTCGGTTGTCTAGAGAATAATACTTGACGGTATGCACTGACAGTTAAGGATTTTGGTTTGGGTTTAAGTTTAACACCCCTTTACTTGACATTTTGGACAATTTTGTGGGGACAGTTTGGCAACACTAAGTCCTTCTAGACATAGATGAACAAAGTTGATGTTGAAGAACTTGACTTGCCTGCACAGACCTCTAATTTCAAGCTCACAAAGCAAACTATCTCATCCAACATCAGTGTCTGACCTCACTAATGATTTTGTTCATTGGATTTACATGTTAAGCCTCTACAGAGCTATAAGAAGCCAGTAAAGTTCACGTCTCGATACTTTTTGTTGTAGTTGGTTGATTATTTTGTATATATTTTTCATCAATGACATCAGCATTATTTTAATTATTTCTTGTTTGTATTGAACCGAACAGGTAAACTGGGAGCTAAGAAATTGGAAAATCAGTAAGAGCAGAAAAGTCTTGGCAGATCATATAAAAGAAACCATAAATTTCATACTGAGTAGAAGTTGAAGAGTAAATCTTCCTTTTACCACGAGTGTGTTCTGTTAGAATAATTGGCCCGGAGAAAGAAAAACTGTGTGTCAAGAGTGACCTAATTAGTTAGAGCAGAGACTTTTAACATTGCATACTGTCTCTTAAGCAAATTGCAGGCGAATGGATCGGAGAACTACACCTCTTGTGTGTGTCGATAGAGGAAAAAACATGCAGCTTCTTCATTTGTTCTGTGGTTTAAAAACACGGTGCCTGAAAGGCAGCATTAAGACCGATCATGAAAATATTAATGATCTTCCTGAGATTAATTGCAATTCAGGGAAATGGGATACAGCTGATCGATAATAATTAGAAGTCAGCTACGTAAATAAATCATTCATTAGTAAAACCGATGTCAAAAACTTGCTTCCACTCTGTTTTTGATTGCATTTCACACAGCTCATTATATTCTGCTCTAATTTCTTGCTTATCTACAATAGTATCATTGGGATGTCATACTCGTCTCCCTGTTGTCTTGGCAGTGAGGTAGAAACTTTTTCCCAGTAATGGGCTCGCTATTGAACATTAACAAGTAATTGAACAGTAATGAACTGTTCTGTGACCTGTGGTGTGTGAGTAACTGATTCTGAAAGCAGCATTTGCGGGCACAATGTGTGTCTACAGGGTAGGCAGGCGTGCACTGTGTAAAAGGCAGCTGTCGCGACAAGGAGCTGTTGTTGCACCTTTGGCCTATAGATGGCAATGCTGCATCGTTTGGACGAGTGAAAGCGCCATGAATCCAGTGTGATACAGCTTTAGGTGATGATCCCTCCTTAAATAAAAAGACAACTCTGAGCAAAACCCACCAGTGTCCACCTCATATGGATTAAGATTTGTTTTGTTGTGTTTGGGGATTAATATGCTATCTTGGTGTGTGTTTCCACAGCTGTCTAAAACATCACACTACCTCTCAATTTTTTATCCCTGCTCTCATTCCTTGTATATCTAACTGTCGCAGGGTGTAATGCTGGGATTTAATTTCTCTCCACATATCTCTTATTTAAACTAACCTGACCCTGAGCAGTGATTGTCATCTGCTTCAGTTCAACAAACCCCATGGATGGTCTGTGATTTACAGTGAGCCCACACAACAAGAAAAACATATAAGATAAGTTGGAGCTGAAGAAATACCTGGACTTTCCTAACACCTAATAAAATGTTATTGTCCAATAAAGCTCAAGACAATACTTAATAAGATTCATAAAGTCCAACATTTTGTTCGATTTAGTCACTCTGAAGCTCTCTGACAAAACTACATGGATTTTGTCCATGTCTTCAGCAGAAGTAAAGACTTTAGCTGCAGCTATAAAGGGTTCTGTATGCACATGCAAAACATAAAAATAAGTGTAATTTTAACTATGCCCACCTATATTGTGACTTTCATCTGATTAAAAATGTACTGAAAAACAAGCAAATGTATTAGTGGACACAATTTGTTAAATGAAAAAGTTGCAAAACCCTGATCTGAGTGTGCAGACTCTTAAATTAATACTTTGTTGAGGTACATTCAGATATAATAAAAGCAGATTCTCCTTTAAGAAGCATGAGACTACTAAATTTGGTCCACTTAAATTTGAGTGGACCAGTACTCAGTCCACTCAAATTTGTGAAAGTTATGCGATTAGATTACGAGAATGTTTCTATTTCTCAGCTGAGCCCCTCGTTTTTCTGTTGCCTTTAGCTCTGCGCTCTGATTATCATATTCCAAATCTTTTTTTTTTTTTCTGGTAAGGATATATTTTGTTTATTTTCATGTATTTTTGAACTCGCTGCAAAGCAGAAATTTTTCATCTTCGTTTTCTTGCAGGTGTTTGGTTAAAAGTGATTGTTTTTTGGATTTTAGCCACCTTCACAAAAGCACAGTTAAATCTGACCTCACAGATTTCTGCTTCCACCACCATATTTTATTTTATAGTGTTTAAAACATTCTTTTTGTAAAATTCTGCTTTTGTTCCAAATTTACTCCTCTGAATTTTGGCCCAAAGGCTCATGTTTGTTTGTTCATCAGAAGGTAACATGTTGTTCCCCCAAAGTTTTGGAAGATTTTAGGAAGGTCTGGACGTTTAATTTAGCAAAAAATGCTTCTGTGCTGCTACCCTGCTCACTAGTCATACAGGAGATCCAGGAGAGCTTGTCACATTGAGAACATCATCACAGCTTCCTGGCAGCACCCCTGACCATTTTTTCTTTTTTAGCAGTTTTCTGTGAAGTACGTCCAGCTGTCCCATGTTACGTCTTCTCTCTGTTATCTTTGTACTGAGATTCTTTTGTAACTTCTCTACAAACCATGATGCTTCCTTGTGCTTGCAAGTGAGCAGCTGGCAATTGTGCTCATTGTGGGTCACATAAACTGTCAAGAGGTGTAAAGATTTGTCGAGGTAAATAATGGTAAATTTTAAATTGAAAGATGCTTCAACAAAGTAAAAGTTTAAGGGTGCTGTTTTGTTGTTGAACTGTAGAGGATTTTAGTTTTAAATATAAAGATGGAAGATTATTTTACTGCGCCAGCATGCATAAAACTTCTGACCTATCTGATTTACGTAGCAAAATGTCTGCTAACACTAATTGACGTGGCAGTTCTTCTTGGTGCAAATCATCATGGTATCACATGATGCTGATTATCTGAACGACGTCTTAGACCAGGCTTTTAGTTTGTTTATCCTGATTCTCATTGTAAACTGAGTTTTGTACTCGAAAAGCTCCAAAAGAAATTTTTACCCAGCTCAGCCTGATGAAGTCTGCTTCGGTCGGGATTATTATGATAAATTTTGTTAATTTATTTCTAAAACTGTGAACCAAATTTTAATTAAAAATTGTCAGTGCAATTTCAAGTAATTCAAAAGGACATGAAAACAAGGACATGTCTGCTTTGCATCGCAGCCTGCACAAATACAGTACAACAGTCCTTTTCACTAAACTAATTTTTTATCATCCCTTCTGATTATACAGTGCAAAGTGGGGTTGCATTAACCTCACAGTCACCCCAAGGCTCATTTCTTTCATTGGCCCCACAGTGCAGTGACTGCGGAGGGCTTTTGCCTTGGGCACAGATGGTGAGCATCATGAGACTCTGGGGACCATCCAGGCTTGTGGCCAGGTTCTGCTTTCTGTGAGAACAGGTAAGCCAATAGCAGAGTGATGGGGGACGACAAGAGAAAAGATATAATTGCCACAATCATTTCCTTATGGCTGCATCATTGAATTTAGGTGTTTGTTATTGTCCTGCCTCCTGCTGAAAACAAGCAATTATTTAAAAAAAGTCAAAGAAGAACTAATAGGCTGGAGAGATGGTGATTTGAGCTGGCGCGCTCTGCCGTGTTTTATTCTGCAATTTGCATTGTAGACAGAGACGTGAAAAGGGGCTGAAATGGATTTGATTGTGAAAGGATGAAATGGCTCACCACACATGTCGACTGCTTGGGTTATTGTGACCGTCAGCTTGCCTTCATTTCCTGCCTCTTTGGAAACACTGGGATATATTTAAGTGTGTCTAAACCCTACTTGGGTTTCATAGTAGCTGCAGTTTCAGCAAAGGTTACATAGAGCTATTTTTCTGAATCCAATGCCTCTTCCAAGCCAAGATGCATAATGAAAATGCAGGAAAAATAATGATGCATAACTAACTTTGGGTATTTGAATGGAATATTGAAAATATGAGCTTAGTATTCGCTTGACTATATATAATAACACAGTGTGAAGCCAAGAGAATATCTTTTGGTTTAACTCGGATGATTTAATATGTGGAATTGATAAAACCAGATAATTAATTAATTCTATTTTATAAATGTTATTGTACATGACTCTCGTTCAAATAAACCAAAGTTTGACATCAGAAACCTCAGTACCAAGCATGCAAAAAAATGTAAATTAGGTCATTATGTAGTCATATAAAATAAGCATGGTTTAAAATTTTTAAATAAGCCCTAAAACAGCAAAATACAGAAGAATCCAAATGACGGTCTAAATCACTGATGGGGTCTTAGTTTAATATGGAGGGATTAGTTCTACCTAGTTTGTTGTGCAGTGTAAGAAAGCTCCTCCAATGCTGTGCAGGTGCTGTTTACCTCCCGACACAAGACTATGTTGACGGTCGATTGGAAACTGATGAAATCAAAAGTGTCTCAAAAGTGCATCTCAAAGAGCCAGGAGAGCGTTTCCTTTCATCACCGCGCAGTTAAATTATTTAGTTATGTAACCTACTTCAACTATAATCAGAATACATTATACAGGTATTTTTGTGGCGTAAACAGAAGCGGATAGTTAGCTTTGCGCTACACCCAAAGGCTTACCTGATCTCACATCAACATATGAAAAATCAATCCTTCTCAACAACACAAAATGTTCTTGTTACACCATGAAGACTGCGAGGCTGTGAAAGGTTTTTCTTCAGATGTGCTGTAAATTTAATTGAGCTATCAGCTGCAGAGCTTCCTAAAACCTTTTCACATTTTGCCACATTAATAACAAACTGTGGTAATGCTTATTGCTTTTATTGTAATTTTGTACACCAGACTGAGACAACCATGCATAATTGGGGATGTGGTTTCTTTTATTTTTATTACTACAAAATTATGACAATTTGTTTTTGTCCAAGTTCCTGCAGAGGAAAAGCATTCCTACAGCATGCTGCTGCCACCGCCATGTTTTACCACAAGAATAGTAAGTTCAGGGTAATATACAGGTTTTCTCCACAAACAGTATTTTACTTACTATTTATTTGAAAACAATACTTTTCATAAGTCTTTTTTCAGCAATCTTTTTTTTTTTTCTTGTTGCAATCGAGTACTTTTTAAAAAAACATTTTTTTAAAGGAGTTTCAAGTAAAAAAAGTACCTTCAAAAATCTTTGGAGTTTACCTACACATACAAAAAAAATGTTGGCTCCAATTTAAATAATTACAACATACTCAGATTTATAACTTTAACTTAAGTTATGCTCACTAAAATTGCACAAGTCAACTGAATGAAAATTGTAAAAATGGAGAGTAGTTTGCATTTATTTTTAAGTAAGAGCTAATTACGTTTTGCAGTGTAGCTACTGTCTTTTTAACTGAGCTATTATCAACTTCTATTTGTCTGCTTTTCTCCTCGATCTTCATGATATTATTTGTTCACTAATCGTTTCTAACAAACCACAGAAACTTTCACAGAACAGCTGAGATTAAATCACGGTAGACACAGGATATCTCATTTTGGCGACACTGGATTTTATTTCAGGGTATTGGAGTAAAGAGGGGTGAAGATGAATGCAGTTTTACTTGGATTCAGATATCTGGTTTTGCTTCCATTAATTCCCCACTTTGCTTTGGTCCATCAGATAAAATCTCAATAAAATACATTGAGGTTTGTGGGTTTAGCATGACAAAATGGGGAAACATTTATTATGAATACTTTTGACATCCTATGATTCTCTTATGCTTCCTCTTATCTTTTTTTACAGTATTTATTGGTTCTTTCTATAACAATTTCTAAAATCATAAATGCACATTCCAAAGTGTTTTTTTTTTTTTTTTGTTTAAAACGATTAGATCAATCATGTTACAGATTTTGATACAAACCAGACTAACTAGGCATAACCAAATCATTGGGCTTTCAGTGCAAAATGGCAACAAAACAAGATCATTTCCTTCTCCCTTCAATTCAAGTCAGTCAGCGAATATCTTTGCTGCATCTTCACCCTGTTTTCGTTAAACACCTTTTAAAGTAATCCTCTGAATTTAGAGGCCTCTTTTGTGCGCTTCACTCAGGTTTTTTTTTTCAGTGAAGGTTAAAAGACTTGATTTGACACCAGATTGCGATTTAATTATTCCACACACGACATGTCAAGTGCTACTTTAATACTTCTGAGGCAGTTAGAAAATCCAGTGAAGGTGTCGTGATGAAAGCGTGGGAATGCTGACAGTATAATCGAGCGGCTTATAGCACAGATTTGATTACGGTGTATGTCGCCCTTCTGTATATGCAAGGCTCCCACAGAAATCTACAGCGATGCTGTTTACTCTATAGTGCGCAACTTCACCCAGGTGATCTCCTCAAAATGACTACAAAGTGCTGCCACATTAAAAAGCAGCCAGGAAACGCAGGTTTCGATGAGTTTATGTTGGATGGGAACAATTTTTAAAAGCGGCAAGATTTTATCTCCCATCTGTGCACAAGCAGGGTGTCTGAGTTTCTGTTTCTTATATCCATGTTTAAAACATCTTCATCTGCTACCTGTCCAGCTTCTAATTAAATTTCAATCCTCTGAAATCCAGAAGCTGCATCATAGAGTCCTTATTTGTTGATGCATCATAAAATCTGAAATTTTTTTCAGCTGCTTAGTTTGTGCTGCAACAACAACAAAAAAAGCTGCCTGTATGTGACAGCCAGGCAGAGACTCAAAATGAGCTTGTGGAGAATATTTTGCTCACAGAGGTGATTAAAACACACGTTTGAGTCAGGAGAATTACTGCTTTTGGCTCAAAGTGTTACAGATAAGCCTGAAAAAGATCCACCTCAGTTTTTCCCGCTTCTCTTTAATTATGAATCTGTGTTTGTTGCACTTTTCCGTGATTTTCAGTAATATTTTTCTCATCAATGGACAAAACTTTAGTTTAATCTGTTCTTCTATTGTTGACTTTTAAGAATGAACTCCTCACATTGACTTTTAATTGCCACACATGGAAGAAGGGGGTTGAAGCAGACTATGGAGGCTGCAGTAAGGACTTGTAAAGTGCTTCGGATAAATAATCATACTTTTATGCACCCACGATGCCGGAAAAGCACCATCTGGAACAGGCCTTGAATTTGCATTACAATATAAATGGGAAGTTGCTGGAGCTGAAAGGGTGAAAAGTTTCTCAGCCAACCCTCTCACTCTGGCAGGTTGCATCGTTCTCCTCTTACCAAGCAACCCTTTGTTGGTTGGTTGGTTTATCTTTCTGTAGTTCGTTGCCTGGCACACCATTCCCCCTTTTCTTTCTTTCTTTCTTTTTTTTTAAAGATGCAAGCTCATCTGATTTCAAATCCCACATTTCTACAGTCAAGTGGAGCTGTGTATGCATCACTGTGTCTATTAGAGGCGAGCTTCAGTAGACCCTCAGTGCTCTGTGTTCACTGAGTGGTAGGCGCATAAAAGACAAGGGGATGTGCAAGGAAGTGGTGGCAGGAGATGTGCTCATGAAATACTCCAGGAACATAATAAAACTTTTCCAGTTTGTGCAATGGAGACAATAGATGGCATTTCAAAAAGCACCTATTGAAGAAATAACCTTGAGCTTCTCATCTTACTAAAGGTCTGTCAAATCATGCAAGTTTATTGTTTACAACTCAGCTTCAACGTTGCAATATTTTTTGTAGTTTTTTTTTTTCTTCATCTAAAAAAAAAAATCTGCATGATCTATTCTCACTATTGTGTTCATTTTAATCTAATATTTTTTCGGCTGCAAGTTTGGAAGTGTGTGCATGACTGAGCAATGTTGGCTGCAGAGAAGTGTGAATAAGCATCCTTTACAAATGAATGATTTGGTTGTAGGCTGACTCAGTTTGCGCTGAGCCTGCTGAAATTGTCTCTAAGTGGTATATTGTGTTCAGTGGGGCAACCAGGAGATTATGTTTACAGGATGAAGTTGATGATTCTGACATGTTAGGAATATTCAGTATTTTACCACAAAAGAAGAGCGACAGTCAAAAACTGAGACACCTGATTTTACACCAGGAGTGTCTTCCATTTTACTATTTACCTGAAATTTAAAGAGATGGTTCAGGATTTTTAAAGTAAGGTTTAAAAGATTATGAGTTAATATCTTTACTGCAGTAGATAACTGTGGGTTTTAAACAAGATGGTCACTGGTGATGCATTATTGTCTATCTCAGTTTCTTGTGGAAATCACCATTAGCGTCTGTGTTAGGAATTCATCCATCTATCTCTTTACCCAGAAGTCATAGACATCATGTACCATAACAAGGTTCCTAGAGCCTTTAAAAAACCAAAACTGACCCGCAGCACCATGGACTCTTCACCAGACCTAACAGTGAGCATGAGGGACATTTTAACATAATTCAAACCTTATTTGGCCATCTGGACTGTTTGTTACTAAAAAGGTCAGTAACATTACAAATATATAGAAAACTTTTCCAGTTCTCCGCAAAACCCTTCCGAAACAAACACACACACAATTTCACTTTAAATTTGAGTTATAACTTCAACAATTCTGGAGGTTTAAAGATCTGGTGAGGTGAAAACTCAACTTTATTAACAAAGCAACATGTTTCAGCTTGTAACTTTCATCAGGGTAATTATAAATCACCATAATTATACTCACAAAAGCTGAAACATGTTGATCTGCTAATAAAGTTGATTCTTAGTACTTCAAACTACAAGATATCCAAAATATTTTTAACAGAATAAGATATTTTTAAGTTCCAACTAAAAGGAGCACAGCTTGAAGTAAGTAAGTAAATTAAAGGAAATTAAGGTTTTATGAGTTTTATTTGTCTGGAATTAGTAAAAACTAAATACTTTGTATGTCGAGTATAATGGAACCGAATAGTTTAGCGGTGGGCGCTTGGGTACAAAGGTGATGCTGGTGACTTTTTCCAACCTATTCATTTTGTGCGTCTGCAGCTGTGCAGACCTTTCAGTCCAGCATCCCATTGTGTTTTTTTTTCCTGTGAATCCTGCAATGTTCTTCTGCTTAAAAAAGAAAAGACTGTCAGGATAATAACAGCCTTTGTTGGATCCTGCTTGTAAATATCACATATTATTAGATACCATTTTAGAAGCGTGGTCGCAGTTAAGTTGAAATAAGTTCTGATAAGCCTCACATGAAGAGATAAAACTCATTTAAACAAACCTTGCGCCACATGCATGCAAAAACTGAAAAGGAAAAAAATAATATTGTTTGTGTTGGATATTCTGAGAAATGAAGGTACAAAACCAGTTTCAGTTTCCTAAACTAGAAAAGCATAGACCTTGCTTTGCCCCCCATACTGCTGCTCTATACTTTGCTGCTGTTTCGTTCTTACCATGGATCCACTTTTGGCACTTTTTCTCTTTAAACTGAAGACTTTAACTTTAATCAGAAGTTTAAAACAACTCTGACTCATGATTGCTTAGTTGTAGGTGATAAAAGGATGTTAAAAAGAAAAGCTTCACATGCAGCAGCGCTGAGACAAGAAACAACTTTTATGTGTTGTTGATTTGTGTGAAGAGAGACCTGAGCCTCAATCAAACAGGTCAGAAATCAAAGCACAGAAAGAATTGTCATGGAGAATAATTGTGTGATAAAAGCACACTTCACATCGATTTAATCCCAGCCGGCAACTTGCAAGGGTAAATTTCATTCATCACACAGCAGTAAACAACGCCAAAGTTTTCTGTTTCCAAAAACTTTTTGTTTTGTTCTGGAGCACAAATCTTTACTGCAGTTTGGACATTGTGACAGCTCAGCTGAGCTATTCTCAGAGCTGTATTAATTGTTAGCCCGCTCTTTGATTTGCCTCATTTAAAGGTCTTTGGTTAATTTAATGGATCGCAGAGAGAGATGTTCAAAGGACTGCTGGGTACAAAAATTACTGAGACTAATCTGACATCATTAATCTAAAAATATTTCACACAAGAAGTTTGCTTTATCTTGAGTTAGTTTTGCACCAGGATGACATTTGAGCAGCCTGAAATTTAAAGAAACCTAAATGAGTGTCATCACAACACAGCATCAAACAAAACATTGTACAGACTGACTTCACTCAGCTTTCTGCCATATTCTCAGTAACTCAACTACCTTGCAGTGCAGTATTTTTTTTTTAAATCCAGTGCAGCATTTAGGAAACACAAAGCACACAGAATGGTAATGCTACTACTAAAAATACTGGATCATCCATTTATGTTTAATTTCTCTAACCTTGTACTTTCCACCTTAAAATGAATTTTGCTTTTACATGGGATACTAAAATTATAAAACAAGTCAAATGTAAAATGTATATATATATATTTTTTGCTACAATCACCAACCAGCTGTCAATAATAAACATGCTAGTTGAATATTAACTCTTTATTGAACCCTCAGTAATGACTTAAGTTATGATATGATAAAGGAAATTAAAGTTTTATTAAAACGGTGTACTGTCATTTTAATTCAACTGTCAGCTTGAATTAATTCATATAAAGAAATAATTAAATTTAAAAAATTATATATATATATTACATTTGTCAGCTCAAATGGTTTTCATGTGCAAATTTTAAATGACAAAAATTTGAGAACACCCATCTCCATGTATTACATTTTTTATTTTTATTACAATTTTAGTCAGTAACAATTTTGAATTCTTCAGTTCTGATTTATTTTATTTCAATGTTAGCTATATTGTATTAAGTATCATCAACTTGCATTGCTGTGAGATGCCAGTGTTTTAGATCTAAGTTTAATATTCTTATCCTTACTAGCTTACTGTTAATTTTTAAATGGTAAATGGACTGAATTTAAATAAAGCTTTTTCTGTTTATCTTCGCTACTTAAAAGCACAAATCCACACATGTAGAAACAGATATGCAGGCCGGTTGGGGACTTGTGGTTAAATGCCTTCATCAGAGACACATCAACATGTGTAGAAAGCTGGAGTCGAACTTACAACCTTCCGATTGTAAGACAAATACCACAGAGTTGGTGCTTTGGTTTTGCGTTTTAGGTTTTTTATTTTTTATAAATGTTTATTAGACATTTTATATGTGCATTTTCATTTTATCTCTATTTCCTGACTAAATCACTGTTCTCTCTGCTCTAAAATACATTTTTCTTTCTACTCATTTTGATCAATTAAGTGTGTCTCTATCTCTCTGTTCATTGCTTACTTTGTGTGGTAGTTTTCTTTATAACTATAACTCTGCCAATAAAATTTTTGATCGAAATCATAACATTAACGGTCATCCTCATAAAGCACCAACAACTCATAAAACAGTCACTCGGAGAAGAATATTGTTGTGAATGAGAAAGCAGCAATGTCAAAGTTCATGGAGCTGAAACAAAGTGTGGTGGGGCAGAAACATTAAAATATATGTATTTTTTTATATACAACCAGATGAGTTTCTTTCATGTCCAAACTCTCTCACACAGTGATTGGTTTTCAATAATTGAATAATCTTTCTTCTTTGAAGTACTTTTCTCTGTGATGATGCAGGCCAAAGAGCATATTGGAAGTTGAGAGGAAAGCAGCTGTGGAATAAATAGTCAAAGTAAAAAAGACAAAAAAAAAAAAGGTTGTGCTCGGAGCTATGTCCCTTTAGAAGAAGTAAAGTGGATTTGCTGAGATCTACAGTGCAAGAGTGTTTTCAGTGGTTTAACTGCACAGCGACTGTGTGTGTGGTGGGTGTGCGTGTGTGTGTGAAATTGTGGCGGGCTCACAGTCATAAATCAATGTCGTGTTTTATTTAAAGACATGGCCAGCTCTCAGTGACGCCCTCCCCCCTGCCCAACTCTTTGAATCCCTGAGTAAAGACAGCTCACATGAACTCAACACCAGCCCTACCTTTTTGTTATCAGCTGAATCATCACAGGAGACATTACAATATCCTTCTTATTTTTTTTGCCACCTTATTCTTTTAGCCTTTCATTTTCACTCCAGCCCCCCTCCGTGGCACCACATTCTGAGACATACATTAAACTCAGCCTTTTATGATGAATTCATAAAACTACAACAATGATGGCACACACGGCGAGCGCTTTATGGAAACTCATTACATAGTATCTATCTTTGCCTGTCCGTCTCCCCCTCTCGCTCGCTCAGACACGCACACGTCTCTCGACTGCACAGAGAAACGAAAGGAGAAGCACAGCGATGTGAAAAGTTTGGCTGTGAGCTCTCTGTGGAGTGTTCTGATAAGGCTATCAACGCTTGGCTGGCTGATACACTTGGTAAGGCAGCAGTTGTTTTTCTCGAAAAGCCCCTCTCAGATCACTCAAACTGTCTTTTTGCCACATTAGGCTGAGAGCTGTTGATTGAACTAGAAAAAAACCCGACAATGATAAAAACTTTAAAAAAAAATACTGATATTAAAACTGGGGGCATTAATATAGATATACTGTATATACAAACAGGAATGGGATTCAACTAAAACATGAAGCAGTACTGGTGTTCACAGTATCATGTGTTATTCGGTTGTTTAGTGCACATTACTTGTGCTTTGATAGAAACTAGACAATTGTTTGGCACATCTTCTGTTTGAAAGAATTTAATTTTGGAAGAGTGATATTCATTCAAGCTGCATGTCACACGAAACAATTCAGAAAAGAGCATTCTTCAGACAGGAAATTGGAAAATCCTTACACATGGAGACAACTGAGCTGAAAAGGAAAAAAAAAAGAACGGCGACAAAAAATAGCAGCATTCGACATGAGAACTTCACCTGGCAATGCTACTATTTTCTTCACATGAAGAAAGAAGAAAATAAATAGATGGAGGAAAAATCCATGTAATGACCTCTTATTATCTGCTGTGTGCACTGACAGCAGTGTCTGAGTGGCCTTTTTTTTATTTTATTTTTTTACTCCTTTGGACTTCAACGGTTTTTATTCACAAAACTATTTTTGTTATTGTTCACAATGGTGGAGTGTTGACTCAAAAGATTTTAAGGTTCCTAATCATTTACCAAAAAATGGAGTCCAGAGGAGTTTTTTACTAAACAGGAATAGTTGAGAGCAAGCATTATTGCAGATTACTGCTGCATCTATTGTAAGTGACAAAGTCAAGTTTTGCTGAATTTTATCCTAAACTGCTGTCATTGGCTATAAATGTACTTTTGTAATTTTAAAAAAAATATAAATGTGTGTTTAAAACAGCACTAAAATACGTCTATGGCGCTATGTATATATATATAGACTGTATACAAGTGTCATTCCTTCCTGAAAAAGATAGGGCTGCTTTACATTTTATGGCATACACCTAGTTTTACTTTTTTTTTTTTTTTTAAATAGCATAATCAAATGTAAACTTATTTAGACCCATTTGGTGTCTGTCGGTTGCCTCTGTTGCACAATTCCTGGGCGTGGCTCTGAGGAGCAGCCTTAGTTTCCATCTTGCACTGAATACTCAGCATTGCAGCAAAACATTTATTCTCCCTGCTCACATCTCTGTCTGAAACCTTAACTGACCTCAGCACCAGCACCATCTCTCTGATTACCCAACATTCACCACAGCCCCTCCAGGTTTGTCTGAATTAACTATCTTACCATGCTTTCCAGTCTGATGAGAAAACTCATGCATCCAGTACAAGCCGAAGGCTGAGTTTCCTTTACCGACCTAGCCGTAACGAAAAACTGCACGCTTTTCTGAGCCACTCTCACTTCTGCAGGCTTAAATTGGAGCAGGGGGAGATAACTCCCTGTAGCTCCAGGTGAGTTCGCCAACAACAAGAACATCATCAGAGGGTGGCAACTCTTTGGTTAAAAATAGCTTTGCATCGGCATAGTATGCCATAGTTTATATATAGTTCCAAATTGGATTTAGAGTTTCCTGAAAATATTTACATGAACGGTTCATTACTTGTAAACCATTCAGGCTCTTAGGTCCTGATTCATGGATCGATTAAAATTTGTTTTTAAACAAAATTTTCTTGTTAAAGCTCTTTGCTGACATTTTGCTACATTAAAAAAGTGTAAAATAATCAGTCTTTTAATTTCTTATCCCTTGGCTTGCAGCGTTTAGTCAGCAAAAAATGTATGAACAGTCTAAAGGTCACTGCAAAATGTCTTATTGTAAGGGGCTTTTTTCCTTTTCATAAAGAAGGTGCTTGCAAATATCACCATAGAGACTCCAGGAAAACTATTTGATATATTACATCAAAATTTTTTTCCCCATTATAACCAGTAACTTTAGTGTGTTTTTATTAGGATTTTACAAGACAAAGTGGAAGTAAAATGATACATAAGATAAGAAACCCCTACCACTCTTCAAGATTGATGGTTGGTTATGTCTTTTATTAGTATTTTGCAAACCAAAGTAAATAAAGCTATGCATTCTGCTCCTATTGGTGATGATGCCTTGAAGATATTTATGAATAGGCTTAGAATTAATGACTATTTTCATTGTGTTGTGACTGTGAAGAATTTTATTGCTTAGACGAAAACTAAGAAAACACATGTTGTACTTACATTAATTTATCCCTTATGAATCTGAATCCTTCTTCCACCTGATTGTTATTTCTAACAGGCAACAGTCTGTAATGTCAGTGTTGACATTTACATTCACACCATCTTTATTTAGGCTCTTGTTTTGAGCTTGTTTTTACAGATCTGGTTGTTTCTTTCAATATCTGACAACACCATTGAGTTTATACTTTATTCTAATGCTTGAAATGAAGATTAAGTTTCAGTTAGATAATAGTTTTTTTGTTTTTCTGAGGGTGGTTTTATGTGTATGGTTTTGTTTTTAAATAGTAAATTCTTTGCATATTAGATGATAGCCAAATAATTTACTATCTTATTTGATTTGCAAACTTTTTTTCACACCGCATAAAGAAATGGGAATTGATGTACAGATCAATAACTGAAATTGCAATTTTAGGGCTGCAGAGAGCCACCAAAGTAAATAAATTATTTATAATAACTTATTACAAATAATACTTTTTTCAAAAATGTATACCAGATATAAAAAAAAAATGTGCTCAAATGAGAGTTGTTAATTAAGATTAGTTTTTCAAAAGTCCTCTGGTGGTCAGGTATTTTGCTCTGTAGTGGAAGCTGAGCTAAACAAAAGGAAATTCCCCAGTGTGGTCTGTATCGGTTGTCCCAAGGACCCAGAGCAGCAGGATTTTGTTTGACTTGAGGGTATAGATGAAGTGTTAGAGGGAGCAGAGATACCCTGGGATATGGTGTTTTTCCCCCCCTCTTTGTGCACACACCGAAAAATGAGGACAGCAAGTTTGAATTCTGTCCTGGGGTTGATATAAGGCCTGGATTTTGAAGGAGGACTTTGAGAAATATGCTGCTTGTGTTTATTTGTTTGCAGTGGTGGTAATCTGGGTATTCTGGAGGATTCAACTAGAAATAACAACATTCATATCTGGAGGGAATGATTGGCCTGGACCTGCTTTGCTGACTCCTCAGATAGTGCAGCGGTCATATTGCTTGTGAGACTCAGGATTGACTTGAAGACAGATTTTATACACTGTGCCTTGCAGAAGTATTATTACCACTTGAACCTTTCCACATTCTTCATCTTACATAAACAAATTTGAATAAGATTTGATTTGATAAACTAATTTTCTCCCAAGTTACCTTTATTATGGGTCTATCATGAAAATGGAATTAAGTAAATGAAGAAAAATCATACAATTTGTTTTTTAAATTCTGCATATATTTCAGCAACCATTACTCTTATGACTTCAATAAAAAGTCAGTGCAGCTAATTCCCTTTAGAAGTACCTATTTTGGGAAAACAAACTATGAATAATTTAATCTCAGTATTAAATCCTGACAGTTCAGTGAAGGCCTCAAAAGTGTTGGTGCATAAACAGCTTCATGATAACCCAGCAACACAGCAGACAAATCAGGGATACGGTTGTGGACAAGTTTAAAGGAAAGTTTGGTTAGACAACAAATTGAATATCTCATTCAACACGATTCAACATTAATTAGAAAGAGCATTACACAAACAGCAAGTCTACTGTCTACCAAAACTGACTTTATGAGGAAAGGAGCCAAGAGGCCCTTTTAATTTTGAAGGAACTGCAAACATCCTGACCTCAGGTGGGAAAATCTACTGATGGGAATCCTGTCAGCCATGTAGCAAGAAAAAAGTTGTTGGTAAAAGAAACCCAGATGGCGTACTGGTTGCAGCTAGCCACAAACTATGTGGCGAACACAACAAATACTAGAAAGAATGTGTTTAGGTCAGATGAGATTAAACTGAATTCTGAATTCTACATGTAAAATATGTGTGGTGAACCAAGAAACCTCCCCTAACACAAAAGTTTGCAACATGTTGTTTCCAGCAGTGGGGGATATTGTTCTTCAACAGGGAAAATTCCAAAATTTGATTTGATAAAGAACATATATAAAACTAAACATAAGGCAATACTGTAAAGAAAGCTGTAATATTAAGGACATTAGTCGAAATTCACCTTTCAGCCTTATGGCCAAAAACTTACAATTAGCGCTAAAGTGGTGTGGTTTAGATGAAATTATATTTATGAGACGTCCATGTTATGATGGCCCAATCAAAGAGCAGACCTCGATCAAATGAGAATCAGAATTAGGAAAACACAGAAAACTGTACACCAAATAAACAAATTAAGACAAGCAGAATAAGGATGGAAACTTAATTGGTTAGGCCCAGATGGACAGAAACAAGGGAGAGGAAATTCAGTAAGAGCAAGCAGTGAGGGGCTTGTGGCACGATGTTTGCACATTGACCTGCAGACTTTCTGCTCTTTGTGGGAGTTTACTGGAAACTCTGTCTTTTGGGGGACTGTGTCACAGTACATCACAGTAAAAGTTCAACAAAATTTAATTTTTCAGCAAGCCGATATAAGGCTCAAGACTTATTTTAGTGCAAATTCACTGATATGCATAACATAGCATTTAGATTAATAAATCAAAGTGCAGCACCAAATGAAGATACCTTTGGTGTAAATGTTACTTTAGTCCTTCTCTTGGGAAGGAGAGGGAATGGGGATCGTTGAACTTCTGATTCATATTTGTGAAAAGCACAATTAAGCATGAAAAGAACAAACATCCTGCAGTTCATCTAGTAGATGACCCCGAGCTACAAATCAACAAAAGAATGTTTCTGAAAACAAAAACCAAAAGAGCAAGAGGAGCAGTAACCACAAAAATAAGCTGCTGTACTGCCTGTGTCAACAGAGGATTGCAGAATTGCCTAATACCAACAAATTCAACTACTTACAAGACAGTAAAGCTGTGCTGTCACAGTAGCACATAACAGAACAAATACATAAAATTAAGTAAGTACAAGGATCCTCATAAAAACACTAAATACACGAGGATTTATTAAGACACAAAACATTCAGATTTGTCTAGTTAACCTAAAATGAGGCTACAGATAAGAGCAGTTTGGAAGCCAAAACGGTCGGCTCCTTTTTGGGAGCTGCACCAACTCCACTCTCCAAAGAGAGCCTCACAATTCTCAAACACTGAAAAAGCAGATAAAACTTTACTTCCCATTTGCCTCACATAATCCTATCGCAACATAAACTTGGTTTGACCAATAGGAAAGATTTCCTTCACTGCAAAATTCACATTTATAGAGTTCACCTTATAAATCAGATACTTTAGAATAATTAAACAAAAACAGAAATTCATTCTGATATCTCGACTTATTTTCCAAACCCATGTTCAGATATGCAGAACTGTTTTGAATACAAGGTGAAACATCCATGCAAAATAGGAAAAGTAGTCATTTTCTATTTAAGTGTCTAGGATTGTCATTACTTTCAGAAAGAATCTACACCCACATACAGGGAGCCTCATGCAGTTAATGAAAATGTACATTTGAAGTCTGATTCTGTGTGCATACACTTGCACTACATGATGTTTCAGAAAATTCAGATCTTAGACAAATGTTCCCCAGACAGAACATCTTCAGCATTTTAAATGAAATATGATCAAACTAAAATGTCTCTTTTTTTACGCTGAAAGAACATAAAATTATTCATGTGACTTTAATAGCGACTACATTTCATCTAAATATGAGCCTTTTTAAGCATCGTAGCAGACTGAATGGTAAATGACTCTCCTGTAAAGTTTTCAGAGGTCGCAATATTTTTCGCGAGAAAAGATGCAAGTAATAATCCTTTCTCATTTCATTGTCACACATGATGGCTTATATATAGATTCACTCCACACAAGAATAGAATAATGCTCGTATACACAATATACACACACAGAAATCTGAAAGTCAGAAAGACAAAACCCATAAATAGTATCTCTTGCATGAAAGAGGGAGCAGGTGAAAGTAGTTCTGAGTGTGGTTTCTGGGTTTACGTATGCATGGGGGTGTTATGGGATGGCAGGAGCTTTATCTGGAGAAAAACTAGACCCAAATAAACAACACAAGTATAGCAGAGAGTAGTGAAGATGGTACTGAATTAAGTGGGATTAGAGATAATTTAAGCAGAGTCAGGAATGTATTTCACATTCCCTTTACCACAAATCATTCTGATTTAATAAAGAGAGTCTTCTTAGATGCCAGTCAGATACAGAGAAGCTGATTTACTTACTGAATTTTAAATGCATCTTTGAGATGTCATTATTCCTGGGTCTTTTATATAGTCAAGGTAAATTGCACAATTATTTATATGTGCAGGAAAAAACTGACAATGTGTGGCATGGATCCCGCTAAATGAATATGGAGCCTCTACTACAGCTGCACGAAATAGACCAAAAAGAGTGAAAAGAGGGCAATTTTCTTCCTGCGGAGCATGGAACAGAAAGTTCTGCCGTGGTTCCAGTTTTGTCATTTTCCAGTGGCACCAGAGATAAGAGCAAAGCAGTGGATGGAAATGACACCAACGCTGCACACACAGGAGGATACAGCTGGTCTGTAATGGAAGGAGATTGAGCAGATGTGAAGGATGGAGGATTGGGAAGCGAATGGGTCGTGCGCAGATACATTTCCCTGACCAGTCTTTGTCATCAGTCCTCATTCACTATTTTATTTCTTGGTCCATCTGTTTTCTTCACTGCCTGCCTGTCACTTTTTCTTGTGCTCTGCATTCATCCATATTTTATGGCTTGTACTCCCCAAGACAAAAGGCTGGGTTTAAAGAGTTTATAAAAAGTCATTCCCTAACCTAGTGTGTGAGTTGTACTGTAAAGTAAAATATTTTATTATTTTCATTTGTGCTTTGTTGCTTTAGCTTGTTTTTAATTTAATAACATTTTTAATTCAATTAAAAAATCTTCAAAATATACAGTACATTGTACTATGAATCAGTTAAACAATTTATTAGAAAAAAATAGCTGAGTCTCATACACTTTTGAGTTAACAATGAGGAGAATGTTTATGTAATATATATGGCCCTGAAA
The DNA here is from genome assembly GCF_001444195.1 of Xiphophorus couchianus. NCBI lineage: Eukaryota > Metazoa > Chordata > Actinopteri > Cyprinodontiformes > Poeciliidae > Xiphophorus > Xiphophorus couchianus. The sequence continues at coordinate 21,662,854 of NC_040228.1, read as the reverse complement.
ATGGATTTTCTTATTTATATACAATATTTTTATTCTTCCTTCTTCCTGTTCACTTGTGCATAGTAAGTGTTGTAAGAGCATTTGCTTGTAAAGTAATGAAGTTTATTAAATATAGTGGAAAAAACTGATTTAAAATTGTGTAAAAATATGTTGATGATGGTTTTAACTGTACACACATTGATGAACATGTCCAGAAGAATATAAAGCTACCTTGGCAGCTAATTCCTCATTAATCAGTTCATTTCTTGAATTTATATATAGTAATTGGAGAATTGTGTGTTGCATGGTTTCCAATGTGGAATTAATTAATTACATGATATTATTGATCTGTTTATGCATTTATTATCTGTGTGATTGTAGAACAGTGTGATGTTTCGGTGTGGTTTAACCACTCTGTCCAAAGGTGACAAATACAGACACTTTTACTTTGAAACCACAGCATGTTTTAGAAAAGTAGTGATTGGCAGAAAAATGACTCCAAGCCAAGTATTGGTTTCTGTTTTCTCTTGTCATGCACTTAAAACTTCATATGAAATTAGCAGTAAATACACCATTGTTTATCTCCTAAATAGAAAAATGCAGCTTGCCAGAATCAGACGATTTTCAGCTGATTAATTTTTTTCTGACCTATGAATGCACCATATGTAAATCCTACAACTGATGGCAATAATAAAAAGTATATATATTACATATGGGTAGATAAAAACATACTGTGTATATACATATATATATATATTTTTTTTTCATAAAAGTTACCTACTGGATCTTTAATGTCAGCTCTGTTCCTAGTATAAATAATTATTAAAAGTTCATAACAGAAGGGCTACATTTTTTTAAAGCTAGCCCTGTATCATTAAATCATCCAAATCTGTCCTAGCTGCTCAAATCTTTACAAAAAACAAAAATTTAAAATTTGCCACAAACCTCCTCTCATCTATGAACATAATTTTTGTCTACCCTGTTTTTAATTTTTTTCTGTGTCCTCAACTGGTGCCACTTTCTTTTTCACCCACCGTTCTCTCTTGACCCAGTACTAATTGGAGATGAGTTTCTATGGAGACAATGAATCTGCCATGTAGCGAATAATATATATTTGCACAGCAATTTTGTGCTCCATTGGCCCTGAAAGTCTAAGCCAGGAAATAAATAGATAAACAAATGAAAACAAAACACTTCACTGCCAATTAGACCATGACTGCACCTACAAGTTTTAAAGTGCTGCTGTGTTCATGTCTGAACAATAATGAACCTTAAATTAGGCTTATAGCTGCTATCCTACCTCTCCCTGTCTCAGAGTATAAAGACATAACCATATCTTTTAGCTCTCTCTAATGAGAAAGTTTAAAATTAAACCATAAATGTTTTCTCTTTAGCTCTTCACACTCCTTTGTAAGTCATACTTTCTTCTTGCAATGAGAAAAATCCGGTTTGTAAAATAAACAAATCAACAAAAAAATAATAAAATGAGTGTTCACTTACTGAAATACATTTTCATGAAAGATTCCAACAAATTAATTGTAGCTGTGTGATGGAATAATAAAAATATTAAGCTCTGATTAATTGATCATAGTGACCTAACGCTGTGTCCTGACCTTCCTAAATAAAATCCAGTGCAAATGTGAAAATATTCAGGGGCTTGGATACGTTTTAAAAATATAATTTACTCCTATGTGTAAGAAAGCTTTGATCATGCTTGATAATACACATCATATGATTACCTGATTATGCTACTCGAAAAGTTTCAACTTGCAGTTGGTATAATATTACTTCCTGCAGCCTTTACCTTTTAATATTAACACTACAACTAATATGTTGAGTTAATTTACATCCAGAACATATCAGCTAACTTGGCTTTAGCACTGTTAGACAGACTGGACTTCATACATGCTGATGAAGAGCCAAGCTTATAGGGTTATTTTAAAAAAAAGAGGGCAAAACATTGATGATCTTTAAATTATGCTCCCTGTGAAGAACTTAATTTGCAACAAACAACATTCCCAGAGCCTAAAACTGTCATTCTGATTTTGCTGGATTTGAAAATAACTTTTGTATGCTCTAAGAAGGTGGAACTACTGCACAACGTAGGAGTGTTATGTACAAGCAGGACAATTAGATCATTATGCTACCAAGCTCTTGGGAAAAACAAAAAATCTTTGATTCTCTTAATTCCAGAATCTGTGGCCTTTGTGAGACTGTTGGAAGACAGGATATTTATTTATTTTGGTCCATAAATCCAGGACTAATATACATTTAGCATTAGGTTACACTGAAATATGGATTCTGTTCTCTGTACTTCTCCTGATAAGGTTTTAAATTATATTTGATGTTAGCTCAGAATGGTTAGCTTTATTTTTTATATCATTCTTTAAATGTCATAAAGGCTATGACTTTTGCCACTGGCAAAAAAGGAGAAATAAGTAATAATGGCATAACTGAGTTTTATGATTATGAGGTGATTTTTCCTGTCCTTGTTGATCTCTGGTTTTCTTTAACTGTGCAACTAACTTTAAAACTAACTCAGATGCTGACAACTTACATTTACTTACTGGATGCTGCACAGTTCCATTTCCAAAGCTTTCCACCATGTCACACCTGCCCTTACGCTGAGCCTACACTTTAAAAATCAAGTATGAAGTAGAAAGTCTAAGTTGCATTTGGCAAGGACTCCTCTATCGCTCCGACTTCTACGTTTCAATGACAAAATATAAATGTTAAACAACATTGAGCAACCAGAGGTGGGAATTATATTAGGGCAGTAATAAGCAGTAGGTGTAAAATATCTTTACATTATGAGAAATCTTAAAACTTTGATTTAATATATTTACTCACTGCCAGGTCTGAGATTGCAACAAAAGCTGTCACAAGCCTAGATGGGTGAAGATTAAATCAAAGATTAACAAGTAATTTCAAGTAATAAGTGGAGTGTGTGCATCCCATTATAGTAGGCGTCACTTGTGGAAAGTGAGCTATCATAAATAACTGCTCAAGACTGATGTACAAATGAATGAAGCTATTTAAAGGTGGTAAATGTGAGTAAAGCTGGCATATACTCTGCAGTCTGAAACTAGAAATAAAAGCAAATGTGTTTCTAAAATAGTGGTAGAGAGCAAAAAGCTTCTCTGTGTTGATGTAGTTTCCTGATATTTTGATTATGTATTCATGCATGTTTTCCCTGGAAGATCTGCCTATAATTACATATATATAAAAAAAAGCTTGTCAGTTTCAAAGACCCCGGCTCTTTGCAATGACATGTACGTACCTAGAAAAAATACAATCTGCTGAAAACTGGTTGTAATCATGATTCAACAGAAGAAAATGATTAAAAAGCAACAATTGGTTCTTCAAACTTTACAAGAAAAAAAAAAAAACAATCCAAGGAAGATAGACTTCCTGTTCTCTTCCAGTGAAATCTTTCTGCTAGTTTTGGGAGTAATTTTTCAAATGAAATAAATTATCAAAAAAGTTTCTTTTTAACTATAAAATACAAGCCAAGCAATTTTGGAACCAAACATTTTTTTTTACAGACAGAGCTCCATCAACAAATTGCGCTGAGCGTGGGGTGATGGTCTGATTGAGTTCTAAAAATTTGAGTTCAACCAGTCACCATTTTGTCTTTTTTTACATTAAATTAAAAGGGACGTAATCACACACCAAGTCTCTTTTTATACTGACGTAATTAAAAGTTACAGAAGCATAGACCACATTTAACAATGTTATAATCTCAAACATTTTTAATCTCAATTGTTTGCTTTTCAAAGATATTCTTAGCAATTAAACATTTCTGTCTTTTATAATCTACAGCATCAAGTACTGATTTAGAAATGCCATGGTGACATGATTCCTGCCCCATCTTGCATTGCTTCTGCATCTGCTTTATTTGTGGCTAAAAAGAGAAAAGCCACACACCACTGAACAAAGACTGCAAATGTAAGTAAAGTTTAGTAGGTTTATTTTACAGATTAAAAAGAAAATCAATACAGTTTTTTAAATTAAATTTTTCCATTTTATATGGCAGCATGTACAAATAACACTAGAGATAGATGTACAGTACTGTACAACATAATAGTTGTTCCAGCTGATTTTCATCTAAGGTCTTAGTGGCAGGTACAAGAAAAATCTACAAAGAATACAATAAATGAGAAATTTAAAGAAATAATTACATAGATGAACTGTCAGGCAGAAAAATCAATCATATAATATTAGAGAGTACGAGGTTATAAATGGCACATTTGTCAAATCTATGTAAAAATATGTGTTTCATTCTGACTGGCTTGCCAACTTAAGATCCATATTCTTGCTTCTCTGGAAAGAAACATAATTTGCATGTTTTTAACTCTGCAGGGAGGTTGTTACACGCTTTTATAGCTTTAAATGGGAATGCTTTTTTCCAAAAGCAACTATTTCTCTTAAAAATAAAGTCCTTAATTGCACCACTTAGAGAGCATAGGCCTTTCCAGATTCCTATGAGAGCAGACAGCAGACCAAACGGGTGAAATGAACAAATAATTTGAATAATATACAGCAAGCCACAGCACAGATTCACAATTGAATGAAACTACACATACAGCTTTAAATGTTTTAAATAAACCTGCTGAACTTTATTTACTGAAATAAACATGAAAAACTAATTATTTAATGTATTTTGTTTTCTTTTCACTGCAAGCAGTTTCCTATTCAAAGCAAGCAACAACAATTAATTGAAAACTATATAAAACATTCACGCATCATAATTCTGCCACCACCATACATTCAATATATGGATGGTGTTCATAATAATGAACCATTATCTATACCTACTTTTCCTTGCCAGGTTGGGAGGCAAGGAAAAGCCTCCCAACATATTAAGTTTGTTATGAAAGTAAACGATACATTAAAATGTATGTGTAACAAAAATCAGACATCTGAAGGCCCCCACAGTTTTGCAAGTCTTGCTTTCTATGTAGCTAACACCTCATTGTCTCTTGCATTTCCTAAACTACACAAAAATAAATTCCTAATTTTAAAACAACTTGTCAGCAATTAAGTTACATTCACTTCCCCAGATTTTCTAAGAAGGAAATTTTTGATCCATTTCAAAGAGCGGTGCCATTTTATCAACCAGAGGGAAATCTAGAGTTCAACACAGCCTCATAATGCCATGCAGCAATAGATGTATGAAGATGTTAGACAGACCTAAGGAAGTCATAATTTATTGAATGAATGAATAAATTAATTTATTCATTCATTCAATAATTCTCTATGTTCATGTGACAGACGCTGAGATCGCTGAGCTACAGTGAGTAGTTGTTTTTTTTTAATATAAGGACAAAGTTTCTGTAACTTCTCCTGTTAGGAGTGCAGTGTAAAACACTGGTTCACAACTTAAGGTCCTGCATTCAAACATCTCCGGATCCTTTGTCACCTAAATATTTGATTATGGCTTGTTTTGATAGCTTGAATATGTTTTTTTTTTATTCTAAAAAGAATTCATGTAAAAGCCCTGTATGAAGCAGAGGCTATCAGCAGGTGCTTAGTTAAACAGATTGTTTAACCAGCTTGACTTATTGCATTGCTCTGAAAAGATCCTGTCATTTTTGAAAAAATCAGTACAAACAGAGTAAAAAAAATGCCAATCGATAAAGCATTACACTGCAAAATAGCATTGGGGAAACAAAAAGAGAAACGTTTGCGTTGTTTTCTTTTAAAGATTTTTTTCAATTCCAGTGGTCTTTAATTGACAGTGATCTGACAGTGATCTCTCTCACAGTGGTTGTGAGAGAGGAGGAAGACATGCAGTAAAGATGAGCAGGCTGGGAATTGAACCAGTGACAACCAAGTGGAGCACTAGGGCCTCCAAAAATATGGGACCCACGGTCTACCCCTGTGCCATCACCACACCCAAATGTGTGCATTTAAAAAAATATATTGAAAAATTAAATATTGCAAAATCTTCTCATAAGATGCAAGACTGCCGTACAATCTTTCATGTGAACTATTGTTTTTCTTTCGTTTTTAGCAAACTTTTCTCTTTTCTTATTTTCTATCCAGTTAATTATAATTAATTGTACTTGTTTGTCTTCATAAGAAAAAAAAAGTATCAAAAAACATGACTTAAGCCTAAAACTTCATCACACATTCGGTATTGTGTGCTTTAATTGTGACTAAAGGATCATGAGAAAAATGAAAGAGGTGTCAGGCTCAAAAAACTTAAAATAAAGGGAAAAGAATAAACAAAAACATGAAAGAGGAAGAAGCACCAAGGATTCAGCTGCATATAACAATGTACTGTGTCCTTGTAATATTTGCTCGGCCTGACTTCAATAAGAGCAAAAAATAAATAAAAAAAATAAAGAATTGAATAAATTAAATGATAATGCAACATAAATTTTCATGATCCTCCAGTCACAATAAAATAAAAGTTAAAAGAAATGAACTAGCATTATTGTCTCTTTTATATGTAAGTTTGTTGACTTGACAGGTGGGAGAAATCAATGGTGGGCGGGCACAGAGCAGGTGGTTATCACTGACCCAAGATCAGCTATTCTAAGAACAAGTTGAAACTGAAACAGTGGCATTAATTTGTAACTGATCCATGGTTAGATAGGTTGTGTTTGTGAGAGGTACTGTGGGAAAAACTTATCATGATTGTGTTGGCAGAAAATAGACTGAAAGCCTAACGGATCTGTCAAGAGAAAGAAGGAAGAGAAAGAAGCATTCTCAATAAAAAAAAGTTCCACCAATAAGTAGCTTACCAACGTTTTGGACACGTTTGTTAGCTTAGCCTGAGCTAACAGTGGCTAACTTCAGCTAAACAACCGAGAAAGCTAGATATGACGCCGGTTAGCAAAAAGAGCAAGGTAATGACGTCACCTGGAGCTCATTAGTGTCATGAAGACCCTGCATTTTCAGGACCGACAACACAGGTAAGCTCCCAGGAGGAAATTTTGCTCAAAATGATTTCACCCTTTAAGAAAAAGTGAGAGAGAGATGTCTTTTTCAGAAGTGAAACGAATATGAAATGAACTCAGGACAACTATGAATCGGAAAAAGAGGCTTTTTGGATTGTCCTTGATGGCCATCGAGTTCTTTCTGGTGAGGCAGCAGGACTTTGAGGACTTTAGCCTATATGCTAACTTTCCAAGGATAAAAACAGGCCGTCTTCTAAAGGTAAGAGCCATTGCGCTTTCTGTGAATTTAGTAGACTAATATGAACTGTTGTGATTGTGCGACCAGATAATGAATATATTTTACTTAGTTGATGTGCTGCTTGCATAACATGTATCCTGCATAATTATGGTGCGGTGCTGAGAGTTGGCTTAATGCTGCGTTCCAGTTCCCTGGGAAGTGGGAATTCAGAGCTAGGGTTTGACGTCAGAGCGCCCTTGTTAAGAAGTCGGAATTTCAACATGGCCATAAACGTTGTTTGAAATACATTTCAAACATTATTTTAAACTTTACTTTCCATAAGCAAACTTTAAATTGGTTCAGTTGTGCTACATGTAGCATTGACCCTTACTTGTGTTTAAATTAGACATTTTTACAACACATCTTACCACTGTTGATGAGAGGAGCAGCCATATTGAAACGCAAAGTCTGTAACTGGGGAATACAACTTGTAACTTCCCCCAGCTACAAGTTGCAATTGCAACTGGGGGAAGTTGCAGTTGCTCCCAGTTTCCCAGCTGGTGTTCCAGTTCTTTTTTTTTATCTGGAAGTTGGAATTTTCTTGTTCAAAGTACAACTGGAACAGAGCATAAAAGCAATAAGTGTCTTTTGCATTGTGTGAAGTTTCACACTGCACACACACATTGGTTACTGTTCTAATGCAACCTGCATCCAGCTGTGTTGTGTAATTGCATGATTATATCTTGAGCTATACTAGTGTGCTTTCTGCTTGGGTGGTTATCAGTGAACACCTTATTGCCATAATTTGAGTCATGTCCTGGCTTGGGGTGACTTAATGCATTGTATTGATGTCATGTGGTTTGTGTGTGAGATGGCAGTACTTGGTTTCTCATACTGGAAAGGGTTATTTTCAGCTGGACTAGTCATTCAACTTTTGGCCATCAGTTACCTCAGTTATTCAGATAACTGAGGTAATTAAGGTGGACCTCATCATCTGTGTGTGAAGCCTGTCTAACAAAAGTCCTAAGGGCTTAGAGTTTGTTGGGCATCAATAACTTTATTTCCTCCTTTGAAGGGTGTTGTTGAGAGGGGGGCCTGTGAGCCTCAATGCACAGGGACCCCCAAGGTAACTGACATCCACTGTATTATAAACACATGCCTAATGAGGTGTGGTATGATAGAACAATAGATACACTGCTGGCATTCGCAAACAGCAAAGCTACACAAAATAAACACAAACTGGTTCTCTCCAAAACACAGAAACATATTAGATTCACTGTGGGACTGCAAGTGTCGCATATTCTGCAACTGATTTCTGTAAATGTAGCTCTTATAGAAAACTCCTCTATACAATTACAGCGATGTATGATATGATGGATATTTGCATTAGAGCCATAAACCGCAACACATTTGGTGCGCTCTCCCTTTTTCTCTTTAAGGTACACCCTACCTCTGCTATCTTAGTATCTCTCTTGCTAGCGACCAGCAGTTGTCAGAGTAAATGCTTTGGATAACTGTAAGGTCCTCAACGCATAGGCCGGTGTTTAAAATGTAAATATAATTTTACATCAGCTGAAGGGGAACTTGCTCCCAAAAAATACAATATAAGAAGAACGAGGGCAAAAACTGTGGAAGGAAACTCAAGGTTTCAGCATGAAAGTAAAGGAGCTTGTAAAACCTGGTGACTTTATTGCAGAAGTTTTTATGGATTAAGATGTAGCAGAGACGGAGAAGTGATATGGGAGACAAGAGGGAAGAAAGAGGCAGCAACAGGATTGATGATTCAATCCGAGGAGTTGGAGAAAGAGGTAACAAATTTCAGCAATGGAAATAGTTTAGATAATCTCTGATACCAGCTCAGCAAATGTTAGAAGGGCAGTGGCAGGGAGAAGGTCAGGGAGAATGGCAGAGAGGGCAAGACATACAGCAAATGGCCCAGGGCCAGGAATCAAACCGGGGACAATTGTGCTGAATATTGTAGGCTTTGCATTTGGTGAGCCTGCTTTGCCACAGAGTCCTCTTTCAATAGACCAACAATCTCTTAGCATTTAAGCCAAGTTTATTTGCATAGCACAAGTTTTTATAGTTTTTTAATGTTACAAGGAATCTATCAGTGTGGAAATTCCTCCTTCCAAGAAGCACATCATTCCACTGGGTTAATGACATGCATTCTTAGAAATAGAGTTCTTTACCTGTGTCTTTTGTGCTCTGGTCATGTAGTTCAAAACTTGTTCTTCATGTGAATACACCTATTCTATGCAGAAATCTATGCTGACAACATCAACATCATTTTTCTTGCTCAGTAGATCAGTTTATGTCTAACAATGTCTGCCACATTGGCTCATTTGCAGTTTAAGCAAAAGACTTAAACTGCAGAAATGTTATTTTAAAGTTATAAGTTCTGACTTGCATTATTTTATGGGAGATTATGCATTTCTTTTATTGTTTCAAAAAATAATTCTGAGAAGCTGATAACTATAGTGGAATAATTACCATTTATTAAAAGGAAGCATTTCACCTCATGTGGGTAGATGTTTTGATGTGTGGGTTGTGAAGCTCACAGCAACAAGTTTTGAAAACACTATACTTGACCCCCCCTCCCCCATAATTGTGCTAATGAAATGCATCATACACACATTACGCTATGCTAAATGTGTGTTTGTCTAAACAAGCTTGACACAGTAAACACTTTGAAGTCCATTAAAAATATGTATGTCTCTTTGTTGAGGTGACTAAATGATAGAGAAGGGGTCTTCAAATCCAAGGGACAGTTTCCTGCACTTTTTAGATGTGTATCTGCTTCAACAGACTTGAGACTTGAGGTCATTAGCAGGACTCTGCAGAACTTGACTGCGCACTGGGAAGGTAATTCACCCTTTTAGATTAGGAGTGTTGGACAAGGGACACATCTAAAAGTTGCAGGACGCCCTGGAGGCTTTAATTTTAGACCACTGCGATAGTGCATGAAGTGAAACACCACAGCTTATAGCACATGTTCAGTACTGACCGATAAGGCAAACACAACAGAGGTTCTTACAGTGCCTAATAGTCAGACCAACAAAATGTAGTTCATAAATGTGATGTGGAATAAAAGTTGTACACGTTTTTTTTCTTCTTTGTCTTGTACTTGGATTCTCACACCTGAACTCACAGCCCTACTGGCTGTTAATCAGATTAATGCTCTCTTTGCCTAACATGTCACTTTATGTGAATATCCTATTTTTACCACTTAACAGGTTGTGTTAGTCTACCACATAAAACTCCCAATAAAAACACAACTGGGTTTGTTGTTGAAATGTAAGAAAATGTAAATGGGTTGAAGACTACAAAAAAAATCCTGAAGATCATTTAAGAGCAATATATTATATGTTGACAGGTATCCGTCACTTCTTGACAGACTAGTTATTTTACTTATAAAATAGTTAATTATGAAATATAAATCCACTTTGAGTGTTATTTTCTTTTCCTTTTTTTAATCCAGTTGAAAGTTTTGTATGTATGGATCATGATTCTAGTCCAATTCAAAAGTATTTTTAATGGGACACAGATCACTTGATTGTTTATCCTTCAGTTTGTCTTCCTTTTTGGTGAGGGTTAAAATTTGTTGCTGAGAAGCTTACTAATATTTATTTTTTACATAAGTTCCCTGAGTAGTTTTGTTTTGTTCATGCTGTGTGTCGTTGCTGTTTTTATGAAACTATTTTACCACAAAATCTCTGAATTCATTTTCCATGCAAATAAAAATCACTGTTTATTTTTATTCTGTGAGAGAACATTGTGCATTTTATCGTACCGGCAGTATGCTTAAATTGGCAGCACGTTTATCTTCAAATGTTCTCAATTATCTCCTACAGTCTTAAATAATTTACAACTTTTGTTTTTACTGGAAGGTAATGTAATGTGCTTTTGTATCAGATAGATGGCCACTCAGGCCCTTATTGTTGCTCAGACACACTAAGTGTACAATGAGAAATCTAACCACAATGGAACCCATTAACCTCGTCTTAAATTGGGCAATCTGAGCTTCGTCAAGCCTGAAATTGTTGTGATTGAAAGCAAAAACTCAATCATTGCTATGCATAATTAATTTCGCTTGCATGTTAATTCTATTATGGGCAGACAAGAATGATTTTAATCAATTATTTTATGAAAATCTAGATTTGAGAACGGTGAATCATCTAGACAGCCAGCAGTCAAAAAGTAATTTTAGTGACACCATAGCTCATTATACATAAGCTATTTTACTTTAGATAATTATGCCATGATGGAATTCCTAATCGGAAATCATTTTATTTTGCTTGTGACTGCAAAAGAACTTTCTCTAATAGCAATTTAAGTATTACTGTAAATGTAGTTATATATAGGCATTTCACAATTGCTGCCTCAGAGCTTTTTTTTAAATATTGTACTTTCACTTCAGTTATGGGCACCTAGTCTAGAAATGCATAAAAAGACCACAATGATTGCTTTGGAAAGGGTGTAAAATGTGGTAATCGGAGGCTTCATCAGTTGTTTATGGAGATAATTTAAATGCAGGGATTTAGAGGTATAGTTGTTATAAAAATCTGCTTAGATATTTACGCATTAATGAAAAAATGTTATAGATTTTAGAATAACCAGGTTTTATGGCCTTATGCAGCCCTGCTTAATTTAGCACAACAGACCTAGGTTATTAACCCAAACACGTAATATTAGGGTAAAAATTACCTAGATTATTTTATACTTGCAGCCTAGATGACAACAGACAATGCAAACACACATCAAGTTGGGCTAACATGCAAGTTTTTGGATCATAGAAGTAAGACAGAGTACCCAGAAAGAACCCATGAATGTACAGAGAGAACATGTAATCTCCACAAAGGAAAAAATAGACTCAGATTTAAACCCTAAACAAGCTGGTAGCTTGCTGTTTCTCCGCAGCCTTAAATGACATTAATTTTATATATTGAGGCAGAGATGGGCGATAACAATAGAACCAGGTGAGATAATCGGAGGGGATGTGAAACAGCTGCGGCAGACTAAGGGCAAGGAAACTGAGGGAGGGAGACTATTTAATACACAGAAAGCTGAACCAAAAAACAACACAAAAGAATAAAGAAAGAAAAAAGGAAAAAACAAAACCCCTGGAACTAACAAATGAGAATAAACCAAAATTCATTTTGGAAAGATTACAAGAAAAAAGCAAGAAACTAATAGAAATGAACTTTATGGAAACACACTAACCACAATAAAGATCAACACAGAGGAATGAACTGAACAAGGAAAGCCATAAGCAACAGTAAACAACCCAGACATGATTAGAAGGGAATCACAAAACTAAATCTCAAACATGACAAGATCCAGCAAAGATGAGCAGAGGAAGTTGATAAGTCAGCTGAAATGAGAGCACAGATGTCTTTTATTTCTTTAACTGCATCTCTGGGTACTGTGCTTAATAAGTATCAATAGTTTATTCAAACAAACATTGTGGTGTTTTAACTACCTTATAGGACTGTATATGACTTTTATTGATCTAGAATAATTTTCAGCCCTTTTTCCAAGTGAGCTTGAACTTTATTGAATGAATGATTAAGCTTGCCCAACACAGCTAATTTTAGTTATTTAAACTTAATTAAATTTAATTTAGTGACATCATAAATGCAAAATAATGTAAATTTATAAGTTTGTCCCCTTTTTACTCTTAAATGTAACCCAATTTAATCTAAAGTTAGCTTCAGACTCTGTGTGTTAAGTCAGTTTGCATTTTATGTTTGATTTAATCTCTTAGCTTCCAAAATGATTTTCTGCTCCACTTGATGGTTGAATTTACCTCAATGCAGAAACAAAGAAAGAAGCAGAAAAAGGAAATGTGTATGTTAGCAAAACTTTAAAAAAACAACAACAAAAAAACTGCAGATGTGAAAACTGATTATCATGTTCAGGAGGGACGGTTAAATTGTCCTCTCCGTATTTTTTTTTTTTTTTTTAACACAGGCAAACTTGTGAGACTTTAAAGACTGAGCGGTGACACACTACTCCACGTCCATTCCCTGAGGCCTCATTAATAGTGCTGGTGCGTAGGACCTTACAACTTAAGATATTGAGAGTGTGGTCACTGTACAAACAACAGCTTCAAAATGAGCATTGCAATGACATGCATGCACTGACTATACACAAAAAGGTACAGTACATGGGCATTAAAAAAATGCAAAAAAAAAAAGGCTATTGCAAAGTCCCTGCAAGTCCATTATTCATAGGTAGTCAAAGCTCATTATGACAATGGAGCACACCTCAGTGGGAGCTTGACTCTGTTCATTAGATTTTATTTTAATCCCCTTGTGCTTTCGTTGTTGTCCACATTCACACATTGCTGACTGTACTCACAATTTGATACTGATGTGCTGCAGAAAATATCGGCTAATTGTAGCTCAAAATAATACATCGGTCCTATTGGTTTACTTAGCTGTACTCTAAATGGTTTCAGAGAAACTCTCTCTGGTTATTTGTAGCAGAGAAAATTGCATCACATATTGATCCAATCATGGAGCATAAACATGACAACATACTGAGACAATTTACAGAAGGGCTTTATTTACAGCATGGGCATTGTCAAATAAGGTATTATTATTGTTCACTCTGTTAATGTGAAATATGCTTTTTGTTAGAGTATTATATTCATAGGATGAGAGGGCACAAAAAGAGGAAAAAACAAAATTGTGATTATAGCACAAGCAGATTTCATTTCCATGGTGAGTATTAGATATGTATCTGAATGCTGCTTGCTGCTTTCCTCAAGGCCAGCCAGCTTAAATAATGATGGTTCTGCCTAGGGGACAGCTGCTAAAGGAATGTTTTTTCTAATTAGATAAAGCCACTTTCCCAATTTGCTGGCTGCTTAAACATAAAGCATGGAAAAGCCTCAGAGCCGTCTTGAGGTGCTGCCAATCCCCATCTCTAACACCCAACTCTGAAAATCACATCACCCAGGAGACAATATGTTGTTAGTGCATCTAACTGATGGAAATAGTTTGTGCCTGCTCCAGAAACAATTGATGGTGAAACAATTTTTATCTGTTGCCAAAGAAAATCCAATGAAATAACATAACCGCCGAGCACTGACGATAATAGAAAAGACAAACAACATAACAAATGCTTTTGAGTTTTGTGTTTTTAACAATCACTAACACAATTTGCATACTGCAAAGCCTTACTTAAAGCAGCCTTACTTACTTGGTGCTTAAAAATATGAACAGATTCTGCTTTTCCTGGCTCTGTGGGACACAAGACTGAACATCCAAGATCATTATATTTTGACCTCTAAGCAGTCGTGGAAGAAAATATAATTGCTTGAAAAACAGCACATTGATACCAACGAATACAAGCCGTTCCCATTTAACAGTACTATAATTAAAGATTGAAAATGTTTATTAAAGAGGGCACAAAAAATCTGTACAACGCAGTAAAACAGAAAACAGTACTTTGAAATATAAGAAATTGCCCAAATTGAAAGTCTAAATAAAACACTTGAATCAATCAATCTGTCTTTATTTGGAGAGCATGTTTAATACACATTTAGAGAGTTGAAATACCAACTTATCTAAAAAATACAAGAAAAGGCAAAATACAATACAGGGTTTGTTGTAAAGGTTTTACTATATATTAGGGCTGAAACTATTCCTCGAGTGATTTGAGCACCTTGATTATTAAAATTCCTCAAGGAAAATGTATCTGCTTAAAGTTTCGTTAAATTATATTTTATTTAGTGCACCGTTTTCCAGCCGGGTTATTTCTTCCGTTGCGCACCGCTCTCACTTCCGCCTGAGTTGTTGACAAAATTTCAGTGTTATCAGCATAACGTCCAGTTTTTGAGTTCGGCCTGGGAGGACTTTATTGATTGGTGATAATGTTTGGGTCTTTGTCGTTTTTCGGGGGCCCAATAAGCATCCTTAAAATGACTGGCACGATGCCTGGAGTACGGCAGCTTTTCTCCTCCCGGAGATGCTGCCTGGTGGCCGGTTCAGAGCGAACGGCGGGGAAGACCGCTGAAGGTGTATTTATACAGGTGAGCGGATAGACTGAACACTGTGGCTAGATGATTAACGTAAGTGTAGCTTTATCGTCAAACCGGAAAATTTATTTCATATCATCCCGGTCTCAACAAATAGGTTTTGGAGTGCATCGTGGCGGCACGTAGCTGGTAGATTTTTCTGTGTGTGATGAACAAAGGTGTCAAATCCTGTCGCTAACATAAACACAAAAGCTATAAATGTCTAGGCAAGGTGAGAGTTCATCTATTAAATTGTCTGGAGAGGAATACATAATTGAAAAGCTGGAATATAGGCATTTTTTATAAACGTATTTGTGAGCCTGCCTCTTTATCATTAACTTGAATATAATTTAAGATTTTTGTATAACTTTTCTTCAGGTTAACTTAGAAAGTGAGCTATTATTGTAACAGGTTAATTTTCTAAACTACAGAAAAGTTATTGTTAGGGCAGCTCAAATGTGAAAAATTGGACTGATGCTGATATGCGATAGTAATACTGCTGTTAGATTTACCAATGTTTTATTTTATTTATCTTTTTTTTAATCTGCTTAATCATAAGAATAACCAATAGATTACTTGATTACTAAAATATTCATTTACAACAGCCCTACTATATATAAAGGTACACCTTTGCACATCTATACACAGTGAATTCAATTAAACTCAAACTAGAAATGCAATAATATTTCATATTTTATTAATAAAAGATAAATTAGAAATAATCCTAATTATCAAATGTCAGCTAAGCCAAACCAAGAAGATAAATCCCAGGGTGGCTTTTAAAGAAATCAAGTCTTTACTACTAGCAGAACATCAAAAAAACCTTTTTTAAGGGCGAGGGTCATAACATAAAAATTAAAATAAATTTTCCAGACCCGAGGGATGTAATTGATATATTATGTTAAAAGGATATCTAAGAAGACTGACCTTTTTTAATAATTTGAGAACTAATTTAAAGCATTTAATCTTTTCTACACCTGTTCTAAGTCCTGTAAAGGTAACCAATGTAGACTTCTGTCTTTCTTATCTTCCTCATCATTCATGCTGCTGAGTTTTGGTGTAACTGTAAAGGTGCTATTCTTTTTAGCACACTGACAAAGCAGGGGATTGAAGTAATCTATTCTGCAAGTGATAACAGTGTGCATTAAAGTCTCTGCATTGAGCTGATAGAGAAATTAACCTTCAGGTACTAAAATGCACTCTTTGTAAAATGTTTAATGCAAGGTAGGAAACCTAAGTTTGAATTGAATATAACAGTAAGATTTTTAATTTGATTTGAAGGTTAATTTCAATCTCCTTTTCAGCAACTATGAGTAAATCTAAGTAAGAAATGAGAAGAAATATCACACATGGACTCACACTCTTAATTAGGAGTGAGACAGAGTTCACCTGTGGTGGATTTAATTCAGCACCACAGGGAAAGAGAACATCTAAGCTTTGGGTCTATAATCACGACGGTACAATAGCTCAGGCCTGGGGGCAACTGCACATTATCTAGACAAAGACTCTCTTTTTTGTCTGGCAAGATTAAATGGTACTTATGTGGATAGCGACCTTCAGTTTCTCTTGCTTTAAAGAAGCATGACAAAAATGGGCAACTCCTAACTCAAGAGTGGTAATGTTAAAATACCCTATTGAGGATTTGGTATTCCTAGCACTCATTAAAGGAACGTTCTGGATGATTGATACATTTTTAAAGACTATATATTTTTTATATTTGTTGAAATACAAGAGTTTTGAAACTTGAGGTGAATTATGAAGGATATCCACAGCAGGATACTTCTGCTTGACTCCACTGAGATAATTGAACATGTCAAAACACTGCTAAAAACCACCTGGGGCTAATTTGAAGAGTGTGTTGAATTAGGTTTGTTGTAACTAATAACATTTTGTTCAATCTAGGAAATACAAGACTGTTTCACTCCAAAGGGGTTCATTGCAAATGATGGTTTGACACTTTTAAGGACAGGTCTAATGCAGTAAATGTTTTGCATTGATTGTATGGTCCAAACTACTAAGCAATTGCAAAAAATTATAGTAGATGGACTTTATTTCCAGTCCAATGGGTTAGGCTACTGTAGACTGACTAGCTTCAAGGATTTTAAGAAATCCTCTGGAATTTCACATTGTTTTCCCATCCTCCAGATACTGAGTGTCCCTTTGATATTTAATGAAAGATCATGAGAGAAACCAGATTAATTTTCATATGGTTTGGCCTCTTGAACAACTGGAGATGCCTTCATGTTTAATGGATTTCTTTTACATTGAAATCGCACATGTATTTTTATTTTATATGGAGACAACTGAAAGGTCAACTAAAAAGGGTTAACCACAGCGGTGCCATTCCAAGTAGCACTGGCTCTTAATGTCTTGATGTCTGCATTTAGAGATTTTAAGTCCCTTCAACCCAGACAAGGCTAGTATCTTTTGCAGTTCCATCCCTGGTAATCAGATTACAGACTCCAAGAAGTTAATGAGTTTATTCAGAAGTAATGAATATGTTCACAAAATGAGATGTAATAAAAACATGACTGCGCTCTATCAAGTCGGTGCTGTTTACCACGGACCAGTACATTTTGGCATTTAAAAAAATATCTCATGTATAAAACATTTTAACTTGTTTTACTTACCTATGCTGTAGGAGTTATATAATTTGCAGCTCAATGTCAGATACCAGTAGAAAGTGTATCAGACATGGCAATGTATTTCTTTTGACATCAAATGCTGCAGTATAACCCAGAGCATCATACAGTGGTTCGCAGGAACACTTTTTCCCCCCTTAGTCATTAAGCATGTTTAGTAATTCAGTGTCGCAAACCCAGTCACAAAGAACATGTGATGCCAAAACCAAATTTTAAGTCCTACTATTTGCTTTTTTAAACCTATAGTTTTAACCTACAATCTTATCTATAGCCTCACAAAAGCTCTCAAGTCTGAAGATGTGAAAGTCTACTCTGCTGTGTTTTTAGCCAAACTTTGAGCTTTTTGTACTGCTTCATTCAAAGTCAGCTCTTTGATTTTTTTTTTTCAGCCAAAATGACAGGGCACTGTGTTGATGACACAGAGGAGTTGCCACCCTTCCCATTCACCTCTGCAGCTATTGGCACAGCAAACAACTCTTTTTAATCTGCCTTTCCTTTACCAACTCAAATTAACAGTTAGACTCACACATAATTATAAGTTATTACAGTAATATTTCCATTTTGCCGGATAGTAAATAGTAATTGCTAATAAAAATGCTGATCCCATAAAGCGCCATCAGAGACTCTAATGACTTGAACTGTAGCCAAGAATATTTTCCCCCATTTGACGCTGTTTCAGCCTAGGGGCTTTTAATGAGTGTCATAATTATGCACCCTAAACATAATCTTGAAATGAAACTCCAAAGGGGAGGGTGGTGGGATAGCGGGGTGGAAGCATCCTCTTCTTAGGCAGCTGTTGCGAGGTTGAATGTGAAATTGAAGTTCATAATGTCATGGAAACATGTTTAGTTTTTGACATTAACTTCTTTCTGTCTAGCACAGATTTAAAATGGAGTACTAATAGCATTCATCAATATAATATTATGATGGTGACAAAATCAAACTTAGATCTCTTATTTATGCATGTATATGCAATGCTTATTCATGCATGAACCATAGATTTGCAGATTAACAAAATTATACTAAAAGTTTTAAAGTGAACATGTGTGTAGCACTCATAAATGGAAGAGTCCTCCGAATGAAGGATGCAGACTGGAAAGAACACTACAGAAAAGAATGTTCCTCCCTCTCTTCACTGAATGCTTCTCTTTTCCGTAATTACTCAAGCAGCACAGACAAGAAGTAACCATGCCAAACATCTAAGTTTGTGAGGAATGAAGGCCATGTTGTTTAATCAACTTAATGTAGCTAAGCTACTGTGGGCCCAGTTAAACCAAAACTATTAATTTGCGATACAACCTTTATGCAGCCAGAATTGACTACTTTCCACTGAAACATGCAGTAAGCTTTGGGAGAGACTCAATAAACTTTAATTAGTTTTGCAAATGGTTGTAGCGAATAAGAGGTATTTTGTCTAATGCACAGCCTTGACATAAAAGACAAATTTCAACTACCTGATCACTTAGACCCTAACAGTATTTTGAACAAATTAAAATCTCTGAAAACTCCTTCTTGGTGTGAGCAGCCAAGTCCCACAAGGACAAAACGAAGTGCTCAGTGGTCACTTTTATAGGCTATCTTTTCCATTAGCAATGATGGTTTCATTTTGCAAAATGATGATTGAGGATGTAGCTTGTCCCAGTTGGCATTTGTTAAGAAACAAATACAATAGACGTATCATCAGTCCAACATGGAGCTAACGCTGAAAGACAACCTTTATCATGGTTGTCTTTCAACCATAATAATGGTTGAAAGAATTGATTCTAAACTATGATTTTAAACTAAACTGAACTATGGTCAGTTTAGAATCAATAATTAAAACGTCTTTCATGTCTGCTGACAGTGAAAAAAAAAAAAAATTAAGTTAGGTCTAACAGATGGTCTCCTGTCCTGGTAGCCAAGGCAACAGTGTAGTATATTTCTTTTGTTGCATTATTGACTTCATTGAGTAAATGCCACAATGGTCCACAAAGTAGATGTTGAACAAACATTACAAAGATGGAATGAGGTATATATGCAAGATAATAAAAATAATGGTGGCAAACAAAAAATCAATAGCGACATATGTTTAAAAGTAAAATATTCAAATATAGGCTAAAAAAATATGCAAAAGAGAGGCTTTTCCACTGCCAGAGCCAGGAACTACCCCTGGTGGTATTCCCCCAGCAGCTGAACACCCTCTTTAAAAGAGATGAACCACAATGAAAAACCATTACTCCATCTCCAGCCAAACACATGACCCAACAAACACTGTGCAGTTTTATAGTAGCACCTTATTGTTCCTAAAGTATTTCAAAATGAAGGAACACATATTGTTCTGCATGATAAATCAGTATTAAGAATGTTGCTAAAATATGTTTTTGATCTGGAAGTAATGACTGATTCCTAAAAATTACTAAGGCCGTTTATTATTAACATACTGGGCGTATATATCTTGTGCACTTGTGACATTCATATTAAGTCGTTCACATGACATTTCATTAGTTAATCATTAGCTACAGTTTAACTGAATAATAAATACCGCATATTGATCCAATATTTAATATCCCTGAGTATGCTGTAGTTTTACTATTTCTGTGTCCTTTCATCTACAAATAAGCAGCATATTAAAGCCCAACTAAGCCATTTATCTCTGCTTTAGGATTCTTCACTGCATCACTGCACCAAATGAATCATATTGAACTGAAGGCAGAGAGAAAAGTTAACATGCAACCCCAGGCCTCGAGTGCCACTATTCTGCAACTTTTGGAAGGATCCTTGCTCCAACACCTGAATCAAACGAATGGTTAATGATTAGGACTATTACAAAACCTGCTGACGTGCCATGAAAGTAATTCAACCTTTACATTCAGGTAATTGCTATTTGTGGATTTTAGCAGTGCAAACAACATCATTACTTGCATAAAGTAATGTTTTCAAGGCTTGTATACGTAAGTTGGAACCTATTCAAAAGAAAAAGTACTGATAACTTCTGCAATGTGAGTGATTTAATTTAGAATACTTTATATTATCACTAAAATACTGCTTTCATTCAGGCAGTAATATCTAGAAAGCAAACGTATTACTTGAAAAGTAGAAAAAAACTGTTTAAATGCTTCTTTTTGAGTATAAAAAAGTTCATCAGTGAAATCCAAGTAGAGAAAGTTGCATGAAAACTCATTGGTAATTCCTGAAAGACTGGTAAATCCAATCAGACTGGTACAGGTTGGGTATCCATGGAGGTGTTTTTTATTCATTTTTTGCCAGAGGGAGGATAATTCCACTTAGGGAAGTTGGGTTGGAAAAAAAGCCATTCAATTGCTCCACATCCTCTGACTGTGCATCCCTAAAATCAGTTAAATTAATTCATACCCAAGTTATGAAATGTAATTGGATTTAGTTAATTATTATTCTGGTTGTATTTACAAATTATCGAATGAAAAACAAGCCCAAGAGTTACAGACTTTAATTTGAAAATCTGTAGAGGGATGTATTGATTCCTTTGCTAATGTGTTCAACTTAAGACTGGGGTAGTCAGCCAGGTGATATTGCAATCTCTTTGAAGCATGTAACATCTCTTACTTCTGGCTATGATGAGGTGATGTTAGAGGCAAGAAGAACACCTCGAGGTCATTTATGCCTGAGGTATGGGGTGCAAATGAGGAAATATCACTTACTTGAAAACCTTCATCAAAGGTTACTAAACATTAATTTTGGTGAAGAACATATATGTGTCTATATATAGATAGATGGGTAAAGACTAATTTACATACAGAATTGATGAAGGCAAAAAACAGGATGCCAATTTCAGCAAGCCTAAAGTAAACATTGCAGACCATTCAACTCCTTTTTAATAAAGTTCAGGTTGTTTGAGAGTTGTAAAGTTGTCTTCATTATTATGAGTATGCTGATCTAGGTAACTTACTTCACTAAATGACAACAAGCAGGTTCACAAGTTTAGAAAATGCTTGGCATATGCAGGACAATCTGCTTTATAGAGGGATAATTTGTAAACACAACTTGACTGCAGAGAGAGCCGGTTGGCCTTTAAACTGTCACCGTTTGCCATGGTTACCTGCATTTATCTTGCCGTTTTAAAATTAGTCACCAAGTTGTAAGCGTAGTACAACTGTTTACCACAGCGGGATAAAATAACTTATGCTATCAAACTGACATTAGTGAAAGGGAGACGCATTAATGACCCAAACATGTTCCATCCAGATGAGTGGATAAAAGACGAACAAAAAAAACCGGCTCAAACTTAATTGGCCATTAGATTTCACTTACTTGGAGTATTAAAGTAATTTTGTTCATACTAAGATCATCAGCACTTATGAGATGGGCCGAGTCCTTCTAAATAAGGCAAACATATCCATGCTGGGAAAGGGTGTCAGAATAGGGTTTTCTAAAAATTTCCTGTACATTTTTTGTAAAAAAAAAAAAAAAAAGATAATTATGTTAAATGTGCAAAGGACAAATTAAATCCGATAATTTCCTCCTATTTTGGTTATAATTGGTAGAAAAATGCATATGCAGCTGGAGCAATGAAGGTGTGACATTGACTGATAATCCCTCTAGAGTGCACTTACCCCACTATAGCAGAGAAATCCTAGAGACTGTCCTCTGAGTTTAACTGCTTACCTAACCTTTTTTGTTGATGAGCATATATGACCCCTTTATTTCAAGTAGGCCACCATTTTACCATTCAAACAGCTCTCACCTCTATTGACATTAACAGAATATGTAGGTGGGTCCTGGTGTGTGGATTTGTTGGTAAGGGATTGTGGCTTGGAGATATGCATTTTAATCTGGGTGAACAGATTTCCAAAGCAGTTTTCTGAAACCCCTGTACTGTTGTGGGAAGGTAGGGATAATTGTGTCATATAGAGGACAAATTGATCTACAAAGAAGAAAACTTCACATTAAAAGGGGAAAGACAGTAAAGAGGGCTAATTATAACTTAAATCAGTGGTGGACAGCTTATGTGGAAATCAGATACATTCACAACTCTTAGGGGAACTGATGTAATATCTCAAAACTGGGAAACCTTTTAGTAAGCGGATTAGAGGGTTAAGTTTTAATATTTGCTGATTTTTAAAACACTGATTGAAGCTTGCTGCTCATGAAAGCAAAGAACATAATATCAGAAAACTTGTCACTATAGGGCAAGATAAGTGAAGCACAGCTTGTTGTGATGGGTAAGTAATGAGGAAAAAACCGAGGAGGAAGGCTCTTGCTATTCATGGAGCTGACTTAATGTCCTGCAGTCAGACTCGGATAATTTAACTAATTAAAAGTTATTTTGCTCATATTTTATGGTAACCAAAAAGAAATCTTTGTTTAAACTGTGGTACACATATGTAATAGACGCAAAGAAGAATAAATATTTATCAAAAAAGTGAGTTTCTTCAATGTAACATAGCAATCTCTTGGTCTAAAACTTTTCATGTTGTACAGATGTTGCATGTACCATATTATCATATTTTTATTAGTGGTTTTAATGCTCACTGCTCAGGATGAGATATTTTTAGTAATGAAGACACTTCCTGGGTAAAATCAGACATTTATCTTGACTCAGTAGACAGCAGTGAGCTTATTTATTTTCATGAAAGGTACCCAGCAATGAAAGAGAAATTTAATGGGCTCAGGGACATCTAAAGTAGAACAGGTTGTTTACGTTGAAACTGCTTAAGATACTCATGGAATGTCAGTTTTCATTTCAATAATTTAATAATGTGTCAAAAAATTGACAGTTTCAACATGTTAATGTTTAATTCATTTCCTAAACTGTTGATGGGTGATATGATGATGACTGAGTGTCAAACTTCAAAACGTCTCCTGTATACTTTGCTTCTAATAAGCTATGCAAGGCAGAGTAAGAGAGCTGACAAATCTACATTATTTCACAAACTGTGATGCCTATGAAGGAGCGCCTCTTTTAGGTCCATTTTTTATATTGAAATAGTACCTAGTTAAAATTCTTTTAATAGTGTTTTTAATGATACTGGCCACCTGTTCAGGTTGCACACTAAAATGTGAAATACTGGAATAATGTTCAACCTAACAGAGAGAAGCCAATTGTTATGCAGTTAAGATAAAGAGCAAAAGATACTTAAAAAAAAAGAAGTTGTCAGCAGTTTGAAGTTTTAGCACATCACAATCAAAAACATCTTCTGCACTTTAAAAAATCAGAAGAGGAGCAACTATCAGGCTCATATTCATGACCTCTCACAGATGTACTGTTCTGTAAATGTGAAGTCTTTCAGTGATCTCTAAACTACTAACGAGAATATAAAATTACACAGAAACTGGAAAGAACCCAACGTTAATAATTATTTAATGCAACAGTTGTAATGACCTCTCGTATTGGTTTTTATTAGTTTTGGATTATTTTTTAGATTGTTTTATTAAGCTTGACATTACAAAAAGAATTTTTTAGCCAATTTTGATTTCTCTGTTTCAGAAGATAAAGAAGCAGCAATTATATCCTTGTCCTTCCTGAAGTGAGGATTCAGTGTTTTTATTATTACCAGTACTTTTGTGTGAGAGTTGCTGAAAAATAGTTTTACGGTTAATTGAAAACACAGAAAATAATGACATCTTTGACACTTTGAAGAATTTTCACCAACTGATGTAATCAATTAGCACAATTAGTTGAACTAAAATTACTATAATGGAGGTTTGCGTTTATATCTTTTTCTGAACTTGTAGATTATTACTTTAACACAGAAATTCCAGACATACCACATTTTAAATAGCTTTTTGCATCTCCTTAATTCTTTTTTTTTTTAAAACACATCTTGATATGTAAAAAAGATGAGTTTTCAATTTAATAAAGTAAAAAATTTTTTTAGTTTCTGACTGGCAATTTACAGGACATCAACTAATTCCAGTTACAAGCTATTTACTTGGTCACGTTGCATCTCTAATTATTACTGCAGTTTTGACTTGGTGTCCGTAGTTGTTGCCTACACAAGAGTCTCACTCTCAACAGCAATGACAAGCAGGGAGTGGGAGCTGGTCAGAGTTCTTAAGCTGGAGAAAAACTGTTGGATGAAGTAAAAGAGATGAGACTAGAGTTTATATTTGTTCACATTTTTAATCCTGTCTGAGGGAACTTTTGCTATTTTACATAGAAAAATGGGCAAAACTTTCAGTCCCCAAAAGACTTTGTAACGATGGCTAAAGGTGGTTCTGAAATGTATTTACTCAAAGGGGCTGAACACAAGTTCACACAACACATTGTACATTCACTGAACAATTATGTCTTCCTTTGCATTTGTCGTTAATAAAGAATCCAAGTAAAATAAACAAAATTGAGTGATGGAGTGACTAGTTTATTTAAAAACCAAGCAAACTTCAATAGAAATTATTCTCAACTTTCTCTCCAAAGTGTATTTTAAATTTTTTAAATATATATTCATATTTTGACTTTGCTTCAAGACACAACTATTCCTTCAAAAGAGTCAAGCGATTTTAACTGTTAACATCATACACAATGCATCTTTTAAGAATGGCGGCAAATCCAAAATATATTCCAAAGCTATTCATTCATATTATTCAAGCGATATGTGCGGCTTTAGAACAGATCAAAACAGAAATAAAAGGACCAATTGCATATTCAGTGTTGGCAAGACATAGGGGGGGAGCTAATTTGTAAGAACCATGTTTGTCCTTGCTTTCAAATCAGAGTAGCTGTAAAAGCAGGGAATGCAAGCACAGCATAATGCTACAACATTTTAATCAGCACAGCTTGAAATGGCCTCGACTTAGAAGAATAAAGACTTTATCTTATTTAGGCGAAACCCCTCCAGCTTCACTGCCTATCTATGTCTGGCAAGAGGAACAGTTGGATAGGTTCAGTAAGTGACGAGAGATGTCTTGAAGGAAAATTTAATTACTTTTCTTTACAAGATGCACAGTTTTATTAAGCGACAATAAAAAAAAAAAGTTCCCTTAAATCGTTTTGCTATGGTTCTCTCCCTTACTCACTCTCTCTCTCTGTTTTGTCCTTCCCCTTTCCTTTTCTCTATTATCTCACAGATTCTCTTGCCTATAAAAGTGTGAATCATCTGAAATGTTCTTTTTTCCCCCCTACATTTCCTTCTTCTGTCATTGCCTCAGGCTCAAACTCTAACATGGATTTAAAGTAACTTTTTTATATTTTAATTGGTAAGTCTTGTGGTTTTATTTCTGATGATGTGTGCTACAGCTCATTTCACCAGTAACTATGTCTCTTAACTTTATGATCTATGCAACTTGGAGGAAACACTTTGCTAGTCCTAAAATATATTGATCTCCCAAACAGATCTAAACTCTTGGATGAGAAAAATGTGTGTTACGCATCCAAACTTTTACACGTTCTTTTTATGTCCTCCCCTCTACTTTGAAAGCTCCCCTCTCATCCACATGTCACTGTGGTACACCTGTTCATGCCCTGTAGTAAGCAGGTGAGACCCAGTCTTCCTGCCACGCTGACCTTCAAGCTGACAGGAAGGATGACAAGAAGAAGCAGTTTGGGGCTGACCCCAAACCAGCAATCGGCTCGGTAACGGCAGGGCACTTGCTGCCACCAGAGCCAATTAAAGTCCGGGCAGGCAGCTGCACACTGTGGACCAGAACCGTCAACAGGGTTAGCTGCTGTCCCTAATCTCTTAATACCTCAGCTGCATCTGCAAGGTGACCCAGTGCCACTGCAAGATGAAATGCGCTTACTCTACACTCACCATGAAGAAGGTGGGAGAATGTTCTGCAGTCACAGCAAGTGTTGCAAAAACACTTATGTACATACAGAGCATGATGAGATGATATTAAAGTGAATATACTCACTTTGGATCCTGCATGGGGTAGATGACATAGTACTATAGTTGCCGAAATAGAAAATGTAATATACCTTTTTTAAATTGCCTTGCATTACAGGAGACATACCTAACATTTTAAGCTGCGTGGACTCGGGTACTTTTCACTGTCAGGTCTTCTAAAGGTCATAGTATATTATAACTAAACTTTTCCTTTGCACTTGTATTCTCTGTTGCAGTTTGTCGTAGATTATTTTTTATATCTAAAATGGAGATTTACACCAATATAGAAAAAAGCAAGCACCCTATAACTTAGCTGGAAGTTCAGTATGGTACCGATTTGGGACAGCGAGGCCTGGTACAGGCGAAGTACACAGAGCGACAGAAATGAGGAGTTGGGTTTGGGAGCACTGGGGGGGAGAAAGTTAAGTAATGAGCAAAGAACCATAAATAAGCAGCTTCCGATTGTTTTTCTATGATATTGCTGACCACAAAGCCATGTGTAGTCTTTGTTAAATGAAGATACCAGTCATAGCAGGATCAACAACAAACATGACCCTGTCATCTACCAAGACACTGCCAAATTTTGCATTTTTGCAAAACTTAAAAAAAGATTAAAATTTAAAATTAAGTAAAGATTAAATGAAGAGCCATTTGGGAGCTCAAGGGCCAACTCCTCTGAGGGAGATGTGCTGAAAGAGTTCAATGTTTCAGTACAGAACAAATTGGCATCACCCGGGGAATGACGTTAATGTAATGTATGGTATCCATGCATAACAAAGTTACCATGGGAGACAAAAGTGGCGATGCCAAAGCCTCCAGCTCAAATCTAAGTTCATAAAGTGATAATCTTTCTGGCAGTTTTTCCAATGAGGTATATGAATTCAGGAGAAATGTAGTCTGACAGACAGTAACTTTGAGACCTAACAGTCCTGACGACATTTTGCGCTGAGCCCAGTCTGACTGCAGTTCATGATACCAACTAAAGACAGATAGTGACAATTGTAATTCTAATTTGGCTAAAGAAGGCGTTTTCAGACTAAGTTTATGTATTTTGGTGATTTGTGGACAAAATCAAACATCTTGTTCTGATAGAGGACATTATCTGTCATTTCTGTGTCATGTATTGTGTGTTTATGCTCTTCAGTTTTGCGTTGCCCATAATTCTTTCACAATAGTAAGGCGCAGAGTTTCTTTCTGAGTGAAAAAAAATCTAACCACTCATCTACTAAAAAGAACAATAAAAAGACTTTAAAATGTATGTATTTATTTATTTATAAGATTTTAAGATTTTCAGACTCAAATTCTAATTATGGCCTTTAATATTGACAGCCTGATAAAAGTTCTGTAAAATTTTCAGAAGTGTGAATCATCAGTTGACTCAAACGTTGTAGAGAGCTGACAATCAAATTCAGACAGAAAATGAATCCATCAGAAAAGATTGAGGTCTCCTCTCAATGGTTGTGTTTTTTCTCCTGCCAGAATGCTAGTTGTTACAGCAAATGCATCAGTATGAGAAAACTGCCTCACTCTAATAGGCTTGTATAAACAAGAAAATGAAGATAATTATCTGACCAAACCTCAGAGGTACAAAATATGCAAACATGACATGTATCCATCCTGACTTGTGCTAAAATGTTCAGTTTGAAGACTAAAGTTCTAGTTATTCATCCTTCTGTCACACTCTTATAAAGTAAGTTTCCAACTGCTGGACTTCACACTTTGTACCTACAGATAGCATCTGTTTGAAGACAAACTTAGCAATTCAGTTGTGACAAAATTTTGCCCAGGCAGCCTGAAAATGACTGTTCATTTATGAAAATTCAAATAAAAAAAAAAAAAAATATATATATACACGGTAATTTGTATTTCGCAGGAACTTTCAAGTGGCTTTTGAAAACTCTAAAAAGGAGAAGCAAATTACAACATCCATGATACCAGAAAGGTAAGCCACCTTTGGCTGCATTCCAGAGCATTAACAGCCGTACAGATAGCTTTTAATTAACAGACTAAAACCCTGCTGTATTTTAAATTGAATGCATCAGAGTGGATTTTGACTTCAACATCACTGATCTCAGGTTTATATATTTTTGTGTATTTTTCCAATTTGTTGTGTTTTCAACTGATAAAGCTTAATGTAATATATTCAGCCTGAATCTCTCTGTGGTTTGTTATTGTCCTTCTTTCTGATATATTCAAAGAATATATTTGCTTATAAACTCTCGGGAGACCAAACACAAGGAAAAAAAAATCTAACATTAGAGAGACATTTGGAAATAAATTACAACCTTTTCCTAAAATGTGCCTCAGAATTTATGTTAATTACCTAATGGATTCCAGGGAAAAGCAAGGCGAAGCTTTAAGGTCATCACTAATGTTTCAAGAGTAAGGAGTGATTATAAAGTTAAAAACACTCATGTTTTTAGTGGAGTAGTCATTTGCATTTCTGAAAAGTAAAAAAAAAAGTTTCAGCATAAAAGTGAAATAACCAACCATCTTTGCTCAACTGAAAGTATTTTTTTCAGATTTCCTTTAGTATAATTTTGCTTTTTTTTCTTCGTTAAGAATGTTTCTCATGTAAGAACTGACCTCATGTCCTGTCAAATCTAAAATATTATTTAAATGAAGCTAAACATATATTTTTTTAAATTTCTGGTTAGGTTTAGAACTAGTGTGTCAAACATTTCAGTCAAAGGCTCTTACCTGTCATGTCATTGCAAAGTATCTTTATGATTCATAAGACATTGGGGAATATATTTTGTAAACTGCTGAGACAAAGTGAAACTTTTTGGAAGGTCTGTGTCCTAACAACAATCCAAAGCACACCAGGAGGTCTGCCACTAAAGGATTTAAAGTAACTAAATTTAAGCTTTTGAGAGACTCATTCAAGGTCTAGACTTAAATCTATGTGAGATGATCCAACATGCCCTTAAATAGCTTTTTAAAGCATGGAAACTCTCAAAGGTGACTGACTTCCTTAATAAATGTCTATTCTTCGATCTGAATAATTGACCTGTGACGAAGAAGCAAAAGAAATATGTAAGGGAATGCTTTAGTGGGATGTTTAGATTTGCTGTTGTAGGTAATGGCATCCATTTCCATTTGCCTGAATAACATCACCCATATTAGATTTTATCTATACTTCCAAGTACACTTTGTCTAAAAGTAGAAGACAAACTTCAATGATGTATTAGAGCAAAGATTTTTGAAAGTGTAAAATATGTCAACCCTGAATAACTTAAGAAAAAGTTATTGGTATTTGTTTTTAGATACTGTATATCTAAGTAAACCTGATTGCTGGATATATTGTAAACGGCCAATAGACTGTGATTGACACACAGACCTTGGATAAATCATTATTTGTTTAGATTTGTCCGCATTACATTACATTGTTCACATAACAGTTTTACATGTTTAGTTGCAGACTGGTAAAGAGTTGTGATTTCATTGCACCTGCATAATTTATCATTTGGCTGTATAATTTAAAAAGTTCCTGGGATATTTACTAATGCACAACTCACTTAGTTTTGTGTGGCATGTTGAAGTGTTACATCTAAAAGAGGGTTACTAGGTTCACTATTAATTTATCCAACAGAAACATAAATGAGGAGCTGAAATCAATTAAAAGTAGGTGTGTTTATGCATTTTTATTTCTGCAGATGTTTAGGGACTAAAATAAGTCTATGACAGTATTGGTTGGCTGTCATTTGTCTTGGTCTAAAAATACCCAGGGGTCAAAATGCTGAAATATTGACAACTCGGGTCT
Organism: Xiphophorus couchianus; assembly: GCF_001444195.1. Taxonomy (NCBI): domain Eukaryota; kingdom Metazoa; phylum Chordata; class Actinopteri; order Cyprinodontiformes; family Poeciliidae; genus Xiphophorus; species Xiphophorus couchianus. The sequence continues at coordinate 21,632,539 of NC_040228.1, read as the reverse complement.
GGAAATTCATTGTAAATACATTGCTTGTCTGCATGTGATGAGTTTGGGGCTTTAGGGCTGGCATTGTGAGACTTGAGACTGAACCTAATGTTACTGAAACCTGAATCAGTGAACTGGAGGTCTCATGAAACCCTGGTTTTGTTAGTGGCAGCTTTTTTCTTGTGTTGAGAGATTTGACTGCAGCATTGTCATGCTAAAAGAATGGTGGAGTGTTCCAGGTTTTGAAGCTTCATTTGGGAGCGTAGTTGGCATGGAACTGAGTTTAATTTCATCCTCTTTAGGCCCAGATGTATGAGGATACGTTTAAGTTGATGGCAAGCCACAGAAGAACAGACTTTAATGGAAGTTACTCACCACAAAAGAGATCCCAAAGTCAATGGAGACTTGGGCCTCACAAAAGCACAAAGAAAAGTTTCTAACAACAGGTTAAAAATAGTTTTTATTTTTTGAGAGGTAATTTTTTCCCTAAAGTTTGGTAAAAAATAATTTGCAGCATAGGTAAAGCGCTATTGCTTGAAATATCATTTTTGGAGAGCAAAACACCCTGACATGTAGGCAATCATGCCTGAAATGCTGTGACTGAGCATGTTTAAAAAAGTGCTGCAGTTTCTAAAAACATAAAATTTAAAGCTAAACTGTGTTCTGTTAATTACCAATTTAAAACATCGAGAAGGGGGACATTATCTCATGTTCTTCTCTCTTTTTACTCAGAAGTTACCCCTCTGTTTCTCTTTTTGGGTTAAGAAACCTCTCAAAACAGCATCGTTTTTGTTCTTGATAAATTACCTAACTTAAAGAACAAAAGCAGTAGGAATTTTACCACACCACTCATTCTTTTTATTTGTTTTTGTATCTAAACCATGCAGTGTTCAACTTTGCAGTTTCTTTGGCATTTTTATTCAAATCCCCCCCCCCAAAAAAACACAGTATATCAGAGACACCAGAGTCTTCAACAAGATTGATATAATTTGATGCTCGTTAACTGACAAAAAATAAAACGTTTAGGGAACATATTAAATGTTGGGAATGCAAAATTCAAATCCTGAAATAGTGTTACAAACTAAGGTGGCTCTACAAAAGCCTTACTCTCACAAAATATTGCAGCAAACATCGAATCCAGTACCATTTAAAGCCACATTAATCACGATCTAGATTTGATTACATTTTTATGTGAAGTACCATTTAGTTTAATACATCAAAAATTACTGAGCTGTTTCACTTAAAACAGCCCATATAAAGTTGCAGTTTCTCATCCTGTTTTTCTGTGCTTGTATTTCTCTATTTTGTCCAGATTTATCAAAGCAGAGGCAATGTTAAAGGTTGAGGTAAAGGGAGTCGGTAATAGACTTTTTCTTGTATTTCTTATTTTCTCAAACAATAATCACAGCAGTCTCAAACTGATCTTCTTGTATCAAGGGCAAACAGTATGAGTCCCAGCACAGGGACAAAGCTCACAGCATTCTTCACAATGGAAAGCTGTAGAGTCTCCCAGCATGCACCTGCCCATCCATATCTTACAAGGAGCTTGGTGGCCAGAGACCATCTACAAAGAGAAGCTTGTATACTAGCAGATCCAATTTTCACTGTTGTTCCTCTCCTGTTAGCTTTACTCATACATTTCAGTTACTGCAACTCTATCAAATATATGACTATTTGATTCAGACTCAGAAATGCTTGTGGTGGTAACAAATTAAAGTTTTCAACCACGGTTAAAGAAAAATTCCAAATATAGTCAGACTTTAGGCACACATAATTCACATACAACCACCACTTTCAATGTACTTTACTCGGATTTTATGTGATAAATCACTACATAAAATAGAAGGAAAATTAAGTACTTTGTGCATATGTTCAGTCAAAGTCCAGATTTATCTGGCTGAGCTTTTGATTCTTCCAATAATCTCAATTTTTTTTTTGTCAGAGAAACAATACTGTGACCTTTTTTAATGACCTTCAAACCTGATCCCAAAGAACCTCTTAATTTCTAAAATCTTGCTTTGACTTTAAATTGTGCATCTTATTTGTTTAATTTTGTCATTATAATGCTGTGCATTCTCTCAAAAACACCCTCAATGCCGCACGTAGGAGTTTCGTGGAATAAAATAGAAAGCTTTGACATCTGTATTTCTTATAATTTCCCTTTTTCTTGTACGTTAGGGTGTTTAGATGAATGGTTGCTGGAGAGGCAAAATTAATCTTAAGTGTATGCTTCTCCCTTTTTCCTCTTGTCAGAGCAACATTTACCACTGACATGCCCTGCCAACATAAAAGCAGTGATTACAGTGAAACTTTGAAAGGTTCATAGCTAAACCAGACAATTATATTAAGTGATTTCATGTCCTCATTTACCAAGAAAGTCCCTCGATGAGGCAATACAAGAATATAGCAATAAAGGATAAATTCACATCCTAGGGTGAGTTTAAAGGGTTTGATTTAATTCATATCAATCTATGTGTACATAGATAGATACTGTATGTCTATCTAGATAGATAGGTATATCTATCTGAGGTGTCAATTGTTTAAAAAATGTATTTAGATTAATCACTATGCCTAATTTTGTTAGCTTGAAATATAAATATGCATGCAGTTGTGCAAGCCCCTCTTGCTGTACTACAACCAATGCCATGAACTAGATATTTAATGATAACCTTAAAAGCTGCATTAAAATGAGACAAATTTAAGGTTGATTTATACTGTTTGCCTTGTTACAGTGATGTATTTGAACACCAATGCCACTCTGAGGAAAGAGTGAATTATGATTTGAGCTAGAATTTCTTCTTAACTCATCATGTGAATGAATTCCTTTTTACTTCTGCATTTCAACCATTTCTTTTTCAAGATGGGCTGATCATAGGAGATACTTTACAGAATTTAAAAACCAGATCAAAATGATACAAAACCATATCACATATGCATACACATATGTACAAGTGAATTTACAAATTTGCAATGTTCCTTAATGGTTCTTAGACTACGCCTCATTGTCTTAACCAGTTTGCTAAATGTGGTCAAATTCAAAAGAAAAGTTATCGCAAGACGAATATCACAACTAGTTTTGTAAAGGATAAACTAGGCTAACATTAGGCTTGTGGATTGACAATTCCAGTATATCATTTGTCAATTTTTTTCTCCTGAGTAGGTTGGATAAAATCTACACCAATTTAAACTGACACTTCGTTGTTGTTACCAAATAATAGTAGTTATGTCATTCATCAGCTACAAAAAAAACACATTTCAAATGCATTATTAAAAAGCTACTACTGACTGGTGAAATATTGTCTCATTATTTTTCTTTCTTATGAAGAAATATTTGGATACATTTGCAGACATTTTCTTTCTGGCACATTTTAGCATTTAGTTAGTCTCGTGCTTAATCATTAAATGATGGTCTGCTTTGTATTCTGTTATCAGTTTGGTGATCAGAGCACATTAGATGTTATGCAGCTTTAATAATTCAAACTGTTTATAGACCCATTTAACATGTTTTTATTTCATTATTAACTGGAATTCACTACAGTGAAGATGGAGGTTTTCTGGGGTTTTTTTTTCTCGGCGCATAATTTTCATTCATGATTGTCCTCCGAGACGACTTCACACAAAGCACTGTTCACTGCTGTATAAAATGACAAGCATTAGTATGCGTCACAAGCGAGGCACAGTTTTGCAAGTGTAGCATAATGTGTCACTTGAGAGAAAATGAGTCAAGTTACAAGCTCAAAGTAGCCCACTACTTCCCTTATCATTCTTCCCGTCATCAGAAACAAACTACCACGTACAAACGGGAAAGACATTGAGACACATTTTGTGCTGTGGTATTTACTTTTCTTTTAACAGTTATTTTGTTTTTACATTTTTTTATTTATTCCAAAGCAGTATATAAATAATGCAGGCTTATTTTAGTAATTTGAATTATTCATGCACCTGTAACTTGTTTCATACATTTAAATTCAACATTGCAAAATCACAGAGTGAAATTGCTGTAATGTTTTGCCAGTATTGTAATCTGGATTGGAAATGTGGATTTTGGGAAGTGTATTTTCTATACACAGAAAATACTTGCAGGAATATTTTCTATGTATGTAAAACTGGCATGGTGCCATTTATCCCTAATGAGTTCCACTTAGTTTTATGTAAGATGCAGTTAAGATTTTTGCTAATCATTATGTCATCCTCCGGTTTTGTTTGTTTTAATCAATATTTACAGCTTGGGTCATGTTTCTGCCTTCATTCTCTTGTTTGTTCCCTTGTTTCATTTACTCAAGTCTACTGCTTCTCCCAAATGTCTGGTTTCATTTACTAATCGTCTCATCTACCTCTAAGTAAGTTATAGCTCACTCAGTGTGTTTAGTGAGTGAGCTTATGTAACAACTTTAGAAAATGTGCTTTTATTTTTTATTGTAATGTTTGAAATTTCACCAAATCCTGATTAACACTGAAGAATCCTATTTTTTTGTTATATTTTAAGAGTTGTATTATTTTACTTATTTTGATAAACGCTAGTATCTGTACTGTCACTTTAAGAGAGCATCTTATGACATCAGTACTGTACTACCCTCAGTTGGGGCTAGGCTGCCTGAGAAGAGGTAGGAAACTTTCTTTCTCCCTTCTTCAACTGAACACAACGCAGAACACATCAAGGTTAACCGACTGTTTAAGACTAGGTTATCAGTAAAGAACACTAATACTTTACACTTACACTTACAATTCCTCTTTATTAGATCAGTTTGTTTCCTTTTGATCATATTAGCAGAACAAATGCTTAGCTCTGAATTTTAGGTTAATATTTCCACATTTTCCTGTTATTGCAGCGCTTTAATTTGGTTATTTATTTACTAATTTTGATGTTTATTGAAGTTAGTTTACAATACAAATTACAATAAGGTCACACCTGTTGGTTGTATTGCTATATGTTTATTCTAAGTTCCAGTATATTCCCACCAAGTTAAAGCTATTTGGGTTACATGCACAAGGTTGGACGTTGTTTTTCCCAGCTGCCTGGGAACCAGTCTGTTTCCCATGCTTTGGATCCCTTATCCCTTTGTACAAAACTCGTGTTGTCTCTGCCTGGCAGAGCGTTTCATCCAGACCTGCTTCATTACTGATTGTCCTACAAGCTCTCTGTATTGTGCACAATATATGAATAAACCTGATTAAGTGATTTCACCTGAACAGTGCTTGGAAATGGTACTTTTTCCATGACAGCTGCCTCATTTATTAGCTTTCTACTGGTAAGCCCATTTTTCTAATGTGATGGTGCATCATCTCACATCAGCAAAAGAGGAAGCTTGAAAACTTCAGAACGCTATCTGAAACGGAACTATGAAGTGTAGGGGTGTGTATCAGGTTATGGCGGGCTGTTTTGCTGCAGGAGAGACTGGTGCACTTCATTAAGTAGATTTCATCATGAAGACAGAATGTATATTTTTCTATTTCTTTAATTTTAACTTAGTTTTAACCTATTTTGTTATACATGTCCTTGATTTGGTGTGTTGTTGAAATTTACAGAAGGCCTTTGCTGCTACATAGACTTTACAAGGTTATGTTAAAAACATGAAAATGTTAATACAGCAGAATAGTGTAGAGAAGGACTATGGACCCAGAATACACCAAAGCTGTAATGCTCTTATTCGTAGTAGCCATTTGAATATACTTATGGTCTTTATTTTTCCATTTGTTTTGCTTAATTAATCCCTAATAATACCTTACAGAGTAAAATAGTTTGTTGGGCATAATAAGCCTGTTAAGCATGTTATTAGGGTAAGACGTGCTGACTCGCACTCATTTCAGGTTTTCTTCATTTTACCCTCCTGGCATATCCTCTCTGGTTTCACTAAATAGAAAACATTTTTTTGCCACAATATGCTGAGGTATTTAATGAAACTATTGTGGCTATAATAGCAGGGGATTAAAGCTAATCCACTCCAGAAGTTTTGCTGACAAGGATGCACAGAGAAACAGCTGCAGGTACAACGGCTACTATTAAGCTGAAATTATTTAGAAACATGTATATATATATATACAGTACAGACCAAAAGTTTGGACACACCTTTTAATTCGATGAGTTTCCTTTATTTTCATGACTATTGACATTGTAGATTCACACTGAAGGCATCAACACTATGAATAACACATGTGGAAATATGCACTAAACCAAAAAGTGTAAAACAACTGAAAATACCCCTTATATTCTAGTTTCTTCAAAGTAGCAACCTTTTGCTGTTATTACTGCTTTGCACACACTCTTCATTTTCTTGATGAGCTTCAAGAGGTAGTCACCTGAAATGGTTTTCACTTCATAGGTGTGCCCTGTCAGGTTAATAAGTGGGATTTTTTGCCTTATAAGTAGTCATGAAAATAAAGAAAACCCATTGAATTAGAAGGTGTGTCCAAAGTTTTGGTCTGTACTGTGTATGTATACAGTATATATGTACTGATAGGATGAAAGTTGAAGTTTCCTGCAACATTGCTGCCATGACATGTAGACCCCACTGGACATATTTTCTACATGGCAGTAAGGAACATGCTTGAATGTAATCTTGGAGCTTTTTTCGTTTGACGGAGCTTCAGGAACAGGGGCATCAAACCATGACTGGCCCTGTGGAGATTTTGCTGTGGGCATTCCTCATCACTGATTGGCCTTGGCTGTGCGGTGATGACTGGGTCTGTTAATAGGACAAGGCTGCAGTTCACAAAGTCCATCTGACAATAATTCTCCCAAAACAACATCCCTCTTCTGATGTTCCAATGATTTAAAGGCTATTAAAAACATTTGGAAATGTATCACAATAGAGATTTACAAAAGTGGATATAAGTTCCACTCTATTCAAGTATTCTTTTAGCTATCAACTAAGAGCAAAGCACACTACAAATGCCAATATTTTATGTATGTATGTAGGCATGTATGTATGCATGTATGTCAGTCTCAGATTTTCATGCTCTTACTCACTTATAATTTTTTTTTTTTAAACTTTGGTTTGACAACTCAAGATCATCACTCCCCCATTTAGCCCTCTTTAAAAACTTTCGGAATACACTCCAGCTCATAACTCTTAAAAACACATTTGACATTCAACGTAAAACATTATTATTCAAGCATTATACTGACTATTTTGACTATTTTGAATATGACATACTACATTAATACTCACTGGAGAGTAAATCATAGCCAATCTTGGTCAGATTGTAGCCTTGTACTAAATTAGTTAGCTTCTGGCTGAATTAATTATTTAAGACAGAAATGAAACTTGAGCCTTGATGCAGAAGATGTTACTGAAATTGTTGTGCTCTTTTTATAGTGTCAACAATTGTGGTATAATGAAAAATAAATTTCAGCAGCATGGCCACAAGAACTTACTGATTTACACAAAGAGGGTTTTTAGTTTTGTTTTTACAAATCATCTAACCATTTCGTAAGTTCAGTTTTTGATCAAATGTAGTCTTCTGCCTTTTCTGCTTTGAAAATGCCTCATCAACAAATGCCCTTCTGTAACATATTTTACAAACACACTTCCTGTTAGTCATTTAAAGCATGTAGCACTCAGAAATGTAGATAGGATGAAAACATGTCCACTGTCTAGATGTACTCAGGAGAGAGCTACACACTAAATGGATGCAAAACTTAAAAACAGAGTCCAGCCGTAACCAGTGTGAAGAAAATTAATTAAATGAGAAAAATTATTCATTAGCATTCACTGAAATGTTCAGTGCAATTTGTGTTTACACAATTAATGATTTCATCAGCGTGTTTCTGCAGAGAGGCATCACCGTTCTAGTATTTTAAGGTAACTTTGTCATAAACAGATTTTGGAACCCTAAAGGCAAAAAAGATGCCTCAAAATTTCTTTTTCATATAGAAATTTATACCAGTTTTCTCCTGCTTCAGCATGATTGCTGATTGGATAGGGGGTGGAGCTGCACATATTAAGCCCAGTGTGTCTCAGAGGGAGCAGAGACAGGTCACATTGTCTTTACAAGCAGCGGGATGGATGACACGGTGATCTCAAACAGAGCGATTGTCTTCAACATCACAACAGCACTCCTCCCTTCTTGTGGCACCAACTCAACTTCTAAGAGTGTGTCAGACAGAGAAACAGACAGCTTGACAACATGGCTTGCATCTCCTATCCTAAGTCTTTCCACAATCAACCACTAAGGGAAAAAAAATACGAACAAATGAGAGGCAGAACTGAAAATGTGAAGTCAGCCTCTGAGGTAAGGCTGCCTGTGTAGGTGCCCTGCTAGTTAAACATAGCCAAACTGCCTCTCACATCCCCATTTAGACACAAAGTTTGTCACTTGGGAGGAGGTCGTCACGGTGACAGTGATGAGACGGCCCAGACGGCAGACATGCTGTCAGTGCTCGTTAAGGTCAGCTCATTAAAGAATGAAATAAATAAACCGGTAATGGAAAGTGTGAGATGGTGAAGGAAAACGTCTCTGTGCCTCTCCTCCCGCTCTAAGGAAGAATCCAGCGAGGGAGATGGATTGTACCGATTGAGCTGTAAAGCCCTCACGACGCAGCTGCATTTTCTGAAGCTAATGATTCTTTACAGAAAACGGATCAGAGCCGAGGCACTTGTCATGTGTCACAGAGTCATGCAGCTGCTCCCCCTCCCCACATACATACCAATCCGCTCAGCGGCTGATCACAACAGAGTTTTAGAGGAGAGAGTTGCAGAGATTCGAGGGGGGGAGAGGTGAAAGACGGTGACGCTGATTGATCATAGTCAGAAACATGGACGATTACAGATGAGAGGACAGCCATGTGCAGAGGAATGCTGCAGAGACAGGCAGATCTTTAAGATCTGATGTAGATCCTTCAGCTGTCAGTCATTGAGAGCTAACCTGCTTTTTTCCCCCTGAAAGTGCATGCAACCCAGAACTAAAACTTTTTTACTCTGCCCATTCACTTCAGGTGAGAAAAGTTTTCTAAAGGCATTGCTTTAAATAGAGGGCATTAAAAGTCCTGACAGCTGCCAAAAATATCACAAAACAATGAAATGAATGTTTACTTGTTTCACTCTACTGGCCTTGGAAACATCTGTTGGATTTGCCTCGGTGGCCACTGGCAAAATTTCAAATTGAATGCCAGCGGGAATGATTGGTGTAACAAACAAATGCTGTGTGTGAATAAAAACAAGGTACTCAAAGAGGCATGGAACAATGTTCTTGATAACACAAATTCAATGTATCCTAGTAAAGTATGCAGCTAATATCTCATTCTTACTCCTAATACTGTTACTTCATGCTGCTTTTCTTAGTTCCACTAATTTGTTCCACTAATTCCTAATTCCTGGGTGGGGCGGGGGTAACAAAACAAAAAAACATATGAACTTTATGTATTGTGCTTCCAAAATGTGAAAACTTTTTTAAAATTGCCATTGTATGCTAGTTTACACGCATCCACAGCACTGAATATACTTGGACTATAGTTGAAGTCAAACTGGTCCAAATATTCCCCCCCAAATAGCATGTGTTTGTTTGTACAATTTTAGATGGATTGCATAAACAGTTTTGAGTAACACAAAATATTCAAATCGTCACTTTAGTAAAATTTCAGCATGCAGTGTTTGTCTTGGAGCTGCTAGTTTTGAATTTTTAGTGCTTTCATAAGTCACCTAATTAGTACAACTGGGTGTAATTTGTTCTCTGTCTAAGTACAGCTGTTCTGTGAAGGCCTCTGGGACTTTTCCAGAGAACAATAGTGAACAAGCAGCTTCATGAAAACTGAGGAACACAGCAGACAGGTCAGGGATAAAGCATTGGAGAAGTTTGCAAAAGTTAGATTATAAAACAATGTTTCAAACTTTAAATCCCTCACAAACACCTCTATAATCAATCAGTTGAAAACTTTGGTGAAGGAATATGTCAGCAGGAAAATGTTTTGTTGTGAGCTCCACAAATGGAGCTTTATGTAAAATGGTGACAAGGCCATTAGTAGAACTAGTTTATCCAGCCTTTTGCTCTTTACCCAAAAATGGTAGTCAAAGTTTATGGGAGAATGGATGGCAGTAGATTCTTGGAAGTACTGTAAAAACAAAACATGTTAGAGGTTGCAAAAGACTCGAGACTGAGGTGTCCGACAGACGGCAACCCCAAACATACAAACACAGGTTCAATGGGTTGGCTTAGATCAAAGCATGTGTATCTGTTTGGACAAAATCAAAGCCAACACTTAAATCTAATTGGGAATCTATGGCAAGACTTGAAAACTGATGTTCACAAATGCCCTCTACCTGACCTGAACTAAGTTGAGCTGTTTTGTAAAGAAATATGATAGAGACATACACCAAAGTAGTGGCTAGTAGATAATGCACAAATTAAAGTATTTTTCAGCAGATTTCTTGTGTTTTCTCCCACTTACTAATGTCAGAAAGAATCCACCATCAGTCATTTCCTCCTTGGCTGTCGATAGTCCCTCCTTACTCCAAAGCCCCATGAAGAGAGGGAACAGTGATCAATTTCAGATATGGCCTGAAGCACAGGGTTTACCAACAAAACAGATTTCATGCACTGTTAAAGCTATTGAGTGGCCAGTGGATTAGCTCACACTTCACATTAACCCTGAAACTCTATGACAAAGGCCCATTTAACAAATGCCCCGCAACCTACATCGCCCGGGTCCACTTAGGAGCCGATAGCATCGGCTGTAATTGAGATACTTCAGAGACGGCAAACAGCAGCGTTTAAGAGACACAGATGTTTAATGCCGTGTAATCCAAACACAGAGGGAGGGCGCTCACACTACTGATGTCCGTTGGAAACATACGAATGCGATTAGAGTCAGGGCATCTATTGATTGAGAAAGTGCTTAGATTATTATATCTCACAGGTTGTTGTTTAGTGTGTTATGTGAAAGATCACCAGGCTTTCATGTTCAACTTTTACCGCTTCTGCCCATTAGCTATTTTTGATCCCTCGTTATATCCTTTGAATCTATGGCAGTTAAAAAAAGAAAGGAGAGTAGAAAAAAAGCTGTGGCCAGGGGTTATAGATTTTCCTTAATTGGATTTTCTGACTAAATAGCAGCTAATTATCTGAACACTGTCCACACTTTAAATGCGTACTTCAAAAGATGTTCTTTATGAGAAGAATGAAGACTATTTGCATTATTAATTTGTCTACTGTGATGAGTTATTTGCTTTCCTTTAATAAAGCTGATGTATAGTAGAATGTTGCACTGCCTGAGAAATATGACAAATAGTCTGCAGCATAGTTTTAGAGTGAACAACTTAAAATACTTTGCAACAACAGCGCATATAAGAGAGGACATTTTTTACAGAGTTTTCAGGACACATAATCATCCATCACTGCTTTGTTACAATAAGGACTGACTGTGTAATTTGTTTTGCTTTGTTTGCTGACAGCGGTTGTTTGCTGAATCTCAAGTTCCTTTGGAAAATGAAGGGAGAAAAAAGTGAGAAGAAAAACTGAAACATTTTCAGAAACTCTAATACTTTCATCTCTTCTACACTTTGTCCTGCTGTGTCTTTACAATTCAGCATGCACCTGCAAAATGCAGTGTGACTATAGCACTGAATAAATGCAGTTCTCACTGCTGTTAGCAATGATGAGTATTGCTGTTTGTATTAAGTGATAGTATTTTTAAATTGTCATTTTTTCTGTTGGGAGTGGAAAGCCTAACTCGTCAACATCTCAACACATTTACAACGAACCTCTAACCTCATGTGTCTGCTTCACTGATTCGTGAAAACAATTTAAACTTCCATCAGATTCATAGTTTAGACTTTAGAGGCTAGATTTTTTGAATCATCCCATAAATGATAGTGAACCGCGACAGATTTATCCAAAACCATAACTAGTCCATGTACTCAGGTCTTATGTCTCGTATTGTCAAATATATCACTGACCAAATGTGGATTCTATGGGTTACATTACAATAAAATTGATAAACTTACCTGAGATCTACAAAATGTTCACATGATCACCTGCACAACACCTCCAAATTACGATTTAATTTGACAAAACCAACATTTGCACTGACATTTTATGTTAAAACATAACAGATACAAGTCAGTAGTTAATCTTTCATGAATATGTTTCTACTTCTGAACATACTAGGCAGGTCACATTATTGCAAGGTAAGCAGATGTGACAGTAGGAAAGAAGGACCTACAATAACTATGATTATGCAGTCTTATTAGGTCGGTAAAAGCATAAGCAACTAAAACATTCAACATAAAACTGGTAGATATCTTTTTACCTGTAATTACACAGCAACATACTGTACATCTTTCATCTGTCATGCAGCAGTGCTTTCAAAGCATTAGCACTTTTTTATCAAATAGTTTAATGTCTCCCCAAGTAAATGCTTAAAGTCCAGAGCTCACCGCTTGACTATTGGTACAATATACACTATATATACTTTGGATTAACATTTAATGTAGGAGTGTCCAGGATAAATACTTGAGAGAAGAAATCCAACAGCTTGTCAATGCACCCCTTTTCCAACACACTTAAATCCAATGAATGGCTCTTTACCAGGCCTTTAAATGACCTTCTGATGAGAGAATTCAGCCATTTGATTCAAGTGTGTTGAAGAAGGGATGCATCTTAAAGTGGCAGGATAGCACCTCTCAAAGACTAAATAAATAAAAATATAAAAATGGCATAGGGGACATGTCCAGCTACTTCAAAAATAGATTGTTTCATATGATTAGTAGCCAAAACAATCCACTCCATTGTATCTTTCACTATCTTACAGCAACACCATAAGGTATAAGGCGAATACACATCTTGGTTATTGGGGATAATTTGCATGGGCAACAGCTGAAAAGGTAGCAAGTGACTCATTAGGAAGCACATAAAGTGGTGTTTATCAAGATAGACATTGGGTGAGAGAACTACTAGCCAGGTGCAGCTTCCAGCATAAAGATATTACACCACTTCTTTCATGCTTATCCTTATCCATTAAAAAGCTGGTTATTTACAGCTGCAAATACAAATGCAGCATGTACACTCAAAGCTAAAACAAGGCTGTGCTGCAGTTTGTGATTTTAACCATAGGAATATCTCTCTGTAATCCTATAAGACCTGCTGGCAGTGCAGGTTGAATCTTTTTGTGCAGATCACAAAAGTGACTCTGAATCTTGACTGTCTTTACATTGACTCTGAAAACAAAATTGAAAACCAACAGCACCATACCTTAAACTGGTTGTCAGCTATAAGGTGCAATGACTACAAATATATTTTTTGTCCCATGTTCAATTAAAGCTCTTAATGAACTTTGTCCAAGCTTGGGACATTTTGATTAACTGTTGTTTCCCTTGCTGATATGGTCTTTGTTATTATTAGGTGTGCTAATTGTGTTGACTGGTGTGGGTTATGCCTTTACTGTCTTTGCCTGCTGATGTGGACCACATTTTCCTTTGCGAGACAATGAGGAACAGAACACTCGCATTAAATGGTTCCCCAACATTAGGTGACCTTCTTTAAGAGGTAATAGTTTTGATGCTGAAGCTGAGGAACAACAAAGTCTATGAAAGAAATGCAGTTTAAACATACCCATCTTTGTTTTTGGTACATTGCCTTTAATTCCATTCGAAATTAGATTTAAGCTACAATTTAAAACGCACTGAAGACATAAAACCTTGTTTGCTTTTTGAATAGTTTTGTGAGATGGTTGTGAAGAAAATTGAAGAGGACTAAAGCTGTCATTACAGTAGATAGTGGAAAGTTTCAATACTAACAGCATAAACAATAAGCATACTCTTTTTATTCATCATTTTATATGTTGCAGTGCAGAGGATGAACAACTAAGAAGCCTGTATTTTCAGTACTTTTAGATGCTCCTGTATGTTTTTTTCTATGACTTCTAAAGAAATCCATAATGTTCCAAATATAATTTTGTTAAATAGAAAACATTGCTTGAGGCTTCCCATTGTCTTATGAGCTAATTAACTTGGGAAATGAATACATCTCACATATATAAAGCTGTGCCAGTTTTTCCCCAAGATCTGCATCCTAAGCTAGAGATTACTGCCACTTTTTGATCTGTTCTTAAACACAGATTTGCGTGTGCGTTTCCCTCTGTTGACATTTAAAAAAAGAGAAGCGATTAGCTAAACCAGAAATCTCATTACTCTTTCAATGCAGTGGCTGTGCGAAACAGGCCACATACACATAAATGTGCACATTTACAGAATGGATGCATGTTCACAGCCATTCATGTGTAAAAAGAAGACAGACTAATTAAAGTGGAAAAAAGGAAAAAATGTTTTGGTCAAAATGGATAGACTCAGACTGTGAACAGGTGCAGAAATAGTGCAGGTTCTGCTTGTGTGAGTGGTTATTGGTGACTGACTGGAATAATATCACAGACTATTCTGTCTTTATTTACCCATATTGATCTGTTTGTTGCAATAGTCCAGACGACTGTTTGAAGGGAAAATTGAAAGCAATAAGGTCCGACGCAGCTTCCTGCCTTATACTTGTCGCAGGTTAAACAGATGCTCTGCTGCTTCCATCCATAAACCACCTGTTCAGTGACTATAAACCATCCGTTCTAACGTACCCCCTAAATGATGAGGACATAAATAGGGATTTTATTACCTGTTAATCTAAATTCAAGGACTTTTGATGGCCCCGCTACTTTGGTCAAGCTTTTCCTGCATTTAATTTTTGCCATTCCTCATGAGCAAGTATTTGCCTTAAAACAGATGCTTTTATTTAAGAAGTAATGATAGTTTTGAAAAGTGTTTTATTGCAATCAAATTTGATCAGTCAATAAACCTATTATCAGTTTTCCTTTATTATTTGAGTTAACTGATTAATTTTAAAAAATATATTATGTACCACAACACTACTTTAGCAGTTTTTGTGTTAAAACCCTCAATCCAAATACATGTTTATAGTATGTAAGATCTTGAAAAATAAAAGAAAAAATGTCTCTTAATTAGTAGCTATAAATATGAATCATTATAATACAGCCTCCGTTGATTTGCTGTCTGCATTCCAAGTGAAATGTGAAAGTAACCTTGAAGCATGATGCAATGTGTAGTTGCAGTAATACTTTTTGCAGGTGAATATCCTTCTCTTCACCTGCAAAGAGAAGGTGAAGAGTCACCTACCTGAGTTACCTCCTGCTTTGTGATCCAACCCAGCAGCTGGTGCAATGGTCACACTGGTAAGTTGATAACGATGGATATTCAGTTTTTATTGTGTGAACTATTGTCTCAGTCAGAAAAAAACTAAAAAGCCGGAGGTATGTTTCCTTCAAGGTTACTTTAGCTTGGTAATTTATACATTGTCTCAACATTTTTTTGCCTTTGTTTTATTTACTTACTTTTGGATGTGGCAGTACACTACCATGCTAATGTTCACATAATACATGAATTTTACTACATTTATAACACAAACTTAAGGATGTTTTTTATTTTTAGGGGCAGACCTGACTGTTTAGGGATAAAGTTATGAGAAAGTTTAAATCAGGGTGAGGTGATAAGACATGAACTTGAACTTTAAAGATCCCACAGGCCACTTTTCAATCTATCATACAGAAATGGAAAAAGTACATCACATCTACTTTGAGATAGCTACCCATCCAAACTTAACAGGAGGACATTAATCAGTCAAGCAATTCAGGATCCCATGTGGTAACTATGGAGAAGCTGCAGAGATTCTCAGCTCAGGTGGTGCTGTCACGACAACCGTTAATTTTGTTCTTCACAAGTCTGGTCAATATATATGACTG
Source organism: Xiphophorus couchianus (assembly GCF_001444195.1). Taxonomy (NCBI): domain Eukaryota; kingdom Metazoa; phylum Chordata; class Actinopteri; order Cyprinodontiformes; family Poeciliidae; genus Xiphophorus; species Xiphophorus couchianus. Next base: position 21,616,827 of record NC_040228.1, on the reverse strand, counting down.
ACAAAATTGATGAATGAAAGTCTTAAAACATCTGCGATCAACGATTGAGATGTGTAAGAGGAACAAAGGGGACCATTTTATGGGTCAGGGTGCTGGTTGCCCCTCTATAGCTAGAAGAATAGCACGTACATTGGAAGTGCAGGTGTATATCTATTCTTATTTGTCTTTGCCAGCCGTGAGTGTCTATATGTGCATGCATGAGGATGAGAACATGTTTGCGTCTGTGTGGGCCTGGTTAGGTTGGCCACATCTGCTCTTGAGTAGCTGAAGTTGCTGTGGGCTCGTCATTGAGCACAGGTTTCATTGAACCTGTGCTCTGTGGCTGCTGGGCTGGTTCTCTCGGGGGTCCCCTCTGCTCTTCTCTAGGGTGGGGGCTGGCGGGGTGGTCTGCTTGTCAAAGTGCTTTTGCGTCCTGTGGACTAGATAAAGCTCAATACAAGTACAATTTATAGTCGACTTCATGAAGATGTCTCGTATATGAAACCTCCACCTCAAATAAAGCTGTATTCAATCCTACAAAAATTCCCTTTTGTCACAGGATGTAGCAAGTGACACTTTACATTTAAAGTGAAATGCATTTCAGGATGGATTCAGTATGACGTAGGAACCTGCAACAGAGAGAACAGCCCATGATGCCGATGATGTTCTGGCCTGATCCACCATAGATGTGGAATGCAGAATGACAGATTTGTTGCTTCACATCATCATTTAAGGCATGCATCAACTTTTCTTCTTTGCATCCATCGGCTATACCCGCTGTTCCTTATTGGGTTTCGGGAGGAGCTGGTGTCCAGTCTATCGTCAGTGGTCATTAGGCGAGAGGCGGGGTACATCCTGGACAGGTCACCAGTCCAGGGCAACACAGAAATACACAGCCATGTATACACACCTATAGTTGAGGGCAATTTAAAGACCAATTAACCAAACAGTCAAGTTTTTGGAGGCCCCAGATAGAACCCAAGCATGAAAAAGAACATTCAAACTCCATGCAGAAAGACCCCAGGCCAGACTCAAACCCAGAATGTTCTTGCTCCAAGGCGACAGTTCTACCAGCCGTGACACTGTGCATCAAAAATATGATTGCTTCTTTTTTCTCAATTTACTTTTACTTTCGGTTATTTAGGTAAGCAAATTCTACCCAAACATTTTTTATACATTATTTTACTTTCAATTTTATTTCAATTTACTGTTTTATGATTTTAATATTGTGTAGACTAAGCAGTAGTTTGTATTTCCTAAACTACATACTTTGCTTGGTATTAACTATCTGCCTCATAAATCTTACTATCCTATCAACTCTTCCCTTTTCCCTCCCAGTGATTTGGCACCTCTCTCTGCCTTCCTTGCCTGCCTTCCTACACATGTGTTTGCTTGCTGCTTTATGTGCTGTGACTGAGTAAATGCTGACATCTTTAGCTGTTTGCTAAAGTTCACCGTAAACCTGTCACACAATTCACTCACGCCTACACACACAAAACACCTGCAAAACCTCCTACTTCCCAGTGGTGGGTTCAGGTTTTATGTGTTTTTTTCCCTCCAAGATATGTGCAGCTGTTAAAAAAGCCCAGTGCTCAATCTCTCCTACACATTCTCCACTCACTGGGTTCTGATTGTCATGATTTTTGGCTGTCATGCATTATTCATATGCGCGACCTTGAGTCTTTGCACGAAGTTGTCCTGTACTTGTAGTGTTTGTTTGCTCGTATCATTAACACATCATTTCACAGAGAAGGAAAACATCACCCTGGGTCTCTTAGCATTAGCAACCCCACTGCCCACATAGTTGTCACACAGCTGTAATTAGCTGTGAGAGGTACAGCCTCTGGTGGTGCTCATTGTTAAAGTCACCGGAAAAGCCATAGAAACATATTTGTTTTGCTACCATTGCCGTTAAGCCTCATTATATTTGTCCACAAATAAAGTTGACCTTCGGGACAATTTGTCATCATCAGAAATGTTACATGGTGTATCATATGCCCATTGTTAACCTAAGGATGCATTATTAGAAACCTTAGGTGACGGAACTAGGGTAGTATTAAAAATGCATAAAAGAAAGTACCAATAGAACATTTTATAGTTATAAGACCACTTATGAAATTTGAAACAGTTGCAACAGAAACTTTTCTCCATATTTTTCCCCAAAAGGCACATTACGTATAATACAGGCACATAAATATAAAATTTGTTCAGGGGTGGATAACTTTTACTTGTAAAGTGAATTTGCACCACTAGTGAAGGAGTTGATGAAATTATTGGTGTAGCAGAGAGGAGGTGGGCAAAGACGGAGTAAACTGGCTGATTCTCATGAATTTAAAGAGGGTACTTTATTGGGTTAATATCCATAAATGCTGCCGCAGTTTCATACGACTGCCATGCAGATTTTGTTTTTTAAATTCAAAGTGGTTAGACATCCAGCCTGTTTTCATCACCATCTCAACCACCACAGCAAAGATAAAAAGATAAGTCAGAAGTGAAAAACATTTAGAGGGTTTGCAGTCATTGCAAGAAGAAACAAAATCCTCTTTAAATCTCAGGTTTATATATATATATATATATATATACAGTATATATAAAATGTAACATGATTAATGTAAGCTGGTCTTTACCAAATTTCTAAATTATTTAAATCTAACCTCAAGTGTAGAGAAAAAAACACATTTTCCCAGTTTGTAAAATAAAAATAGAAATCTATGTATGCCCAATGATGTAATAACTTGTAAATCTACGCATAGTAATAGGTGAAGAGTTTTAAGCTACTCTTCTTTCAGAATTTACTTAATTTACTGAATTTACTCGGGTTTGCAGACATTTGTATCTCCACATCACTCTTAAAGCTTCAGTGTGTAACTTTTATATAAAAAATTTTTCGTTTACATGTTTGCTAAAATTGTCACCAGTACAGATGGCAACAGTAGAACTGGGAGGAGGTGGAGGAACTTGATATTTTTTCACAGCTTTTCTGTCTCACAACATTCCATTGTGACATAGTAGCAGTTTTCTAAGGTAACACCACAATATTTCAAAGAGACAGCTGAAATCTAAACTTTGATTAGGTCATAGGTAACCTGGTCATTGCTTTCCTATGCAGTTCCACTCAATTCTCATCTCCCTTCAGTGTGCCCTATGGGATTTGTCCTTATCAGTGCATTAAATTCAGTTCATTATTTATATATGCTTAATAGGATTTCTGTTTAAATAAACCTGGCCGATTGCATTGGGTGATTGACTTGCAGCATTCACTCCTTGTTGTTTTTTTTTTTTTCACGCAACAGTTGAACTAAAAAAGAGAGAAAAAAACCCTTGGTTTTGTTTTTGCACTTACTTCCATAAATCATTCATATCAGGTCGACCATTGGCATAAAGAGATTCAAAAGAAAAGAGAAAGAAAAGCTATAAAGCCTCAATTTCACCTTTATTAATTTTAATTTATATCAGTCTGTTTAATGGAACTTGAAAATATCTTTATTTTTACTGCACTAAATTTGATCCTTGTGGTGTTTTCAAAATATAGCTACACAAAAGTACTTTTTAGGGAAAAAAGGAGCACTATCACATAGACAATAGGGTTTTTAATGAATTTGCAAGACATTTATTTTGATCCATCAGTTGAATCTGTCTTTTAAAAACAATCTTAACTGTTCAAAACCCTAAATCTATCAAATGAGCTTCAGTGGGCATACGTATCTTAACCAGTACGAGTCTGGTCAGATCTCAGTTTCTTTGAGATCTCAGCTTTCCTCTGAGACTTTTTTTGGTGTTTCCACACTTTCATTCAAACCTGACCCCCAATTTGATTCAGATTTTTAGCAGTGTCACTGGCCTCTGCAAAGGGACCACCATTCTAAGTGTAAGGCCTTTAATGGTGCTTGGGGGCTGTTAGGTTAGAAAGGGTCTGCCTCCCTTTCAAGGACATTCCCCTTGAGGTTTTGTTTGGGGTCACTACAGAGTCGGCCTGCAGTTGGCTGTCTGTCCTTCGGATAAGTGCTCTGTTTCATGTCGGTGTGAAGAAGCCAGGGCCAGCTTCAAGTTTAAAAGCATTGGTCTTCTAATGTGACACATGTGTTTAAAGAGGTATTCAAAATCAAAACCTCTTTAGACAGAGGACACAATTACACAGAAAAATTGTGTCCCAGTTTTTTAATAATTACGTTCATTAGATAATGTGGAGGGAACATTACGCTACTGTCAAAAATTAACAGTGCTATTCCAGACATTAATTTGTTATGGTGCAAAACATGTGTATCATCTGCAGAAAAGTATCATTATCCTCAGCAAAATGATTTCTGTACTGACATAGGCTGAAAGGCCCCATAAAAAATGTGCCCCATTATTCTGGATCGAATGGCAAGAGAAAGGAGCTCACACCAAAAGCTTCATTACTCACAAATCAAGCTAATTACTGAAGTATGCAGAGAAAATACATATTTCCTTGAAATCTGTTGTCTTTTGCCATTAACTGTTATTGAAAACACCTTTGTCACAACATCATCAAATCTAAAACATTTCTCATTTAAAAACTTTTTTGTTTGTGTCTTATATTTAAAGTGGTAATTTGAGAAAGTGAGTTATTTATGCTGTTTTATGTCTTTGCTTCTCAAAAAATCTATTCTAGGGATGATGCGCACATTTTGCAACAAAACACTTTCATCTCTGCCATAAAACCAATATGATTCCTAAATTGTATTAGGGCTGTATAATTATATCAATTCTACAATATTTATCGATTCTTTATTAGTTTTTGAGAACTAATTTTCTCACTGCATCTTTGATTAATTTTGTCCAGCTGTAGACTGTCTGTCCAATCAGAGTCAGGTATTGTGTAGTTGGTGCTTTTAATCAGTTTTCTGTTAATTAAATCAAAGGTCTATGGAACACAGAACGTCACTAAAATCTCTCTGTCCTTCTAAAATCTTTCAGAAAATCGTAAAAGGGTAATTGTATCGAATTGTATCTTTTGCCAAATATTGTGATACATATCATCACAATATGATCAGAATATTGTACCGTATCGTGAGATTATTGTATCACTACACCCCTAAATTGTATGGTGGTTTATTGTAGCCATGATCTATATACGTCCATATAACATCTCCAGATATCTTTAAATTTTAAGTTCCCAAACTGTCTAAGGGCATAGTAAACTTAATATACAGTATGTCTAATTCTAGTTATTTTAAGCATTTGTCAAGTTTCTGCATTTTGGGCATAAGAAGAAGCTGGTACCAAGTTAGCTTTTGTTTTCCTTCCTCTTTTGTTACAGACCACACCTGTCATGGATTTTTAAGATTTGGAGCACTGCAGGTAGATTACCTTTGCCACTTTGTTTGTACTTTATTTCCTATAAAGTTCTTCAAAGTATTCAGTCCCTGTGAACAAGATAGTTTAATGATTTCATTTCCTCCTTCTGTTTGACTTGAATTGCTCCTCTCTGATCTTTAAACATGGTTTAAGGAAAACTTCTGCTTCAAAACTTCTGCTCTTGTTTTGTTGTTCGTATTTAAATTGCCTTAAAGACGAAATTGGCTTAGCTATTTTTGAACAAAGGCAATTCTAGTAGTAAAACTCAGCACAGTTGAAATCCACAATCTATTTCTTCTAAAGAAGTGGAAAGACGTTAACAAAGCCTTTTGTGTGTTTGGCAATTTTTGCATTTCTAAGTGTTTTTGCTAAATAGCCTCTTTAGGATAAATTGAAATCAGTTTTAATCAGTCTCTTTTGTATTGTAGAATAGGAAAAGTATTTGTTTGACACAAACACTTTGAAAAACACACAACTACAAAAAGTTAAACCAACAAAGTATACAGAAAAGTAAAATATCTGCTATTCATTTTAGATTGTAAATGCTAAAAACTTATGTAGATTCTAAAGTTAACATTTTTCACATAAAAATACTCCACTGACTTCAACACTAACACTCATTCCTACTTTGGCATGTATCTGTATTTCTAATATTTTACATTAATGATGCAGAATTTTATAATAAGTACACCCAAACTATATAAGCAGCAAAGAAAAATAAAATTCAGAAACGGTCCAGAGTTTAGACCCTCTGTACGAAGCAAAACGTAGAACAAAGGGTTGATTTTTAGCAAACTAGTAACAAAGAGGATACGGGTTCAGGTTAAATGTTTATATTAATGATATATTTCAAACATATATTTACTATAACTTTGATGAATATAGCTTACAACTAGTGAAAATCCAAAATTAGTTTTCTCTGAAAACATGTTAGAATTTTAGCATGCAACCTGCAGACATTTCTTCTCTTATATTCAAATCAGACATTCAACATGAAAAATGGTTCTAAGACGACTTGAGAGACTGTTATTAGCTTAATTAATTAATGAGGTAAATCATTTAACTGAGTTTTTCGGTGTGGACAATTGCTTAATTTGCAAATTTCAAACAAAGCCTGATTTTGTGAACACGAGAAATAAGGAATCAGCTGAAGAAATTCTATGTTCATATGAGAAATGTTTGCACATTGTCAAATGTGTTGTTGTTGGAGAGTAAATTGAAAGGGAACCATAGCAACAGCTATTAAAATTACACTTTCTATTATTGGTTGTTATTGGCAGAAACACAATAATATCCTAAGATCAACATGGAATATGTAGCTTCAGTGAAGACTCAACTAATTTTAATTCCCCTCTGCAAATAGAATGCCCCACCAGTTGTATTTTGCATGAAACAAGAGCTGCATTTTTCAGTCTGAAGGTTTTTTGCAAAATTCCTTGATAACTGTGGTCTATAAATGTTGTTTGCAAAACATCACCTGATAAAGTGATTTAAATTAATCCTGTCGTTTTCAATTACACAGCATGCTCTTGTTTTTGTACTTGGTCCGCTCGCACAAATAAGTTTTCCTCATGAGCAAGTCAATACTGAGCCATTAAAATGTGTGAAATTGAATAGTTTCATCTCATTTGTGAGAGCACCGTGTTTAGAGATAAAGGACTAAATTTGGGGAAATGAAATGCTGTTCTTTTTTTTATCTTTAGCTAATAACAATACATGCATAAAACACTCCCAGCTGTTACATTTTCTGTGTTCTTCATAATCAAATATTCATATTCTTTGCTATATTCATATTCTTTGCTCATCTATTGGTTGCTGGATTGCTTTTGAACAATGTTCTCCTCACCTCTATCACCACAGTTTCTTCTCTTTCAAACCACATCGGCATATTTGTGATAGATGTCTCTGACACCACCCTTTACAATTATTGGCATTCTTCTATAGATGTGATTATAAGAAATGTATGTTTTATTGTATCAATGTCAGTTTGCATTTCTAAATTCAATCTTTATTTTAAGTACATGTATTTGCTTTGGGGGAAAAAAAAATCCAAAATATGCAATATACTTTTAACATCAAATTATGTATATATTGGCACCTCTGCTATCAGTACTTTATGTAAACTTTTTTTTGCCAATAGGGCACCATTTAGTCTTTTTCTGAAAGGAATTTTAGCCATTCTGATTTTTGTTCTGATGAATCATTTCTGTGTTGATTTGGGAACATTTTTTGGATTACATATTCCTAAAGGACCTATTGAACATCTATTTTAAATTTACTGTTATTTTAAAGAAGATTTTTAGTTAAAGTGGTGTGGTATTTCAAATAGTGTATCGTCCCATGCTAGCATAATCACAGATTGGAAAACAATGGTTACAGACTGTGAACTTCTTTTTCACATATTCATTCTTTGTTTCATGCCAGATGCACCAAAAGTCTACAGTACTTCCCAGACATTCAAGTATGAGAATGATAATAAAGAAAATCAGTTGTATATATTTTATACAGCTTTTTAGGGGTATCAATAATTGTTTCATTGGTTGTTTTTTCCCTTTTAACTATTGGATTCAAATTAAATCTGATTTTTTTTTCTTCTCATTTTTGCATCAAGGAAAGGAGGTAGGTGAAGGCAAACATTTTTACATGGTGCAAATAACTGAAGAACCAGAAACATGGGGACATTTGTTCTCAAATCTTCAGAAATTAGTTTAGAAAACCATAAGGATAACAACACTGACTTTTAAAGCATATTTTCAGTTGTGCATATTTTCCTCTGCTCAACACAAATAACTTGCATTGATAGATCAAGTAAAAGGAACCCAAATTTTCCTCCAGGTACTCACCAGTCGCACTCTTTCATCCCCCACCCCTTTCCTCCTCTGACCCAAGATGTCAGATCTGAACCATCCCAGGGTATTTAGCAGTGTTTTACCCCACTGAACCCTGATCCACCTCACAAGTCCTCAGGGGCATTTTCTCATGGCCCAATCTGACTGTGAGCTCTCCAGCTGGGGTGGACAGCCTCAGGGGCAAAGAGGTGGTGATTCTACTCTCAGACAACAGCAGCACGAAAAGCTCCAGACAGTGACAAGAAAACCCAAGGACCTTGTAGTATATTTTCACACACTTTGTGCCACATGCATTCATCCAACAGTGACACACAAGTAAACAAAGAGCAGTTTTATTAAAACATCCATGCTAGTTTCGGGTAAACAACATGGGCAAATACCTTTATTTCATTAGCAACATCTTTTTCCCTGGTGCCATTTCAGCTGTATGTGTCAGATGCTTGTTTACATCTTTCTGTAGAAATGTAATGACCATACAGTATCTTTTCTCTGTCAGACAAAAGGCTGTGCACAGTGTATCTGTTCTGTGCTTGCTCTGCATCGTTAACATCTGGAAACACTCCTAATTTAATGTCTCACTCCTGTTCAAAGACTCGGAGTCTAAGATATAGAAGCCAGAAGGGAATGAAATGCCTTTGTCAGCCTTGCTGTAAACTTTGAAATAAAGGAGTAAGGAGTTAGTGGGCACTTTAATGTTTAATCTGTGCTACTGATCATTAAGCGAAGCGCACAGCTCTCTGCCTAAGGGATCAGTGTTTTTTATTATAAGGGCGGTAATTCCTAGTAATCATAATCACCCTGGCATTTTCTTTTTATCAGGACAGAATCGACCATTCTTGTCCTACGGGCTGTGTTGCTATTCTGTCTGTATGTGTAAGTTCATGAGTGAATGTATATTTGTGCAAAATTCTACCTTAGCACCCATCAGGATTTTGGAGACACAATCTAAGAATAATTGTGTCTCCGATCACAATCATTGTGATGATTGTGATAATATATACACAGTGCATCACAGTTTGTTGTATATGAGGTCCCACAGCCTCATATTATTTAGGCCAACCCATGTCCAGTGCCAAAGCACCATCAAGAGGCATGTCAGCATTGGAAGGGGACAACACAGTAATGGAAGAGGGTGGTTTGGTATGATTAATTCAGTTTCTTTTGTACCACATGGCTGGACACGTGATCATTACTGATCTGGAGAAATCTTGGTTACCATCAAACACTAGGGTCAGAAGACAAGCCTGTAGATCAGGGGTCTCAAACTCCAGTCCTCGAGGGCTGCTGTCCTGCAGTTTTTAGATGTGCCACAGGTACAAAACACTGGAATGAAATGGCTTAATTACCTCCTCCTTGTGTAGGTCAGTTCTCCCAGCCTTGCTAATGTCCTAATTATTCTATTCAGGTGTGGTGCAGCAGAGGCACATCTAAAAGTTGCAGGACTGCGGCCCTCAAGGACTGGAGTTTGAGACCCCTGCTGTAGATGCAGTTTAATGCTTTCTGCAACATTCTATTTTGAAAACTTGAATCTTCCATCCAAATAGATGCCATTTTGATACATAGCACCTACATAAGAATTGTTTCAGAAACAACATTTTGGGGTGGTTGTGGTCTCTTTTGGCAGGGAAATATGCCCTGACACAAAACAACACATTTTCTTGGGGAAGGTAACACAGCACACCTTCAGGAGTCTCACAGGGTTCATGACTTGAAAGGGCAGTACTGTTTTGTATAATACATCAGGTCATAATGTTATGTCCTGTTTATGTGTATTCACTATTCATAAGCTCAAGTTGACTTTCTGTTGGCTTATAGATGGTAAAAATCTGTACTCACTGCCCCATCCCACAGTATGTGATGACAAAGCTCTGTCTTCGACAGGCTTGTCTGCAGTACTAGGCCCCATTGGGAAATGTGCTGGCATTGTTCATCGTCACCCTTTATACTGCAGACTTCTCCATCAACGCCCCACGCTACCATAGTTCTGACAACTGACAGTGGACTCAGGATTTTGTGGCCAGGTGCCTCCAGAACCACCTCCTGATCAACCTGTGTGTTTACCTGAACAATAAACTGGACTGGACTCATAACACTGATGCTATTTATAGGAAGGGTCAGAGCAGACTCTACCTGCTGAGGAGCTTGGGGGTTTTTGGAGTGCAGGTCGTGAAGACTTTCTGTGGTGGCATTAGTCATCTTCTATTGTGTGGAGCAGCAGTATATCTACTCCTCAAAGGAAGCGATTAGATAAGCTCAACAGGAAGGCCAGTTTTGTCCTGGGACGCCCCCTCGACCCAGAGTCCTTCTGGTGGGAGACAGAAAGACTCTGGCTAAAATAACGTCACTAGGGGACAATGTTTCACTCTCTATCTATGAGGGAGAAGGAGAGCTCCTTCAGTAACCAACTGCTGCATCCTAGGGCCACTAAGGAGCGTTACCATAGCTCCTTTCTCTGAGCAGCTGTTAGACCCTGTAACCATCTGCTCCCAACAAACTCAATAAGTGTTTATATCCCTGTTGGTATCCATGCAACTTTGCTCATTTTAAATAACATCTGTAACATTATCTGGACTATCTACTATCTAAAAATGTGCACGATTATCTACTGTTGCACATCTTAGGTTGTCACTAATTGTAAGCAGTCTTAATGATGCTCAAATAGACATGCATAGACTGTAAATCTTTTAATTAACCAACTCAGTTCCACATTCCTTTGGACGGGAGTACACTGTTTTATATAACTAAATGGTATTTTTGTCTAAATTTTGCCCTGACTATATAGTATTTTTAATTCTTTATTTTGTTTTTATATATCTTCTATCTATGAGTTTACTTTCTTGGATTGCCTGCCACTTTGCTGCTGTAGCACAGAAGTTTCCCCATTGTGGGACAATAATGTTTCTCTTTGCTTCTAAATGGTAAATGGCCTCAACTTGTGTAGCGCTTTAACTTTTTATGTGTTTTTAAATTTCTCTGTTTTAAAGATTGTTTTATTAGCCTATTGAATTTGGATTCAAATTATATTTGAATCCAAATCTATATATTTTTACTTAAATTTAGACCTATCTCCCTTTTTCAGTCATTTTAGCTTACATACTGTACATTAGATACACGATTTCATCATGGTAACTCCTAGCACATCTTCTGTATAATAGCTAGAGTGCTTGCACCCTCAGTTTCTCCTCGGTGCTTTTACCCAGATGCATCGTGGGGACAGCATGGCACTTACGCAAACAGCTGCTAAAAGCTGCCCCCCATTGACACTCACCTCTGGGTAACACTGTTAAATACTCAGCTTTAGTGTCACTTTGTACCAATGCTGTCTCTGTGTGTATTTGTTAGTGAGTGGAATAAGATAGCCAGCATATAACATGTTCTTTTGTTTTTAACTAAAATAAATGTTTAATGTATGCAGTAGCAGTGAAAAAACCCCTGCTATCATTATCATTTAAGTCAGGAGTAGTGTGAGGCTCACAAGCAAAAACTCTAAGCTGATGTCTGCGATGTACACCTGAGGAATCTGAAGCCATAGGTAAACTGTGAAACCAGGAGAGACGTTAGCAGTGATAATCTCTGCAGGAGAGTAATTAAGGACCACTGAGATCAGCTGTTTCAACAGAGGAGTGACTACTTCTCAGCATTCTCATCAAAGATAAGTCTCTAAGTGACTGAGCTGGGAATCACTGTTTATTTTTTATAAGATGTGTGTGTGCGTGTGTGTTACTGGGGGCACCAAAATGCTCATTTTCTCCAAGGTTTTCTGCTGAGCACTCAATTAATATGTTGCTCAACCACCCAAATGATTATTTGTTTATTCGTCTTTTGTTGACTGCACACAATCCCACACCCCAGAGTCACACTGGCCCCCTGTTAATTATTTTGTCAACCCTAATATCTCTTTTAATTGTTGTGAGTGTGTTTATCCTGGAGATGAAACTGAGCTTGGGGAGGTTTGAGCTGGGTGCTAACTCTGTTCTGGATCAAAGATATATGACTCTGTCAAATTGTCTGACGATTTGACACACTGACAAAACCACTGTGAGACGTGCTGATGTTAAAATGTCACTCTAATTCACATTCTTTTAAGTAATATACTTCTATGGCCAGCATACCAATTTTAGACATCCAAATTTTATTACAAGACTGATAATCAAATAGGGTTATTATCTGCCCTACATTACATTTTGCAGCATGAAGCGCTAGGGGCTGTGGAACTGTTATTCCTGTAAGTGTGGCTGAAATTAAGAGGGTGCAGTAATGTGGTTGTTTGCCTGAAGGAATTATTAATTCTAACCAAATAACAGGCTATACTGATGCATATTTAAATCTGTGCATAGAGGATATTCCCGTTTTGTGAAATTTGATTTATATATTGGGTTCATTCTGGTTCCATCAGAGGCAGATGTTCCTGAAGCGGCATTTAAAGACACCATTTTCTAATAAAGCATGTTACAAAGGTTATATATATATATATATACTGTATATATATATATGTATATATATATATATATATATATATATATATATATACTTGGGTTTCATGCATGCAATTAGGTTCTCAATGGAGAAGACATTTTATTTTAGTTTTCATTACCAAAAATATCTCTTTCAAAAAGTGCTTACTAAATTTTAGTAAACCTCTATACTCCCCAAGCCGTGTTAACCACAATTCGGATGACTAATTTCTTTGTATGTGGTTATTATTTGGGTTGTTACAGACATCTTATTCACAAATGACACATCACTAAACTGAAGCTTCAGTCATTAAACCACTATCACTCAGAAATTCACCACCCTGATTTGGTCTTGTGAACATCATTTAATATTTACAAAATATTCTTGTAAATCTACATGTTTCAAAATTATGCAACTTCACAGCTTATATTTTTTTGCAAGTGAAAAATATAACTTAGAAATTACAGACAAATGTCACTGTCCATAATATAAAACAAATAGTATCTCACATTTTAAGAACAGTATCTCAAAAACATCTTTGTCATCAATCATATCTGCCAGACATTACAGTGGACTGACTGATCTGAATATCGAGAACCACTGTATGTTGATGCTGGTATTAGAAATTTATTATGTTCTGCTGTTGGCTCTGGAATCAGACAGACACAAATTTCTCTTTCCTTTGAAGTGAGAAGAAGTTTGAGGAAAAACACAATATTTTTAATTGCAGCATTGCAAACTCTGTAAATGCAGAAGGGCCATCCACTACTTTGGCAATACTTTGGCACTGGATACAAGCAAATGAAAACTACAAAAAGTTTTGGTTTTTTTTGCCATAAACTTTCATAAATCAGAAAGAGATGCTGCAGTGGGAAATAGTTGAAACAAATAAAAAAAAGCCAGGGAGATCTGCAAAAGACAACACCACAAATAAATAACTAAATCATTTTGTTCATCTTGGGGAAAAAGAAACCAAACAAAATTCCAAAATACCATATGCCTTACAAATTATGTATAGGAAAAAAACCAAAGAATGTCTAACCAATGTGGTTATTAGTACAGCCAGCTGCCTGCCAGATTGTTAAAATCACAAACAAGTCCTTCCTTTGGGGGATTTCAGTTTCCTTGATAGATATGTGTCTTTTCATCTGATATTTTGGTTTCCTTCCACAGCCAAAACCATTCATGCTAGCTTACTTTTGAATTGATTACTTTTGAATTATGTGTGTGCCTGATAGTTAAATGTTTGTATTACTTACCTGAGAAGTAGCAAAATCACATATCCATCAGAAGCTCTAAAATACCCACTTCAAGTAAATATTTGCATAGCCTAATGATGCAGGGAAATTACTGTATGAAAAATCACATGAGATACTAGACTTTTTTCTTTATTAATTTAAAGTTTTGATATAGTTTTCTAATTACACTTAAAGAATTATTAGTTTTACTCAAAGTGTTTTCATAGCAGAGTTTTTATTTGCAGTTGTAAAAGTCATCCAATTTGTTATAGTGTTGCATTACCACAGTCATCAATACTCTATGCTGTTAGAGGCTCAGTTAGGAAATCTGTAGAGGCAAGGTCTTACTAGACAGGCAAAAAAACAAACTTTTTTTTTTGCCTGTAAATCCATTGAAATCCATTGAAATTCAATAGATTTCAATGTTGAAATCTATTGAATATTGTAGAAATGCAATTAATTCAGATTAGCACTGTAGTCCAACCTATCACAAGTCCTCTTGGACCCAGAAAGTGCCCTGACATTATTAGTACACTAATTTGCCAGTACAAGTGTACTAGTTGCATGGATGAGCTCAGAATTGATTCGAAAAGGGAAAGTGGCACTGCAAAACCTGGGGCAGAGGTTAGAATACCTTTATTTAAGGTTGATGAGCTGGAGCATATTCCTTATGTCAATTGCAGTTCTAGTTGTAGTTTAAGAGCTAAATTGAGCAGAATATTATATCTCCTTAGTTTTTGTTCTGTGTTTTATAGAGTAACAGAATTGTAACAAGGAGGGAAACTCTGCTAGTGAGGTAAGCCATAGTATACTTTTTCAGTGTCAACAATCCAATACACAATCAGGGAAACGGTCCATATTCACAACAGAGCAGGCAGAGAAGGCAAAACAGATGCAGAATTTGTGAGGGAATAATCAGAGTTCGTAAAGCAAGGTTTAGAGCCAGAATCAGAGCCACTTGCTAAACAAATGAGGAGCAGGCAGAGATGACGGCCAGGGGTCCGGTTAGAGCCACCATCAGAAACAAGAACATGGGACGGGACTGTTTTTAAGGCAGCAACGAGGACAATCTTGCACTGAGTCACTACAGAGCAGGAGTTTATATGGGTAGCAGCACAGGTGGGAACAATCAGCAGGAGTGGGAGGGACAGAGGCAGCAGGAGAGACGGCAGGAGCAAGGAAATCATGACATTAAAGAGAGGGATGTATTTTGTAAAACGACTTTTGCTGCAGACTAGCAGCAGCAGCAATTGGCAGACACTTGGTGGAACTGAGCATCGGCTGAGCTCATTATACAAACTACAACGCTGCTAAGAACGGTTGTAAAAAGCATCAGTATATGGCATGGGGAAGCGTTGTGATGACGTGCTGAAAGGGGAGAGATGGAAAGTGTAAGAGGTTCCTAAAGAGACACAGGCCACTTCAAGGCATCAAATACAGCTGTGAGGCAAATTCAAATTTCTTTTTGATACATTTAGACAACTGAAGCTAACGTAATTACTTGATTGTGCTATAAAATGGCACTATGTGCGTTGAAAATATGTAATACCTTTATCTGGCTAATTAGGAAGACTATCTGCTTTGGTAGCGAGCCTTCAGTCAGCTACTTAACTAATATGCTGCTTGTATCTTACTGAATATACATGGAAAACATTGTCACCCCATATGAATTATATGTGGTGTCCCTTTAAGCTTTTCTCATGGTGTTTGTTTTCTTGCCAATTATGTTGCTGACATATAAAAGCAACAAAGTTATTTTATTGAACCATGAATTCCCACAAAGGACTCTTAAGTTCCGTGACATCTATTAAATATGTTTGTTGCTTTTGATCCACCCCGTTATGTGTCATAGTGCATATGTATTGGAATTAAGGATGTAAAATTTACTTTAAAAGGTAAAAATGTACAATGCTCTCACCTTGATATGACCAACTCGATTCATTTTTTCTGTGCTTTATGACTTGAAGATTAAAGTTCAATGCCCTGTACTGAGTGAATCAGTTCCCTCAGTTTGTCAATTAATTATTATGTGAAAGTGAGTATTTCAAATGAAGTCCCTCTAGTTAAATCTTCATCAGAAACATAGCGTCTTCATACTGTAACATACCTAAATGTTACAGTATGAATCTGATAATAAATTAAGCAAATTTATTATCAAAACATTACTACAACATTTAAGCATGTTTTAAAAGGAACTACATAGCTGTCACCTATGATCAATATAAAGTATATGATGTACCAGATTCAGGAACGGACGGGCAAGAATTTTCCCAGTTGGCCAATGGGTTAGTAGGCCGGTATCTATGTAGCTGTCTATCGAGCTAGCCTTTTAGAGTGATAGAAAATTTAAAAATGAATGATGTTGTTTAGGATTCCTGTTTGCTATGTTTTAGTGGAAAAGTTTTACGGGGTTTTTGACCTCAACTCTGTGCTGCCATAAACGAGAGGATGTTTATTATATCTGGTAAGGGTAGATTTAGAGAAGGGAAGTGAGTTGGGGGAATCGGGTTCTCTTTTCAGTTTTTTTCCTTTTGTCTGAGTTATCTCTTGATAGCCTCCTGTTTGTTCTTTAAAGTCTGACTTCCTCCCATTAAAGTAATTGTATAACTTTGAAATCTGCCTGGCAACTAAGTAGTGATTGACTATGTAAGTTATGTTGTACTTGGGGCTTTCCTTCTGACTGACGTCAGTGGGTAGAGTCTTCAAACACTGTGTGCCTTCTAATAAAACACACCTTAAAGACAAAAATTGTATCTTTCTGTGATTACTGAAACAGTGTTTCACTCTGTTAAAATAATTTCAATCACAGTAACTATCGAGCTGTTGATCTATTTGATTATAGGTGACCTGAGCAGTCGAAGGTGGGCCAGTCTGTCAGGAACTCCTGGGCCGCATTTTCTCCCCTGTATGGTCCTGACCAGCTTTGTGATGTTCACTCCATGTTTAGAGATCTGAACAAATTTCTGAAAGACTCCCTGAGGCAGTGTTCAAAATGTGCATGGTACAGTGCCAAAGAATTGCAATCCTGAAGCATTATTTTTTTAAAGCTTCATATCTTCAGAAACCATTGAAATCGAGTTAAACACTAGTATTAGTGTGTTTGATACCAACAGCATGACTGTATTTTCATGACCAGAAATATTTCCTCTCTTTCTTGTAAGCAAGGGTTGCACAGCTGGTACCACTGTTGCCTTGCAGCAAGAAGATCCTGGGTTGAAATTCCAGGCTGGCGTTTGCTTACTCTGCCGGTGTCATTCCTCAGGTCCTCTGGCTTCTTCCCACTGTCACTAAAAACATGATTGTCAATTGTCAGGTCAAGTAGTATCTACATTGCCTGTAGGTGTGAGTGTGAGGGCATTCATGGTTGTTTGTCCCGCATGTGATGAAACCTGTTGAGGTTCTACCCCACATATATGGTCCAATGTCCTTCACAGATGAGCGGGTATAGATAATTAATGGATGGATTTAAGCAAGAGAGAAGGTTAATAGCTGTCTTTCAGCAAGCTGACTGGCAGTGCACAGCAACATGATTACACCTGGCTGAAGAGTGTTTGAGGTGTGGATTAAAAATCTTGCCAGGGCAGAGAAATTAAATAAAATTTTCTTGTTTTAAATCCTTGTATCAGATTTCGACCATGTCTGAAATCACTGTGCAAACCACCACATTCCCACCAGTGAAATCAATTTAAGCATATTCTGAGATAAAATTCATAGAGCAGAATTATTCTTTGTGTATATATTTTATAAAAGCCAGTCAGGAGCTGCAGGAGGAGGGGAAAAGTAATCATTTTTCCCTCTGATGTTAAATCAGCAATGCAGGCATTTTTTATTGAAACATTTGATAAGTGACGCTGAAAGTAAATAAGGTTACACTTTAAAGATTCAGCTGTGTTTTATTTTTTACTGTTTGGCCATTGACTCAGCATCTCTGCTTGTGCTATCTATTCAGGCTTTGGCTGGAATATTTCTTTAAGCTTCCGCAGAAGGTCAGAAAAGTAATTAACCTTGTTCTGTGTGCATCAACACTGCGACTGAGACAAGAGTGCTCTTCCTTCCTCCCTCCTCTCTATAATAAAACCGACACCCACTCGCCTACACACACGCATGCACACACATTTTGTCCAATTTAAATTAATAGAAATAAAGAAGGCTTTACCACATTGTCCAATACTCACATCAATTTAGACTTTACAAGGCCCACTCTCAGGCAGACAGACACTGACATTTAAATAATAGCACTGTAATCACAGGAAGCAGGAGGAGACATTTTGCTGTTTTGCTCTCACTTCTCGTTGGCTGCACCGTCCATCTCTCACTTCTTTTTTCTTGGCATTTGTCTGCGTAAGCTTTACCCTCCTGCGGTGCTCTTTTGTGCTCCAGAGTTGGACATTTTTTAATTTAGGAAATCCACACAGGTGTTGAGAAGATTTTAATGTAGCTGGTGTTTCTCAACCCTCTCCCCTCCTCTCTAATGTCACCCCCTACCTACCTCAGTTGGTTGCCTGGGGGCTTATTCTCGTAGGCTGAGTGATTTCTTACTGTGCACTTAAATGACACAACCCCTCCTTCGACTTGCATTCACATTACCACTTCTGTTTTCACAAATAAGCTTGTTACATCACTTAATACCCCCTACGCTTACACAGCAGGCTATTTATGCTGGGACCAAATACTTTAGAAAAAGATTTTACAGATTCTCCACCTTTTCTGTTTCCCTTTCTTGAAATCAAAGCATATTTTTGGGGGGGATTTTCACAGTGTGACTTGTGGTTAAAACACATTTTCTTTTGAAGAAATAAAAATATTGTTGTTAGTTGGAAAGGCCCGATGGCCTGGACAAAAGAATATACAGAGCTAACAAAGGATTTTAAAAATGTATTGTCAAAATCTACACATAAAAGAAGGCTCGACAGTGTGTTCCTCTCTTTGAGGCTCTGAGCCCAGTGTGGTATTTTCACTCCCACAAGCAAGCCAGGTTGTTTATGATGCATGTATCGTACTGTCATCACATAACGCTTTTGATCACAGAAGATGGATATTCACTTTCACGCATCATTTAACCAGAAGATGACAACTGTGGCTAGAAACGTCAGTTGCAACAAATCCAGATGCACCGATGCTCGTTCAGTCGGCAGATAGTATATCTAAAAAAGGCTGTTCAAACCCCTTGTATTTAGTTTTCATTGTTACATTTTTATTCATTTAGATATTACTCATTTGCAGAAAGTCTCCCATTGTGTCCTAAACTCTTACCAAAAAACAAATGTGTGTGCAGAGCACTAAGATGTTTTCTTAAAAACTATGATTTTTCACTTTATCCATGGGGTGAGAGGCTATGGCTTCCACCAAATTAACCGCATTTACATGATAAAGACAAAAGCATTCAATCATTCCGTCTTGCAGAATAGTAATGAGAATCTTTATAGTTAAGCAGATGTATAGTTAAGTAAGTTTAACTTCTGACAAAGAGCTCAGATCAACATGTTTTGAGTGCTTTGCCATTGCTGGTGCTATAGGCAGTTCTTTACTGGTTCTACTAAAGTACTGATTTGTTTTTCTACAGACAGAAACTAGCTTGATGTCACAACATTACCTCATGAAAAACTAAAGATATCAAGCAGAGTCCAGGTGCAGATTGTGGCATCTTTAAATCATCAGTAACAGGAAACCTTTACAAGCTGTATATATGTGTGCCAAAACTGTATTATAGTTGGTTTGAAATATCAACCTTTTGCATCCTTTAAATGATGTAAAATTAGAAAGAAGACTAAAGAGAGAAAGAGAGAGACTGTACCAACATCTTTCCTGCCTGTGTCATGTGACCCGACTCGCTTTGCTAGATCCACTCAAATATCCACTGTCAGCTTTTGGTGCCACATAGAAACACTTGTCAAATGTTTCATAGTGCTAAAAAGTGTGAAGTTTTAAAGCAGAATAATAAAATAATGCTGTAGTTGTTTGTCCACACAAGGTCAACTGGAACAACATTGAATAGCAAAAATGTCGGCAATCGAGTTAGCATATTTTTCTAATTCTGAAACTAAACAAAAAGGCAAATCTGCTCCTAAAAATAGCTCCATAGATTAAACTGCATCTCTCTGTGCTGCCCACATTTAAATTAGTTGCATTAGTTTAGGATTAAGCCAGCATTCACAAAGACCACAAGTTTTAATTTATAAACATGGCATATGCACAAAAACATGGCCTGAAACTGATGTATGTCATTTTTTAAAGGTTGTGTGGAAAAAATAAACCAATACATGCACTTGGTTTGGAGACATAACCTGGTGACACAGATGGCGAGGTGGGGAATTCAAGCCACACTGCAGCATAATTCCTCTCATTCCCTATCAAATTTTAATCATAGAGCAACTTTATTTTAAGCATTCAAAACAAATTTTTGCTGGTGAGCCATACACATAAGGACCTTTCAAATAAAAAAAACACCAATAAGTAAAATCTTAAATCAAAGTTCGCATGACATTTCATCAACGTTTTCTCATCATCACATTTCTCTTCCCGAATGATCATCAGGGTGATGTGCCACAGATTAACGCATAAAATGTGACAAGGTGTGAGGCAATCAGACTGATTGCTGTAAACATCTAAATATCGTGGTGACAGTCGTGTGTCTGTGAAATTAATGCATTGGTACAGCTAGAAGACGTAGCAAACCAGGAAGGAGCTGGTTTTTACAGATCACCAATATTTCCTGGCCCGTGGCGATGAAGGGCTAATATGTTGTTTTAGACTCAAGACATGCATGGATGCTGATCTGTAAAGATGCAGTTGTTTTCTTTAGGTATAAATATTGGAGCAATTTTAGTAAGTGTTTGAGTTGGACTACTTATTGGCTTATACCTCTTCTTGAATGATAAATGAACCTTTATGGATTTGTCTCAATCCCAACCAACTGATCTCTGATCTAATCAGGATTGGCAGCATTGTAAGCAGGAGTTGGCCTTCAATGCCAACTACAAAAGTCTACAAAGCATTTATTTAATGCCAAGATAGATGGGCTCTGAAAAATAGCACTTTGCAACCAGGTCTATGCGGACACTACTACTACTACTACTATATGTTGTATCAATATAACTGTTTCTGAGCTATTCTTTTGTATTATTGTTTTTGACTGAAACTAGCTTGGAAATTTCAAACATTTCTCCTCAATGATTGTCAAATATTTGTCAAATCCTCACCTCAGGTGTTGATGAAAGTGATTCTTTCTTGCTGCCACGTTATGAGTTATTTTTATTTTTTTTCAGTGCTTGAATTAATAAAAACTGGTGCGAAGCAAGGTTTGGAAGTGGGAATAATATGAGCCGCCACTCCCTTTGTTTAATTTGAAGAGTGTGCTGTTGAACTATTTTCTTCAGTTTTATTTTTCACTTCTATTTAAGAAAAATTTTACCATCAAAAACTCGCACAAAGATAATTAATGAGAACTGCGGAAAAGTAATTTTGGTTTTCACCTTAAAATATGAAAGACGGAAAGATAGGTAAAACCAATCTGCAAGTGTCTTAATTAAGTAAAAAAAAAATTGAATGGCTGAAAAACTTTTCTTGAAATACATTAAGAGAATCTGTAATTTCATGAAGATGAACAGTTGTGATGGACAGCTTTCCTTTTTTTAAATTAAGGATAAAGTTATTACCCTCCTGATTAAACTTTGCATCCTGCTCACTGAAGAAAGGGTCATGATAGGATGTAACCCCTCTATCCACCTAATTTTTTTAGGTAGTTTTAGTTTAATTATTTGTCCCCATCATATAGTTGGAATTATGCTGATGCCTGCTGTCTTAGTGAGGAAACTGCACGTTCAGCTGTCAGAAGACATTAGGTTCGTCTGACCTCCCCTGAGTCACCTGCCCACACAAATCACCATTTTTTTCCGTCCTTCTTGTACTTTATTAAGAAGTTTGGCCAAGACTGCTATAATTGTGTGTGTAGGCATCTTATTATCTTTAACAACTTGTGATGCCTCATAAGTAAATTAGTTTAAAATGATCTTTGCGTTTGCACCACAAAGATAAAAAAAAAAAAAAGTGCCATCAAAGGTAGCAGACCAGCTGTGGATAAGAGGAGTGCTTTCATCAGAGACCAACAACAGATACCTTGCCCAATTATACAGCAACAGTCAAGATGAGAACCATCACTTCAATCACCACCTTTGAAAGATAATCAGGAATGCGCAGAGTGTTAGAATCAACAAACACCAAATGGTTCTCACAGGGGCATGTCCTGAGGAGCATGAAATGGATAAAAAAAGTTAATAAAAAATATATTTCCTGAACTTGTCAGGTGTTTGCTCTGACAACAACACATTCACAAGTATAAGAAAATTCAACCCGAGCTCACTTTCGAGGCACTAAATCACACAAATGCTTTTTTCCCCCCCTGCATTTTGCCATTCAGGAAATTATTTTCTAATGACTTCAGTGCATAATTTATACACAGCATCTGTTGTTGGAAAAGGCAAATTGCAGATTTTCTTGCCAACGGGATTCAGGCTGAGACATAAACACAGAGTCAGTCCTTTTCTGGGACTTGGAACAGGAAGCTCTCAAAACATACAGTGACATGCGTGGCAATTAAATTAGCTGCTAAAATATCCTTTCTTACTCTGTGATGGAAGTCAAAATCCCCCAGCATTGGAAGGCTTTCTAAAATATTTAGAAAAATAGTATTTTCCCATCACAGTTTACAATGGTATCACCAGAGTTTACACGTTTTTGTTGAAAGATGAAAGCTTCTTTGAGACAGCTTTTATGAAACTACACAAAAATGTAACAGTATGTGAGATTTTATTGTTTTGTTACGGTAATTAATTAGATATTCAGCCTAATAGATGAATTTCTGGCTTTGTTAGACTTAATAGTATCGAATGACACTTTATTCACAAATGAGTAAGTGAAACTGCTTTGTTATAGGAGTGAATTATTTTCCCATCACTGTATTGGCATTGTATTGAGATGCACATTTTGATGACCAAATATATAAGACAAGATCAGTTTTACAGGGCAGTTTATTGTGGTCTGTAACACCCAGTCTAAATACTGTTTAAGGTCTATGATCTACAGTATCAACACTACTGTGAGCACTGATATAGAAAAGAAGCAGACGACAGGAAACAAGCTGGGAGACAACAAATGATACAGAAAGATGTTGTAGAATAGCCCCGAGTGAGATGTGGCACAGATGGTGGGGAGGGTTAGTAATGGGGAGGCTACCATCCTGTGTTCTCCAGACACATAACTCAAATGCACCATTATAACATTGACACAGTCATTGCTTCATAGACATTTCTGTTTGTTTTCTACATTCTCACTCAGTTGTAAAAATATAAATATTTTTTTTTTAAACCCACTGGCATAGTTTATGGAGAATATGTAGGTGATGAACAGAGAAATAAATTTTCTCATCTGTGAGGGGAAATTTTACTACTGACAGATTTATTAACCCTGAAGATAGCCTTGTGGAACTTGGAAAATAATAAAACACTCCATTAATTTCAGTGCCATCTTTTCAAATAAGAGTGGATGTTGGTGATAAACGGTAGGTTCCACATCTCCCTCGTTTGTTGATTTCATTGATCTCAACAGGATATCTGCAGCTTTTATTTGGATTCTTCTATTCCTCAACATTGACAAGCTGCTGTCATTGGATCATGAGTAGGGCTCAACAAATTGCCTATCCAAACAACTTGTCGAAAAAAAAAAAAGAAACTGAACAAAGAAATTATTAAAACACAAAAACAGTTGTGCCCATCTAACAACTACAACAAGAACATAGTGATGATGGTTTTTCTCCTCCAATGGTCCGCAGTTATTGGGCAGTTTGTTATGTTGCCAGGCCCCCCGGGTTTGTAGCTGAAATCTTACAGCTGGTGAGTAGAGGTGTTCCAGCTGGAAAAGTCTGGCTGCACAGTCAGGACACTGCAGGCCGTCTGGGGCTGCATCCTTTATTGCTGAGCTCTAATTACCGCTGGATTTACACTTGTCAAGATCTTGAGATAACCATTACTGATAACTGCGTGGTAAAAGAATTCAAAATCCAATTAAAAACCTATTTTCTGGTCATATTCATACCTCTTTTTCAAGACTTAAAGAAGTTGCTTCATTAAGATCAAAATACTGCTAATGTATTTTGTATTTAAGAAGTTGATACACAATCAAATTTATAATTTTAATACATGCATGGATACAAAAGTGTCATAAACAAACAGTCATACATGGCTGCATTTTTCATATTTGTGAAAACCTCTACGTAATTTCTTCTCTTGTCTTGTATGTTGGGATTTTTAAAACATGCTTTGGGTCTACATACAGCAATGGAGTCCCTTTGGTGAAATATTAAGTCCTGTCATGTCTGAAGTATGGATGGTGTCAATTTGATGATGTGAAAATGAACATTCAATGCATTCTGCGAGATCTATGGGCACTAACAAATGATCAATTCAATATTAGCATGAGTAATCAGAAAGTAGATCAAATTGTGTCTCACAAAGGTAAAAGAGTCTTCATTAGTGCCGATAGAACATCTGTGTAGTATAATATGAGATCTAGTGAAGTTTTTAGTCATTGGGGTATCGTTGTTGTAGGTCTTGTGCTGATTCTGTACCAATGATGTATATATGTGGTATAATGCTGTCTTCTGCTTTGTTGCTGTTTGGTGTCTCCCTAACAATTTGTGGCTTCCTGATGTAGCTCGGATCCAGATTGAATCAGAGGTCATATTATCTTTCTATGCAACTGAAACAGATATGCAATGCTATGAAAGGGTTATAAGAAAAAGCTACCATATATCCACATACAAAACTCAAAACAATCAAAACAGATTTTTAAATATATTTTAAAGAAGAAGGACAAATGTGTGTTTTTTGCAAGTACATTTACTCTTATTTCACAAAACAAAGTAGCATCTCAGCATGATTGTGTAAGCTGTAGGGGTAAGACAAAGGGTTAGCAGGTAGGGACACTTTGGGATTAGTCAGATCTGACACTGCAGACATCTGAAAGACAGTCGGCTTTTTATGTAAGACGTGTTCAATAATACACAAAAAGCCAAGAGTCTTAATAAAAAAGTTCCAAAAGGCAAATGTTGTTTTACGTTGTCTGCAGACCAATTAATTTGAAATGCGGTGGATCTCTTTTCTGTTCCCACTCTATTGTAGTCATGTCCTCCACATTGTTAACAATAACTCCCATCTTGTCTTGTCTGTTTTGTCACAGACAAAACAGCTCCTTCTGTTGTAGGTGATATTTCATTTAATTGGACAAAGCAGTTCTTTCACCCCAGTCTTTCTGTAACAAAAGAGAGGTAGAGCGACTCCTTTAACCCTTCACAGTAATGTCAACATTCTCAGTCTTATTCAGACATAAACTGCACTTTTTTTGTTTTATTTTACTAATTTTCTTTGTTCATTTATTTTTCTTGAGACATCTGCATTAATTTACTACTTATTGGTTTACAGATAATGCACAGACACTAAAATACTCAATGAATATGGGTAGAAATGGCTGGTTGATACGGTTAAGCTGGTTTTTTGTACATGTCATTAACTTCACTCTATTCTAATGGCCTCCACAGACCCTAGATGTTCATCTGACAGGACACCTTTGAGATGTGGTGCAATGGGATATTATATGGAAGTTAAGCTGATAAATCTGTAGCAGCTGCATGATGCTATCAAGACCAAAATCTCGGAGAGATGTTTCCAACACCCTGTTGAATCTGCGGCACAAGTAAGTCAGTTCTGAAGGCATGGGGGGGGTCCAACCTAACAAAATGCTCATAATAAAGCTGTTGGTGAGTGTAATTTGGTGTCAGAGATTAACTTTGTTTACCAACAAAAACATTTACATATGCATTAAAAACAGCACACATAGTACCAGCCCAAGCTAGATGCCATTGGCATGTTTAAAATAACTAGGAAAAACACTATGAAAAAATCAATCTTTACTTGTTGTTCACATGAGGCTAGCATACAGTTTTATAGCTGTATTTTACATTTTAGAAAAATGTATTTGATCATTTATACTTTCTATTATTCCTATAAGAATTCTTTAGAACTATTATTATTATTTCAAGCAGGAGTTTCCTTTTGCTTTTTTAGCTGGGAAATGACTGTGAAAGACTGCTGCTGCCTAAGTTCATACTTGCGTAAATAGTAGCTTGTTTTACAGCTTCAAATCACCATTTTTTCCACTACAGGTAAGGTACCTTTGGTCAAGGCTGACAAGCTTAGCGCTGCCATGGATAATAAATCTGACACTGTTATGCATGTATGCACACCACATTTTGTTTTGACTGTGTTAGCTATCAAGCTCACATGGGTGCTGCTGCTGCTCAGGTGCATATAAATTGCTCGTCCATATAAACTAAAGCCTTAAACCTTGACCTCCTAACTCCCAAAAGATGGAGTTGGTTGTTTTTATTACATCTTTTTTCTATGAATGTATGAATATGAATGCAGAAGTTTGTGCACTCAGTGGTATCTCGTCTTTAACTTAAAACACAAGTTTGGGTGAAATCCAAACCAAAAGCAAGAGCCAGTATACTGATTAAATCACACAACTTTGACCTGCTGAAAACTCTCATGGCCAACTTGAGAGAACAATCTAACAGAAACAGTGAGTGGTTTGCAAGGAGTCATCACAGTCTTTGGTCACGTAGGCTCCCTAGATTAAGTGAGTTGGGATGAGCAGATTAGGAGGGAAGATAAAACAAGTGAAAGAATGGGAAAGATAAAACAGAACGTAGACAGATGTGTCTCTTCCTTTCCTTTGAGCAGAAAGGGAAATAGCCCTTTATCCTAAGCATCTAGGCCTTTTCCACGACAAAGCGCTACAGTCCCACTGTGCTGGAATGCAATAAACCTCTTAGGAAAACGGAGGAAATGGCTTCTCTTCCAAAGCTGGAGCCAGAAAACTGACAACCATGTCTGCAAATCACATCTCCACAGTAATTCTTCACACTTCAAGGAGGAGACATTGCTATTTTCTTGCTTATTTTATCCTTAATTTAATCAGATGATGAAGCTAATGGGAATTACCATAAGCATCATTTTTAAAAGGGTAGCCCTAATTTTAAGTGGCTTAACATCCAGAAGGAAAATGGGATGGAAAAGGGGATCATACAAATAATCCTCTTAAGGCGATCAATATCACTCCTTGAAGTGCCGATCTGGACAGAGTAATTGTAAATCTCAGGCTATCAGTAAAAATCAGGCATTGTGTGTTCTAAAAGGCTGTCTTGGGTCAAACAGATCTGTAGCTTAAGAATGTCTCATTGTTTTAATTTATTTCCGAACCTGCAATCTGTAACAGCAGATAGTAGCAAATGAGAAGGAAATGGAAATAGAACAGAGAACAAGAGCTCATCAAAAGCTTGATTGCATTTCAGTGAAGACCAATCATGTTGTGTCACTTTCTTTGTTGTTCTTGTTTTGTTAGGAGTACAAAAAAATGACTGCAGACAGACAATGACATTCAGAAGAAAAAGAGCAGCAAACAAAGGAATCATGGAAGTGAGTCTCATTCCACAGATGTACATGAGTTGTTTTTTTGTTTGTTTGTTTTTTTTTTTTTTTAATAAAAAGACTCTCGTGGTTTACAGAAGAGTAAAATAAAGTGTGTGCTCACCTTTCTAGATGAGGTGAAACAGAAGGGTCTTATATTGACTCAAATAAAATGCTGCTATATGAGAGGTTGCTTCAGTATAAACATTTCAAAGCAGGGACTTGCATATTGCAAATATGAGCCAAACATGAATCAACGTGTACTCAAATGGAAACATGGGAGTTCATAGATTCTTCTGTCTGTGAAGTGGTTAGAGTGCCCATATTTTCGATCTTTCATCTTAAAAAACAAGCAAGACGAGTGGAAACCAATTCATATTTCCTTCTTTTGGTACTGTAATCAAATCCCAACAGTCACTGTAATCTTTTTTTGATGTTTTAGAACAAAGTTCTGGAGCAGTCTGTCATTTTCCTTGTGAGACCAATGGGCATTAATGGTTCCAATAGGCCTATAGGTGGACATTAGAAAATAATCTTTCCAGGACTTATATATAACCTCAGAAACCTGAATGTTGCAAATCTATGCAAATCTTCTCTTTTGACTTTTAAAGTGGTTTTACCACCATTCATCCTCTTGAAAGGCAGGTTGCAGGGAATGCAGTTCATAATCCACACTTCCAGATTAACAGACTTCCTGTCAAAACAACCCAAGTTTATAAGACCAGGGAACTATAATTTTTGGAAAGTAAGGTACAGCTATGTCATCCTTTAAGGGAGTGTTTTAGCTCTATTCCTGGTTGGACTGTGCACAGTCTGATTCTAAATACAAATCAAGATCCTGCTACATTTAAAAGAACTCAGATGATATATATATTGTGTTAAGAATGGACAGGAGCAAGAATTCAGGGAATTCATTGTCTCTCCTATGGACAGCACCAAGCTGCCTCAATACTTTGTGAAAAAAGCCAGTCTGGCCTTTGGCAGAAGGTTGGAAATGTTTAAATTTGTGGTGGAGAGGGTCACACTGGACAAACTAGAAGCTGTAGTGGACAGCAGTAGCTGTCCTTGCATAGAGTCCTGACAGGTTCCTTAAATTGCTTTGCAGAACTGAGTGTTTTAGGATGCTTTGTCCTTATTGCAATAAGAATATTTCTGCCCTCTGTCACCTTTTTGAACAGTAGTTTAATGTTGTTGAGATTTTCTGTGTCTTCATATTACTTATATGCTCAGGCCCCGCTGACTTATTCACATCATCAGCAGTTTACCTAAATAGCAAAAACCCATCCTGAAAACATCCATGTGAATTGTGATTTTGGTAATGTTTGTAAACAAAAAAGAGAAAATGCCTGATAAGATGCTCCAAATATTTAGAAATAAACTTGTATTCACATGTATTGTGTCTTGTAAAATGTGCAACTTGGTGAATTCATGTTTACTGATGCACCCCCAAACTATCACAGATGGTGGGTTTTGAACTATGAGCTGATACCCAGCCAGATGGTTCCTCTTTAGCCCAAAGGATGTAGAATTTAAATTTTGATTTATTAAGCCACAGGACAGTTTTCCACTTCACCTCATTCCTCTTTCTACAGTCAAGCTTTAGCCCGTCGAAGGTAATTCCATTTAGATGTTTTCGTGTAACATTTCTGGTGACTTCCATAACAGTTTCCACTTATATTTCACTGAAATGTGGCTATTTCATCTATAAACTCAAGTCTGTATGATTTGAGGGCCCCCAAAGAGCCCTGTGAATCTGTACTGGTTTTCAGGTGTGTCCTAGATATGTTTGCACATTATATTAATCTTTAATGACTTTTTAAATTTTTAAATATTTTGAGAAACACACTTCTCAAATGATTCTATCTGCTCAATAAAATACTTTTAAAGTTGTCAAACAAAGAGACTAACTCTTCTGAATCTTTACTTTGAGACAATAATTTCATATCTTATGTACACCATTGACCAACTACAATATGGTAACAAATGCCCCAGTAGCATTTATTTGTAACATATTCCTGTCACAGCAAATTTAAAATCAGTGTAGATTTTTTAAGTGCAAATAATTAAATCATAAGGGCAATATTTTTAAATGATTTTGTTTAAATATATTTATATTAATTTTCGTTTTAATCATTTACACTGTACACTCTGAAATTGTTAGTGTTACTGAAAGCTCTTCTATTCTGGATGGCTAAACATGACCACTGGCAAACATAAACATACCATCCCAGTCATAAATGAAAACAGAAAAATATGTAATTGGTGCAAATTTACTGTATATTAGGTTTTACTTTGTGGTTTATTATGATTAAGTTGTCTAAATTTCTGAATTATATGACCAAAGATCTAAGAACATTGTCTACTTTTTTTTTTTAATCCTTTTTATTTTAGGGTTATACAGTGTTAAGAAAAGTTTTAATTGAGCTTAACTATTTTCAGAAGTTGTAACTGTTGTGAAATGTAGAGTTCGTATTCCATGATAAATTAAATGAATTAAAGAAAAAAAAAAACCATCATCCCAAGCAATGGACATCTTAGATTTAATCCATCATCTCTACATAGAAAATCTGTCGCACATCTCTAAACCTACCTGGACAAAACCATCCAAACAAAGGTAAATCTGCAGCAGCTGGAAAATCCACAACTCAGCTGGGAGAATCGGTCAATAGGAAAGATATTAGTCTTGTACTTTACAAATCTAGGGTTACAAAAAAAGTCATAAGTTTGTAATAACTCAAGCAGAGCACATAACTGAGCACATTGGTGAAAGTGCTCTGGTTAAATGAGACCAAATGTTATTGTTTTTTTTAATCTACGAAAGGTTTTTAAAGTGACCACCTATGACAATAAATGTTTAACAGAAATTAGATGTGTGTGGGCCTCCCATCCACATTAAGCAGCTTTTTCGGGCCTCAAAACATGATGATCCTGTTCATTTTAAATTTCCTGTTCCTACTTCATTGTTCTGTTTCTCAATCATTTTATGTCAGAGAAAAACTTTTGAATCCATCATTGCATCTAGAACTTTGAGGTATGAAAATACCTCTGTGATTTTTGTCTGTGCAAATCAGATTTAATCAGCCTCAAAGAGTACAGTCAAGCATAAAATGCTGACCTGGGGGGGGGAAAGAAATGCCCTAGTACTCAATACACAGAACCAGCTCCAGTCCTCTAGGGTTAACGATCTAAAATTTCTCTAACATCTCAAAGTGCAATTTAGAATGAATGTTTCTTTGCAAAATCACACTTTTTTTTAAACAACATCAACCTGAAGGTTTTCCTTATATATTTGAAAACTGTTTTCCCACATTCTAATTTACTCCTTTTGCATTATAGTATATTGTATATACTGTATATTACTCATATTTGTAAAGGAGATTTAACTTTGTTGCAGTCATTTCTTTTCAAATCAGTGACTCTTAGGTAAATAGGCCACAACTCAAACTACACTGAGCTCTCATGGTTGCCAACTACCCTGGAGGTAAGGGGACAAGTGACATATTGCTCTCATTGCCTAACACTTCCAGGATTAAAGATTAATTCACAAAACTTTAAATCTTTAATATCGGGGCATGTGCAAGGGAATTCTGTGAGTTCAGCTCACTTAAGTTATGTTGGTTTGGGGATAAAACAATTTATTTTTCCGATAGGTTCTTAATTATGAGCTACATAAACATTCTTGCATTGTTTGTTAAACGAGGTGGAAATAAGAGAGGTGTTTGTTTGCTTTTGCACCGAGTGATTAAAATGGAAATTAGAGGGAACCAGTGTTCATTATGTAAAAATGTCCAGGTAGGTTTTATTACAGGACATATAATAACCTGAATAAATCAAATAAAAAATTTACAAAAACTCATATTTATTTATATGTCCAGACGTCACACATCGAATCCCAATATTTTTTTCAGAATCTCAACCTTCTTATCAAGAGAAGTCATGTGGTATGTGAACATAAAAACACCACTTGAAAGAATAGCAGAAAACTGCAACTCTAAAAATGGCCAAATTCTCCATTCAAGGGAAACCGAAGCAGTTCCTTTGTAATGCTGTTCATCATTTTGTTCGTACAAAGTGATGATAAAATGGAAACCACAAGGAAAATGATAATTTATAGGAGGCAAATCATAAAACCAGTTAATTCCAATAACTTAATTTATCTGTAGCCTGATTCGTTTTAGGGCATGTAAGTCAAATAAACTGCACAAAGATGTCCAATGTGGACACTTTGAGTCCTAATCTAAAAAAAATAGTAGTTAGTAAAAAGATATTAAAGCTTTATTGTTGAGGATACCAAATATTTTGCTTCTTTCAATGTGCATAAAATGTTCATTAATTTATTCTGAAAAATTGGAAAGATTTGATATTCTCACAATTTTATCGGAAAGGTGGCAACTTTTCCGTTAAACTATCAATGTGGGTTACAGACAAAAAAAACCTTTCATGATCTTTTCATGGGTAATTTTATCATAAGTTACACATTATACATAAACAAAGAAATATTTCTAACCAGTTTTTTATCTGGATATAAGTAGCTTCTGTATTTTTGTTGCATAATGAGACTCAGATACAATCGATTAAAAACATACACGATTCTGTATTTTAAACTATCTAGTTGAAACATTCTTTTCTCAATCTTAATTATAACCCTTTGCCTTATTATTAGTGCAGCAATCCAGTGAAACTATTTGAAGCAACTATTATAATTTATGTTTTTTATAATCTCATACAAATATTTTTTCAATTACAACAGGTACCCAAGAGCACCTTAGTGACATGAGGGTTGAAACAATGGATGGATTTAGTGTTTTGAAAATAAATACTTATTGAGATTTATTTATGCTTCATGCTTTCAAGATGAACAACCCTTTGATTTCAAGTGAAACAATTAATGTATTTTAAGCACCACAAACAACCAGAACAGATCAACAAAGAAAACATTATGTAAACTCACTGGCTTAGCCAGTACATTTACAATATGTAAATGTACATTTGTTGATATTTCGTCTTGCATATAATTTAGATTCGTAAAACAATTATTTTTGATTGCCTGATAGATTCCAGAAAGTCACATGACTCAATGAGTTCATGGTATATTATTTCATAAACCTCAGATTTTTTTTTTATTGTTGACTTATTGTTCATCACTGCTGCACCTCTGCACAATCAAATAATTATAGATGCACAAACAAAGTAGAAAATATGCTTTTGTGAGCTGAGGGAAAAGCACTCAAAGGATAAAATATAATGGCTAATAAATGTAGTGATGGATAAAGGTACATATACCTCCATCTCCACTTTGTTACAGAGGAATTATTTTTTCTCACTCCCTTTTTAAAAAACATTTTAAAACCAGCGTTAAACTGTAGTGTTTGGGCAATAAAAGCATATGAGCTAATTCCAACCAGTTTACTTTGAAAGAGTCTTTGAAAAATTTCCTACAATTTGTTATCACACAGAGCCTTTTGCTTTTAGATTTTGTTGACCTGTCCTCATTAAATCAATTTTGGACACAAAGTCTTTCAAAGTTTTGCAAATTGGCTCATTTCCTGTCCAAGCTGTGACACTGTGTAATTTTTCGTACTTCAAATAACAGAAAAGATGACTTTAGTGAGGGTGGATAAGCGTAGATAATGATGGTGGTGTGGTTTACGATGGCAGTTTTAATAAGCTTTAATGTTTGCTTCAAGAATGGTGGTTTAAAGGCTGATACTGGGAGTGAGGGGGACCCAAATGTGGACAGAAGGCAGGAAATATATTGATGTCAGCTTAAAAATTAAATAAATAAATAAAAACACTGGTGTTATATCACTGAAAGGAAACCACAAGCAGAAAGCAGTTCCACTTGGAAAGAATTGAGGCAACAGATGAACCCAAGAATGATTATTAATGACATTATGTAAACACTAGAAAAGTTAAATATGAAAATAGTGAATAAGCAAAGCACCCAATATCTATAGGTAAATGCAAAATCTAGTAAAAATGGTAAATAAATCCAAAATTGTCAAAACTCAGATCACAAGTCACCTTCTCTAGGAATGGAGCATTTATGTGTGGGTCCATCAGATACTATACAGCCTTGTTCCTTTCAGTGTTCACAAGAGGTGCCTATAATCTTTTATGATCTATGGAAGAATATACAGTTGAGCTTTTTATGGGGAAGCTGTATGGTCAACTGCTGGGGAGGCAGCAGCTCAGACATGTAGAATTAGACTGGGCTGCACAACAACCATGTATATATGTAGAATCACATTGTAGTCTAATTTTATTTTTTGGTAAACAATCAACTGTAACTACTACAATCTGGACTTGATGTGAGTATCTTACACTGACAAGGTTTTTGGAGTTTTTCCTTAGTGTGTTTAAATCTATCTATATAGAAAGTGTGCATGGATGTGTTTTCTATTGACGGATGTAAAATGCTAAGCTACCAATTCAATAATTAAGAGGAGCAGGCAAACTGTTGCATTAAATGATTTTCATTTAGATTTTATGCTCAAAGCTATACTCTAAGCTAAACTAACGGGAGTCTTCAAATCCAGGACTCGAGGGCAGATGTCCTGCAACTTTTAGATGTGTTTTTGCTTCATCACACCCAGAGCAAGTAATCAGGTCATCAGCAGGACTCTGGAGATCTTCACTCCATTCTGAGGAGATGATTCAGCCGTTTGATTCAGGTGTGTTGGAACAGGAACACATCTAAAGTTACAGGACACTGGCCCTCAGGGCTGGATTTGAAGAACTATACTAAAATATTCTTTTCTACAACATTTTCTTTGTACAAGAATGGACTAAGAAGCGAAGACAGCATCTGGTGTTCCTTGCTTTTTCTGCAGAGACACAGGCCTCTGTAGTGTTTTAACTGGTTAAATGAAGCACAGTGTAGTGTTGTTAGCTGATGTCAATGTCTGCAAACAAGTAAAACACTTCTATGGCTTTGTGTTTCTTTTTTCCCTTGGGAAAGTTGCGGAATGAAGTTGACAAACATCTTTCCTGCCCAAATTTTAGGCCACCACAGCTGATAGTTACCATGGGAACTCATGATGGAGGTCGGTGGACAGACATTGCAGGACCAGGTGCTCGAAGACATATAACAGGTGCTGCATGCTTCCCTCCATTTGCAGTTTGATCTGTAATATCAAATGGGTTATATTTTTATAATAGTGTTCTGAAAAAAGAAATATAATTTATGTAGTTTGTATTTTAAATATGAAAAAGAATGGTGTGTCCTTGGTATACTGTTAGCGCTAAGAAGGAAAGTAGCACTGTTTAAAATATGAGCTCTTAAGCAACTTTTTGACAACGCACCCTTAATTAGATTTTTAGGCAAAAGTTAGCAAAATATGTGATGCAATTTTAAAATTTTCTAAATACTTTATCACAAATCAACACCCATTGACTCTGCTGAGCGGCTGTGTAGCCCTCTCATTAAAATAAATTATGCTTACCAAGCAGGACAATGCTACAAACTGAATGACGAAGCACTTTCTGGAATACGTTACGCCAGTTTGCAATGTGCATAAGAAATGGCGACAGACCATATGCAAAACGAGAAGTTTAATGGGGAACAAACATTCCAAGGAACCTTCATGTAAATTAGAACATCAGTTTTGATACTTAAAGACCTCGACCTGAGTGACATTTCACTTTTATAATGGGCAAAGACATAAACTTACCTTCACAGTTCAGTCAGAAAAGTTGAGACTTTTTCTTGTATTTCTAACTAAAAATTAAACAATAACCATTTGCCAGTGATTAGCTAAATGTGAAGACAGGTTGAGGAAGAAGAATTTCATGAGAATTAATTTAAACGTCAGCAAATAAACAACAAAAGAAACACTTCAAATTAGTTGTGTATTTAAGTAATGCAAATAAAAACAGAACTTAAGTGCAATAATGAATATATTTATTTTTAACTAAAACTTTAGCACACAGAACACTCTATCTTTAATTAAAAAACATGTCTGTTGCACTTTGCATGAAATTCTGCTTAGATATTAAGACTGAAACATAAATCACTGTCAGATGCAGACTGATTATAAGTGGATTAAAAATAATTAATCATTCATTGTTTAAAGTAAGACCCACAGACTTAAGTCTGTATTTTATGTGATAAGATGTATATCTTCATTGTCATGGTGTCAGTTGCTTCTGTTTTGTGCTGGTCAGTTATTTGTGTTTCTGAAAGAGACAAATAGCCAAGTGACCGTTTGAGCAAATAAAAGAAAAGCTTCCAGTTTAATTTCATTCTGCTTCAATCCCAAAAAATATTCACCAAAAATACCAGAAGAAAATTTGAGGATTTTGCTTATGATGCATCTCTTAGCACTTCCTTCATGGTGAAAATAGATTCAAGGAATTTTTGACAGTCCACAGTTCTCTGCAGCTGCAAGTCAAAGTATGAATCTACCAGCATTGCACATGTATTTAAATATTTTCTTTGCCTTTTATGCTTGCTAAATCAATCAAGCTCAGTAAGAATGGATGGATCACATCTGTGAACATCAGCTTTAACTCTTTCCACAGATTTGTAATTGCATGTTTAAGCACATGAACACACTTCAATCTGAACCTTTGCTTTGCTTCTTTAGGTTGTCGCCTTACAGGATGGTAAACCTCCACCCAATTATCTGTCTGGCAGCTTCTCTCAGATTTTCTTTCAGTATTGCCTTGAATTTAGCTTCACCTATCTTTCCATCTTTTCTGCCCATTTCTCCTGTCACCACATGAACAGTATACCTACAGCATGAATCTGCCACCACCAAGTTTCTCTACATGAATAATGCTATATGTGCTGATGTGATGTGATGTGCAGTGTGTGAAGGTTAGCCAAAAAGTTCAGTTTTGTTGTAACTTGATCAGTACATCATCTTGCCCCTCTCTTCTCATACTGTCACAAAATGACTGTACTTGTTCAAATATTTTTTGGTACTTGCTGCCTTTAATCACAGTGGTTTTATACTGAAACGAGGGGGGAGGGGAAGGAGTGAAGCCATGCAACAAAGATCTAGAGATATCAGGAGTCAAATGGTATATGGACTGAATTTATGTAGTGCAGTTTGGTCCTTTTAACCACTCAAAGCACTTTACGCTAGAGCCACACTCATAACAGCACGCACATTCATACATCAATAGACACATCATATTAGAACCTTCCGATACACGGACAGGCAGATGGCTGCATCTAGGACTAGTAGGTCTATCACTTTGCCAACAGCCCCAAAGGCTGTGCTTAGACTGAGATAAAATTACACACAAGTGAATTATATTTACTAATGAGGAGAGTTCAGAACACAGTTGGTCGCCTTGGATTTTATTCAAGGCTATCAAAGTGGGGTGAATACACATACACAATGACTTTTATATATATAAAAATATAGATAGCAATATATTTTTCTCCCTTACTTCTTACTAATGGATATATACCAGAGCTTATGCTTGTAATTTGACAAATGTTTAAAAAAATAAAATAAAAAACTACAAAGTTCAACTGGTATGAACATAATCCTACATAAAATCAAGCATTTTCATAATAGGAGGCTCTGTGATTGTTTTGGGAAGGTGGCAGTTTGGACCTTGGTTGCAAATGCCTTTCTGTTACATACTGCAAACCTGTATAACTAGAGAGATTACTTCAGAATGGACTGTAAAATTACCAAAAAGGACATTGGAGTAGTGAAATAAAGAACTTTAAAAACAGTCATGCAAACTGTATTTGCTTGATTGTTGATTACATTATGATATAATGATCTCCAATACTTATAAATAATATTAACACTGCTTTTATTTCCGCAACTCAATTTACATCAAGCCTTTACTTTTGTGATGATATTCCACTGATAGGTATTGACAATACATATGATTTTAGTCAATTATGTAGAAAACATTCTTAATACAGAAACATGGATGTAATGAAAAGCATGTGTAATGCCTGCCTAAAGGTTATTTTCAGAAAGTGCTATTAATTGACAAACAAACCTAATCAGAATCCATATTCTAATTTATTGAAAGTGACTATATGGTAATGTTTTCAGGAAAGTGAAAACTTGCGTAATGAATTTCAACTGAATAAACAGTAATAGGAGGCAGTTTGTCAAATTGTTACATTAGTGGACAGGTATGACACTTGAAGAACTTGTACTAAATGCAACACAGGTCTATAGAAAACATATGTCTCTGCATTTGATACTTATAAAAGCTCAAAGAAAAAAATATCTGACTATAACACAGCTCACCCCCTCTCTCTCCCCTATTCTTTCCTCTGAAAAGTTGACATTGCTGTACAAACACCTCTAAATAATGAAAATGCGCTCTCAGGGTCAAGCGCCTTCTGAGCTCAACCTGTTTCCTGTCAAACAGTCAATATGGTGTTCCAGTATACTGAGGAGCTGGGTGGTGAGGGGTGGAAAAAAAACTCCTTTGTCCCTGAGAATTGAATGCAGCTCTTTCTGCAGTGGAGAGGCCAAGCCAGGGAAACAGTAGATCTGTCAGTTACTGCTCGTTTCTACCATTGGTACCTTATAATTCATCTTGCCTCCCTAATCTTTATTATAGGCTTTGATTTGCCCCTGCAGCAACTCCCCTACCATCACCACCGCCTTCACCTCTGCCTCTATGATCATTTCACTCTTCCTCTCCTCTGTTCCCAAGCTGCATAAATGCTTGGTGCATTAGGACATATGCTGCTGCTTTCCCTTTTTTTTTTTCCTTTTCTCCATGCTATGACACAGCTGCAATCATTTTACTTGTGTTTATCATTTGTTTGATGTACTGTATAATTGCAAGCTCTACTAGTGTATCAGGATATCATATAAAACATTAAAGACATTTTATGACACTATAGAAAACAGTGCCTGGAACTCAAAAGCACTGAAATCTCTTCTATCTGTGTCCTTATTTCTGCTGAAGCAGATTGTACTGAATGTTGATGAAAAGATGGACATCAATTTGAGCAGATGAGAGGAATTTGTGTAAAGTTGTAGAGATGCTCTTGTAAACCACAAACACAAATCGAAGGTTTTATAGAAAATACTTTAATATATAAAGTTATTTATAACCAAAAACCCAATCCACAGATCTGAGTAAGAACTCCTAAAGACTTTAGGGACAACATCTGACATCTGGACTGAGTGTTTTTTAGGGACGTCTTGATTCAATCAAGACATGATCGGAAATCGGGCCCAGGCTTGAAGTATCCAACTGTTTCCAATTTAGCGACATCTTAGCTATATTTGGCAACTTTTCAGACTCCTTTATCAACTTATGTTCAAAAAAACAACTAGCAACAAATCTATCTACTTTGGTCTACTCTGGTTTCTCTGGCTTATTTGTGACTTTGGAGACAAAACTTTTACAGTGTGCATTGAGAGCTGGCATGAGTCCCTCAGTCCACATTGCAAGCCACGACCTTTAGTATGAGGTGGAGCTGTTTGCAGACGAATGCGAAGCATCCAAAATGAGAATCACTTCCTTCCGGGCATGTCCCACTGGGAGGAGGCCTATATTTCTCTTCTGCTCTGAGAATACTATAGGGTCTCCAAAGAGTGAGCTAGAAAGTGATGTTGAGGAGAGGTCTGTGTAGATTTCCCTCATGGACCTATTACCTGTCGGATAAGTGAAATGATAAAACTGTCTTGAGGAATGATGTCAGAAAAGAGATATGAGTGCTGCTACAGACGACAAATGTCTGTGAAATGAGGCATTTCTTTAATTAATTTATTTGAAGATTAAAGTTTAAAATGTACCAGGTTATAAGATTATTTCACAAATTCTATACCAGGGGTCTTCAAACCTTAAGGGCCGGTCCTCTACAATGTTTAAGTGTTTTTGCTTCAACACACCTGAGGCAAATTACTGCAGGGTACAGTTTTGTAAAGTTAAACAGTCAAATATTAACAACAATAATTTGGATTATTTATTTAGCCTGTCAGAGATTTAAAAAAATAGGGGGTTATTTTTACAGTTTCAAACTAAATATACAATTAGCAAGCTAAATATTTCTTGTTTGAGCAATTTTAGGAGCAAATTTAAGCTTGCATCTTGTTTTAGAGACAGAAAAACAAAATAAAAAGTAAAGCCGGTCCAGAAGCAGTTTTGATAGTGGCGTGCACTTCTCGCAAGTCTTTTAACATGTCATTTCTACAAGTAAATGCCAGGTAGAGTTTGGAATTCAGTTGCTTTCTCACAGCTTGCATTAGCAGTCAACACACAGGAAGCCCCTTAGAGTCCAGATTATCATGCAGAATCGCTGAGGAACCTGCACCTCCCACACTCCATTAAAACATCGACCCCAAGGTGCCAGAGGCAGCAGGAAACAGAGAAAACTCAAAATGTTCTTCCTTCTGCTTCCACAGCTCACCACATGTGCTCCAACGTGGATCCATTAAGGTTGCTTAAAAGAGAGGTGTCACAACACCTTTGCACCTGGTTTCCGTGGAAACTATTTCTAAATACAAATGGGATTTTAAAGGTACTTTTCTTTTTTTTGCCACTAACATGTAATCTGAGGCAGAAGATTTTGTTTTTATTTTATTTTATTTTTTACATTTTATGTAGATTTTTAAAAGTTAATGTCAGTGTTTTCTTGCCCTGCTATGTGAACATAAATAGATAAATAAATGCTTCTATCTTGTGGAAATGACAAGACACCAAACAGGCAGGTACACAGAAACAGATATTAAAGCACAAACATGCTGTTTAGAAAAATAATGCTATGAGGGAGTACATGACTGCACTATCCCCAAACCATCACTGACTGTGGAAACTTCCCACAATTCAACATGAATTCTGGTCCTCAAGAGTCTTCATCCATACCATGGGATTTCTAACATACTTTCATCTGAAAACAGCATTCTGGATCATGAGCAATGCCTCTGACATAGTTTCTGGATCAGGATATGGGGAATGTGACATTTTCAGCCCATGTCTATTATTCGTTTGTGTGTGATTTTCTAGAAAATGTGACAGTAACACTATCACACATTTCTATCCTGAATTCTTTTTAAATAAAGAGAAAATGGATAATGGATATAAGCTTGTCAAATCCGTAGACTGAACTGAGAAATGTAACATATGTGGGTGCTCTCTAATGTTTTGGAGGTTGACATACCATTTTAGGGAATACTTTGTACTTCCATGGCCTGTCCCTTGGCAACAGTAAGAGAATGTGGGTGCATAATACCAAGAAAATGTCACCATGATAAATCTAACCTTTCCAGGGAGCCCTGAGTGTCTGCATACCTGTGTACTTGCATTAATAACCAGATCTATCAAAGGGGAGTTTTCAGCTGCATTAGTGTTTAGAGAGTAATTGATGTCAGCAGGTCTGGCCATAAATCCTGACACCTCAATCAAAGTGGCTCCATACATCACACTTAAAAAAACTTTAAATCTGATGTACAGTTTCTTTTTGCCCTCCCCAGTGGCTGAAAACTGTTAGACAAAATAACTTGGTAAGCATTATATTTTTTGAATTTTGTAAAGAAATCCAGCTGCCACTTTTCTTGTAATCACGTGTTATGTTTTTTATTTTTATTTTAAATAAATAGAATACTCTCTTGCCAGATGGAGATGAAGAGGTTAAATACCAATTGTTTTGGCTATAATCAAAAATATAACCAGTGTTAGTATGATTGATTGTTTTTATGCTGGTTGGTTAAATAGCGGCACAAGCTGATAGATCTTACAGCAAACCGTTTCACCACAAAGGGGGGCTAAACAAAGCAGTGCAACCCATTCATTTTTTTCACAGATATGTTGCATACACAATTATCTTTTTTCTGCATGAAAATCACAAAGCAGGTACCACCAGCTTCCTGCCAAAGCAAACATGCTCTTCAGCTTCAGCAGAATGGAGCAGTCTATGCCAATTTCTGCTCCAACCACAAACAGCGCAGGTGGCGGGTGCCACGAAGTCACCAAAAAATATGAGAGAAAACTGTGTTGTTGTTGTTGTGAAGTCTTGTTCATATCTTATGAGGCATTCTTCAAAAACTTTAGAGGACAATCTAACCGGAGGAATCACATCAGAATGGCATTTTCTAAATCAATGTGATATTCTAGATTGCGAAACATTGTTGGAACAGTGAATTTCTTTGTTTTATTCATTCAGAGATAAAAAGCATTGAAGTTACAATTGTATCAGCTTCCAAATTCTATTTTCTTAATTAAATTGTAATCACTCATATTGACATCTGAATAATGAAGGAACCTGTCTATGATTACAATGAGATATTTCACCAAACAAAATGTCTGATTCCTCACCAGCCCCACTCATGGGACTGTCTCTGATCTCACTCTCTTACTCTCGCTGTTATGTCCTGCATAACTTCTGTCATAACCTACATGTGAATCATTTATTTCACATGTAGGTTTCTCTGACTCAAATATATGGAAATAAATAAACACAAAAATATATAAGGGTGGTTAATTGCATGGATGTTGCCATATTTAAATATGGGCAAACTGAATCAGCCTTGAGAGACACAGTTTGCTCTATAAAACAATTTTAGGACCAAATGTGATGTTAGTTTTTGCTCTGACCCTCAACCTAAAATCTCAATATATAATAGAAGCTAGAACGCTATTAAGATTAAGCAAGTTTGATTGGTCCAAATGTAGATGTGATATTTATGTCATTGATTTGTCTCTGCCTACATGGAGCCTCCTTGTTGAAACCAGGCCTCTTGCTCAAAGGGAATGAATGCTCTGAAAAGCTTGGCTTATGTTTAAAAAACAAAACAAATACATTTCTTTCTTTCATGTGTTAAATGTGCCTTTGGGGAAGACATTTAAAATCAGAGGCAGATAAAGCCTGCGTTTCTGCAGGTAATCTGATTATGTCACTATTCATAAAGCAC
Organism: Xiphophorus couchianus; assembly: GCF_001444195.1. Taxonomy (NCBI): domain Eukaryota; kingdom Metazoa; phylum Chordata; class Actinopteri; order Cyprinodontiformes; family Poeciliidae; genus Xiphophorus; species Xiphophorus couchianus. Next base: position 21,574,612 of record NC_040228.1, on the reverse strand, counting down.
AACTCATTAACGGCTTGCATCAAATCATTGTCAACATCAAGAGGTTCTCTCATCCAAGAAAGACAGAGAGGTGACGTGACACAGTTTATGGCTTTGTTTTGCGTGCTACAGCCATATTTTCTTCGTTCCTTTTTGACAACTGTTTCATAAACCTTCGGATCCGTTGCTTGAAAAATGCTAATAATTGATTTAGGCTTATTTCTTGTCTGTGTTGTAAACACTTATACATTTCTGGACGCACTTTCATCAGGATATTTTTATGTTTTCCATCAGTTTGTTTTGCATTATTATTTTCCACCTCTCCTTTGAACTCTTTATTCATTTGCCCTCCTTATACATGGGGCAATTGTGGCCGAGTGACAATAGCCACCCAGTCTCTGGCTCCCACAGGGCCTTCATTATGACGGACTGTATTATGTAAAGCACTTTAAAATGCTTAATTATGCTTTCTGCCCGGCTCTATTTTAGTTCCTTAGAGCTGCAGTCTTCTGACTGATGCTCCTTGGGGACTCTTCATTTTGTTTGAATTTTTTTTATTTTTATTCTCATATCTTTTTTCACTTGACACAGCATCGTCAGATACAGACATCTTCTGTAGGAATAGCAAAGCTTATGGTGTCAGTGAAGGCACAAGCATTCGGCTGCCCAGACAGATGAAGTTAAGGAGCATTTTGTTGGTAGTTTTAAGATGAAAACTGCAATAATTAATTGTTCATGAGGAAAAAGCATCTGCAGTTTATAAATTTGTTTTAAAATCGGCCAGTGTTTTTGTTTTAGTATTAAGTTCTTAATGATTGAGCAGAACACTTAGACTAACTGCTTAAATAATTAAGAGAGAGAAAAACCATTGCTATTCAATTCACTTTATGTCAATTGGAGCATTTTTTATGGCTGTTTCTTTGAATCTTTGCATGGGAAGTGATAGCATAATGCATTCTGAAATGAGGCAGATTGTGCATATGGCATTTCCTTTGCAGTGAGTAATTAAATTCTCCCATGTATCTTTACTGATTGCTGCTCCGTGTCTCCATTTTTAACCTGTAATGTTTCTTTTAACTCCAACTTCACACTCAGTCAAGCTTTGAGTTTATGTTTTCTCAGCTGAGCCTTTGCGTGGGTGAATTGATGTGGGTGTGTTCAAATCATGGAGATAAAGCAGAAGAGTGAGTGTGATTCACTGCCAGTGTAGGTGGAAATTTTGGTGTGTGTGTGTATGTGATTGATTTGTTTCTGATTCTTTCAGAAAATTACCATAAACAGAACACAACAAATTCCCTAATTGTTTTGGCTGTAGATTTGCTGCAAAGATGTCTGCAGCATATTACATTCACTGCAGATTGCTTATGATCCTGCGTGCTCTAGGGAGCCGAACCATAATCAGGTCAACTCCAGGTTACACTTAGGCCAGAGCTGAAAAGACAGCAATACATCATCCCTTATATATAAAGAAGAGGAACTGTCTCAGAGGTGACTGAGCACAAAGTTTATTTGGCCAATACTGAGCTGCGAACCATCTTGTCTGTACTTCATTCATCCATATAAGGCCTCCTTTGGGTAAAATTCTCTGCTGGGTTCTTCTATGTTACAGGAGCCAGAGCAGATGGTTGACTACTGACGTGCAAGGGAGCCTGCCTAATGCAGGCAGTGTGCTGCAATGTTACAGGCAATGGGGGAAAAAAGGTTGATTGAGTTTAAGGTGGATTAGCGGTGTGTTTCATTACTGATCATTGCTATGAAAACTAGCAGGTTTTTTATGGGGACGACAGTAAAGAGTAAATGATAGAATCATCAAATGAATATTTGAAAACTTTGTCAAACTTATAAAAGGAAAACTTTTCTTAGGTTACAATCAAACCGATTATGATTGTTGTTAGCAATAATAAGAATAGATGTTGTTAATCTGTGCTGCTTATGTCAATTCCATTGCCGTTTTAAACACATGCAGTACAATATAAGCGGTATCTCAGAGTTGTCACAAAATATTTTTTATATAAGAAAAGGGAGCCTGGCATAGCTAAAGATGAAATGCCAAATAATGACCACTGTTTCCCAAATGAAGCATGATATTGAAATGCAATGGCGAAATGTAAATGGGAGATCAAGGCAAAAAGGGAAAACCCAAATTTGGTGAATCTCTGCTGACTATAGATAGAAGTTTTGCTATAAGCTACATTTAATTTTTTTCCAAATATAATAAATCATAGAAATGTAGATCTATATTTCTAATCATAGCTTAATGGGTAACAAGTACTCACTAAATTTTGACAGAGTACTGAATGTAATCTAGACATCCAATCACTTCCCATTTTTCAGAAAAGCCGTCACTCTGGTGTAAATTGTCCTTCAACTATAGAATGACAGTTCATCACGTAAACAATATAGAAGATCTCTATTGAAAAAAAAAAGTCATTTAGCTTGTTCATCCTTTCCTCTTCTTAAATCTTCTATATCCATTTTACCTTTGCAAACCTTATCAGGTAATTAACACCCTCAATGGAAGTTTAATGACCATCACACCAACCTTGTTTAAAGGAAGTAGAATTAAAGATGGTATCTTAACATGTAATAATGCAGGAGGAGCCAGATATCAGGAATGGCAAGCTTGATCGTCAGTGTCATCATCCCTCTGATCCGGCACAGAGTCGTCCTCATGCATTATGAGAGCCCTTAAGGCCGCCAAAGGCTCTTGACACTTTCAGATTTTTCTTTTTTTTATTTTTTATATGTCCGGGCTCCACAGCACAAAACGAATCGTTTCACATCCAGTAGTTGCGCCAGTGCCTAGTATAATTATGGCCAAGTATAAAAATCTGTGTAGGTTGGTTGTACAAAAATGTGAGATCAGAATCATTCACACAATAGAGTTAAAGTAAAAATGAAGTACAAAACACAAGAAAACACTAAAAGACTACATATTACTTTCCAAAACATTTCCCAACACATTTTAATTCTGTGCATAACAGGACTGAGCAGTTCTTCTGACTGAACATAACTTAAGTTTGATATAATGCCATGTTATTTGTCTCAAAGTGCAAATCATTCAGGTTAAGTTTTCTTAAACCAGGTGTATCCAGAAAATGGAGCAGATGGAGGTGGACAAGGTTTTCTTAGGGCAACATGATACTCTGAAAAGTATTTTAAAAATTCTAACTTCTTAAATGGAAATATTAAGCACTGTAAGGTGTATAATAAAGTTATTTTACATTGCCTCTGATTGTCTGATAACCTCCACTCCATGTAGCATTGATGCAGTAATTAATGCAAAAGGAGGCCCAATCAAGTGTTAAATACACTTACTTTTCAGAAGTCTGAAATTTTTGTTCAAAATATCCTTTTTATTGTTTTATTTTACATTAGAATTTTCAGAAACACAGAATTTTGGATTTTTATTGTCTGTAAGCCATAATCATTCAATTAGAATAAATAAAGACTTTTAATATTTTACTCTGTGGGTGTTGATTTTGTGCAAGTTAAACTTTCAGGAATAAATTATTAAAACTACTGGATCGTTTTGCGATATTCTAATTGTCTGAGCTTACTTGTTGACTGAAATAATTTTCTAACCAAGAAAACCAAAAATTATTGACTCAAAACGTTTGTAAACTACACATTCCTTTTATTAAGAAAACAGAGACCCTTTTCAGACTTTTCTATTTTGTTTCATTAAAGTATTGCATGTCCACTTTTGAGGTGAGCAAGTGAAAAGAAAGACGCCAATAAAACTATTCTGCTTTTTAGATGGAGGGGGGAAAAAACTATGACTCTTGAATATTTTCAACTTGCCAGCTTTGGTCCCTGGTGCAGGAATTTAGACACCACTGTCTTGGGCAAAGAGGTGTTAAAATTCTTGACACACATACATTTAAAAATACATTAGAGGTGAGTGGAGCAGAAACTTGAATACTTTATTTGCCAATAAAGTATTAGCAAATACTTTATTGGCAGATGGTATTTCTTGCCATCTGCCAATGGCAATGGCAAAAAATTGCAATGGCAGAATAGAAAAAGTGAAGATTTGTAAAGTACTGCTCAGAACTTTACATACAGTCATCATCAGCATTAATGCCATATAAATGAATCTGTTGCTCATGTATTTAAACCGTTTTTTGTCCAGATCAGTATTTATGAACAAAAAAACTGAAGCACTGTTTTTTTAACTAAAAGCTGCAGATTGTGTCCTAACCTTATAAAAAAAAAGGGTTTGTACATATTTGTTAAGACTGTCACAATGTTATATATTTTTCTCTAAAAGTTACATACGGTAGCTTTAATGAAGGATTTTTTATGATCCGTGCAGGATCAAATTCTAAAGGCTGAAATGTTTAAATACACCCCCATTTAAATTTGTTTAAATGTCTCACAGCAGGTCGCAGAGAAACCACACACATTTTGCAGCCATTAACAAGCTTCTTGTATGATTCTGGCATTTAAGCATATAGTCCATAACTCTTCAATAAAAAGTTGACAAGCTCAGGGCCTTTTCAGAAAGTTAGTTTTAGGCTATAAACTTCTGACGTTAACTCAATGTGTTATTATTTTTATCTCTTTACTGGGGTGAATCACTGACAAACTGTGAGGATAAATTAAAAATAAATAAAGGTGCAAACTTCTTCTTACTTCTTAAACTTGCAGTCCAAAACCAAGAATAACAAATGAGAAGTATATTTTATTAAAGCATCAAGGGGAATCAGCATATCTAAGCAAAATATTGCAATTGCAAATAGCTATATTATGTGCCCACTCAACAACTGTCTTGTAAGCTCATTCTGATCTTCGGGTGCAAATGTAATAGAAAAGCCACCTGGAAGACAACACAAAATGTGCCTCTTCAAACCTAAAATCATAAGTACTTTATATTAAGCACTTACGCAAGCACAGAATAAGCAAAATAAATAATATTCACCATAAACTAACTGACAAATTTGTCTTTTGCATATTCCAGACGCAGAGGTATATACTTTTTTCCCCGAGTTGCAGTTAATGAATGATGTTAACACGAAAGTGCTGTTAAATCATATTTGTGACTTTTTTAATACTCTAATTAAATTTTTACACTTAAGCAATCTGCTAATGCAGCGGATACAACACTTCAAACTGGATATCAAGTAGACTCATAACTGCTTATAATAACATACTTTATTAATCCGAAGCAGTAATCTTTAAAATTTAGGGCTCCTAGCAGCTCAACGACAGCTCCTTCTTTTAGTACAGCAACACATTGTCCCAGATGTTCATCAGGGTTTCTGTCAAGCTTTGAATGATTTCAAACCTTATGGTTTTTTCACCCATTCTTTGCCACTGGCAAGCTGCAAGAAGCAAACACACTGTTATTTGGTTACTGAAGTCTTAGTCGTGCTTACCCATTTCATACCATATCTCTATTTAGCAAGCTCAAAGATTTTTAGCCTTTCAAAAGGGAGAAAACACTTTTAGTGCTACAAAAACATACTGCAATGGTAATGCTCCATGAGGTCTCTGCTAACCGGGGAAAGAGAATGAAAGCTTCTGTATCAGCTTCAAGTGTAACTAACCCAAATCAACTTTTCTTTTGGTGATAAACCAGTTAAAACGATTGTTTAGAGTTCTATCTTTATGTTTCTGTGTAAATGGACATTATTGCAGAATAACATAATACAATATTTTTCTGAAAACCATCTCAATGCTGGCCTCCTTTGTTGAATTCTCCTATTGCTTGCAACGGTACACCATTGAGGTTTAAAAGCATCTCTCAAACACATGCCCCTAGTGGTGAGTCAGGAGTATGGGCAGCATCGTGAGCATTGATTGATGGTAAATGGACTGAATATATACATACAGTGCTTTTCCAAAGTGCTATGCATATAGCTATATTGGGGTTAAGTGCTTTGCCCAGGGGCAAACATGGGCATGTGATAGGAGGAAGCTGGAATCCAACCTACAACTTTCCGATTACAAAACAACTTCTCTACCCACTGAGCCACAGTCACCCTCTAGGCTTTGCATGTGTGTGATTTATTTGCAATGTGGACCCAGAGTGGAATCAGTCTTCTCTGCTCTGGTGGCTCTCTGTATGCTGCAGACGGACATCTATATAAGACTGACTACAGTGCTTAGGAGGTGGGAGGGGCACACAGTTGCAGAGCTACCTAACATGCCGCCATAAAAGACTCCTGAAAAAGACAAAGAAACTAGATTTATCACTAGTCCTTTTGCTTTTTTTTTTTAAAGTAGCAAGAAAGGTTTGAAAAACTAGAGCCACTGCACTGCGCATCTCTCTGCTGGATGTAGGAGACAAACGGGGAGATTTAATTTATGTGGCACTAGTAGGGACAAGAGTGCTATTCACTTTTCCGTTATGTGACTGTAGAGTTTTTAATGCGCCACAGAGGCTATTAGTTTTCGTAGGCCAGGCTTTATGGGACAAGTTTTTCTGATCGCTGCTCTTTGTTGTCAGCCAGCTGGCCCCGTCATTGTTTACAGGTCCACTCCCGGCAGAGCGCTGAGATCTATCTGACTTGAAGCTTTCAAAAGCAGACACTTACTTTTGTATAACACATTAATCAAACTTTTAATTTTTAACAAAACACTGCAAACAAATCTACCAAGCAGACCCATCATAATAATTTATCTTTGTATGATATTGTTAAACTTTAGCATGATGCTGCTTTGCTTGCAGATGTCAGTTATATTTATGGGTACAGATGTGAGGAGGAGCTCCCTAACCTGTCCGTGCACACGTGAGTCCAAAAACATGTCCAAAAACATGACTGTTAGGTCTCTCTAAAATCTCCCTACGTGTGAGTGTGTTGTTTGCCCTGTCTGTCTCTGTGTTGCCCTGCGACAGACTGTCGACCTGTCCAGGGTGTATCCCGCCTCTCGCCCAGAATGTTAGCTGGAGATAGGCACCAGCACCCCTCCCAATCCCACTAGGGACAAGGGTGTTAGAAAATGGATGGATGGATGAATGTTTAAACTCCAGATAACACTTGAGACATGGGTGAAGGTCTACCTTCCATTAGGAAAAATACTTGGAATATATATCTAAAGCTTCAATGGAGTGCTTAGATTATACATCATTTATAGACACACTCGAAGTTTCAGGCTGCAGTTGAGCTATGTAGGCTTACTTTTTTATTTGACAGCTGTTACTTCTTTCTGGAATGTTTTTACTTCTCTCTGACCATGAGACTGAATGTGCCTACCTGTTCTCCACCCGTATTCTCCCTGTGCTGTCTGCTTTATCTTCTTTGCATCACTCAGAGGTAATTTACAATGCCTGTGGCGTGATGGCTCCTCGTATCCCTCCCCACTGATCATCAAACAAGCCTCCAGCCGTGGACTCTGACTGCTGCCTATGCCGCCTCCCTATCATCCAACTCGCACCAAGCGCCAAACAGAGAGGAAGGCAGATTGTATTTATAGAACGAGAGAGAGCAATCAAAAAGAACACAACGAGAGAGTTATCAGTTAGACTGAACGACGTTTCTTTTCTCTAGTAGCATGGAGGAGATTTCATTGAAAGGCTTTTGCGGTCTATCGATTGGCCCTGAGGGATAGATACTGTGAGGATACTGAGAAGCCATAAGAAAGGTTGTGGGACTCACAAAAATGAGAGAAACGCAGCGGGAGAAAAGCATTCTGTTGTGTTACAGGAAAACATGACTGAGAGAAAGAACAAAGGAGAGAGACAGAGTCTTGTTCTCTCTGTTGCAAAGTTTTTTTTCTTTGTTAGTCCATCTCTGTAGCCATGAGCTGCTTGTAGATCTGTAAAGGAGGAAAAGAAATACAAAGGTCAGAAAACAGATGGGTCAGATGAAGTTGACTACGCCTGTTGAAAAAAAGATTACAAAAGACATTGTGATTTAACTGCACGATATTGAAATGGTGGGAATATGTAGGTGGTTTTGGTTGTTGGAGTCCGAAAGAGGTAGCTGTATTGATTAGAAACAAACAAAAACATTTTTAATATAGTTTCAGGAAGAAAAAAAATCTAAGTTGTTGTTCCCTTGGGAGAGAAAAGAGCAGCATTTGAACAAAAACTAAAAGCAAAATAAACTTAAGTGCACATAAGAGTAGGAAATCAGCTTTGTTGATAAGGTTTTGTAATATTTATTTCTAGTTTGTGTTGCAAAGCTGGTTTATATTGAGGTATATAGAGTGTAATTTATTGCTTATAAATTATTACAGCACCATACAGTTCTTGCAAAACACATATATTAAAAAAGGAAGTTTGAGTCTGCTCCAAAACTGGAAATTGACAGCACAGCTTTACTTTATATGGGAAAAGTTGAGGTTTGTTGTTTTATTTACCAAAACAATATTACTCAATGCAATACATAATCAAATAATAATGTTTTTGCTCTTTTTGGTCTTTTTTGTGTTATATTTTTAACATTTACATCTTATTAAACATTTAATAAGTTTTCTAATTCACAGTCTGTTATATACATTGATTTAATTTTTCTAATGTTTCTTTGTTTTAAATTTGTATTGTACTCTTTCTCGTTTGTGATACTTGGTTTTCCATTATTTTTAAAATTTATGAATTAATTTATTTGTTTTTATTATAATTTTTTTAAACTTTGTGCTTGTAAGAACTTTGAATGAATGTGTGCATGAATGGTGTGATAAAAATGAACCTGCCCTGACTAACATTATCACTACTCATTACCTTAAGTCAATTAACAAAGAAAGACAAGTTTATTAATATAACACTGTTCATACACAAGGAAATCAAAAAAAATACCATACAGAACAACAAGGGAAACATAAGCAGAAAATACTAACATAAAACCATTGTACATAAGAAACCAAAGGAGATACAGATACTAAAGGCATACATAAATCAATTATGGATATACATTTGTTAAAGGCTAATTTAACTCCCACGTTGGAATGTTCTATCATTAAAAATGTGTGTCCCATCCAAATCTTATCTAACGCTTCAAACAAGCAAACAGCTCATTAGTCAGATTATTCTATCAAAAACTGCAGAAAAGAAAATTATTTTCAGTCCAGATTTAAAGGAAATACCATGAAAATAAAGGCAGTTAAGTTGTTTTTAGAAGGAAGTCTTTTTGGAAGACATACTTATTGAAATGGTGTTCGCTTCCAAATATCACCTCTGTTTATTCCACAGTTAGTCTTGGAGAGAAGTAATCAAAAATTTTGTTTAGTTCATAAAAATGCAGATTTTTATTCCCTTTTGTTTATATTCTCAATGCTTATCATGAAAATGTAAATACATTGTTTGCATTAAAGGACCAGTTGTGGCCAAACACCGCTACTTCTCAACTCTAGATATAACCAACACCAACGCATTTCAAAGAAATTAGCAATCAATCCTGATAGCAATGTTTGACTACCTTAAAAATCTACCCATATTTTTCTTGCACCATGTATGCTGTACATTATATGAAAATAAGGTTTTGTTTTTAGTATGCAAGATGCCATTGTTTTATAAATTGTACAAATATTGATAACATCATTATCAATATTTGGACAAGGTAAATAAAAAAAAGCTTTACCCCAAGGAAAAGTTTAGATTGTCTTCATCCACACTTTTAATTTTATGGGTGAATCTCACTAACTTTAGCATTGGATTTTGAGAACTGTATTTTATTTGTGTACCATCTCATTTATTTGCTGATGACTGTCAAGTCTACTTCCCTTTAAAGCATAATAGTTCTATTCTCCTAGACTGTCTCAATAATATCAGGTGTATCATGAGAAAAGGTAATGATTTTTAAACCTCGTGGTGGTATATGTATTACTCCTTTGACTTTTCCTAATTGGCCCCATATAAAAAAAAATCAATCATCACTAATTTAGGGGTGAAAATTGACACACGCCTAAAATTTGACTGGCATGTCAACACTGGTTAAGTCCTCTTTCTTTCGGGGGAAATTTTTTCAGCAAAAACCAAGCTCCTGCTTTCTAAGTGCTATCTAGAGTTAGTGATCCATACTTTAATAACCGAAGCCTGGATTATTGAAACTCCTTTTTGATCGGAGTTTGCCAGGCCTCCCTCTCACCTCTACAGTTGGTCTAAACCTGAGACTGATAACCTCACAGTAAGATTGAACTTTCTTTATGTTGAAAAAATCCTGGCATTTTCAGTTCAGACTATATCAAATGTAACTGACAGACTAGATCGATTTTATATTGTTTCTGTTTCCATTAGTTCTAGGAAACCCATATAGTTTTTGGATGCAGTTCCTAACCTGTATCATGTGTTCTAATAAAACTAAAATATGTAGCTCTGAAGACCTGCCAAACAAACTTAAAAAAAGCATCATTAGGGTTCTAAATTCATATATAACATGACAGGAAGAAAGATCCATCTTCAAAAGTAAAGGATAGAAACCTATTGTTCCTGGAGTCCCACACCTGTCAACCCTAGAGTATACCTAATGAGTCCAACCCCTCCTCCAGCTCCTTGAGCGCAGTGATGAAACCTTGGATCCATCCAGGGTTAGAAAATGTCCCGTGAGAGAAAATCTGGTCAGCAGGGTTATATTCAGCTCTGATGGATGACTCCTGTGAGACAAAAGATGGCTAAGGTGGTCCTTGTCTACCTTTGCCTTGCTGGTGTATACATCAGAACATAACAGCACATAGACACATAGATATGTACTGACAGTGTACATGTGTAAGCTTGGATTATGACCTTACCTACGACCACAAACCTAAATGCCCATGCTTTGGATTAGGAGCTTCCTATGGTGAGGGTGTGGGTTAGGAAAAAGAGGTTAGATATGATGATGATAAAATGCAGAGATTGTCCCTTGATAGATGGGGGACAAGGCCCCTAATCGCTCTTGATGTCATGTGGATGACCTCCCTGGATACAGAGCACCAATTTATCACCCAGCGCTCTGCTCTCATTTACCACCAAGTGAATCAGTGGTCATGATGTACTGTACAGGTATGCCATAAATAGCAACTTTCACCTGGAAAAAGCTTCCACCATGCACTGTTCTAAGGCCCCAGTAAGATAAAACTCTGCTGATGTGGTGAACTATTATTGCTGAATGAATACATTGCAAAACTAGTCTAGTTTAGTTTTTTTTTTACCCGACTTAAAAAGTTTGACAATAACAAACTCTTTTTTTTTTTTTGTAAAATTTAGAATCTATGTTGATTTCAACAATAAATTGTTCAGCACAGAACCTATAAAATTATTCAGTATGGTTTATTTTACTATTTGATTTTACTATTTGATTTAAGACGCTGCATTCACACCAGCTCTTTTTAGTCCACTTTAGTTGAACTATAGTTTGTTTGTCTAGAAAGTCCGGTTTGTTTGTGGAGGTGTGAATGCAAAAGCGTACTCTTAATGCAGAATAAAAAAGCAAACCCTGATCCACCTAAAAACCTTGGTCTCGGTTTGGTTGAAGTGAACTCTGACGCAGTGTGAATGCAAGTGAATCGGAGACTCCTCCGAAAGCAGGAAGCTAACTACAGTTCAGGACATTCTGGTCACTATATTATTCTCTTCTTCAGGTCAGTGGAGGTGTTGTGTCGCTTGCCATGGCAACGGGTATGCATGTAAAGCCGACCCCAAGAACGTAAAAAAGCAGAAGACACTGCGCTTAGTGTCTTCTTCAGAGGGTTTGTGTCAATTCCTTCAGTAGTTGCAGCGCCACCGCAGGTGAGGGGGTAACAGGTTTTTAAATTAAATTGGATAGTTTGACACAGTGCAGTGTGAATGTGAATCGCAGCAGCTGAAAATGTAACAAATGTTGCAATTTTGGTCCCCAATCGAACCGACTCTACTGGACTATAAGGTGTGAAAACATTTTTAGTAAAATACGTAGACATACTCTGGCACTTTTACTATCCATACTAATGTGTGGAGACTTTCATGTTTTAAAAGGCATATATATATATATATATATATATAACACTCAAGAAGCAACAGAAAAGGGTTGAGAATTTTCAGTTTTACACGCATGAAGAAAATGCACTTTCTTTTTCTCAGGCATGTATTGGAGCATGTTATCTTACTGAACACTGTTTCTAACCTTATATGTCACATCAGTAATGTTATAATGTAAAATTTCGTTCCACTTTGAAATGACAGGAAACTTAGCTTTTACACGTAACTCAGTTAGTTTAATACATTTGGGTAGCAAACTCCCCCATTATGTAGTTTCTGTTTTTCCTCCACAGCGTTTCCGCTCCTTGAGCTTCATCTGTATTCAGCCTGGTGGTGCTTTGCATGGCCAGCTCCATACTCAGTGTATCTATTGCGATGCTCTGTGTACCGTGGCTGTTGCCTGTGTATCATCTATCAAGGGAAAGCATAACCTCACTTTAAAATCATATTCCACTGAATCAGAATTCAATTCCAGAATCCTCCAAGAAAATATCATAATAATACATCTCTCCTGGATTCCACTCGGCCTACTGTCACACTGCTTCCTGACTCATTGCCTCTTCAGTAATTTCTCAATAATGTCTTTGACAGAGACATGATGAAACATTCAGTGAATGAATTTCATTGGCTTTGGTTGCAAAAAGTCCACAGGAAGGTGTAATTTTTAGATGCATGAAATCCAAGGGTTTTTACACAAATTGTCCACGATGTTATGAATATGAAATGCCTCAACCATGTTTCATATGACTTTGTTATTCATAAATCAGAGAAATGCCACTGTGTGATGGAAGAAGCAACTTTGAAACTGAAATAAATGCTGTGCTACCTCTTTTCCAATGCGCTGTATGTTTGAAATGCTTCTTGATTGTGCGACGGTGACACTCATTTTCTTCAACGTGGTTGGATGTTGAATAGAGGTAATGAGATTGGAGCTAAATAACAACAATAGAATGGATAACTGTACCGTCCACAATGCCAAGGCTGGACAGTTTCCATGATTAGCGGTACAAATTTAATACTTGTTAGGCATAATGTAAACATCACTGAAGTAGATTATTTGTCAGGCATAAATGGATTTAGTCAGACAGTCTGTGCCATGCATACAGCCTTGTGTACTATGGTAGCTGCAGATTAGTCAGAATGTTTTCTTCAGTTGAAGGCCTGAGTGCAATCTGTTTTTGTAATACTGATAAGTAAAATATGATAATGTAAGACTATTTTTAGCAAACATGCACAATTTTACCATATTGCCTACTTTATACCAATATGGTATATCCTAATACCTTTTTTCAGAGAACATTTTCATAATGTTTCCACATGATGCTGGTAGATCTGAATGGATGAATGAGTGACACATAGACAAAATAGAACTAAAAATCCAAATTTGAAAATTGTTTGTGGAAAAATATTTTTTTCATAATATTTATTTACCGTAAATTTATTTGTGTGATTTGTTCTTTAAATTACCATTTATATTATAATAGCTAATACTATTAAATATTAAAGAAACTATCTTTCAAATTTAGCATCTTAAACAAATAATGAAACAATAATGGTCTACGAAAAACATAACAGCAAACTGAATCGATGATAAGTAAAATGTTCTATACCATATAAATCCCAGGAGATGATTGAGGGACGAAGAACTGTGACATTGATGTCTGGATCTTCTGAGCCTTTAAGTGTTTGTAGTCTTCCTCTCTCTTGATCCAAGCTGTCTGATAGCAGACAGTCCACCATGGGCCACTAAATGTCACTGACACATTTTAAAAATGTGCCTTTTTTTTCACCCTCACTGACACTTTTCAGCCCGGGATGTGTCTTCTCACTCATATCTGTATCTTTACAAGAGTTTTGCTTCTAAGGACCTGCTGTAGTATCAGGTGGACATTTTAAAAAGACGCGAGTGTTGAGGGCAGCTCACTTAGCCTGAGTAGTGTCTGTCGCTATGCAACCAGGACAGCAGCACCAGTAACAGTAATTAGCCTACATGTTTGTCCAAGTCTTTTCTGTGAGCCTTGGACAAACATGTCCAAGTTTGCATTTATTAAAATTGTGTTAATAAAGGCAACTCATCAGGTTGTTTTTTACTTTTGTGTGCATTTTTTTGGCTTATAATGTTGCTGAAAATTATCTTACAATGATTGCTGTAGGACGTACAACCATTGCTGCAACGTTTTTTCTTCCGATGACGCTGCCTCCTCCATTTGGAGCTTTTTGGAAGGTGGACCTTCAAACCGTCATTTTAATTTGATCTGTATTAATGTGGGTGATTTATTTAACTAAGGCTATTAAATGTCTTTTACCTGTTTCTGTGTTAGTTTTGGACCTTATAATTTTTTTGTATTTGTATTCTTAAAAAAAACTTATTCAGTTGCTTGGTGACAAAAATAACAAATCAGCCAATCACATTGCAGCAAATCAATGTATTTAGTCATTGTCTTAATGTAGTGAAGAAGATTTCCTTATTTTTAAACTGAGCATCACAAAAGGCAGTACAGGGAATATAAAGACTTTAAGCACATTTTGTTGTTAGTTCCAGGTGAGCTGATCAGAGTGTTTTAGAAACTGCTTATCTAAGAGGATTTTCCACATCTCTCAGGTTTTGCAAAAAAAAAAAAAGTCAGAAAATCGAGAAAGGCGAGTGTCAGTTTAGTGCACAGAAATGACTTGTTGATGTCATAGGCAAGAGAAAAATGGTCAGACTGGAATGAAACTGAGGCTGCAGTTCACACAGACCCATCAAAGCTGGATAAAACGGATGGAAAAAGTGCTGCCCAGTATGACAAGTATCGATTTTAGCTCCAACATGGTAGGGTAAGAATTTAAAATAAACAACATGAAAGCATGGATCCATGTTGCCTTGTGTCAAAGTTGATGCTGCTGGTGGTGTGATAGCGTGGAAGATATTTTCTCTGCCAAATCTGGATTGCTTGGTAACAACTTGAGTATCACACAGTCTACCTGAGTAATGTGACCATGTCCATCCATGCATGACCACAGTGTAGCCATCTTCTGGTGACGTCTACCACCAGGGTAATGCTCCATGTCACAAGCTTCAAACCAACTCACTGTTGTTTACAACATGACACGGAGCTCCCTACATTCACCTTCACCGTCATCATATCTCAATCTATTAATGTTTGTGATGTGGTGGAACAGACTGGTGATGACCTGTCCAGGATTTACCCCGCCTCTCACCCAATGACCACTGGAGATAGGTACCAGCAACCCTGCAATGACAAGCAACTATCGTAAATGGGTTGATGGATGGATTCTGAAAAGCACCCTGTGTCTTTTAGTTAGCTTATATCATTTTGCTCTTGATTAAATTTGAAATTTTTTTCCAGTGTAGTTAAGTACATGTAAACAATACAATCACATAAATGACAGAACGCAAGTTTCACGCTGTGCTGTTAGTTGGTCCTTCTTCAATTAATACACTAGAGCTATGTCCACTGCTCACATAGCAGACGAACACAGATCAGGTCCTGGACACGATGTACAAAAAAACAAAAGTGTGAGTCATCAAAACATTTGACCTTCTTCTAATGCTTTCGGTCCAGTTTAGTACCTTTTTAGAGATGTGGTGAGTCATAAAGGAAAACTGCATTCTGACACCTTTTTGTATTGCAATTAACTTTTTACCAGTATAATATGCAATAGCTCTTATGTAGTTCTACTTTTTCTTCTAAAAGCACAGGCCAGGCCTAATTCTCAGTGAGTCAGTAAGCTGCCCACGACCCTGTCACTGGTTCATCAGTTTTCTTCCTGGGACAACTTTAGGTTGGTCCTAAGCATAGCTGACTGCGATGTGGAAACGTCTCAGAGCTGTGGCTGTATTGTTCTGTGACCCAGGCATCTTGCCATCCCAATTTGGCACTTGTCAAAGTCACTCAAATCTTCATCCTCTCATATTTTTTTCTTATTCCAACACATCAAATTTAATGGTACAACATTTTACACAAATATGTGTGGCACTTATATTTATAACGTCGGAGATGACAAAGTAAATAGAAAAAAGGTAATTTTTCAGAGTAAAGAATCCGATGTATTTTGAGTTGTTTTGATGTCAAGAATAAAACTAAATGAAGTGAAATTCCAGTGTATTCCAGTGATAATGATGTAATAATACTCACTACATGTCTTTTGAAATGTACTGGCCCAGCCTGTAAAGTTATTTAATTTCACAGAATTTACTAGAATAAAATATTTGGATGTTTTTATGAATATTAATGAGACAGAAAATTTATTACGGATGATAACCAGACCCCAAAGTAAAATCCAATGAATAAATTAGTGAAAGTAAGAGGGAACTTTTTTTTTGAAGCTGCTGCACATAAAAAATGCAGTTGTTCAAAGCAAATCAAATTAAATACGTTTTAGACTTTCCAACCATTTTATATTTGATTTATGTAAAAGACTCAATGCTACTTGAATGCTAAATTCAAATGACAGCTGGCACATATTGAATTTAAACTTGTACATGTTATGCATTTTCCATGACCATAGTTTCATTTTTATAGGTCAATCAATGCATATATCAATGTTAACTTAAAAGAAGTTTGACATTTTGACATTGAGCATATGTCTCTTTCTGACACTCATCCTTCAGGACCTCATCACAATGTTTGTTCATTATGCCATTTACAACCGCTACTAAGAGCTTTGGGCTGAGAAATGGTTTGAATTTTAAGCTCAGAAGGCACACAGTTCCTCCAGGTGTCTGTTAATTGCTGCTGCCACTAGTCTAGAGGACTGGAGGCGCATGGCAGCGGTGCTCTATTGGTAATCAGAAGCTCGGCTGGGGGCTGCAGCTTTGTGGAACTAGGTCCGCTTTGTGAAAGCACACGTTTAGGCAACCGCAAATGGCTGCCAGGGGAGAGTAAAGGATTTCTCAATCGTACATGAAAGAATCAAAGCAACACTAAATGCATGTTTTTGATGAAGGAATGCCATTAAAACATGATCTAAAGTTCAAAAAAGTCGACTTTACACAACACCCCACTTTAATAAACTGCTGATAAGTCCTAATTTACATTTTTCAGTTAAATAATTGTAATGGTCAATATTCCCAAAGGCATCGGTACCACATGCACTTTGAATTTTTCCTGAGCAATAGCTGAATTATTTCTGCTAAACCAAAGAACTGGACTTGTAACCTTTTTTGTGGATTAGTCGGACAAAAGGCCAGCAGAAATTAAATAAGTTCCTCACACCATCAATCAAAACTACATGTGGTTTGTCTGGAACTATTGGGCATTTTGCTTATGAAGCCCTAACCTCTGTGCAGCCACAGAGCTGATGTAATTACATTGGTTCATTCATGTGTGATCTGAAGCGTAGTGCCTCATCTGCAGGATCCATGTCTCATTGAATACAGAGGCTTAAATGCAGTGGTGCAAGTGCAAAGTCTGTTTGTCTTTATCTGCTGTAACATGTGTCCTTTTCATTTATTCACTCTGTTCTTCCTCTGTTCAATTTATTTGGCTATATTTGCTGACCTATACAGAATAGTTGCAGATTCAAAGGGTATAGGGAGCTTTGTGGATTGATTAACTAAGCAATCCATCTTTCTCATGCTGTAGTTTCACCACGACTTCTTATTTTTTAACAATTGTTTTCATTATTCAACACATCAACTAGAAGACCAATAAACACATTTTAAGACCTCACATAAATGTATATATTTCCATTTTACTCCACCATTACACAAACTGATTTACTTGTTTTCCAGTGAATTTGGTATATGAAAAGTATTTGTCTTTAATTCATGGCCAACTTGATATTCAGCTGTAGCTGAATTGGTACTAATCTTGCAATGTCCCAAGATTTTAGGTACCCAGCTTTATGACTTTAGGCTATTTGCCTTCCTCTCTGTAATCATCACACATTTCTACATGCTTCATCCCCCTTTTTTTGTTTTGCTTTTTCTTACTGAACACGTCTATAAAACTAGAGTATTTTCAAGCAAGATTCCTTTCAGATATTGTCTCAGTGGAGACAAATCAAGGTCTGTCCTTGTGAGACTAATTATAAGATGCCACTTGCTTGGTCCAAGCGCTGTGCCACTTGCCTTGCGAGCCAGAAGACATCTGTAGCAAAAACTAATGAAATGAATATTTTTATATATTCAGTTTTGGGCAGACCAATCATTCCCACAGCAAATTTTGAATGATAAAACTAGCCACAAAGATATTTTCAACTATTTTTGCAAATATCCTTGTGGTTTCTTTTCGTGTCAATTGACTTTGGTTATGGTACAAAGAGTAAAAAGACCCAGCAGATTTTTTCCTCAAAGCAACAGTGTGAATTTACTCTGTGGTTAGAATTGCAGTTCCCTGTCCTTAGGAAAGTCCTATGGCACAACTTCATTTCACAAGTTTTGAGTTAATATTTCTACACCTGTAGATTTCAGATTTCCTCTTACTGATCTTCATTTAAACCAGGTAAACTGTTTAGTTTGTCATTCTGAGAACCAATAAATATATATAGCTTATGATTTTTGCTTTTGTTAGAAATATTTGTATTTCTGCTATCAAATTCCAGCACACTCATTAAAACTTCCTAAGTAAACACATAAGCATTTTCAATCTTTATTAGTTTAGTACCTTTATACCCATCCAGTGTGTATACATATTTACTCTTTATAAAGTGAAAAAAAGTAGTCAGTAGCCACTTTTGGCTACTGACTACTAGTAGCCAGAAGTGGCTACTAGTAGTCAGTACATTTTAATATGTGTTAAAATGTGTTAAAACACATTTTAACACATATTAAAATGTGTTAATAAAGTTAAAATATTGTCAGAATATCTTAACATTATTTTTTCATTATTGATTAAAGTTAAAATATTTTTACGTTATTCATCTCTCGTCTGAATGTTATCATGGTGCATATAAAACCTGGACTTTAAAGAAAAGGGTGTTGAACAATTTTTTTTTTCTGCTGGTACACTCCTTATATACTGCATATACTCTAAATACACATTACATAAACCTGTTATTAGCAGAAATAGCCACATCTGATCATTCAGATTTATGAAAAGCAATGCAAGTAAATACTGTCTACTATACACAGAGAGAGGTAAAGCACATGGGGATTTTTTTTGCTATTTTTCTTGTTTCATAATGTTCTGTCAATTATTTTCTGCTTGGTGCTGTGCTGTTTTACTATTTTGATATCTTAAAGGTACTCTATGGACCTTTTGTGATATTAAATGACTAGCTGCTGCCAATCTATGTCACATGTTTAAAGATTAAAAAATTACTTTGATTACTTCTTGTTTTACCAGAATTTATTTTAAGAAGCTCCTCATAGAGTCTGTAACTTTACTAAATAAACTTCAATGCACAAATATGTATACATATGTTGTACCTAATTGGCTGATTATTCATTATAAATAAACTGTTTTTAGTTTAAGAAGCATGTCAAGATGAAAACAAATCAGTTCAGCCAACTCAAAATATTATTTCAAATAAGGTCTCTCCATCCATTAAAAGAGAGAAACTGTCAACACGGGGAAAAAAGCACATGTCAAAATTAAAGGAAGGAGAAACTTGGTTTCTCTGTGAAACACAAATGAAGAGAAAAAAAGTTTCACTGCTCAGCCACTTAAAGTGAGGCCCTGCTGAAACGCTCAAAAGATGTGTTCCTCCAGGGAATATGTATGAACAAAGTGGAGGTAAATAAATAATTAAGAGATGAATGGAAGGCTAAGCAGACAGCTGGTGAGGCTGATCATAGGAACGGGGTGAGACTGGTCCTCTGACGCTGTCAGCGGGGTGTAAGGGTGAGTGGTGATTAAAACTGCTTTCCTCTTAGCCGTCAGCAAAGATGAACAAGCGCACACACACGCACACACTATTTCTGCAAACTGCCTTACAAAATAAACAGCTTAAGCCACTGTGATGTGCAAAACAGATGATTTTTTATGACTCAACTCTGACAGCCCCGTTTGACTTGCTCTGCATTTCTCTGTTCATATACACAACTTGTAAGTTGATGTTTCACAAAATGAAACTATAGTTTCATTTTTTAAAACTGAAAAAAATGAAAAGAAATAAACTTTATATCAATTTGTCAGAGTTTGTTTTTGTATTACTTACAGAGTTGGTTAGAGAATGGACTTTACCAGAAAAAAATCTTTTACTGACTTCTGACTTTTACTGATTTCCCAATAAAAAAAAGAGTCTTCTCTTTATCTCACAACCCCACTGCCTCTCTATGATTCAGCCACAAGTCATACCAAGCATAAAAGGTGTATGATTCAGTGTACAACATGGATCGAGGTTTTTTTTTTAGTCTTCTCCTGTTTTGATGTTTTGACAAGACCATTGTTAACAGAGGCACCCAGCCAGCAAATGTTTGGAAGACATCCTATCTACAATAATTTATAATATGAATTGATTGAAAAATGTGTAGGACGGTGTGGGGGTGAGGTAAAGGTGAAGAAAAAAGAAAACCTGCAATACAAACCAAAATCTGAGATCAAGTTAAAATGTAAAGAAATTTTAGTCTTCAAAATATATACTATAATTAACTGCAGTGTAAAATCAGATCCAATCGTTTAAAACGGTAACAGAGCCCACGCCTTTAGCATCTCAATAGCCGAGGCTCCAGAACGTCTGTACGAAGCAAAGCGTAGAACAAGAAGCTGGTTTTCACAGGCTAGTGAAGATATTGATGCAGGAATAAATTCAACTACTGTAAAGACAAATGAGTGAATTTTTAAATTTTTTTTCTGAGTGAAGCAATTCACACATGCTTTACCCAACAATGGACCTAAAGCAGGGGTGTCAAACTCCAGTCCTCAAAGATCAGAGTCCTGCTATGTTTAAACGTTTCAATGCTTCAACACACCTGAATTTAATAATTTGGTCATTAGTAGGACTCTGTAGAACCTCACTGCATGCTGAGGAAGTAATTTAGTAATTGGATTCAGGTGTGCTGAACCAGGGAGATGTGTAAAAATTGCAGTACATCAGACCTTGAGGATTAGAGTTTGACGCTCCTGGTCTAATCTTGGTTCCGCAGACTTGGCTCTGGTGTGTGAGGTCACAGCTGGTTTGCCGAAAAAACAGGGACATAATCACATAATTATAGATCAGAGTAAAGTTGGAGTTTAAGGTCTATTATTAAGTAAAATTTATCAATTATGCATTAAAATATGCCATACTTTCCAAAATATTATATGTCAAAGCTATTATCAAAGCAGAATGCCATCATGGTCCTTGGGAACCAAAGCTCAAAGTTCCCTGGTCACTGAGACTTAAGGACTCAATTTAATCAACATTCACATACTGTGACAAACCATTAGACATTAACCAACTGGAAAATGGATGACTTAATTTTTGATCCTGGTAATGTTAAGTGCCTTGGTGAAAATAATCTACACCTAAATGAAATCGAAGTTTGCATTATTTTGCACGTGCTTACAGTTTTGAATTGAGTAAGAAAATTTCAAAATTGTTTAAATTTTGGTTCCCTCTTTATTTAATGGAAATGTTGGGACTAGTAGTTGGTATCTTTGTATCCTGAAGGTCAGCTTTAAATAATTTGAGATAATTTAGATTGTCCTAAATTAAAAACCATCTGAATAGACAATTCATTAGTTCTTTTGTACTTCTTTTCTATGTATAATAAACCAAAAACATATCACAATTAGTTGAATCATAATTAAAATACAGTCAAAAATGTTTGAGCTTTACACTTTCAGAGTATTGCAGAGATTGATTTACTGTGTAAACAAAACTACAAAGCACAGCAATTGCAATTAATAAGCCTCCTGAAATGAACATCTTGGCACGTTTGATTGCTTCTTGTTAATCTGCCCTTGTCCTGACTCCTAATTTAACTCATCTGGCTGGGTGATGTTTGTGAAACCTTCAAGATTTCATTTCTGGAAGCCAGCTCACTATCCTCTGATATATATTTCATTACTCACATTTTTTTCTTTTGAAGAAAGAGGTTTTCAAGGTACTTTTTTGTTTTGCATTTATGATTCCAACTTCCTATGGACACAAAGAAACGGGTTCAATTTCAGTTCAGTTTTGATTTTAGTTGACCAGAAATACTTCACCATTTTTGTTGTTTCCCCTCCATGTCCTGTGACAAAGGTTGATAAAATTAAGCATGTGTAATATTCTGAAATGTCAACATTAACCCAAAAGAGACTAATTCTTTTAATTGTAACTTTCCTTCTGCCTTGACAAAAAGTTTTTCTCTGTCTCGGAGAGGTTTAGTTTTTGAATTAATTCATTACACACAAAAACAAATAATGTGGCACAGCAATAACAACTGATACAGATAAATACAATTGACCTTCACCCTGTTTGGACCTAAAAAAGTCAAATGAATAATCACTATTATATTTAACATGCTGAATGAACTAACATCAGGTTATTTAAGCAGTAAAAATGTGATGTCCATTACCCTAAGCCCAAAGAGCAAAGCTGCTATTTTCACAAACATGCACATATGGTAAAGCTTCACCTTTGGGAAGATATACAGTATGTTTTCATTTGGAAAGAATGTAGCTGAAGCTCTAATGAAATCCCCCTGCGGCTGCACAAAGCTTGACATATGGTCATTGTTTGACTCCTTAGTCTTGGTGATTTGCTTCAGCTTTAAATCCTCTCACATGGTTGGGAGAGCATCCCAGGGCACCTGTGAATGTCTGCTTTCTGCGGCTGTGTATATTTGCCAACGTTCGTTTAACTATTTCTCCTCAGCAAAAGTTCATGTCAGCTCCCCAGAGAGATTCAGAATACCTATTTCATTCAACAATGGGCTGAACATCCTTTGCAGCTCTCTCCTCCGATTCTTTGTCTGAGGCGAGATAGCCATCTTCTCTGTGTCCATTCAGGAGGTTTCCGATGGTAGCAGGAGCACTGAATTGAAATGAGTCGTTTTTATTTATTTATTTTTTTTGGATGTGCCAAATTCGATTTTTTTTCTTCTTTCATGATATGAAGAAACTGTGATATTGTCAGTTTGGGTTGAAATATAATGAAAGGTGATCCCATATACCTCACCCTACAATAAGGCTAACGTGATGACTCAGTTTAAAAACTATTTCCCCTGCCCTTTTTATAACTTAATATTCCACTAAACAACATTCTGAACATGAAATATTAACCATGTTTGCAGTGCTTGGCCAACTATAATGTAATCACGAGCTTTAATTGCATTATTGTTCTCGAGGGGGCTCTTCAGACTCTTCCCTTGTTTTCCCCTCAGTTCAGGCGCCTAAGTGTTTATGAGACAATTTGATTTAATATCTGTATAAAATTGCTCTTATTTTATAGGTTTTGTCCAAAGAATTGACCTATGCAGGCATTTTAAGACAGCGTAAAAGTGTCAAACATTGTAATTCTAGAAGCAGAGTGGTCAATTCAGTAGATATCTTTGCCCTGGTAGAGTCACATCACAATTGTCTTTTTGAAGGTTTTGCACTACTGTAATAAGACAACGCCATGTGATTAATTGGTCATGTTCCTCCTAATCAAGATTGACGGGGCACATCTGCAGAGGGAGCTGGTTGGCTCTGAGCAAAAGAAGACCGGGTGTGAATTTTAAAGCACTTACACAACTATACAGAACATCTGGACAACAGGATTCTGAGCTTGAGGGAAGGAAAGGTGTAGAAAACCAAAGTACTACTCAAATCAAGTATAATGTATATAGATGAATTACACAAGAGCCGATTTTGAACAGCAAAGTGTAAGACAGAGAAAACAGTCTAAAAGTAATAATAGGCATAACAAGAGAGGCAAATTAATTATTGGAGTAATTAAATTAGGAAACAATTTCTTAGATTAAAGGTGTATGTGTGTGTACTGGTGTAAATATCCTATTTAGGACTAATAGTAACTTTCTGAAGACGTATGGACCAAACCCCAGTCTTGATAAAATAAATGGAAGTCAATGCACACTCCCTGTGACGATAGAAAGGCGGGGTACGCGCGTACGTGTGCTTATTTAAACTACTAGTAGTTAGATTTAGATGTATGGTTTGAATAAAGTATAAGGTTTGCAATAAACTAGCAATTGTTACGATTAGAGAAAATGTCTGCTTTAGGGATAAATGCAGTTCCTAAAAATGAAAGGAAGTCATTATAGAGTCAATTGTAGAATTACAAAGATGTGTGTGTGTGTGGGGGGTGTGTGTGTGAAAAAGAGAGAGATTTCAGTGCATTTGATTTGGATTTCCTGAGCTGTCTCTGACACACAGCCAGCAGCTCATAGCTGTGAAATGTAAGACAAATTATGCTTACATTGCTTTTTCGAAGAAAAAAGCAGCATTGTTTGATAATACATTTTATTTTAAAAAACAAAATCAAATATATGAAAAGACAAAACACAAATGCACACCACGTTTTTGTTTTATTTTGTTACACAACTTGTACAACGTTCTTTCCACGTCACAAATATATGCTACTTTGTGTTGGTCTGCCACATCAAATCTCAAGAAACTGAATATGTTTCTGGTTGTTGAAGGCATTGTAAACGCAATGGAGAAAAAACTATAAATACTGGAGCAAGCCTGCCAATCACCCAGCAGTGCAACACCCATCCAACACTCTGTCCGTTCACCTAGAGGGAGAAGCCTTCCCATGATTCCATGATTAAGTCCCGTACTGTCATTCCTTTTGAAGGACAGGTTGTCAGCATGTGACATGGTTACAACACCTAAAGGTCTAACTAGAACCGGATTAATGACAAAGCCACTGTTGTGTGCTTTTTTTCTTTTTTGGTTCTTTTTTTGACTTTAGCATACGGTAATTATTTTTGCTGTACTTCTTGCTCCCTACTTTCAACATCCCAGTTTTCACCATTAAGCACATCAGGCTGGATAGACTGCAAGATTTATGAGTTTACATGTTATGAAATCATGGATAAAATTGCAGTTTTTTGTTTATTGTGGTTATTTTTTGGCACGTTGTCTCAGCAAATTCCGCATAGTTGTTTTGGCTAAATTGAAACAACTGCTGTACGAAATAAAATCCAATAACATAACAACTGCAACTGAAGCCTCCACCTTCCTTCCAATCGTTTGCTGCAGTTCTCGTTTTACTAAGCTGTGGATTGGAGTTATGGTTCCCACCAAAGAACACTTTGTACCTTTGTATAAAATGCTGCTGGCTTTGAAATAGCAGTGATATTTGAAATCTTCTGATGCGAACAGGTGGAGCAGATGTAGTACTTAATCATGCGGATTTGCTGTTGGGTAATTTCAATAATGACAGTCTCTAGCGAAGGCAGCCACTAGAGAGAAAATGGCTGCAACTTTGGGTTTTTTTTTGCAGCATAACATAAAATTTAACATTAAGAAAGTAATGAGAGCTTTCTAAATTGTTTTATAGTCTAGTGATTGCTTCATCTGGATTTGTTGGTTTTTTTATGAACTTTACACTCAGAAGTTGTTGGATATTGCACTGTATGACATATTGCGTAGTATTGAAGTTTGAGTGATTGTACATGATGATAACAGCAGGTGGTTGTTCACAGTTGTATTTGTGTAGCTATGATTTTGTGATGAGTGGGTGCTTATGCATTCACTCAGCACATGAAAAACTGTTATTGTGTTCCCCGTCATTGCCTCCAGCTGCCTCAGAACAACACAAACAAAACCAAGTGCCCCCCCTTCCCGTCTCCATGCACACACACACGCACGAGCACACACACCAAACATCCTTTCCTCCCTGTCTAGACATGAACACCGGTCCCCCTCTGGGCAGTAGACGCCACACTTATTCATTAACAGAGATATCAGGGCGAAAACAAGCCTGACCCCTAGGAATCAAAGACAGAGACAGTAAGAGCGGGCGAGGTGTTTAGCTGTGTTATCCTCCTCCACCCCCTTTTCTTGAGTGGTTCTAATTACCACCGTCTGATGTCGCTTTCACCTTTCTTTCTGATTCCCAACAGTTGGCTGTCAGTGAGCTGAGACTCAGACCAGCCATGATGCCTGGTTGAGGTGCAGAAATCTTCCTTTCTCTCTGCTGGTATGGTAATGGTCATTAAAAAAGGGACACTGGTGGAGCTGGCCCCCCAAGTCCTTGTCTTCTGCCCTTCACTTTCATATGACTCAATAAGCACTGGCCAGCTGAAGATTTCCTGCAGCGGTACCTGTCAGCGTCATGTCAATATGTTTCTCAGAGACGCCTGTGAGTTTTGAGCTGTCTTTGGACATGTCTTTGCTCTTGCACAAACAGAATAAAAGCTGAGAATGTGTTTTTCCTATTGATCAGTTACTAATGTGGCAAAAGTTTCAAACTTTCTCTGTGCTTTTTAGTGTCAATAACAAGGTTGGAGTTGCAAATATTTAGGTAATTATTGTTTTTTTTTAGCAAAAGATACCAAAAAGAGACACTTTTTTTTTTGCTAATATAGATTTTCTCAGGAATAGGGGCCTAATTTGGTGTCTTTGGTGATTTTTCTTAAGATAATTTAACCCAGTCTCTCCAATTTATTCAGCTTCACTCAACACCCTTATATGGCCTGACCTGTCCCATCCAATTAGCCTAATTGGATGAATAATTCCCTATCTGTCAAACAGAGCACTCTTTCACCTATGGGGTCACATTGATGTTAACCTGCACTTTGGCATAATGATACAAGAAACCCCTGAGCAGAATATAAATGTAAAAAGTTTGACAGTGTACATTTCTTTCTTTTATGTGTAATAGCACTACAGAGAAGTTTCTGTCACATGGTTTGTTTCTGGGGAGAGAAAACATACCCTCTTGCCTTCTGAACTGCTTGGATGACACCCCATTGAATTCTTTTTTTTCTGTGTTGTATTTTCTAATACAGGGCAGCCAATAATGTGGGTGTGCTTGGCCATGAATTATAGATCTGTTGTTGGCAAAGGGTGTGTGGATATGAACTGTGCATGCTGGGGCCAGATAAGGCCAGATTTATACCTTTAGCTGCCAGGAGCAGATTCGAGAGCCAGCTCACAAATTATATGGAAATTGAGTTTGAGGGAGCTAATAAAACAGCCGTAGCACCCGCATACAACTCAGTGTCCTCTCAGCATACAATGCATGCATGATAGGGAAGCATGTTTAAGGATTGCTCTGCCTCTTGATCAGCAATGTGACTCTAACTCTAACTCTGTGAGTAAATACATCTATCTATGCTGGAGGTCATGAATAATTTGGAAAATCAGTTTGTTTTGTGATTATGAGGACATTTTCTCTGTCAGAAGTCTGGCTACCGTAATTTCAACATCTTTCTTTAAATCTTTAATCAATAAGGTTATTACAGCCTTCAAATCAAAAAATGGCATACTTAATAAGGATTAAAAGTACCTTAGGAAATAAATTGTCAGCATTTTTTCATATTTCTGAGTAAAAATAAATGTTTTTATTGATCTAATGTAATATTGTGAAATAAAATTTTGCCATTTTGTTCATGAATGTTAATTATTTGCTAAACTGTACAGGATCCTTTTTTTCTTTCTTTTTTTATCAGAGAACTAAAGGCCACCAATTGAACAAGCATTACAAGAAACTGCAGCCAACTGATGTATAATGTGCAGAACTGACACACGGAAAACCATCCGTCTCATCGTGTACACAAAAATCAAATTGGTTTTGTTTGCATTTTTACTCTTTTCTTGTAAGTAGCAGCGTTTACTATTTCCTGCCGCTACTATGGTAGGGGAGAGCGGGGTATTGTGAGCCATTTTTTACATTTGTTTCCCTATAGGCAAGGTAAAATGATGTATCAGTAAAATGTAAACATTTCCTATTAATTTGGGATGTTTCCTAGCTATGGAAGTTATCAGAATATCGTCAAGACAAAGGACAATGAAAATATGATTGTTTTAAAAAAAGTGGTCCTGTGTCTCACTTTACCCCAGATCAGGGGTAAAGTTAGACAGACCAGAAAAATCAATGGGGTAAATTGAACCATTTGGGGGTAAGCTGATAAACTTACGTTTTCCACTTTAATACTACCATAACACATGTTGTAACAATTTGAATCCTGACTGACAACCTAACCTTCAAAAACAAAAAAATGTCAGACTAGGATCAGTGTTATGGAGATTGGTTAATTATAGTTAGCACTTGAAAGTAACCCAAAGTATTAAAATGTAAATCAAATACAACATAATATACTTAAAAATGTTTTAATTAACATTCACA
This sequence comes from Xiphophorus couchianus, assembly GCF_001444195.1. Lineage (NCBI taxonomy): Eukaryota > Metazoa > Chordata > Actinopteri > Cyprinodontiformes > Poeciliidae > Xiphophorus > Xiphophorus couchianus. The sequence continues at coordinate 21,546,594 of NC_040228.1, read as the reverse complement.
GTGTGAGAATCATAACACAGGACCTTTAGCTAGTATCTGGGTGTCAAGAGCAAAGTACAAGCAGAACCAGCTAATGCACAGTCTGGGTCTCAGAACATGGACCCATAATTGGAACTTGTCTTCATTCATCCATCCTGTTCTGGTGGAGGCACCTTTGGCTCCTGGAGGTGCTCCTATCAGGAAGTCATCCTTAAACCTAACTCTGGGGAAGACAAACATAGGAGGTATGGCATTCCCAGCAGCATTCACTGCACACACCACAGTCACTAGTTCTCCCCTCTCAGATGATGTGATAGAACCAACTTGCTTTTTTCCTTTCTCTGTCACAACCTGAATCAAGATAGAAAGTCTAGAATCAGGGACAAATGTACAATCAGTAGGTTACTATTGGTCTAAAAGTACATTGTATTTAATTTCATTCCATTCATTTTTCCAGCTCACAGGTTCACTGTTATTATCACAATCCACTTAATATCAGTATGGTGCTCTCTTGTGTATCATGTGTAGCTTACCTGTCGTGGCTTTTGAACTGTAAAGACGCCGGTTTCATCTACATTGTAAATCATGTGTGGAGGGAATGTGTGCCTATGAAAGAGGAGAGGCAAAAAAAAAACCTTATCAGAATTCAAAACAAATCTTACGGGTAAAGCTAACTTAAAACATTTGCAACTAAAAAAGTGTCACCTGTCCATCACTACAGCCAGATTGTTGAAGAACTCCCCTACTGTAGTTTTATTGAAGGCTGTAGCCCTTCCCAGGGATGTTGCCTCTGGAGTTTGGACAGACAGATGGCAACATGCAAGAAACCGCCGAAACCACTCTATTCCTAGAGAGTAGATAATTTATTATTATAAGATTATTATTTAGCATTATTATTTAGCTTGTGATCACTTGCACACCCTAGCATACCTGCACATTGTTTCTCTGTCCAATTGGCTTTAACAGGGATATTGTTTCTCTTTGCGTATTCAAATGCCAGTTCACGGCACTTAACTGGAGGAAGGCCGTGGAACTGGTCAGCTAGTTGTTTCAAGTGTTTAGCAAGCTCCTCCTCCATCTCATCTGTGAATATTCTCTTTGCCTCAGCTACTGCACTCCAGGCTACTGATTTTACTTGCCCTTTCTCTTTTTTCTTTATGAATCTTTGTAGGGTTGTCTTGTCAATATTTCTGTCCCTTCCAGCTTTTCTTAAAGACTTCTTTCCTTGCCTGACCTCAGCAGCTGCATTCTCCAATTCTGCGAGGGGTGTTTGTCCCCAGGTTGTTTTCCTGGTGTACTTTCTTGGCATGATGGCTTTTCTACAATGGTTATGACATAAAAATTAAACAGATGTAATGTAATATTACACAGAATATGTTTAAGACTAAACTTAAATCGTACTTCATGATGGGGTAACGTAAGACAGTGTATCACATTACCCCACGGCATTTGTCTCATTTAACCCCACAGCCACCATTTTATAAAAAACAACATCTCTAGCAAGTCAGGCTAATCTTGAACTAGCATCAATCACATGGTTGTATATGTTGGAAGTTCATCAACATGCATGATATAAATTTTTCTACCTGAATTAATTTGCTTTGACACAATAGTTAATTACGTTTATAGCTAGAAAATTTACTTTCACGTGCAAAAAACACATTTTTATGAAAAAAACATACTTACCACAGCAACAGCACCAACTTCACCTTCCTGGCAAGGGGAGAATGGGAGGGGCTTGTATATATAATGGTCACATGACCATAATTTTGTTCCATTGCCTAGATATAAGGGGTGTCTCACATTACCCAATGTCTCACAATACCCCGCTCTCCCCTACATAAATTTGCCGATGGGTTCAGGTGTAGGCGGCTGACCTTCAGCTGGGTCCCTAACAATGGTTATATTGTAAAAACAAATCCAACAATCCACAATCATCATGACTTTAAAATAGAAACAACAAAATTAGTGATTGTCAGATACTCAAAATCAGTGAAATCAACCCGATTTCAGTATCTGCAATTATCTTTTTTGCTTATTTTATAAAATGTCAAATGCTATTTCATTTGAAAAAGTTCTTATAGACATGAGATTATTTTCTTATGTTATACCCCAAAAAAACACATGTAGTATTACACTGAAAAAAAAATCACAAGGATTAGAAAGACAAGATCAAAGTCTGAAATCATTTTTTATTGTAATGTTTATAACATTATGGTAGCTCTAAAAATATTATCTTATGTTTTTTTTTCACAATAGCTAACTTGTTCTGTGGAGTTTAATCTTAAAATGAGCCTTTAGATCCTTGCTCCACATAAACCTTCCCAAGCAGGCCAGTCATTTCCTGGATAGAGATCTAAAGAGGTATAGGCTGCCCCTAGAGGTCCAAGGCTGGACATTTTTTTCCTGTTGTTGTCTGTAATTAATTACCTCCCAGAAGTCTGACTGGGCATCCCATGCTGAATTACTACCAAATGTTATGTTCTCATTTTTTGCTTTATTCTGCTCCCGCTTTGCCCTCCTTTCCCTTTGTTGGGTTGCTTGGAGCATCTGGGCTGCAGGGGATGCAGGGTGACATCCATGTTTCCTGTTTGTGTCAGATATGATGTAAGATAGGATTTACAGTATGCACTATACTTGATGTTCAGATGTAGAATCAAGATATGAGTACTCTACAAAACAACAACACAAATAAAGACGTGTTTTCTGCTCCCTCCCCCCCCCCGACTGATCATAAAAAGTTTTTGTCATGTCAAAGCATCCAGGACAGGGCAGACTGCCAAAACTCCCTTACCAGCATGGAAGCCAGGCTCGTAAAAAACAGCAAAGCTCCTCAGCAGAAACTGGAGCAGAAATGGCTTAAAGGGGAGAAAACTTTGCAGTTTGCCAAGAGTCCTTGCAGTCTCATCCAAACATTCTCAAGAAAGTGATCTTGGCACATAAAGCTAAACTTTTTGGCCATCACTAACCCATTACTCTCTGAGCACCACACCTGTAAAAAAGTTATATGTAGACAGCACTGAGCTGTGAGCTGTATGTTTGTTATTGTCAAGACCTGAAAAATTGGTCATAATTGAAGGAATGGTTTCTGGTGCTAAATAAAGGTCAAATTTTGTGGCAAACTGTTTCAAGCTTTCAGAAAAATCAATAGTGGAGCAGCTCTCCATCAGTCAAAATGATATGCATAGTGAATGCCTCAGGTGGCTTTGGTGGACAGCCTTCGGATGTTTGTTTTGGGATGCCCATGACTCAGTAGCTATACTGGTCTTTCTGACATACAATATTTATTGATTAGACTTCGAACTCCTCCACATAAGTGTACTTGGGCATGAGATACTGAACTGCATGCTGCCCTCAATGTGATTCTGAGGAACTAAAGTTCAGCAAACAGGTATATCGAAGCTGATGTGCGATCGTAGTATGTATGAATGGAAACAAACTAAGAAATTATTTGTGTAGCTCAAGAAGTTTGAAAGTGCTGACAATGTCATTTGACAGACATAGGAACAATGCTCAGTGTACATCGTTCATTTACAACTTTATAAAACATTTTTTTTCTAACTTTTGTTTGGACATGGAAACTTACTGACCCAAACAGTTTTTAAATTATTTCTTTATAATTTGTATTCTCCTAAAACTTTCAAATGGCAATACTTCTTTATAACACATATTTTTGAGTTTTCAGACGATCATAAGGTTTACAATTGATTTATGAAGCTCATCTTGTACAGTCAAGTGTAATGTCTTTAGCAGAAGTTAAAAACAATTGAACAAGGTTACAAACAACAATTACTCCAGAAAACACAAAACTGAGCAAATAGATGCTTTCTTAATTAGAATAAAATGTTCTATGTAAAATGTAGAACACTGAAATAACAACCATATTTGTTATAAAGAAACAGGTGAGAGGAATTTAACGAGTGCAAAGCACTGAGATCATGAACACTAACAAAGGAATTTTACTTGGAATATAAAAAAAGACAACATAAAATTACTTTGCTTGAAAGGAAATGAATGAATGAAAGGAAAAACTAGATTGATGATATAAGTAATATTAATGGCATGAGAATCAAGTATAAATAGTAGAAGAACCAAAGACTTGTTTAAATATGTAAATAAAAAGTCTCTTCTTATGACTTTGTTTTGAAGCAGAGGTGACAATATGTTTTATTTGTAACTGTTTGTAGCATCTTTTACATTATTGAATATGACCCTATTCATGATGACTACAGCAAAAGCTGTCAGCATGCTACAGCTTTGATTTGAAACATTGATTTGAAACATTATCCCGCAGTGGGCCAGTGATTTGAAACATTGATTTTAGTAGCATGGTAATTGCAGCAAAAGCTGCTACTAAAATCAACGTTTCAAACCATAAATGACAAAATCATCACAAATGTGTAGATGTTCATATCTGTATCTTAATATGGTACTTACCTGGCTATAAAAAATTGTTCAATTTAATTCAGTTTATTTTCATAACACCAATCATTAAACAAAATCTCAAGACAAACATATTAAATTTGATATCTATTTACACAAAACTAAATTTAGTTTGATGAACTCCAAACCACTAATTACAATATAATCAAATGCAGATATATTGTTTGATTTCAATCCAATTGCATACATTCCAATTAAATTCAGTTTTGAAACAATGCAAGGAAGTTCAGTTGATCATATCATACCAATTGTTAAAAAGTAATTTGATAATTCACTTTGCAGCAATCGCTCCTCTGAAGTAAACATGAGATGAAAGTATAATAAAAGAGCAACTCCATTTTAACAGTAAAACTCTAACAGAACAAACACAAATAACACTGGCCATCTGTTGTTACCAGAAAGTCTATCTTTTTTCCAAGTATGCTGGCTTATGAGTATGTTTTATTAATAAAAAAGAAAGACCAAATGAGCCGGTTTGTCAATATATATCATTTTTGCAAGTCCAGGCCTTTTTCTTCATTGCTTTTCTTCCAGCTTTAATTGTCTGTTGAACCACAAAGCTGCCAGAACATCTGCATGTAATGATGGTATACCGTGGACTTCCATGGTATGAATCTTTTTATTATTCAACCCAGTCTCTGCTACAGGTATAAGAAGCAGAGCACGGCTGGCCATAAAGGGATGAGGAAACTCTTAAAGACAGTAATGTGCATCAGGCCAATGAGCCATTCACAGGCCTGCTGCCATCTCATTAGTCTTCTGGTGACACTGGTAGAAGCATGCCTAATGTCCCATTGTCTGTCGAAGTCAGAGACAGGGAAAGAAGATGGGTTATAGTTTAAAAAAAATCCACCTCAAATTTTGTCTGGAAATCCATTTTTCCCCTCTGTCTGCAATCATCCTTGTTTTCCTGTGCCCAGCTCTTTTTACTAAGTGTATTCCTTTGGGAAGCCATTGTTTAAATAGCTACCTTTAAGCTCTCGTTTCTGGTTACTTTTTCATGGCTCTGGAGTCTGTGGTCATTACCATGCTAATGGCTTGAAGTTCAGGTTTTGACTATAAGCCTTTAGTCAGGCTTAAATGAGGTCCATAATGTTCATGTTTTTAAGTGAACAATGAGTCTACTAAATAGCAGCATATATACTCTGCAGACATTTATCCTAATTTGTCTGGTTCACTTCAAAACAACTCCACCCTCTCAAGAGTAATTATAATAGTCCCTGCTGTTTATGCTACTTCACAGAGAGACATTGGGTTATTAGGATAGGTCTGTCCAAAGACTCCTGCATCATAATATCATAATAGTACAAAAATACACTCATGCATCTCTCTGTAAATTAGAATAATATGGAAACATTAATTCATATTAATTCTAAAATGGAAATTCATATAAGAACACAACAGTCTTTTCAATCACCCCATTATATTGTTTTTGAAGCAAACATTAACCCCCAGTGGGTAAAGAGAAGAGAAGCAGCTTTGTCTTGTTTGCGAATGCTGCTTGTGTGTCTGATTTACTGGCCTACCAATAAAACGTGGGATAAAAAAGCCCCGGCCGGGACAGATGGTGAAAAATCCCAGTGTTATTTGTGCATTCAAACATTGTGGAATTTATTGCACCTCGGATGAATCCCACCTCTCGTCCAATGACTGCAAGGTGAATAAATGAATCAGCAAAATGCTAAATTACCTCCGAGGTTCATAATAAACACAAAACTGCACATTTATACTTTCTACAGTCTTGATCTTCTCACGTAATGCGCTGTGCTGTACCCATATGCTGACTGCAGTGGCACACAGGAAGCCAAGGTGTGGGAGGGAAATGGATGTGGGACATTTAAGATTGCATGAAGCAGAAAATGAGTGAGTTGTTCCTAGCTTTAAGCTGACTTTTTCTGCTCTTAGATAATGATTTTGATAAAAGCTATTTTGTGGGAAGGTGATAACACAAAGGCAATTAAACTAAGTTTGTCATTCAGTTTGCCTGTGCTCAAAGGCTATGTAACACATCTAGTGAAATTATTTTACGAATAATGATTTTGACATTCTCGCCTTATTTAAATATGTTTGTGTAATATTTCAGTCAGAATTAACTAGCTACAATTGTTAAATCTTTGTTTGAATGGAATGAAATCTGGAAACAAGTGTTTCAAGTTCAAAAAAGTAATATTTACTACTGATCTTAATTGAAATGCATTGGATTTTAACTGTAGAAAGACATATCCTGAGTTGTGGTATGATTAAAGCAAAATACACCAACCAAGCATAAAATTAAAAGCACCGACAGGTGGAAAAAAACAGATGATGTCATGGTGAAAACAGATATTTTCATCATGGCATCTGTTTACCAGCCTGTGAATATTTGTCTTCAAGACCGGTTTATTAGAACCAGGAAAGGAAAACAAGGGACATGTAAGGATTTGAGTTGAGCTTGACAAGGGTCAAGATGTGGCAGCCATATGATCGGACAGAGCATTTCCAAAATGTGAAATTGGTACAATGGTGGGAGAATGAGGTCCAGTCCAGCCGATCAGCAATGGTAGCTCAAATTACCTAACCTACCTGGGGAACACATTGCACAATGATATGCTGAGGGAATTAGGTAAGGTGGTGAAAGTTGTACTATACTTTTAGCAATGATCAGTTGGGAAACCTAGGATCCTATAGTCCGTAGATTTTTCTTTGACACTTACCTAAACGTTGTTGGACAAGATAATCCAACAACAAGGTAATCCACAGTGCCACAAACCCCCCCAAAAAGCAAGAGAACAAGTTGTTGACCTGGCCTATATTCGTAATCTTGTCTCCAATTGTTGTAACATTGTGACACTGACACAAAATGTTTTGGTTTTTGAATCAGTTGAAAAATAATCTTCAAATACAACAGATTTGTAAGCAAATTTAATTAACCTGTGAATGAGTTTTTCCTTGTAGCACAAAATAAATTGCTCTGTCAGGAAGTGATCAAGCAAGGTTTTGTTTTTAATGACAATGAAACATTAAATATTTTCAGAAATATTTGTGTTTTAGGAATTTTAAAAGTGAAGCAAATGTTATTATTTAAAAGTCTTATTCCAGCCTTAACCTAAGCTTGTTACAGAGCAACTGTTACTCTGGGAGAAGGACAAGAAAAGATCAAGATGCATCAAACAACACATAACTTTTTTTGACATAGCAGGAAAAACAATTATCCTCAGCCTTGAGAATTATATAAATAAATGCAAATATATACTCAAATATATCTTCAGTGAGAAGCAAAAAGAGGACATCAGTTTTGCATTGATAGTGCTGCATCTTATTAGAGGTGATCACACTAATGTGTCCAGTGTTGTTGTTGAGTGAAGACGCATTATGATATAACTCACTACTCCAAGTGCGTCCCACATGCAGTTGCATTTTTATTTAATAAAGAATGACTAGTGAAGATTAATAACTTGGAGACATTGCTTGACAATTAATATCCTGATTGAGTGGTTGGATGGAGAAGCAGATCAGAGTGCTGTTATTGCTGCAGCCTCCAGCTGGCCTCAGCGTTTAAGGAAAATAAATGACTTTGGTGATTAACATCACATTGATGTTCCATTCTCAGAGAACAGAATGTATTGTCAGTCATTGCACTTAGCACCGGGGGGGCAAAAACAAAGCTGAGATACAGCTATAACACATAACAGATTGAAAGCCTCACTTGGGCTTAATAGAATAGAATAGAATAGAATAGAATAGGAAATAGCCTTTATTGTTCCACAAAGGGCAGTAATTCAGGGGTAATAGCATCAGTAAATATAAAGGTTCACATCCTGAGTAGGATGACTTGTTTAAAACGTAAAAGTTACTTCCCTATTGCCAGGTCTCACTCTAACTGGTTAACGTCCAAATTGGTTCTCTATTACAATCTGTTCTTCAGTATTGTGGTTGTATATTTGGGAACGTGAGCGTGGAGCAGTTGTGGTTAACCCTCTGAAAATGTTTGCAGGGACACTCTGCAATGGAACACCTTGAAGTTGTGGTTTGACCTGTCACAATAACAAATTTGCTGGGTGATAAATTGTCCCAGAAATCATAAATGACATATGTGTATGTGTAACTGATATAAAGGATTCATGGCTTCTGAAGCACCAGCCTCCATCCCCTCCTCGTGAAGTTCCGTCATAAAATCCTGAATGGATTTTGCTTTTTAATCTTTTCAAGGCTGCAATTGTTCCTTTTCCTACCATGTTTTCCTTACACTCAACTTTCTATGAATGATTGAACTCAGCGCTGTGTGAGCAACCAGCTTCTTGTGAATGGTGTCAATGATTGCCTTGTGGACATTTGTTTATTTAGCAGTCTTCAAGAGGATTGTGATGACTGACCCTGGAAATGTTTTTGACTTATAACCTAATTAGGGTGTTAGCATGGTTATTTACTTATAACTTTTTCACAATATTTGCATTTTCTTAGACTTGGAATTTTGGGTTCTCAGTATTTGCAAGCCTTTATCATCAAAAAATAAATAAATAAAGGCATGAAATATTTCACTTTATATGTATTGTATTTATAATAGTTGAGTTTCACCTTCTGAATGAGTTACAAAGAATGACACTGTTTTACAATATTCAGATTTTTTGAGATGCATCAGTAGAAATAACTTAACCCTTGACATTAACATCACTGCAAAAGTAATAACTGAGTATTTCCACACCCAATCCATACGCACAATTCAGAACAATGAGTCAGATGGGACACACATAGTTTAATATGCGAAAGGACATGATGTTTGCAAAATATCCTTTATTTCCTCATTTGTCAACCCAAGTAACATGTTGTTCAATCCAGTACCATAAATAAGATGGGACACAGTGTGAGCAGTTTAATTAAAATCAGTCACCTTTACATCCCTACAGCTAATGAAAGCTTTTATCATATTTTCATCAGCAGAATGGTCAATGAAGCATTGAGCAGTAAGGTATCAACTGATGAGTGACCTAAATGTAGCACAACTTCATACACCCAAAAGTAGCAACATTTTAGCCTAATAATGCTCCCCTTTAATATAATTATAGACACAACAGCCATCCAAACACACTTTGCTTTCAAAAAGGTGTGACTATAGTAAGCACTTTTTTTAGTTTCAGTGTCATTGTTTCTGTCCATTACTTCTATTTTCTTATTTTCCTTTTGGAAAAATAAGAATAAAAAAATACAATGTTTTTCTATAAGGAGATTCTTTCTGTATGTATCAGATATATAGGCTTATAAATTGGATTACAGATAAACTTCTAATCAATGTTTAGATTTAAAATATAAAAGAAGTAAAGTTTATTACATAAATTAAGTTTATTGAAAGTAACTGTATTGTAATGAGGAAATTAATGAGCATACTTCAAATTTTGTTGAGTTTGGTTTTATAAAGACATTGGGAGTAAATAAAAATCTATGTGCAGCATTTCAGAAAACATTCAGACTTTTGTTGAGATTTCCAGAACAAATGCAACATGCTTCCATTTATCTGTCAATTCTCGGCTGTTGAGGGGGCAAGTGAGGGGCAGTGGGTTACAGAGAAGGTGAGGGAAAAAGACAGGAACAGATTGAGAAAATAAGAACATGGCAAAAATCTAACTTCTGCACACTTCAGAAACAGCTGATAAAAGTGAATCTGAAATTGGTATAAGTTGTTAGATTCGCCCTTTTTCTTTCTAAGTGGGTAATTGTGTTAAAAAACATTATTTGGTGAAATTTATAGAGTTTCTTTTGGTGATCCAGTTGTCTTTCATTCATTCTTTCATTCACTCATTCATTCATTCATCGATCCATCGGACAAAGTCAAAGTTTAGGCATTTGGCAACAACAAACCCCAGCCTGATTCTTTACTAAAGATAATAGGTTCAAAACCATTTTTATGCTTAAAACTTTTGTAGCTTTAAGTGTAATCATTGCGATCAGGTTTCTGTGATGGCCACACCAAAACATTAACTATGTTGTCCATAAGCCACTTTATTACTAATTTGGCTGTGTGCCTAGGGCTAGTTAGGGTTAGACTGATCTGTGCTCAAGCTTTTACTTCCTGGCTGAGATCTTTAGACGTTGCTTTAATATTTCTACATATTGTTCTTTCCTAATGATGCCATCTGTTTTATGAAGTCTACCAGTTCCTCCTACAGCAAAACAGACCCACAACTTGATCCTGGCACTTCCATGCTTCACAGTTAGGATGGTGCAAGTATCCCTGTTTTTCTTCTAAATGGAGAATATTTTTTATACCTTCATCCTTGTGCCTGGTCCATAATGACAGCAGTCATTATGGCTAAACAGTTCAACTTCAGTTTCATCACACCACATGAAGTTTCTCCACATATTAAGATCTTTGTTTCCTGTGTGGAAACTGCAATCTGGCTTTTCATGTTTCTTTTGAAGTATTGGCTTCTTCCTTGCTGAGTGGTCTTGTAGTGCATGTCGGTATAGGAGACCTCACTGTCTTACAATCTTGAACCAGCATCTTCACAGCATCAGCTGCATGGGAGGAACCCGGATTGTGGATGAGCTTTTCAAGTTTCATTAAGAAAGAGAATGTTAGGAACTCCAAATTAAACTGCATCTCATTTACAAAGAATAGCGAAACTAAGAAAAAGTAGCTGTAGATCAGGCAACCAAAATCACTTTTTAAGACTTTCACACTCTCCTTTATAATGTTCACAAACCAACATACATGCAAATTCCCAGCATGCTGTGTAGTGAAAAGAGGAAATGAGGGGTTCTCTCATTTCTCTAGTGATTGCCTGCTGTGAGTCATGGGACATATATCTGCTTTACACTTTTAATGGGCACATTCCCAATTAGAGAGGCCTTAATTAAAAGCAAGACTAGAAAATGTAATGCAGCGTGGCTTCTCTGGTAGTTTCTCTTTCTGTCATTTTTCAGTTAAGGTCCTAACCTTTTTTATGAAATCAAGGCGCCAACCATCAGAGTCATCTATTGACAAACCTGACTGAAAGACACACTTGTCTAGATGGTGTATTGTTAGGAGTCAGTAACATTAGGATTTAGTTGAAAACTCAAGGCTAATGGCAACCCTTTCAAAGGTTATTTGGCTGAGAAATAGCATTCTTTCAGAACTCAATATTTATAAACACATTTGCAAAACTCGCTCTGACTATGCTTTAAATTAACTACAAAATAATTTGAGTTTTTCCTAAAAGGGTATAAATATGTTACAAATGCTTCAGATAATCTGACCGAAACAAATAATGAACTAGGTTATGTAGTTTGTTGCTGACTGATAAATAACACATCTTATCTCTGAGATAAGTTGTATTTCCATACATTTGTGCCACAGCTTCACAGCTGCAGCAGCAGCTGCTCTGACTGATGTGTGGAAGCTGAGGATTTTAGAATATGCTCTATTAAATATATGGAGCATAGTAAGTTCAAGTTTCTACTTTTAGATTATTTATTAAGCATAAACAATAGTTTTTAAGAAAGTTTGTGACACAAGTAAGTTATTCCACCTTTAAAGTTCAACTTGATTTTATTAGACATTGTTCATTTTAATAATTCATATCAAAAATCTGCACAGAAAAATCTGCGAATAGGCAAATCTGTAAAAACTGAATCGTGCATAGCTAAGGCTCCTCTGTACTGATGAAATGCCTGCTTGGTAAAGTCTTGTCACTCAAACTGAAAGTTTTTGTGAGCACTCATTCTTAATGTTACAGATGTTATCAGATGTTTTATACCTGCTCGACTTACTAGAATATTACTTAAAGGGGACCTATTGTGCATACTTAACTTTTTACATGTTTCTGGACTTCAGTTTGAGGCTCTACTGATCGTAGAAGTAGTTCAAGCGGAAGAAACAAACTTTAAGTCATTTTCTAACAATAACCTATTGGTTTTAGTTTCTGGAGACTGAGCCATTTCAACATCCTCATGATTATAGCGTCAAAAATGAGCATGCTCTGCCCCTCACCTAGCAACCCAAGTGGAGTTAGTCAGCTGGATATTTTGCTGTGTGTGCAGCACAGTGGCTGCTGGAAAAGACTAATATTTTGTTGTTGATTTACGGTTCAGAAATCTCTTCCTGCATCATTGATGTTTGTGCAGCTGGCTCCATTTCTTCTGCTTCTGGGTCTGACTCAGGGTCAGGGATGTACTTTTGTACATTTGTGCACCTATTGGCAGACATTTTCACCTATAAAGAGCGAGTGTAGTTGAGTTAGGAGACGCAGCCAGCAACATCTTGTCCCTAAACCAGTTCATTCTGAAAGTAGCTCAAAATAGGCAAAACTGAACAAGTGATATCGCAGTATCTGAAAATAATTTTGTGCAAAAACTATAATGGAGAGGTTTTGTGTGGCCCAAAGACCTGTCCTAAACGGTTCAAGGAAGCACAGTAGGTCCCTACTCTAATAGTATAGAGGACAATGCTCTATACCACAGGTGTCAAACTCCAGTCCTGAAGGGCCACTGCCCTGCAACTGTTAGATGTGCCTCTGCTGCACTACACCTGAATAGAATAATTAGGTTATTAGCAAGGCGCTGGAGAACTTATCTACACAAGGAGGAGGTAGTTAAGCCATTTCATTCCAGCGTTTTGTAGCTGTGGCACATCTAAAATCTGCAGGACAGCGGCCCTTGAGGACTGGAGTTTGACACCCTTGCTCTATACTATTAGAGAATGGAAAAAAAATGTCCATTCGTTTATGTTTTAGTTTCTCTTAGTCGTATTTACCTTTTCCTCTTAAAGTTCTAAAGCAAAAAAACAAACAAAAAAACAAAATGTTACAACTTTAAAGATTTGTTAGCATTAAGGTTAAAGCATTCCTTGATTGTCTTAAATAAATATCGATTAGAAAGAAAGAATAAAAATGTGGGTATAGACTTGTCGTCCTAAGCAAACTTGATAAAAGCTGAAGGCATTCAAAAGAGTGATCTTACAAAGTCCTGTGACATTAAAATCTCTAGTCCTATGCCTTGTTGTTACTGATGCGTATGATACAGTACTTTTAACAGATTGTACTTAAGAGAGATATTTTTGTCCAGTGAAAATTCTGTCAACAATACAAAAAACAAATCAAACAAAAAATCCTATGAATTTCAGAAAAAGAAAAGATGCTGTTCAGTGTTGTATTTTTGACCTGAAGCAAAAAGAAGTCTGTTAGATGGTAATTGATCCTACATATGGGAGATGGGAAATATCAATATCCTAGGTTTCAAGGGAGAGGTGAAGAGGCCTAAGAAAATATCTCAAAAATGCATCGACGGTATAGAGTAACAGTGCTTCAGAAGAAAAGAGAGCCTCATAATTACAGCATAAATAATTAAATTGCCAAAATCAAATAGATGAGAGACAGGCTTTCCCCATAGAATGATTTTTGATGTGAATCAGAATAGAAAAGCCTAGCTTGAAAATGTGCATCAACGCCCTTGCATTAGATTATTATGATTTCTCACAATAACTACTCTCATACAAGAACTGACAAAATATTAGCTGACATACACCACACTTGAGGTTCTCTTTAAACATGCTAAATTATATATATTTTAATGAACCAAAATATCCTTTATTTACATGCAAGACCGATTTCCATAAATGGTCATGCAAAGTCATAATCCAAATAAATGTGGATAAACATTTATGACATAACACAGCAACAATTAGCTTGCAGATTAATAACAAAAGCATTTTTTGATTAACTGATTCACCTTAATTATTATGCCATAATTATGGGTATACCTAAAAACATTTAACAACTTCCAGCAATTATTTCTCAATAACTGTTGATAATTTTTACCAGACTAGCACAGGAAGTATTCTGAGCAGCGTTCTGCACCACTTCACTGAATGTTTTTCATAGTTTTCATAGTTTTCAGAAATGACAAGGTTGTTCCCAAGCAGCTGATGGGTAAATACTTGGCAGACAGTAGATTATTATTTGACATTTGCTAGAGATAGTTTTCTAAAATGAAAAAAACTTTTTGTTTTGTTCTATTTGTCCACTTTTCCTGAAAAACAAGAACTTATTTTAAAAATATATAAAACCTTCACTGATAAATATCTCGTACACAATGGTGCTCATTGCATCTTACTTTGAAAGAACTGAAGACAGAAACTACTACACAATGTGCTTTAGGATGTTTTTAGATGCAGCAATGATACAATATGCAGTTTATGCCATGTTGGTGTATCTTTCATGTTGACAATGCCTTAAATCAATAAAATCTAATGCAACCTCTCTCTCCTTTTTCATCATTGCTAGTCTCTGTATATTCTGATACGCTGTGTCCTTATAAATGCTGCAACTATTTTTCTGGCAGTGATTGCAACTGAGAAGGTCAGCAGCTCTCTAAAAATCTCTTCATTTGTATGTTAGTCTCACACTGGAAGAAAAAATAAGACAGAGTTTTTTTTTGTTTTATTTTGCAATATAAAATACTTTAGCTATGTTTAAATGATAACATTTCCCAGATATTTTGAATAAGGTTGTCTTGAAGAAAATATTTTTCCTTGAAACTGATCTGTGGATTCGTCCAGGAATTTCATCAGCCAAAACGCAGTTCAGTCCAATTCTTTATGAAAGTAACTAAAAAAGCCAAACAAACAATACTATGTAAATAGTTGAAAGTTTGATAGCTTTACAGTGCAATGAAATAGCACATCACATTTCATCAGCATTACACTTACTGATGACATTCAGATTCATGGATTTTCTTCCTTCTGGTTCTCTTGACAGAAACAGACAACTTGTCATAACCTGAGTTCTTCAAGGCAGCTTAGTAGGAAAGCTGCTACTGACAATATATTCTGACTCTTCCTCCAAAACAGCCATTGCTTGATCATTTGTTTCTCACTCCCAACATGACTCCTTACATGCAGCTACATGCTTTTTAATAAACTCATCTCACTGCTGACAATGTTTACACCTGGAGCAGTTTGGTGAAATGCACGGCTAACATTAGCCTGTTTACTCTGTTTTGATATGACTCTTTGATAAATAAGCTTACCAATGGACAACGGAAGTAGGTGAAGTGTCTTGCCCAAGGACACAACAACTGAGGCAGTCATGCATGTATAATTGAATCAAATAGATTTGTTTGTTTTGTGCTTCAGGACAATATTTGTTGTGAGTTGGCACAGTACAGATAAAGTGCCTTGCATTTAATTAAATATATTCTACAATGACTTGAGACAACCACTGCACTCAGGACACCTCCATTAAACTCATTGTGAGGCTACTAGCACTGATTTGCTGGATCTCTATTAAATTAAGTCGGTCAGTTTAAAGGGGGTGAATAATTAGGCAATCATTTACTTTGTGTTAAATATTTTTAATGAAATTATATATACATTATTTTGTAGAAATCATTTTCATTTTTACATTAATGTTTGTAATTTTTGTTGTCAAAAAAGTCTAATTTTGTTGGTCATTATTGATTTCCAAGAGCAATAAAAAAGGATAAAACATCCAAAAGGGTAAATGCTCTTCATAGACATTGTAAAACAGAAAAATAAAAATTTACAATGTTAGGTTTAAAGGTTTAAATTTTGAGCAGAAAATCCAGATTTGTTCAACAAAATAATGTTAGATATAGTTTTGAATGGTTCACACACAGACAGAGACTGTGATTGTTAGAAATGAGCATTTATTAATCGCTAGTTTAAAATAAAAAAACTACAACCGGTTTGTACAAACATTGAAATTTTGAATTCTAATGACTTTTTAGGAAGGTACCTCTGAATTAGTCAAACATAGTCACACATTATATTTATTAGACAAACCATGATTGGTTAGAATGTCTTAAAAAAATTGTGATTTGTGTGATTTAAATTACATCCATAAATCTATACATATTTTAATTCTGCATCTTTTTCTCATGAGCTGAATGCTTCCTCAAGTCTATTTTTCAGCATTTATTCAAAATATTTCTCACACAAGCTTAGTTTTGGCTGTCAGAAGCGTACATTGAACTTTCATCATTTCTGTGGACAAACAACTCTGACGTGTTCAATGAGCATTATGGAGATGTTTCCATTTTGAGTAAAGTCACTTATATACACAGAGGAGAACCTGTCTGATTGGGTCCTTATCACCATGACATCAAGACATTCCAGCTAACAAGGCTGCTGTCAAACTGATTCTGTCCAAGATGACATTGTGCGGTAAGGGACATGTACTTTAAAACAATCAGAGGACAAGGACCAGCAAAATATTACTGTTTCAGGTTGCATTCATTCTTAGATCACAGAGCATGTCTCCTCTGATATTCCCACTGCTAATCAACTGATTTGATCATTTATTCATGGATGTGGCCAAGCAACCAATAGAGAATTCACATCAGTTTCTCCCGTAGGAGACCTGTCACATCTTCATATTTTTAACAGCTCATAGCCCAACAATCCTCGCTTGACATTTTATCGTCAAAAAAGAGCTTCATGTGTTTCATGTTTCTCTAAAGCATACTTGCAATCTTTATAACTCATTACTTGTCAGTTAGCAGCTGCAAAATTTGTCCTCCAACCCAGCTCTTATAAGAGAAGAAGGAATGTTTTTGTGACTAAAAAAGAGGAAAAACTAACCAATTTACGTTTTAACCAATGGAGGTTTATTTTCTGGTTGATTTTGATGTTTGTAAAGCTCTGACCTGGCCATCTAAACTTTAATTGGATCCTTATAGCAACGTTTTATTGAAAAGGCACGAAATGCCACTGCCCTCTTTCTGAACAATATAAACATTGGATGTCAACACTTTGATTAAAACAGCAGAACTGTTCGATTTGAGCAAGAAACATCACCCCTAACCAATCTCCCAGTGGTCTTCAGCTTTTAATCTTTCCAAAGCCACATGTCACAATGTGTAGAGTATTACCATGACCATCATGTTTCACCTGCTACAGGTCCGTCTCCTTTTGAGTCTTCACTCAGCTACTTTGTGGTCAACGAAATTTGGCTTTTTTGACAAAAAAATCCACCTATAATGTCAAAGCTAAAACTGATATCTACAAAATTACAAATAAATACCATAAAATAAGTGAATGCATTAGTATTCATCCCGTTAAAAGCCCCTGACCTAATGCAACAGAGGTCCACTCAATTGGTTCTAGTAGTCTCACAATGAAAAGAAAATAAAAGAATAGAATAGAGATCACCTGAGTTCAATGACTGTGTCTCAAGTAAATGTAGGATAAAGACACCTGTGTCTGGAGGGTCCATTCATTGGTTAATCAGTATTCCTGTATACCATTACAGCATGAAGGCAAAAGAACAGTACAAGTAAATCAGTGGAAAAGGAAATCCTGGAGGACAATTTGTTTTTATCTTCAAGAGAACTGTGGCTTCAAAGAACATTCATTCTCTAACAAGAGAATGACCCAAAGCATCCAGCTAAAGTGACAAAGAAATTTTTAAAAGACAACAAGAAGGATGTTCTGGAGTGACCCAGTCAAAGCCCAGACCTCAGAGAATTTGTGGCAGGACTTGAAAAGGTCTGATCACAGCCAATTCCCATGCAGCCTGACACGGCTTGAACAGTTTAGCAAGGTGGAATAGATTAAAATTGCTGTGTCCAGATTTGTAAGCCCGATTGAGCCCAATCCAAAGGGGCTGGGGAGGAAATTGTGTTGTTAAAAACACCAAATTAATAAAGACAATGAAAACTTTTTATATGCCTTGTAATGTCCAGAAAGTCACGTCTCGGATATTAAATGCAAAACTAGCACATCACTTCAGAAATAGTCAGCAGTGGAGAATTTACTTGCACATACTTTACTTACATGTATAAAATGTCTACGGAAAGTGGCTTCCACCCTTAAGTTTTTTTTTTTTTTTTCTCAATGCCTCACCTGCCTACCCTTGAATTTGTTGAACATTATTCTGTCAGCACAATTGTGTGTAAGAGTATTTAAATTAACTATAATTCATGTTTTACTATTAAACAAATAGCTGTATTCATGCACAACAGTTTATTATTTGATAGAAGCAGTGCTCCCAGGAGCACAGCATAGCTTTATAGTTTCTTCTCATTCATTATTTTAGGTTTATGATCCACAATACTGTGTGCTTTAGTTTAGGCTCACTTCTCCCCTCAGCAGCTAAAGCCATAAAAATCACTAATAAACTTTAACTGCTCTTCCATCTTAATCTGCAAACAGCGGTGAATACCAAAACCATTACAGATTTTCTGTTTGTTTCGGGGGGTTTTTATTCTTCAGATAATAAATTTTTTTTAAATTTAGATACACATAACCAGAGTTCATACAAAAAGCAGTTGTAGCATCTGAAAAAATCATTCTTGAACTGGAACCGGGTCTTTAACTTGGCTTTAACTTAGGCCATCATTGTCTTGCCTCATAGCCCACATGTTTAAGGACACAACCTGATAGCCACATATTGTTATTGTCAGGGTTTTATGTCAGGTTATAAAAATATGAAAAAATATACATAACATTTTCACAAAGTCTATTTTGTTAAATAGTAGCCTTGCTACTCTCACACACAACACTCCCCAGTTGTTTTTTTACTGTTAAATTGTGAACACTGACCTTAGTTGAGACAAGTGAGGCCTGTGGGGTTTTTTATTTTTGAATCATGACTTTTCTCCTGGAATATTTGTGTTTCTCATACAAAATATCACCACTTTGCCATACGTTCTACCTTTGGAAAAGACAGTTTTTATTCTTTTTATAAATTGAATTTAGGCCATGTCTAGACTGAGACGCAAATCATTGTACGTGTTGGCAGGCATAGCTCAAAGGTTTTTTCAGACACTGCACCTAGACAACAAATCTGGCATTCCTTGTGTTAAGTCACTCGTGTTAACCAAAGACGTCAGAAGTGTTTTACCCAGGACAAAGACAAAAATAACTTGACTATTGGTAGGTGGTCCAAATTCCTCTTTTCAGTTAAAAGTAAAGTTTGCATTTAAATTGGAAATCAATGTCACAGAGTATGCAAGAGGAATGGAGAAAAACAGAATCCATATTACTTGAAAGCTGGTGTTGGTTGACTGTGTTTTTCTGAAGTTCACAGCCGATGCAACCATCTAATTTTAATGATTCCTGCTGTTCTTAATGCCCACGCTGCCTAAGACACCAAAGACTGGTTCAATGAGCATGGTATTACTGTAGTTACCTGACCAGCAAACATGCCTGACCTGAACCCAATAGAGAATCTATCGGTTATTGTCAAAAGGAAAATTGGAGACACCAGATCTGACAATGCTGATGACCTGAAGACCTCTGTCTAAGCAACCTGATCACCTCAGTGGGACAGCACATCGATGCAATAATTTATGTAAAAAAACAAACAAACAAAAAAACAAAACAATCTAAGCTCATAGAAATGAGTCTGAAAAGTATCCTCATTTTCTGTTTGAAATGTCCTATTTTGTTTATCTTACACAATATTCAAATTTTATCAGTCTCTTAATTTTGTTTTTGTTTTTATCTGTAATCCCATAGTCTTCAAAATTACAAGAATTGAAGACTTGAAATACAATTAACTCTGTGTAATAAATCTATACACTTTCTGAAATGAATGACAAAAATATTGCACTTTTCCACTGTACTACTTGTCAGCCTGTTACATAAAATCCTTATTAAAAATATTCAAATAATATTTTTTAATAGTTGTAAAATAAAATGTAGAAAAATCCCATGAGCTTAAATTTTGCAAGTCACTAAAGTATGTTTAGTCACAGGCGCAGTGTAGCCGTAGCACAAAGACTGTGGGTCTTTGGGGTAAAGGCATCACAGAACAGAGTTTCACAGATTGCTCAGAGAATCAACTTACCTGCAAGTTCTATAATATTCCAGTAATATTGACCTACAGGACTATATTTATATTTTTATAAATATATTGCACGCAAATTGAATTGTGTAACTTATTTGGTTGAAAAGAATCAAACAAAGGAAACAATTTTGTGAAAACAAGATTCAAAAGCAGCACAATGTGTGTTAAAAGGCTATGTATTCAGCAGAAACACAGAGTTATAGAAAGAGCAGCTGGTTGTCAAGTAAATTGTGCCTTGTAAACACCCTGTATTTATTTTAACAAGAGCCACCTTGAAACACTGCATTGCAAACATTTGGGGAGGAGAGGAAGTGATGTGTGCACTCAGAACCAGTTAGTAAACACTCAATGGATTGTTTTTTTTTTTTTTGTGCAAGACCAGATGACACTGTCCTGGCAACGCTACCAATCTGCATCTCTGCAGTAGCCATTTTACACCTGGTGGTTTTTGCAAACTTACTCTTGAGAAAACTGGGCTTAACGGATAAACAGCTGCTACAGCTTATCACATCAAATGGGATGTTTCTCTCTCCTCTTTTATCCCTCTGTTCTTTCTGCCTGGCACAGCACTGCTAGTAAAAGCCTGGTACTCACTGTAATTTGACTTGTGTGTTCATTTTATTACTATTGGTAATGTAGCCCGTACATTTTAAAATTGAAATATTTTGCTGCAGTGTGTGTTTGGGACATCTAATCTGTTAAATCTGACAGACGCTGTTAGCAACGTTATAGCAGTTTGTTTGGGTAAATCTGACAAATGTCCTGTATCATCATCAGAAAAAATAATTGCCACAAGCATTGCAGAGCACTGCAGATTTTTTTAATCTTTTGAATCAAATTCTACTAAACTGATATTGTTATTGCCCTTGTCTGGTTGTGTGAGTAAGGACACATGTTCCTTAGACACATATTACCAGGATGGAGCAGATCTTTTGATATTAAACTTAACACTCATTTCCATAAGGTCTTGAGAAAGTCAAAAACACAAAAAACAAAAAAAATATATTGAGTGCAACTGGTCCTGCAAACTGTTATTTTACCAAGATTTGTTTCTGACCTGTTCAGGGTGTATTCTGCCTCCCATTGAATGCTGGAGAAAGGGACCAGACACCTTTTATGACCCTGCAAGGCTAAGTGTGTTACATATTGGATGGATGAATCTTAGAGCGTTGCCTAAAACTGGCTGCAAGGAGCATAATTTAAACTCAAACCAGAGGGCTTTGATTTATATTCTTTTTGTATTGTGACCAAACAATACTTGTGCTGAAGGTTAGATTTCAGATATCCAAACAAAGCAAAAAATCAACAGACATAAATTATTTTTATATGCTTAACAAAATACCTTTACAATGACATATGCGTAAGCAGTTTGTTGTGAACAAACAAGTTTATAGAAGTGGAAGAGCATAAAGAAATCCTGGAAAAATGGTTGTAGCTTTATGTTTTCTCCTTCCAAAAAAACTGAATGTGGACAACAGAAGTTTACAATTGTATTTGTGTATAACCTTGAATAAGCTAGAGCTCTACAAAGCGGTACATTTCAGATGCTTGTCACAGAGAGCCGCGGTTAGTTGGACAAAAGAAGAGAGCGACTTGCTGTCCACACACTAACACACACAAAACCTTTTGTTTTTGTTTGCCAAAGGTATTGATTTGTCAGTAGGCAGTGAATGTTTTGTCTTAGATTTTTTTTTACAGTAATGATTTCAATTTTGTTCTGATTGTTCTCACATTGTATTTTCTGTCATTACGATATTACAACCTAAAGTTACAGCTTTTGATAATCCTGCTCTTTATTATTCTATGGACTCATTTGTGTCTTTAATAAAGCTGATGATGATAATGATTGATGATGATATTTATCTAATTTCAAATCAGTTCACTTTAGGTCAGTCTAATTATTAGAATATATATTTACATTATAATTAATTAATTTCAACCCATTTGTATTCAGTCCTTGATCCCAAGCACACAGAGGGCAGCAGTAAGATGGAAACCTCTCATAAGAGGCTGAGAGTAAAGAAAGATAACTGTGGATCTGCCTTTAGCTTAAGATGATAGCAGCACAATTACTAACAGCTTTATGCTGTGCTGAGAAATATCACTGAATCAAAGCACATTTGAAGCACAACTGCCCTGTGATTTTTTTATAAATAATTCTAGGGCAGAACATGATTACAGTGGGTACTGATAGCTATGTTGTGCTCTCAAATAAAATAAAATAAAAATGTTGATCTTAGCACAAAGCCCTGTGGAATTCAATCAATAGTTGTGGTGGTGGAGGAAGAGTCATTGGTTTGAGAATTGTGGCTCACAAGTTTGCAGTGGTCGCTTTTGTGCAAGGAAAGGCATGCCACAGGTAATAAAGTTGTGGATTTGCTAAAGCTGTCCTAGACCTTTCATGCCTCTCTCTTAGTTTAAAGCAATAATAGAAGTAGTAAGGACTCTCATCAAACATTGGCATGTACAGTAATTCACAACCATGGAGTCTTTGGTTGAAGGCTAGAGGAGAAGAGACATAGCTGACCAAGAAGGCACATTGACTTCATTTGCAAGTTCCTATGCTGCACAGGTGTGACATGTCTTTTTGTTTCATAATTTTTTATATGTGTCAGTACTAAATGAATTAACTTAATTCTGTTTTAAGTTTCTATATCCTCCAAATTCTTTTTAAATAAATAGGAATTTGAATGACTCTTGGACTCTCAGAACAGAAAATGTCTTAATTAAAGTTAAAAATTACAGCCTGCAGCACACATCATTTTTCATTTACATGATAATGGAATATACATTCAAAGTACAAGGGCTACCAGGAAAAACAGGTTGTGCCTGCATGGATACTGTTTTCAGGATGCCATGACTGTTGAAGAAAACAAAATATGTAGATAGATGTGAATTAAATCTGACAGTCAGGCTTCTCAGTTGACTTTCTCTTTAAAAGGAGTTTCATACATGTCAATGTGGTATGCATTGAAGCAAAAGCACTTGTCAACCTGGTGATTTTAAGGAAATGAAATTTGGGTAGCCGTGTTCTGTTGTATTGGCACTCAGAAAGGAACAAATCAAACATTTACCTGGTTCTTTTACCCTGGGTAATAATCAGTCTCCTCTGATAAACAATAAGATTGCTGTGCAAGTCAGTGGTGTCAGTAATTTTGAAAAATATATTTCATTGCTTTAAATCACACTAAAATGAAGAATATGAAGAGATTTTATACCACTCTGGAGAAAGCCTGTACTTACAGCCTGTTTTAATAAGCTTGAGGCTTTTCAGAGAATTAATAGAGAATAGCAACATTAAAGACTAGTAGTAGCAGATAAATGACCAAGATTTCCCCTAATCGTGGTTGGAAGGGAATTTTGGCATAGATGAAATCTGTCACACTGACAAGCTATTCCAGAGCAAAAAAAAAAAAAAAAAAAGTGTTTATGTGCACACAATCTGCCTCACCATCCAGGTATGTCAATCAGATAGACACTGATGTAAGTGAGACGTCATCTCATCTGCTTGGTATTCATACACTTCTCCCTCTAGATACTATGTTATCAAGTTGCTTAGAATCATTCAGCAATGACAGTGGCCTGAAACCCAATAACTTTTTTTTGGCTGGCTGCTTGATAGAAGTACTATGAGTTTTCTTCATACGAGTACATTTTTTAAAAAATTACAATATTTCTTGCCTTTGATTTCAGTACCTGTAAAGAGTGACATACTCCAAGCTTTTTTTTTCTTCTAATTTGGATAATTATGGCTTCCACATAATGGAAGCTTATAATTCAGAAAATGTGAATGCTGTGAAAAAGGTCAATAATGGAAACGTATTATGTCACATCTTAGTCAGCTAGTTAATTCAAAACACCTGCAATGGTTTCCTGAGCCTCTACATGGTCTCTGTGGGTCAGTGGGCCACACAATAATAGGGAAACTGCTGACATAACATTTGTCCAGAAGACAGTCATCAGCACCCTTCACAAGGAGAGTTATGTATCCTACCATATTAGCTGAAAATTGAGTGGAAGAAAGAAATATGGAGGGAAATGGTGCACCAGTTTGGGAGAATTATCCTTTCTCCATTTAGGTTCTTGATGTATGAGGTTGAAGAAGAGTTGAATTCATGAATTCTATTTATTAAGACTAAAATACTGCACATGCTTTACTTATGGGCTAACAGAGCAAAATGGCATCTAACAACCGTTTGTAGTTCTCTTTGCCTCTATCTAAGCTACACCCTAAAGAGAGAATTCCCTAGTGTGTCATTTCGTTTAACCTTAGCTTTGAGGGCATGTGCTCTATGTGAGTGCATGTATACCAGCATGCAAATAGCTAAAAGAGATAGAGGAAAACACAGAATTATTTATTCTCAACACCACCAACAGGAAGAACCAGAGCCTTTAGAGGATTGCCACTCCTGATCCAGAGATCAAGCTCTTGTTAGTTGAAGGCATCTTACCTGGGCTAAGAAGAAAAGGAACTGGGTTGCTGCGCAATGGTCCAGAGTCATGATTTCCAATGTGAAGTTTGGATAATCGGCGATGTTTTGGGTTGCCATGACATCTGCTGCTGTTGGTGGACTGTGTTTTCTGAAGTCCACAGTCAACGCAGCCATTTACCAGGAAATACTAGAGCACTTCATGCTTCATTTTGCTGACAAGTTGAGGGAAGATAGTGATTTTATTTTCCAGCAGCAGTTGGCACCAGCCTACACTGATAAAACACCAAAAGCTGGTTCAATGAACCATTGTGTTCCTGTTCTTGATTGGCCAGCAAACTCCCCTGACCTGAACCCCATTGAAAATTTATGGCCTGTTATCAAGACGAAGATGAGAGACCAGACCCATCAAGGCAGATGACCTGTAGGCAGCTATCAGAGCAATCTGGGTTTCCATTACACCTACACGGTGCCACAGGCTGATCGCTCCTTTGCCACGACGCATTGATGCAGTACTTCAGGCAAGAGGAGGCTCAGACAAATATTGAGTGAAGAGAAATGTAAATATTTTTCAAAAGCCTGACATTTATTCTTACTACATCCATTTTTCATTGGTCTAATGTGATATTTAAATTTCCTGATACACTAAATTTTGGGTTTTCTTTACCTGTAAGCCATTATCATTGAAATTGTAATCTAATAAAATATAATTTGTTTATTAGAATAAATAAACAATTTAAGAAAACTAAAAGTTTAAAATATTTCACTCTATGACTGCACTTTCATGCAATATTCTAAGTCTTTTAGCTGAATACCAGCAGTTTTACAGTTTGCTCTTACTGCTGGACCAGAGTCTTTTTAAGCTCCTCTGCAGCTAAAAGCATCACACACTGTAATATTTTGTTCAATCACTTAAGGGAAACTGGAGGGAGAGAGAAAAGGCCAACAAAAACAGGAACAGCCAGAGAATACCTGAGTTGGGCGCGTGGGAACGCCTGCAAATGTGTGTTCATGGAAGTGTGCCGAGAGGCAGGAGAAGGCAATGAGTGATACACTGTGCTCAGAATAGTCCTTAGAGGGGGCACTGTAAAGCCCCGCATTAGCCCATTCCACAAAGAGACCTGGCTGAGCATTAAACACCATCATTATTTGAAACAATTCATCCTCCAGCTTCATGCTGTTTCCACATGTTTACCTGAGTCATTTCGCCCTTCCTCTGTTTTTATTGATTCAATTCCATAAAGTACAGTTAGCTCTTAAGCCTCTCGGACACGGCAAGAGATCATCATAGCAATGAGCAGATGCACTCAGGCATTATTGGGATGCATTGTTTTACAAAATGAGTATTTTAAATATAAAGAAAAAAATGGTCATTGCTTTCTTTTATTTTAAGCTGCCATCTATGAGGAAAACATGTTAACAAAAGCTCATCAAGTAGGCACCCAGTAAGTCAGTATGTGCTTACGTATTCAGGAACATGCAAAGAAAAACCTGGAGCTAATCTAAACCCAACAATCAAGAAGCTATGGTTGAGTATTCAAGGTCTTTATGGAGTCATAAAACATTATGACCAAGTACAGGCAGAGTTATAAGTTGATGTTATAAAGACAGTGCTATGAGCCAGTATACCAATCTCAACAGCTTTGTGTGAAGACTTCATGCACTTGTGTCTCCTATCATCAACAAGACATATGCTTTCAGAGAGTCTTGAGCAGATGCAGTAATCAGTGTGCTTCCTTTCCCACCTCTCTCTGGGCAACCTCGATAAGGAGAAGAAAAAAAAATGTGGTGTCATATTTATTCATGACTTTTCAATTCTGCATTCTCTCGTCCTCCACTGGGGCTCTGCGAGCACAACCCGCGCTACAACCGTCCTAAACGACAGATTAATGTTAACAAGCTTTCTTGTTATTCTATCTTCGAAAAAAAATAATAATAAAAGCATCATCATTATTATTTTTGCTTTGGTCCTCGGGAGCCAGGAGAAAAAAAAAAAGATAGAATAACCTGCATTTTTTTCACTTGTGTAGCAAAGTAGATGAGCATTCTTTGTGGACAGGCAATCATTTTCTCATCATAGGAGGGGAGAATAAAAGAGAAATGTGAAATTGAGGAAAACTAGAGAGAATATTAACAGAAAATGAAATGCAAAAAGTGGTTGTGAATTGTAAATAAAGGAGTGCAGCTAGACAGCGAATGACCAATGGAAGAAGTAAAAGGAAAAGTATTTATTTTATTTATTCCAACATTTTTGTTTTGCTCTGTTGTAGGGTTAACATTCAAAAAGCAGTCGGCAAGCAATGTTTGCTTCTTAAGTGTCAAGAAATCTGTTTTACCTGTAAACTTATGAAGCAAAAACCAACCAAATGTAACTGTAACCTTTATGCTACATATAAATGTACCTATGAACTAAGGTAAGAACACCAACAATAGGGAAAGCACATTTTGTTTAGTTTCATTCAATATGCTAAAACAAAACTAAAATGCCTGTTTAAATGTTTGGTTTAAATGATTAATTACCTTCTTTCTAGCTTTACCTACTAAATGTTGGATATTTACAAAAAAGATGGAATGAGGGAGAGAGCTACTTCAATAATGTGATGCAAAACTGCAGTGCAGTGTAACTTTTTAAAATGCTGCACAGAATGATTAGCACAACCCAGCCACTTATTTCCCTGTATGATTATGTGGGATAAATGGCTTCATCTGCATCTGTAGTAAAAATGTGTTTATTTAAGAATTAGGCTGGATAATTTATCAGAATATGGAGCAATGTGTTCTGCTTAAAAGATACAATGATGGGTCATAAGGAACAGTTAACCAAATGAGTATATGATAAATGTACATACATACAGAGTTTTAGCTCTTGCTCAGTGACATCCACAAACTATTTAATTTACTGAGATTCTGTTTGATAAAACAGAGTGAAAAGGAAAAGAAGTCACCTAAGTGGTCAATAAAAAGCGTCATGAAAAAGAAAATCAATATGATATGATAAATAAAGCTTAGTCCAAAACTTGCTGCTTTTCATTAAATGGACACAAAAATGATTTCTGCAGCTGAAAACGACAAGAATTCTTTTATTAGTATAACAGAATCTAATTGCATGTTTTTTTTCCCCTGACTATCTTCTCTTTTTTTCTGAGTATGATTAAAACAAGTCCAGACAAATTTGCGTTCTTCTACTGAAATAAGAAGAATACAGACCACCATTCTTTATTTATTTTGGTTTCATCTGAGAATCACAGGCGCAACACACATACATGTACACCCCCGCACACGGACAATCTTCTGACTATTTGTTTAAATGTCTTCTGGCTGCAATGTTTCATCCATTCCCCTTCACCTTATTTACAGAAACCACATTTTGATTACCTGTAATAGAAATGAAGGCATTTCTTTCCTGTGGTTTTTAATCATTGTTCTTGTCTGTAGTAATTTTTAAATGGATCATTTATTCTGTGGAACTGCAGTGTGCAAAACCAGGATTTTCTAATCAACACAAAGAAGCATTAGTTCTTCTTCACAGCTACAATACTTCCAAAACAGTAAAAATATTTTAAACACACTGCTGAGTAATTCAGTTGAAACAGATCAAACATTGAAACCGTATTAATGAGAACTGAGATGAAAGAGCAAATCAGAAACACATTGCCAAGACAAAGGGCTTTTCCTAATCAACTAACTTTTCTTTGGAGGAATTGTACAGTACTTTGATTGTCCCATTAAATCACTTCCTCCTTCCTAACATGCAGCTGTATTTTGAAGCTGTTTAATTTCCTTTGAACAAATAAACAGCCAAGTTAGTTTTCTGTTTGAATTCCTAAAACCACAAGAGCACTCATATACTCTGACAACAGTTCTTGTGTATTTTCCAGCTACCAAATGTCTAAATCAAAGTTAAAGGAGTTCGAATAAAATATTTGGAAATAATATATTTGGCAAATTTGACAGATTTTCATGTTCTAAAGCCTGATAAAGACAGTGAACAGGAGACAACATTCACAGAAGGTGGGATGGATATCATAATGATTAAAAAGAGAATAGTGAGAAAATATTGAGATATTCTGGTCCCCTCTCTCACCTGCACCAATCAGACACCTGTTCCTTGTCAGTAGTCAAGCTCCTCTGTTTAAAAGCTCCATTAAATTACTCTATCACAGCAGGCTTCTTCCTTTGCCCACTTTCTATTCTTGTGCCTGGATCCTGTTGTTCCTTCTCTTGAGAGCTGAGTTTGCCTTGTAACTTTGTAAATTTTTAGTTTTCCTTTATTGCCATCTCTGCTTGATTGCTATTGGATTCTACACCATCTACAAACAATGACAGTGACCCTGTACAAGGATAAGCAAACTACATGTATCTGGGCTCAAGCCTCTACCCAGTAGAGAGCATAATTTATTTATAGTTAAGGTAAAATGTTTTTTCAAGTTCACTAGAAGATGTAATATTTCCTTCTGGTATGTTATAAATTAGATTGTAAATTCTGTTAAAATTTTAAGCTTTTAATATTTATTTGTTACCTGGTTTGTTCTGTAAACAGGTGGAGTTAGATGGACGTTCTGTCAGCTTTTTAAGATACAAAGGACAAATAGAGCTCAGTACATTGCATTTGACCCATTTCTCTTATTAAATGCATCACCATCACATAGATTTAACCCAAATTGTGTCCAAGCTTTGCCATTCTCAGTCATAATCCTGGGGGATAGAAGTGATTTTCTGCTCCATTCAATATTTAGTTACTTTGTGATTCAAGATTATAGAATTTGCCCAACAGAGGAGCTAGGGGAATCATACAGTGACGCTACATGGGGAAAGCTGTTATAAGAAAGGTAAGGTTTTATTGTGAGCAGTGCCACATGGGAAAACAAAAGAAAATGATGCCTTCCCAACCCTAGTGCGAAGACGGCTGTCACTGGAATACCCAAGCTGGAGTATTCCAGGTTGATGGAAGATGAATTTTTAATGATTCCAAGCAAGATGTGTAATTACAAAGAGAACAGACTGTCAAAGTGGAGCACTTTGTTCAGAGCACACTGGTTTTTAGATTGGTGTTTTTTATGGTCCCTGTGCCTCAGGTGTGAGACTGTTTGTTTATGGTCAGTGTGAGGGGAAGTGATGGTAAGCAGCACCAACACAACTGCCTTCTGTGATGCTGTTACTCTAGACATGCTTAAAACAAGACATCTTGTTATCTCTGCATGTGTCCAACAGACTAAGACAGGAAGAAAGGATAAAAAGAGTTCAGAAGTCACCAGGGATGTTGCTAGCTATTTAAATGCCCTTAGCACAAATGCTTTGTGGTAGCCTCCATCATGCACCACCCGGACACTTAGTGCTGTATGTCCACGGTGGGTGGAGCTACAACACTGAAAATTACTACACACCTCATCTGACTTAGATGAGGAAGATTTGCTGTAGAAGTGATGCACGTTAACCCCAAAACTTGATTCTGCCTGGAATAAAAATGTTTAAAGCACGTTTCAAAAGTAACAGTCTTTTCAGATATATTAGTAAGTTCAAAGCACTATCACCCAAACTTAACCTTCTCCAACACTAGCATCTCCTACTGTCTTCTAAGGTGTGGCATTTATTTGTTTTTACCTCCCTTATCCTCCATCAATAGTTTCTACAATTACAGTTACACTTCCTTTCGGATAAGTCTCAGGTCTAGTTTCGTCCCATTCTCTCTGCTCTCTGCAAAATAGCTCAAGGTCAGTCAAACCAAATTTGAGAAAAACTGTTAACATCCATTTTCATGTTTTGCCACAGATTGTAATCAAGCCCAAGCAGCGAAAGCCTATTTTAATTTGAATGTTAATTAGCCCCAAAAAGCTAAAGGGCTGCAAAGGCATATTGTAATGGTAGTGTTTATTGTTCTTCCCTCAAATGAATTGGGTTTTATGAGGTCTAAACATAAGAAAACTCACCAAATTTTGCAGATGCATCAGTCTTGAGTGAAATTTACATATTTTAAAGGTTCTGCAAATGTCCCAGTGTAAATAGCTCAATATCACCCCTCAGAAAGTTTCAAAATTAAAGTTCTCCTTTTGATTACCTCTCCCATTTTGGACGTGATTAATCAATTCTTAGTAAATGGACATGTACCACTTGCTTTTAAGGTAGATTTAATACTTAAAAATACTCTCAGTTCAGATGACTCAATAAACTGCTGTCAATACCATCATGTTCTCTTTCAAAAGTCACACATTTGACTCAGTCATTTTCTCTCCTATATGCTGCAATAGAGCTCCTGATGCAAATAACTCTTATGTATTCTTTTTCTTTATAAAATAGGTTTTATTACTGGCTCAGTGCTTATACAGATGTATTTAATAAACTGAAATGTTATTTAATAATTCATAATTGATTGCGCAGTCCATCATTAAAGGTTGGGAGATTATTTGATGAACTTCTCCCTGGCCTGTGTTTATTGGTCTTCATAATGCTTATCCACAAATGTTGTCAAACAGGCCAGAGGCATTCACAGAGCAGATGCATTTACACTGCAATTAAATTATGTCCATTTACTAACTATAAACAGAGGCTTTAACTTTTAAGGCCCGATGATTGCATCGGAGTTTATTCAGAGGTATCAGAAGAAAACAGGGCTGAAATGAACTACAAACTTTTCAAATTTTTTATTGTAAAAAAAAGAAAACCTTGTCGGACTTTCTCTCTCCTTCTTTTCCCCTCCAAGGGGTCTTTTGTGGGCTCTAGTGTCCCTTATATGAAAGTAGGCTGACAGGAAAGGGAGGAAGACATGCGACAAATATCGTCGGGTCAGGGAGTCGAACCTGCAACGGCCGCGTTGAGGACTCACGGCCTCCAAACATGGGTCGCATTATCCCCTACGCCACCACAGCACACCCTGTCTCCTTAAATGTATTCTAAATACAAGTGCATGGCTTCACAGACACAAAATGAATAAATGGCTGGTTGTGAAAGACGGTAATTTGCTGAACCTTAAGACATTTGTTCACCTTGAATAGGTGCTCAAAGATTAAATGTTGTTTTCCCTTGTTTGGGTGAGGATCATTATGTATGCGAGTGGATGGGACTTAGTAGCCTTGGAAATGTTTTGCACATTTAAGCCTGAGCTGTAAAACATTTCAGCGCTCTAAATTCAATGGATAATGCAAATCATTGTTCATAACAGATTTATTTTGCTTGACTTTTTTTTTCTTTGAACAATCCCTTTTACTTGATGGAAAGTCCAGACAAGTGAAAAGTGCTGTCTTCTGTAATTTTCTAAAACTTTAACTGAGTGTGTTACTTTAGCCTTTTCTATATATATCTATTAATTATTAATCTCTACCATTATTCATTTGCTGTTTCTTTGTTCTTATGACCACTTTAATCAATAATTCAAAATCTGTGTGGAAAGCATTGTTGAGTATTCAAGTGTCTTTAAATATGTGAAAGAATTTTGAATAGGTTGTTTATAGAAAGACATTTTTTGTGCATTGTCACATGGTGGGGGCTCTTTCATCAATCTGTAAGTATTATGTGCAGTTATGATCAAAGGTGGAATGAATGAAAGGGATGATTTCTAAAACTTGATTATCACTTCTAGTGAAAGAAAGGGGAGAAAAAAAAACACAATCTCTGGTAATTATTTTGTAAGAAACAAAGTGGAAAAAACTACCAAGCTGAAAATGAAAAGGACTATTCTCAAGCATGAAATCATTTTTCTGTAATACAGAAACAAAGCATTAAAGGAGCAGACCAGGCTGTTTGCACTCAGAACTTGCTCTCAGGGGGTCAAACTAACAGTCAGAGCAACATGACAGCCCATGGAGAGAAACAAGCCATAGTGTGCTATTAAGTGCTCGACTAACCTAACTTCAACCTGACCTGAGTTCAACTTCCCAGGTGGGCTGCCATGCAGTAATAAGTCTAACCAATCCAAGATCAAGCATTAAATAGTCAGTCACAGACACCAGCTGGGTCAACAGTTCCTGGCAACAGTGTCTCTGACCTGACTTTAGCCAGAGTTACAGGTCCCAGACAGGTTAATCACAACACAAGAACAACAAAGAGACACCACATCACCCTGTTCTGTGAGTCGTATGATATAAATGTTAGTGACATTAAAGGCATTGAGCTTTAGAAAACAGAACCTGGATCCTGGATTTGAAAATGAAATGCAGAATTTACTTTCATCTGAAAATAAAACTCTGGACTTTTTCTCCTTAGATTTTGCTTGACAATTCTTCCAACACTGTGGTTCTCCCTGTTGCTGGCGAAACGTTTTCTAGCACGTTTCGTTCTTCCACTCAATCTTCTGCTAATGTGCATGGATACAGAAGTCTGTGAATGACTGGCTTCTTCAACAATAACCTCTTGTGGCTTACTCTTCTTGTGAAGGATGTCGATGACTGTCTTTTGGACATCTGTCCATTCAGCAGTTCTCCCCATGATTGTGTGGCCTAATGACCCAGTTAATTAGCCGATTATGCAACTGCAATATACTCTTTTTAATGTTTTCATTATGTAAAGAAATTTGAATCGTCTTGTAGCTGAAATGTGCTATACTAATAAGCATACCTTGCCTTGCCTGTATGCAGTCAAATGCTCAGATATTCTTGAGTTTGGCGTACCCTGTTCATTACCCACACTTTGGTTTTCTATTTAGTGCATGCATCAAAATAATTTATGGGAATTTGAACATTTCTCGTATGCATGAAATATGGCATACATTTATTCTACTTGTTAAAGAAAGGCAGCTACAACTCTCCCTGAGGCGAGTGTGATTACTCTGCCAATGTTTATTGTGATCAAAATATGTAGATGTTGACTATAAATTAGTGTTCACACATTTTCAGCCGAGACGACACAACATCTTTCAAAATATCCAAGTTAACAGTTTGCTTATTTGATATAAATGTGACTAAATGAAAAAAAAACTCTTCTTATTCCTTCTCTATATTGTGTTGCCCAATTGATTTGTGGCTTTTCTTGAACAGCTGATTAAAAAACAAAGTTGATATTGATGAATGAAAGGTCAGTCTATTTCAAGGATTTCAGATTCCTCCAAGGACCAAGGAAGGATGGCATAATCATGAAAGCCATGAATTGATTTTTATGTATTTCTTCAAATGCAGACAAAACAAGCACACAATGCATTACCTTCAATATAACGGACAAAAGATTTGCTTCTGAAGTCACTTTGTAAAAAGGTCACTTTTCTAAAGAAATGCAAATGTTGCACAGTTTGACAATGTTCCAGTCAACACTTTGTAAGTAGTAGAATAATAATCATAAAAACAAAATTAATTTGTTTTAAAATGAGAACATAAACTGAGTAGAGGGTGCAGATAAAAGGAGCTTTGTTTTTCAATTGCTATCCTTATTCTACGTTCTGAACTGCTGACTTGTTACAATGTAATGAAACATTACCATTCACTGTGGAGATGTGTCAACAACCAAAAGGCCTGTATCTCAGTGTTTACAGCCCAACATTAAAATCTACTGCACTAGGTCACCCCAATTCTATCCAAGGGTGAAATTGCCTTTTCATAATTTCCATTATACTTGGTTTCTGAAAAATGGCTCTTGTGATCTGTGGTAAAATAACGGAAGTTATTTTTCTTCGGAAGTGAATTTTGATGATGCATTCTTTGATTAAGTATCCCAGCGTTTCCTAATGCTGGTAGCAGTGTTTTTCTTTAGTGTTTCATTTCTATGCCAGGTGGAAATAATGGATGAAGGATCTCAATGTGACGAAATCACATTCTGGGACACCTGAGCCCCATAATCTGAAGAGAAGTGCTGTGAAAAGTCTGTGTCTACTAATAAGCCTTTTAGAACTCAAAGACAAGAATAAAGCACTTGAATGTCTACAAGTCTTTGTTAAAATATCTTTCAAATTGTGAAATTGAGTAAAACGTTGGTGCATGGTATTAAATTAAACACTAGATTAGATAGATAGACCACAGAATTTTAAGCACTTTATATTTTATTGTGTAAAATTTGGTAAAAGTACAAGCTTTTATTTCCATCCTTATGAATCAAGCACCTGTCTTTGTGCACCAAAGCACTTCTGTCTAGTTTTACTTAGACTTTTTGTATAAATGGATGAGCCTTTATGTCACTAGCTGCTGGCAAAAAGACTCATCAGCACTTCACTTTATCTATGAAAGATGAATTATTTCAACAGCACTTGTCACAAAGAATAGTATAAAAAATTCAGCAGTGAAATTTCTGTACATTTTTACTTTAAAATGTATTAAACTCCTTTAAAGATGGAAAATTAAATTGATTGAATTTGTCTTTGGTGCACCTCAAATAATCACTCGTTACACTTAAGCTTAATAACATTTCAACACACAAATGTTGAACCTGCAAGCAGATGAACTATAGAATATGGGTCAAACAGGCCCAGTCTGGCCAAAGTGTAATTATATTTGAAGATAATTCTAAATATCTTCAAATATATTTAGAATTGTCTTCCAAATACATTGGAAGATATATTTGGGAATAAATGTTGGATAAAACATCAACATTTATTCCCAAATTCCTTTGACTTTGATTATTCATATTAAATGACTCAAAAATCCAAAAAGTATCCCAGGCAAGAATGGTGTTTCGTTCTTTCTAGACAGCAAAAATGTACCCATTACAGACCTAACAACTTTGGGGAAATTGACAGTTTTGAAACATGCGTATCAAGGCATAAAAGCAACTACAGCTGGGAGCTGGGTCAGTTTACAGCATAGCAGCGTCAGCATGGTCTGTGCACCCACATGTTCACATTTTGATTTGTACCTTCAAAGAAATTATAAGAAGCACTTTCCTGTAAGTTTGTTTTCTGTCAAAGTAGAGAGAGAAAAAAGTAAGCAACTGTGGTAACTATGAACTATTGTGCAAGAGTACGCATCTGCTAAATCTATTAAAGCAATTAATCGAAGCGTTACAGATAGTTTTTCAATGCCTCTCTGAGTAACAACCTTTGCATATTTTCCTCTGTTTCTGTCTCCATGCTTGTTAGACCAGGTCTGGGTTAACTGTTTGGGCAGTAGAATGAGGCGAGGGTCAAGTGATGGTGGCCCTTATTTTCATGTTCCTGTTGAGAATCCTGTCAAAGCACCCCTGGGAGGAGTGATTTAAGTGCCAAATGAGTCAAACGACCAGAGGCTCGTCATGAACCCCATAAGTCTGCCTCATTTAAAGGGGAATGGGGACTCATTCGCTGGGAATAGTTTAATAATTTAGTATGGCCTTAAACGAATCTATTTCAAGCACCCAGATGGTATTTATATTGAGCAAATGCTCAGATAATTGAATTGAGTAATTTACTCACTACTGTTATGAGGTGTCAGAGAATCCCCTTGCTGAGCCCACCCCGGAAAAGACATAAAGTCAGGAAGGCACTACGCCTCTAAAGTTAGAATACTTTGAATATACCATAGAAATTTTGTTGCAGTCAGGCTGTAGTTTCATTTTTACTTCAGAGGCTTTGGATCGGATGTGTATGATTTAATATCGAGTTATGCAGGAACCTGCGAGGCATTTATTCTTTACATAGTGTGCTTTTGAATGCTTCCTGTGCTTGGGTTAAGATATGTGTCAAAGAATGATGTAAACTGTCTCTCCAGTGGCCTGGTTCTTTTGTTTGGATAAGCAGCCTGTTAAGAAGCAAGAAATTGTCTTATAATGGTTAGCACTAGATGAGTTTTGTGACTCTAAGATATGTATATACTGGTATCATTGAGAGAATAAATAGAAGGTCAGCAATGGAGGGATGAATAAGAAAAGGCCTACAGTAGCTAGTGAAAGGAGAAAGTCTCTGGTATAAAGGAGACTGAGCAAGAGAAAGGCAGACAGAAAAATTGCAAAGAGAAGAGAGTGGGTAGGTTGGAGGGGAAAAGTAACTGCTTACATTTAACAGCCGTTTGTCTCATTTCTTATTAATGCTTCCCATCAGCATTTGGGCCATAGTTACTAAAATATATTACACTGCGTCTCTAGTACTCACATAGAATTTGTCCCTTCTTCCTATAAGAAA
Organism: Xiphophorus couchianus; assembly: GCF_001444195.1. NCBI lineage: Eukaryota > Metazoa > Chordata > Actinopteri > Cyprinodontiformes > Poeciliidae > Xiphophorus > Xiphophorus couchianus. The sequence continues at coordinate 21,509,971 of NC_040228.1, read as the reverse complement.
TTCTTCAGATCTGGTTATAGCTCAATAGATAGAAATTTATCTATCTAGTGATGTGTCAGTCTGTATGTCCATCAGTCTGTCAGCTGATGGACAGTATGAGTCCTTTATACCACCAAAATCCATACATGCACATAAGGTACCCAATAAAATAACAATAAAGAACAACAAGCAACACAATGTGCCACTTCAATGTACAGTACTTCAATATACACACAAGGTTCAGTTGAGTTTTCAAATAAGTCCATTTTCATTTTTCACCCACTACCAACATTCTCAGTTCAATCCAGTCCACAGCAAAATATAGAGGCAACTCAAAAGTTGAGTCCAGGTTTGCAAATTTCTTCCAAACACTACAACCAAGTAAACAACTGAGCATATCTCTAAGAAACAAGGACTTCTTTTGTACACATGACACCTTTCTTAGTTTAAATTAGCTTGGGCAGTGAACGGATAATGACTGTAACAGATAGCAAAGAAGTCATAGGGTTCCTTGACACAGAAACTTTCTCCTGATGTCAAACCCAGGAGAGAGAAAGATAATCTGTCTTGATAAACACTTAGAACCTCAAACCTAAATGCATAGGCATGGAAAAGTAATGTCAACATGCAATTGTTTTTTCATTCTTGGCTCTTGGTGTGTCTGATCACTCTGATGAGATCTCAATATGCTTTTTTTCTTTGGGTGGTTTGATATTGGCGCTGATTTGACTGAATTTGACTGGTCCAACTGGACAGCAATCCAAAGGATACTGCCAAAGCTTCAAATAAATGGTTTAGACCAGGAGTCTTCAAATCCAGCCCCTGTGAGCTGCTGCCCTGCAACCTTTAGATGGGTTCCTCCCTGCTTCAACATACCTGAGTCAAATAATGAGACCGTTAGCAGAATTCTGCAGAACTTGACTGCATGCTGGGGAGGTAATTCAGCCATTTGATTCACAGTTATGCTGTACTTTGTGTTAGGACAAAAAAATTATAAAATACACTAAAGTGTATGGTTGTAGGATTTTGTGCTTTGGTTTTCTTTTGTGTTCCTGCAAGACGCTGCGTGTGTTTTAGGGCTAATCTAGGCTGCCATCTTCACCGTATACATCATATGATTCTCAGGAGGTCAGTCATTTAAATGACACAATATCACTTGCCATTATGCCATGCAAGGTTATAGGTCAATGGATTGCCCAAAAGCTGACTCTTTTACAGCTGGCTTCACATTATCTAAATATTGTATCACTAAGAATGTCCATCTATATTGTACTTCTACTGTTTCTCACTCAAAGAATGGAAATCAAACAATAGCATTTTGTTTTGCTCATATCCCAATATTTCCATGATCTCACCATTATTGTTCCAGAGCTGTCGTCGGGTCTTTGAATTCATCATTGTCGTTTGAGGGTCATGCCGTCTGTGTGTCAGCGCTGTGCAAATCCACAGGATATTAGGGTCACACAAGGGAAACCCCACAGGTCTCATAACCCTGAAAGAATATACAGGACCATATCCTCACGCTATAAAAAGTCTAATTTTCTAAAATATGGATAATTCATATTTTCTTACAAGCTAGTCCAGCAGATGATAAGAGAATCTCCATGTCTTGAGTGACTACTTATTCACAGAAGAAGGTCTCTGGTGGCACATAAAGAGGGAATAATTTAATAGATTTCATAACGATTGCCACCACACTCACTAGGGTTCTTTTCTTACCCTTTGCACTTTCCCTCACTCTCTTTTTCTCAGTATAATTTGCATTAATGGGCTTAAAGTAGAGACAAGAATACAAAATTGACACCCAAACTGGAACTAAATCAGTACATGGGAAGGAGAGCCACACACACACACGCGCGCACACCCACATGCAGAATGTGTTTCCTGCTGATTTAAGTGTACAGGACATGCTTAGCATTTCAATGGCAAATACAGGCATCATTATCAGGAAGGGAAGAAGATTCTTCCCCTTAGATATTCTTAAGAACAACAGTAAGTGATACTCCTTGTCTACTAAACTTGGTCTTATTGCTACTAGGCTAAATTTCAGGGTTGTTTGTGGTTTGATTAGAGTAATTTAAAATTACATAATAAAGCATATGTACAGTACCATGGCTAATCTTTATAAAAGTTCGGCAGGTGGATGCTGTTTATTTAATGGGGTTGGCATTTAGGGCGCCATCTTCTTGTAGTTGTGCATATGTTGGGTAGCTCCTGCTTGTTGGTCTCAATAATTTTGTACGACTGAATGAACTAAATGTTATTTTTAGTTGGTGTTTAATTACTATTTTTTAAATGTATGATGTTTTTATTTCTAATTTCAGCTTCTAGGTGTGTTTATTTGTTTATTTTTAGGGACTAAGCTCTTTAGATTCCAGGCTTTTAAGAGCTTTGAGAATCACCATGTGCTTTTCAAATGCTCAATATAATTTAGACCCTATTTATAAAACACCTTTTTTTGCTGAGGGCAAAATTTGGAGAGATGGATTTTTTCAAATCATGAAGCCTTACAAGTGCACACGTCACTAGCAATTATAATAGTTACTAAGAAAAGCATGTCAAAACCTTGGTGGCTGATGTGACTTTGAGCTGGTGCACCGAGGACATGCAGTTGTTGCTTAGAAAGAGAAGTTTGTGTTAGAAAAAAGACCATTCACAACATGTTTGAGACAATATCAAAAAGCTGTCATTATTTCAGATTCATTTTTGATATCATTCAGATATTTAACATTTTCCTGTTGGTAAATTTACGTAAAAACTGAAAACTGTTTGCGGATTTGGCAATGTAGTACTTCCCTTGAGAGAATAAGCAACAAAGAATAACCAACCATCTGAAAACTCATATGAAGTGGATTATTGGGGTTATGGTAGAGATAAGGAGCCTTTTCATCTTCTGCAAAGAAATACATTTTTCATTTGAGTTTGTTTATGCCAGATCATCTTGAATGATTAATACCATTCTATTTCTTAAACTGCAAATAGGTTTTTGATTGGAAATGAGACAAGGATCTCAATAAAAAAATGTTGTATCATCATCATAGAAGTCAATTCTCCTTATGTTTGCATGAGCAGTTTTTTGTTTGTTTGTTTTTTGCATACTTTTGGGTTTAAAATGTTTTATGTTATGATTATTTTTTCATCCGTTATATGTATTATACCAGTTTGCTCTTTATATTTTATATTTTTTGACTGAAATGTTTCCAGACTATGTTATATGTGAGGACTGTAGACTTAGTTATTTATTTAGCATGTTAAAGCTCTTCCACTTTCCTAATATGGCTTACATTTCCCTGTGAGGTAATCTCTTTCACATTCCCATACTACTGTAAAACATTGCATTATTTAGTGTTATTTAAACGTTTTTCTTTTTGTTCTCTCTCAGTGTTTTTACTCTTCATAGAAGCTACATCTGGTCTGGTGTTCTGTTTAGTTGTGATGCCTTCCTGGAGGGGGCATTCGCTCAGCTACTGTTCCCAGCAACTTGACATTCTCCTTCCACAGAAGACGCAGTTGGCTCCCTCTCTCAGCATTTGACCCTGCCTCCCTCCTAGAGATAACTATTGGCTGAGCTTTTACTCCACTAACTTTATGTGCCCTCTTTCATCCTATAGACTCTAAATCTGGGTCAAAGTTTTCTGCTTAGCTTTGACTCCTAGACGAAACTACCAATGGAGCGACTACTTTCACAAACTTTTTGTTTTTCTTTAATATAGATAGTTCTCCTGGATCAGTGCTTCTGTGTTTTGTTTTGCTTTTTGGTTATTCTCCTTCTTCTTCTCAGACCCCCGGTTAGTCGTGGCAGATGGCCGCTCACAGTGAGCTAGGTTCTGCTGGAGTTTTTTCTTGTTAAAAGAGAGAATTACTTTCTCATTCAAGCAAGTATACTCTGAGGAATTGCTGCAAAATCAACAACACGATTCAAGCAGCTGTTTATGATCATAACATGCATGTTCAGGAGGATCATACTGCATGTTGGTCACTTGATGCAATGTGGTTTTCCTGAGATAGAGAACTTTATAATCAATTGGAATAATAAACCGAACTTCAGTGCATTGTTTGATAATTAATATCAATTTGGAATGTATGTACTTGGAATCTGACAAGTATTCGACTGAATACAATTTTTTTGTAAATTGCATTGAGACATTTGATGTGAATTGAGTGAATTGGCATTATGCAAATAAACCCAAATGAGTCGAATCGAATCTAAGGAGAAATCCATGAATATAAGGCTGGGACTAGTCGTGTTGTTGAAATCTCAACATTCAGGATGTGGAGCACGTCCTGCACAGTTTGTCAGTCCATGATAACGCAGCCTAACTTAGTGACACAGAAAACCATGCACACACACCCCGACACTCCCATTAACAGGCAGTTAAAATAAAATGAACAAACTGTCATTTTGTCATGACTATGATCTGCTGCTGGGTTAGTGTTTAGTGTTCATAGCAACCCAGTATGAAGTACGGTCATCACCAAATGGTGTAGATGCATTAGCCAGAGGTAATTTTTTGGACTTTAACTGCAACTCACAGTAGTATAAAATGACTAAAATCAAGGAAAAAAAAGCAAAACGCATTTCTTAAATATAGAATCTGAACCTTTTCCCTTTGGCCATGTTGCTGGACCCTCAGTGGAAAATTCTCACAAAGGGATATAGAAACCATTCAAGTATTTCAAAGACAGTCCATGTTTACATTTATGGGAACAGTGGAGTAAGAGGATAAAAAATGATAATGGTTTCTGGTCTGATTTAAAACTGAGGTACTGCTTGCTTAGTCTTTTTCAATTCCGTTTTTCATTTTTCCATGTACTATACAGAAAAATGGCCAAGAGAAACATAACAGATGTACTTACAATTATTCCTAATTTATTATTGAATGCAACAGTTCTCAAGGAGGTGGGAGCTGTTCACTGAGTTTGTTTTTAATGATCTGTATAAAAGGTGCGTATTTAACAGTGAAGCACCAAATTTATTTATTTTGATTTTATTTAATGAACATAAGTAGCCCATGTCAGTGAAGTGAAAAGTGAAAAAATGGCCCCTAAAAAAGACAAAACCAATGAAAAGTAACAGAATTAAAAGGTATAGGAAATTATGCTAAGGGAATTTAAAAAAAAAAAAAAAATTTCTACTGATCTAAAACAAGAATGGAGACTGATCTAAAGCAACATTTTAGTAATTAAAGATAATCATGTGTCTGAGAATTGTCTATCTGCTCAGATCTCAAACCAGCTGAAAACATGAGAAATGACCTCATGGTACTGACCCAGCATCAAATCCATCCTGACAGCTGGAACAAACACAAAAGGGCATAAATACTTTCAAAGTTAACCATAGAAGAGGAAGTGGTGACAGACTCTCGTGAGATTTTCAATGTTATGACTATGTTCATGAGATATTTATGTAAGCAGGCCCCGTTTGGGGAAGAAAAATTAAATCTACGAGATCAATGGATTGTATTTTAAATACTTGTTGTAATGGAAGCCATTACTAGTTCCTTATTGTGTGCCTTGCTTTATCTGTAGGGTCTGTTTGTGACTTTACTGAACAACTGTTCAGTAAAGTCACAAACTATATACTCTGTCCTTTGTCTATATATACTAATCTCCTCGTTAGTATAGTGGTGAGTATCCCCGCCTGTCACGCGGGAGACCGGGGTTCGATTCCCCGACGGGGAGTGAAGTTTGTTTTAGGTCCCTCTTGAAAATGAGATCTAGCTCTCAACAGGGTTTACCTGATTAAATAAAGGAATATAAAAAAAATATATATATAAGATGTTTCCTGCTAATTATTTTTTTAAGTGGCTGCCCAGTTTCAGATATTGTTTTTCTATTTCTTTTCTCTTATGGATTTTGAGGTTGTAAATTACTGCTCACACATTATTCCAGAGTTCAAAAGTGTAAATTAGTCTTTGTTGCTTTTGTAAGCTGAATCCAACTGAGATGGGGTTTTTTCATGTGTTAGAAGAAAACAATTTTTATGTGTTTGAAAAAGGTTTGTATTTGTAAAAGAAAGAAAAACAATGCGATGAAGCCGAATTTATAATTTGAATTCATGAAGTTACTTGAGAACTGTTATTTTGCTGTTAAACGTGAACATGGACACAATCAGACTAACAAACTGAGCATATTTGTTTAAACACACATATTACAGAGAGATTAAAGGACCCATGTACCTTAAACCTATTGTTATTCAGAGACCTGTTTGGGCATACATACTTTGCAAAAGTACCAATTAGAACTTTTTCACATTTTGTCATGTTACAATCGCAGACTTCATTGTATTTTATTGAGGTTGTATGTGATACACCAGCATGAAGTAGAACTTAAAGGTGAACTGGAAGAAAAAAATAATAATCGACTTTAAATTGTTTTACAAATAAAAATCTGAAAAAACATGTCTTGCATTTGTATATAACTTATCTAAATTGTTTTTAGCAGGAGAGAACATTGTCTCAAAAACAGTCCACCAGTAGGAAAGGACAAAATATTAGGGACACTAGATGCTAAAAAGGAAGAAAAAACTCTTTCTATTGTGTTGTGCTTTGGTCAATGGATTCTTTATGTAGACAAAGGACAGAGTTCAAACTTCCAGTTACAAATAATAAGCGTTACAAAATTGCTCAATCTGCATTCTCATGTGTCAGAGTTTTTAGCATGCCCTTTTCTTCCTTTTTTATTCATGAGGGAAATTTTGCTGAAAACTGAAGATGAAACACAGTTGAGCTCAGTTTGTGTGGAGACATTTGGATTCTTACAAAAAAAAAACCCAGATATATGACAGTTTTACAGCTTCTCTTTTGTAGTCTGACTTCAGAAGTGGTGCTGGATTTTTTTTTTAAACGTTAAAGATCAGACAATAATCAGACAGTGAGTTGTAAGTTTGGATACTCACAGTCACTGTTGCTATAGGGTTCGTCCGTCCCTCTATCTGTCTGTCCAGCTTTTCAGCTAAATACTTAAATGGCCACTGGGGAACTGGTCCTGGTATCCCGAGGTTAATGGGTGAGAGGCAAAATACACCCTGGACAGTCCATCACAGCACAACACAGAAAAAAAATACACACATCTGAGTTCAGTCAATTTTATTTTTATAGCACATTTCAGCAACAAGGCAGCTGAAAGTGCTTTACAGAATGGAAACATAACGTAATAATACCACCACCAATATCACCAAACCATCATCACAGTAATCATCATCAAATATACCTCAATTAGCAACATCAATCAATGTCATAGTTCTTATTAATCAAATGAAACTCTGTACAAGTGGGTTTTTAGCCTTGATTTAAAATAATTCATAGTTTCAGCAATTTAGCACTTTTCTGGAAGTTTGTTCCTGGTTTTTGATGCAAAAAAAACCTACCTAATGCAATTTAAAAAGGCCAATTGACTTAATATGCAAGCTGTTGAATTGTGGTAGGAACCTGGAACACCTGGAGAAAACTCACACAAGCAATCTCCAGACAGAAAGCCCCCTGGCTGGTATTTAAAGCAAGGTCCCTCTTGCTGCAAGCAGACTGTGCAAACAACTTTTCTATCATTCAGCTTCACCCAAGCTCTTGAGATAATCATAGTGTTGCCGTTCATTACTTCTTTATGAAATAAAACAACCGTTGTTGAACATTATTCAGTGACACGGTTGAAAAAGAAGGTTGAGAAAATAATTAAATCCAACAAACTAGGCTTTTAAGTAGATATATAAGCTTTCACCACAGATGGATTTAATCTCTACAAAGCACTTCATGAACTCATTCACATCCCTCTTCAAAAGAAGGTATTGATGGAATGTGGAGGTTGAAAACTACACACTTACATTACCCTGCACAATCTTCAAAAGTGTTGAAGGTAATCAGGGAAAAGTATTGTTTAGTAGTGCATGATATAATGATTGATCTAAATGAAACATGCTACATTCTTGTTACATGTGATTTTGCAGTGTTACCTTATGTGCATTTTAAGTTGTATAACAAAAAAAGGAGCAGATTTTACCCTTTCTTATCTAAGCAAATAGCAAGTGATGTTTGTGCTTCTGTGGGCTAAAACTAAATGTAATGAAGAACAATAAGCAGTGTATGACAATAGCTGTGCATCAGAAATACTGGACAACAATAAAACCATTTCAGCTTTAAAACCTCAACACTGAGTTTTTTTTTTCAATTTTGGCTAGTTTTTCAGATATTTGAGTCATCAGAGTGGAGTTGTGTGTGTTGTGGTTGATTCAAATTGCTCAACAAACCCCACTTCTTATCTGTTTCTCACTCTCCTACTCTACGCAGGTAAATCTCACTCCAAATAAGGAAATTGCCTGCGCTCACAGCAAAACACTTCTCACTGCTGTTTGTGATTTGTGGTTTTTTTGTTGATGTGTAGCTGGACGTTTACTGGTTTTACACTGTTTATTTCTCAGGTTTGCGTTTACACAGCTGGAGACGTTAGAATTAGGAAGGAAATAATGAAAAGAAGAAATTTATTCCAGCAGTTCCGCTCAAAATGTGATGACTTCACTCTGTGTATATTTGCTACACAGAGTGTTGTTGCGCAACACCCCCCCGCTCCTTTCTGTCTCTACTCTCTCACTCTCATACTTCCTCTTCTGAGAGGGGAGATGTGCTACCAGCTCTCCGTCTAACGGGTCCGTTGAGTTTCCTAAATCTGCTGGGATTTACCCTGTCCAGAACTGAAGTAAACTCTGTTTAAGCTGGTTTCGAGAAACGATTCGCCTGGTTATCTGACGGCCTACATCCAGGTGTCCCACCCTTCTTCCCCCTGTGAATTAGCCAGACTGAGCAGCCTACAGCCAACTAGTTTCACAGAGCACACCTGTTAACGGTCGCTCGTTCTCTATTTTACAACTTGCATTTGTTATTGAACCAGGTAGGTTTTAGTAACTCGGGCGAGTCCCAAGGATGATGTTTTAAATATGGGCTACCAGCAACCTAAAAACATTTTCCACCTCTTCCTCTCCAGAATCAAACATCATAGCTATTTTACAACCATCAAAGAACTTTAAGGTGACTCATTAACTGAATGTCCACAACATCTTTAGATTTTCTTTATGCTAAATATTTTATTAGTAAGGCATTTTTGCAAGGGTCAGTACAGCTTAATTCAGTAGCAGAAATAATCAAATAAGTAAAATCAATCATCTAGTCTATCTTTCCCTACTGCTGATACTGAGAACTAAAAAAGGGAACCTTTGAGAGAGACGGACGGAGCCTGGCGCCTCGAACCCCAGACCTGGCTTGATGATGAAGAAGGTGTTGCAGCAGGAGGAAGATGTTGATCGATGAAGGCCAGGATCTCCGCAGGTCCGATGAACTTCTTCTCCGCATGGATGGTGAGGTCACACAGGACTTGGTGCTGGCAGGAAAAAAGGCACCAGTTCTTCTTCCTTGTCTTTGTCTTCATCTTTGTCTTTGGGGTCAGAACCCAGCCGATGAGAGAAGTGCGATTCGAAGCCACAGGTTGTGGGGCTGACGGGTTGGTCTCCATGAGCAGGACAGTCTTCGTCTCTGTGGCCCCGGCTCTTCTTCAGCTGCAGAGTTCTTTGTCCATCTCGATCTTGGCTCGAAGCTGCCCGGAGGATCCAACGAACGGTTCCTCTTTTGCACCCACCTTATATAGGGTTTATCCACCCTTTTGGTGCGTTTGCATTGGCTGTCTGCTTAGACAGATGATCTCATATCCATCACTGTCTTAAGAGACATCATGTCATGATGTCTGTGCCAATGTCTCAGGGTTGCTCAACCTCCTATGTCCCTTGCCTGCACAACCTTTCACCTACTCTCTACCTCCAACATATCAGTGATGTTTAATTGCAGTTACACCTTTTTACACCATTTCAAGTTCAATGTCAAAATCACATTTATATCACATTTATTTTCTTTAGCTTCTCTGATTTAGCATTCATTTATAATTTTATAACCATAACTTATATCACATTTATTTTCTTCAGCTTCTCTGATCTATCATTCATTTATGATTTTATAACCATAACTTATTAGTTACTCTTATTATGATCTTAATGTGAGTTATTACAGATGTTTTTCTGAAAAGAAACCAAGAATAATACATGATTCTAATTATTTACTACTAAAGTTACAGTTACTTGTTTTTCTTGTAAGTGTTCCCACAAATATAAGTGTAAGTATTATTACAAGTAAACCAATATTCATATAAGTATTTTACTTTGAATCTTATCCAATTACTAATAATGTTTAGATTTCATTCTTTAAAACTTTACCTTTAAACTAAGGAATAGTCTCAGCTATTTTTATAAATCTGCAGGCTGGAAACTTCCTCTTTTTCCAGGAAACCTGCTTTTCCTGTTTAATGACTCTCTCTGACTGACTATGATTTCTTATGATTAGATAGAAAAAAGTAGAATTAAAGCAAAGTTTGCATGAGACAAAAACAACACACACAACCAGATTCATTTTATTGACACTTAAGTCTACTGCTGGGCCTTGATGTCACTTGAGTGATTCATTTTAAAGATAACTTTATTTATTATTACTGTTAAACTAACTTTATTGACACTTAAGTCTACTGTTGGGCCCTGATGTCACTTGAGTGATTCATTTTAAAGATAACTTTATTTATTATTACTGTTAAACTAAAATCTCCAGCATGGGGAAGTGGGATGAGCTCGGATTTTCTTGACAAGAGTGAAATATAATTTTGATAATTTGGTGATTGTGGTTTGAAGTTTATAATATTTTGGATTTCCTTATTACAATTTGTATTATTGTTGTATATTTTATGTTTTGTTAGGACCTCCTTGAAAGTGAGATGCTACATCTCAAGGGATCGTCTTTGAAATAAAAAACAGTTAATGTAGTCACTCAGAAAATAAAAATATTATGAGACTAAATTTTTCTTATCTATCCCCTACGCCACCACAGCACGCCCCACTAATATTAACATTTTTAAAATATATCTGTGCACTTACTTTTTGTGATATCACAAAGTGCTAATCTTGCTGGCTGTGGACATGCAGCCGTCACTACTTTTGAACTGTTTGTGTGACAACACAAGGAAGAATTCAAGTTATTTTCATTGAATTCATTTTACATATAATTGTAAGATCAATGCGTTTCAATAGCAACAGCAATATAAAAAATAGCTGGTAAAAATTAGCAAAAAGATGCTGCCATGGACTGCTAATGGTTTATCGCATATGGTGTAGAATTGCCTTGAAGCTTAACTGCGTTGCACAGCTTTTAACGAGATACAATTCATTTTCTTCTCTGAAAAAAATCTGGACCAGTTTGAATTCTTAGATCAAAATTGAACCAAACAATTTTTCACTGCACACGATGCAGAAAGCTAATATATGTTTTCTTTTTTTTTTTAAGAGGAGCATTTCAGTACTTTTTTTTGGAATCATGACTACATTGCAATATATAAACTGACTTGGACTGAATTATTGTACACCATTTGCAGATTTTTTAATTTTATTTCACAGTGTGATTTTTAAACACTTTTCCCTAAAATTCTTTGGAACCCAACATGGTATAACATCTTATCTCTTTTGACATATATTGCATTGTTACATCACAAGTGAACAGTCCAACTTTTTGTCTCAATAAGGGATCTGTTATAAAGTGAGTTATCACTTGGTCTGCCCACTAAAAATGCTGAATATTAATTTAAGGGATTCTATTGAAGGTTTCATCTCAGTGGGTTATTAAAATTATCCAACAGTTTTCTGTGACTACATTAAAAGTCTTCCCAGGTTTCAATGTAAATTAAGGAACACTCAATTAACCATAACATTTTCTATACCCTGGCAGATTGTGGTTTAACCATTTAACTGTGACAAGGACACTGGTGTATTCATGGAACCATTGTCTGACATGCAAGCATTTTTGGGAGAAGAGTTATGGGGTCAATAATCTTTGCAATAATCAGACTGGAAGTAATATTAAGGTTTTGAAGTAGCCAGTCGGTTGAGGGAACTAAGGATTAGGGAGGTGACAGGGAAGCCTTTCAACCTCAAAGACTTGGAGCTTATCACCAAAGAAAAATAATCAAAATGTGGGAACAAGCCAATGACAACTCATTTTAAATAAATGTGACTAAAAGCAGGTATTGTTTTATTTAAGTTACAGTGTTAGAAACAAATTTGAGTGGACATAATTTTATACCTATACTGCCAGGGGTGTGATTGGTTTTTGTCTTAACTGATTTATCCATCCAGATTACCTCAGAGGAGCGCGTAGCCATCGTTTCACCTACATAATTGATCTCGGTTTAATTTGAAATTTCTCCTAATATAACTCCTTTAAAAGTTTTACTGAAAACCTGCAATAACGCAGAAGATGAATGCAGACGAATACAAATAAATAAGTAAATACATTTAAATTCGTGAATTGCTTTGGCGGCGCTACTGGACAAATTGCTTTTCTGACCTAAAGTTATTACTTTTTTTTTTTTTAAATCTTCACTTTTTAAATCACCGATCCCACCCGCACACCACGTCTCTCTTCAAGCACCGGTGAAAAGTTGCAAGAGCCGCAACGAGTGTGTCTTTAAGTGCATGCGTGGAGTTCTGCTGCACCGGGTGGCTGATAGGAGGGGTTGGAGTGAGTGACGCTGGCTGCGCCTTGACGCTGAGCGGAGCGCTCACCTGCAGACGAGAAGAGCCGGGGAAAACTCGGGACAGAGCTGCAGCACACACTCACGGAGCGCAGGGTGAAACGCAGCGAACAGTCTGACCAAAGTGGGAGAGGAAATTAAACAGTCACCGAGGAAGAACCGCGGAGCGACCTTCTTTTCTTTTCTCTCTCTCCTGCTCCTTGTCCAGGCAGCTTTGACTCGGTTTTACTCGTCACAATGAGGACTGACTTCGCAGTGGTCCTGACAACAGCTCTTCTTTTTGATACAATTTGGGTGAGATGTCTCTCTTTTTGTTTTCGAAAGCTTGTGATAAATAATGAGAAAGTCACACAGGCAGAGAGAGCCGCTGCGGTGTGCTGCTGCAACGCGAGCCGCGCTTGCTCCTTATTTTCCTACAAGTAGGCTAAGCTAATTGGTTCCCTAATGAATTTCCAACATATAACAACAAATAAAAGTGAGACCTAACAAGTCGGTCCCGTTTGTACTGGCAGGCTTTTCCCTCAGAATTGGAGCCGTTTCAGCGCTGCCGAGCAGCAGTATCCCACACAAGTTAAATTACGCACCACCTATTCACCAGGGTAATGGCTTCTTTACCAAAGTAATTTAGTCCTATCCAATTTTGATTTAATTGTAATGCAATCTCATGTATAAAGTTAAACTTAGAAGTTTGTTTCTTGGTATTTAATCAATAAAACCTAAATGAAGTCTCTGCCGGTGGGCTTTTTCCCTGACGGCGCTCCAAGTCTTTCTCTCCCTGCTGCAGTTTCAACCCTGTTACTCACTATTTGGTTTATAGCTCAGTAAATTTTAATCTTCCATTGCTATAAATCGAAATTAGAAATTGCAATGCTATAATGCCTTTAATATGCACCTAACCAGCTTTTTGTGTTGTTCTGCATGCAGGGCTGCACGCGCGCGCGTGTTTGTGTGCGTGTGTGTGTTTTGGACACATTGGCTGCTTGAGTGGGTCAGATCATTAAATTTAACCATCACTAAGCAATAAATCTCTGGTGTAAACTTGTGTGCAGACAGTTTGATTAGTATATAAAGTGCACACACTAACACATTTACACTCATGCAGTGCGCAGTTCCCCATTCAGCTAGAATAAAAGGGAGAAAATGATGCTGCATTCATGCTGCTTGGTCTGCTGTGCATAGGAGTCTCACTTAACCCTCAGCATCACACCTAACCCAGAGATGCAGCAATTGATGGACCAAGATCAGGATAGATCAATATTCCCCTGATCGACCGTGATCTCTGTTTGGACGGTCAAAGACTGAAAAATCAGATTTATTTTATACCTGTAGTTAAATGAGCAAAAAATTAAGAACTCCCACTGTTTTCCGTGCATAAATGTAACAACTGACATATATTGCCGTACTTTTTTGCATTAAATAAAAATCTGATGAATGGTAATAATTTTGTAATTTATTTCCTGTTGGATTTAAAGCTGCCGCCTCTATCAAAGAACCTTTGGTAAATTGCTTTCATCTTTTATGTGCTAAAGCTCTCAGAATAAAAAATCGGAAGTGGCCCGAATCGGAGAATAGACTTTTAAAGAAAAATCTATGTCGGCTGTGCATCCTTAACCTTCCTCTTTACAGTTGACAGTTTACTTTAAGGAACAAAGTAAAAGAGCACATTAAACTACAAGCTACAAACTTTAAGGGACACATCAATCAGTAGCATGCGTACCCCTCACAGAAGCAAAACATAAAAACCAGTTGCAAAACTTGCTGATTATCTTACTGCTCGCTGTTGTTTTATTTGTTGCATTTTCCCAAGGCACACAGCTTACAGGAAAAAAAAAAATCAATAGAATATATGTTTATTGATGTCTGATGCTGTATTTTGTCGTCTTACCAGAGGAATAATGGGGAGCACGCCTCCCAAGGTCCCTGTCGACCTGGCTTCTCGCAAAGCTTCTACTTTGTCCAGATAACGAGGGATGTACTGCAAGGCCAGGGCGTACTTAAAGGTAAGCATCTTAATTAGGCTGTCAGGTGGTTTACATTTTGTCGAGACTATTTACAGTTGAGTAAAAACACCCCGTCCTTCAGATAAAACAGCAGATTCCCTGTTTTACAGCTAGTTTGCATTCATCACAGTATTTAAGTAACACTTGTGGCAAAGTTAAGCAAAAATGTATCATAGCAGAAACCTGCAAAAATTCCTGAAGCTGAACATAATGTTCATAATCCAGTCTGTTCTGTAGGAGCAGCTGTTTCTTTACTCAAGGTTATGCAGTAACTATTTTGATTTGTTTAATATTAGAATGTGAAACACTTTACTGTTTGTTTCTCTCCAAGTGTATTAGTTCAACTTTTTTTCTATGTGTTTCTTTTGTTATTTTTTTTTGAAAACACTGCTCAGCTTTTTCCACTTCAATGCTTTTTTGTCATCATCCATGTTTCACTTATTGTGACCTTCACACTAAATTATCTTACCAAGTTTTATGCGAATTGCTTCGATTACACAACGAGCCAAGCAAGTTTGAGGACCCGATAGTGCAGGAAATGGAATCGACATCCTGTGTCTAATCTGGCAGTGCTCCTGCCAATGTGAGCTAATTGCAATTCTCTATTGATCCAAATGTTTTTTTTTTCTCTCATAGCTCAAGCTGCATTGTTTTGCTGTGGGCAACAATGGCTCTTTTTTGTGTCTTCTGTGTCTCCGGCAGCTGCACGGTTTATATTTCTCACTCTCCTTAGCTGTGAGAGACTTGGCAGAGATTCATCTGTTGAGACCATGTCCTGACTTTGCCCATGCACACATCCACGCCCACAGACAAAGGCGCACGCATGCACACACACAGACACACTGAATATTTTTCCGTATCCAGGCTGTACAGTCAGTCTCAGTGAATTGCAATATATTTTTGCCTTACTTTATTGAATGTGTCCATGCATGTGTTTGTTTGTTGTGATATTATAGTGGTGGAGGTATCATCGCTTATTTTAGTGTTTCATTAACTTCAGCTTATTGCATCCTGGCTGGGCGTGGGATTGGATGTGGGATGTTGTCACTTGCAGTGGGCTTGCTCTAAGTGCGGTAGTGATGTCTTCAGCCCAGCAGGGGGTGTCAACACAATCACAAATAGTCACAGAATGAGCCATCCCTGCTGCACAGGAGTCGTTTATTCCAGCAAGCATTATTTATCTAGTTTGGTCTCCGAGAGATGAAATTGTCACACTATCTGCCTTCACACATAAACTAATCTTTGGTAGGGCTAACATGCTTATTTTCAGGTTCCTGTGTGTAGCTGCACAGAAAGTACAGAGTGTAAGTCACACTAAAGGCAGTTTCAAGTCTAAACCTCTTGTGAATTGTATATTGTATATTGTATATTGTTTTACAAACATATTTATCACAGTTTGGACTTCTCTATATGTTGTAACAGAATACCAAAAAGAAAATATTTTTCCATGTATGACAATACAAAGTAACGCTTAAAACTGCATCTGAAGAAAACAGATAAAGAAAAGATAAAATAAAAGTGTGCATGTATCTGTTTTCATCCCTCCGAATCAATAATTTGCAGAACATTTGGTGCATGTGTCTTCCAGATTTACATAGATACTAACATGTTTGTCCGCTCTTTGCAAAATATCTCAGCTCCAGGTAAATTAGATGGAGAAGTTTTGCCACAAATTCCCATTAGAATTTAGGTCTAGCATTTGACTGGGATGTTTTATTCAATGAATAGGATTTGATCTAAAGTAATTGTCTACTGATCTTTTGTAGCTCTGGATCTATGTTTATAGTCATTATCCTTCTGGGAGGAGTCTCAATTCTTTCCCCACCTCTAATCAGTTTAACTTCCAAAAATGCAATATATTGACCTTCATCCCATCACTAGAGCCCTTGTCCACAGCATAAGGCTGCCATTTTTCACAAGCTGCCATTTCTCACTGTGAAATTAGTCAGAGTGATATGTATAAAAGTTTGTTTTTGGTTTCTTCTGACCAGACGATGGCTTCCTTTAACTGTATTTTTCATTTTGCCTCTTTTCTGCTAAGGACAGATTTCTAGAGTGCAGTCTTCATAGTTTTACTTTTGACAGATTCTTTCACATGAACTCTGAATATGGCTTATCTGATTGATGTCGTCCCTTCCCCAGCTGTCAGTTTATTGAACTGCCATGTCTTGGTAGATTTGAAGCTGGGCCACATTCTCTCCATGTTTGGAGGATGTCTTAAACACTGACCTTTGAGATGTTCAAAGCCTGGGATATTGCTTTATAACTTAACTCTACTTTAAACTTATTCACAAATTTATAACTTAACTCTACTTTAAACTTATTCAGTGTTAATCAAAATTAACACTGACTGCAGTGTTCCTCTGTCTTCATGATGCTTTTTTTCTTTCTTTTTTTTTTTTGCAAATGTTTGCACTGTTGTTTTGAAAATACTTTAATATTACTGACTATGTTCTTTTACATCACAACTAAAACAGATTGTTTTGTTTAGAATTTTTCATTTGTTTTGTCCCTTCTGCTTGAAAAGTTCCATTCCTCACAGCTGCACTGTCATCTTCATTTGTGTCTGAGAGCACAGATGCTGTGGACACGCACCCACACACTCAGTCTATGAAATAGCCAGACTTTCTATGTGATTTACAGAGGTTAGGCATTTTGATTCAGACATGAGAGGGGTGTCACTGTAGTAAAGCAGGAAGTGGCTCTGCAAAGGCTTTAATAATAACGTTGTTTAACCCAAAACCGTCAGATGAGGGAAGGACTGATGACACCCCACTCTTGCACACACACCCGTGCACAAACATAAATATATTCATGTTAGCCATGAGGGGTAATAATGGAAAGGACAGAACTAGGACCTTGGTCATGATGGGTAGCTTGGCCTGGTCTAGACAGGAGGGCAGCAGGAAGGAGGACAGTGTAATGTTTCACTCTGATGTGCCTAATTTACCTAAAAACATAAAAATAGTGGCTACCTTTGGCAAATACCATACGTGTAAAGAGCCATTATTGCAAAGTCAAATTTCCATGCACTATATATTTTTTTTCTCTGAAAGAACTGCTTCTCCCTTTCATTGTTGTGTTTTATCTTCTATTTCAATGCCGCTCTACTCTGCTCACTGATCATTCACAAGGTCAACTCCCTAATGAGCAATTTTAAAAAGTTTCTCACAATGCTGTTTTGTATTAATCCTCTTTTAAGTGAACAATAGTCCTAATTTAGACGAGTCTAAAAAAGTTTTTTTTTTTTTTTTAACTGTCTGGCACCTTTTAAAAAGTGCTCAGAAACTTTTCACCCTTCAGTGGAGCCTGTTAAATGGAGCTTGGGTTATCTACTCAAATAGTCTGTGCTGTTTAAATATACCGGTTCAGATCAAGAAACTAGGAAAATGTATTTCAGATATTCTATTCAAACGTTAAATATGGAATCATGACGCATGGGATGTTACATTTCACAAATTTTCTTCATTTTTCATATTTCATGTTTAATACAGATTTTTAAAATACTTTTATGGAGTTTTACTGTGGTTTGGCTATAACCTACACAATCATAAAACAGACTGCTGTATTAAGAGAAAGTTGAGTGGAAGAAAAAACTCTGGTAGAAAGGATTTACAAGCAATGCCAAAACGCAGCCTTGAACAGATTATGAAGCCAAACCTATTCTTGAGTTTGTAGGAGATTATAATGTTCGTGCAGTATGACTATAGTCAGTGTTTAAAGAGCCACTGACTACAGTCAGTAGTTCTTCAGATGTGGCTGGACTTCATATTCCTTTTTCTTTTTAAGTCTTTTTTTGTACAATACCAGAAACATGTTAGCTAAGGATAAGAAGGTCACAAGTCTTCTTTTCTGATTAAATAATTTTTTATTTGAATTGGAAATCAAAATTAACCGAAGAAAATGTTTGAAATACAGTATAATACTCTGTATTTAAGGAATCTAAGTTATTGATAATTACAGAATTAAAGGTTTTATGATACTCTACAGTATGTCTATAAGACAACTCATGTCAAATAAGATTACCAACTGAAATGATTATTTGCATTTCCATAGAGTGAACAATTTATGTTAAAGATAACCTGGAAGACTCCTATCCATCCTTTTGCACAGCCAGTAGACATTATCTGTAAAATATTTGTTATTATATAACCTATATCCTGCTTTTGCATAAAATTACATTTTGCTTGTTTTTAGAATTGTTTTTTTCTATTGTGAGATTGCCAAGTATAGATTAATAATCTGCAGTGTTTACAGGGAATTTTAATGACTTCTTACGGCATTTCATTACTCTTCAAGAGAAATTACTTTTATTTTAAATTATTGGGGAAAAACAGAGTAACAGCTAAAATCAAATGTATAGTTAAAACTAACAAAGGAAATACCATTTTGCCAAATATCAAACTAAATAAAAATGTGATGAATTTGGCTAAATTGTGGGCAGTAATGGCACAAATCCTTTTTGTTCAGGAGTTGGAGAATCCGTTGGCTGTAAATGCTCTCTTGTATTATTCCCACGTTGCATAGACGATTCCAAAGTTGTACATTATACTAAGCAGCTTGGGTCATCAGCTTCAGGGGCTCTGGGGTTGTGCGAAGCACAGAGCTGGTGTTCGTTATCAGTTCTTTCAGCTTCTTTGTGTTAGTAGCTCAGATTCTGCACACACATAAAGAAAACAGCACTCTCCATTTCAAATTTATAGAATATCCTCAGAATCTTGCACATATCTTGCACATATTCATATATGCACAAACCTGCACATATTCAAAAAATTAAAAATTCTGTACTCCTCCTTTGAAAAAACCCTCAATGACACATTTCTTATCTAGCCTCCAGGTAAACAACAAATTCTTCAACTTAGCTCTGCAATAGATTTTAAGTATGAGGAAGCTTCAGTGTAAATCTTCTGTTGGTTGGTCATAATGGTAATGGTCGCGATCTTTCAAACAAGCAATACTTATTCAGTCTGTTTTATGTAGTATTTTTTTTTAGATCGTAGCATTTCAACTTTGATCATTGTCATTGTGTAAGAATTAACCTCACTTTGAATTGGAAGTAAACCTTTCCTCCTAACTCAGATTTATGAGCAGCAACAATTGATTGTGTAAATAAACAGCTGATGTCTCCTCCTCTAAGTGTCGTTTTAATGAGTCTGAAAACCCCAGCAATCCAAAGTGCCCTAGAGAAGCACATATTTGTTGAAGATCGCCTTCCTGAGAGCTTTTTATTTAGCTGATGCTTAACTTCCCAAATCGAGTGTGAGCTGTAGGATGTATTTTGCTTTTAACGCATTACTCCTACATTTGGGCCAGGCTGGAATGCTTTTGCCCATCGCTGTTTGCATGTTTCTTAGAAACCTGTAGGAATCAGCTGTTGTCTTTGTTCCAATGTTTATAATTGGAGAATTGAAATGCACAGTTTTACAATGAATAGTACAAATGTTTGTCACTGGCAACATCAGACATATTTTATTCCTCCAGAACAGATGAAGAAGCTCCTTTAATACAAACAAACACTTACTGCAGGTTGAACAGAAGAAGTGTATCTGAATACTCCTGAGCACCTGCCACACTCAGTACTATGTATTCACATTACTGAATGTCTAAACAATTATACACACTTTTTCATGTTAAATATGAGTAACCATACAAACAGAGGTACTTCATGTGTTGTGTGCTTGTATTCCTTTGGACAGTGTTGTCTGTGGATGATGCTTTGTGCTCACTGAGTCCACTCTGCTAACCTTGCATTTGCTGTCATTTAAATGTATTCTTTGCCTTTTTCAGTAGGATTGTTATTCTTCATTATGTTGCAACTTTATTGAAACTAATGTGTTTTGATATGCTGCCTTTTTTAGTTTCTAGTGTAAGAATAAAATATATATATAAAAAAACATGAGTGTTTTGTACTCTTCAAGATTCTCAAAATATGATGCAAGTCGCTTTTGTCAGACTTGGCTAGTAGGGCTGCACAATATCAGGGAAATGTGTGATTTGATAATATTGTTGAAAATTGCCTTGATAATATTGATTATGATCAATTCCTCTTGCTCCTTTGTTTCCTATTTATTTTAAAGAATTCCCCCACTGCTCTCCATATAATGAAGCTGATGGAGATTGGTTTCAGAAATGACCCGAATGCGGAGCAAAACTTTGGTCAAAACAGAGTACTTTAATAAAATAAGAGGAATTATAGAAAAACTGCAGAGAGCTGGCCGTGGACCACAGGTAGCGAATGGAGAAAGTAAACGAAGAATCCAGCAGGGAACAATGAAAACCAGTGACCTTATATGTAAAGGCAGGGGTGGTAATGACAAAGGAACCGAATGAACTAATCAGAGGAAATGCGGTACACCTGTGGCTGGGAGAAAGCAGGAAACTGAGGGATGGAGACTAATTAACAGAGGGAACTGAACTACAACTCAAAAGCCCGACAATGATCTAAGGAAATAATTCAAATGTACAAAGAATGAACAAAGTAAAGAACTAATTAGAAAGGATGAAATTTATAAAGCAGTAAAACCAAAGAACAGAACAGATTATGGCAAGAGCTAATGCTCATGAAGTAACCCTAAAAAAGAGAATTGTAGTGGAGAATATTCTGAGAATTCCCATTAAAAAGTAAACCAGAAAACGGATTAAGATCACAAGTGACTACTTGCATATCACTGAAGTTGAAGAGTAGATTGGGGGCATGGCACTGTACTCACCCTAAATTTCTAGTTTCAAATTGGAAAATAAGTAGGATATGCTAAATGCTGTGCTACACTAAAAGCTAACTACTATTAGCATCCCCAGCTAATAAGTGCAAAAGTTGAACAGTTCTGTGTGAGAAAGAGTTAATGAGATAAGAAACAGAAGTGTAAATAAGTAGTTAAATGCTAAAATCTGAAAACAATCTTCAGTCGTACTGGATTTTAAAGTAACTTTGCATATGGGATTTTGCTTTTGTGGGATTTTCTGGGTAACTTGCCAACTGAAACCTAAAAGTTTAATCTTCTGAGTAACAACCTAATACTTTTTTTAAGCTCTGTCCTTCAGCCAATAAGACTTTTATTCTTTATTTTTGTGTTTAAAAACACTACAATGTCAAAAAATCCATGTTATGTTAGCTGTAAAAATGGTCTCAGTATGATTATGTTTTAAAATATTACTGTTTTTCACCAGCATAAGATTTTCAAAATTGATTTTCTCAGTAGTCATCTAGAAAACCTTGGGAAATTCAAACTTTCCAGTAAAACCTTAGGTGATTTTTCACAATCTAATACTGATGCTAATAGCATCAGATGCTGTTGGCTTTGCATTCTGAACAACCTTTTTCTTCTTCAAACCTAAAAGCAGATGCATTGCAAGTATAAAGTTACGGGATCTTTTGCTCTGGGGTTAAGCACAGAAGGAAAACTCCCCTTCTTCTGAAAACCAGAGCTGTCACACATTTTTCAGTGGTTCAGTGGTGATGCTGATAATGTGGGGACTACAGTCTGTCGGAATGGATGACTCATAGAAACCAGAATAAAAGAAGCCATTTCTTTTCACATCCTCCATAGGGATGGGCAATACATCAGTTTTCTCTTTCCCTCCACCCTTAAACTGAATTAGATTGTTTTTGATTTCCTGTTTACCTCTTGCCCCAAATCTCATGACACATAGCCTGCAGTGTTTTCTGGGTCGATACCAGATAGGGGCTCCTAATGGAGATTTGACATTGTTGGAACACAGCCTTCTCTGCCAAGTTCCTGCATCTGCCTAAATAATTTACATTATTTTCACTTTTTTCTTTCTACTTTTGGATCATTGCGTTTAACTTCTTTTGTCATTTTTTAAGAGAAAGACCGTCTCCCAGGATTTTCAAAAGCAATTATCTGCAACCCAACACCATAAAAAGTTTAAACTCGGCCATGATGCAAAAAAATCAATGCAAATCCATCTTCAAGCCATCTGTTTGAGCCATTACATGATTTAGGTGTTGTTTTTATAAGAATATGTTGTCTTTGACACAAGAGCAGCCACATCTGCTTTCACTGATTATTAATCAAAGCAATATATCTGGCAGGCTCCCGTTGTATCTTGCATGCCAGAGACAACTCTAGAGACTTACTGAGGTGCTGGTTAGTGCTTTTTAGGCCAAAGGCTAATCTTGCCTGAGGGAGCTGTAGCTATAACCTCATGTATTATATGCTGGATATAGTATGTGTGCAGTTGACTTTAGGAATTTCTGATGACTTTCTAGCTAGGCCAGTATTGATGATTTAGCCACATGGTTGAGGTTTTCTTTACCTTGTAGGGGCAGTTCATAAGTGATTTATGTGATAAATGAGACAGAAGTATGGTGGGACTACGACTGCAACAGTACATTTGATTAATATTGCTAGGATCAGACAGTCACGTCCCTTTGAGCCTTTTCTAACTGAAAGCATAATGCACATTGACATAGTTGTCTAGGAAAACGGATACTGTGCAGACTTTTGTAAGCCAGTCACTACAAAGTTAAGAATGCAGTATGAAAAAGCAGGTGGAAACCATTACTTTCACTGAATTTGAAGATGAATTGCAAATAAAAATGGTGCAGCAGGTAGAAGGAGAGCAAATGAAAAATGTTGGACACTTCCTGCAGATTAAGTTACTCAGCTGCTTGTGTGAACTCTGCATACTTGTCATCTGCTCGGTACATTTAGAGACCCTCTGCCTCAACATGATGAGCCTTCTGAGGTACTACAGGACGAAGGTTATGGCCCTCCTGAAGACATTAAACCCTATTAAATACTTTGTCTGGACTCCAGCTCTTCAATGAACAGATGGTTGGTGTAGGTTTTGACAGCTGTAGGATGACAAGGGGGCAATATTAGCACTCTCTCATATGCCTCTCTCATATGCACAAATACGCATACATTAAACAATAAGAACAGGTTTTCCTCTCTGTTCTTTTGGTAGATTAGTGCTGCATAGGAGCTGATGGGATTTACTTGCATATTGTTTGGTGCATTGATTTTTCATATTAAGCAACTTCAAAAAATGTGCTCTTGTAACTACTCTTCTGCTTGAAAACGTTAGGAATGGATTGTTCCCAAATAAGTCTTTAAAACCACCTCACTTTGCTTTAACTTTGCAGTTATGCTATGTAAATTACTTGGTTACTGTCGGAAGATAACATAGTGATTAGAGTAGAAGGAAAGATGTACTTTTTCTCTCATGAGTTTTGAAGAAATCATGAGGCCCTGTTAACTAATTGTATACATTAATGCTAATTCTTACATATTGAGGTTGTTGTCCCCAACCTCTTTGATACTGTCTGCAAAATACCATATTATTGTGCAGTATTTTGCAGTATCTAAGAGGTTTTCTTCCAGTATGGCATTTTTTTAGCTTCATCCATGATTGCATCAACCAGGTTTACAATCCCTCTTGAAGAAAAACTTCCCTAAAGCAGCAGCACCACCATGTTTCACTCTGAGTGTTCGCAGGAATAGACAGTATTGGTTTTTTGCACAAAGGGTCACTTTTTACATTGAAGTGTTTAGTTTGCAACACCTAGCTGATAATGCTGAGTGCTGTTAAGTGAACGTTGAGAGTCAGAGCAACCAGACACAAGGAGTGTGACTGCCACTCTCTGTGCAGCACTGACAGTCGTGCGACTGCTGCCCTGGTGGAGAAGAAACGAGGCTTTGTGCCAGATGAGCTCATTAAATTTGCTAGTATCCATTTGGATTATTGGAAATGAAGAAATCTGTCTTACGAAATGTAGGCAATTGGTACACTCAACTGTGAAATCTCAACTGTCTGTGGAAGTGAGTGTAGAGTCTGTATGGTTCACAGAATACACTCAGCCCTAGACTGTACAATATTCAGTGAGATGTTGCAAGAACTGTATTATGTTTTTGATCACCTGTTTGATATTATCCTGGGTCTCGATCATACTGTTTGTTCATAAATTCCTCTGCAGAAATATTTTCTGTGCCAGTAGGAGATGAAAATTACACTTTGAAATAAATGCACACCACATTTTTTAGATTTTTGTACAATTCTTGACTCACCATGGCATTTTCTTTATGCTTCATCTTAAAAATGCTTGTGAAGTTTGTAGTTGCATTGTAACTTGCATCGTAAGAAAATACAGAATGATTTTAATCGATATGATGGTATAAAACCAGAAATACTGACTCACTGACCATTATTTTAGTAAACCTTAGGTCTGAAAACAGAAACTGTAGTATGGGCAGTTACTGATCTAAAGCTGTTTCTCTGGCACAGTTTTAATTATAGTCTCAGTTACAACTAAAATCAATGTGATTTCGCTATTGCAACTACATTACCTTCAGCTTTGTTTGTGTGTCATAGCTAATAAAGAAAAACGATGCTGGATAAAGGGACAAAAGTAACAATGTCTTGTAGATATAGGTTTTATATGCGCCATTGTTTCTCTTAATCTTTTTGTTTTTACAGGGCAAATTAAATAGATCTGAGCTTGCTGCGGACAATTCTCTTCTAAAAGATACTTTACTCCGTTTTCTTATAGCAAAAACATAATAAAAAGAGACACAGTGAAAATCTCATTTGCAGCCATTGTCATTAAAAGTGCCTCATAACAGTGGTGTGAAAAATTAATGAAATATGGTATTCTCACCTCCAACCCTGCCCTCCATTATCTCTTTGCTCTTTATAGTTTCCAGACTAAAATCAGATCATTATATTTAATTAATGAAACTTCTGTCCATTTCTCATACTTCCCTAATCAACAGTAGAAGTGTGTGATCTGTCTGTGGGCAGGAAAGATTCAGGAGCATTACAGCCTCATATGCTATTCCCTTTGCTTGAAGCTCCCTTGTCTTTGTTAAGGGAGGATGAAAAGAAGGATGGAAGCCCTCAGAAGACATAGCTGTCTGGTAATCACTAATTGTGTCCTGAACTCCTTTGTGAATGTTCGCCCGTTTAGTTCTTAAGTTCACCACACAGTCAAATTATTGTCTCTGTACAAGGAAGCTCAAGAAGGACACAAGAGACTGAGGGAGACACAGATAGAGGAGTAGGGGGTTTAAAAAAAACAGCGTCACTAATGTTAATTAATGAGAAGACAATGTTGAGTCCTATGGTGTCTCGCCCTGTGCTATTCAATACTTGAAAAGCTAATAAGGGGGAAAATAAAGGTCCTCCAAACAGGGCACCCTTACAAAAAGTTGTCAACAACAATTAAATATTTATATTAAATGGTGACCTCATACCATGTGTGTGATTATTTCAGATCAATACAGCTTTTAAATCAGGTTAGTTATGTAGCTCCAACTGACAACAAATATAATGCCAAGGCACTTTACAAAACAGTAATCTAAGTTGTACACAGAAATATATAAAAAAAGATTTTACCTCTCCCGGGGGTCTTTTGTGGGCTCTAGTGTCCCTTATATGAAAATAGGCTGACAGGAAAGGGGGAAAAATAGGGGGGAACACATGCGGCAAGTATCGTCGGGTCCGGGAGTCGAACCCGCAACGGCCACGTCAAGAACTCGAGGCCTCCAAACATGGGTCGCACTATCCCCTACGCCACCACGGCACGCCCAGAAATATATAATTAAATCAATCTAATCATACAGATAAATTCAAATTCTATTCACTACATTCTAGTAGTTATAATACAGTTCTGTCAAAGTTACTTGATAAAAGGTTTTCCATCTAATGAGTTTTAAGGAGAGTGAAAAAACCCCAGGGTTTATGAATTTTAAAAAGGAATAAAATATGAGTGAGTTCATATTTTTACTGTAGCATGGTTAGCTAGTGGTGTTGCCTAATGTTACTAAAATGGCAGACTCCCTCTGTAAAGACGAAACAGTGTTGCGGTTGCATCCTGAATGAACAACAGTCACTTTTCCGACTATCTCAGCTTCTTCTGATGTCTTTTTTTAAAACTCCTTTCTGGTACTGAATTTATCTTGGAATCTTCTTTATCTTTTCACACTGAGGGTCTTAGTGTAGAGCCATGGCTCCTCCACATCGAAAGGAGCCAGTGGAGGTGGTTCAGGTATCTGGTTAGATGCCTCTCTGGTTAGGTGCTCCAGGCACATCCCATGGGGAGGATATTCAAATGTCACGCTGGAGGGACAATGTTTCTAGACTGGGAAGACTTGGGTTTCCCCAGAGGAACTGGTCCAAGTGGCAGAGGAAAGGGGAGTCTGAACCTGTCTGTAGGTTCAGAGCTGCTTGTCCAGGGCTCTCAACCTGAACCCTGGACAAGCACAACATAGTGGATGGATGGATAGATCTTCCTTACCAACTGAAGGTTATCACTTGAAAAGTGATATTGCCAGTTAGACCTGGTAACACTTGCACATAGTACGTTCGGTGATTGGAAAGATTGGATTTTTGAGTGTATGCCTGGTCGGTCATTTCAGTAGCTTCAAGTTGGCCACTGATTTCTCTTAGATTCTTTATGTTTGACACGGTGATAACAACGGGATAATAGTTTGAGGCTTATACTGAAGTTATATAAATCTTTGGTTTATTACTGAATACATCAGGGTACTAGAGCAGTAGAATTTATGAAATGGTAATCATTATTGCGACACAAAACTAAAGAACTTCTTCACATTGTTTAAGCGAATGAATCATAACATCATGATTGCAATACTTGGCAGTACCACCGCAAAAACACATTTTCTGATACAGTGCAACCCTACAGGAATCTATAAGCTAAAATTCATGCTACAAAATTAAAATGGAAATATTTCAAGTCTGTATCAGGGGAACAAATGCTGTTTAGTAAAATAAAGTAATATTTGTGCACAGAAACCTGCTACACATATAAAAAAATCTCAGGGAAGCAATTCATCATTTTCTCATGGAAACTAGAAAAATAGACTTCTCAACTGGATGTCTGCTGTGCTGCAATTAGTTCTTAATGTGTTATTTTCAGTATTTCTTTTAATTGTGAAACCATTTACAATGGCAAAACTCATTCTTCCAGTTTGTCCAACCTAATGGTGGGCCTTTGTGAGGAACCACCCGGCAGGAGACTTTAGAGAAATCAGAAGTGTACCAGTGAGGTTCATGGCTGAACACCGTGGAGACATAAAACAATATTCCTTCAGTGGAGCTCACTGACGGGTTTTAGAGCTCCTTTATTAATTTGGGCTGGAAGCGTTGGAGACCTCTCCTGCCAGAAGGAGCGGGACGTTAGTTTGTGAAACAAAAAACAAGAGAAAAGGAAGCAGCTGTGCCAGTTTTTGCATAATGGACCAATTTTTTTCTGTAAATAAGTGGAGTATTTTTTTTTACTTGTGTTTTTTTTCAAAGTCTGTTGGCTGGCCAGATTGGTCTTTTATGATTTCATAGAGACTGAAAGACCAAAGCATTAACTCAGTGTTAGGAATATTTCCAGATTTTGTTTATTTACAACAGAGGGTAAGTTCATAGAGGCTTCTTGCAGGTAGTTCTTACAGCAATTAAAGCAGAAGCCAGGTGGGTAGCTTGTGAGTTCACACAATAAGTCTTGATCATTTTGAGTGAAGCTTCCAAGCGGGTTGGCACAGAGTTCTTATACACAGTCCAACCTTTTTCCAGAGGAGCAAGCTTCCATCAGATTTGCAAGCAGCTGGGTAACACAAAAGAAAGATAGACAGTAGTGAAAAAAACCTGGAACAAATGGAGGCTGGAAGCAAGATAAAATGACAAAGATGATTTGATCTTATCGCTTAATGTGGTTGACTGAACTGAAACTGAAGAAGGAAACGTGGTGTTCAAATACAACAGGTGGTTCAGGTCCATAGATCCCAAACTGCTGCACTGGCAGTAAACCCTTCCAAAACAAAACTCTCTCTAAATAACTACTGAAAGGAACAAAACAAGAAAAAAAGGTAATGAGTGAAAACATAAGTAAACAAAAGAAAACTTAACCCACAAGGAAGATGGGAATACTGGATTCCATGGTCCTTGAAAGAATACTTTTGTTTGCCTCAAATTCTAATAAGAACAATTGCTTTGGCTCTCAGGCCCTGACAACATACCTCGAGATATTTTTAAACTGATTTTTCCTCTGTTGGTGAAAATGGATTTTAATCAGTACCTCTAATACCCTTTCTGTGCCAGCAGAAGTCAACACAGGGCTATTATACCTTGAAGATACCAAGCATAGCACTTAACTGTTGACTTTTGTAGGGTGAACTAGCTTCCCTACTTGTGGTAGAGGCAGGAACAATGCTTTTTTTTTTTACCATTTTAAGCCCATTGGACAAATCACACTTAACTTTACTGCAATAGAATATATCACTTAACTTTACCCAAGGAGAGTTTGCTCTGTTAAGACTTCTTAGACAACTCATGAGTTTAATGATTTAGAATAGGAGATGGACAACTGTCTTTTTCTGCGCAAGGTTCTAAATTTGTCCCACTGCAAACTACTTGATATGATTTGATAAAGATAACCAGAATAGATACAAAAATATTTGCTCTAGAATAAATTACTTCATTCACAAAGCAACTTGGCCCTTTAGGGAAAACTTACTGCTACTAAACCAGAAGACCATATTAAAGGCATAGAAATAAGGAGTTGTACTCAGGTTGGTTCTTGGTCTTCATAAATAGTTTTGTTTTATGAAATCATAAATACAGTGGTGCATGTTAAATGTGATTTTGTGAGTTACAGGATGAATATCTTTGAATTAAAACAACACGGGAGTAGTACAGTGGTGACCGCTACATTTCTTTGTGTACCCTGGTTATTTGGATTTCCTCCATCTCAGTAATGTGAGAGTAAGTGAGTACGTTTTATTGCATTCAACAATGGACCTTGAGCTTGCCTTCATAAAACCTGGAATTATATAAATTAGTTTCATCATGAAGGCCAAATGACCACTTTCTGAAAAACAGCGGATGACTGCTGTAAGGAAGTGAAGGTATGTGTTTTTTTTTTTTACAAAACTATTACTTGAAAATATTCAGCCATGAACTGCATAGTTTTATTAGCTCATGCAGCATGTCTCTATTTTCTAAGGCTTACAAAGTCCAGTGATACTTTTTGTAAAAACATCATGAATTGCAAGCTAGCTGTCTGAACCCTAGGGAGGGGCCCCAACAGCACTTTGAAAAGCACACTGGCCAGATCTTCTTTCTTCTCCTTCTTCTTATCTGACTATTGTCTTTTTCAGCAGATCAGAGGACGAGGCAAAGAGTGAGGCTAATAAAAGGGTCCGTTTTCCTCCTCTGGGCCTGCTAGAATGTAGAAAAGCAGATAAGTTGCCTGGCTCGGAGAATGATCAGAACAAAGCGAATCCTGTGGCCACAGAGGGAACAAGCTCTTGCAAGGGAGTGTGAGTGGGGGTGGGGAATGAGAGATGGGAAGGAGGAGAAATGTTAGAGGAGTGCAAGTGCTAGAGAACCAGGCGAGCTTGAGAGAAGAAAATATTTGCTCACTAGAAAAGGATGAGGGACTACTTTCTGGTCTTAAAGCTTGGATATGAATTGAAAGACTTTTTTTTTTTTTTTAGAACCTTTGTTGTGAAGTATTGGTGGCCTTTCGTGATCATGGTCATCTTGGAAGCTTCTGCACAGTGGAGATAATGAACTCTTTGTTGCCCTCCTATCAACTGGGCTTTAGAAAATTTTAGTCACAGTCACACAGTTTTAAATGTGATTTTACCGAGTCAAACATGGACATACATGGGAAGTTGCCCCTCGATGGAGGAGGCAAGCCTTTGGTCTGGGGCAACTGATTATCCTAAACAGTAAAATAAAAGGATTACAAAGCAGTGTTGTAATCCAGCTGTCAGTGCCACAACTCATTAGGAAAAGCAATGAGTTGCTTTTGTACCCTTGCTAGTACAAAACTAGCAAGGGTACAGGGTGAAAAGAGGAGTATGGAGTTGTACGAAAGAGTGAAGAGATTGGTGGAGTTGGAAGAAAGGGTAAAAAGCTCAGTACGGGAGGAATTACAGGGAAATAAGAGAGTGGGAGGAAGAGGAAACCAAAGAAATGTATTGTGGGTGGTGCTGGTGGTAGTGGGGGGGGGGGGGGTGTCTAAGTAACAGCTTCACCATTCTGCTCAGGGGGCTCTGTGGAGAGTTTTTATTAAGCTTTCATCTGCCTTTCCTCCTCTAGTTCTCAGCTTTTCCGCACAAACACTTAACAACACAAACATAAGCAGATGCAAGCAGCACTATAGCCATGTCAGTCACGTCTCAAACCCACAGTTCTGCTTGTATTTCCCAGATTAATTAAGAACAGTGATTTGTTAATTTAATTGTAGGTGTTGGGTTGTTTTTTTTCCTCTCTACACCCCCTCTGTTGCTTTCTTCTGCTGCTTGCTCCCTATCATCCACTTGGCAGGCTAATTTGCCCTGCAGCTTTGAGGAGGGGAAATGAAAGGTATAGCAGAAGAAGCCTTCAGTTGGTTTATTAAGAATTGATTTGCCACGGTGGCAAAGAGTCAGACTGTAGGGAGACACATGCTGACGTGCCTCCCAGGCAGACACCCTCGGGCTGTGGTAGGGTAGGGGGTTAGAAGGAAAGACTTGAATAAAGAGAGGGCAGTATAGAAAAAAATTATATTTTATTGTTTGGGTGACTCCACTGAGTGCATTTGCGGACCACTGCTAATGGACCTCTAGCCCCTAACTACATCTTTGACCCTTGGACTCTCAGCACCGGTATGCTTTTGCGTTTAACATATAGCAATCCCTTTCATTAGATTAATCAGTGGATGGCCATTAGTCACGTCTAGTGGTAATAAAAAAGTTGGAAATTGCCAGCACACCCCACTGTGTAACATCTGATTTCTGTTTGAACGTGTGAAAGCTTTAGATTGCTGTGGCTGCCACATCTTGCACTGCTGCCAGCTACCATTAAAGTGTCACATCAGAACCAAGTTGTTAATGAACCTGCATTAGCACTGGAGACAGGCCTATAGCCACCTTTACCACCCTATGCTTGCTGCAGTGTTGTCACATCATCTTTCTCGTGAGTAAATGTGCATTGGACAGCATGTGAGGCAGGAGATATTTGACGGATCAGAGGCATTAGAGCTTCAAAGCCTGGGAGAGAACAGAGAAGCAGAATCCCCTGCAGCTAAGAGAGATGGTTAAGAAGTCAGTGCATCTTATCTTTAGCAGCCTATCTCTGCATGTGCACACAAGAAGCCCCTGCCCCATTGATTTACAGCTGGTCAGACATCAGTGCTATGAAAGCTTATTGACTCTTCAGTTATGGGTTTCACTCTGCTCGTTTCTTACCAGATGGGCTTGTTGATTCTTTTTCCAATGTTAATGAATTGATTGGTCGCTGTAGTCGTCATTTTCATCTCCTCAGAGAAGCGTGCCATTTCTCATTATCCCTTGGCTAAATTTATATAAAACATACTCATAACTTGGTAAATTAAACAGCTGTTTAGTTAGTTATTTGATCATTCAGGGTGTACTTTAATAGAGTAGATTAGAAATGTACTTTTTTGTTTTTTAAATCCATTGTAGCATCCTTGTATGTGTAAAAACTGTTGCAAATGCAAACTCATAGGTTGTTGCCAAGGTACTCATACATTTAATGGATGAAATCACCTTGTTAGCAAAAATAAAACATCTTCTAGGCCTGAAATGAAGATGAGTAAATTATAAAACAATACCCAAAGCTTTAAACACTTAATGGAGCACAACACAAACTGTCATTGAAAATTGGATGAAGCCATGACACACCTGAAAAAAACCTTTATGTAACTATCCACCTAAACTGACCGCCTAAGCAAGGGGAGCAATAACCACAGAAGTAGCCATAAAGACTAATATTTACTCCAGAACAGCTGTGGAGATCCACAACTCAGGTGGTAAAAGAAATTCCCTCTGCAAAATAAATATTAGTTCTGACAAGAAGAAAGCTCATATTGAAAGGAAGTCAGAATAATTGTCATTTACAGTTCCACACAAGTATGTAGATGGCATGGCACACTCAAGAAAAATGTGTTGTGGGAAGATATGACCAAGAACGTTTTGGTCAAACTGCAAAACGGCACACTTGAGACAAACAAAAAAACATGATATTTCTGGGGCAAAATGCAGAGAAGTGAAGATGAAGCCGCATCTCCCATTGTGTAGCATTTAGCTCTATTGTTATTGCTAGGTAAGCATCATAAATTAGTGTTTTAATAGGTGCATAATATTGTGGCAGAATATGTGTAAATTTATGCCTTTGAAAGTGCAATTTGTGTCTGCAATTGGTAAATGTTTAGTGGTCAGATGTCACTCAAATGACAAAGAAAGTAAACAAGCATTCTTCATTAAATTCCATACTTTATATGCTCATCTATTATTAATATGTTGGTATTTCCTCAGCGTTCATTAGTCTTATTTGTGTTTTTATTTGTAATATGTATTACGTCTGTGCTGCATGGCACACTGTCACACAATGAGCAAAATGAAGATGAATTGAGTCGTCTCTAAGAGAATTGCAAAGGGAGAAAACAAATGTATTTTGTGAATAAAATATTTTGTTTTGACATAATGGATTTTCTTATCAGCATTTATTATTTATAATAATTATCAGATGAAGCTGGAGTGAATTGTTAGTTGCTGTTCCATTATATTTTCACAAAGCAGAAAATTAGAGGCCTCAAATGAAGCTATGCCACAGAAAAAAAAGGAGGTTGTCTTTGATGTTTACTTTTTTTGACACAAATGATTGCTGCACTTTGAAAAACGACACCATTTTACTTAGCACAAGATTTCTAGTGTAGACCAGTGCATGGAAAATAGAAGGTTAAATGTTATCTTATTTTGTATTCATCAAGTCAGATATTTTTATTGTTTATCTCAGTGAATGAGGCACCCCTAGTTTTCCTGCCTCATCTTGCTTTCCTGTGTGTTGCTTTTGTCTGTCAGCATGGAAGTGATTTGTCCTGCAGATGCAGACTAATGAATGAGGCGTCCTGCTCATGGGCTGATATTAGCCCGGGTAGCAGTTCTTTTGATGTGATTAGCTCCATGCACACTTTTGACAAATTGGGCTGTCCTTTCCTCACAGCTGAAGCACTAATCAATGCCAAGAAACAATGAAGCCCCTTCAACTTATCAGAACATGTAGCTCTTCATGTGTGTACTTGTGTGTTTTTTCTACATGTCAACAGGGAAGCCTGGGAAATCATCTGGCCATAAATTGACATACACTTCGCACGCTAATCTTTTTGCGTGTTGTTGTTTGTCTCATATAAACTCCTTGAAAATCATCCATCAACCAGAATTTGACATCAGTTTTCTAGTCATAGTGCAAAACAGAGAAAGCAAATCTGAGAGAAACAAGGCTTGTTTTGCTAAATACAAAACAGTTTCATAATACACACCTATCAAGTGTAATTTTGAAATACCAAAGCCAATTTTAAGAAACTATAGTATGAAAATGTGCTTTGCAGATAAAATTGAGACCAAATCAAGTCATTTAATAACAATCTCAGTCTCACAAAATACAGACATAAAGCATACATTTTGTCTAAATTTTAAGGGGAAATAAAATAAGGATAAGGTAAGTTAGTAAAACTTCAATGTTTCTGAAAAAATATTGTTACAAGTAGTTGTCTAAATAATTGAAAAGTGCACATAAGATGAACATATACTGTATGTAACCAGTTATTTTAGCAGCAGCATGAACAATTGTCACTTTTCTGTTTTAAAGACAATTAGCTTATTTGCTTTAGTTTTAAATTTTTGTGTAAACTTTAACACCACCGTATTTTGCCGGAAGGTTATAATACAATAAGCTGCTCTCACCAGCTGATGCCTAGCTAGCATCCTCAGAAATGTTAATTTGCGCTGGTGGCATGGCAACATAATCAGACAATAGGAAAACAACACGCATGAGCAGTTTAGTTCCTACTGATCGTTTTAAAAAATGGATACCTGGAATTGATTTGGGAAAGTTGTATGCAACACAAATGCTACAGAAAACATGTACAGTTGAACACTGTGTAGTAAAAAAGTAAACAAAATAAGAAAAACTATTTGCCAGCTAAGCATTTGAAGGAAGTGTGTTGCTAGGATGAGTTCTGACTTCATGGAAATTTATCATTTTGATCTTTTCTACATGATAAGACCAAGTAAACCATACAAATAAGTCTGGCCTGCCAAACCCCAGTGATCAAAATCTGTGGTATGCAGCATATGAGTTCATTAACTGCAGCCTATATGATCTGAGTAAAGAACTGAATGACAATTACCAACTTTATGGAATAACTCAATGAATGATTGTTCTGGATTCTCTTTCAGTGTTTTATGTATTCCTTGTTTTTTCATGGTTTAATTGTTAGTAGTTCTGTGAATTAGCTCCTACTTTTGCAGAATTTAGTTCCTTAACATATCAGTTCTTCAATAATACACTTTTAAGGTTCATAATTAATTCAGAAGCTGTAAAATTTGAGTAAAATCTTTGAGCCAGCCTTTAATTCTCAGAACATGTGTGTGAAAATCTACTTTGGAAGCATGCTTTAACTGCAGAATGTTTGGACAGAGAGCACTACGGTGCTTGCAGACCTCAGAACAGACACATGAAAATTATTTTCTTCTTCGTATGTTTGCAGTCAGATTTATCTTGGAAATGTGCACACAAAAAATCTGTCGCAATCCCCCTAGCAGCCGTAGAAAGATTTTCTAAATATTTAACTTTAATTTAGATACCAGATATAATGAAATTGAAGGTTCTCTGAAACTTTTCTCCTGTAAATCCATCAGTTCAGCTACTTAAGTTACTGTTTAATCAATTAAACATCCCATGGATGACTGATCTGGTCTGAGCGACAATGAGGTTAAATATTACACAACCGATTGGATAATTGCACATGAGGTATTCTCATGTCATCATCAAGGGAATAGATATTTACATATCTTGGAATTTTGGAAATCGACTTCCTTTTCAGTCACTTAGCACATAGTCACAGTGACAACTTTCCCTGAAATTCTAATATCTGTTCAAACATGAGCAGATTTTTTCTTTTGTTTTGTTAATAGTTGTTTTAGAGATAAAACAATGGTACTGTACCCGCTGTTATTCCCCTGTCCTCCAAAAACACACAAACTTCAGTCCTTTACTGTGTCAAGTGGAGACTCTTATCATTGATTTTCTTTTTTCTGTTCTCTGCTTTGCTCACACGCTGCAGCGCTTCCCAACTTATCTGGCTCTTACAGAAGAATGCTGCAGTAGGAGGGCACTCAAGGACAGATTAGATTGTTTGGGGAATCTCATTTCTTACTTTTTCATAGTTTTCCATCAGTGTGTTCCTGTTTATGTTGTAACATTCTTGCCGTTGTGATGGTTGTTCATCCACACCCGAAGAGTTGTCTCTGTCTTGTTTCTCTGCATTTTACTTGTTTCCTACGATTAGTTTAAAAAAACTTTTTTAAGTTATGGTGTATGTCTGCCTTTTTTGATAGAAGGTGTAGTTTGGTTTATAGAGCGCTGAATGTTTTTGGCAGTAGCACCTCCTCTGTCTGAGCCATGGTAATTACTGTGCTTCACCGCATCTGTAGAAGTCAATGAAGCTGAACTCATTGTCTCTCTACATGGAAATCAACAATTGTGAGAATTCCCTGGTGACATTGCAACCACTACAAACTGGCTTCGTGAATTTTTTATCATTCACAATGTGTTTCAGTTTGCTCTTTGATTCTCATTCTCTCTCTCTTTCTTTCTGCTTCAGTCTTCTGGTGTTGCATTTGTGTTTGCTTGTATCTCTAGGTGTGTGTGTGCGTGTGTGTGTGTGTGTGTGTGTGTGTGTGTACACAGTTAGTTCTTTGCACAAGTATTTATCCCTCTTGAACTTTTTCACATTTTGCCACATTGCACTGGCAAACCTCAGTGCACTATACTGGGATTTTCTGGAATAGAAAATAATGCATAATTATTTTTGAAATTATGAAAAATGAAAAAGAAAGTACACAGGGTTTTCAAATATTTTCACTTATAAAAATGTGAAAAGTGTGCAATCTATTTGTATTCAGCCACAGCAAGTTACCATATTTATTGGGCAATAAGTCACATTTTATTTCGTAGTTTTGCTGGTCCTACAGTTTATAGTCAGGTACAATTTATATGGACTTTTTTCTTATTTATGACATCTTTTGACTGATGTTAATTCATATTGATGGGCATGAACCAAGAATTAAACATTACCATTTACAGACGTAAAGAAAAGCAATCACGGGCTGAAAGCAAGATTGCCAGTAGTGAAGGAGTCCACCGTTGGGGGCATAAAGTGAAAACAGCATTTTCTTTTGCATGTGTCCTATAGTTCATATAATGATTTGGATAGCATGCTGAGATGTTTTAAGAGCTTGTGATGTTGTTTTAAAATCTAACTTTGGGACTTCTCAACTTTATTTTTAACTTATTTGCTGTTCTCCATAGTCTTCGTGCTTCATGTTGACTTATGTTCTCTCACAGACCTCTGAGGTCCTTAAAGACAGGATTACTTAAAGGTGGACTCTAGTTACCAATTAGATGACTTATGATGGCATTTGGTTGAAATGTAAAGGCCACTGACAAATCACCACTAAACCATTCAAAGTTTCCTTCCAACTTTACAACACTATCTGAGTTGATCTACATCATAAAATGCCAATAACATACATTAATGTTTGTAGTTGCAATATGTCAATGGATTTTTTAAATGGTTGTGTTGTCCTGGTAATATCCATTTTGTAGACCAAATGTTTGTCACTATTGTATCATAGTAAGATGTTCTGGCTCATAAATGTTCATTCATTTCAGCCAAATAGGAGTTGTTGCTTTTACTGTTAAAGCAGAAGGCAGCTGCAATGTTATATATGAACATCTGAATGACGACATACACCATCCATTTGGTATCTTTCTTCTGGTTTCAGAATCCATTTAAAATCTTATTTGTCAATAATAAATCCAAGTGTGGTTCTTCCTGTGCTTAAATCTTAGAAGATGTAGAGTTTCACACCACTTCACATAACTCAGAGATTAGTAGTGGTGACACAGTATTATTGTAGCAGCAGAGATGAAAGATCTTTTAAGGCTATCGTCCATAAAAGGCATTTTCTCCATCTTTCGTGATTCCTTGATGAATATTTAAAATGCCACATTTTAGTTTGACAGGCTTTTAATTAATTCTGGTTATGTCATTTGTGAAAGTACAGAACAGATTAATATTGTAATCATGACTGATACAATATTTTTTGCAGGTCAACTTTGTATATGCACCTAACTTCACAAATCAGTTATATTCCACTCTGGCAAAATTAGTTTAACTCATCTAAAGCCATAATTAAAATAACAGTACAATATAAAGTAGGAACTATGAAAATTATACTATATGCACTCAGAAGATAGACTGTACAAATCCTTGTGGACACGGCTTATCAGCAGGTGTTTGCTCAACTTCCCAGTGGGATTTCCTCCTTGATTCTCCCAGTTGGGATCCCACTGATCACTGTCTGTTGAAAGTAAGAAGAAGAACTGTAATAATTAGCCCACACAAATATAGTTAAAAAGGAAAAGCCCTTCAAGATTACAGTTCTCTAAATACCCCCTTTTTAAGAGATAAAAGCCAAATAGGTGATGCTACAAGAGGAGTATGGTGCTGTTTTTCAAGATAAACAAATAAGGACTAATGGAAGGTATACTTAAGTCTGGATGTTAAGAACATTTTCCTTTACCAAAACAGGTGATGTATGGCAATTTGTATAAAATTAAAGGAGAATGGTTTGGAATGATCCCATGAGAAAAAGTCAAGTGTTCACAAATTAAGTCAGTCTTGTTTTTTTAGAGAACACTTTATTTTGAAATCATAAAATCAATTCATTTAGTCTCAATCAGTGATTGTTTTTTTTTCTTCCAAGTTTGCCTTTCATGTAGCACCAGCTGGTTTGATTGGATTCTGAATCATTATTTTTGTCTGATTTTATTGCAGCTAAGACATTGAGTGCTCTTAAAAATGTAACCTCAAATTAAAAGAAGTGAGAAATCCCTTTATGGTCAAAGTTGGGCAAGTTTACTCAAATCATGTGTCTCCCTGTGTGTGTTTGTGGTTATTGTTCCCCTCTTCTCATTCTAAGTGGTAATTGAGCCTAAGAGTGTAATTTAATTTCTGTGTATTTTTTAGTATTTGATTTGAATCAAGTGGCCTATTCAAACTAGATTGTAGTATTTTAGACTGGCTTCCAAAAAATAAGTAGGCTTAAAGAGATATAAGTGAAACTTCTGTGTTTTTAATGGATTTTATACATTTAAATGATTATCTTAGTGCTGAATTGAGCTAACAAACTGCATTTGTTTCTGCTTATGTAATTAAAAACGGTCTCACAAGTGCAAAGCAGTGATTGCAGTAATAGCTTTTCAGAATAGCATAAATGGAGAGAAAATCAGCTGTGGTATCCACAGTGGCTGCACTGGCGTCTGAGTGGGTCTTTTTTCATACCCCAGATATCCTTTTATGATGTTTAACCTTCAGTCGGAACTGCAGAGCATATTTAGTGGTGAAGAGGTTTGCTTCAAATCCTCAACAGAGGTTATCTGGGTGTGTGTGGGGGGGGTTGGGGGGAGTACATCTCTGTGTGTGCATACATTGGATGGGACTGCATAAAAAGTGGGTCAGTTTTATGG
The DNA here is from genome assembly GCF_001444195.1 of Xiphophorus couchianus. Lineage (NCBI taxonomy): Eukaryota > Metazoa > Chordata > Actinopteri > Cyprinodontiformes > Poeciliidae > Xiphophorus > Xiphophorus couchianus. The sequence goes on along the minus strand of NC_040228.1, from coordinate 21,470,807 downwards.
AATTTGGGGAAGGGGAATGATGAATGTAGACTGTGGCCAAGGGATGATGGTTGTGATTAGGGCTGTTGCGGCATGGTTTAGCTAATTGCTGTTTGGAATTAGATGACATAGTAAGAAGCAAAGCCACTGGAGCTGACTAAACACTAAGCTGTACATTAATGCGGCAGTGGAAAGCTGAGTACTATACCAGCGTCTCCTCTCTGTAGCTATATAAAAAATTTGCAAAACATTAAGAATTTTCATGCGGTCCTTAGTGCCACTAAGCTAAAAAATTGCCTCTGACATCATCCAGAAATCTGGAAGAAAACAATAGAAACAAAAAACTGAACAGCATTTCTCCCCCTTGTGGATAATAATGTTTCAGTTCAGAGTGTGTGCAGACAGACTCACAGATAAACCAATTGTCAATCTGTCCGTGACAGACAGAGAGAAAATAATAAAACAGAGTGAGATTAAACAACTCTGAATCTGGATACGTAGATGGAAATTTAAATACAATTTTACTAATTTCATCGAAACACTTGTGTGGTCCTTTTATATGCTTGTATTGCGTATCACATTTACAGTAAATATTCAGTTTTTCTTTGAGACATGAAGGGGGAACAAAGCCGCGATGATGCAAAGGACTAAACCAGAGGTTATAATGCATATGTTGTAAAATGTTTCTATTGTCAAATCAATTGTCTTGTATATACTCATGGCTATTTAACATGACATTAATGCAGAGACATAACAACAGATAAGTAAGTGAAGGGGATACAAGGCACTTGCTTTGTGAATCATTTAGCACAAGAAACCTTCCTCTGCCATGTGTAGAGTGTATAAATTGGTCCACAGCTGTGAGCTGGCTCAAAAACTGCCCTCCTCTGTGTCCATTTGTTTCTGTCATTATGGCTCCTTAATAGACCAACTGAGACACTTTCAGAAGTTTGTTTATATATCACTAAAGACAGCTTTCCACTTTAGGAGGTCTATTTCACCACTAATGTGCTTAGTGTTTCTGCAGCTGTTCACTATTACTAAGATTACAGCTTAACAGTGGTTTTTTAAACTGCTTAATATCAAACATACACTAAATACTAAATAGACTTAACTGAGCTGTAATAACTATTTCTTGTAGGAAATAGAATGGAAGATATCACCATTATGTCAAGGAATCCAGGAAAGCCCATACAAATACTCCTTCAGGAAATACTGTTATTTACTATGGCCTTCACCAGGAAATGTCACAAAGCGCACTCAAGCATTAAGAGCCACTTTAAGGGAATGTCCACTGACTGTAGCAGCCAGGTGCACAATGCTCTGACAAAACGTCATAGATGTTTGCACAGGATCTCATATAGACATGCAAACATATATTTTTTCCCTGATTCTAGTCCTCTCTGTTTTGTTTAATGATGTCGAGGCTTGGTTCTGGAGATGAGAGCGTCTGGTTTCTAACCTGAGGGTCTCATCTTTGCATTTTGCAGACCATAACCTTCAGCACGCACTTGGAGCAGCTGGGATTAGATTCAGCTCCTCCAAGTCTAATGAGTCTATCCAGACTGGAGGTTATTCTCTGCTTCAAGTGGAGGAGTTCATGTCTCTCTGTGTCTTGTTCAAACATTATGGTCGGATAGTGCAGGAGCAGATTAGGACATGTTTGTGATAATGCAGCTTCAGACAAATAAATTAGCTCTATGTTTACCAGTGTGTATAAATTTAGACCTGTGGTCATAAGATATGAATTATGGCCAAACGATTCAAGCAGCTGAAAAGAGCTTTCTTCATTCTGGTTGGAAATAGGGTGAGAAAAGCTTTTGATGGAGCAGAGTGAATGGCCACGATGTGTTTCTTAAATTGGATTCACTCTTCTTCTGTATGTGCTCAACACACCTAACTACAATTGAAGATGTTTCATCATATAGACAAAACTAAATTAGAAAACGACCCTTGTATGTGATAAATGAAACATTGCCTGTCTTTTTACTTCAGATGTATTGGTTATGTTCCTCATTGCCCTGGTTGTGGCCTTTAGCCTTAAAACAATTTTTGAAATTCTTAATTGTCTACTACTAATCAGACACAATCCTCTACCAGATATTTTTGGTATTGTCCAACACTCAAACTTGCGCAGATCACATTTAGACTTCTTGTTGTCTCCTTTGTGGTTTGTCGAGCAATTTTAATTAATTTGAGAGATTCATTCCCTCCTTCTAATTCCTGCTGGATCACAGATATGACTTGCATGAATCTGATAAAAAATTATTTTACTATTGAATAGAATGGAAAGTTAGCTCCACAAACTGTGATGACCTTTCAGGACAATTTTTCAGAACTCAAAAATAACTTTCTCTGAATCGTACCCCTCCTTACTCTTTTTGACGGTTTGGACCATCACTCTCTTGACTTCTTTTAAGTTTTCTTCCTTACGAGCTCCTCTCATTTTATGATTAGATTTTGTTTTCTGTTATTATCAATCTCTGCGCTTCTATGTATTTAACTTGTTGTTTTATTTTATTATTATTATTATTATCGGCAGATGCTACTGTTTGTCCTTATATTATTTTCCATATACAGTAAATTGCCGTTCTTTACTAAGAAGACCTTTGCAAAAAAAAAAGTCTGAGGAGATTTGTCATGCCGGGAATCGGTAGAGCTGTGCCTCCTCTGCCAGGAAAGCAGCCATATGAGGTAGATTGAGCATCTGATCTGAATAACTCAGGCTCACCAAAATTGGACATTAAGATGTTATAAAAACTGCAAGGCCTGATGAGTGTTGTTTTTAGCTGCGATACTTGAATGATATAGTGATAATTTGGAGTAAACCAGCCTTTTGTCTATAATTCAGACTGGTGTTTGTGGTGTTTGTGTGGAGAAAGGTTATTTGGCATTATTTAGCCCCTTAGTAGCAATAACACTTATCTGAAGAAATCTGAGACATGTAAGTGCAGTATTAATATCTATAAGACTATATGGAAATGCACCTTAAAGCTTCCTGCCAAAAAATTCTTGTTTAGTCATAAAGAGCTGAGAGTTATCTATTTTTGTCTACTTACTTATGTTCAATTTCCAATGAAATGACATCTTTCTGGTTCCCCCTCCCCCTTTAGTTACAGAACTGACTTTGTTCAAACTACACAATCAGTACAAGATTTATTTGAAACAAAAAGTGCAATTTTCTGAAGTTGTCTCACGGCATTTGTCTTTTATTTTTTCCTAGTGTTTTTAGTTTTGCACCATTGTTCTCAAGAGGGAGAGAAGAGCTACCTGCTGAACTAGGCCAGGGAGTGACATTTAAACTTAAAGGCTAATGGGATGCCTGTTCCTGCCTTGTGCTCTCTGACTTTTTGTCGGGTCCTCAGACCCGAACTTGCTTGTGCCAAGGCCTTTTTCCAGACTGTCTGGAGGCTCTAATATGCAATCCCTTCCTGACGCAGCGTCTTTGAAATGTTCCAACTTTATTTTATTCCGTCTTCTTCCCCAAATAGCCTCACTAGCAGATACAGCTAAAAAGTCAACACATCTCACACTGAGAGAGGGCCGTGGGGAGGCCGCAAAAGAGAATTCCATTGTCTCCTCTAATGGAGGCTGGGGACTTGTGGAGTTCTGCCCTTACAGTGGTAAAGCAAGCACTCTTGAAGCCAGCCATTTATTCTGTCTAAAGGCTCATTTATTCTATCCCAAGGCTATGTTGTGAAAACATCTCTAATGATGATAGGGATACCCAGTGGGTTAAGATGTAGGAAAGATATTTCATGTCCCGTGAGATGTCTTAGCTTGACCTACTCTCTGACCCTAAGGGCCTGTGCTGCCTAGTGGAGCCAGAAGACTCATTTGACATAGCTCAAAGGGTGTCTTAACCCCCGTGGTTAACCCATACATCACAACTACATATCCTCAAAGTGTCGGATTATCACACAGCGCATAACTTTCTCTGTCTAACATACATTGACACATAGGGTAATGGATTCAAAGTTTTAGCCCATAAAAGTAAAAAAACAAAACAACATAGTTTGGAATGCAATACATGTGCCATTTTCCTATGTTCTTTTTGAAGCAGCTCTTATTTCACTTTGAGTAGTAGATTGTCAGAATAATTTCAACTCTTACTCTTCCCATCAGGACATTGAAACCCTACAATGTTAAGAGCTGGTTGTTAAACACACTTTACTTTAAATGCTTGATCTTAGCTATTTTCAGCCCTAATGGAATTGCTCTCCTCCTAAAAAGGCAATGAAGACTGAAATACTAAAAAAGATAAAAGAAAATCAGGCCTTTTTTCAGTAAGAGGTTGAGTTAAGAGGCTTAAGTGAGGGATGGAAAGAGGCGTGTTTTTGCTTTTGGAAATATCAGTACAATTAGGGGCAGCATATCATTACAAATCAGCCTTGACATTTAGGATACAGGCGAGTAATAATGGAGAATTGTATTTCACTTGAGAGAGAAGCAATATGTATGATGAAGCCCTTCCTCCCAGATGTCACATTCAGTCCTGTAGTACCAGATAATACATTTGTCCTTTGGCCCTTTTGTTCATCCAACGTGTCCAACTAAGTTGTCATGGACTCTATAGGTTTACAAAAGAGGGTTTGTTAAACAGAAAGGTGCCTTTTTATCAATGTGATAAAAACAGACTTAATTTACTAACCTGATCAAATTATTGTGGACAATTTCTTTGGGTTTTTGTTTGGTAAACTTTGACTCAGAATATAAGAAGATACAAAAACAGCATTCAAAATTTTTTGCATATCTTATGTTAGCAGTCATGTGGGTTTCACTGTTTTAAAACAATGTTTACAAAGTTGAAGTTTAAACTCTTCACTATTATTTAACATTTAACACCATTAACATGGTAAATATTCCTTAATCTGCAATCTGTGTGTATTCCCTTGGGAATGTAAATGTTTTCCAAAATGCTGATAACTTTTACAAGTCACGTATGTCCCATGACAAAGTTTGAAATATTCCTGTTGTTTGCAGCAATGATTGTTTGCTCTTGCAGACTGAATGAACAGCAAACATGTGTTGTCATATCATAAATAACAGTTAAACACCTACCTGAAAATTTAACATGACATAAGCTTCCAGGCTGGAAAGTGTCTGTGCAGTGTTCCTTGAACAAAAAGGGTTTGGATTTATTAGTTTTCAAGTGGCAGGAGACCGGTCAGGGTGATTTAGATGAAAATAGTCAAATTCTGGTGAACAGCTGAGTTCTTCAAGGTTTTCAACTCTGTTTTTGAACAAGATAGTGGCACAAAATCAACTCTGTTCTTTTATTTCTCTCAATAAATCATACTCCAAATAGGCAAAAGTGCCTGCACTAAAGTTGCTGCCTTATTACTACAAATCAATTCAGTTGTTAGGGTTCTCTGGATGATGGAGCTGTAGTGACTTACTTCTTTTTGTGCAGGTCAAATGTCCTCCCTGCTTAAAACTGTTGCTTCTCACTTGAGAGTGGTGCTGTGTCATTTTGTCTGAAATTATCCTCTCGGTTTCTTCATTATTGAAGGGCAAGAAGTTGTTAGACAATGTTTCACCACAAGTCCTACTTTTGTATGCTTGCAGCATCGAATAGCAAGTCACTTAACTTGTATTTGAATAAATCAGATTGTTGTCCGTATGTATGGCAGTAAAGTAATTATTCAGTTAATTATTTAGTAATTATTTAGACAACACCTTAAGAATCCCAGCTGAGCATTCAGTTTTACATATTACTCAAACATGGTATTAACATGCTAACAGCATTCATTCACCACTGGCATTTAAATCTATCCTGGTAGATCAGATGATCACCATTGGCATTTAAATCTATCCTGGTAGATCAGATGACTAAAGGCAGATCGTAGTAATCTACATTACTATTCATATTCATAAATAAATGTTAGTTATGATACAGAATGCTTTGTCATCTAACCAATTAACAGGTCTGCTGTTTCTCTTAACATCACAGTTACATTCAGTCACTTGAACTATGTTAATATTAAGACCTTTGACATTCAAAAGTCACCTTTCTGTGGTTTAATTTCAACTAGAAACTCTGTGCACTTAATTTTATAGATTCAGGGGAATGAAATGAGAGAAAAGAGAGGGGGGAAATAGGACTATAAAACTCTTCATCAATTCGTAGCTTTTAAATCAAAAACCATCATAGTGAAACAGTTGATGTTCACTACCACTTAACTTTTGTGGCGTAGGCACATTGAGCAGAGCGAAAATGACTGGACAGTCCCTTCTAGAGAGACTTTGTTTGTAGAAAGTTATTTTTCTTAGCATTTTGTCAAATGCCATCGTCAAATTCATGAAGAATAATTATCATCAAATATACATCAAATATGTAGATGCATGTTTTATTAATCAATGACAACATTAAACAAGTGTGATTTTTGCCTTGTGTATTATAATATTAAAATGTTAGAAGTATGTTGATTTTTCATTGACCAAACTTTATTATGGAAAATGCTCTTTTTCTTCACTGCGACTTCAAAAACTATTGATATTTTTGGAGGAAATTAAGAAAAAAAGACTGTTTTAATATTGAAACTAACGCTTCAAACATATCTTCAGAAAGCTCTGACTGCTTTCACTATTCCACTTTGATTTTCTGCCACTTTTTACTACTCCTGTGGATATTTTCAGTAAAGCAGTTCAGTTAGTGTCACCTTTTCTTCCTCACAGTCTGTTCTTGGTGTTTACAGGAAACCTGAGGGGTAAGGACTGAACCTTAAACCATCTGTTCCAATAATATCATTTCGTCTGTGATCTTGTTAGGCTGTAGCGTTACTAAGACATGCGCCCCAGATAAAGCATAAAGCATCATTGCAGTGCTACATCTGTCCTAGGCACGCACTGAAACAGAGTTGAGGAGACAGACTACTTCTTTTTTTTCTATTAAACACTCAGCCAACTGAATTAAAGGCTATGCTTTATGTGTATGACTGGAGCCACTGAACATCTTGGAAATTGCCAGTGTGAACAAGAGTTCTCTGAAAAATCCTAGACTTTCTTGAAAAAAATGTTGAGTGGACACTGAGACAGACCTTTTCATTGCCTTGTTTTAAAAGGTTCAAAAAATAAAACAAGCTGGTGGCTGTCTATGATTGAAGTGCCTTCTCTGCAGATAAGTGGGATACATCTTCTATAGCTCCCTAAGAAATATACAGAACGAGGAGATGATACATAAACATACCCCCAGCAGTCTGAAAGCAGTTCATACACATTACCCAGAATTACTAAACTGTTTCAGAACTAGCAAATTTAGTAATAACGATACAGTGGGTCTTGCCATGCTGTCTTATTATAATTTATTATAGGTCCTTTTAACACATCTGCAGAAAATGGTTATATATTGCTCTGGTGTGTAGCTGATACGCATCCCCTGAGAGCAATCTTAACTTAATACAAATCTGGCATGCTTTTTTGCTACTTGTGATGAATGTCCTCTGATCATGGATTCTGAGAGTCTCCACTTGGTGGTTAATCTCAGCGTAAAGAAAATATGAAGAAAAGCTGCAAAGCATGATTTGTTACCCGTTTTATCTACTGAGCCTGCAATATGGTATTCATACACCTGCAGAACTGGACTCATTTTAAATGACAGCTAAAAACTAAGCTTGCACAATACTTTCTGGTGCACTGGATTGACAGATTCAGCATTTCTCAGACAGCCTCACTGGACACATTGCCAAGCTCTGATAGGTAATTTCTGAGGCACAAGCCTTATCTGTCTTCCCTCCCCACCCTTCACAGAAGTGGAGAAAGTGGAAAAGAGACGACAGGAGATGAGAGTAGGTGTGAGAGGAGGTAGATACATGTAGTGTGATCTGAGGTTGCTGTCTGCCATAGTCTGCTGCTTTGTCCTGCAGAGGCTGAAACAACATAGCCAGACTTATCTGGGTCAGTAGTATATATCAATCCTGCAGCATACAGCCAATCACCTTCTGATCCTATTAAAAACAATGAGCAGTTATTAAGCTACCATACTTAGATGGAGGTCAAAGTTGTGAATGAAACATTTTTCCTTGCATAGTTTTAACAAATTATTTTATGCAATATAATTGCTTTTTCCTTTCATAGTTGTATGTGTACAGTAAGCACTCAGCTAAAAAAAACAGTATTTCTTTTGCCAATATAAAAAACAGTCAAGTGCAAAGGGCTGGCTGCCCACACAGAAGCTCAAGTGAACATCTGTCACAGCTTGTTGCTCAACTGTTTGTGAAACAATTTCCAAATTGTTTGTGAATCAAAATAGTTTTAGGAGGGACATGTTGTATCATCTCTGCTTTATTCAAATCTGTGCAGAGTGTGGTTGAATGAGTAGCATAATTCTAACAGCCTCAAAGTGGATTGCCCTTTTCTTTTTAATGCACTAACATGGTTTACTGCTGTGGCATAAGGAGAGAAACTCTAATGCATACAGTGGAATATTGCACTGCTTGGATACCCACATTGTTCTTAGCTGTTAACACAAATAATAAGAGTCTATTGTTCATTTACATGCCAGTCTTTAAGGTATACTGTATGGTATTATAACCATACAGATGCACTTTATTGCAAAGATTTGAATCTACTACATTTTGGCAGATGTAGTCTTTTATAGCATTTGATTATGTAACATTGTAAAAGGCTCCCTTTAGCCTTGTCTTAATGGCTAGAAAGAGATTCTAGGCATAAAAAGGCATAAAAAGTTTCAGCATAAAACGTCCAACGATCTGATATTTTCATTGGTGTATACATCGTGTTGCAAATTATTATGGAAGTGATATTTTCTCAGATTTTCTTAAATAGTCAATGCAAATGATGGTCAGTATAATTTTCAAGTCATTAACTATTACAGTATAAATCAAATTTTACTGAACAAAGCTCCCCATGAGAACAGTATATTTTTTTCAAAAATAAAAACTCAAAATGCACTGTTCCAAATTATTATGCACAGCAGATTTTCTAAACATTTTATGGATTCTAAAGAACTGCAAACAGTCATTCTTTGAATGTGCAGCATTAAGTGGTCACATTTACTAACATCAAAAGCTATTTCAATCAAAAACATCTTAACAGACCGAGTTACATGTTAACATAGGACCCCTTCTTTGATATCACCTGCACAATTCTTGCATCCATTGAACTTGTGAGTTTGTGGAAAGTTTCTGCTTGAATTTCTTTGCAGGATGTCAGAAAACCTTCCCAGAGCTGCTGTTTTGATATGAACTGCATTCCACCCTCAGATCTTCTGCTTGAGGAAACTCCAAAGGTTCTCAATAGGGTTGAGGTCAGAGGAGGATGGTGACCACACCATGAGTTTTTCCCCTTTTATGTCCATAGCAGCCAATGACACAGTGGTATTCCTTGCAGCATGAGATGGTGCATTGTCATGCATGAAGATGATTTTGCTATGGAAGGTACGGCTCTTCTTTTTGAATCATGAAAGAAAGTGATCAGTCAGAAAGTCCATATACTTTGCTGAGGTCATTTTCATACTTTCGGGGGCTCTGAAGGGGCCGACCAGCTCTCTCCCTATGATTTTGGTCCAAAAAATGACTCCACCACCTCCTTGCTGACGTCACAGCCATGTTGGGACGTGGTGGCCAACCACCACCAATCCACTACTGCGTCCATCTGGACCACCCGGGGTTGTACAGCAGTCATCAGTGAACAAGTCTGTTTGAAAATTAACCTTCATGTACGGCTGGGCCCACTGCGACCATTTCTGCTTGTGAGCACTGGTTAGGAGTGGCCGAATAGTAGGTTCATTCACCGCAAGCCTCTGGAGGATCCTCCACCTTGATGTTCCAAAGCCACCAGCGGCTTCAAATAACTGTTTGCTGCTTTGTAAGGGCATTTTAACAGCTGCTCTCTTAATCCGATAAATTTGTCTAACAGAAACCTTCCTCATTATGCCTTTATCTGTACAAACCCATCTTTGTTCTGAATCACAAATGTCTTCACAGTATGATAACTCTTCAGTTTTCGTTAAATATCTCATGTTTTCATACCTTGTCATACGACACTACACTATCTGATGATTTTGTCAGCAGAGAGATCCTTTCTCTTTCCCATATTGCTTGAAACCTGTGGCCTGCTTAATAATGTGGAACATCCTTCTTAAGGAGAAGGATATTTTTATTGTGTCACCATACAATTAAACAATTTGGCCTTCATCAGCAGCTCTCATCAGGCAACAAAACACCTCTGTATTAGTTAGCTAATACAGAGTGTGAACAGAGAAATTCAAGAAACTAGTCTCTTAACAGTTATGGGAGAAATTCATTTAGGATTTCAGCTTTATTTAAAAACACGTACTGTCTTGCTTGTGGCATAAACCATTTGAGGATCAATGAACTCCTCATGCACAGTGCATTTGTAATGAAGTGAATAGGTGGTAATTTATTCCATAAATGACAGAAGATCCTGAAAAAAACCTGTGGGATTAGAAATGTTACATAAAGACTTTATTCTGCAGGAGAGCATAGTGACCCTTTCAAAATTAGTCATTGACTGACAGAATTATTGACTATGATTTCTTCTTAATTCCATGTCAACATGGAAAATGTTTGACATCTGTTTAGGCAACACAAAGAGGTATTTTATGGATGCACCTAAAAATTGTCTGTTGAATTGATATCAAACATTTTGGGCCACATTGACCCCAAAGAAGTGTTTTCTATTTTAATAAAGTGTATAAAATGAAGTCAAAGGACACCCAGAAACATACACAGCTGGTTGAAAGGAAACTGTATTTTCTACGGCATGTTGAGCCATGTTGAACCGTGTTGAAATATCTCTATGGTTAATCCAACTTCCATAGTGAGAAAAAGCAATAATTTCAGCAGACAACAGGAAGGCCAAACAAAGTACAACAAAATTGCTCTGTTTTATTCTTTTGACCTTCATAACCTCTATGTGTTATGGAACTGCTGAATTCAGAAATGTTGGCAGGCATTTGGATGCTCAGGGGAAAGCGAAGTATCTATTTCTTGTCAAAAAGCAACAACAAAAAAATAAAGATTGGAAATTGGCTTCCAAATCCTGAGCAGTGTATGTCGTGAGTATATTCTTGGTGTCAGCACAATATTTGTGTAAAGGTAAACAATAATGCACATTCAACTTTTTGTTTGGCCGAAAAGTCATGACAAGAGAAAACACTGTTCCCTGTTGACTGAGGTGTTTCCGAGGAACTGATAGTATTGTTATCTGTGAGAAGAGAAACAACAGGAATAAAAATACTATCGGGGCATTTCTATATATCTATGCCTATCTATTTATCTCTATTTCTCCTCCCTTGCTAGATCTATATATGCACATGTCCAGACTCACTCTCCCTGGCCATTTATCATTGTCCTGTGTCCAACTGCATGCTCATCACTTCTTGGCTTATGTGGCTTCCAATCTTTCCACTTTTCTATTTTCAACTTAGTAAATCTCCTTTCTATACTTATCAAGCATGCCTCTGGGTTTCTTTGTCAATCAGAAGAATTTCACTTTTTATGTTCCCACTGGATTTCTTTTTACCTCCAACAGTCTTTCGATGTGATGAGGTTCGCTGTGTATATGCCATCCTTGTGATTTGCATATTGTGATGTTTAGAGTGTCTGCAGCTGTGATCTTATCAACCAAGAGAAGAACCTAAGCACTGATACCAATTGTATGTGTGACAACAAAAGGAGAACCATAAACAAAGTATACCTCTACAGACTTTTTTCTCCTGATAGCTAATGATAAAAAATAAAAGTGTGAGTCCAGTGAAAATACTTCACAAGAACAAACCGGGTTTAGGATCATTAGATGGAGGAAGTGCACGGAAGAGAGAGGCAGTGAGTGACAGTGGCATAAAAAGCATGTTTGATGTTTCTGTCAACACTCAAGTGAAAGTATTTCCTCAAGAGCTCCTTTCTGGGCTTCATGTCCGCCCTCTCTCATCCCTTTTGCAGTCTGGCATATTGAAAGAGTTGGAACATAGAAAGACATGGGTTAGGGGAAGATGGAAAAAAGAAGGTGGTCATTAATACTAAGGGAATTGATCTGCTCAGGTCTCCATGGGTTTAGCTGTCAGCAAGTGACTGTAGTGAGCTCATTATCCATCTCTGCTCCAGGTAATTACTGACTTGTTTTGATCGAAAAGCATTTAATTAGTTGCTCATTAGCATTGTTTAATTAAACTCACCACATGCCTTTTATAACTCAGGAGTGTTCCTTCCATACTTCATTAGTTGGTGTTGGAAAGTGTTTATATTGGGATCCAGACAAAGTGTGTAGGCATGAGCATGTTCTTAGCCATCATTTGCATTTAGCAATAGAAAGGAATTAGCATATTGTTTTCCAAGTTTTCTTATTTTGAGAAACATTGATGAGGCATAACAATATGACCAATGAAAGGTCATATTGGCAAATCACCTTTCATTGAATAAATTTGCGGTTTTATTTTAATGAAAAAATACCAAAACATTACTTTATTATCTCAGGGCATGTGCCACAGTAGGAAATCACATTTTGAATCAGTCAAGCAAACAGTTGTTTCAGTGACACACAGAGGAGCTTCAGTGGCAGGAAGGGTAAAGAGTCTGAAGAGCTGTATAAATATGAAATGAGACAGCGAGAGGGATTCAAAATGGACAAGTAAAGACAGCCTCTCAGGTTTTACTGCACACCTCTACCCTTTCTTATTTTCTATCGTCTGTCTCTGTCTCCTTCTGTTTTAGACTTCTTTTTTACTTTATTCATGTTCTTTAAATCTCTTCATGTCATCATAACCCTCCCATACTGACTTTCCCATAAATGATCTCCTAAATATTCAATGCAGTACCAAACTATTCCCTTTCTTTCTGTCACTGTCTTTCTGTCTATCTTTTTTCCTTTGCTTCTCCCACTGAGCAACGACTGACACACTATTCTTCCAGCTGAGTGGTTTATAGAAGGTGTGTTTAAATGCATGCGTGTGTGCATCAGCATATGTGACGGTGCATATATTTGTTACCACATATGTGTCTGTTCACACGCTGGGATAGTGCAATGACTGAGCAGTCTTAGTTTTGTTTTCTTAGCACGTCCTGGCGAAATGTGACAGTGAACAAAGTGTCAGTGTGTGAGGACAGACTGAAAGCCAGCCTAGAGCGTCATAGCATGAAGCAGATCTGAGCGTTGGTAGCTTGGGACAAACGCTATCAGTCTGTGTTGTACGGATGTCTCAAAGTAGACCGCATGAAGAGACAAGGGTGAAGCCAATGAGGATGTAAGGACAGGGAGGATATGGCAGACTTTGGCGATTTGGCAGTTATTTCTGTCTGGGCATCACATTACATCACTGGGTGCATAGATGAAAGGATAATGAGGATGTGCCTCTTTTAAAGGCTTTAGTAATGATTATTTTCAATGTAATTTTCAATTCAACTGAGACTTACTGATTCTGCAGTACATGAGTTAAAACAGATAAAGTTTGCTTCTGTTTAAAATGACATGCTTTTTTTGTTACTTTCTGACTTTAAATCAAACTTAACCTGTCTTATCTTGGGCTAGTTAGAATACCAAAATTGTAGGCAACATGTTTTTCTTAAAATTTTTCCTGAGACACATTCTTTATGGAAAAAAAAAACTTTGTAATGACCACATTTACTTTGTTGTGCATAAGCGCAAACTTTTCAAGTTCGACAGTATGTTTAAAATCATTGTCTATCAGACTTTTTTTGTCCATAGCTTTGACTTCATGATAAATGTTGCTTCAATATTGCTTCAATATTTTCAGACAATTTTCTGTCCACCAGTAATAAATTTTTATGTAGACTTTTGCGGGTCTCTCCTTCTCCGATAGCATGCTCCTCCGAATGTCAGTGTTTTGTTGAGAACCAATGTCTGTTTCCATCTGTTTTGGGAATCAGTCATGTGTCTAAAAAAAGGGGGCCTCACACAACATCGCAGAAGATTGTAGTGGCAAGATGGGGGCATCTGGGACCCCTGTGCGCCACCATGCTTGCTGATACATTTTGCACCACAAAGCTTTCATCTCTGGGACACAGAACCTGCTGTCCTGAATATATTAAATGGTCTTTCCCCATAGTGTCTAAACTGTGCATAATTGCTTGAAAAGAATAATTTGGAGCCGTCAGTTTTCTGGAAATTGTACCAAATCATAAATCAGACATTTCCTAGCTGGTATCTTGCCTGATTGGTTTTGTTTATTTCATGATGTTGTACAAGAAACCACTATACTTGAGGATTTCCCTAAATGTGTCCCAATTTAACTCAAATGTTGTGGATTAATTTGTCACATCCCTACAAGCCATGACATCATTATAATCTGGGACTTCCCAGTATGTGAGTAAGAGAGAAAATGCATGTACTATTATCATGATGTATATTGGCTTGGTCTTTAGCAGAGGGTTGTGTCACCTATAATTTGAGACGACCCTGGAATGTAAAGGTCAACTCTGGCTTCCCCTAACTGTAGAAAGACAGAGTAAGATTAGTGCATCTAAACTTGGTCGAACAAAGTAAAAACAAATTCTCAAAAACTAATCTCATCATTCTGCTTTATTGCAAATAGAAATAATTGGTAACACTTTATTTGATGGGTTGTGAATAAGATAGTCATGACACTGTCATAAACATGATATAACACCTGTCATGAACATGAGTAAGTCTTCATGAATATTTATGACTGTTGTCATAAAGTGTCATTTGGTAAATCATGACACTTTTAATACAAAGTTGACATTATTTAAAATGTCTTCGTTATGACAATTTGACAGAAATCATGATCTCACATACATTTGTTATAAAAGTATTACTGATTAAACTTTAGCTTTAATAACATAAAGCTGCATAATTTTTAAAGTTTAAAAATGATCAGTAATACTTTTATAACAAATTTATGTGAGATCATGATTTCTTGGTTAATGTCAAGTTGTCATAACAGACATTTTGAATAATGTCAGCTTTGTGCTAAAAGTGTCATGATTTACTGAATGACACTTTATGATAACAGTCATAAATATTCATGAAGACGTCATGTTCATGACAGGTGTTATGTCATATTTATGACAGTGTCATGACAGTCTTATTCACAACCCGTCAAATAAAATGTTACCAAATAATTTATCTAGTTTATCTAACTGGATTAAAATCAGAAATATTCTTTCTGTTCTAACCTAACAGTGAGAATAAATAAATATTTATTTATTAAATTAATCACACTCTAGAACTGTGAGTTATCATCAAATTTATATCAAATGTACTTATTTATTTTGAACAGACAAAAATAGAACTAAGAAAGAAGAAAAATAAATAAATACAAATATCATGCCCAGTTGACATGCAATTTTATATGATGTGTTCGAAAAGGAATAGGTAGAAGATACAAGACCTTATGATTTCCTGTCCCTTTCATACTCGTCAACTTATAATCAAGTAAATATACAAACATCAGATAGTCATGATTAATGACTGTGGCTAACTTTGTAAGCTTAAAATGTTAAAATGCACATTTTCAAGAAAAGTTTAAGAAAATGTTTTATTGCCTCAAACATCTCAGTTTTCATTTGTCTTACGACTGACAAAAGCCTGTTGCTCTTCACTTTACTATACTGGCATGTCCTTTCTTTCAAGACAAATCATTCCATCTCATCTGGATTGTGTCGTTTTGGAACATGAACATTGACTCTAAGCACCTGCCACAGATACTCAACAGGACTGAGACCTGTGCTCTGTGAGGACCACTTCAGGGCTCTAACTTTCATCTCCCTCAAATGGTTTGTGGTCAACTTTGTTATGCTTTGGGTGATTATCTTGCTGAAAGACATAGCAGCTACCTAAAGCAAGACTTACAGCAGATTTCTTTCAATTATTCTTAAAAATGCCAATACACTGCTCTTTTTTTCATGATTCCCTGATTACAAATTAGGTTCCCAGTGCCATAAGCAGTAAACAGCCTGATGACATGATGCTCCCACCACCATATTTAACAGTGGAGGATTCTCCTTCCCTTCTCTAAACAAAAGCAACATACTTGTTCCCAAAGAGCTCAAGCTTAGCCTCAACAGACCAAAGAATAGACTTCCAAAACACATCACATGTTTATGAGTTTACTCAGGTGTGTTGTGAAATTTAACTGAATGTTAGAGAAGGTCGAAATTATTAGTCCTCCTGGGCTTTGTCATTTTCTTGTTACAACATAGCACATCATAAAGTGTTCTGATCAAATGTTGTGGAGATTTTGTCTTTGCCCTTTTGGAGGCAAAAGATGTATAAACAGCTTTCATAATGGTCATTTTAAGTTTTGTGTGATTTCATTAGGGAGGCCACTTCAACTGGCTCCTCTTGATGTGGAGATGCAGCAACTCGACTCTCAGCCCATCCCCAATGAACAAGTTTCTGACCGCTCTTATCTGTGATCCCGTTCCTTCACTCATTACCCAAAGGTGTGACAATAGATGAGGTTTGGAACATAGATTGACCAGGAAACCAGAGAAGGCATTCTACCCTTTCCTTGCTCTACATCATGGTCTCAGATTAGAAGATTCTGATCTTAATCTCCATTTATATATGCATATATATGTATGTGTGTGGCTAAGAAATTAAACTAAACCAGCCTTTTTGACCTACATTAATGCTATCTTCAAGTTGCTCATCTAAACTCTGATTCACATTGCTTCTGGCTTTTAAGCTTATATGAGGGAAGCATCTGCAAATCTATTTGTTTGGAGTTTTTGAATAATAGTTTCAGCAAAAAAACAATTTAATGTTCTTGTTTTTATTTGCGTATTTCTTCCTCTCATTAGAGATGAGCTCGTCGTGACCCCTCCAGCAGTGGCAAACAATGAGCCACAGCATGCAATCCTCAGCTTTGTGGCTGTATGTTGAAGCTGGAGTACTAATATACAATATCAAATTACCTTGTATTATGTCTCTACTGTTTAGCTTTGAGGAAGCCATTATGATCCCCCACGCAGCAGCTGCCTTCGCTCTCTCATCTCTCTCGATCCCTTTCATTTATATACATCAAGCTGCCATCTCCTCAGAGTTGAATTAAATCTTTGAGCAATCTCATCACTCTCTGCTGTACTTTGCTCTTTACTTTTTGCAGCACATTTGCCAAAGTTGCTTACCGCTCCCACAGTGGAATTTGTCTTCATAGGGCAAAGGAGCAGGAACAAATAGAGAGCCAGGGGCATTGTGAATTCCTCCTGACAGCAGAAGGGGTTCTCCTTTTGCAGTGGTACAGAGGCAGAGCTGCAACCAGATCTAGGAACTGTAAGACCCATCCAGTTGTTAGGGAGTGTTGGAAGTGTGCAGAAATAAGCCTTTGGGTAAAGAAGCGGGCTGCATGTTAAGCATAGTCACAGAGTAGTGAAGGGAAAACAGCAGCATAGCGTGTGCATGTGCAGATGCAGATGCACATGCAGGCAAACATACTGATGTGTATGAATGCATGTCAGCTTACCAAATTTGTATGTACATAGAAGAAATGGGCACAGTGAGAATACCACACTCCTCTGCTTGCTCTCCAAGTCTAATGGAAAGACGAGCACATTCAAACCAATTCAGCAGGCCTCTTCACATACTGAGAGGAAAAGTAGAGACATAAGTTTGCAGAGGGGAAGAAAGAAGAGGAAGGTGGACGGGAAAAAAATCTATGGTTTTACTCATACGTTTGAAATAGGAAGGTACACAGTGTTCGAAGAGCGTTGTGGCCGACCTTCAGGTGCCCTGCTGCTTTTCTTTTATGTGTAGAACAGATTACCAAATGATTTTCAGTGGGTAAAATGAACTCACTGATGCATTGCACTAATTTCATTTAACATATAAAAAAAAACAGAAGAACAGTTCCTACTCACTTGCCATGGGCAAGGTGAAAATGCAGGGGTGTGGGGGTTGGTTTCTGAGTGAGGGAAACATGGTGTCAGCACTTTGTGTTGAGTGGAGTGAGAATAATAGATAAGCCAGGAGCCATCAATTCATTCCTCCACATATTAACTGTTTTCATCTATCGCTACATATTCTGAACTTCAGTCTTTTAATCGTGTTTCGATCTCTCCAGAGGAGGGTTTTGGGAGAAGTTACTGTCACTGTGCTGCGTTCGATGACAACACATGTATGCGCAAGTTTATGAAGCCAGAGCTCATCATCGTAGAGCAGAAATCCAGATTTTTCTTGCAACATCAGCACAGCTGTACTGGCTGTGGAAGAGATGCTTCTTAGTGATTTGTACTGCAGAAAGAGTTAAGATGGCCGTGCTCTTGACTTAGACTAATCCTATTACTCGAGAGTGGTGCTCTTAGAGGGCTTCAACCTCACATTTATTGGCAATCCTTTGCCATCATAAAGCCTTTTAGCCTTTGGCTGGGCCATTGCTCTTATAAATCTAGCCGATTTCCTGATGTTTACTTGCAGACATATGTATGCTTACCTTTTTCAGCTCTCAACATCACTGCATACATCACTCAACTACAAGCTTCCAAACATTCCTTGAATTTTAGGTTATTTTACTGCTTACCATGTAGTTGTGCAGTTTCATTAACACCATCCTGACAGAAAACAAGTAAAAGTCAAAGAAAAAGAAGGTTCAGAAACAAACAGCACTGGCTTTAATGCTTCTAATTTCCTCCTTAGCTGATCTCTAAATGCTTGTGCTTTGTCACTGCCACTAAACCACCGAATAAATTCACAATTTCACCTCCCTCTGCCGTCTTCTTCTTGCTCTCTAATTCATCTCATTTCCGCCTTGTGGTTGGTTCGTTCCCCCACCTCTTCTAAGTACTGGCTTCTCAAGCGCCCGGCTAGTGCTGCTACTGCTCCGTATTCTGGGGCCGTCGTGTCTCCGGTGGAGAGTGATTGTGCCAGTGGCAGAGAGGTCAATTGGAAGAAATTGCGTTGCAGCCACCGTGGAGCTGAGGCGGGGGAGAACAAACTGGATATTAGCCCAATCCTTGTAGGCTGGCGTGTTTACACCATCTACCCCAACCCCCACTCCCCCACAACTCTCAATAGATACATGTGTGCACCCACTTGCATTTCTTCACTTTGGTTTTGTATCCTTTTCAGAGAATCTTTAGTTGTCTTTGGACACTATCTTACGTTTAAACATGTTTTCATTCCACATGTCCACACAGACATGCAGTGATTGTGGTGACACCACATATCATTTCGACAGTTCCTGCTCATCCTTGCAGTCTTGTTAATAAAGCCTGCAGGGTAAAGCCACACAACTCAAGGTTTCTGTTTCTTTACCCCTTGTAGCATCAAACGATCAAAAAAAGGTTAATTCTTGTTTTTGGTGGCACTGCTTGTGTGGCCTGCTGACTTTGCTCCCATCCCAGTGGACAAAAATACTTCTCAAAAGGTGTTTATGAGTTCACATGTGTTATTTCATGTTTTGTGTGAATGCAGGCAGTTTTATTCTGTCACTTGAAGTCACAGAAAGAAGACACCCAGTAGACAAAAGTTTTGCCTATGTGCTAAATGACTCATTGAATTTTACATTTGAACATTAACTTTCTGTTGGCAAAGGATCTTATTAATCTACAGGTCTCAGTTATAAGGTTTTCATTTAAAATGTTATTTATTTTAGCGGTTCAAATCAAAAGGAGTGAAACATTCAGCAGTTATTGAGACTTTCTGCAATTAATGGAAGCCACAATGCATAATTGGTAAAGATGGTGGATGTTCAGAGGTTTGTGTATGCTTGGATGGAAAAGATGTGTTGGGAATTGACGTGTAAGCAACAGGGATAACTGCAATTGTTAGAGGACAAAACATTGTTTATAACACTGTAGACACTATTCATAATTAAACTTGATGATTATGTCAGCTAGACAACCCTTACCAAGACTTTTTATAATTATGCTGTCTGCCAAATGAAGTTTCACAGATGCCAACTAGGGCATTGTAGTAGTACTTATTCTGTATAGAAAACCTTCCAAAAAACAATGCATACTTCTGCCAGTTTGACAGCTCAATGTTTTGTTTTTTTTCGTTCACAATCAACAGAATAAGTTCAGTATATCTGATTAAGTTACCCAATGTATCATCATTTTACTACCAGCATAAAATCCAGGGCATCTCTGCCAGGGAAAGGAGGCTGTGCGCCGCCCGTTTGATCTGATAGCATTATCAGTAAGCTTCATACACATTTTAATAGAGGTTGGCAAAGGCAATTTCCGGCTTAGACCTTTTGTTGTTGTGATGAGTAATTAACAATGGCCTACAAAGATGTTGATGTGAATATTTAATAGTTACAAAGCAGGGGAGTGAACAGACAGCGTTAAAATTACAACACATGTATAATTCATGCTTGCTGACAGTGATTGGACTGTCTTGTGTCTCGTTTCTTTGTGTGCACCCTCCCACTCCTCTGTTTCCCTCTCCCTCTATATTCCATTGCACGTTGGCCTTCCCATGTACAGAGGAAAACGTAATGTGAAGTGCCACTTTATATCTTGTTGCGCATTTTATTCTTGGTAATGATTGGTTTTAATGTACTGCAGAGCAGAGAACTGAGGCTAAAGTTGTAACACACCACTCAGCAATGATCTGTGTGATGGATTAGTTGAGAAATGGCTCTAATTCCGATTCAGTTATGAGTGATTTTGTAGGATAAGATTTTACCTCTAATTTTTGTTCATGCTCTCTTTCTTGGAGCCTTCACAGATTCGAGCTTCACAACTTTTAGACGGAAGCCCAAATATCCTGCCTTCCTCTGAATTTTCTTATGACCAGCAATCATCCAGACCCTGTTACCTCTTTTTGTTGATCTCTCTCTCTCTTTCTCTCTTCAACTGTACCTTTTTCCATTTCTTGCTCTGACTTGCTGTTTGCTGTGGCTCTCTTATCCTCGTGCCCCAACTATCTTAGTCTTTTCCCAGTCCAGGAACACCAGGACAGTCTCTCATTTGCAGAACTTTCTCCAGTGCACTTTTTCATTCAACTTTTTGAACATATTTCACACATTTAGATGGTCTCTGTTCCTCATCCACTCAGCTGCTCCACGGAATAACAAATGCATTTCCTCTCGTGAAACTGGATAGAGAGAGCTGGGTCCAAAGACCAGATTATACCCGATTGGTTTTCACCAGTCTTCTCACACATACAACACAGCAAATGGAGCAAATAGAATAAGATGGATGGAGTAATTAGAAAAGAACGTAAGGTTTGACATTTATTACTTGCTTCTTAGTTCACATATTTTCTCATTTCCTTGAAGCTTGGGTCTTTGGTTCACTTTTTTGCAACTAAAATTGATTGCCTTGTTGCACAGCATCTCGTTTTCACACTTATATTCTCACCCTCTCTTTCTCTTTTTGTCCCAAGCCAGTTGGAGGAAGTAAATAAATATTGATTTGATCCAGCTAAAGTCAACTATCTGGGTTGGTGTTGTACAAACTGTTCCCTTTTATCTTTGCTTCCTGCTGTATTGCTTGCATATGTTTAATTGTGTAGGAAATTCAATATTCACTGTTACAAAGATGGAAAATACAAATAATCATGCACTGGTGTTTTATGATAATTTATCGTGGTTGGTTGTTTACTTGCTGCAAAAGGAAATGCGAAAATATGTTTTCTTCTGGTTGTCTAGCAACATTTTTTTAGTGGACGTTTCAAAAAGTAAGAATTTGTTGTTTCAAAAAAAATGAAATGTCAAAACAAGTCAGTTTCTTACAGAAAAAATTACATTTTGTCTTGGACACTGGGATCGAAACTGCAGGGCATATACCAACTTTTTTATGTTTCATATATTTCCCATAGCAGTGAACCAGTACAGACACTACGGCAATAGATATGGGCCAAACACAGTTTGCCTGAACACATGCAAAGAAAAAAAATGCAATAATAGAATGGTATTTACCAGTTAAGACTCAGTGGTTCACCGGGAATGTTTATTGAGGTCATCCTGTAGTCATGTTAGAGATTTCAATTATGTGGGTTTTAGTAACTATGCTATTGGAAGTTACAGAAATAGTGAAAGTAAATACATACAGAATTTAACATTTATTAATACTTTAATTGTTAATTTATTCAACAAAAATCTGCTCTATTATACACCATGGGAAGAAAGGAAGTCAGTGGAGGCAGTGTGATGTTTGATTGTAGGCCATGCACACTCTTTAATGAAAACTGTTCTCTTATATTGGTGTGGACATCAGGAAATACATTTCATAAACAAAATCTACAGTATTCCAATATAAAAAATGTTCAGAAATTGTTTGAGAAGCATTATAATAACTTTGAGGTGTGGGCTTGACCATAGATCTTAGTCCAGTCAAGAATCCCTGGGATGTGCTGGATGAACTAATTAGTTAAATGATCCTCAGATAAGAACCTGCTACCAGACACATTAGTAGACCTTTGGGGGTCTAATGGAGGCCATTCCTCAACAAATTACTTTGTTGGTAAAAAGTAGAACAAAACACAATTGTGTAGGTGGTTATAATGCTTTGCCTAAATAGTGTACAAACTTTGATTTTTCAAAACATCTTGAATTTTTGTACATTTATTTCTTTACACAGTAAAAACAACTGATTATAGAGATTTTATGTGCATCAAACTAAAGGGTTTGATGCACATGTCGACAAAGTACAGATGTCTGTGCAGATGTTTTATGTTGAGTGTGCCGATGTGCATAATGTGCTCATTAAATCAATGACAGCAACACATGTGTTTCAGTTCATTCGGTCTGCATGAGGCAGAATCCTAATTCAATCTGCCGCCTCCCTGGTTAGCCACATGTGCTAATGCCTGTACCAGACCTTGATGCAGCTTGACACCGCTGTGCTCAAGATACAGGCTGTTTTGGAGGCTGTTGCCAGGATGGCTTTCTGAGATAGTGAGCCACTGGGAAATTTGGCGTGGAGGGTTTTATATAATGGGTGTTTCAGTAGAGGTGAGTGGGGTTTTTAAAGGTGGTTAGAGACTGGAAAATATTTGGACTCATAAGCACTCTGGGGAAAACTTGTTGACCAAAGAGATAGAAAATTCATTAGAGTTTTCATTTTACTTTTAATCAGTGAGTTCAGTGAGGTAATAGAGCTAAAGTAACAGTTGTTAATAAAGACAGCCAATGTCCATCATGATCTGGATGTTGTACTGTCACAACAAAAGAGCAGGCAGCACAATCTGAACCTAAACAAAATAAAATAAAAATAAAAACTAGTCAAAAAGAATTAAACTATTAGTGGAGAATCTAAATAGTTGACGCTTTTGTTCTCAGCTTAAGAGGGTAAGTCATCCTTGTTATAGTGTCAGCGCTGTCACCTTTGGTTTGGTGGAGACACAAGACAAATCTGACCCAGCACTGGCCTCAATGACACACTAATGATTGAGACAAAGAGACAATGGGATCAGAAGACCATTGCTGGACTCCTGTTAGAAGAAAAGTCATCATTAGAAATTGAGTCACTGACATTCACTCTTCAGACGAAGGAATAATAGCCCCGGCTCAATGATTAAATCAGACTCCAACCCCTCCAATTGTACTTTAATGAAAGTACAATTGGAGGTACAAAGTACAAAGCAGATTTCACCATAACTCCACAAACTTGGATGGTAGGGTCAGAAAAAGCTTCTCTACATTTCTGAATTATTTTGATTAGCCTACTGTAATGTTAAGACTTCAAGTGGGAAAACTTGTTCTATCTATTTGCTTGTTTTGTCATGATAAAAATGCATTTTTTTTATCACGATTGAAATACTTTTGATACGTATTATCATAAGTATGATGATACTTATAAGTATATAGATTGTTTTCATCATTTTAAAAATAATACAAAAAGGCTGCAGAATAATCTAGAATACCTATAGTACAATTTTGATTCTACTAATCTCTTTAATAAATATAACTTTCCTTAAAAACTACCATATAAATTACTTTTTCTGTGAATGCTGATAGCAAGCTGGCTGGCTGAGCTCAGCTGGACTAATCAACCCACTCATATCATCTTGTTCCATTTGTATTTTTCTATTAAGAGTGTAATGGTAAAAAAGAAGAATATGCTGCTCGCTTGAAAAATGTAGCTAAATTAATGGATAGGCCTATGTAGATTTTGTTTTAAATTCAGTGTGTTGGTTGGGTATTAAAAGTAAAACACCAGTACATAGAAGTAAACGTATACCTGTAAAATGTACGGTAATATGTACGTGGTAATTTTTTACCATGTAAAAAATTATTTTTTTTACATGGTAAAAAAAATAATTGTCTTTTTTATATTGCCTAATTGGATAATCATGCAATTTGGGTACAATCATGCCTACCCAGCTTATTTTTGCTCATTAGGTAAGAACTGAATAATGTTCCATAGATTCGACTAGTCAAATACTCAGAACCATTTCCTATTCAAGATTGACTCCAATCATTTGAATTTATTTTGCCTAATGAAAGTCTATTTCCAAAATGTTGCTGATTAAGTTTTGCAGAAGTTTAAGTTTTTAATTTTTTTCTTTTTAAATATCTAGATAATTTTTTCTGCTAGTCAGCATCTGGCTTTGCCTGACTTGATTGTAGTACATGTATGTGTGCCTGTTCATGTGCACATGGCCGTCTGCATGCACATGAAGTAATGGAAGGCTAGGAATGGATTAGTCTTAAGCTGATAGAAGCAGATCTGTCTGGTTCAAGTGAGGAATGTCTTCAGCCTGGCTACGACTGCAGAACCACAGACCAGCATGTTCTCAGTGTCTCTGCCTTAGTGTCGCCATAAAATGGACAATATTAATTCACTCCAAATATTAGTTTTCCTGCTCATTACAGAGTTGGATGCTCTATAACTGAACCCACAGCAATCCTCCAGGATGGAGACAGCAGGATGTGTTTATATGTGCATCAACCCAGCTACACTGCAGTGCCTCTGGTTTTGTTTTCTCCTTTTTTGGCTTTAAGAGAACATTTTGCCCCTGTGCACTTGTTGTTGTTTATTCTTAAGGACATAAGTAACAATATAGTGCTTTTGACGGATTTGTATGATTACGCCAAATTGCGTGCACTTGTTTGTGTTTGTGCAGACGAATATGAATGTGTTCAGACAAGAGCCGTGACATTCTCACAAAAAGAGTTGTTTCTCGCTTAGCCTTACTGGAGGAATAGTAAACAGGAATCGAGAGGAGGGGTGCGCATTGTGAAATCCCCATCTGCTGTAAAGTGGGGCGCTGACACTTTCAATCTGTTCTCTTTGTGTTTGTCCCTCCTTTACCGTGCTCTCTATCCTCTACATCATTGCTCTCATTCTTAACCCTGCCTCTGTCTTTTGCCTTTTGGATAAAACCTTTGCTTTTAAAAAGCAGTGATGGATGTATAGTAATGGCATTTGCTTGCGTCACGTTGTGGCTTTTTATATCTTTCTAATATAGTGAATATATTTTTTGTGTGGGTATATCTATGATGTCCTCTCTGCAGAAAGTCACCAAGCATTGGTGTGGGATTTTTAATGGTTTCTCTTATTGTGAAAACATTGTGGTTATGCAGTTTTTCTTGATGGATCTTGGGAATCTTTTTGCTCTGTGTGGATTTGGAACAAGCTAAAATGACCACTTCCTCCTGGGACACAGTGTGGGATTGTTTTCCCAGGTTTCAATTTTGAACTATTTTTTTTTCTTTTTTATACATTGGCTAGAAACACGATGACTAATAAGGAAAGGTATTTATTTGTAAAAGGCAAACTTTTTTTTGTCCAACATGGCAAAGGTTTGACGTCTGCCCCATCAGACTATTGTGAATTAACCTTGTATTTCAATGGCATATCAAGAAACAGCTTCAAGTATAGATATTCAGATTTCTTTTGACAAATTATGTCAGCCAAGTTTTTTGTGAAATGTTGAACTACAAATAGTGATTTTACAGATTTTTCTTAAAGAACAGTAATATTTTTTTAGCCTTGCTTTGAGTGACAGGTGGTTATTTACTTTAGGTGCAGATGTCAAATAAAGCTTATAAGAGAGCAATTTCTTATTGTAATTTAAATCCAGGAGCAAATGATAAGGGACCACATATTTTGAACTGGCTTTAGCGTTTCATATTAGTAGTTATGCAGGTAAGTAGGGGTAGCCTTACACACCAGCAGTGTTTGTCTGTATTCCCTTGAAAACTTAATCCTTATCTTGATTCTGAGATTTCCAAAAAGGTGCCATCATATCCAAATCCAACAGGTTCCATAACAGGTTGAAAGCTCAAAAATAATAAACAAGAGAACTTTTATTATACTCTGTTCAGCCATCCTGTGATCTACTGTAAGTTTTGTTCTCTCTTGCTGTCTTTCATTGTCAATGAATGTTTCCTTTTAAACAGCTTCTGATGTCCCTTAGAATCCTGAAATAAATGTAGGTCACAGTTATTTTATGAAATGTTTCTTCTAACTTAATTTACACTTTTAGAAAGTGATGTGCATGTGGTATTATACATCTTTTCTTCCCTTTGTCTGATGTGAAGTGCATGCAGTATGCATGTTCATTCAATTATTAGCCTTTTAAGATATGTTGGGTCAGAAAAACTGTTACATTACATTTAATCACTGTGAAAACACAAATTAATTTCCTCCCAATTTATTGGTCTAAATGTGATTTCCACACAAACGCAGGTGCACACTCCAACTTATGGAGGTAATTTTGACATTTTGGCTTTCCCTGAATAAATTGTTTATGGAGGAAATCAAGTGTGGAATTGAAATATAAGATGGTCAAGACTACCTGGGATTAATAAATAAGAGTTGATTTTCCCCTCCCAATATTACCACAGAAAAGAAATAAAAGTATTTCATGAAATATGTTAAATTAAGAAAAAATAAAGTGAAAATACCTAAAACAAAATGTATGATGAAAGCAGTTCAATAAAAACAACAACAATAAAATCACATTATTTTTCTTATATGGTGATATATTTATTGTGTGTTTTCCTAAGCTACATGAGAAGAAGACGAATTTAAACAAATGGGTTCAGAAATATTCTCACTCTACGTCTTCCCTTGTCGCCCATTCATGTCTGCTACCCTGCAGTGTCTGTGTGCCTCTGTGAGTAAATGTCCTCCTGGGTTTGAGCGGCACTGCTTTGGAGATAAAGAATTATTAAACCAATACTGACTGGAAAGTTCAAATAACTTTTTCATCCTAATAATTACTCTGGACCTTTTGAGCATTTTTACAATCACAATGCGACTGCTATTCAGGGACGGGAGAGGGAGCATTTACAATTTTACCTTTCTCTTCTTAGATTCTCAGCTCTTTTGTGTGTGGTACTTTAAAGAGCAACATAAAAACGGTGTTACAGAAATGTCAAAGCCATTACTGTATCACTCACAGTGCCTGCTCTTTACTTTGCTCTTTTCCTGTTATTTAAACTTGCCAGTCTTTAGAAGTGCTCACCACTTTGCATGCATTCAAGAAAAATTGTGCCTTTGTCACCACCACCTTGTCTTTTGAGCAGAATTATGCTTGAATGACAAGGTGACCTACTGTGTCCACACCTTCTCTTCCCCCTTTTCCTTCTTTTAATTTGTGGATACAGCTTACACAAAGAGAGAATTTTTAGCTGACAGCAAACCGTATATGTCTATGGTCCTAATCCACTATATAGCAGATGGATTATTTACAAATGAATTAGGTTCACCATCATTCACTTTAGGGTCTTATCAATCTTTTGATGCCTCTAACAAGATTTCTTTTCACCCTGCATTATCTGGTGTCCTTTATCAGACCAGCTGCATTGTCATTGCTAAAGAAAAGCATACAGAGAGATACACAGCATGATACTGCCACCTCCAAATTTTGTATAGTGTGTCCAGAGAGATGTGCAGTGTTAGTTTCTTTCTTTTAACATTATTTTTCTTGCCACTCTTCTATAGACACCCAATAGGTATAGTATATGACTAATAGTTATCATGTTGACTGATACACCTGCCTGAGCTGAGCTCCGTTTTTCATTTAGAAAACAGCTAAACAAAGGTTTGTACTCTAATAGTGTAAAATATTAGTTTCACATCTAGAGGCACTTTTTTTTTTACTACAGCTTAAAAAGAGCAACACTGCTTACAAGGGGAACTCTGCACTCTTTCGCTTTTGACAGAATATTTATTAAATTTTACCTGATCATCCTCTGGCAACGAAAAAGCATTATAGATGGGTTTTACACGAAAATATGTCTGATTTCACAAAATAGGCTTTCCCTGACTCTATCTTAGTTACATTGTTTACATTGCTTAGTTACTATCTTAGTCATATTGTAAAAAGAAGTAAAAGAAGAAAGTATGGAAACTTTTTGAAGGAAAATATGTGTAAGGGAAAAGGGTTTACAGTTTCACTGTGTCTATGAAGTCTACAATAAGCTCTATCTTACTTTAAAGTAATATGACTGTTGATTTGTTACCCTGTCATATATTCTGTTTTTGTTTTGTGGCATAATAGCTGGGTAAATGTTGGTCCAAGTTTATTATCATGCTTTTGCCCTGACAGTAAACTTGGACTGTCAGACTAAAACTTGCACAAAAAAAAAAAAAAAAGTCTGGTTGACCCAGTTTATCTGCAAAAGATGACTGTTATGGACTCCAATACAAAGTTTCTCACTTGTTAGATCAAAATGCAGTGATAACTGTGGAAAAACAATAGTGAAATGAATGGTAATGAAAACAGTAGCAAACCCTGGTGATACAAATACGACCCTAGAATTTCAACAAGTAAAGCAAAATTATTTCTACAGCATCAAGGCCAAACACCTTTTTCCAAACACTTGTTTTGCTGAATCAGAATGTGACTGACCAGCTTGGTCTACTAAAGAACAGTGAAGTAAAAGGTACAACTGTTTTGCTTGCACTTTCTCTTCCAACTCAGAGTGATAAGTGTACATTTCCTCATGCCCTTCATTAAAACACCCTTAATCTGCATTCTTTCTCTATCCTTTCCCAGTGTATATTTGAATCTGTATGTTTGAATGCATCAGTGTGTGTCTGCTTGCGGGTGTGTAAACTGGCTCAGGACTCGGCCCAGGAAGAGATAATGAAATAATAACTCTTATCAAACCACAGCAGACTGAGTGGAGCTCTCTGAGTCACTTTTTTTTCTTCACTTTTCCACCGCCTTGTCTTTGCTGCCTCTCTCTCTGCCTCAGCACTCTTCTCTCAGGCTGATTCGCCGACTGATTCCTCCTGCCACTCAGATGATGCTGCCGGTGCACATGACGCTGCTGCCGAAGCATACGGTGCTAATCCCGCTGTGGTGTGGCATGTAGTGGTGATGATAACTGGGGCGGGGTGGCTTAGTTGAGCTCTGGGGTCTCCATCGGTACGTGTGCTTGAATAAGTAAAAATGTTGCACACAAAGACAGGTTTTTATTTGTTTGTTTTAATGTTAAAGGATCTTTAGACGGTGAAGGATGAAAGTCGTACACAATGTCATTCGCCTTACAAAATGTTTTACACCTCTCAGACTTTGAAACATTTTGACACATTACAATCAGAAATATTTTCTGGGAGTCTTATGTAATGTACCAACATAAAGACTCCCAGAGCATGATACTGCCAACACCTGAGGATGGTGTTCTTGGGATCATGAGAAGTGTCACTTTTCTGTTAAACATAATGTTATTCTGGTCTCATCTAGAGTAACTTCTTTTATGTGTTTGCTGTGTTCCCCACATGGTTTGTGGGATGTTTCAAATGGGACTTTTTATTTATTTTTGTTTTTCCAAAAGTGCCCTTTTTTCTTGGTATTCTTCCATATTTGTAGAATACATGCTTCATATTTTGCCATATCAAAAGATTCTCTTCCAGCTGAGCTGTGGATTTTTTTATGGCCCTCCAGAGTTGCCATGGGGTTTCTCTTGGCTGCTCCTTTGTTTGCATGGTGGAGAGTCGTGTCTAGGTTTCATTTGTGCCAAGATCTTTCAATTTTTGTTTGACTGATTTTAGTGAACAGTGGTGTTTCTTCACCAGTGTTTGCTAAAATCTTTTTGGACTTCCAGACCACCTGTTTTTATGCTGACAAAAAAATAAATAAAAAATACACGCAAGTCACAAATTAGGTAGATTCTGAAGGCAAATGATTGCACTGGATTTAATTTCGATTCAGTATCATATTAAAATGGGCTGAATAAATTTGCATGATGCTGTGTTAACTTAACGTTTTTTTAACAAGGTTTTCCACTTTACAGTTAGGCACCACAGTACAATATCTGTGTTTTGTATTGATCTTTTACTGAAGATCAATACAGTAGTGTAAAATTTATAGTAGCAACAAAATGAGAAAAAGATGAAATTCAAAACTGCTTCAAAATAAATAATTCTTAACAAGGCCTACAATCCTTTCACCAGTCCAATGCATTGATTATTTGTTTTTTTCCCTCCCTTCCAGGGGGTCTTTTGTGGGCTTTAGTGTCCCTTATATGAAAGTAGGCTGACAGGAAAGGGGGTAAGACATGCGGCAAATATCGCCGGGTCTGGGAATCGAACCCGCAACGGCCGTGTCGAGGACTCAAGGCCTCCAAACAGTGGATCGCGCTATCCCCTATGCCACCACAGCACGCCCCCTTATTTGTTTTTAAATGCTGGTTTAAATTCTGTCTGCCACAATCAAGACATTGTCCTCCCCCTTTGTTTCTTGTCCTTTTCTCGGTCACGTTTCTCAGTTCAGCTGCACAGACTGCTGCAAATAAATTCTCTTCACACAACTTTAAAGTTTCTTTCTCTGTTCCTCTCCTCTTCTTTAAGTTCACATAATTTTTTTTCTCTTTGTTCTCCCATTCACTGTCTACCTCTATCTGTCATACGTGCGCAGACGTGAAGCCTTTAAAAGGAACATTTTGAAGCGATAGGAGGGACAAGGTGGGAGAAGACGGAGAAGGACAAGGAGCAAAGTTGAGGGAGGAGGAGGGGATGGCAGAGGTGCAAGGCAGAGACCAGCGGAAGCCTAAGTGATGCTGACAGGGACACATTTGCTCCAAAGCTCTGGAATTGTGTTGTGTGAAATTGAAACGGCAGAGCATCAGGAGCAGTTATTTGCAATACATTTCAACTGCTGCAAGACTTTCAAGGCACCCCCCCACCCATTCCCACCCTTACCAGAACCGTTCTTATCTTTTCCTTCACCCAGTCATCTAATAGAGTTACCTCTAACTGTTTTAATTTAATTATTCTCTATATCTCTGTTTCTAACTTCATCTCCCTTCTTTATGTTTCACTCTTTTCCCGCCGTTGTCCTATTCGTCTTGATCTTTTTCCCCTCCTCGTGCAGTCTTGGCTCTGTTGGTATCCATCAGACCTGCTGAGCTTCATGTTCTGGTTTGACAGTTAATGTTCAGACTTGGCTTCTCCACCACAGGGTTTCTTCATCTCCTCCCTCTCTCTTCCATCCTAACATCACATTAAACAGCAGTGACAGCCACTGGGTCTGTCAGCCAATCAAAGAGAAGAATTAATTTGTTTAATTTCATACTTTTTTTTTTTTCATTTAGCCACCAACCCAGCCAAGGCACAGAGTGTCAACGTATCCAATAAATTTAACACGCTCTCTAGATTTTTGAAGCTCTGGCTGGAGGAGCGAGGAGAGGTCAGGTGGATGCCAAGCGAGGGAATATGACGACGGGGAGACATTAGCACCTCTCACACGGTGCGGTTAATGTATTTATTTCAGGATGTAATGGAGTGTTGCTAATAATAAAAGGCAATTTGCTAAATAATTTTGCTAGCTGATTTTCCAAGTCCATTTAAGCTCCAGAGGTTTTAAGATAGCTTTGCTCATGGACCTGTTACACAGGAAATGGGAGGTGATACAAAGTTAGAGCACTGTGACCTGAGAGGAGCCTGTCAGATTTGGATAAACTTTGAGCCGTAGAGGTGGAAATATTAATTATTCTAACTTCTCCTCATTGTGTGCCCTTCACCCCATATCCACCTACTCCTATCGACGTAAATGCACAAATGTACTCTTTGTATGCAAATGAACTCATGTGTAAATCTGAACAAATAACGAGAAGCTGTGCCGTACCAATCAATGCTGGGCAGAAAAAAAAATGCTTTGATGCTTCTCCAAATATGCTGTTAAAGCAATATCCAATCAATCTGAATTTTGGCATCTTGGCAGATTTAAATGAGATATAATAAATTTGATCTATTTTAACACAGGGGAATCCAAGGATAACTCAAAATGTTTAGCATCATTTTTTGATAAAGGTGGAAATAAATTGGCTTATCGAGACTGAAAGATCTGACCATGAAGGTTTCCACTCTAGTAGGAAATGAATAAAGCTCAACTCAGACTGTTTATTTACTTAGGATGTGGTTAGGTGTGGAAAGCGTTCATTCGTGTCTTGAATACCCTGTTAGGTTACAACAGTGATAATGCATTTTCATTTAGCGTGGTGGCTTTGACGGAAAAGAGTGGTGATTTAAATTATTTGTTTTTGTCTAACCATGAGCTTTTGGGTTTAGAATTCAGTGGGCAGGTTGTCAATCCATTGTAGAGCAACTTATGGAAACAAACAATAATCATTTCATGTTAAATGCTGTTTGTTTTAATCCCGACTTTTTAAAACTGTTTTGCAAATGTCTTCATACCTTGTGAACTTTATTCTCTTTTTATCCCTTGCTTCATTATGTTTTGTTAGAATTTTAAGTTATGGGCTGACACAATTTGGCATATTGTGAAGTAGAAGGAAAATTATGCATACATTTTACATTTTTTTGCGAATAATGCCATTGAAGTGTATAACAGACAGCATTTATTCCTTTGTTACATGGTAAATCTGTCGTATCAACAAAAAAATCCACAGCTGGAAGAATCTGTTAAGAAACTAGAAACAGAGATAGGCCAAACTCTGTTTTTATCATGGGAGAAGTAGAGATGGTTGAGGGTATTCCTTGGTGTTCACAGAGTTCACTACGTGTTCAAAAAAATTATGCAGAGCCCTGAGCATTCTCTTCATACAACAACACTGTCTCTATAGGCTTCTAATACTGACTGCAACACAAAATAATTTCTACCATCCTGAATCTTTGATGAAAATTGTATGAGTCACAACAATATTTAATTTCCCTTTGTAATCTGTAAATATATTTTTTATTGAATTTGATAGTGCAGCTATTCGGTATGCACTCAACAAATCTTTTCTTTCTGGAAAAGAAGCAAACAGAAATTGTTGAAAAAAAGCCAGAAAAAGTCTTCCTTCAGTTTGACTATTGGGTTACGGTGGATCTGGAGTTGAGGTTTGGAAAACTTTTGCACTCAATTACAAAGAAGCATAATGATGATTTATTTACTTGAGGAGGATTTATCACTTTGACACATGCATGAAATTATCGCCAGGAGATGCAATGCAAAAATAGAATGATATATGAGATATCTGATAAACCTACCGTACATACATAATAAAGATTTCAATTGATATCAGTAATGTAATCAGTTCCATCCTCATTTATTTCAATGATCTTTTTCAACACAGATGGAGCATAAGCGACTGCTCACCAATTCATGTGCTCCTGCTGTTTGTGTGTTTTGACAAATGTGTTTGATATCTTCAGCAGACAGCTGGCTGACTATCGTTAGCTACGCAGCAGGGACAGACAGAACAAAGTACAAACCATACACTGTTCAGCTGCTTCCCGCGGCTGCACCCTTTGAAAGCAGATAGTCCGTTCCCCTCGTAGATGTAATTGTTTAATTCACTGCAAGATAGCTAGAACCAGCTAGCCACCTGGCATCAGGAGACACCTGGAGTTATAATAGACCAATAAACCTCTGCAGGTGTGCACATTATTTAACTGGATGGTGTCATAAGGACCCAAATTTACCTCTTTTAAAGTGGGATACCTAGAGCAATTTTTCTTACTTGGGAATGATAAAAGATAAAAGTAGCATGTTTGGTAGGAATAAAACACTCAAATGTGTTGCTACCCATACACAAGAGTCAGGAGTGGACAATTTTTCTGTGAGCATTCTATAAACTGTATCAACTCAGAACCTGTCTTTTTCTTATCCTGCCACTGCTGAGTCAAAAGTGCTGCAAAATTAACCTTTGTTTTGATTAGCTTTTTGTATCCGTAAAATAATTCACCTTTAGGTTTCCTTTTGTGCTCTAAGTTAGTAACATGGAAGGTTTCTTAGGCAGCATGCTAACATTCTTGACATTTCCTTACGGTTTACCGTTTCACTGAACAACACTTGAAAGTGGTTTCTTTGAACTGAACTGCTGAACTAGAAGG
This sequence comes from Xiphophorus couchianus, assembly GCF_001444195.1. Taxonomy (NCBI): domain Eukaryota; kingdom Metazoa; phylum Chordata; class Actinopteri; order Cyprinodontiformes; family Poeciliidae; genus Xiphophorus; species Xiphophorus couchianus. The sequence goes on along the minus strand of NC_040228.1, from coordinate 21,436,677 downwards.
CACAGATCAGATGATGATTCCAGCATCTTTGCTTAAATGAATGGGATGTTTAATAGTTTACCAGGTGTGTGTGTGGAGCAGTATTTCGTCATATCCATGGTGATTTTTAGTTGGAGTACCTTGTCTAGGTCTGCTTGCGCTGTATGTTTATGGTCTGATTTTCTTGTAGCTTAGCACTTTGGTGACATCTGTTTTGCTCATGCTCTATGAACTGCTGGATTGGATATGATTTGACATTGATTCAAGACATTACTGTATATTAAAATGAGATCATTTTTAGATTATTAGATGCTTGTTTTCTGATGTACAGGTCTGTTTTTGCATTTTGAAAAAAAAAAGTTATGGTATTTTTCACTACTTGGGTGTAGTTAGGCTTTCTGGTGCATTGTAATATACTATGAATTCATGGCATTTGAGAATCAAAATGCTCCAGCTTTATTGCACTGTATTTTGAACAAAATTTTCTGATTTTTACTGGAGTAGATTTAGTGTTTAGACTCAGCAGTAGAACAAAAGTTGTGCAGTGTTGGCATGCTACACATCCTTTACACATACATGTGTGTACACAGATCTTTTCATAAACAAAACTTAGTCTGTGAGCGTTTTTTTTCTGTTTTGGATATTTAAGCTTTATTATACCTCTTACCTTTTTATGGCAATTTGTAATTTACGCTAAAACATTGACTCTTTGCTTCACCAGACAAGAGAATGAGGGTCTCAGCAGACATTTTAAGTTGTGTTAAAATAAGCCACTGTTTTTGTATTAATATTGATGTGTTCATAAAAAGCTGATTTGTTGTTAGAGAGACCTCCAGGCCATTGATAGCATCTGTGGGGATTTCTGAGAAATGTATGAAACATAAAAATAATGATAAAAGTATTAACCTCCAAGCGTACACATTTGACTACAGAGTGGTAGTGTAAAATATTTTTTTTTTGCACTATATTCTCTAGACTTTAGCTCAACCTTGTGAAAAACTTTGTTCTCTAATTAAAAGCAAGCACTGGGATGTTCAACTGAAGGTTTGTGAACTTCCTGCTTATTTTCTTAATCTTTCTTTGAATAAAAGTGAAATCATCCCAGAGCTCAATTGCCATTTCTCCCCAAACATGTTCAAAGATTTTTGTCACTTTTCCAATTGAGACTGAATATGAGGCAGAGGTGGCGCATCCCTGTCAGTCCACCACTTGCAGTTTTCTAAAGGTGCTGCCCTCACTCGGTCCTGGGAGCTAATGTGTTTGACCCCTCTTTCCCAAAGGAAGAGCTTCTTCGCGCTTGCAGATGAGCGAATCAGCATGTTTATAGGTGTGTCTCATCAGTCGCTCTAGTCAAGCTTGGTCTTTTTTTTTTTTTTTTTTTTTTAAATCTATGGTTTTGCCTTCACGGTTGCTTGACACTGATTTAATAAATAGTTACTAGCAGAACACTGTACTGTCAGGAGGATTAAAGAGGAAGGATTAGCCTTTTATTCTAATATAACATATAAAATTATTGCAGTGGTTAACTGAACAAAGCCCAAAGACATTGTTCAAGTTCCTAATTACTTTACCATAAAGAAAGTTAAACGTCAGCATAAAGAATAAGTGGCAGCTCTTAAAATATTTTCAAGTAAGGATGTTGGGATGAATATACAGCAATAGTCTGTGAAGCCTTCTGTACGACCTTCAACTCCCCATTTTTTGTCCCTTCAATACATTCACTATATTTTGTGTTTGTCTAATTCTATATCCATTATCTTTTTGTTCTCCTCCAATAGCTGTGGAATATATATTTTTTTCTTCACAACAGGGCGGGTTTGTGATGAAGCAATTTGAAGACTTGTGTATGTCTATGCATATTTGTATAACACGTGCGTGTGACTATTTTTCTGGTACATTTATTTTAGACTGTGTCCATTGGTAAGCCTTCATGTAACCCGGGTGTAAATTTTAACCTTTATTTCCTCCTCCTCCGATTTTCCAGTCTTCCAACCTTTTTATATCTCAAACCTCGCGAGACTATTAATTAGCCAATTGCGATTGAGTATTGGGGTCACGTGTACTGCTGCAGTGTTACCTGCTAGGTATATTAGCTGGAGCGGGGAGGCATGACGGTTAGAACACGTTGGAAGGAGCAGAGCTGCAGGTCAGTTAAGTGTGGTGTTATTCATTTCCCATAAATCTGTACGATGCTCACTTAATGTGCTAAACCATAGGAGCCGATTGGTGTGAGCCAGAAGGGAGATGAAAAAAACCCCGGTAGGGTGAGATAAAACTGCAGAACTGGTGAGTGTTTTCGTCAGTGACTTGGCGTTGGCTTATAATCACTGTTATTGTGTAGCCGCTAAATTATTGATTGTACACTCCTTTTGATGAGCAAAAAGGTGGCTTAAATATTTATTAAACACTGGTTTAAATTAGATTTTACATTTCATGTTTATTGATTATATGGTGTATATTTATTGAATATTTCATGAATGTAATTTATACTGAATTTTAGATTTATTGCAATTGACTAAACATGATTGTTTAGAATTATTTATAGTATAAAGAGTGATATTTATTGAATTGTGTATACACTGGGAATGTTTAGATTATATATATATATATATATATATATATATATATATATATATATATATATATATATAAAATTCCCTTCTCACCCACCGCGGGTGGTTCTTATCCTCTGAGCTCGGGTCCTCTGCCAGAGGCCTGGGAGCTTGAGGGTTCTGCAACTTGGTTATGTCGTTCCATGTACGCTTTCCCTGCCAGTATCTTGCACCCAGCTGTTATGTGCTGGATATATATATATATATATATATATATATATATATATATATATTTAGTGGATAAACACATGTGCACGGCACAGAAAGGTATCGGTGTAAATAGCAGAGGAACCAAACACCAACTCCTCGTAGACCGCACAGTTGCCCAAGACTTCAAAACCCGCACACCAACCTGTGCATGGCTTGGATTGATTACAAGAAAGCCTATGACTCAATGCCGCATACTTGGATCATTGAATGCTTAGAGATGTATAACATCAACAGGACTCTGAGAGCCTTCATTGCAAACTCAATGAGGCTGTGGAAAACCACCCTTGAAGCCAATTGCAAACCACTTGCACAAGTGTCCATCAAATGTGGCATATACCAAGGAGATGCTCTGTCCCCGCTACTGTTCTGCATAGGCCTGAACCCCCTCAGCCAAATTATCAACAAGACTGGCTATGGATACCGACTCAAAAATGGGGCCAACATCAGTCACCTTCTCTACATGGATGACATCAAGCTGTATGCCAAGAGTGAGGGAGACATCGACTCACTGATCCACACCACCAGGATCTACAGCACGGACATTGGGATGTCATTCGGACTAGAGAAGTGTGGTCGGCTGATCACAAAGAGGGGGAAGGTCATCCGCACAGAAGGGGTCTCACTCCCAGAAGGAACAATAGCAGACATAGAGGACAGTTACAAGTACCTAGGTATTCCACAAGCAAATGGCAACCTCGATGAGGTCACAAGGAAAGGAGCCACAGCTAAATACCTCCAACGAATAAGGCAAGTCCTGAGAAGCCAGCTCAATGGCAAGAACAAAATCCGCGCGATAAACAGCTATGCCCTGCCAGTAATCAGATACCCTGCTGAAATAATTAGCTGGCCAAAGGAGGAGATAAAAGCCACAGATATTAAGACTAGAAAACTACTAACAATGCATGGAGGGTTCCATCCCAAATCCAGCACCCTGAGACTGTACACGAGCCGCAAGGAAGGAGGCAGAGGACTAGTGAGTGTGAGAACCACAGTCCAGGACGAAGCAACTAAGATCCATAAATACATCAGGGACAAAGCCTCAACAGACAATGTGCTCAGTGAATATCTCAGACAACAGGGAACGGAGGTTGAGGTGCCAGAGATACCATCATGGGAGGACAAGCCCCTACATGGGATGTACCACCAGCAAATAACCCAAGTGGCTGAAATCAGTAAATCCTACCAATGGCTGGAAAAAGCTGGACTCAAGGACAGCACAGAGGCTCTCATCCTGGCCGCCCAGGAACAGGCCCTAAACACCAGAGCAATAGAGGCCCAGATATACCACACCAGACAAGACCCAAGGTGTACGTTGTGCAAGGAGGCCCCTGAGACAGTCCAGCACATAACAGCAGGGTGCAAGATACTGGCAGGGAAAGCGTACATGGAACGACATAACCAAGTTGCAGGCATAGTGTACAGAAACATCTGTGCAGAATATGGACTGGAAACCCCGAGATCAAAGTGGGAAACACCCCCAAAGGTGACGGAGAACGCCAGAGCTAAGATCCTGTGGGACTTCCAGATCCAGACAGACAAAATGGTAATGGCGAACCAACCAGACATTGTCGTAGTGGATAAACAACAGAGGAAAGCCGTTGTGGTAGATGTAGCAATACCAAGCGACTGCAACATCAGGAAAAAGGAGCACGAGAAACTAGAGAAATACCAAGGCCTCAGGGAGGAACTGGAGAGGGCCTGGAAGGTGAAGACCACAGTGGTGCCTGTGGTCATCGGGGCCCTCGGGGCAGTCACCCCCAAACTGGACCAATGGCTACAACAGATCCCAGGAACAACATCAGACATCTCAGTCCAGAAATGTGCAGTCCTTGGCACAGCCAAGATACTGCGCAGAACCCTCAAGCTCCCAGGCCTCTGGTAGAGGACCCGAGCTCAGAGGATAAGAACCACCCGCGGTGGGTGAGAAGGGAATTTTTTATTTTTTTATATTATTATTATTATTATTAACATTGCAAATATAAACAACTCGCAACTACAATTTCCAGCCTACCTGCTCTTTTTGAGTCACACTTATCTTCTAAGGAAAAAACTAGCCATTTACCTTATTGGTCAAAATCCAATTATATTGAATAACAATATAGACTATTGTTATTCTTATAAATATGCTACATTCAGTAATCCTATTTATCACCTCAGTATATGGTAGTCTGGGGACTCACATCCCCATAAAATGTGATATATGATGCTTTCAAGCATTTCTTTTTAGTGCATCAGTTTCTTTCAGCAGCCAGATGCCCATGTTTTCCCTGGGAAACATCAGGCTTGATATCTTTGTATAAGATGTTTAGATTAAAAGAAGCAGAGCGAACAAATGAGAACCATGAGAATGAGAGTATTAACCTGCTGTTTAAATGCTGTGTTTCTTTGTCAGGTCAATCCATCAGGAGGCCTAAGATTGATTAAGTTGACAAAAGTATAATATATTGCAGGTTTGGTAAAGATATCTAACTTGTACACTCCACTGTTTTCAGTGGAGTTTCAGGCTTCTGCCAGAATTTTCTTTTCATCACTATTCTCAATCTTTTTATGTTTTTTTGGACTAAAGGCATACACAAAGTAACTCGGACACATCTGTCTGATAGCTATGCCAACTAGTCTTTCTCCTAAACTTTATTCCATCTAGAGGTTTTGACTTCTTTGTCCCCTACCTTCTGTATCCGGAGCAGTGAGCAATGAGGGTCACTTGTCAGGTTAAATGACTAGCCTCAAAACCTATTGTCCAACCAGCTATTCACAGAGTAACTGCTGTCATCGAGAATAAAACACACCCACAGCTTTTTGAAATGGTCAGACTCCCCTTATACTCACATGCGTATTCATGCAACAGATGGGAAGATATAAAAACAGTATCACCACACCAGTTCATCCAAGGGTGGATAGAGATAGATATGTGCACGCACATCGGCACTCAGACAGACACTCACACACATACCAGGTAAGTGAGCTTATCCCCCTGCGGCAGTGGCTGAGATGCTGCTCAGCGATCAGTGAAATGGAGTGTTGCTCAGCTCAGTCTGAGCTTTATTCTCAGGTCTCTCTCCCACAGAGACAGAAACACGTCCACCACCAACACCACATAGATGCCCATGCTCCTGGGTGAGCGAGTCAAGCTCTCACAGCTGTATTTGAGCTTTAGAGGCGTTAGGAATTTTGTTGCTTCCAGGTTTGTATCTATTTTAGTGGAATATTATTGTTTGGTTCTGTGTTAATTTAAAGAAACGACCAAACAAACAAAAAAACACTCGACATGGTTTTGATTAAATATATGCAGTACGAGCCCTCACTACACAAGTACTACAGTAATTAATATATTTCAATAATAATAATGTTATCTGACTTTATATGATGCAGTGAGTTTTAGCTGATGTTTAAAACCACCATACAAGACTTTTGTGTGAAGAAACACTAAAGTACTTGAACATAAAAATGGACCTAAAATTGGGTAACAATATTTAAGTCAAGAAAAGGTTTGAAAACTCTATTTTGTTTTCTTTTTGTTTGCAAAATAGTGATGTGAAAAAGTGTTCACAATCTTCCTGGTCCTTTGTTTTTGCACATTTGTCACATGTTATTGTTTCAGGACATCAAACCAGTTTATATACCAGTCATAGACAACACAAATAAACCCAAAGTAGTTTCTAAATTAAGTTGTTTAGTAATAAAGAAGAAAAGAAGTCCAAAACCTACATGGCAGTGTATGAAAAAGTGATTGCCTGACTTACCCACACCTGATTACTGCCACACCTGTTCTCAATCAACACATCATAGGATCTGCCTGATGAGGAGAAGTTCATCAAAACATCCACAAACACTCGTTCACACTACTCTAGGGTGTAGAAACCGTGATAATAACATTACTTATTGCAACAGCCTACAAACACAAATAGTACACTTAAAAATAAAACATAGTCTTGGTAATGCAGACCTTGGTTTCATCAGAGCAGAAGACAAATCTCCCAAAAAAATAAGTCTTTGAGCACTTGCAAACTTCAGCTTTAGGAGTAATGGGCCCTTCCTTTATGAGTGGCATATCTGGGAGAGGGAACTAGTCTCCTTCCTGAACAATACAAAGCCTGAACAATCCCATTGCTTTCATAATAACATATACACTTTAAATAAATGAAAGTGGTGCCTTCATTGATGTTTTTTTCTTTTCCCTATGACATCACACAAGGCAACGGTGTTTTTGAGATGTTAACAAATTAATTCATTAATGTATGCAAGGAATGTATGCAAGTATGCAAGAAAAGTTTTGTTTGCTTTTATACAGTGTATGTACACAACTGGTTTAAAATGTAATAGTCAGGAGATTAGGAAATCATCGTATGATACATTCCCTATTACACATTTCTCTGAGAAGGTTAAAGAATGTCAGAAGTATTTTTAATTAAGCTGTGAAGGTGCCCCTTAACATGTGACATTTTAAAGATGCAATGGTCTCACCTGTCAGCAGCACATATCTGTATCTTTTCGCGTATATGTGTTTTTTTTTTCGGTGTGTGTGCGGGCGTGTACATGTGTGTGAAAGAGTAGGAATGCTTGTGTTGTTGTCAGTATGGGTATCAGCTTGGTCCATAGCAGAGGGCTGTGTCAGTTCTAATCTGGGACAAACCTGGGATGGAAAGGTCAACTCTGCAGTGAGACTCAGAGATAGAGACACACATGCACAGGACGTACAAATGTGATAAAGACACACAGATAGACACACTGAAAAGCAAGCACACAAAAAGAAGATATTTATGAGAAACACGGCTCATGTGAAAAGGTCAAGATTCACGTCGGGGAATCACAGGTATATACCACCTACCTGTGCCGCATCCATTTGTGTGTCTGTGTGAAGGGGTGCACGTGTGGATATTTTGCAGAAGCTATAGTTGTTTTTTTTCTTTGCTTTTTGGGAGCTGTGTTTGATAGTCCTCCTGGGAGACGGAAAAGACAATGTAACGGGGAAGTTAAGACTGAGGGAAGCTGAGGAGAGGGAAGAAGAGTAAGAGAGCCAGGAGAATTGAGTGTGAATTTCCTTAAAGTGCTCCATTTGGTGAGTCATTATTTTCACTAGCACTGCAAAGAGCATTTAATCTCCCAAAGGAGTCTCCTGCTCCTTCCTGCCTGTTTGCCTCCCCTCCTTTCTTCCTGGATGCCTGTTAGTGTCTATCATTTGCTTGATTCTGAGGACTCTTAAACAATTTGAGCAGTGAAGGCCTTTAATTGTTTGAGTTTTATCTTATCCATTCCAGTCGGTGTCTAATCAAAATTCATTGTACATAGAAATAAATATTATTTTCTACAGGGTCTGCTTAAGGACTGAACTGACATAATGTCATGCTACAAACACTAACAGTCTTTTCCACTTTGATTTTTATGTGATGTGAAGAGGAAGAGGAGATACATATATTTGTTTCTTCTACTCAGAGCTGCAAATAGTGTTGTGTGCATTTGTATTCAGCCCCTTGAGTTTAAACTTCGAACAATCATTTGCTCTAATTGCAGTGACAAGTATTTTTGATACGTCTCCCCCAGATTTGCACATTTAAAAAATAAACATTTTGCCCATGATTCAGAATAACTGAAGCTCATTCAGATCAGAGCATGTTGTTTTTTTAATATGATGTTTAAATAAATTTGACTTGGACATTGATCAGTGTGATTTATGATCTGAATTCAATTCAATTGGATTCAGATTCACATTTTGACTGTTCTAGTAAAATAAATGTTGTGATTCAATGCAGCTCTGACATAATGACCACATGTCACTATGATCATGGCAGTTTCAGGGTGAAGTAGTATTGTTCTAGAAAACTTATCTTACAGTTATTTGTTCTAGAAAACAGTGCTTGCATTTAGTCCAAAAATGTTAAGTTGCCGTCTTGCCAGTGCATCTTCTTGTGTGTTTGCTGTGTCCACTTCATGGGTTGTGGAAAACCTTAAATGAGATGTTTTCATATCTTTCTGTGAAAGCCAGATACAGAGTTCATGAACAACAGTTGTCACATCAGCCTATTTTCCCATCGACGTTGTGGATCTCTGCACAACAAAAAGTTCAGAATCTGTTTCTTCTTCTCCTTTTAGTTCACAATTCACTTGTTTGTGTTGATTGGACAAAAAAATATAATGAATAAAAACAAAGAATATCTGAAAAATATTCAACTTGTATTAATACGTTGGGAAAGCACTGCATTTGTAAATTCATAGAGTTGTATTGCTGACTGATACATATTTGTCACATCATGTTTTTTTTTTATCTCAGTGGGATTCAGTCACATTTTCACAATCAGCTCAGTGTGATAAATAAGAATGCAGAGAGAACAATCCTTGCTGTCACTACCTATGAACATCTATGGGGGCGTGTCAAGGCCAGCAGAGGTTTTTTTTTTTCTTCTTTTCACACTGATGCACATTTGGTTACACATAATAAGAAACACACACAAAGCAACACAGTGACTGCCACCTCCCACCCGCTCACTTTCTTGGAAGGTTACTGTGCATCATAATATTTCAATCTGCAGAAACAAACGCCTGCGCTCCCTCTGGATTTTAAGATAAGCAGATTGGTCTGTCTTCTGGAGAAGACAATAGAAGCTCAATCCACACAGAGGTTTGGAAAAGAGCACCACTGCAATGGTAAAGAGGAAACCAAGCATGCGAGAGACTTCAAAGCCTACCTGTAATGCCAGAAAATGTCACTTCCAATATCAGTGATAAAGACATGCAAATTTTTATCCAAGTGCTTTTGTGATTGGGTTTACTCTGGATCTCCTGCTGCCTCATGACTCTCCACATGACTGTGCCTCACAAGCTGTGTTTTTTTTTTTCTTTGCCTCCTTTGGTTCTTTGTTCATATTTCAAATTCGAGCACACCTACTACTTTTTTTTTTTTTGTAAAAAAAAAAAAAAGACATCAGTTTCTCTCCCACTTTAGTTGCTCCATGACAAACATTTGCTTTCTGGTATCACTCTGGTGTCCGGTGTGTTCTGTTCTGCTGCTCCCTTTTGTCTCAGTTCATCTTTGACAACAAGGAAAGTTCAGTAGACTGCGAGGCTCCACCTAAAGCTTGAAATGCTAATCAGAATTGATCTGAATGGGAAGATTAAAAAAAACAAAAAACGGGGGTGATTGCTGTCACTGTGCTCAGTGAGGGGCTGATTCAGAGCACCATAAATATTAATGGTGCATGCCCATCAGAGATGGCATGGCACTGACAGTCCCATAATTACCTGCTGTGAGGCACGCATGGCAACCTGTACAAGTGATTGGTTCAGACACTCGTACAAAGACACACACAAAGCATCGAGCGAGTGGGAGGCTTAATTGAAAGTGTAAACAGTGCTGGTGATGTGTGCTGTGACATAGTTGATTAGGCAGCATGCTCTCACCTGGTTGAGCTTTATTAGAGAACTAATGTAAGATGTCCAGCTTCTTATTGGCACAGCTGGAAACACTAACACTGTCAAAACACACACACACAAATACTCACATGCATGGGACAATTGATTTATAGAAATTCTCTTCCATTTACTGTAAGTGTTACCTGTAATACTTATATTTTGTTATTTATGTCATGTTTTAGTATGCATTATACTTTTACTTTGTACAGTTTCTTTTCTGGAGCTCCAGTCATCAGTTGTTGGTATTTCTACACTAACCAAAAATCAACCTTTGCTGCAACTGAATGTTGCACTAGTGTAGTAAAATCTAAAATAAAACAAAATAAAGGGGCTTAAATAAAAAAATATAGAACCCATTAAGCAGTTCAAAAAACCTTTTAAGTTTTTTTTCCCTCCATGCCAAATGGCAACAACTCGCACTCATTATAATATACACATGAGAAGGACTGCTTGCCTCAATATAGAACCCATTAGCTGGGATTATAGGATGTACAATGACTCTTGAGTATAAACACCATTAAATGGCTGCATACAGTAAATTTCTACAGCAAAAAGTTGTTTGCATTTACATACATTCACAGCAGAGAAGGAAAAACATTATTTGAATCATGTAAGATGCATAATCCATACCCAATGATTTTTTGCTACTTCTTTTATGGATCCTTTAGAACTGAATAAATTATTCTAATGGTTTAAAACACTAATGTTTAAATAAATGTTAAGTTAAATGACTTTTAAGAAAATATTTCATACATAGCTCCTTTGTGGACTAAAATTCTGGCTTTAATCATTTCTGATTTATGTTTCTGTGAAAGATGGGCTGTAGTTCATTGAATGGAAGGATCAGTTTTGAATTTAACAGAAAGTGAGAGAATCATTTAATCATCCCATTCATGCACAAAAGTATTTGTCTATATGCTTTCTATGACATTTAATAAATCAAAGGTAAGCCTGATGATTCATATCACTGGCAAATTTGGAGTTAAAAAAAAATAACCTCGAATTTTGTTTTTGATAGGAACAGAGAAAAAAGTATCTCAAAAGATAATATGATCTGACAGTAGTATCTGTTTTGAAAAAAAGAGGGAAAAGTATTTAATTTATAATAATTTGAATAATGGCTTGCAAAAACTATTATGTAAGCCATTTTGCATAATAGTTTTAATTAATAAAATTGGCCAAAAAACAGATCTAATGAACGTATTTTAAAAAACACTCGGATTGCTGGAATAGCTTTAGTCATCAGGGTCACAAGAAATTTTTTGAGAAAAAGTAAAGCTGCAAAAAACATGAGGAAAAGCATGGCACTAAAAGGGACCCATCATTCCTTACTGCTCATTTCCAGAATTTTATTAAACCTCAAGGACTTTGCCTAAAGGTAAAGAATGCTGAAACCTGAATATGACTTATCAGGACCTAGAACCTGCAATGTCAAGATGGGGACCTTAACAATCTGAAAGGAGATTTTTCTGTGGTTTTATTTACTAATGAGAAGAGAATAACTCCTTATTGAAAAGAGTGAATAGCTGGAATTTGAAGCCTGCTCCATAAAGGTGGAGTATGAGAATGAGTCGAGGTTATCACTGATGAGCTATTTGAAACTTTTTAGTCTAATTGTTCACATTTGAAAAAAATTAAAATTTTGGAATGATAGACATAGTTGTTCAATTATAAAAAATAAAAATGGTAAAAGACTGATATCAACCTAGAAAAAAGAATTTCCAAGTAGTGGCACCGATATTTTGAAGATACTTAAATTCACCCATTTTCCTGAAGGATGTGGAAGTGTGCTCATTCCTTATATCTGGAAGAGTTTCTCAATGACTGTACCCCAGGCAAGTAACAACTCCTTGACCCTTGGACATGAACAGGCTCCTGGCACCCATTTTTTCCTCTTTGAAGGATGCATTGACTAAACAAGACACGTCTGTATTGATGTATATACTTGGCAGTCTGCAGACAGGTTCCGCAGAATATCCAGGGCCATGCAAAAATCAATGGTTCCCACAGCTGCCTGCTACTGACTGCTCCTTGTGCAGAGCATTGGATCCTGATTATAACTTCATTATAAGCTCTGTCCGTATTATTAATTGAGAAACACCGTGATAATCTACTGTCTACTGGGGTTAGGCCTCATTGTTCTTAGTTCACCAAACCATTAGCTGGAGAATTTCCCACTGTCTTGCGGAGACTTTCAAACTACTTTTAGCATCAGTAATTAAGGTATTTTGCCTCATGACCACATACTAGCCAAGCTTAAGGGATGCGAGTTTTATAGCCTAAAATCAGGAATGTAGCATTTTGGTTCTGTACAAGATGAAAGGAAAAACAACTTCTGAGCGCTGACATGTTTTTTTGATCCTGTGATTCGAGGCTATGACTTGAGAGAAGGTGTACACAAATAATTTGACAAGCTGAGCAGTGAGATAACTTTTATGTGACTATGCTTAGCTGACGTGATGTTTCAGATCTGTCAGGGCACAGAGAGTCTCATTCAATTTGGCAGAGATTAATCCAATCAACTGAAGTCGTAGCTGTAAATGAGCCACAGTGGAGAACGTCTCTGTTTTCACATTGTACAGTGATGATGGCTGCTCTGGCACCTGCCACAGTTGAGAAATGATGTACGTGACTCTTGTTTTTTTTTTTTTGCTTCTCTTCATACTGTCAACCCAGGTCTGTACTAATAAGAAGGAAAACTAATGGAAACCTGAACACTTTTGCTTATTCCTACTTTAATTTCCACTGCTTGTCCAGCTGTCAGAGATTGGTTAAATTCTCCTTTCAAAAGAGACAAAGCATTTTGTTGCATGCTCTTGTGTTGGTCTTTTTGTACCTTCATTTTATTCTCCCCTGATCATCTTTATAGCTTGTAGCTGTCTTCTTCATGAAGTATGGCCTAATAGCTATTACACTATTAGTGCTTAAATGGTCTCTTGGCACTGTAATGAACTGATATAAATATACGAGCATTCTTTACATTCTTCAGTAGCTCTGACTGGCTCAAAGAACCAAACCATTGCTTCTGTTTTTATTCATTTTTCCTTTGATTTGTCAAATTCTCTGGTTCAGAGCTTTTGGTGTTGGGATCTCAATCCTGGCAGCACTTTTTGCGGCAAAGCCATAGTGTGCATGGAAATAAAGACAATTTTTAATATATTACAGCTCAGAGGAAGTAAAAGTTAAAACTCTCTCACTCTTTGAAGGCTTTTTTCAGGGGACGTTATCCTCAGCCATTGTTTCAGTCAAATATTTTTTGATCTTCATAATATTTAATTTATGGCCAATGTTATTGTTCTTATAACATGATCTGGTGACAAAAACATCAACACAGACACTTCTACAAGGGTATATCTATCAGTCATATTCACAAACGCGCCACAAGATGCAGTTGCACAAACAGAAAGGGCAGCAAGGTAGAATCTCAAAACTTGCTTTCAGAAGGCTGTGAGTATTACCACAAAAATAATATTTATTGGAAAATGTCACATAGCTTGCTAAAAATGTCTAAATTTAACATGAGGTCAATTAAAGTTGCACATCATAGATTTGTAATTGCACACTTTAAGCCATATATCATGGGGAATGTACTTCCTTCAGACTCTTCTTCTCTATATACCTGTTGAATACAGATGAACTATTCATAAGGGTGATGTGTACTGCTTAATTACAATCCCTTTTTTTTAAGTCCTGGAGTGACAGACTTCAAGACAGTGTTGTTACATATGCAATGTCACAGCTAATTTGTAGACATGCTTTCTATTTTTCAGAGCAGAGGACAGAAAAGGCTCTTTTTAATCATCTCTTTGTGTTTATGCATCTTTAAAATAAGAACTGTTAATTGCTGATTGGAATTTATTTATATTTTGCACTGAAATGTTTTTTTTTTGTTTGTCTTTTTTTGTCCTTTAAATGAGAGCAGTAGAGAATGTAGTGTGCTTGAAGCATCAGTGTAAAAGGCCACACCATTCATGTTCATGTGAAACCTGAAAGAACCCAAGTTCAAGCACATCTGTGGTTTGGGCCCTTTTATATAATGGTCAAGCTGGATCAGATTCCATTTGAAGTTATGTGCTGCAAAAGAGCCGCCACCAATTTTGAAAAATATCTGCAAACTGGAGGCCAGACAACCTTTGGTAAAGAGAGAATGCTTTGTGTCCAGAGGGTCATCTTTTAAGTCATGACAGATGAGAAGAGACTCTTCTCTTTCCTCGCTTGCTGCAGTCTCTGATGTTAATGGCCTCTGATGCTTTGATAGACAGAAACATGTCCAGGGATAAATCATTCAGAGGTCATCGGTGAAGCCGTCACTCATTGGTTCTGACAACTGCCTGTTGGTTCTTCTCCAATTCGCTGCCTCATTCTTTAGCTGTCTGTCCATGTTCTTCCTGCTCTCCTTGTGTCAGCATTATCTTCTGTCCGCGTCTGTCTGCAGCACCCACCCCTGCACAGACAACTACGTGAAACCTTGCCAGCTTCACCTGCCATAAGCTGCTACATCAGAATGTGATGTGTGGTGTAATAGGAGCATATTAAACACATTGTACACTCTGTCCACCAAAACCAATGCCTTTTTTTTGATACAGAAGAATTAATTATTAACATACGTTAAATATTATGAAGGACACACATAGCAATACCCATATGCTGACACGAGCTTACACATAGCACAGGTTCCCATGACAATTGTGTCTCATAAAATAGATTTCCTGTAATTACTCCTGTCATTGTGCATTGGTTTTCTCTTATTTTCTCCTGGCTGTTGTAGGTTTAAGTGGCTGTTCACTTCAACAAGACAAGCAGTGCCCCATAATGAAGTGTTTAATATTTGATGCCATTGGATTTTCACAGCTAATAAAAGCTGCATGTATGCTTCCATTAGACTGGTGTCTGGACTGGAAACTACCGATGCATGTCTGTGAAATGTAAATCACAGAGTGTCCATTGGCAACTCAATGAACATACCAAAGGTCTGCTGTGAAAGAGAAAAGCTATGTAGAATATGGAAGAATAAAAGGAAAACAAAATTCTTTTATAAAGAGGCACGAGTCTGAATAAAATTACCACGTTAAAAACCCGAACAAAAATAGCTGGTTTAGTCATGCACCAATAGTCTCTAAATTATTAGTAAAACATGATAATGCTCCACTAACATATTTTATATTTTTCTAAGAATTAAAGTACAGTGCATGAACATACTGTACGCCAATACAGGTATACCTAACATTTCATTTGCACTGACTCAAATACGATTTTGATTTTCTCTGACTTGTCAGTCACAGATCAGAATCTATGGAAGAAGAATTTTGATTAATAGCTAATTATTAAGCAGATCTTTACAAAATATTTATTGCAGTTCAGATAGTTATTTATGATTTTGATGTTCCACAGAATGATAGTGATTTGTCAATAATTTTCTTATATGTTGAGCACTGCCGGTGTGCATTATATAACATACAAGCTCTGTGCAGGATTCAGACCCAGGAATATGAAAGACTATTTCAGATTTTATGCAAGACTGCAGGAAATGCAAATTATTTTCTTCATAAATGCAACATTGTCTAATACAGTATATTTGTTTTTTTTCTTTTACATGCCTTTCATCCTTCTTCCTGATAATCAGGTAAGAATATTTGTTTTTTCATTCTCTTTTCTTCCCATCCTCCTTAACTATCTCTTTCATTTGTTTCACCTCACTTGTTCTGTGCACTACATCAGTTAAAACACCTAGAGGAAATAACAAAGGAAGTAAGAGTCAGCAAATGTCAGTGTTAACAGCAGTGTAAACATGAGTGCCATCGATTCTATACTGAGCAGGAAATTGTAGCTCATTTCATTGTATTCATGGTTGATGAAATGTGTATGAGGTGAACTGCTGCTTAAACCTGATTCAGTTTGCTTTTTCATCTGTGTCTGTGCTACAACAGAATGTTTTTCTATGTAATGACAAAAACATATATATACACTTTATTTTAGGATCTGCTATAAGAACAATAGAAAACTAGAGTTAGTGTTTTGATTTGGACCCAACACGGCAAAATATATTTTTTGAAGCACTAGCAAGCAGCTCCTCATTGCAATATCCAGTGTAATAGCTATTGCTTGTGAATAACTTATAGATTCAAAACTTCCAAACTATTTCTTGGTTATAAACTCATGATGAAAAGTGAACACCTTTTAGATTCTAAATGTTCTTTTTTTTCACACACTTCTGTTTTGTTTATTAAGTAAATACCTGATGGAGTTTTGTACTCTTGAGGTAGATTTGCTTTGCAAATTGCTTTGTTTATAAACCTGAGACCACTTGTTGTACCTGAAAGTAATTGATCAGAGGGAACATAATCTGTGCAGCATATATAAGGAATGCCTGATGTGCTGTTGTTGTGTTTTTACATTTAGTATATCAAAAAATTATGAAATTGTATGCACCGAGTAAACTCTCTAAGCATGCAGTAGCTTCTTCAAAGACTTGATTCACAAACTAGTATCTGCAGTTATGAGCTGTGATGACATGATTCTTTTTGAATGTAAATAAATAAATAAATTTAAGTATTTTAAATCTACCGCCATAAAGCTAGGCAGAAAACAGATTTTGTTTTTTCTGCTTGATTGTTAAAGGATAGTTCCTAGATATTACATTGCTTTGTTATCAAGTTCTGTGAACAGTGTATTTTAGTCTCAAAAATTCATATGCGTCTACGAGAGTTTTGCAGGCATCAAGGGTAGACTCAGGCCAGTGCAGCATCAGCTCCCCAGTCAGGCTTCTGGTTTGAGACATGGCAATAATAACATATGAGACAGAGACTACTTCTTAAACAGTTTTAGATTGTCAGATAGAAATTGAAGCAAGGGACCCTTTTATGTGTCTTAAAACCATAACCTACGGTAATATAGATGTTGTGTTACACTATGAATACAAAAAAAATGTAAAAAATCATTTGTTAGGCAAGACTTTGTGCTGTAATTATTAATAAATACACTTGCTGAATAGATATGTACATATTTAAAATCACTCCATTTTTTGTTTCTTGTCTTCATCACTTCATTTACAGTAAGACACAATAGAGTTTAAATTGACTCTGCCTGAAACCATAGACTTTGTGTCTGAGTCTGGTCCAACCCGACTAATTGACTCTTATTAGATGCCCAAAGTAAACCCAGTTTAAAATCCTTCCAGACCTTTGACTTTGCACTCTGTTGGCTTAGTAGTGTAACTACATTCTTCCAGCTCCATTTGTTGTAACCACAAGTTGAGTCAAGTGCAAATCTTCTGGGATGTGTGACTGTTGCAGAACATGACAGCTAAAAACCAAAACACTTCACATACACCGACAATGAAGAAAAAAAAAGCCCATATACCATCCAGGTATAGAACTGTGTCCAAAAACCCTCACTCATCCTGAGTTCTGCAAGGTTATTGTTGCCTCACATATCAGCAGATTCATCATGAAGCCTCAACATATTTTACGTCCACTGAAGGATTTAGATTGACAAATGAGGTATGTCATCAATAGTGAACAACTTGATTTATGATTTTGCGCAGCCTCTTCTAAAACACACACACACACACACACACACACGCCCACATACTCCTTAAACTTTTCTTTTCCGAGATATTTATACAGTGGGGAAACATATCATGTAAATTTTACTCAACCATACTGATAGTTAGAAAAGTGGCATCTTTGCTCACCTTGGTTCTCGCAATGAATATTTAGTACCAGATCCTGGCGCCTTCATAACAAAGCAAGTTGGAGGGCAACAGAAAATGTTAATGTGTAAATGCTTATTTAATAAAACTAGTCCCCGGATAACAATGACTGGAAAGGTGCAGAGTCAGGGAAAGGTTAACTGGAGAGCAGAGAAATGTTGCTTTATGTACCAAAATAATAAGATAATGAGTAATTTAAATATGTTCTGTTTCTCCAAATGCATGAATTCATAGGTATGAGAAAGTTTGTTTATTTAGCAAGCAAATTAGACAAAAGTAATTTTTTGTATGAAAAAAAAATCTCAGATCTGCTTCTCATGAAGAGTAAGCTATACATCCCTCGGAGACCTTAGAAAATACAACTGGGAAGACATGCAGGAAGTGTTAAAATATTTAGAGCTCCAACTACTTGTAAACAGATTAATTATATTAATTATTCACTGGAAAAGCTCACTCTCAATTAGATTAGGACGTTTTAATGCTGTGTGCAAATCTAGAAAAAAAAGAACCTAATATTTTCCACTATATGGCTGCTATGTGTGTGTATGCATGGCAGAGTTTCTCTTTCTTCTAGAAGAAGTTGACCTTCACACACATTTCTTTCTGACAGTTCACTATATGCATGTTATATAATTTATTTAAAAATGCACAACATGCACAATGCACACTATATACAGTACAGACCAAAAGTTTGGACACACCTTTCTAATTCAATGGGTTTTCTTTATTTTCATGACTATTTATAAGGCAAGAAATCCCACTTATTAACCTGACAGGGCACACCTATGAAGTGAAAACCATTTCAGGTGACGACCTCTTGAAGCTCATCAAGAAAATGCAGAGTGTGCAAAGCAGTAATCACAGCAAAAGGTTGCTACTTTGAAGAAACTAGAATATAAGGGGTATTTTCAGTTGTTTTACACTTTTTTGTTTAGTGCATATTTCCACATGTGTTATTCATAGTTTTGATGCCTTCAGTGTGAATCTACAATGTCAATAGTCATGAAAATAAAGGAAACTCATTGAATTAAAAGGTGTGTCCAAACTTTTGGTCTGTACTGTATGTCCTGTGTGAGTGATGGCAAAGAAGAAAACAGTCCAGAACTATTGACATGATGCCTATTGCTTGTTTTGATTTGTTATTATTAGAAACTCAAACAAAACTAGCAGTTTCTAAAAGTTTATTTAATCTACGGTAAGTTGTTTATGTCAAAACCACACTATTACACACTCCACTGAGTCATAAAACGTTTGTAAGTGGGATTTAGAACTAGCCTGAATTATTGTTGTTCTTTTTTGATTAGATGCTTACACTTTGTGTTTACTTTTAATTCATTGACTTTTAAGAACAAAACAAACTACTGACAGAAATATAACAAATAGCTAATGGTTAATCTCAAATAAAAGCCAGATGGTTTGTAGTGCAAGTCCGGGTTTTTAATCTGAATGTGTGTGCAGAGACGCGAGCTTAGTGTTCTCTTTGATGGAATGAAGAAAGAAAACACAAGAGCTCAAAATATAATTAGTCAGAAAAGCTAAGACAGCAGCTGTGAATAATTTAAAATGGCAGTTTATGCAAATTGTCCAAATCTGGGACATGGTGAAGAAGGTGTTCACATTTTAGTGCTGAGGGGATAAAAAAAGAGCTGAGTTGAGGTGTAAAGTGTGCAAACAAGCAAGACATGGCAATTGTCACTCTCAGTCTCAATTTTATTCATTTAATTTCAAAATATTTTGAATTATAATAAATATATGAATTTTTGTACAGCTTTTAATTTCCAGTTGTGTTCCGGCTTGTAGCTCACAAAAATGGTAAAAATGTCCATATCCAAAATTAGCTTTAAAAAAATCATGAAAGGACTAAGGCAAGCACATGGCAGTTGAGAAGTCAGCTGAAATATGACCTGTCAATATTTTACTTGCCAGGTTTAACAAGCCTGACAAACGTCATCACAACTCTTATTAAATACTTCTTGCAATATAAGTAGTCAAGTCAATAGGATCTCAAGTATTACTGGATATAGGAATGAGTAATTCCATTTATAGTATTCATGGTGTTCGAAGAGATTTTCTTTCTTCAGATTTTTGCCTATACATAAAAAATGTATTCCCAAAAAATTGGAAAGGGCAGGAGATGACCAGAACATATTCATGTGATATTCGGGTAGACACTTGCCTTACATTGAGGGCAAAAAGAGGTCTGCCTCAGAACACAGGTTTGCCAGCTTGCATTGGGAAGGTGTGCTCTTAGGACCACATTTAACTGTATCAGGCAATGTTGTACACAAACCGAGGATTCAGGTACATGTCTAAGGATGGAATCCCATGATTCATTGCTAATTGCCCAACATTTACTTCACACTACCTTATAATTTCCTCTAGAGAGGTGAGACAAATGTCATTAATTACCACGTACAGGGTGGAATTTAGACTACTCTTTGCAGATGACTGTGAAAGAATCTCATATAAGGTATTATTATGTGGTAAGTTGGAAAGGAAGGAAAATATTTTTATACAGAAGTTCTAGTTTGCAGATATCTGAAGAAATTTGACTTTTTAGGTTTAAGGATCTAGCTTAGTTCAGAGAACGAGAAACGCTGCCCATCTAAAAACAGATTAGACAACATTTAAGGTTGTGTGTCTGTGCTGAAACTTGATAAAGTTTGTATGTGTTCCCAGCTGAGCCGGTGCACTAGTGGGCTGGTGGTTTAGTTCTTGAAGAAGCTATCGCGGTCACCTTGTAGTCACGCAGCACACTATTCTTTGTCTTTTGTTTTGCATCGCCACAATGTCCCTCTGTATCCAGCAGAAAATTGCAGTAGGTCTAACTCGTCAACCTTGAACCAGAGCTGGTTCAAGGTTGTATTGGGCCTTGAGCAGAATTTGATTTAGGGGCCCCTCTTCTTGCTAAGAACATCGGTGAAACCTGGGAAAAGCGGAGGAAACTGTTTAATTAGCCAAGCTTAAAAGCAATCAGTGATAATTGCAATTTGCTGAGATGACAAATATATATTCACAAATATATTTGTGAACAAACAGAGCTCAAACTCAAAGATTAAACTCAGCATCAGATTTTAGCTACAGTAACAAAAGAATCCAACTATCAACATTTGTGTTTGCCACCTGCCAGCTCCTTAAAATCTTAATTCAACACCATTGACATTCTCAATAAACAAATGCTAAAATTCTAGACCAGTCTGCGCTAAAATGTTATGTTTATGGGGGCCTGCTTAAGGCCTTTTTAATGGCCATAATAGTTCATGTATGCCTCTGGTTAACTGGTTGTTATGAGTCACTTCCACTCTGAGATATTTGAAAGAATCAAAAGCTATTTCAAATGGAAGTGTCAAAACACAAAGTAATGTCTTCCTTTTTCAAGTGGAACTTCACTTATGTTTTGAAAAACAATCAAAAGACTTATTGTGACTTGCTTTTGTGTCATACTTTAATTATGTTTAGGTTTCCTACAGCTAAAATATATTTGGGTTTAAAAATATATGTGTGTGTTACAGCAATTTTGTGCTAATACTTCATTTGAAAGACAAATAAAATATTAAAGCAGCCTTTATTGTTGTACAACAGACTTGTGTGTTGTAAATGTTGAGCTTCTTTTGTCGTTTGACTTTTGATAGATCGAAAGACCTCGGGAACCAAACATGATTTTACATCACTCACAGTCAGGCATCTCAGTGGATACAGTTTTTTTTTTTTTTTCATGGAGAGGAACAAAGCTAGAAATCTTTATAAAACTGTGCTCTCACCTCAAGTGCAGACATGTTCAAAGTGGAACTTCATCTGAGGTTAGCTGTCGTCGCCATAACTGCATGGTGAGAACACCCTCCCTCGTACCTCAGTGTCCCTCGCAGGAGAAAAGTCAAACTTCTCTGCACTTTGGTTACAGATGACTACGTTAGAGTTTTGAATAGACTTTATCACATGACTAATTAGACTCCAATAATGTAATTTTAATATTCCTTATTACATGCAGAACCCTGCACACATCACCACCTACTGAATTCATTTGCTTGTGTTTAGCCATGCAAGATAGCAGGCAGAATTGAATTTCAAATAGAATTCAATGAGGGGGAAAGAATCATGTGTGCAAGATTAAATAAATCCATGTTTTTATTTGACATCTTCCTAATATTGAGCATCTGTCACTTGAAGTTAGTGGTAGACAGTTTTATGACTAGAGTCATGGAAAATTGCCTGGGTATGTTCAATAACCATGGCCCAGTAGGGATGAAAAAGACTGTGTCTGAGAGCATAAAAGACTGATTGTGGCCATGTCGTAGATATTGGTAACCATGGTGATCTGGATAAATCAAACCTATGTCTGTTAAGCTCAGGCAAATTAATACATTCTTAATGGGCTCATTCTTACTGTCTCTTTGTTTTGCTTCATTGTTCTTTTCCCCTGTCTGCTTTTCCTGGGATTTTACTGCTGCACACCAGCCTGGATTTTAACAGATGCCTTTGTCTGTTGTGCTGTGTTAGTGGTTTTCTCCATTTGACGTTCAAACAAAATCCATAAAGCCTTGCTCTGCATAGCTGCTTTGCCATTACCCAGAAAGACTATTTTGAATTCCAGTGTGTCAGCAGAAAGAGCTTAAAACATCAATAGCCATAAATCTCCAATATTTGAACATGAATTCTAGTACAAAGGCTCTGACCACAGCAGTAACAGCTGCAACATGAAGTTGTAGGTTAAAGCAGAAACCCCTGCATTTAACAGTGCAAGCTATTATCTGTGTTTCAGTGGAGGTGGCAGCGAAGTTTTAGAGGTATTCTTAAAGGTAGCAGATTTTATTGCAAGTCATTCTCTGCGAATCACTGTTGAAAATATCAGTGATACTGAAATACTTCCCCTTAAGACTAAAATGTTTTTTTTTTAACAAGACTAGATGTAAATTAGGGAAAAGAGGTCTATGTAGAAGAGGGAAAAAGCTTTAAGGCAAACAGCTAACAGTGCTATGATGATGGAAAATATGCATTGCTCCTGATCTGATGAATGGAGTGTCTTGCAAAAGTATTTTTCACCCCCTATATATTGGTACACTTCACTTCATAATAGTTACAAACTTCAATGATTTTTATTGTGATTCATCATCATCATCAAGGTTATTTGTCTAGCATATTTCAGCAACAAGGCAGTCCAAAGTGCTTTACAGGGTACATGTGATAGAACAACACACAATAGAACACAATTGTAAAATAATCATCTGAAAAGTGTGGCAAGCATTTCTATGTTTTTATTTGATATTCCACCAGCTTTAACCAGTTCTGCCCCAGACCGCCCTGGTCTGATTCATCTCCAATAACAGATTCTGTTCAGCTGCTCTTTTTTTTTTTTTGTACCCACATCAGGGGTAGTACAAGCTGTGCCGAGCAGTTTTGACAGAAGACTGTGTTCCTTGATTAGGCCATGATTTACGTCATTGGAAACTTCAAACAACATTCCAACCACCACAGTGGACTGGCGGACATGCCGTCCACTGTCAGAGAGCTGCACAGTGTGGTGGAGCGTAATTATGAGCTTAATCCTGAGCAGTGCCAGGAACACATGTCAACTTTTGGAGCGGAAGGACTGTGCTTTTGCAGCAAGTATCTCTGTAGAACGGGCACACAATGAAGGAGCAAGAAACTGTCACAGGTTTTGTTTCTGTCATCAAGAATTTGGATTTGTTGTTGTCAAAATAAATTCCAATGATTGATCTGTAAAAAACAAAATATTTGTCCATATTGTCAGGCTTGTTATTTTCACCATTTGCTCCATTGTTCAATGAGAATATCAATGAATATGAATATATGAAAATATATATCATGATTATGATTGCACTGTGTGCAGTTTAGTTATACAAATCAAACTTCCTGCTCTGACTGGTGTTCCAAAGAAGCTTAAAATGGGTCTATCCTTTTGTGGGACTATAATTGCTGTGCTATGTAGTCACAGCCATACAGTTATGTTAAAAAGTAGTACTGAATAGGTCCTATTACTTTTATCATAATATTCTCACAAGATATCGTGACAAAACTTTGAAATCATAACGGCCAATCATAGTCTGAAATGTATGCAAGTTTTTTCTCTGCAAAAACCCCTCAAGCTCAATTAGACTGAATGGGGAGCATCTCTAAGCATCTTTACATCATAGTCTGAGTTGAATTTATGCCTGGACTTGCACATGTCTATTTTCCTTGCATTTAGCTCAATCCATCTTCCCTTCAAGTCTGACCAGCTCCACTCTCCTCAGGCATGATGCTGCCACAGCCAAGTTTCATGGTGTGTTCAGTAGGTTAGTACTCCACCACATAGGGTGCAATCACGCCTAAAAGTTAAATTGATGTTTCATTTGAAGAGGAAATAATCTTTGCATAATAAATGTTGTCTACACTTTTTTTTTTCGATCAGCAATGGTATGCAGGCATGGTTTGGCTCAGTGGAGAAACACACACGGCAGATGAACCACTGAGGTGTAACTCATGGGCCATAATTGTATTTTCTCACTAAATTGCCCAGAGGAGAAGAGCATTTGCTGGTTGGGGATTAATTCAGTCTAAACTGATTTAAACGCAGTGCATTTCAGCAGTTGATTAATCATCACCTATGAGCTCTTTATTTTATGTATCCATTAGCTTTAAATATGATTGCCCTGTTTTAGAGTTGTAACCTTTTCCAGGATTACATTACTTATCTGAGACAACATGAGACAAAATGAGAAAGAGTGAGCAAGTTGCAAGTGGAAATATGAGGGGGCATTAGTCTGGCGCGGTCGAGGAAAGGTGAAAGCAGGCAATCTGATTCTTTTGATATCATGTTTCAAATGCAGAGAGACCAGAATTTTAAATAGTTTGCTTTATTATTCTCTTTAACTTTTTAGAGTATGTATCAAATGTTGTGCTGAGGTTTGTGTTGGTGGAAGAACAGTTCTGATTCTTCTTTATTTTGTGTTCATGTTAAGGATAAAAGATGAACTGGAACAGACCCGAATGCTTTTCTGAGAGTGAAAACTCTGAAAAGGAGTTCAACATGCAACTATTTACTGGCAAATGTGTAAAGAATTTAAAAAATAAGCCAGTTTGAGGGGAATTAGAGTTACTTTTTTGTGTCATAAAATTTTTTAATTATTTTACTGTGCAAAAAATATGAGTTCCAGCTTGTCAAAAATATATCTACATGTTACTTATTAATATACAAACTGAAATACTTCTGCATTGGAAAAATATTTTTTGATAATATGAGCCTACCACCAAAAGGTTTAAAGAAAGTAAAATAGGAGAAAAGACAAACAAAAAAATAAAAAAATAATAAGTAGCGCAAGTTAATAAAGCCATAATACCAAGAATAGCATACAGGCATGACATGCAGGTCTACTCATATCAAATACCTATTAACACTTAATATTCACCCAAAAGTTTGCACTAGCACTTAAAATTTAAACCATTTGTTTTTCTTATCAACTTATAGAGTAGTTCTCACTCAGTTTAACTTTACTTTGTTAGATTTGTTTAAGACTTGCAAGTCAATTGCAAATGTTCTTCGTAGATTTTGGTCTAAGTGGACATGATTGCATCACCTAGTTGCTGAAAATTCTTCTGCTGTGCATCCGTAATGTGAACGCTCAATTTATGGACTTCTCAACAGTGTCCTATTGGCTGTTGAGGACACAGGCCATTGGACCTCATCATCATGTTCATAAACCAGTTTGAGATCATTTAAGCTTTGAGATTCTGTGCATCATCCTGCTGGAAGTAGCAAGCAGAGATTGTTCTCATAAATAGCCTGGCACAGTTAGTATCAATGCTCAGCTATGTTGTGAAGTTTAAATTATGAATAGTTGGTACTAAGGAAGCCAAAGAGTTCAATAAAAAATATTCCCCAGTCGAGAGAAGCAAGACTGAGAAGTTTTAAAATATCTTTTCAGCTAATGGAACAGCAGCAGTTTGGAGGAGCTTGTCATCCCACACTGTGATGACCAACTGACTACCTGGGAAAATGTTGAAGTTGATTTTTATACATGTTGGAAAAGCAGCCATTCAAATCACAAATCCTTTAACCCAGTCACTGCACCCCCACCAACATCTACACTTCCACCCATTCCCTCTCCACTGACCCCCTGCCTGCACCGAAGATCACTGAGGAGTATTTAAATAGGCTCTTTTAGCAGTAAAAGACCAAAAAGCTATTTCTTCCAACTGAACCCCATCTTCACACAGATCAACAAATCTCTGGTGTGAGAAGACTGCCTCCTATTTTTAATGTTTCACCATGAACCTGGTCCCCAAGAGAGAAATGCACTCTCTCAATATTAAATGACTACAGATCTTTTGCTCTGACATCTGTGGTCAGAAAATCCTATGACTGGTGTTGCAGTATGTGAAGGACTTCACTGGCCTGCTGCTAGAGCCCTGCAGTCTGCTTGCCAGACAAACAGTCAACTTGGGACTATACTTTACCCTGCACCACCTCAACCATCCAGAGTCCAATGCCCGGAAAAGTAGCCTGTTATAGTTTTCTGGCGCTGTTGTCCATCAGCCTTAAGGTTTGAAGTGTTTTACATTCACAAATGTTATTCTACGCACCTTGATTGTAATAAACTGTTATTTGAGCCACTTTTGGCTTTATTTTTTCTCATTCCAGTTTGCCCATTCTGTTATTGCAACAACAAGACTTTTCTAATCCCAAAGCCGCTGCTCACTGATGATGTTTTTCCCTCCAAATCTAAGAGTTGACAGTGCATGAATATTCTAGCAGTTTATAAAATACTCAGACCATTCTGCCTGGCATCAACAATCATGCAAAATTGAAAGTTTCTTAGATATACTTTGTTCTCTATTCTCATGCTTGTTTGAACTTTAGCAATTAATCTTCACTGAATAAATGTATAGAAAAAGTGATTGACTGACCTGCTATTTGTGAGCAATTGAGCAGGTGTTCCTAATACTTGAGGGTATATTTACAGAAAAAACTAACTTGTTACAGGTGACCACAAAAAAACTTTCAATGAACACTCATTGTACATGTAATGAAGGTAAGAAAATGTATTTGAAACTTATAAAATACCAAAGAGTTAAGTATGTGCAGAAGAAGAAAAATCTATTGTTGTAGCACATTTCCTAAAAATGCTACAAATGGGTTTGTGAGAAAGGATAATGTGATTTGGGTCAGATAAATGTTCACAGGAAGAAAACAGTAAAATATGTGAATAATTTATCAGTCTTTGCCAGAAGCTTTCATAAATTATAAAGTTTTAAGGAATAATCTGAAGGTTGCTAGAGACTCAGTTCTCTGTGGAAGTTATGTGTCTAAAAACGGGGGGCGCTAATGGAAAAGACCCGGTGTTCCCCTGTCACAAACTGTGACCTTAGAATCATTAGCAGGACACTATCAGTGTATCTCAGCTGTTAGAACCCTAAAAATCAGATCAATAAATGTGAGATGGATTTAAGTACAAGACCAGTTAAAGCTTTAAAAGTGAGAAGTGAGATTCCACAATCAATACAAAATCCAACTATGAGCCAGTGTAGGGAAGCAAGCAGCAGGGCTGATTTGTTCATGCTTAGGTTATAAAAGTGCAGCACTGCATCAAGTTCAACCAATTGCAGAGTATGGAAGGAGCCTTGAACGATTACTAAATTAACTGAATAATAGTTTAATGTATTTTAAGAACAGTATGTATAATATTGAATGACAATTTCACAAAATTCTTGCTTTCTTTGTTCATTGCAGGCAGTATTCTGGCAGACATCCATGTATTCAGAGACTTTTGCTCACATCTGATGTACTGTTGCAAACTAACATTGTGTGCATATTTTTGGGCTTTGAGAAAGCACATGTAATAAGGATTGAGAGGATGTGTTGCCCAGTAAGTTATTAACATTTACTCAAACAGAAAAGCTAGTGTTTACCTTTTCAGAAAAGAGAGCACAGACTGTTTTACTGAATATGTGCTGATTCGAAGCAATATTTTATTTATTTGTGTAACACAAGGACTCACAGAAACTATTAGCCTGTTACCAATGTGATCTTTTCTTTTAAAATTAGCTTTCACCCTTCCCTTGCCAGGTATATAGCTGGGTTAGGGTTAGTGGTATAATGTGTATGTCTGAAAATAAGCATAGGCAAGAAATTGCTGCATTTTTATCCATGTCACAAATTTTTTCTTTGTACAATAAAAAAGTATACAAGCTACTGTCGCTTACGAATAGTTTACCAGTGGTGGAATAAGCTCTCAAACCTTCACAACAAACAGCACCATCAAGGGTAAGAAGAAGACAGCCCGGAAGGGAGAATGTGTTAATGTTGCTTATACCTTTGCAAATTATACACTATAGACAAGATCAGAGTGAAGCCTCAGAAACTGTAATTGCGTTCATATCTGTGATGGCTGCAAGTAATGACATTTCCCTTGATCTAAGGGAAGAACGTGAGACCTGAGGGCAAATGCACAGATTCTCACATAAGTTTATGATGGCTTTTAAAAATATTATATCACATCAGAGTACACACCTGAACAGTTGCTTCTGCACACGTTAAGGTCATCGTCTGCTCCTGACAAACCCTCATAATAAGTAAATATACACTGGAATTCATATACATCCATACAAACCGATCTACATGGACACACTCTAGCCCAGATCGTTTTGCTTTATACCCAGCACTGCCTGCTTGTTTCCCCTGGAGGGTTTGGTTTAGATGAAATGTCACTTTTAATGGGAATGGGAATAGAATAACAGGAAGCCAGTTTTCTTTTTCTGCGTTTTTAGTGATGAGGGAGTGGGTGCTGCTGCTAGATAGGGCAACACAGGCTTTTACCCATGGCTCACAATGTATGTGGTTTTAAATGTGGCCCAAGGTAAATGGGGTTTATTTGTATGGATGTCATTTCAGAAATGAAAATGAAGTTAAAATATTTTTAAAGGTACTGAAAATTATGTAGAAAAAGAAGGAGAGGTTAGAATGTGCTGATCAAGCAACTCCAGCGTGATGCCAGGTATTTGCAAGCCTTAAACTTTTTTTATGTAGAGTCTGTGAAATACCAGAGACTGAGGGTAATGTTCCTGAATATAAAAGCAAAGCCACAGTAAAATGGTTGGTATAAAGCTTATTATTGTTGAAAACAAGTCAAAAGGTAATTTAAATGAACAGTTTGAAGTGAACTTCAAAAATGTCCAGATCTTCATGTTTAAAGTTTAAAAGTTTGAATTTTTTGACTGAATATATATAGAAACAACATTTTAAGGTTTTTCATTGTATGTAAATATGCATACAGTATATTTACTCTAAATCTCTCTCTCTCTCTCTCTCTCTCTCTCTCTCTCTCTCTCTCTCTCTCTCTCTCTCTCTCTCTCTATATATATATATATATATATATATATATATGTGGTTGGGGGGCTGTCTGTGTTATGACAAAGATAGGGTGAGAAGGGAAATATCTCGACGACAGAAAGTGTCAATAAACAAGTTTGTCTCTTATTTACAGATTTTGTTAGGCAACAGGTCTTATCATGAAAACCATGACTCTCATCTTTCTCTTTTGTAACATGATAAAAAGGCAATCTACTTTTTACAGATGCTATCTCCACACATCCTTCCTTTGCTTGGAAGACTGCTGCATCTTTATGTCATCAAAAAAATATATCTTTTTCTTTGAGGGAGGATATCTCTAGGTCCATTTTAATCGTTTCATCACTGATCACCTCGACTTCAAAGGCTTAGGCACGTGTTGAAGACATGGGGGGTTGCACTTTGCCTGCCTGCTAATGTGTATTTGAACATGTTTACAAGCAGTGCACTTGGATGTGTTCGCTCTCTTTGATCGCGTGTCCAAAAATGTTTTCTTCAACCTTGTTCTTTCATTTCCTCTCTTTCTTTTGTTCCCTGACCCACGTCAGACCAAGTGGCAGACGTACAGAAAGACGGTCTTGCGCCAACTCGCCCCTCTGTCTGAGCTACATTAGCTTTCTTTTTTAGTCTTTAGCTTTGTTTGGATTGGTGTCACGCCCCTAATCCCCATGCTGCATGAAAATGTACCCTCTTCTGCTCCCCACAAATGCCCCCCTGCTCTAGAATCTTTTGCTCTTTTCTTCTGTTTCCTTTTACCCTCAAACCTCAAAATCTGACTATTTGTTTTGTATAGCTAACCTTTTTATTATTATTTTACAGACAAATGCTCTTACTAATAATTATTTTTTAAACTCTGTTTATTTCAGACGATTTTTTAATAGTTCAGTCTTTTCATATGGATATCTTCAACTATCTAAGACATAACAGTGAAATTAGATGAAACAATCGTACAACGTTTAGAAGCACTGTTTTGTTTCCATTAATTAAACCAAGATTTGAAAGAACTGTGCTGAGACCACATGACTGAATAAGGTGGACATTTTTGCAGGGGGTTTCATTTTTTTCACGCCCTCTCTCTTTCTGCTTCACTAAACATTTCCCCTCACAGCGTTGACAGTATCTGCTGACGAGGGTAAAAGTTGGAGAAGGGGACAGGCTCTCCTTTCTCTCTGTTGCTTTGCATTTATATCATCTGCTCTTAATATCATCACATTTACTTTTACATATTGATATTCAGCATCATTTACAATATAGTTTCTTGCAAAGATATCCTTTCCTTTTTATGCATTTTATGTCTTTATATCATAGCCAGTTTTAATGGATTTTACTAAATAGGACTACATACTTGCATAGGAACAGGACACATGGTTCACACAATTAGATTTTATAAGTACAAATATTGGTAGGGATATATTTATCCATCCTATTTGCAAGAGGCAAAGTACATCATGAACAGACCACCAGTTCATTTGTTTTCACAGCTCTTCAATCTAAGCCGCTTAATTAACTCAACTAAAATATCCATTAAGTGTGGATTTTTGTTGTCACAAAGGATTTAAAGGGATGTTTTTATATATTTTCAGGAACATGGTGGAGGATATCGCTGCAGTTTGTATTTTTCTTTTTCCATGTTGTAACCGAAGTATAAATTGCCTATATGGGAATAATAAAAAAAATCTGGTTTAGGTTTACTTCTTTGCTTTTCATCTGATTCAAGATTTTAATATGCCTTGTATGTTTGGTGGCACATTTTGAATATGGGTTTCGTTATAGTTTTGAACCTCATAGTCTACAAAGTCACAAAAATCTGGGCAGCATGCTGAGACCCAGGTGGAAACCGGGTACCTGAGTGGATGATACATTTTATGCCATAAAAGCTCCAAGTTTGAGCAGTCAGAAGACCAGACCGAAAGGAAACTATTTCTTTTAGTAATGCACATATAAAGTAACCCTGTTACTACTTTGGGTCAACAAATGAAAGCTACTTAACTTTCTACTCATTTGTAAAATAACTCAAAATCAAAGACAGAAAAGATATCTTAAGAGTCTCAAAGTAACAGAGCATTCTCAGCAAGATATACTTTTACTGGCAACTTCACAGTTAAAAAAAAAGTTTATCCCGTATGAACTACACTGTATACATAAGACTATATGTCAAACAAAATTTTTTATTAATTCCAAAACTGGAAATGCACATTTTTTATGATAACAGTATGAAAATACAAAAAAGAATAATACTAAAAGTTTAGTTTGGTCTTTACCTCATTCAAAAGATAAAAAAAAAGAACTAGTCCATGGTAATAATCCAAACGTAAGTTGTTCTGACACATTGTCCATCTACACACAGAGAGATATGATAGGTTTGATGGGAGTAATGTACTATATAACTCATTATTAGCAGAGGTAACTTGAAATAACTTGATCATGTCATCAGATGATATTTGTGGTGAATCTGTGCTAAATCAATAAAATGTATTAAATTGATGGCATTTAACAAAAAGCAATAACATGTTTGTGTCCATCCTGGGTAGTTGTAATCAACTATGGCTAACATTCTCTGTGTGATTGCATACACTGGACGGTGGCCTCAGTTTCATGCTGTTGTAGAACAAATGAGTCGTTGCACTTCTCTCTCACCATTAGAATTGGAAGAAATGTTACAAAGTTGCTTACTGCGTCATACCAGTATCCCGTTGTTTCTCTTGACTACATTCCTAAAAGAAAAAGGGTTTCAAAGTAGGTGATTTACAAACTTTCTTTCTCATTGTTGTACAGAATCTCTCCTCACAAGATTATTTGGAAAAAAAAGTTGATTTCTTTTAGATTTTTAGTTTGAAATATAGATAACCAAACTCGCATCACATGATTAAATTTGCCTATTTTTGCTTGAGCACATTTTAAGCTCTGATCTTCATATCTGTATTCTTTGATAAGGTCAGTGTAGGCTATGATAACCGGTTTATGCAATATTGATTCACTATCGAGCCTGATTGTTGCCAGACGGCGCCCAGCAGGTGGCCTTGAGGCAAAATCAATTTATCAGCAACTTTAATCGACAAGGACCTTTGGAATAAAGACAGACAGTGTGTCCTCAAGTAATCCAATAGAGACAGCCTCTGACACACTCTTGACGTTACGGGCATATGTGTGTCTGAACCAGATCTGTCTGTGTCTGTTTCTTTCTCCTTGTCTACAAAAGAAACATTTTGCAAGATGTGCATACCTGCTTTTGCTCAAAGACCAATGTCTGCAGCAACCGAGCCAGGGCAGCAATGATCCTCATCTTCACTGTGACTCCATTTATTTCTTTTACATCTTGTCCACTCCCTGCCTATGCACCCACCCTCCATATCTTGTAGCGGAGGAGAGGATGAGTTATAGTGGTCGGAGTGATACTGCTGATAGATGAAGGTGAACTCAGCTTTGGCCTACAACATGAGACTTTAGAGGACACAGAGGTTGCCATCCATCCTCCCAGCCACCTACATGTACCTAAACAACACATTCAACACTCTCTGGTGAATGTCTGTCGTGCTTTGTGCAGTTTCACAAAATGGTGCAACTCTTAGCAGTGATGCCACTAAATGTCGCCATACTATGCCTCACCAAAGTATAAGAAATAAAGTTACTAAAAAGCTTCAATAAGGGTTAGATAATAATAATAATTAATTAATAATTAATAATAGTAATACTTAATAATAGAAGTATTAATATCTTAAAGCTTTAAAGGAGCATAATTTACTTCATCACTTGAAAATCACCAAGACATTGCTCTCAACCTAATCTGAAAAGCTGGACAATGAAAGCATTAATCATAAACGCAGCCAAGAGGTCCATTGTCTCTGGAGAAGCTGCTATATCCACATTTCATGTTTGAGTATCTGTTGACAACACAGCTATTATTCTTTTGTCACACAAGTTTGACCTTTACAGAGGACTATCAAGCACAAAGACATTGTTAAAGATGCAGTTGGTAACTTTTATGAAAATATGTTTGTTTGTTTTTTAACATATTTGTTAAAACATTCACTATTTCCTGGCAATAGAAAAAGAGTCAGATCTTTTGTGGAAAAAAAAGAATCACGCTCCTCTGGTTCCTCCCTGTAGTACTACTGCCATTCCATTTGCAGAAATAAACCGCACCCGGTCAGAAATAACTAATCAAAGTCAGGAGGAACATCTCACTCCCTGCCCCCGCACATTGCATACCAATGTTCAATGTCAATATTGCTAGGGTGCTGTAGTTGTGCCGACGGAGGAGAAGCAACCTAACATTATAAGAAAACTGTTCATTTCTCAAGTTCTCTGCAGACTCTGCTGTAGGAGAAGAGCTGCAGTATGAACACTGAAGCACAGCAGAGAGCAAGCAGGAGCAATGCAGCTCTCTATAACGCTGGATCTACGCATTTTAAGTGAACAGTTCAGTTCGCCAAAATTACCTGTAGCAGCCCCCGACCCGAGAAGATTCCAGAATATTTCTCCATTCAACCCCAGTTGCCTGTTTCTCTAATCAACCCAGTGACTCTTAGGTAAACATATCCCAGCTGCGGTGTTCGGGCAGTTCATCTTGTCACGCTTTAAAGGACACCTCTTCTGCTAGTATTATCAGTGTCCTACTTCAGTGTTGCGCCTGCTCCTTTATCAGCCACATGATAGTAGGGATGGTGAGCGGCACCGCCGGGAGAGCCCCCAAGTCCCACTTTCTTATCCTACGCACCCAGGTGTGGCCCTCTCCTGCATACACTATCGGCAGGAAATTACATGCACCTTAAGCCCATTACAACTTCAAAAGGAAGTTTAGTGGAATCTTCCCATTAGTGCCTTGCAGCATGCAGTTGTGCTCTACCTATTCCCTCCAACAGGAAATAATTAATAATGGAAAATGTATTAGACTGACAACAAATACCACTTAGGTCATGCAGGGGTCTTATGGTGTTGATGAAGAAAGGTCCTGCATGCAAATGTCAGTATTTCTTACTGCGCTTGCTGTATTGAGCTGTAAATCTTTTACAACATTACAGGTATATGAGAAAAATCCTTCTTGGGATTTATTGCTCCGCTTCTAAAAGCCGCGGATTAGAAATATTTATTGCTGTGCATGTACCATTTTTCGACTTATGAGTAGACTCCATTTTTCTGTCATCCACCGTTCGGATGACACACCAGAAAGCTCCTTTTCCAGCAGGAGATACGTTACCATTGCCTGACATGGACTGAGGTTTAGAGTATAAGATGTGTATCCATCAGTGATACATATGTTTACATATAAATGAAAGGACATATGTAATGAAAAAAATGTGTCTTGGGTAGAGAGTAAGTTTGAAGCTGAAGAGGAGAAAGTTATCACAGCTGTCAGCAGAGTTGATCTGTGTGTCATCATGGCTGCTATGTTAGTTTAGGATCCATCACTGGGGGGGGAAATGTTCTGTCACCATCACTATGGAAACAGAATAAGAAAGTACGGGCAGTATTGCTCCTATGTAGACAGAGTGGCATGGAGCACACACATGAAAAGCAAAATTGAAAAAGAGATATAGAGAGGGAACGAGACGCAGAGATATGCCTGGTTGGACAAGCGAGACGATGCTTGACTGGAATGATTAAATTGTTACTGGCAGTTGAAGTGTATATGTGTGCATACGTGAGAAGATTTATGCCTAGATGGTACACATGTGTGTGAGTGTTTATTTTTTTGGTGAGTTAGTGCTGAGGGGATGAAAGCATCTTTTGGTGTCATAAAACATTAAAGTTTAAAAATTTTGCTCACATCTCACTCTACATCCCCGCCCCCCAAACCAAAAAGCAAAAAAAAAAAAAAAACAGACTCTCCTTTTAATGCAACAAATCTGCTTAATATTTTTAGTGGGAGTCTTGGCCCCATCCAATGCTAGCGATGAATCCACTCTGATAAAGGTATCTGACTTGGTTCATCATCATTAGGCAGGAGAAATGAATTATACACTATTTTCAGGAAAGAATATTAGGATTGTATCAAACATACTGCTATAAAAAACACCATTTCCATCTACTTGCACTTGCACAACTTTCAATCAAACATAAAAAACACATGAAATGCAAAAAAATAAATGCACCAAAAAATGCAAAGTAAAAACAAAAATTACTATGTCTTTAACTCTGCCTTTCTGCAAGAAAATTACATTTAAGACTTGCATGGCTCCCACAAATCACCTGATAGCCAAATAATTAATTTTAACTTAACATTGTAATTAAGTTTATGATAACTTTTTGTTGCTTATTCTCAAAGATATTTTACACATTGTACAGACTACTGATTTTACCTAACTATAGAAAATTGATTCTATTCTAACCAAATTATGATGAAAATATATTTGTTTAATAAATGTTAAAAATGTAACATGAACATTTTTGACTTGAGTGGAAATTTTCTCAGGATGACCACTGTTTAATCGTGGTTTCACTGGAAAGTAGATGGTGTGGCTGTGTGCTTTCCTCTTGTAGTTTTGCCATTTTGCTGCAGCATAAAAAGCATATCCAAATCCCTGAGTCAGAGCTACAACACACTGAGCAAATATCCCTGCCAGCACCTTCCCCAGAATGACATGAATTGATAGAAGTAGCAAGAAATGAACAAACTTAAAAATGTATGATGCATATACAGTATATATTATTATTAAAAATGAACTACTTTTGGTTGTGTACAACCAAGTCCAGCAAATACCTGGGAACTTCTGTCTGTCAACACTATGCATTCATCAAAGTGATCGTCTGAGTCTGTAAATTATATTTTTATGTACTTTTTTCTCAGATTCATGCAGAATTCTGGTTTAGCTATGATTGCAGTTCCCCTCACATTGTGAAAATCTAGAGTCCTCATCCATTCAATGCATACTGCCTCTTGTTTCTCTAATAAAAAAGAGGCATCAGCATCTTTCAGCTGGTCTGCCAGGCTCGTTTAAAGGGCCTGGGGCACAAGATGCCTTATTTCTCCACAGGCTGTGCCTCTTGCTGATAATTATCCTACAGGCTTTGCACAACAATCCAACATGCTCAGCTCAACAGTGAGATGCCTGTGGATTCTCTCCAGCTGTAATCCATGATTCTTGTGTCTTTGGGGGATTATCAGGGGTTGTTTGAGTGTCTGACTGCAGGAGTTGCTGATACACAAAAGACAAGGCATTCAAGCGAGCTGTGCAAAAGAGCAGATGAGATTAGCCGTGTCTACATCAGCATTATCCACAATAGCCAAAGAGTATTTTTTTTTTTTTTAAATCCCGAAGACAAATGGACTAAAATTAAACGATAAACACAGTGCAGTGCTCATGGCTTTCAGATATCAGCTCAGTTTGGATATTCTAGTTGCAACAATAGAATTAACGCAGGATTGGAACATTTAAGAGTTTTGAATGGTAGGATATGCTTTAGAACGAATACAATGATCTGAAGTTATCTCATTTGAATCTTCCATAAAATCTTTTATGTTCAGGGTAAACATTGTTTGCCTATTTACTAGGCAAATGTTTAGCATTATTTTCCTCAACAGATTCATTTAAATATGCGAAAAAGTGATCAACACGGCTTTGCCACTATGACTTTTTCCATGTTTACTACATCTCACTTGTCTGTTGAAATAATATTCTCTGTGCTCTCTCTCGATAAGCCGTAGAAAAAAAAAAGAACGACCTTAACTTCCCTCGTAGTTTTGTTGCAGAATTATCAATGCTTTTACACAAGACATCATCAACCCTTTGCCACTGGAACTCATGTTTGGGGGCCATCTTGGCAGCTCTTTAATAACGAGTAAGCCTCCCGGAGTGTAAGTTATGTTTGGGAGAAAGAGAGATTCGAGGTTCTGGGTTGAGTTCGCTGCCATCCCTCTCTCTTTACTCTCGGTGGGAGCTAAGCAGTGTGATAGATTAGGTATAAAGAGCATCCACTGGTTTAATGGTTGGTCCAAGGCAGCCTGAGGAGAGGTTTTAATCATATTTACCTCCTCATTACCCTCCCGTCTGCTGCCTTAGTTCTGTACTGGTATATCAGTTGTGGCCAAACCGCCCTATCTTCAAGAACAACAACTGATTGAATATTATGAGCTAGGACTGCTCCCTTTTCACTTTATTTATTTCAGTTTCATCAGGTGTCCTGGTGAAATGAGAAAGTCACATTGCAAATGAAAAATGTAATACCTCTGATATATTTCTGTTAAACTAAGAAAATGTTTTCATAACAAACAAGACCACTCTCCTTGGGAAATTGTGACTAGTTTTTTGCTTCACAGTTTAGGACATAATTCATAAGGGAGTGGTGACCTTGACAATGTTTGTTTGTGGATAGACAGCTGGTCCTGTTCTCTAAGGAAACATGCTGGAAGTGTGTTGTGAGACAGTGATGCCTACCATTCATTTATCTGTGACCTAATCCTCCTTCACAGACATCTTAGCAAATACAGTCTCAAAAGTACAGTTTGAATATGTTTAAATACTGAAAAAAATAGTAATTTCTGTAAATCCATTCATAAAAGTAAACTCATATACTGCACAGATTCCCTATGCACAGTGGTATATAAACCATGTACTACTATTATATTGATAATTATTGATAATGACTAATGAAACAATCCAGTATCCTAGGGAATTAGATTATAGTGAATAAATCATTACTACAGAAATTTTGAGAAGGACTAAATGAGTCTTAAGATGTAATTGCAAATGAAGATGTTCAAAGAGTGCTGAATGCACTAATAAATTTGAGTGAAAGAAAAACATGTGGTAGAAAAAGTTTTTTTTTAAATGTTTTATTGAGTTTGATGCAGCTGCAGCATTCTACCAGGACATTTTAGAACACTTCACCTCTGTTGACAGGCTTCATGGAAATGCTGATTTGTTTCCCAGCAGGACTTTGCACCAGCCTACATTGCCAAACGTACCACTACCTGCGTAATTGGCCAGAAAACTTAGTTGGTTTAAATGCCATGCATGATCTATAGAAGTATTGGAAAGAAGAGGATGAGAGACACCAGAACCAACAGTGTAAATAAGCTAAAGCAACCAAGGCTTTCTTAACAACTTACCAGTACTACTGCATGCACTGATGCAGTGATTCAAACAAAATGAGCTCAGAAAAATTAAGTGTATACAGTGGACACAATAAATCGTACTTTTCAGTAGGGTGCCATTTTGTCTCAAAATCTATCATAAAGTTTTTATTAGGTGTACATGGCATCATTAAACTTAACAACAAAATGCTTGAAAAATTATCACTCTGAATTTGTATTATAGATGAGTTTTATTTTATGAACTAATTTGGTGAATTAGATAGTTTCATATTTTAATTTACTGGGATGCCCCTATATAATTAAATAAA
Source organism: Xiphophorus couchianus (assembly GCF_001444195.1). Classification (NCBI taxonomy): domain Eukaryota; kingdom Metazoa; phylum Chordata; class Actinopteri; order Cyprinodontiformes; family Poeciliidae; genus Xiphophorus; species Xiphophorus couchianus. Next base: position 21,398,072 of record NC_040228.1, on the reverse strand, counting down.
TGTTTAAGCAGTCACCAGTTTGCTTTTTAAGTTTCACTTCTCTTCTTTTCATTGTTTTTGTTCTCATGGTCACTGTGTTATTGCACCTAAGGGCTTGATTCTTGTGTTGCTATTGGGACTTATTAAAGAGTGTATTGTGCTGCTGTGTTAAGATTTTTGTTGGCAAGTGGGATTTATCTTAAGGGTAGCACCTGAGTAAAATAAACACTTTCCTACTGAAATAAATTTGTCATTGTTGTAGCTTGGTGCTTCTTCTGTCATACCTTTGTTGTCAATGTGGCCTTTCCTTATCTCCCCTACAATTCAATACTTCCTTTTATTGTCCTGTTTTCTAATACCCAGCAGTAAATCATTCCATCCAGCTCTTTTGTAATTTTCTTATTGTTTTCTTTTCATTTTGTTTCTTTCTCGTGGAAACATCCCCCTGTTTGTTGCTGTGAGTAATAGTGAAGAGGCTAATTGCATTTCCCTCAACTTTGTTAATAACAGTGTTGTAATGGCTTTCAGCTATTATTGAATTGACTTTCAACATTGCCATTTGAGTTTACACAACTGCCATTTGCTTAAAAGCTTTGCCTCTGTTCTTCTGGACAAGCTGGCATGGTTTAGTGTGAGCATTTGATAACAGGTTTATTCCTCTGAATAAAATTAGCTCCCAGAGAACTCCATGGGGACAGATTTTTCAAGTGTGTTTTGGCTTCAGAACAGGGGGGTAATGTTTTATAAACTGTACAGATGTTACTGCTGTTTGCCATTGGAAAACAGACAAAGGAGTGTAAAACTTTTAAATGCAATGTTACAATACAAGTGCTAACAATTCTATAACTTTTTTGCAGTGAAACAGATTATATACAGATTAAAAATGTCATTGTGTTTTATTAACATTATGTGTTACAGACCAAGACAATTTTCTCAGAATTGAAAGGAAAACATTTGTTTTCAAATGTTGCATTATTTTATGTTGTTTTCCTCCTCCAAGGTGAAACTTTGGCCCAGTGATAGCAGCTTTTCTTCCAGAAATTACCTAGCATTTGGCTCCTTCCATCTTCACATGAATTCGGATTAGCTTCTCTGTTCCTACTTAATAAAGAAAGGCACTGCCACACCATACTGCTGCCTCTACTGTCTCTCATCACAGGGAAGGTGTCTCAAGAGTGATGTGTACTCTTAATCCTACCTCCTACAATGCATTTGTATGTAAAACCAAACTTACTTTTGATCTTACCTGGCATGATTATTTCCTTCCACATGTTAGTTGTCTGCATGGTTCTGGGATTTCTTGCGGCTTACTTTCAACATTTTTCATTTTGGCACTCTTCCAGAGGCCAATTTTTATTTATTTATTTATTTTTTTGCAGAGCAGGAAATACTCATGAAATTCACAGATTCTTCCTTTTGACATGTGGAATCTGCAGCTCCTCTGCATATCCATGGATCTTTTGACTGCTTCTCTAATTAAATCTCTCTATGTCTGGCTTGTCTATTCATGTGGATGGCCATCTCTTGGTAGGGTGGCAGGTCGGCTACACTCTTTCGATTTGGCCAGTGACGGTTCAAAGTTTGGGATTATCACTTTATGGGCCCTGGTTTGAACTTCTAAACAAATTTATCTTTAAGTGTTTCTTTGCTAATGTTCTCTAACAAAAATGCTTAGGCTTTCATGAAACAGTTGTAATTATACTGAGAATACCACTCAGTTGGACTAAATTATAATTATGACTATCAAAGAAAAGTGGACTGAGTACATACTGTACATTTGTAAAAAAATCCAAACAATATAACCTTTTACTTCCTCACTTTATGTGCCACTATCACCTGTAAATCAAAATGTTGGTTTGTTGTTGTGATGTAAGATTAATTCTCTTACAAAGCACTGTGCTTGAATATTTTGTTTTTAAGTTCTCCCTTTGTGTCAGATAATTGTAGATCTGATGATGTATTACAATTTGGATGTTGTTTTATTTGGGAAAGAAGTTGCTTTTTAGAGGAAAATCAGTACAGATGTTGACATGTTCCTTTTCCACATAAATAAGGCAAAACGTATGAACGAGTTATGATCATGAGCATTGTAAATAGACATCATTATAACATTTTTGGTTTATGCTAAACCAAAAAAAAGGAAGACAAATGGATTTCTGCCATCAAAGAGTCTTGACTATGAATTCACACGTTTTTCAGATTCTTTGTCTGCATTTTCTTTAATTCCACAATTGATTAATTAGTCTTCTAACCAAGCAGATATTCAAGACAAAGTGAATGGACTGGAATGGGTGTCAAAGTTCTTTCTACTTCCTTATTAACACTATTTTTGTGTCAAATGTGACGACTGTCTTGTGTCTGTGTGTGCCAAAATGTGATGCTTCACACTGATTAATCATTTAAAGGAGTAAAGCTATCACTTTGCAAAAACACATGCAATGAGATAAGAGTAGGAAACATTTTTATTAAATTAGTTTTGTGCGTTAATTGTGAAATACTGGAGACCAGAATACTTATCCCACTGGAATACCGAGTTGGATTTAGAATCCAACCTGATTTGTGCTTCAAAGAACCATAAAGAATCTGATTTTAGTAAAAGAAGTCATTTGTGGCACTTTTTTTCTTTAAGTCAAGCTGTTTAGTTTTGTGGGCTCAAAGCATTGAGTCTGCCAAGTTATGAATTGCCAAGTCTTTTCAGAACTTGAATGTAAGTGATGCAAAAACATCCTGCATAAATTTAGGCTTTTATCCTTGATTTGAACAGAAGGGCAATGTATCCAAACACAAAAATCTGTGCAGGGAATAGCAATGAACTTTAAATCATGATTTTTACAAGATCTCTAACTGCTTTATTTAGAATTACTGAATTGTAGATGAAAATACTCAAGCCATCCATAAATTAGTAAATAGAATATTACATAAAGGTAACAGAAAAAGTTTTTAAAATCTTAGTTTATCATAGTTTCTTTCTTTTAATGTATCTTTGAACAGCTTCTGTACACTTATGACTGAGAACTGGCTCAAAACATCAGTTGCTGTGCTATTGTTCCCGGCATTAAACCTTCAAAAGGATTGATGAGAATTTGAAGTAATGACCCTTTTTATCTCTGTGATTCAACCAAAGATTTTAGTCTTGTGAAAGCTTTCTAAAATAACATTCTTTCAACTTTTCTGTGTTGTCCTTTTTTCTTTGCCTATTACCCATTTTTTAAAATTAAATTGCTCTTTCTACTGTTCCATGCACAGTAAACCTGATATGAATTCACATTTCACTTAGTGATAGTTGAAACTCAGAACCTTTTTTTCTTTACATATATGGTAATACTTTGTATTCTAAAGAAAATCCACTTGTTGATGCTTTAGTATGCTTTTTATACTGAACATGTGCATTTGCAACATTGCAAGGAATAAGTGAGAATAGAATATTAATTGATGGACGTGAGCATTTAATGACCGTATATGTAAAAAAAAAAGTCATTTACATGTAATTATATTGTGTAGACACGTGGCAAGCCTATGTTTCACTTACAGAAATTATATTTTATGGTAACATGGGAAATGTGCTTCCGATGTGGAAGTTATACTAGCAACTTGGAAAACCTCCCAGATTCTTTTAACATTTTGCATTTGTAGAAATCATACTCTGACGTAACATATGGACACATATATCTCACATGTGAGAATTATACTGTGAAAAACATGGGAACATGTCAACATATGTTTCAAATGGAAAAATATATGTTGTGCTGTAAATTAGGAAACCCATGTGGTAAAACAATCCAAATTTTTGTTTCTCATGTGAAAACGTTTAACTGTAAATGCTAAATAATTTTACATATGAAAATTTAATAATGTAAAATATGACCACATGTTTTTATTATACAAATAAAGTGAAAATTTCAGCCTTTTTTTCTGTGACAGCATATTTATTGACATGCATTTAGGGTAGTTGATCAAGTCTATCCGATTTTTCTTTCAATTCAACCATGTGTTTTGTAAGGCTTCGGTGTTCTTTGACGTGTAAGTGTATGTGTGTGATTGACAGTGTTGCCTGTTGGGTGTGACAGGGTGACAAAGTGTGCTGATCCCTTAGATGGTCCTGCATCACTACATTTTTCCTCTGTCCCACTTGGCTTCTCTCATCTTTTACTCTTCATTTATCTTACCTTCCCTGCAGCTGGGGACAAAGAAATGTCTCTTTTCCTAATGTCACATCCTTTTCCTTCTCTTTTAAGTGTTTATTGGCATTAACTATCCCAGAGTCCCATTCCAGTACTTCTGTCATTCTTTGTCACCATGGGAGTGCTACACTTCTCACTGCAGAGGTCTCAGAGTGAGTAGGTAGTCTTCAACAACTGTGCTAGGGCAGCAATTATCCTCTTTAACCTTCCTCACTAATGTTGCACTTTAACAAGCTGAGCAATAAAAGAATTTTCCAAGTGAGAAAATTGAATGAGTTACCTCAGGTGGTCTGAGTGTTTCTCAGATGACAAAAATGGTTGAATCCCAAAATGTTTGACTTTCAACATAATTTGCCCTAATCTTTTCCATTATAGTGTTTTTGATTTTTAAACCTGCGCTTTCCAGTGCTTTCTAGTCATGTGACCTTGAAATTGTTTCCTGCTGCCCTTCATGGAAGATCCATTAGTTCATTAAGTACACCTTGAGAAAATGAGAAGAGATGAAGCTTTTTGGGGCAGAATAGAGAGAGGAATCACAGGTGGACCTTCTGAGTCATTATTGTGTATATACAGTATAATCTAACTGTATTTGTGGCGTTGCTGTAAAATTGTCTGAATGTAAAGTTTTCAACCTCACAAACTCACCAGGAGAACTCAACACACAAAGAAGGCAGTAGGACATAATATGAAAAGCAGTTGTGGTGTTGCATATGTTGGCGCTGGCACATTGTATAATCTTGTTCTGTTAACATTTAAAATTAAGATAATGGAACAAAAAAAAACATGGATAAACGTGTTTGCATCAAGAAAATTCTGCAATGGCATCTAATTTGTAATCTAGCAAAGTCATTGATATTTCGAACAGCTGTGCTACTGCAAGTTCAGTTGTATTGAATTAGATGCCTAAAACCCACTTTTCAGTTTATCACTGTGTTGCATCACTTCTTCTTTTAACAGCTCTGTAACCATGTTTTAAGTCTATTATAAACTGGCAGTCAAATGTAGCTGTTTACCAATTAATGCCTTTTAAAACTTTGAAACATTTACAGTTTTCTACATTTTTTGCCAACTTTTAATTTCACAGCCTGTTTTTTTAATTAAAGACAATGTAACTAGAAGATGGTCAGTGTAATCCATACTCCATGCTTACTTTGAAGTAATTATTTTACAGTCATATAGTTTTTTTTTTTGTTACAAAATTAAATAATCTATAGCCACATCTCATATACTAGAATATGCAATCCAATGAAGTTCACTTGACAGATTAAACTTGGAAACTTGGAAAACAATTTTTAAGCCAATATTTTAAAAAAGTTATTTTAATGTAGTATATGAGGCAAATGTGTTGCTTTATGTTAAAGGTCAGCTAATGTAAATAAAGTAAAGTTACCTTATTCTGCTGGTGAATGCAGCTGCTGTACAACTATTTATAGTAAGGTAAGGTAAGGTCATTTTATTTATATAGCATATTTTTAGCAACAAGGCAATACAAAGTCTTTTATTTGATAAATCTCTAATCTCAACTTCAGGAATTGTAGCCTAAGTACAGATTCTATTTTTCATTTGACAACAGTATTGCTACATATTTGAGTCCTTAAAAGAACTTTAAGAATATCTACAGTATCCCATAAGATTTCACTTATACTCTTCTATTGTTATGGTAAAAGTTATTCTATAAATATATATTTGATGGCAAAGATTATTTATGCAGATAATACAAGGTGCAACCATCAATATCTATTTATGTTTTCTGCCTGATGGAGTGGCTTATTTGCATAATGAAACCTTTTATTACATACACTATTGGCCACGAACTTTAGGGGATTGGGTATAGCAATATCGGGCAACAGGGACCCCAAATCATAATATCTTGCCTAGGGCACCAAATCACTTAGAGCCAACTCTGGTTGTTTCAGCACTTTAAGAGGCTTAGGGAGACATACCTCTGTTCTTAGACACTCAGGTGCAACTACTGTAGCTGTTAGGTGGCTTTGAGATTGCATTTCTGTTTCTCCTGATGCTCTATTGTGCTTCATTTTCTTTTACATTTTGATTTGAGATAAGTTGAACAACTTTCTCTCGAGACTTGACACCGACAAGAAACCTTTTAATATCTTAAGCACCCCTAGACACTTCCAATTCGTTCAGAATTGTTTATTTGCAGTAGAAAGACTGGGAGTGAAAGTCGTTTTTAAATGGAAAGCAATTGATGACATAGAAAACAATTATTATTCATGGGATTTCATTTCATTTAAGTTACTCCTTATGAAATTTTAAACAGTTATTATTACTACTGCTTCTACTTAGCATATTTTTTATGTGAATGGGTTGGCAGCAGCTACCGACTGAGTGGTGCGTATGTGGTTTGCATTTAATGGAAGACATAAAGCAGAATAGCTGTTGAGAGCAATAGGCTGGCTCTAGTTTAGCTGTGGATCCTAAAATTCAATTGATTTGATTTCAGGGTCTGCGTTATCTTGCCTGTAACAAAACAGTGATGAAAGATTACATATTGAGTCATATTTTCCCCATTTCCCCTGACCTTGGGATATTCTAAAATGTTACCTTTCTTTTTGTTCCCACACATATATTGCTTGTGGTTCTTATATTTGTACTAAAATCATTAGACTTTCAACTCACTTTCATGTAGTTTATTCACTTTCAATTAAGAAAAGCCTGTTTTCATTAGTAAGGCTTTGACGTGAAATACATCAAGGTGGGAAATAATAACATTTCTTTGTAAGAATTGTTTGCATAGTGAATGATGTTTATTCAAAAAGCACCAAATAAAAATTAATTTTGTTTTGAAGATTTGTGATGCTTCAGTGTACATTGCAATGGATATTTCTCTTTGGTGTAGTTTTCCTGGCATCTTTGTGGATTCTTTTGGTCAACCTTTACTTCAGTCAGTATGTTCACTGGTCAGACAATTCAATGGGGGTGTTAGCTCCTAAGAAGATTCATGCTGGTACCCAGGAGCCCTTCCCCTCCTCCCTAACATATGCAACACCATACATCAGTGGATTCTCAACGTGTGGGATGATGAACCTTGCAGACATGGGGGGAGTACCCTGGAGACCACCTCTCTTCTTGGGGTTAAGGGTACACTGTCTGTAAGCAGTGGGGTCTCACACCCCAATCTGGATTCACTTTGAGCATACACATCTTCATTCACACCAGACCGGTCTTGCTCCTGGAAACTGGTGCAATCCCTGAGCTGCTAGGGGAATCGGGTCCCATGGAGGCTTGTCCTGTGTGGTGGGAGAAAACAGTGTGGCTGAGTCAGGGGTGCTTGGTGCGTTACGTGTGACCCTGTGCCTCTTTGGCCTGGGGGCTGCCGCTTCTGTGCTTCACTGACAGCCTGTCCCTATGTTGGGCATAAGGCTGCTCTGGGGTGATGCTTTGTGTCTGTGTGCCTTGGCCATCCAGAGATGACTCCACCTGTCTTTCGCTGCACTGGAATGCTGCATTTTGCAGGCTTCTTATCGTTCTCTCCAGTCTTAAACCTTCAGGTGACAAACTCGCTTACATACACCCACTCAACACCAACACACTTCATTGCACACATGTACAATGAAGTGTGTCTGCTCATCCCCCTACCCATACAGACACTCACACGTCCATGCACTGACGCACAAATAATCCACATGGTTGAAGGTCATATTAACAGTTATACGACTTGTCTAATTGAACACTGGATATATTCTTGAATTAATAAAGTCAATCTAACAATTAGGATTCTGTCTACCTGACCCATGTAGGCAACCATCTTCTGTATGTGGTATATGTGAAATAGCAGAGACGGTACATGTGAGAAAAAAAGTAGAAAAGTAAAAAAGTAGAAAAGTTAAAAAGTCTACTTTGAGGATCCATAAAAAGAAATTGCATAGAAAAGTTACACTGGTCCATTATTTACTTAAAGCATATTTGTGCACAATTGAGTAGTATGTTAAGATTCTACAAAATATAATTATTTTAAGTCCTTACAATAAAAAGGAAGTAGATTAGTTCTCTCAATGGCCCAATGACTTTTCAAATTTGAAAAACATGGGATGATGAGAACATCTCTGCTAACTTTTCTTATGAAAAAGAATGACCCTCACAGATTACCTTACCAAAAGTATTGGGTTGCTTTTAACAATATCTTGATGTTAATGCAAAGGTTTTAAGAGCCAGTTAATTTTCTCTCCACCGAAGTTGCTCAACTATGTCTTTTTTGGATCTAGCTTTTGTCCAGATCAACAATTTTATTGGACTTGTATGGGCCATCCCCTAAGTTGTTTCTGTAAAGTCAGAAGAATTGAAGAGGCCAATATTTCCTGATATGCTGAAGGTTTTTTTTTCTTCACAGGAACCAAGGTATCAAGCCCAATACCTAGAAAAACATCCCCACATAATATGCTCTGCACCAATCTTGAATAGCAGTTATTTAGGTATACACATGTGCTCTGTTTTTTGTTAGTTTTTTTGTTGTTAAAATTCTCCATCAACTGCAATTTATATCTTTCAGTAAATTAAATCTAAAACCTCTGTCATTTGATGGAGTGACGCAAACAATTTTATTGATGGTGAACATGCTGTTACTGTTATGAAAGCTGACAGCAAATTGAAGGTAGAGGCCGTTCAGGGTTTTACATCTATTTTTAGCAAAACAGGCAACAATAATACACATCTTTTTTATGTAATCAGACTTGACAAGGCCATGCTGTCCACTGCGAATCACAAAAAAAAAAGAAAAAAGTTTTTTTTGCTCCAAAACCTGTGTCAAATCAATTATACCCTTTCACCATAATCAGACATAAGTTTAGTGAACCTAAGATGGGTTTATGGGTGAGGAAGTACCTTGGTAATGATAAAGCTGACATATTTTTTCATTGCAGCAATTATGTTCTTCCTGCTCCTTGTGTCTCCTCTCATATTTTATTATTATAAGACATATTGTTTCCTCTAAAGTGCTTTTATGCAGCTATTGCTCCTCCCACCCACGATTATTGCCAAAACTTGTATCTGCCAAGTACACCCACTAAAAGAAAACAATGAGAAAAGGTGATAAAGGAAAAAAAAAATATTAAGGCAACCTGTAAAAGACTAAAAGTATCCCAAGGGTGCTATAATAAGTGGAAAATAAATAAAAATGGAAGAGTCAGAGGTCTTCAAGAAAGTGAAATGAGATGAATCTCTTGTGGACAGTTGTGGGGGGATACTAAATAGGGAGCGCACATGAAGAGGACTGAAGGTGCCACTTGTCCTCAGCCCACTGTCTGATCTGGAGGTGGCAGTGGTGACTGATGGAAAGCCACTCCAGCTGAAGGTCACATCCAAAGCTCTGCCATTTTAGGCTGCTACTGTCACACGGGAGGGGATAAATAAAGCTCAGATTGCTGTGGTTATTCACTCTGCTTTCACTGTTGCTCTGTGGATGTCGGCATAAAAAGAGACAGCTAAAGGTAAGCCAAAGGGAAAAAAAAGCTAAGTTGGTTTTCTTGTATCACACCCATTTTTACATTCATTTCTATTTATTTATTTTTTTACATTTTCAGATTAATATTCTATTTTAATATAAAAAGACTTGATCCTCCTTGTGTTCATGTGTCCCATATATTCAAACAATCCATTTTCATTATTTTTCTTTTGATATATTTCCACCAGACATGGTTACATTAGGAGGAATCAGTGATAAAAAGAGTATTTTCTCCTCAAATCCAGCTAAGTTGGATTTTGATTATCGGGATATTTTATGAGAATTATCATATAGCAATAGTAATTATACAAGCATTTGTCGTCAAATCACACAAAGCTCCCATGGAGTGAGAGCTATTCTGCAAAAGACATCATGCCTCCTTCTTCCTGCATTGTTGCAAGGCCTAAAGACAGCAGCCCAGTGCTTCACCAATGTCCCTACTGCCTGGATAGGACACAGAGCTGTTCACTTGGCACTTAAATTGTTGCTGGAAGTGTTGATGTCCCACAGGCAGGGCTGAAAGCTCATGGCCAAACAACCATGCCCACCCTCTAATATCTGATCAAGAACCATCTGCTGAGGCTGCCGAGCCCACTTGCCTCCCCCGTGTCCCGGACTTCTCCAAGGAGAGCCCAGTGGGAAATTAGGCCATTAGTGAGCGATTAGAATGACTCTGATCATTTAAAAGGAAGTGCGGCACAACTAAATTACATGCAGACAAGTTGCATTTTATTTTATCTTTGCATTGATCTAAAAAGAGAGGAGATGCTATCCTGCTGTTGCTTGTTGTGCATCAGGCTTTCTTTGCTTATTGGTGAGAGTGTGGACACACCAGCCACTTGATTAGTATACACCCTTGTGCTTATGCTTGTTTCTGTTAAAAACTCAGATAATCACGTGGCAGAAACCCAACTTTTGACAACTAGATGTAGTTTAGGCTTGCTGAGTTTCAAACTAAACATTAGAATGCTAAGGAAATGTATTTCAGGGACTAAATACTATTCACTAGCTTTTCCAATTACCAGTGTTGATTGTTGGATAATGGTGCTAGTCTATCATTTTTCAGGTCAGCAGCTGGGTTTGGAATAGATATACCAACATTCTGCAACAAGGACATGGGTACCACTGAGTTCACAATAGTCTTAATTTTGACCCAAATATCTTACCATATTATGGGAACACATGGGAGACACTGTTGCTCCCTATTCATTCATTGCTTGCTTAATGGGACAACAATCACTTCTCCTCCTCCAGCCATGAGACTGGTGAAATTTGTTTATGTGAAATTTTAAGCTTGCGCACAAGAAAGACGTAGACACAAGAAAAATAATTTAAAAAGTTCAACGTTTGTCATTGTCACTGCTGTTGCTATCATGTCCCTGTTTGTTGTCCACTGTTTTTGTTGCTTCCCATGTGTCAAGCCCATTAGAAGCAACTCAGTATCATCTAAATTCCACATCCTCCCTAAGTACTGTTGCTGAACATATCCATCCTTTAATGACCACAGAGTAACCATCTTCTGATGGCTATGTCTTACAATTTCAACCTATTCCTAAACTTGCATGCTAATCCAGTGAAATACCTTTGAGATGTAGTGGAAGGGGAAATTCAATTTATGGATGTGCAGCCAGCAAATCTGCAGCAACTGAGTGATTGATGCTGATATGTCAATATGTTTCCAACAGCTTATTGAATCTATGCAATAAAGAATTAAGGCAGTTCTTAAGACAAAAACGAGGCCAAAGGAGCACTTGCAGAGACTGCCTAATAAAATGGCTTAACAGTTTTAATAGCTTTTTTTATTATTTTTCACATGCCATGCATTCTAATAAAGATTAGGAATAATGTTGTTGGCTCACCTTTAAGTGCCCTCAACACTCAATGCATATTTTCAGTAGTTGAGACACTAAAGGTGACAGAAAATAGTGAGAGTCTGGAAAGTATGTGATAATCATAAATGATACTCATTGCAAAATTCAACAAATGTACTCTAATTACATGTGCTCTGGTATTATGCAGTCCTCCTTTGAAGCTCAGTGGATAAATGAATCATTTTCTTCCCTGATCATGTTATTTTTACCTTGACATGATGTTTTGCTTGTGGACACATAACAATGAGTTGTATGGAAACTTGTAAGCTGGAAAGAAACTACATCAAATGCGTCAGAACTGGAGTTCACATGAAGTTTTAATGGCCTGTGAGGGCGTTTTCTGTCCCCACCGTGTGTCGTGCGTCAACATTCGCCGTGCCTTGATAACAGTTGGTTAATGGGCAATGCACCACACAAGAGTGATGCTGCACTTTCTGTTTTCATTTTGTTGCTGTAGTGCAGTAATTAATCCAGCTGAACCCTTTGTGCTCGCAAAATAAATGCTTTCCATTTTCATTAATAGACAACTCATTAGTGCATAATGAGCAAGAAGGCAGCACTCCCTGCTCTCCCTGTGCTGCATGCAGCAGATGAGCATGTGCTACACTCAACTAATTAAAACCTTGGATTGTGTTTTGTGTCCTTGCATTATTCTCGAAAAACGCCATGCACATGCCTTCAAAACATTGGTTAAACAAGTCATAGTATGCTAATATTTTTGACCAAAGTCAGAAATACTGTCTAATTTTCATTTGTCTGTAAAGTATAGGTGCTGTATCATACATTGACAGTCAAATTAGCTAGATGCATCTCTTCAATTGGAAATTTAATGCATTATTCAATTAATGGTTAAAAGGTTTTGAGAAGCTTTCTGAATCTTGTTGTGGAGTGGTCTGGTGGATATTCTCTTTTAAACGGTGATTTAGATCCTCTGATTACTTATTTTACCAGCTATCATTGAAAGGATTTCAGCGCCTCTTATTGTCCTGAATTTCAATATTCATATATGTTGTAGTGAAAATTAAACATGTAAACATTCATGATATTGAATGCAAGTTCTGGTTGTTTTTTTTGCTCGTTGAGTGTATTATTTTATTTAAAATTACACAAACCTGAGTTGTATAATAACTCTTTAGAATCCTTACCATTCATGTCAGTGGTCACACATGAGTCATTTCTCCAGCCATTTACTGTGGCATCTTTACTTTCTATTGTTATTTCAACTAATAGACTTTCTCTCTCAGCTAGCAAGATGCATAAAAAAACCTTACACTAAATGTGTTTTCTGCTGTAGCCTCATAATTTCTCACTGAAAGAAATGACCTTTTATTTGAGTATATGTCTTAATGGGAAAAAGAAATACATATTTTTGGGTAAAATCATGCCTACCACAATCAATGGAAATATTGGTCCCCTATATTTCTACGGAAATATTGGTCCCCTATATTTCTACTGAAATATAGGGGACTCCTTTCAGGCAAAAGGGGATCAGGCAATCCCCCTTTTTTTTGGTCAGCTCATGGCCTTTGTTGAGAATAAATAAATTCTGTGTTTCCTTCTATCTCTTTTAGCTAGTTGCTAAGCTAAAGCTAAAGTAAATCACATGTTAGGAAATGCAAATGAGAGCTGGGGTAAAGGATGACACACTAGGCAACACCCTCTTTGGGGCGTAGCTCAGAGAGACAAAGGGAATGAGAAACTCTTGTGGGATGCCATTTTGCATGTTAGCTCTTAAAGGTAGCATGTCAGAATGGACCAGCTGTATTTTGGTATTAATAAATGGAATTCATGAATTCAACTCACTGACTCTTCTGTAACCTCATGCATCAAGAACTCAGCATAGAGAACGGATAATTCTCCATCATCTTCTAAAATGTTTCTACACCATCCAGGTTTCTGGGGGTTCTCTTATGTTCTCTTCAGCTTACCCACTTTTCAAAATTTATAAATTTTTGAGTGGAATGTAGCTATTCAGACTGAGCTGTTTTTTTATGTATTGTTTTTTGACCATTTCAATGCTGATAAAAAGCATTAAAAAGCAATCGATCATCCATTTTCAGTGTTCTGGCCAACACATTTTTGTTTAAGAAATGTGATATGCACTCCAGCAAGTTTCCCAAAGAATTAGACCCACAGAATCACAGATCCTTCACTGTACCTCAATGTTTGTATGGGGTCCCCTTCCACAAATCTGTCCTCATCAGTCTTATGTGGAGAGTTTTATGGCTGCAAAGATCATTCACAGTCTCAAATGGCCAAAACTCGCAGGTCCAAATAAAGGTCCTAGTAGTGCTTAGAAACACCATATTTATATTTGTTATGGTAGGACAAAAAAGGCTGATGGCATGAGTCCCAAACAACTACTTGGCGTATAGTATATGTAGTGACCATAAGCTTTTTAATGATTTCCTTACCTTATACATGGGCAATTTTTAGCTGCTTACAAGTTTGGAAATGACTAAGAGAAGATCAAAAGTCATCTGTCTTCTTTAAGTTGCATGCTCTCTTTTCTGGCACTTTTTGAATAGTGGCTAAGAGAAATGAGCCTCTGTACCTCATCGTATTTATTGCCAGGGAGACATAAAATGGAATACATTGTGGCAAAAACGATGACACGGCTGACTTGCAGCTAGAAATTCCCGGATTTAAATACCAGCCTGGGGTCTTTCTGTAAGAAGCTTGCATATGTGTATTCCTACTCTCCAGAAACCTGTCCACAGCTTCTGTACAGAATCTTCAGCACCTACAATCAAACAAATGACTGTTATGTTAATTAGTTACTCAAAATTGCCATTAGGTATGAGTGTGTGTATGGTTGATTGTCCTTTTTGTTGGCCTGTGGTGGATGGGCGACCTGTCCCGGGTGTGTCTTGCCGTTCCACCTATGATTCTCCCAGTCATGGAAGTATAAGTTGGTAAAGTTGGATGAAGGCATCAAAATAATAAAATGTATTGAAAAATGTACAAAAATGACCCAATTACTGTAGAATTTATAATCTTTTATTTTCTCATCTAATTGTGGCACTAGGCATTATCTTTTAATACTTTTTTGCTGACTTAAGAAACTTTTCAGTATGATGCTATAAAATAAGGCATGTCTCTGCCAAGGCTACTAATGTTAGTGGTCTTTTGCATTTGTGTCTGACATGCTAACTTAAAGGAGTAGGGACACATAGGTCTGTCAATGCATCACATCTCAGAATATGTGCATGTTTATGTGTAATATGTGCATCTATAGAAAATGTACAAAATCAAACTTAATCTAAATGAAATGTAAACTTTGTTAATGCAGCTATACTTCCTCTACTCATTTAGGTTAAAATGGCTGCAATTAAAAAGACTAGTATTGTATTATTAATATTTTTATATATATTTAAAAAATCATTTTAAGAATCCATTTTTGTGCTGGTATTAAATTAGATTTTTTGTTTGAGTCATACCTTCTCTACTGTGTGCTCATGTGGTACTTTTTGCTGAAGGTTTACTTTTATCTCCCTGAATCTCTGTGTAGTGAGATTTTGATATGATCAGATTGTATTTCTCTTTTCAGATGAACATTTTGAATAGTACATTTTTCAATTTAAAACATGATGTCTTAAACATCAAAATTCTAAGTCATACATCACTCCATGTGATATGAGTCAGTGTAAGAATAAAAGTATACCAAGACATGTGGAAGAAGAGAACGAAAAGTGAACCAGATCAAAGGCAAGCTAAATTGCACTCATCATTTGTAATGATAGATCTCACTATCATAATTAACTTTTGCTAAATTTGTCACATGATTTGTATTGCTTCAATTTAGTCCTGTGCAGGTATGGCAGTTCATGAATTAGACATGTAATGAGAATAGAGTTAGCCATTGGTCTCAACGGTAGAAAGCATTCTCAGTCAAATTGAAACCTTGCCTGCATGCAATTCTCTGTATTTTGATGCTCACATGTGGCAGATGGTGCAAAATTTGCCAATCTGTGCAAAAAGAGTGTTGACAGAAAACAGATGCTGCCTATAGTCTATGGTACAAAGCATTTGTCAAATTTTACAACACAGCACTTTTTTATTGCTCAGTTTTGCAACTTTTGTGTTATTTGTCCTAGGGGAGTTAAAAAAGACAGATTCAACTAGAACGAGATTGTTTTTTTCCTGTGAAAAGTAAGGGGTTCTCAACATCGTATGCAGTGCAATGAGATGATGTGAATGCCTATAAGAATTTCTTCACGCCAGCAGCTTCTTTCCGGCATCAAGTGCTTTAAAAACAAGATTTCTTCCTGCTAGAAAAGTTACAGTGTTTCCTTTGGCAGACAAGGTGCAGTCTGTGCTGAGATAGCTATTAAATCGGATTAAGCTTTAAACTGTCGATCACCACCAAGTATATTTATGGCAACCACACAGCCATCACTGAGATAATTATGGAATCTGAAACTTTGCTCGGATTTGAGTACTTCCACAAGAGATACATGCCATTTCTGACTCATGCAAACAACCGGGGCATAAAGACAGTGAAGCAGTGCTCTTTTTAAGACCTAAGGAGCTGTGTTTATTTTATTAGTTACTTTGTGAAGTAGTTATTTGCCAGATAGCATCATAAATGTGCCAGCATAAATCTTGGTATTGACATAGATCTCATTTTTATGTTCTCCTTTTCTCTGTTGCCTCGGTGTGGCAACATCCACCATAGCTGCCATGTTACAGGGATTTGCAAAAGTATTCACACTCCTTCATTTTTTTTCCCCACATTCTAATCACAAACATCAATGTCTTCTATTAGGTTTTAATTTGATGCTGTAGATCAGCACAAATAAAAGCATAATTGTGATGTAGAAGGCAGATGTCAAAGAACATCCCTGTGAAGGTTTTGCATAAACCAGCCAGAGAGACGTTGAAGAAAATTCAAAATATAATCTTAATTTATTTTTTAAAAATTCCAAAAATGATAAATTGGGCCCAAACTGAGGTCAACATAACAAAGTACAACTCAAGTGGTAACAGAACAAACTCAAGCACAAACTGACCTAACAAACAAGACATGAGGGGAACTTAAATAGTGGCTGATCAGACCATTAACACACACTAGGGGGTAATTAAACACACAAAAACCTAACAAATATTGGTCAGAATACTACTAAAACTGAAATAAATATCAGAATTTAACTAACTTTCCAAAAGAAGAAACATTAAATAAATGGTAAAATTAAACTAAAGACCAAATTTGCCCCTCCCCTCCCCTGGTGAACAAATGGAATGGCCCGCTGAGGAAGTTTGACACCCATATATGGACACCGATCAGCTGGAACTCATCTGTATGATTTTCAGGAACAGGTCCAGAGGAAACTGGTAACTCAAAAGAAAGAAATTAATTTGTTATATTTAACAAAATATACAAAGAACTGACACATAAAGTTAACTAAATGGGTGCATAACAAATAGTTAACTAAGCAGTCAGACTAATGAAAACAAATTTTAAGATAAAAATCTAAACTACTCACTAATCAATATATAAAGTAATATTAAGGGAAAACAAAAAAACCATTACCAATAGTGTCTGCGTGTGACAGTCGGGACAGCTGTCACAATCCCAAAATATCTGACAAGTATTTCATTCATTTTTTTTTTGTTCTATTCAGTCTGTTACCTCTACATAAAGTCTATACAGCCATTGGCATGATATTGAAAACTGACATTCATCATTCAATATACATATTGTCCAAGGTATCAGCATGTAGGCATTCTTTTCTTCTTAGAGGCTGTAAATGTTAAACTCACGGCAGTAGTTTCACCTTCCAGCAAGACAATGACTGCAAACATAAAAACAGTAATGGGCAAAACTTTTAACCTAGATATTCTGCCATCTGCATGTCATCATAACAATGCTCATCCAACTGGAGTATTGAACCTTAGTATTGTTTGTGTAATGAGCTCTACAGGCATGTAGTTCCACCAGGTGTCTGCTAATTGCTGCTACAGCTAATCTGGAGGACCTGTCTTTTATGAGGGAATAACATTTTAACATGATATAACGTTCAGAACAGTTGATTTTACATAATACCATTCCGATCCCCTATACTCCTCTTTAAGGGGTATAAATGCTTCTGCAAAAAACCTTAAAAGCCCTATGATCTGAAAGCATTAAATATGCATGCTTTCATCAGTGCTCTTATTGGCTGACTTTTCTTGGATCACTAAGATAAACTTCGATCTCACTTTCTTTGAAAAATGATTAAATGTGGTCTTTCATTTCCTGCAATTTTGAGTTTTCAATCTTTTTCCCTAGCAATTTTTTTTCATGTCTTGGAGCACAAAGGAGTCTCTGGTCAAATTGATGTAATGAATGTTATGAACATAAGCACAAATGCTCGGGGTAAAATGCTAAAATGTATTTGAGTCTTCTTGACTTGTTCTCATAAAAGTCAAATTATGTTACAGTTTAATTATAAGGCTGTGCATGTTTTCCTAAATGAATAAATTATCCTACAACCATTCTGCCTTTCCACCTCTTTTCACTCACCACCTTCTTTTTCCAACCTCTCTTATGATGAGATGGAATATTAGTTAGAGCAAAGCAGCTTTAAGACATTTATTTCCTGATTTTCTGAATCCCCCAAATGTAGACTTTAGAGTCGTTAGGCATAGTTTTGAGCAGCTCAACTTTACCGTCCTTAAATACATACATGGTGGGAAACCTGTATTGACATGTGTCCTATTTTACATAATACTCAAGCCCAAGGGATTACTGCTGTGAGTGCACGTGCCCATAAAACGCTTCTCACATATTCAGAGCAAATTAGCCTCCAAATCCATGTAAGCTACTGAAAGCTGAGAAGGAAAGCAATAATCGATGACAGAGGTTTTCTTTGCCGTTCTTAACAGCAGAGTTATTTATCTGTTCTGACACCAGTCAGCATGGTGTTCCAGCTCCGAAACAAACAAGATCCAGAATGGGGAGAAAATTCATGTGTTGAACAATTAAAGTCTCTCAAACGATGATCAGAGACTGTTTCCACATTTCCTTTAACTATATTTGTTGTCTAATTTATTAGTTTGCTCAAAGGCAATGTGACACATGGTGTAGCAACCTGCTGTTTACTGAAGGTAGCTGTGTGGAAGCAATTAATTAAAGCATAATTTAAATAATAGCTTGTTATGTTCAAATTAAATCATAGTTAGGGTGTGTTGTCTGTTGTTTTTGTCTATAGCCGAGTTAAGACTGCAAACACTGATGTTGGATTTTTTCTAAACATCTATTCACTTCTTATGACAAGACATTTCTAAATTGTCTGAAGATTTAAGCTGCAACCCAAATGTTAATGTCACTGTTCAGTTACCATTTTTTTTAATGAAAGACTTTAAAGGGCACAAGGAGAATTTGTTGCTACAAAGTATGTTTGGCAGGACGCTGAATTCTGACTGTTGTCAAACTATAGTTGCGTTTTTACATTCTAAGTTGAAGTTATGTCTAAGTCTAAGTATCCATCATTCATCTAGGTGTGATATGTCCATATGTCTGGTGAGATATGCATATGCACCACCATCCATAAATCTAAGCATCCCTTCAAAGATGAGCTTTTTTACCTTTCTTACCATCCACCTTGTTGTGGATCCATATTCAACCTCGTCAATCACAGCTTGAAAATGTTTTAGTTTTAGTTAATTGTCTGACTGCAGATGTGTTTCAGTGAGAAACTATATCCTTATGAACATCCTTTTGGTCTTATTTGAATGGTATGTTTTCTTGTCTTTCCCATTTTGAAGACTGGATGAAAGAAATTATGTCATAGCTCTACTTTAGGGATATATTAAATCTCGGGTAACAACATAACTTCAAACATTTAGATAAACTAAAACATACATAAATATTTTTTTCCCTTGCTGAATAAATGAACACATTGAAGGTTTAATTTTTCAATTGTTCATGGGAGATGATGCTGTGTAAATAAAAATACATAATTTTAAGACTTTTTGCACATCTTTCGTTTGGGGTACCAAAATGTGGACCCCATGATTTTCATGGGATTTTTTTTGCACTTGAAAACGTCATTTTCATGGGACTTTTTTGTAAGGGAAATAATAAATGGAACCAAATTCAAATGTACTAACAGCCCTGTGATGACCATATGTTTTTGTTTGTTTATTTCTTGAATAAAAAAAAAATATATGTAAAAAAAAAAATTGATGACAACTCACCAAAACGTCTGTCTTTATAAAATAAAAGACATAGAGGGGGATGTAATATGGTGGTTTTGACTTGTGATATTTTATCAGTTATGCAGTTATTCTTAATGTTCAAGGAGTGGTGAGAGTTTGTAAGCCTTTGGGCTAAAAAGGAAATGGACCGGGGATTTTCTTTTAGTGATAAGGTTGACTGCACTGGGCTGTGAAAGTGCTCCACTAACTAATTATTTGAAGCCTCCTCTTAGATTAGTGTTGACGTGCAGAGCTTATGGACAGTTGCATAGCAGCCAATCAGACCATGTAATAACCACAGTTCAAATATTTGCTGAAATTCACTATAACACCTCGCAAAACAAAAGTGTAGAAGGTCCTAATGCTCAGTCCAATCCCACGGCACAATGCCTTGATAAACACAGACGCCATCTTCACAATGGACAGCATCTTTACTCTGGCAATTAGGCAGAGCTTTGGATTATCGCTTTTTCAGTCCAGCACACACCAAATCCATCCAGATTCAATTATTCCCCTCCCATTTCTGTGGCCATTTGGGCCTTTTGGGCTCAGGCTTGAAGAGAAATCCTTAAAAGGATCTGAACTGCTAAGAAGTAAAAAAAAAAAAATTATATATATATTCTATAGTTTTAGCTTTCTCCATAGTTTTGTCTTTCTTTTTCAGTATACATATGACAAGTATATACAATAAATGTAACCTTTGTAGCACACCACCAGTGTTATGGTAGATATTTTGTGAAAGCAGCAAGCTAATAGTTGCATTTCTCTCCCTCAGGTTTTGTGTTCTGTTCAAAACAAGTAGAACTACATCTGGCTTTCAAGAAACCAATACTTTCTTTCTGCCCATATGGAGTTAGTCTCCCTTTTGGCCCCTGCATAAGAAACTAAAAAGCTTACAGAAAGTATTTGATGTAGTCTGTATTACTGTGTCTCAGTATATTTAAGCTTATTAGAAACTCACTCTCTCAATAACTAAATAAAAACTTAAGCTTGTGGGAGTCAGGAGTCTCTGATCTCTCAAGGCCTTTCTTTAGGGGTTTTGCTAAGGAGCTTTTATTTCTCTACCTTGTCTGTTTATGTAAGTTGATTTCTGGACAATGTTCTGTTGCATTTGAGTTTCTTAGGATACCATTTTTGCAGATTAAATTTTTCTAAATCTGCAAAACAGTCTAGAGCAGATATGCATGGGTTGGATTTTCATTTTCAATACACAAGAACACCATAGCAACATTGTAAACATCATAAACATTTTTTTTTAAATTCTATTTTTTCTTGTAAGAATGCTTATTTTATGATAACATTAAATAAAGATTAATGTTATCTTTATTTACATTAATAAAGATAATTTGTGAAATATGTTCACAAAAAATTGTATAAAACTGAATAACGCAAATATGAGACTATTATTAAAATAGTATAGCATTTTAATAATGACAATTCTAATAATATAACAATTATTAGAATTGAAATTTTTATGCATAAAAATTAGAAAATTTTTATGCTTAAAATTTTGAATTTTAAGCATAGAGTAAGCCGATAATATGAAACAAATAAGGTCTTGTTGCTGTTATGCTCTTTAGTGAATTGCACAACTTAAGTTGGTACAAGCTGGTTAGCAAGTCAGGCTGTTTGCTCAGGTGGAGTCAGCAGTTATCTTCAAATTAACGTTTTCTTCCAAGAGTGGTACGTAGCATCCTTTTCCACAGGGAAAAGAGTGCTACTGTCTGTGTTTTATGACAAAATGTTTCTCAACTGCTAAAGTTGTCCCTTCTGTAATTGATGGAAAATTGAAAGTCTACGCCTGCACAGCAGCACATAGGAGAATGGCAACACAGTGCCACTCTATGCTTCATACAGCTGAAGAAAACATTGTTGACTCAGTAGCTTTCTCTGGAAACTCATTAAAATTACTTCAAAGAATATGTCACAATTTATTTTTTACAACTTTTCCATTTCAGTTGCCTTTGGATCTCTTACGATATCATCATCTCCAACTGAATTTGAAAATTCTTATGTGAAGCTTTAGATGATGATTTCTCCTCTAGGGAGGAAGAGGTCAGGGAAACTGTTGCTTCCCGGCAGTTGCTTGGAGACATAACAGACCGGCACCCTCGGACGATTGTAAAACATTCTGATGAGCACAGTCTGCTTGTAATTCGCTACAGTGGCAAATGAGCCCTTGTGACTAAAGCTGTAATTTAAAACACAAAAAATCTGAAAGCATTTAGGTAGATATTTCAGTTTCTGCTCAAAGGCACGAGAGCTTCAGCGCTTGCTTTTCTCCAAGTGATACCTGTTAAAGTATCACTAGAATACTTTAACAATACTTTCTCTGTGCATAATACTTTGTTTCGCTTTTCACAACATTATCAGTTTGTGTTTTACCATTAGGGTTTACTAGCATTATTGTAAGGTAGCTATCAACATGTTATCACTACAACTCTCGTAGGACTGCAGTTATTTCCCTAATAAAAATAAGGCACTTGCCCCTAAACTGCCACTTTAAGATAATGGTCCACATGTGGGTGAAGTTCAAATACGGCAGCTGCAATCAAATATTCCCTTCTTCATTTGGTTTAGACATAAACAACACCCAGACCCCCTCAGTGACCAGACTCTTCACCATATGCTCTATCTGTGTATCCTATTTCCTTATTTCTAGGTTGTTTCTTTCCTTCAGTCCAAGATTTTAATGTGGTCAGAAAGTGTTTCCAATGTAGAGTTTTTGGTGTGTCAGAGGGAAATTTGGTCTCTTCACCTTATTACTTCAATGGAACTGTACACATGTATTGTGCATTGTAGCCAAAGTACGCACTACATTGTTTTCTATTTTTTCACTATTAATTAGCCAACCACCCATTTGACATTTTCCCATCAGATCTTTTGTTAAGACGGTAGTCATTTATCTGTATACTGGCATAGAGAATTGTTACATTTTGAAACCTTCATGTATCTTATTAACAGGAACTGGCTTGTGCATGCCTGTAATCATACAGTAAAATACACTGTAGTATAAACTGTTCTTCTGTTTCTGCTCTTTTTTGTCCAGGTACTCCAGTATCACCACAAAAAGGTAAAGCAACACTCAGTCACCTCTGAATTTCTCCATATATGCTGTGCGTTGTGTGGCTGTATGCTGAGTGTCAGTGTTCATTGTAAGGTTTTTGCTAATGAGATGAAAGAAATTTCATGGTCATGTTGATTACGCTGAAATTGTCAGTCTGGATTTCAGCTGAAGAACAGTCTGTTTGATTACAAAGTCAATCAATCACACCCACTGATACAGAGTCTAAATTATCGCAGAATGACAGGCAGCCCACAGTGTGTGTTTAGGGCTGCCTTTTGTACTACTTGTGTTAGCACTAATCACAGTTCTGTTTAGACTCCTCCACACTTTCATGTGTATGTTAATTTGAAGTTGGAGGAGGGGACTGTTTTTGAACAGTGGATCATCAGGGACTCATGGGACACGTACTGGGGATAGATGTTTTTAGAAACATGCTGGTAGGCTGTTATAATTTTGTAGGATAATGGGGTTGTGCAGTCAAATTGTCTAAATCCCCTTTGGGGTGTTGTTCTGACTAGCAGCCTGTAGGTACATGCATCAAGCCACCTAGCTTTTGTTCTTCCTGCAGAGGATGCACCAATGTCAGAGGGTGTGTCACACTAGATAATTGCAAAGCAGACAATCAGCAATGAGAACTCCCCACGGATTTTCTTAAAAACCTTTTCATCCCCTCCAGTGCTTATTAGAACTTGGGGTTGTTTTGTAACTGCTTTTACCATAGCAGAGCAGAATGCAGGTGTGAATATTTATAATGACAAGTAAATCTGATGTGATCTGGATGCAAATAAAAGGAAGGAAACAAACACAAAGACTGACTTTTTTACCTACCAAATCTGGTAAAACTACTAATATATTTCAAACAGAGACATGGAAAGTGTAAATCTGTGTGACAGTTTACACTTAGTATGCTCCCGTTTGCACACATGCACACTTTTGTGATTGTGTGTACGTAATGACCGTGGGTTGTACAGTGCTGTCAGATGGGCCTATAAAGGTAAGTGATGCAGGCTGCCCGAGCCTCCTTCCCTATGATGAATGTTGACAGGGAGCAGAGGCTGAAATGGTGAACATCATCGCCTCACAGCTGCGCTCACACACATCTCTCAATGAGAGGCAAATAAGTAAGGCAGCATAATGCTGACAGTGAATGAATGCTCATTTTACCTTTCCCATATGTCCGCACTTGTATCTGACCTTTCAGCTTCTACAGTGTCTTGTAAAGGTATGCATATTTGAATGTTTTGAGAATTTTTCACATTGTAACTACAAACCTCTTTGTATTTTATAGGGACTTAATGTGATGGAGACATAAGAAAATGAAAGAAAATTATTGTTTTGTTTAGATTTTTTTCAGAAATAAAAATCTGAAAAACCAAAGTCAATACAAGTCTTTGAGGTTCTGCTTATGGCCTCTTTGCCCATGTGGAAGATGAAATTTTAACCATTCTGTGTAAAATACCTCAATCTCTGTCAGACAGGATTGAAAGATTTTGGGGATTTCAATTTTCAAGTTTTTCCAGTGAGCCTCATTTGAGATTGAACGCGCACTTTGACTGAGCCATTGTAGCACGCATATGTTGTGATCTCAACCATTTTCATATAAATCTGGCTTTATGTTTATGATCAATTTAGAGCAACACATTTTCTTCTCAGAGTCCAATGATTTGTAAATTTGCCCAAAAGTTTCTTTTTCTTTGCTTTTGACCAGTCATCATCTTCAAAATGCTTGATGTGCACACTACACAGTTTATGGCAAATTGCAACAACATCAATTTCTTCCTGAACAGACGAGCTAATAGTTCACCTTCAGCTTTTTCAAAGGTACATTGTTTTAGCTGTTTGTCCTATTAATGATCTTTTTGAAACACCTATCTGTTTAGGTGAGACCTTTACAAAATAGGTGCAGTCATTAAAATGCAAGATTAAGTACAGGTGGATGTTATTTACATCTGAGGACAATTATTTGCAATGTATTAAATTTAAAATTATTTGAGTTAAGTGGAATATTGCTGTGGCTGATGCTACTTTGTTTTGGTCCATCACATAAAATCCTGGTTAAATACCTTGACACTTGTTGTTGTAATCTGCCCAAACCAAAAAAAGTTCATTGATTGGTGTATATAATTTTGCAATGCATTGTATGTTCCTTTCCTGCTTGGCCATCCTGTACATACAGCCTAGTTTGTTTGCAAATATATGAAACATTTTATGTCTCTCACTCAAAATCATTAGGATTGCAATGAAGAAAAATTGCCTGCTCTATTCATTTATACATCATGAGTAATAGAAACCTAAGTTGCTTTGACAGTGTAATCGCTACTGAAGAGTCATGGGGCCTTGAGGCAAAGATAATGTACATAAACCACATTTGTGCATGCAGTCTTGTAAGACTGGCAAGTAAGTGTGTGTTTATATGTTTTTGTCTTTCGCTTTGGATGAAAGATGAAGACAGCAGGACATTTGTATTCACTTGCAATGTCAACAACCCACAGTCTCAATCTGTTACTATTCAGCATGAGATGTGAGAAGTGTACACTGTGAATATGTTTTAAATGAAGGGCAGAATGCAATAGCTCGGTCTGCGTAGCTTAGCTTGGATAACCTTTTGAGTTGTTACAGTATGAAGATTAAAACAGGACCTCTTGATGATATGACCTTATTCGTTAACTCTCTCCTATGTTGAAAACCCTTTCTGTCTGCCCTTCTTCCCTCGAAATCCTTTATCCAACACCTCTTCACCTTTCTTGCACTCCTCCTCCTCCGACTCTCCTGCCAAATGAAGTATATTTATGGCACCTGTGCTGGAAAAACAGTCTCCAGGAGACGTCCCTCTAATTTCATTTTCAAAATGCCAGCAATAAATTTATCAAATGGGCTGAATCGAATCGGAGTCACACGCAGTGCCATCCGTCATGGACTGTCCCTCGGGGGCCTGTGGGCGTACTTAAGCCAGCCAAAAATCTCTGCTGGCAGGAGAAAAAAAACCCTGAGTATTGAGAAGGAGAAGGGGGTGTGGAGTCGGTGTGTGAGAGCTGGGTGATGGGGGTCTTGGAGGAGAAACCAGATGAATGGACTGGAGAAAAAAGTGATAAAAACAAGGTCTTGTATGCATATCTTTATTGGCTTATATCCACATATGCAGAAGTATAAATTAGCCGTCAGACGAGTGAGGATGGGCATGTGTGCACAGAGGTCAGTACAAATTCTTGAATGCATTTCAAAAAGCCAAAGTGCTCAGATAAGCACTTTGGCTTTTGTGGTGCTGGCATAACAATTTATTTATTGCAACCCAATTTAATTGATTGTTTTGCTCAATTTTGCTTCATTAAAACATTTCCAGTTTGTTCTTCAATCCCGCCGCAGTTTTCCAGAACCACAGGTTCACTTGCTCTTTGCTCTCAAATTCCCTTCCCTTTTCTCCCTGACTCTTCCTCATGATCTTTGCTTTCTCTTTTAATGCTTGCATACCAGATTTCTTTTGTTTCACATCTCCTTCTCTTTGTCTTTCATTTGTTTTCCTCTCCCCTTCCATTTATCACACTGCAGGTTAAACCAGGCATGAGCACGGGTAAAGTAGCTTAGCACTAACAGTTCTAATGAAGTCAGGCCCCGTTTTCCTTGAATGGGGATCAGTGGAGCTATTCCGTGAAGCCTGTCAGCATTTAATGATTAGATGAAACATTCAAACGCCTGCTATGAGAAATTCAGGCACACTGATAAATGGTAATTCCCAAGTGGAGGTCTTTCTTACATAGATCTGCAAAACATTTATGCATGCTCACACTTTCTCCTCTGACACATACACATGAGCACCGCCACATGCATTTTCTGTCCTCCCACTTTGGACAGATCTAGATTTATGAGTTAAACATGGCGTGGAGGGTATTATCAGCAGACTGATTGGAAGACAAAACAAATGGCGGAGTGATTCAGAGATTGAGCAGTTTGAGCCATTGATTCCTGCACAGCAAATTCAAAAGTGTTAAATGTTTTGGTGTTAGTAGACTTTATGCAAAAGCCGAGTTAATTTTACCCTTATAGAGTCATATACCGTTTATGTAACTCTGGGATGTATATTATTAGTAGTTAAAATCCAGTGTTAAAACAAAGTGTTTCCGTATCAAATCTAGAGATGTTAATGTGGAATCAGTAAGTCTTGACTTCCTAACTCTGAACTCCTACAGCGACTATAACACTAGAGGAGTTAATTCACTGACTCCGCCCCGAGACTCACAAGTTCCCACCAAAGCGAAGCGGCAGAAGTCAAGTCATTCCAGGACAATTTACTTTCCACATGTCTGAGTTATTCACTGCGCTTGGTAAGTAATTTTTTTCTGAGATGGTTTCTAACTATTATTTTGAGTTGAGATCAAGCTGTATGATAGACATAACGTTCGCCACACGGCTCGGTGTTAACATATTTAGCTTAGCATGCCGAATGTTTGCGGAGTATAAGTGTTCGGAAAAAATTTCGTCGGTGAACTTTCAGTCAAATTGTTGGCTAATGAACAGATCCGTAATAATCTGGACTATGTTTTTTCATGATGTTTACATAAATACTGGTCAGATTTATCAACCTTTCTGATAATTTTTTTTGTAAAATGCTTTCTCATGTTGGATGGATGGATGGATGTTGAAAGCATTATTCCTTCTGTTGTGTCTTCTTATATACATCTTGCAGCATGTTTTAATCCTTTTATTGCCTTTTTCTATGTATTAGTACCAGTATGGTTGCGAATGAATCGCCAGTTGTCAGCAATAACCTCACCCTCCTGAATCTTCCATGGATTCTTCGAAGATTCAAGCTCCAAAAGTGATTATGTAAGTGTTAATATCTCTGAAACTCCACATTTCTGTAATTGAGGCTTGTTGTTAGAGTTGTAGTAAAAATGTATTATTTCGTTCCATTTTTCATTGTTATGGTTCTTGTTTGTTATGATCCAGAGACCAACACTGGCTATCGTACTCGGAGACTGAAGACTGACCAATGCAGTAGAGGAGCACGGTGATATCCCTGGCCAAACTTCACCAACAGCCCAACAACCCGAAGACAATCTGTGTTAGTGAGTGGACAGCTTTTTGGGGGAGTGCAGAGAGGCCCAGTCTCTTATCAACAGAAACATAAACTGGGTAAGAAGTGATGGATCTGAATATCAGGTTAGTCTGTTATGTACTGTAATATCCGGCAATCTACCTGTTCAAAGAACATTTACTCTATCGTATTACATGAACTGCTTGCTTTACTTTCTCCACCTTGTACTTTGAACAATTTCATGCATATTGTATTGAAGAAAAATGTATTAAGCATACTGCATTTTGTATTGCACAGCTGATATGTCAGACCTTTTGATGAGCAATATGTAAATGAAAGCGACATGTGAAACATGCACGTTATTCCACGTTGTAGTATGTTTTGTAATTATGGTGCACGTTTTGAAATAAATGCATTTGAGAAAATCATTGCCTCTTTATTAAATGGTTATTTTCCAAAGAATTTTTACAAATTCAAAAAAATAAAATACCTATTTAATATTAATTGCAAATAACTCTTATGAAGTAAAAAAAAAAACTCTGTGTGAGTTAATATTAAGATCTAACACTGAATTTGTTTTAGTAAGTGTTAAATGATTAACTCCAGCAGATTTGATATTTGACTCTTAATTAGAGGTAAGGTACCAACTCTCCAAAAAGAGTTAAATTAACACTTTCTGATGTGGACCCATATAGACACTTTAAAAAGTGTTGAAATCAAATCTGACAGAGTTCATTTGGGTCTGCTGGATTTGCTGTGTGGTTTGTGCAGAAAACCTGCTGAAAAACGCATGCAACACAAAACAGACTTGTCCCTCATCTTGACGAGTAGATAGTAAACAAGTCTGTTCAGGAAGTGTTCTGTGATGCTTGATTTTCCAGATCAAAATGGGTCAAAAGGACTGTAACTTCAAACCTTTTTGAACATCCCTGGGTTATTGTGAATTCTCCTAGAGTCAGTGATACTGTGTGCTCACATTTTGCAGCCAAGTCTGTGATTGTTGTTCCGAATATGTCAGAACGTGCATCAGCACGAGGGCATTTGTTGGTACGTTTAACTGCTAAAATGAAGAAAAGTGACAGAGGCAGTGGTTGGGTCAATGAGCTGCCTGTTTGTCAGAGTGAAGGGGTGCTTTCCAGGGACTTGCCGCGTTTTGCCCCATTAGCCACATGCTAAGTTACCTATCAACTTACTGCTACACGAGGAAACTGCACACTTTCAAGCGTCTCTGTATGATTGTAATTTATGAGCCTTTTCTGATTACATGTCTTTGCTGAATTTGAAGCACATTCTGTCCTTGTATGATTAATTAAAATTCTCCACCTCTATCTTTTCATCCCTGGCTGAAAAGTCTTAGGACGCTAGATTTAAGATAAATGCGTGACTTTCAGCTAATTTGAAGCTGTCACAAGTCTCTCCTGGATCTAATGGTTCACAAAGCTTTTAAAACATACTTGTGGAAGCTACTTTAAAATGCCGTTTTATGAGTGGAGTTGTCTGGCCAAGAAGTTGGAATAAAATAACATTTAGAAATGCCCACTGGGCTCAGGCTAGCCTCTTGTAGCTTTTAAATGCCTCTCACTAGCTATAAAAGAGTGATTGTCATCTCCTCTACGTGTATCATTCTCAGACTTTTTAGCCTCAGATTCTACTGATCAAAATATTTCTCAGCTCAAATGTAGAGTGGAGTATTATCTGATGGATCTGTTCTATGTGCACCAATGCCATCTTTCTACTCCCAGTTTTAACTAACTATAACCAAGTCAGGTTACATATTTCCACATCTTAATACTAAAGTTATTCCCAACTATTGATTTTTTTTTCATCACGTTGTATTATTGACGTGATGATTTTTAAAAATACCCTGCATAAAATAATTCTAATGAAGGTGCAGCTCAAGTGTGGTGTTATCAGTTCAGCTCCTTATTTTTGAACTGCTATTTAAGAAAAACAATTAGGCTTTTTATTTCTATTTGATCAAAGATAATTTCATTAACCTTTGTGAATATGTATAAACCTGATAGTAGTAACATTTTTTTTTTTGGAATTTTGCCTGGGCTGCACAGTGGCGCAGTTGGTAGCACTGTTGCCTTGCAGCAAGAAGGTCCTGGGTTCGATTCCCGGCCGGGGTCTTTCTGCATGGAGTTTGCATGTTCTCCCTGTGCATGCGTGGGTTCTCTCCGGGTACTCCGGCTTCCTCCCACAGTCCAAAAACATGACTGTTAGGTTAATTGGTCTATCTAAATTCTCCCTAGGTGTGTGTTTGTGTGTGAATGGTTGTTTGTCCTGTCTGTCTTTGTGTTGCCCTGCGACAGACTGGCGACCTGTCCAGGGTGTACCCCGCCTCCCGCCTGGAACGTAGCTGGAGATAGGCACCAGCAACCCTCCCGACCCCATTAGGGACAAGGGTGCACAGAAAATGGATGGATGGATGGGTGGAATTTTGCCTTTTTAATTGTGTGATTAATTCAACAGGTACCAGCTAAGTGATTTTTTTTTTATGTATTTTTTTTTCTTTGTTGGTTTGTTTAATTAAGAAAGAGCACATGTGTGATGACAGTTTTAGGTCAATTAGCTTTAGAACAACACAAGAGATGATTAGAACAAAATGACACTAAAAAAACAAGACCTCTTTAATTAAAAGATAAATCAGCAGAACTGGGCCCTAATGGTTTTTAATTATTTACATAGATTTGCATTCAGAGCAGAGATAATCTGAAGGGCTTTGTTTATCACATACCTATCATATGGCTGGACAGCTGGTGCTTTGCTTTACTCTGAATTATGAGTTCACTTTACTAGTTTCACTCTGGAATAAAGTTCAGATGTAGCTCAAACTATAGCTTACATGTATACATTGCTATGTTGAACAGAACTGGCAACATAGCGGTAGACTCCCATTCTATCTGTCACCTTTTATTCCAGCAGTCGTTTGCTTATGTAAGTATTTCATGAAATGACTCAAACCCTCTGATTTTGCTATGTGTCACAATCCTTTGAGGTGTTTTGAGGTGGCTTTGGTTGTGAATGGATACTTTAAAATTTAAACTAAACCTAATTTTTTCAACTTGTTCTCAATGAAAGGCTTCAACGAGCAATCTAGTTTAAGAAGACTTTTGCATTTTCATTCAAACTCAAAAGTATATTCTCTTAACATACGTAACTGAACAAGGACCCTATACAGTCTGGAAAAATATGGAGTCTGTTATAGTATTCTAAGTATTTTGCTGGTTGTATAGACGTATGGAAAATAATTTAGTGTCAAAAATATTAGTATTTTACTTCCCTTTTGCCGTCTATCCTCACTTTCTTCTCTCTCCTTCTTAGTTAGTTTATTGTAGATTCTACAGCTGAAGCACTAAAAATATAACTACCATAAATTGACAGTGAACAGTTGTCTATTTACACTTTAAAATTGGCCCAAAAAGCTTGATAATGCTGAACATTCCCTGCTGAGATCACTTTTTTTTCACTTTCTCCATTTTTCCTATAGTGGTTCTGAACAAAACTCTGGTTGAAGCCCACCTATGCAACAATAATGCATTGCTGAGTAAATGTGAATACACCATCATATTTGTGTCCCTCTGTGTCCCCCATACTCATTCTTTGGACCTCTAAATGCGAACAGTGATTACTGTGACCTTTTATTTTTGATTCATATTATTTTTTGTAGCGATCTTTGAAATAGAGAGGGGTCGTTAAAGAAGTGA
The DNA here is from genome assembly GCF_001444195.1 of Xiphophorus couchianus. Classification (NCBI taxonomy): domain Eukaryota; kingdom Metazoa; phylum Chordata; class Actinopteri; order Cyprinodontiformes; family Poeciliidae; genus Xiphophorus; species Xiphophorus couchianus. Next base: position 21,366,590 of record NC_040228.1, on the reverse strand, counting down.
TCTTGCCTATATTGCATCCCTCTGTCCTACTAATAAGGTTCAGCATATATTGATATTAAATGCCAACAAAGGACACTGAAGGCTCAGGTCAGACACACTAAATCTCTCTCACTTAATTAGCTGAAAAAAGTTGTAAGCAGTGAACCTTCTCTCCTATGCATAAGACATAAAAGTACTTTCTTAGTGGTAGACTTTTGGTTGTTGTAGGACAAGACGGGTATAATGGAGTTTTGCTAGTCAAGTTAAACATAGCAACATGTCCAGATTAATGTTGGTGAAAGATAAAGACAAACCACAATATATCTTCTGTCGACACGCTTCTTAGACTATTTAAGTGTGAACACTGAAACATTTCTCATGACAGAGATTAGATAAAAGCAGGGACAAGTGTAACAAAAAGAAATGGAATCTGAAGTAAATTTATCACAATCTTCTTTCTCTTGCAGAATCTTGTTCCGATGCTGAGCTGCCAATTAGATACTAGAACAGCCTGTTCCCCTGATGCATGAACTTTATTTGATATTCCGTGTTCTGCTCAGTAGGGTGCAACAGTGATTGCACTAGTGGGGAAAATTTTCACTCCATTCACACAGACAAAAGACATTTTCATGTATGCTCCGGAGGTCAGAAATTTTCCCACTGACGATGGGTAAATCGTAATATGTGAATGCAAATACTCAAATCCGTCAAATTGGACATTGGTTACCTCCTGCTCCCTATATAGTGTGAGGGATCTGAAATGTTTGATTGAGCTCTTGAAAGAATAGGGCAGGTGATTGTTTCCAAAGATCAGTTGGCCTTTATGTCCTGCACACTTTAACCCAGACAGCACTGAAGTAGACAGAATATTTCCTACAAGGAGGACAAACCTCACACTGGCAATTTCCTGTTGTGGTCTAAAGCAAGAAAGTGCAATTCTGGACAATCATCAGACCTAATTTTCCCTGTGATTTCCAAAGATTATGTGTTGAAGAGTAAGCGATTAGAAAGAGACTGAGTGAAACCTTTCAGAACTTTTGCGGCTTTAGTATTCTGGTTTCATTTAAAAAGCTAGGTTTTGTTTATATATTGTAAAGCATACATAAGCATGCAATAAAATTGCATCTTTATTAATTACAATATCTTTTTTTATATATCTTTGAATAAATTAGTATAAGAGTTTATGTTATTTAGGTTCATTTAAAACTGATATAATTCATGCATTTATTCCTATTAAATTACAACATTCCTATTGAATTTGATGTTTCTTAGAAAATCAAATATCACATAAGAGTTATATTTTTTATACAGAAATGTTATGTTATCGCCTTGACACATGATCATGAGCAAGACTTCTTACTTGAAGGCCATCAGACTGACGGTTGTTAAAACACTTCACAAAGATGGTAAGTCATAAAAGATCATAGCTAAAGAAGCTTGCTCTTCATTGTATCAAAGGATATTCAGTGTGATTAAAAATATACTCAACGGACACTAGGAATGACAACCTGGAAAAGAGTGTTGAGCAAAGCCCATATCAGAGTTTTCACAAGAGCTGCAGCTAGACCATAGCTTCAAGAGCCACCACTCACAGATGTTCACATGAAATGGGCTACAATTATAGCTCTCTTTCTTTTAAGCCACTTTTTAATCATAGACACCTTCAGAAGCATCTTACCTGGGCTAAGAATTAAAGAACTGGACTGTCGCTCTGTTGTTTAAAGTCTGCTTTTTAGATGAATGTCAATTTGATTTAGAAAGAAACCTCCAGAGTTTGGGGAAAGAGGTAGAGAAGCAAATTCCTGTGTGAAGTCTTCACAGTCAGTAGTGATTCAATATGCCTTGTCATCTAAAGTAACTCTACACAAGCAAATTTTATAGTACTTTTTACTTTTTGCCTGGCTCACAAGGTTTATAGTGATATCAGTTTTGTTTTACATCATGATTTGGGACCTGGTTTAATGACCATGTTATCAATGAATTTGGCTTCCTTGGCTTAAAGACCACTGGAAATCCGCGTGACATTCTCAAGAGGATACCGCAACAATGCACTAAGCTGAAGGCTATTACTAAAACAACCTGGACTGAGCCACAGACTGATTGCTTCCTTGACATGCCACGTTCATGCAAAAGGACCTCAGATCAACTTTCCCATGCATATATTGAGCATGGACATACTTTTCATCAGGCTCACATTTCTTTATTAATAAACAAAAACAAAACAAACAAACAAAAAACTTTTATTGGTGACTTGGTTTACTAAGAAAAAAACATTTGGGTTTTCATTTACTGTAATCTATTGTCATTAAAACTAACAAAATTAGCATTTCAGATGTATCATTACGTGTATATTGAATCTACATAGTATTAGTTACATTTTAACTGATTTACTCAGACAGATTAGCTTTAATGATGGTACAATTTATTGAGAAGCATCTGTACATAATTAACACATTACTTCTCAAGATTCTTGGTGGGGTAGACCCACACTAATCACAAGGGGCAAACAACTTTAGTTTGATTCAGGATCACAATATTGCCATGGGACTACCTGCTCAGACTTACTTGGGTGATTCATACATCTTTGTCTGTTTACTGACAACACACCACAGTTGGGCTTGAAGCCCTACAGAGCTGGCAATGCCATGGAAGCGGGTGGCATATTGCACCCAGCAGGACCGCTCGGATGTAGGCTTGCACGGCAGAGAGATTTGGCCAGCTTGGATTAGCTCAGTAGGGTGAAACAGAAGGGGCAGACTGGGTGTGAGAGACGGAGCACATCCATCTTTACTTCATGCAAAGACACCTGGGAAACCTGAGAAAAACCTGCTGAGATTTTTAGTGTGCAATGCACATCAGTGAATTTCCTTTAATAAACAACATCTAACTCATTACTTCATTTGCTAGAAACTGAGAACTAAACTAAACAGCAAGAAATTACACTTTAGATTTCATATTATTTTTTTAAAATAGTTTTCCCCACATCTCACACTTTTGGATCACTTCCTTCTACATTTAACTTCGGCCATTAATTTCCGAGTGAGGCCATGTGAAAATTCATTCAAATACCCATAATGAGATAAACACATCTCTGGACTCCACAGTCACACTAATTAAGCAGACTTTTTTCCCCGTACTGTGCTTTGCTCTCAAACCTCGTAAACTGCTCAAAGGCATGTCACCACAGTAATGGCAGATGGGTTTTTGCAAGCCAAAAAAATAAACAAGTAAGTTGAAATGATAATGAAATACACATACAAATAGGAAGGAAAGCTGAGCCAGTTGCTTCTGACAGACTGCTGAGGAAACTTGCCTTTATTCTTTGCTACGGCTGGCCCATTCTGTCCGAAGGATGGATCTTTTCCAAAAATTTATTACCCAATTTCACATGCAAAGCCCATTTGGTTTTCTGACACCAAAGAGGGCCAAGAAAATGAATCAGGGTCTGGACAAATTGGCATGCCTCGCACGAGCACAGTAGGAGGAAATTCTCAAATGTAAAAGTTGTGTTCTCTTTCGGCTCTTCCTCAACATCTTTCAGGATTTTTGTGAGAGCTATATTTTTCTATTATAAAATAGTTTTTGCATAATATGAAAATGCAGTTTATACTCCTTTTCTGTATGAAGAAAGTTAGCTCCCTGTTCCCTTTCAATGCAGGTAATAAGATGTTGTTCCATTATTGAAAACTGGAGAGACTGAAGCCAAAGTGTGAATGATAAGCTGTTACTTATGGCATCAAGTAATCAGGCTCCACATTCATTTCTTCATATGTTACTGAATTGATCTTGCTTGCAACTTTGAAATTAAACAGTTAATTTGATGAAGCCTTATCACATTTATTTACTATCAAACTATTAGTTAATAAAATATCAAGCACTCAGAATGTAAAAAAAAAAGTGCACTGATCACAAGATGCTAATTTATTGGACTTACAAGAATGAGAGGAGAAAAGATTTGTGCAATGTTTTTCAGAAAAAGGAAGAAATCGATATCATTTTGGTTTTACAAGCAGTTTTAGATTTGACAAATCATGAACTATGTTTTGAGGAATCAATATTTAGCATAAGCTATTTCAGTTCAAGGTTGACTTTTCCATATTTGGCACATCTTAATGAAATGTGAAATGAAAATGTTTTCTTTTTATCTCCACAAACAAAAAATCATAGACCTTAAACCTTATTAGTTGTTTTTACAACATTTATAGTCATTCGGTTCAGGTTTAAGCATTCAGATTTTAAACAAACAAACATTTTAAACCAGCGATTCTCAAAGTCTGTCAGTTTACCATGCAGCTCGTTTGCATTTTATTATATAAAAAAAACTCTAAAAGAAAGTATATACAAAATTAGTAATTTAAATAATAATAATAATTATTAATTGTTTTTATGTTTTATTTTTTCCAAGCAGGATTCAGAAATAGTTTTGGTGTAACTGCATCTATCTAGATAACACCAGAAGTGCATAAGTTTGCTGTGATGTGCATAGTATTTATTTGGTTTGTTCTTTTTAATAGAGTTAATGTTTGGATATTGTTGTATATCTTTTAACTGCATTACCTAAATTCAAGAGGTTGTATGTCATAACAAAGATAGATTTGTATGTAAAGCAAACTAAGTATTTTCATGTAATATAAGCTCATGTAAAAATGGAATTATTTAATTTATGCCATAGACATTATCTAACCAGTAAACGAGCAAAAAAGCAGATTGGGCTTGTCACCAGTTTTCTCAAAAATATGTGCCTGTAAGCAAGGTCGCTTGTGTCGCTTTAGGCCGCTGCTGCACAATCAGCACAAATCAGGATGACGAATTAAAGTGCATAGTGAGATAAGTTTTCAGTCAGTCTGTTTACCCTGAAGAGCAAAATGGCACCTAGGAAGCATAGGGGGGCCCAGATGGGTTACTCTAGGCTAATTCCAAACACAAATCAGCTTGGATGCATCAATAATTCATGGGAAAAGTCTTTGAGAAGTAAACACTGCTTAGCCCGTTAAGAACCCAGATTGGCCCATTGCTGCAAAGGCACAATAATTGCACTCAGTCTAACAATGTATAGAGGACATGTAGCTTATGCTCCATATGGAAATCTAATGCTCATTAGAGCAGGTGGAATCCTTTGCAGACCTGAAGGCAGTGTTACTTGCAACAGGAATATGGGATTGATGCTGAAGACAGTAGAGAGTGGCAATTAGAGTGACAGCTGATGTAGTATTGGATTGAGTATTTTTGGATTAATCTTCTGTTAGTTTTGTTTTTGTGGAGTTCAGATAAATGGAAAACTTATTGTCACTTTCAGTCAATAAATGCACAAACTAAAAGCCTAAAGAGGGTCATGCTCTCACTGTTACAGTTCATTTTCTTACTCCTTCCTACACTACAGCATTTGTACACTTTTCCTCACACTTACCCCTAGACATTTTTGCTGGCTCGTCTTTTGTCAATGTCTGGTTCTTAGCTAAAGGAAGGTTGCTGCTGCATGCGTGTTGTGTATGCTTAGCAATTTTTATAATTCCCCATCCTCAGCACTGCAGTTCCCACCTGAACAACATGTGACAGGGACTGTTTTGCTTCTTCTATAGGGTTTATTAGGTAAGGAGCAAGTTGTAGTGCCTTTTCTTTCAGTGTGTGCCTGTCTATTTGTCTATTTCTTTCTTTTTGTGCTGTTTCTCTCATCTTTAGGCGCTCCAGAGATAGTCTTCTCACTACAAACAGCATCTGTTTCAGAGAATAATAACAGCCATAATTGTCCTCCAGAGAATTACATTATTTTTGGCTCCTCTGCTGACTTTCAGCTCAAAGTTTTAAATATACAGTCCCTGGCCACTTTATAGGCCACACACCTTCTGTAGCTTGTATACACAAACAGTGAATCAGGGAATCACATGGCTGCAGCTCAATGCATTTTGGCATCTAGATGTGATGGAAAAGTTCAAACTAAGTATCAGATTAGCATAGTGACATTAAGAGGCAGTTCTAAAGGCAAAAGAGGGACCAACTTGCTACTTACAAATCGGCGGATTTAAATTATTTCTTGTAAAAATTTCACATTCTTGGTATGACTCAAGCATTTATTTTTTTCCTGCATGCTTTTTTGTGAAGCATGAAGTTTTACATCTGCTTTGTGGGGTTTCTCATGTAGATTTAGGAAAAATGTAGCATCTATAGACCCAACTTGTTCTCAGAGCTCTCAGAGCTGTTCTCAGAGCTTGGTTAACATCAAGTGTTTAACCAAGCAATATCTCCTTCCTTCGGTCCTGTTCTGCCTCTTTTGTAAAGCTTGTGAAATTACATCTGTTTAAATTAAAGTAGTTTTATACGTAAATATTTTTGTACATTTTTTTTTTTACTATTGTCTTAGCCCCTTAACCACACAAAAGGTGCTGGTCTGCAGTGTATGCTGTACAGAATGTCAGGTTAGCCTATTAGCAAGTTAATTCAGTGTTTCTTGAAGATTCTTTACAGCTTGTATTGCTTTTTAGACTGTACAATTGGTTACAGATTCTGCACATTTTCTGACTATATTGTAAATATTTATAAAAAAAAATTCATTATTAATTTTTTTTTCTTTGATGATGCTAGTTAGAATATGTTTGAAACATATCCTGTTCGAGATACGGAAAAGGGTTTCCCAGGGGGTGTTATTATCCTGCGGTTTCCCTGCAGCCATCCACACTAATGCTCCTCTAGCCAGTGATGCTTGACCATGCTCCAGGGCTTTGTTATTGCATGGAGGCCAGAGATGTCATAGCCTGTTACAAACTAAGGTGCAGACGCAAACTTCTTCTCTCCTTTTTCACCCATCCCCTCTCTTAGCCTCCCTGCTGTTGTCCCTCTCTTGCTCCACTGGCCCCCTCCTTTTTGTGTCCAGGGAATGTAATGCATGTCTCTGTAGTGTCTACTCAGTAGGTAATAACTCACTGTTCAGGCTCAGATAAAGAGCTCTATTCATTTAAGTGGCTGTTCCCCTTCTACCCACGAGTGTCACCTATCCCCTGGGAGGGCATGGAGCTGGAACTACAAGCACAGCCTTCACCAGTCTTGATTGCCTCTTTTGGAGCTTTTCAGTGGTGGAGCGTATCCCCCTCCATGTGTGAGTTCCCTCAAAGTGTAATTCTCATTAGTTTTTTTCATGGGGAACCCCCTCATCTTTTTTTTTCTTTGTCACCCCATCCCCCTGCCTAACTATTAATGAACTAACTCAGAGCCTTTATTCCCCCGCTCTGCAGCTAATGCTTGCACATCTCATTCTAGTGCCCTACTCTCAGTCTCACCCGTAGTTGTGACTTCCCTTTGATGCTCTCTGGTGTGGTCGTCTTTATTTTGTGCTTTGATTGTTTCCCTTTCCTATCTCCATCTGCCCTTTCCAGCACTGTGTCTCCATCTGTCTCATCAGGGTGTCTGTGAAGTCCCAAAGCTTTGGGAGTCACTGATGTGTGTGCTGGTTGCCGGTACTCGTGGGTAGAGTGCAGATCATTCATCTTCTGGACAGGTATGTGTAACAGTGGCAGGACAAAGAAGAGAAAAAAGACAGTGGGAGATCTCAGGAGGCATGCGAATCAATTTCATCGGTAATCAGCAGAGCAAAGAAGCAGAACCTGGCTCTGTCTTTCTTCTCCTCCCTCCTTTCCCCTTTGTCTTTATATCCCAGCTCACCTATACCCGTTTCTCTCCGACTTCTCCCACTGATCAGCTCGCAAAACACTGTAGCGGCACACTAGCCAAGCAGCAGAAGAAATCCCCACACAAATTAGAACACAGAAGTCATTATTTGAGTCATTGGCTTCTTCTTGGCTCCTGAAAGAAAATTCTAGTCCAGTGTTCAGAACTGTGGAATAAAGGAAATTACTCTTTGCTTGCTTCTGCCACATTTTGCTGGACATAGTGTTCCATCAGAGACGAAGAAAGTAGAGAAAAAAATCCAACAGTGATTGCTGCTGTGTTTTATCTAAAGATGTCAGTGGCATGAACCACCATTCCTGGAGCATGTAGAGTATTGAACCAGAAAATATATGTCTAATGAGGTTATTGCCAAAACATTGCCGTTAATTGTTGAGAACAACTCCGTTCACATATACAACACAAATCAAGGAGACCCCAGAATGTTTACAATTTCAAATAGTTGTGCAAAAGATGAGCAGACTCTATTATTTAAGGAAGCTGAGATCCTTCAATGTGTGCAGCAAGATGTTGGAGACCTTTTATCACAGTGTTGTTGCCGGTGCCATCTTCTTTGCTGCTGTGTGTTGGGGAAGCAGCATCAGAGCCGGCAACTCTAATAGACTAGACAAAATCATCAGGAAAGCTGGCTCTGTACTGGGACTAAGGCTGGAGTCCCTGGAAACTGTGGTGGAGAGGAGGACACTGAAGAAGGTTCTGTCTATTATGGACAATAAACAGGACCCTCTCCACCACATAGTGGACAGATAGCGGAGCACCTTCTCACATAGGCTGCTCCAGCTCCGCTGTCGTAGAGACAAATACAGGAAATCCTTCCTGCCACATGCCATCTCACTGTACAATAAAAGCTAAATCATTGTTCTGCACTAATCAGTCCGATTTTGCACAACTGCACTGTGGCACACTTGCTGTACATATATTTACATATACATATCTGCATTTTTTGAATCTTTGCAAGGACTGCTCTTAAGTTGCTTTTTATATTAACATAATTTTATTTTTTTACAATTTATAGCATTTTATATTTTATTTTTTATTTTATCTACAGGGCTGCACAGTGGCGCAGTTGGTAGCACTGTTGCCTTGCAGCAAGAAGGTCCTGGGTTCGATTCCCGGCCGGGGTCTTTCTGCATGGAGTTTGCATGTTCTCCCTGTGCATGCGTGAGTTCTCTCCGGGTTCTCCGGCTTCCTCCCACAGTCCAAAAACATGACTGTTAGGTTAATTGATCTCTCTAAATTCTCCCTAGGTGTGAGTGTGCATGGTTGTTTGTCCTGTATGTCTCTGTGTTGCTCTGCGACAGACTGGCGACCTGTCCAGGGTGTACCCCGCCTCTCGCCTGGAACGTAGCTGGAGATAGGCACCAGCAACCCTCCCGACCCCATTAGGGACACAGGGTGAACAGAAAATGGATGGATGGATGGATGGATGGATGGATTTTATCTACAACTACTACTCAGTGGTAGTTGTTATTGTGTCTTGTCTCTATGCTGTAACTGCGAAGTAATTTCCCTGCTGGGATGAATAAAGTACTTCTATTCTATTCTATTCTATTCTATTCTAAAAGACTGAATCAAAATTGCACCTTATCATTACATGTGACTAGATTCTCCATTCAAAATATGTTTTGAAGTTGTCATTCCAAAAGATGTTGTCTGCTAAGTGTTTAATGAATTTCAGTCAGCAACTTCATTACTGATTTTATGGGTAATTTCTTTTTTTTTATTATTATTATTTTTTTTTACAGCTCATAATTTATGGACAGATTTGTTTTAATTTTATAGTATGTGTTGAATACTTGCGGTGTTGTCAACAACTGCTGTGAATTTCAGATCAACACAGCAATTTGAAATATATTTCCTGACAAAATCATGTGTCGAATACTTATTTTCCTCATTGTATTCTGAAGTTGAATGGAGTGGAAGCTAACAGCTTTAACTTTCACACCTGCTGTTTCACTCACCTGCTAAATGAAGCTTTAAAACAGCCCAACATGCATGCACTGGGTACCTGTAGCAGAGACGTGCATGCTAATGTCTTTAATGGTTTGGCCACCTAGCACACGTTCCACTTCATAAACTGAAATGAATGACTGTTGGCTGACTAACACACACCATTTGACCTGGCGCTCTGGGGGAAACAATGATGTGGGAGACAAGAAAAATTGCCCATCAATCAAACACCACGGTTGGTCAAGAGAGCTCTCATCTCATAGTTGTAATGTTCAGTGAATTGATTGTGGAATGATGAGGTGGTGTAAAATGCTTCTACTCACACGTTTATAGCTCATTTATTTTTTTAATTATAGTGCCCATAAAATGGCTCAACAGATGTTAATGTCTCTACACAGTGCCTGGAAAGGAGTGTCAGTTCTCTGTATTGTCTAGCTGGGAATGGTGATAAGCTGAGTTCAAGATTGTGGCAAAAGAAAGAAAGACTGAAAGACACTAGAAGCCAGGGGAGGTTCTGCCAAGTGGGTTTCCCACTCTACCAGTACAGAAGTGATGCATATCTCCACTGTATGTTCTTTAATTGGCACTATTAATATCAGTTAAAGTTTTAATACCTATTTATTAAAACCTTAAACTTTTTCCAGGCGCCTAATGTGAATAGAGTTATGAATCTCAGGGGCTGTGCTCTATAAAAAGACTCCCTCATACATTATTAATGCTCTACCACTTACTTCGTTTGCAAGATCTCACTTCTGATAGATCTTTTTAAAACAGAGTTACCCAAAGGTCTACAATTAGGGAAAATTTATTTGCTAAATACATTATATGTTTCTAGAATAATTTACTTAAAACTGTAAAGATCACCTCGACATTGCAATAATTTTTAGAATTGGTACGAACCTACTGATATGGGCTTCTTGAGCTTGACAAATGATCCCCGATCTGAACTGGTCATGTATAAAATGTAAATCTGAGTATGAGGTCAATTAGATCAAAATCCTAATGCAAAAGCAGTTTTATTTTCCTCTTTGTATCATTCAACATTTTTCTTCAAAATAACATATCAGAAAGTGTCATCTGTTTTAGAAAATAAAACCTACACTATCAGATAAACAGTAAGCCACAGATCTAGTTATTCAATGTTATTTAAATAAATGGTGTTCAAATGTTTCAAACTTTTTATATCTGATGGAAAATGATCAGCTTTTAGTTTTACGATTATTAATTAGAGAGGGCATTCTGTGTAGCTGATATATACACATCTGAAAGGAAGAAACATTTCTTAAATACACACAAGGTTAAAAGTATACATACACACTTAACATTGTTTGCATCCACCACACTATTTTTGTAGAAACCAACAATGTTCTAGCAGAAATATTAATTGAACTACTTTTCTACTCAGAATTAGTGGGAGTGGGCTTTTAAGTTGATCCATTTTAAATAGGCTTGATATGTTCTGGGGATCTTTGTCCTGTTGGAACACACAAACATGTCCAGTTTTCAGCCATCTGACCCAATTCTCCGCATTAAGTTACTGTACAGGGAAAATGATTGAGATATTAATTAAGAATTTAAGAACAACCCACAGTACAAGCCTATCACAAACTGGAAGATAGTAGAAACGAGTTTCATATCAATATGAACAACGAAGTGGGCTAGTAGTAGAAAAGTACTTCCCTAAAGGAACCCTCTCAAACGTGACCGATATACGCAACTGCCCACATGATCAAACCACGTGCTTTTTGTGGAAAGATTTTATGGGCAGATGAGACAAAGATTATCTTCTCAAAGAACACTGAGCCCAGCTGTGAATAACGGTAGTGGCAGCATCATGCTTATGGTCTGTTTTACTGCCAGTGGTATTGGTCTATTGAATAAAGTGAAGAAAGTAATGAAGATGACGGGTCAACAGCAAATTGTTGAAGCTAACCTCAACTGCTAAATGGTCTGAAATTGGACATAGGATATGGATCCCAACTAAATATCAAATTATTTCTTTGGAGAATGAACAGGCTAATGAGAAGCTTCTAAAACAACCTTGTTTAAAATGTGTAAAGCAGACATGTACCAAGAAACCAACAACTTAAAATGATGTCTAACATTTCTGATGAGAATCATGGCTAGATATTCATTCAGAATTATTACAGATTATTGGGAACAATAAAAAACACATTTGTTTGCAACTTGTTTGAGGGCAGTTTTCAAAGTAGTAAGGGTATATTTGTAAATTTGAGCCTGTATGTAAAATTGTGAGCGTAGACAACCTTGTCTTGTTCACTCCTGTCTGCCACTGAATTCCCTGAAGTTGTAGGCTTCTAGAAGTAAAGAAAGGTTAAAGGATGTACGGTAATTTAAATCTGCAAAATAGCATGACATTCATAGTGGTGATGAGTACATGTAAACTTCTGACTGGAAGTGTGGCACTGCATGCGTTATAGGGATGTGCTTTGATGGTTTCAGAATAATCTTTTATCCGTTTTGGGCAATATCTGGAATATTATTTACATAAAATTATGGGATTCAACTAAATAGGTTGCTGACGTTGTAATAGGTTTTAATTATCACAGTTTAATTTACCAGGGTTCCTGGTTCCCTTGACACCCACTCCCCTCCTCTGAACTCCATTTGAAATGGAAATGGTGCTTGCATCTTCATCCTCTATTCACCTCTTCTTCTATTCTTTTCACTTTTGTATCCATAACCAATCCTCCCACCCTCTATGTTCACTTCCTCCTCATAGTGGTCCCCTGCACCTCAGTCTCCTCCACCTCACAGTTTCACATGGAGAGTGTGAAATGCAACTTGTATAATTAAATATTAACAGCCTGCTGATGAGGGGATTGAGAGAGAGGTTGGAGGAAGAAGCACACCACTGAATCCTCTGCCCTACTTCTTGTGGTTAAAGTCTGCTGGGAATTACTCATGTATCATCTAACCTGCACTGGCACCTAAAGAGGCACAAGGGTTGCAGGAGGCTGTGCCAAAGTGGCAGCTGAGTAAGGCAGGGTCAATCAGCATTAATAGAAATCCAGTAGGGATGGTTTAATTCCAGGGTGGAGCAAAGCTTTCATTATTAATCAGCCTGTCAGATGCTCTTCTTATCTGTTGGGTTAAGAGTGTTCAAAAAAGAAGTGACTTGCTCTGTAAAGTTTTTAAAATTTTTTTTTTTAGGTTGTGTAGATAAAAAGCAAATAACCACCAAAGAAAATGACTTGTGTCTCTGCAGCACAAGCCAGATAAAATGGAATTCATTATTGTATTCTATAGCTAATCAGTAACTTTGCAGCATAATAAACCCTTGCTATTATCAAGAATTTTGTTATGCTGGCAGATTTTTCAAAAAATTCACGTTATAATCAGCTCACTGACTGCTTAAAATGTACTAATAGGACAGGAGAATATGTAAATCTCCCTAAGGGACAGCTCTCATTCCAGCTCTGTTGTTTGTTGAGGCATTACCATATACAAGTCCCCATAATCTCAGCAATTAGACTTGATTAAACTAGGCTTTATGCAGTATCAGAGCAATGTGAGCACACTGGCATGATTTAATGTGATCTCAAGTAATCATCATTATATGCAACAAAAATAAGATTTTAGCATCCAAACACAAAGCAAGCTTTAATCTGAGTTTTTGTTGAGGCGAACTCCCTATTTAGATGTTGCTGTTTCTGTTAAATTTGTGCTCTCTTTACCAAGTTATTCGAGACTCTCCTGCTCTCACTCGGTCCAGAGTATTTCTCTGTGTTTGTTCTCCGCTCATGCATGCATTGAAGTTGTCTTTAAAAGTGGACACAAGCAAAGTTCCCAACCGCTGCCTTCTAATTTCTCTCCGTGAGAGATGTTGACGTTCAGAGTGTACGCATCGCACAGCTCAAGGGGGCCGTGAAGCAATTAGGGCTCTTTGCTGCCTCTGGTGTGTCATCCCCAGTAAATAAAGCTCCCTGCTGCTCCAGGCAAGTCATGACAGGAGAAAACACATGGCAGACTCTTAGCTGCTGAAGGAATTTAGAGGGATGAATGTGCTCTAACCCCACCCCTACCCTCCTCCCACCTGCTTGGCTGAATAACAGAATTTGGAGGTGAGAATTGGTGGTGTGTGTCTTTGAGTTGATCTGCTGTGCGATCTTCCATCAAGGAGTGACTGCCCAGTGAGGCTAATGGTCCCAGTGCTTTTTGTAGAGTAAGCTACATTGAGAAGGTTAACCAACCTTCACACAACACCCAAGACATTGAATGCCTGTTTGGTCTTTTCTTCTAGATGCTTTTCTGAATAAAGTCAAAGAACATGTTTTTTGGCAAAACCTGGTTGTCTGAATGAGCTCTAACAAAAGATTTAACCAAATGGCAGGTTAGTTTTTGTATGTTTCTCACATACTGTAGTTGCCTTAATATTGTTTGAGGATTTAAATCACAAAAGTCATATCCTTAAAAAAATAGGATGTGTTCCAGGTGATTAACCTGCATTAGTTTTGTTTCTAAGGATCTTTTTTCCCCCTGTTTAGATAGGTGCGATTCATTTAAAATGAATAAAACATTTTTAAACTCTACACGCTACGAAACAATTTCAGATTTATGTTTTATTGGTTTGATTTTCTTGTTTTTAATCACCTGGATTCTGATGTTGGGGTGACTGGAGATCTGTAGTCCCAGATTGCCAAAGCTCCTGCAGGATGAAGAGCTGCTCATCTCCAAGGGAGACGGGTTTTAGAAAGTTATGTTCTGGAAAACGGTACAGTTACTTTAACTATGGTCAAAACATGCCTTTGGACCGAATGACTGAGTTTGGCCAGTAAGTTTAAAATCCAAAAGCACCTTCTGCAATTTTAGTAAGCATCTGCTTCTCATGAGAGACATTTGCTGTCTATTGTCTAAGGAGCAAAGTTGAGCCAGAGAGGGAAATTGGCAGTGACTGAGAGAAGCAGACTTCTTGTGCCAACACTCACATAATAATAGTGCTTACCTGTTACTGTCTGGGGCTTAGCAGTGTCAGGCATTATAACAATCAGATGCACAATTTTAAACACCCCCATTGTTAACCAACTGCTCAGTGATGGAAAGGAATAAATGGAGGAAAATGTCTAATAATAGTTTTACTAATGAAAACCATTGCTATCACCATAACTACTGTGAATCATCATTATCGTCATTGTCATCATGCTCATTACTGACATAGCCGTTTCCAGACCACATTAAGTGATTTTCTCTGAGCTAAATGAAAACAGAAGCAGTTGAATAAATAGAAAATATACAAAAAGACATGGAAGATTAGGTGAAAATCTAAAAAATAAAATGGAAAAAGACTGTTCGAGGACTATTAAGTGAAAATCATTAGAGAAATGTTTGTTTTGATTGTGAAAACAAACATTTGTATTGTGTGATTGTGTGACAATTTGCAAAAGCAAATCAAACTTTGTCATGTGGTCAACTATTAAAGTACGTCAAAGTAGTTTTTGTTGTTAAAATTAAAGATGTCTGTGCTGATGCCAGTATTTCATAAGTGGCCTCTTTGCAGGTCTGTTAGTAATATCATTTGTTACTTCTTGTTAATGTGATTTTGCTAATGAGAGTGGCATTACAGTGGGGGTGGAGTGTGTGTGAGAGAGGGCTGGCCTGTTTGTTGCTGAGCCTGTGAAAGAATGGCTGAACATGCACCTGCCATCTCCAGAGATTCATTAAAGAGGAGATGCCAAGTCACAAGATCTCTGCTCTCCTTGTAAATGTGCAGTTAAAACTATTCATGGACTGCAGGGCAAGCTTGCATTTACACCAATTTGATATTTGGAAGGAAATTCTCCCTCCACCCCCCTCTCCTCTTCCTGGATTCATTCCTGTTCTGGACTCATTGCTCACATTTGGCAATTTCTTAGAAGCAAAATTAAACGTTTCTCTTTGCTTTCGCTCCCCAGCTGTAGTGAGAGTAAATGGCTGGAGTATGAGTTAAGGTGTGAAATTACAGCCCAACACTATTTGCTTCTCTCCAGCTAGAAAAAAAAAAAACTGTGCAGCAGCAAAAGCCTTAGATAACTGACTCACCTTATTAGCATTAACTAATTTAAAGAATTTTCCCAAATGTACACTGATTAAATAAGAAGAGATTAAAAGAAAGGTATGTATGCCTGATTTAATATAAATGCCTGGACTTGTAGGCATCAGTGTAAATTGATATTAGCACATTGGTGCGTGTTGAATGAATAGTATCAATATTCTTTCACTAGTTTCAAACATTTTGAAAAAGGGATCCTTGAACACATAGTAAAGCATCTGAATACTGCAAGTCAATGACTTGATGTAATCTGCTGGGTTTTCTTGGATAAAGCTGTTTTATCTAATTTGAATAATAAACTGAAGTTAATGCACTGTTGAATAAGTAGCATCAAAAGGAATGTAAGAAACTGCATCAACCTTATGTAGTGCTTTTGTGGACACTCAAAGATGCCTTATAATAAACTCATTGCCATTCACATGCACACACACACACTCTAAAGGAATGTGTGTATGATTGAATTAAAATGACTTATTTTTTGTAAAGTGCTTTGAGATGTGTTTTGTGAATTTGAGATACATAAATTAAAAGAATTGAAATTGAACACTACTTCCTGTTAATTAAACCCTATGCTCTAAAATCAATTCACAGTATGCAAGCAAACCATGGAAATACTGGGCAAAGCTATAATTCATTTAATAACTATAGAGAAAAACTGTGTACACAAAGTGTACACAGAAAAACTGAAAAAAACATTCAGATTTTTTTTAATTGTGTATATAATCTTGCATGGCCTGAACCCTACCCCACTGAATATATGCTGAATATATTCATTAAAAAATGTAACTTATCCAGAAGAGATGTAATAGGGACAGATTATAGTATATGTCTTCTATACGATCACACCTTACAAAGTTATTTAAATGTAAAAAAAAGTGACTGGTAGCTAATCAAATCTGTGATCATATGGAGATTAGTAACTATTGCTTGTTCACCATATGTTTTTTTATGTGTAATGTTTTTATTTGGAGAAAGGAATTTGATATAAACTGTAGTAACAAATGTAATTTATTTAAATTTTTTTACAAATGGCATGTTTTTTGCCAACATTCTAAATACAGATAGCATCACACTTCAATTTCCTTCTAATCAGTGCAACTTTATAAATAATTTAAAAAAAAAATCTTCCATACATGCCTTAATGAATAGCCTTGAGTTTAAATATACGTTTCAAATGCTGTGCTCCTATCGTGTGTGTAGGTACATGGATGTGCTTCTCATTAAACTCTTGAAGGCAGAACAACATGAACAGAAAACCCGTTAGAGCATTTGGAGCTATGATCTGCCTAAACTAATTGGTCCAGGCTTCCTGCTGCTTCTTTGCTGACTCACCACAAGCTGTTTTACTTTCACTGAAACAAAGACTCTTACTGAGCATATCACTGCTGCCTTACACTGTCAGTCACATCTTTCTCCTTTTCTCCTTTTCAAGTAGACTTTTCTTCCTTTTTAACCTTATGTATTTTACATTGTTTTTTTCCCCTCTAAAACATCAGCTGTTTTACCCTCGCTGGAATAATTTGTTTGCCATCTTTGATTTCCTGCTTTAGGGTTGGAAATAGGGTTGGCTGCTGTGATTGTTACCTGGCAGGTTCTGGTGCGGCCTCCTTTAGACTTGTTTAAAGGTCTGACAGAAAGATCTGGAGATCAAAGAACTGAAAATGATATTTGCCTCCAAATGTTAGCATAAACGCAAGATTTCCCTCCAGTTATTTCTATTTTTCTGTTTCTTCTTGTTGGATAGTTATTTCATCTTGAAACAATGCCAAAGACTGTAACATCACTACTGCAAAAACTGTAACAAATAGAATATCTAATAACCATACATATATCATATTAAAAATCCATGATAGGTTGGTAACAAAGCTATAAATTATGCAACCTATTGTGTCTTTTTGCTATCTCTTGTTGGTGTTGGCTTTACCAACCTGCCACTGTGGTGTTTTTTTACCTCATTATTAATTGTGGAAAAACCATTAAATATTACAGAAACCTCAACTTAATAGAAACTTGATAGAAAGAGGGAGATTGTATATGGTCACAATTGTACCTCAACTTAAAATCTTTCACAGGCTATGCAGAATGTAAGCTATGTTACTTTTGGTAGGCATAACACAAATATAATATTTTATATATTTTGTATTTTATAACCCTTGGACATTTTCTTATATTTCATCATGTTACAAGATTCTTTGTATTATAACATGATTTTATGTGATTGAGTTACTCACAAAGTAGTACATAGTTTTCACTTTTTTTTAATAAATAAAAAGCTAAAAACTGTGCCGTGTATGTGAGTTTAAGCCCTTGGACTCATTACCAGAGATTGAAATTGTGCCCATTCTTTGGAAAATAGGTCAAGCTCAGTCATATTGGACGGAGAGCATCTGTCAATATCATTTTTCCAGTCTTCACACAGATTCTTAGTTAGATTTACGTCTTAGGTCTAATTTTGTCTTCATTTAGCGCATTCTGGCCCTGACTGCATCGGGATTTTTGTTCTGCTGGTGGACCTCCACCATTCACCCAGTCTTAAACTTATGTTACCTAATTTCTTTGAATTTCATGAATGAATACATCAACACACACAATAGTTTTTTATTGCTGGAAAAAAAAGGTTTTACACTGCAAATAAACTTATTTTGTCTGTTGTGCAATCGGATTAGAGGCCTCTCTAAACGAAGCTCTAAGGGATGAATTCAACCCCAGTCCACTCGTTAATTGTATTTACAGTGAGATTAAATCTAAAACAGGTGAACTGTGCTTATTAATTAGGTAATTTCTGAAAGCAGTCAACTTTGATGAAGTATCAAAATAAAGGGGGTCCTCATACATGCTTTCTATGCCTTTATTTATACCGTTTCTCAATATTCGTAACTAGACTATTTTATGTTAGTCTATCAGGCAAAATCCCAAATAAAATACATAGTAGTTTGTGATTGTAATGTGAAAAAATGCATTAAAGTTCAGCATGTATGAATAGTTTTAGAGGCATTGTAAGAACGGAAGTCTGCCTGACGTGATTTTGCCACAATATGCTTTCAATATATCTAGAAGTGAACTTTCCAAAGCCAGAAAGAAAAAAGAAAAGATGCTCTCATCAGATCCTCTCATTAGTGAAGAGGGTGTTTAAATGAAGCTTCAAGTACATCATTATATTAATGATCATATCTGAAAACTTGACACAGACAGATTATTTAAACAGGTGAACTGAAGAGTGTCTGTTTTCCTTGTCGATTTGGTGACCATGGCAATACACATAGCTCCCATCTCCGCCTCACACTGGGTTACCCTGAACATGTCATGTTTAATATTGACTCATTTTAGCATGCAACTTTAATAAGCTGTCAGAGAGGGGAACATAACCAGACACTACCCATAAATGGTGTACCCTAACTCAAATTATTGCCCTTGTTCTTCTTTTCCAGATCCATGCACATTTTTCTTCCACTTCCTCTGTCATACATTTTCTTAATGTATGACTCTGTAATATTTTATGTCATGTTGCTCCGCATTAAAATTTCTCCTTGTTGAAGTCCTCCATTTCTACTTTTCTTCCATTCCCACTATTTTTCCCGTCTTGCTGCTCTCCCTCTTTTCCTTTGTTGTGTGTCCTCCTGCTGTCCTCTGATTGATGCCTTTGCCAGTGTCCTGCGTACTTCATTACTGTGATTTTACCATGTCCCAGGTGGGCCTTGCACACAGGAGACTGAGAAGAACGAGAAATGTGTCAGCGGTGACTGGGGCCAGAGTGCCCTACTGAGCAAATAAAATCACCCAAATAACATCACAAAATTGCCTCCTGTCAGTGCTCTTGTGACAGTAGACAGGAGGAAAGGGTTGCTTGGAGACCCAGCAGGGATGCTAGTAAAGACAAATACT
This sequence comes from Xiphophorus couchianus, assembly GCF_001444195.1. Classification (NCBI taxonomy): domain Eukaryota; kingdom Metazoa; phylum Chordata; class Actinopteri; order Cyprinodontiformes; family Poeciliidae; genus Xiphophorus; species Xiphophorus couchianus. Next base: position 21,347,053 of record NC_040228.1, on the reverse strand, counting down.
CACGCAGACAGGTGGGATCAAAGGACTGACATACCATGAGGAGGAACCGTACATACTATCTTCCTAGACACACAAATTATACACTGAAAGGGTTTGGAGATGGCAGAGGTGATATAGTATACTTGGGATTACCAGACTCTAATAGCGTTAAGTCTTGCTATGTCTTTTTGAGCTGGTTATATGTTGTCTGCAGGAAAAAAAAAAATCCTTTCCGCAGACTTCTGTGCAATGTAATTACAGAGTTAGTTGAGCTCCACTACCCTCTTATCTCTCCTTTTGGGACAAGAGCCACATGAATGGACCCCTCTGTTCCTCATCCTCCACAGCAAGCACCACATCACTATCAGTAATAGATTTGCTCTCAGTCTCTTTATATTTCTCAATGTCTCACACACTCTCTAACAGCGTCCTCCCTCCTCCACTCGCTTTTGAGTGATGGAGTCGGAAACATTGGGTGGGTTTATTAATGTCTTGGAAACATACATTTTTAGGCTTTTGCATTTATTTGTGCGTGATCCAAATTTTAAGTTTCAAATGACAAAAGAAGAATACTCAAAACTGGCATTTTAAGGAGTGTTTTAATCCTCGGTCATACTGTGAAACTCAAGTGGGCAGAAAATTAACTAATTTTCATTCGAATATTTCTGATATGTGTTTAAAATCCCTTTGTAGAGACGGGGAGTGAATTACAGTTTTGAGTAAGTAGGTGTCTCCAGACTATTGACTTTTATTGTAAGTGAGTGTTTCTTTGCAATGCCTGTTTGTGCATTCAGGACCTAAATCAGAACTGGACAGTGAATTTAGTGTTTTCCGAAGTCCCCGGTGCTGTTTTGCCTTTTTTTTTTCTGCTGAGAACAGCAATGCTTGTCAAAACAGAGTGGAATTTGACATCCTGATGCTGCTTGATTCTCAGGCCAGAGGCTGTCAATTCACTGAGAGGAAAAGGGAGGCTCACTGCCTCGTTTGAAATCTTGTCTGTTTGACATCTTTCCCCCTCACCATCTGACTACATTATCTCTATTCTCATGCTAAGCCTGCATAACTCTGTCATGCAGGCCTGTACAGACACTGTGCTTATATGCTTATATTTCTGTGCTTGTGTAAGTCTGCACTTACACGTCTGAAGGAGCTGATGAGATCTATGAAGTGTTAACACAGCGATTTTATTCCGCAAGGAATCAAAATGAAGTATCACCACTTGCCTACTAGATTTCCATTTTGAGAAAGAAGAAAATACAAGCGGGGATAGGTGGGAATAACCGTAGACAGATGTGTGTATATATATATATATATATATATATAATTATATATATATATATATATATATATATATATTTTGTATATATACTGTATATATATATATATATATATATATATATATATACTGTATATATCACAAACAAAAATGTAACATCAAATTTTTGTTTCTTTGATTGTGGCACTGAAATTTGTGCACAATAGATTTTGTTTTTCGCTTCACTGGAGATTACATATTTGGCTACTATCAAGCTGAGTTTAGCTTTACGGCCCAAACCCAACCTGAAATTTGTACTAGGTTGGGCCAAAATTATTTGTTTGATGATCAGGTCTGGTCAGGTGCAGGAACATTTAATAAACCTACTACACATACAGCACAGAGAAAACCAAACAAGACTTCAGAATAGAAATTGTGTAGTAAGCAGAAGTTTGTTAGACTGTGACAAGTGCAGCTCACTGTGCAATGCGCATGCAGACCCGCCCTGCTGTGCTCCAATCAATCACATATCCCAGATAATTTACACTTGACTCACCCTGTGGTTACAGCAAACGACTAGATGGAGCTAGAAGATGTTAAACAAAAGATTAAAAATAGGACAATTACACTGCTTACTTAAATGGTGGTATAAAGGCAGTAAAACCTTTGTTAAAATATGTCAGGTTTACTTGGGGCTCAAGCCTATAATTAGTTAATTAGTCCTATAGGATTGGGCGTGGACACAATTCCTATGGTCTTGGGCCAGGTCGGGTTGGATTTTTAAGCTCTAGCATCAAGTAGCCATGTATGCAAAGTGACTTTAGTATTAATGTTTAAATAAGTCTGCTTACAAATAACTTCTTCAATGAATGTATAAGCAATGTACATTTAAAAAAGTAACATTTGATATGCAGTGTGTTTTTTATGTTTGTTTTTTTTATGTGATTGTCAGTAAATTCAGAAGCCTGATTTTTCTTTACAGGATTATATTATTCTGTAAAATATGCTGCCTCTCTTCCTTTTTGGTCATTCATACTTAAAAGAGAGGGGTCAGCACTGTGGCGGTGTTTGCTAACACTCTTAAAGCCATCATTGAAAAATCTGTAAGATAACCACACCATTGTCGGTTAGAGTGGTTGGCCCAAACTGACCCCAGCCCTACCCCTACAATCCCTCTGTCCACTTCATAAATAAATGCTATTTCTAGCTTGGTTTGGTGACGACCTCCATTTCTAGCTCATGAGTGTGTTAGTGTAGAATAAAATTTGGCCCTGTATTTTGCCTCTCTACTCACACAACACTGAAATACGATATCAAATGATGAGTAGAACAGTAGGTGTATGATTTTCATGGTTACTTAATTGAGAAAATGTGATTGTCTATGTTAAAGACCACTGTGATTCAGGGCTTGTATTAATGCACCACAGTATTTATTAAAGCACTTTTTTCTGCTACAGGCAATGAACATGGAAGTGAAATGTCAGCTCTGCAGATTCCTAATGGTTTGCTCTTGACTTACTGTGAAGACAGATGGATAAATGCTCACTGGCTGTGTTGCAGAGTAGAAAACTGTTAATTGAAACTGGAAACAAGGGAACAAGGCAGATCACAGCTTTGTTTTGTCAAACTGTCAAACAAATTGTTTGTTAGCTGATGACATAGAAACAATGTTACATGGGCAGAGTTAAGAAAAGTGCCTTTCTTTGTGTTTTTTCTTCTTTTTCAAACAATTTTATAACAATTTTGTATTTTGTAAAATGTTGCTTTTTTGTCAAATGTATATGGACTTCTGGGTAATATAGCAGCAACTGAGAAGAGCAACTGCCTTTTCTGAGAAAAAAAAAACAGATAGGGAGGAAAGGGTTTGTAACACCAAACAAAAATTATGGGCATACAATTAGCATGAAGAGTGTTATATACAGTCGACAGACGGGTAATGTGGAGCCAGAAATATTTGAAATGAAAAATATAACAGACACTCAGAGATGTGAAAGCAATGTGTGAAAAGGGGAAAAAAATAGTCTACCAAGTATACAAATATAAATGTATTTATTTATCTGCACAAGCAACATTGTTTTCAAATCTTAGGTTGTAGACTTCTACTGTCATGCGTTAAAAAGAAGTACTTGTTTTGTTTTCTAGTGTATAACCTTTTACTCGATATGTTCCAACACAACAAAATCTTTCTTTTTTCAAATAAAATTTCTACAATTTTTAATGAAAAAGCACTAAAACATCTAAAATGTCTTTCATAGAAATTAAAAGCATCATGTTTTGTGTTGTCTTTTTTGTTTGTTTTAGCAAGGAAACATAATTTGCTTTCGCATTTCTTTCATATATGGTATATCAAGTTGAAATTGTAATCCCAGTATTACAATTTAATCTCATACTAAATACAGTAAATCCAAATTGATCAGATCAGATCCCAAACAGACCTGAAATTCAGTATGAGCAAGGAAAGGCATGTTTGGTACATTTGTAAATATAATTTACAAATAGTAAATTGTAGTGGGATGCACACCAACGAATGTTGTTAATTAATCTCAACAACCACATAAAACAAGAAAGTGTTTATTTCATGGTTTAAAAATTTATTTGCCAACCTTAACTTCAGCATTGATGACGGTTAAATTAGACGCATTATCATAACGAGGTCATTCATGTTTATCTTAATGGAATCAGCAAAAACAAGTCATGTATTGGTTTTAAATATTGGATCCTATTTTCTAAGGGAATGTATAAAAGATAAGAAAGTAGATTTGTGTCTCTATTTTAAACCTTCTCTAATATAGACAAAAAAAAAATCCTATCTGGGAATGGACATTGCAAATTCATTTAGAGAACAATTCCCCAAGTTTAGTCGTCAAGACATCAAACGTTCGAATTCCCTCATCAGCATGTTCTTCAGCTCTGCAGACGCCTGATAATAAGCCATTCATTTGGCTCAGGAGTGCTGGAACATGGATGCATCTACTTGCTCTCTGGTAGGACTGGATGGCCCTAATAAGGAAAGTATTCTATGGTACTTGTTAAGCAATATCTCCATACAAATTAGTAATTTGGGCAAGAAGAACACAAATATTTATGTTATTTTTTCTGGCTGTTGGACACAATTCATACTGAATGTTTGCTTAGATTTCATCATGTTGTTGGACTGTTTGTGTACAGCATCATTTTCAAATTTCTTTTCTTGAGGACATAAACATGAGAAAACATTGAATACAACACAGAGCTCCATCTGCAGACCGTAAAGCTGTCAATACTTAAACATCACTCGCCCAACACAGTTGTTTGCTCTCAGCAAGAGTGTGAATTATGATTTCAGACTGTACATTGAGCACCTTATGGTCTAAGGGATGTTAAGTGATAAATAACAGCATCATAGATGCAGTGAAGCTCTTCAGAGGGAGATAAGGATGTTGAGCAAAATTTAGGGTTTTATAACCCAGTACCAAAAAAAAAATAAATGATGCAAAGGAGGTTTCACATGGTTTAATAAGACATTTAGGCACATTTTAATTGGTTGAGGTGATGTTGCACTGAATTTCTTAGTTCACTCTTCATCAAGTAGCATGTGCAAATGTCTAATGAACATTATTTGTGAGATTAAGCTTGGCGGTGATTTTGCTATCAGATGCTGCAAAAAGATAAGATTATGTCTACTGAGCCTTTGGATATTATGCTCTTGTAGTGTTGTTAGCAAAAATAATTAAAAAAGGACCATAAACATCCCAGATTTGTATGATGGCTGTAATTTAATATTTATTTCCTTTAGGTTTCACCAACATAAATTTTGCCATATAGTGTGAATTAAAAAACAAAATAATAAAACAGAAAGTGAAGTATTGTGAGATCTAATAAATAAAGGATGATGGAATATGAGACAACGCAATGATATAGCAGTTTATAGACAGGCATGAGTAAATACAAGCAGAGCACCTCTTAAAAGCAAATATATAAACAGTTCAGATCCTTTATTAATTCATATTTATGATCAACATGAGCACATTTGTCACTCCTGACCAGCACATTGCCTCCTCTGGTCTCTCTGTAATAGCATTTTGGTACTGCAAACATACACATTTCCCCACATTTCCACATGGACACACTCACCCAAACACACATAAACACAAGTGATTGTGCCTCCATTTGAGACAAACTAACTGCCCAAGGAGCTATGGGGGCAGAGGTGTGTTGTGGATTATGGTGTACATGCTGTCTCCAAACGTAATCTCAGCTCCACTGAAGGGCTACAGCTGCAAAAAGAAGAAAGTATATCCCTAACATCCAACACATACACCCAGAATGAACTTAACCACTGCCACCACTCCGTACAGCAACAAAGCAATCCCTTGATAAATCTCAGATATATGTCTGTGCAACCCTTGAGATTCTCTTGTTCACATCTATCTAACTCATCTTTCTGTCTCTCTCTCTCTCTTTCTCTCTCACTAACACACATACACACTGAAATAGTTGTCTATCACAGTTGGCTCATGTTTCTGGATCTCAGCATTTATCAGACCAGGGGCCAGACATGAGGGTCCATGGAGAAATGTACAGTGGCTTGTCAGCACAGTGGGATCAGTGTGTATTGATCTCAGCACCACATTACCCAAACTACACTTCTACAACACTAACCTTAGCTGGGATTATATTCCAGATAATTTTCATAATTGTGCTGGCTTTCATTCACAGTCAGTGTGGATTTGTAAAGTTAAAAATAATATTTTCACTGTTTAAACCTTCTTTTAGATACACACAAAGGCTATTTACACAGCAGGTCTTGATGGTCAATTCCAATTTTTTGCTGATATCCAATTTTTTTGTGTGGTCGTTCATACTTCTAATTAAATCCGACCGCAATGAGAATTATGTGTGAACGGTTTATGTCCCTAAAGTGGCCAGCACACTGCTTATGGAAGTAATATAAGATGGTGCGGTTAATGGATCAATTTTAAAGTTTATTCACCATTGGGAGACAAAAGTATTGTCACAAGATTGTAATAAAAAACGAAGAGAATAAAAAGAAAACACAGCTAATAGTGATGGCTTTTTGTGAAGCACTGACTACTGTTTGGATGTGTAGTCAGAGCCAGAATTACAGAAAAATTGGTACAGAATTATGCATTAATGTGCATATCTCACATCAATGATGTAAAAGTTGGATAAAATGCAACATGATAGTTCGGACTGGAGACACTTTGAAAATAATCAGATATGTTCCAATATATAGAAGTGGCACAGATTGAATTTTTTGGGGGGTGAATAGATTGGAAATGGGCCTTTTAGAATGCTGTAAAAAAAGTCAGATAAAAGCCACATATGGGCAAAAAAAAACCAGATTTGAGTCACATTTGCCTGCTGTGTGCATCTAACCTGAATCTACAGTATGTATTATGCTAAAACTGTCGTGATCTGTGTTTTTCTGTGTATTTATTTCGAGTTCTCTGTCTCTGAGTCTCCGTGTTGTCCTGTCTCCCCTTGATTATTCCCAGGCGTGTCTCGTTCCCTTATTACCCCCTGTGTATTTAGTGTCACCTGTGTGTCTGTGTCTTGGTCGGGTCCTCGTCTCATTTGGCGTCTAGTCTCTGTCATCTGTGTGCCCAGTCCGTTATCTCATCCTTTGTGTAACCGGTTGCTACCGGCTTCGAGCCCTGGCTTTCGCTCGGCCGTGCTGCCCGGTATTCTGGACATTATTGGACTGTTTAATTCTGGATATTCATTATTAAAACCATCTTACTCGTCTCATCCTGGGTCCTCACCATCTTCCACCACCGTTTCATGACAAAAACACCCAATCTGAACATTGATAGTCCTTTCAAGTTCTTGTTGAAGTTTTCTGAGGCATGGTGAGTTCTTTATTACATTTAATGTAATGAGAGAGTTTTAGTAAGATAAAATGTTTTTCTAAATTTGCCACAATGCATTCCTATTCCAGAGGATTTTAAAGGCAATGAAAACCTAAGGACCCTAGACAACAATATTTCAGCATTTTGAGAGGAAAATCTACGTGTTTTGCTAGCTTCCTAAGTCTAGCAAAACACATTGATTTTGTAAACAGTTGTCTAAAACAGAAAATAAATAAATAAAAAGGACCATATGATTTCAAGCTAAGAATTGTGTGATCACTGGAACCACAATCATTACATTTCTTTGAAAAGTGTTTTAGTCTAATTTAGGGCAATTTTGTGACTGGTACATTAAGTTGATTTTTAACAGACACCGATGTAGCAAAAGTGCATCATAAAAATACGGCTTTAGAATTTCATGCCAAAAGAGTAAGTACAGTATGGAAAGAAAGTAACATAATCAAAAAAGCTAAAATATTTTAAACATTGCATCGACTTACATTGCAGATGTTTTTCTTTTCAGTTTAGAGACAAAAATCTCTACTGTGAAGGAATGTATGTTGGTCTGAACTGTTTTTGAAACATTTCAGTGCATGTGACAATGTTTTGAACATACTACTACCAAATTAGATTGACACAGTAGCATAGTACATTATTGAAAATGGTAAAAGTTAGAAATGCTTTATTTTGTAGATGAAAGTGTATGATTTCAATATTACTCTCCTCGTGCTACCTTATGTCAGTAGGTTTTGTCTGCTTGTAGTTTCAGGCAATATGTTTTTGTGTACATATAAACAGGGATGAAAAATGCTGCTCTAGGTGTCTTTTGAGTGAATGGCAATAAAGATAGCAATATAATCATTAATTCAATAAAAGAAGGCATGAAAGTAGCCTTTCACAGCAGGTTCTATGGTTTGGGGGCTACGTGCAAGTTTAAAATGGTTATAGCTGTCATTATAACAGTACTTCATCTCTAACAAGGATGATTGTAGAGAAAGGAAGGGCCCAGGAGACACTTCAATCAGTGTACGTTTATGTATGTGTTTGTGTAGTAATCCAGGTTCAAGTGTGTTTTATGTTGCACAATCAAAGCCTGTGCGTGTTTTATATGTGTTTGTAGTACTACCTGTTTTTCAGAGAGTGCTCCCAGTTGTGTCCTTAAAACTGGCAGTGCAGGGGAGAAAGCCTGGGAGCAATGTGTGCTAAAAGTACATGTCATCTTCAATAAAGGATGACAGAGTTTACAGGTCTACAAAGGCAGCCTGTTCCTTGTAACACTGTAGGCAGCAGCATTATGTAGCACACAGAGAGCCTTTCACAGAAGTGATGAAACATTACTCTATGAGTGAATGTTGCTGATGTCGGGAAAGATATCGAGATGTGGTGCAGCCTATGGTACCTGTATATGATGTCTGTAGGGAAAATGGCAGCAGCTCATATTTAAACATTTCTTTAGTATGTTTTCACATTTTACTTCCCGGAACTTACTTGTAGTCTCAGTCTAGAACATGTTTAAATAGAGACACTTTCATGAGTAACATCATTTACCCATGGCATCCAAAGTGTTTTGTTCTATCCACAAATGTAGTTGATATTGTGATTGTGTGTGTTTTATTTTATGGTTGGAGACCCAAAGAAAAAATGTCAACCTGGTGAACTATGAACTTTTTATCCTATCTTATTTTTCTGTACACACATAAGCAGAACATGCTAGATCATGAATCAATGTGGACTTTGTGCTGTTTTAGAATTTGTGTTAAACTGTTCTTTATTAGATCAAAAATTGCTCACATAGTCTTGTTTTTTGCTTTATATTTTCTGGGGTTTTTTTCCAATTCATTTCCAGATTTGTTTCTTAGTATTCCCTTCTCATCATTCGGTTTCTACTTGTATATCACACCTGCTTTGCAATGATTCTGTAATCAGCTTGCTGTTCTATATATTTTATTAAATTACAGCTTGTTCTGCTTACACCTGGATGCCTCAGGAATCTCTTACATGCATTTGAGCCTTCCGTTTCTAACCACCCTGTGACACAAACCCAACATACACAGATATAAGTACGTTTGCTGAGACCAGTGCAGGCACCAACGAATAAAAGGCAGAATGAGGCTAAAATTGCATCATCTTCTCTATATTCCCTCTTCTTATTCTGCATGTATTAGGGTGGAAATTTCATTTCATATCATCAAAGAATGATTTGGCTTGTAGGGATTCCAATGCAATAAGTCTCGGGAAGGGGAAAGAAAACATATCTGGAAATAGAATTGTGATGATTAATACTATATATAAAACATATGGGGTGAGGAGCAGTCTCTAGAGAGCTGGGTGCTGGTTGAAGTGTTTTTACCTTTGGAAGTTTTTCTGAGTGAGTGAAATTACCCAAAGGTGTTACCAGAGAATGATTTAATTCTAAATTCTTATTTTTAATCCTCTATTTTGAAATCTACATTACTACTTTGAAATAAAGAGTATAATTCTTTCTGATTTGACCTCACACAGTGGTAACACCTTTCTAAACATTTAAATGTTTAACTAAAATTCTGTCAAACTTGTTAGGTCATAAAAACGTTGATTTGGGATGGAAAAACTGCACACAGTTGTACACAGAGGTATTGTGGTTGTTTCATGGAAAATTATTAATGGGTTTTATAAAGTTGCCATAAGTAGTAAAAACAATCTGGAAAGAAAAAAACATCAGCAAAAGTGCAAACAACTCACTGATTTACCCATTTAACCACTGAATTTTTTTTAGATAGTATTAGAAACACATTGAAATATTCAAGTAAACATATAATTCAATTTGTTTTTTAAATAATATCAACATTTTATTGATATTATAAATTCCAACACCATAGAATACCTTCAGTGAATTTGAACTAGGTGAAGCTAAATCTAGGCCACTTGAGGAGTTTTGAGTACAACATATTTACAGATAAATGTGATTTTATCTTAAATGCAAAATGTATGTGTATTATGTAAAATATTTTACTCTGGCTATCTTCTCAACATAGCCTTTTGCTTGAGCCCATACCACACTTAACGATTAATTGATTATTAAATTAGTTGACAATTATTTCAGACATCGATTCATCACGATTGATCTGAATAAACATTTCAGCCTTCATATTTGTATCGCAGACTTTGAACTGGAGATGATCATATGCAGTCCAGATGGAGCAAATGCTAACTTTAACATCAATAGCCACTAACAAGGAGACAGTCAGTGAAAATGCAAAAATTACAGCGCTTCACTAATACAGGGCAGTATTGAGCCCCTTAGGCACAACATGCAACAGGTGTTCTTCTATGATTGAAAAGACTCAATAAGAATAGAACCAATAAAAGCCACTCGTCTCCTCAGCAATCATCCCCATTAAAGCTGCCAGATTTTAAAAATGAAACAGAAATAAGGGACAAACAATAACTTTTTTTTTTTAACACAGACTGCCAAAAATATTCATGGGGAAGGATAAGTTCAGGGACTCCATATAAAAATAAATGTAAAATCTTGCACAATTTTCAATTTTAGTCAGAAAAGAGAGAGGTCAGTCTTGATTTTTAAAAACAGAAGCTTAATTGTTAAAAAGTATAATTTAAACTTAAGTCTGTAAAGGCAAGTACTGAAATATAAGCTGCTATATTGGATGTTGGGTTTGTACTGGTCTAACATGAGTTTCCGGGTTTATTCTCCCTTTTAGCACAATGCAACTAGGAGACAGACGCAGATTTCAGAACCTAAAGAAGAAAAAAAAGTCTGGAATGGGTTTGACATCCTCTGTCCACTACATGTTACAAACATCACACCTAGCATTCGTTCTCACACATATGGAAACCCAAATAGGCCATAACTGAAACAAAACTGTGAGGTTTTAAAAGCAATTCATTTTTGGTAGCTGTGTGTATCAAGATCTTGCAGCAAAATCTTGTGGCTGTTTTGCTTTACTATGTTTATTTGGCAGTCTAGATGCGATCTCATGTTATTAAAAAGTCTTCACTACTTAGAGTGACATTTGTCAGTTCGAGAGCAGGGCTAAGTCTGCCAATGAGCTGAGAAAACTTGTGAGGCGGCAGATAGCCACCTCAGGGCTGACAGCGCCTGTATCAGCTCCAACTGTCTCCTGATGTGTCATCTCTATCTCTCTTTTTTGTACTTTTTGCCTGACGTGTGCACCACACTGGAAAAAAAAAACCAGATAAACAAGCACGCTCAACCTGGAGGACACACACTGTTTTGAACTTAACATCGAGGAGCACTCTACCAATATCTAATTTTCCAGATTTTGTGAATACTTAGAGACACACACAGGATGTACACACTTGAATGCATATGCTGTGAAAACAGACCTGCATTAATGCCCACTAAAACAGTTAAAAACAGCTGTTTTGCATCATCTGGTGATCTCTCCATTCTAGAAAACATGAGGCTTATTGAAATTGGTCCCACTAAGCTCTTTGACTGACTTTAAGCATTAGACTGGAGCTTTAGTGTCTTTATCTCTGCAGAGAAAGGGAAGAGGAGAGTGTCCATATCAGATTTAGGCTTTGATGCATTTCAGTTCCTTGGGTCCATTCCTATCAGCTCCGGTTTATTGTGTGCAGCTCTGATTACATCTGGACAGCAGGGCAACATAATTGTGCTAGTACTGCCTGTGTATCTTTTGGCTCCTCCGTTCCACTGCGAAAAGACCTTTCAGGATGAATTAGTGCATGTTTTCTCCTGCATTTTTTCCCAGCAATTCTCTTTTGGCATCAAATAAATTGAAGAGAACAGCCTGTTTCTTTTACCATCTGCTTGTCCATCTTTGAAGGACATAACCAGTGGTTTAGGTTTTATCTTTTCAGTAAATTAAATAAATTCTAGTTTTTAAATATTAGGTGGTTATTTACTACCCACAGTATCAACCATCCAGTAATACTGTGTGGGTTGCCCTTAATACTGCCCCAAAAGCTCAGACCTATGGGCCTTTCAGTGTCTCTCTGACTGGCACTGGAACCTTTTGGCATTAATGGGTTGCAGAAGAAGGTCTTTTTAATTTACAAGTTAATGGTTTGAAAACCATTAACTTGTCTGGTTATTGAGCTGGTGCTTTTAGCAATATTAACTATCAAAGGGGTGTGGTTTGTGTTTAGCAATTTGTAGGTTTCCCCATTAATGTAATGTTGGGGTGAGCATGTGTGTGTGTAATGTTGTAATAATGCATTTATTTTCAGAGACTCCAATGAGACTCCTCAATATATCAGGTTAGGTTCATGAAAGTCACACAAGATGAGATTTTGGCAATTAAAAAAAAAAAAAAAAAAAATCAAACCTCTTTTCAGCTCCATGCAAATAAATAGAAGGTCTCACAAATCACAGTTTAGTCTTCTTTTATTCTGGGTGGATCTAATGCTGCAAAAGACTGAAAATTATCTTTTCCCATTTTAAAAAAATGAAATAAAAGTCCATTCAGTTGAGGCTTAATCAGTTTAGGTGTCTTAGATTTTGTAATAGCAAGGACAAAGTGCAGTCTAGACTGTGAAATCCATTTTGTTTAGTGTTAATTGGAGGCTCTGTAGCAGGTCCCAGGTTCAGTTTTAATTCTTTTGTGAGTGTTGTTAACCAGCCTATTGAGGAATATTTAAATAAGGGTCTCAATCGTCTATAGAACAGTTTGCAAGCATTTGCTGATGGCACCTGCATAAGCAAACTTCACAATGACAAGAAAAATAGGAAAATAATAGACTGAATTGATATTGTGCTTCACGATTCATTAGAGCCACATTAGCCAACCGCACTCTCAAATAAACACACACATACTGTACATACATACATACATACATACATACATATGCACTTCTATGCATAATAGAAGTTGTATTGGAGTGTCTGGATGGTTGCATGAAATATTGCTTTGCAAAGAGCTATGTAGAACATAAATGAGGTTAAAAGGCTTTATGTGAGTGCGTTCCATTTACCCTTGAATCCGTCTAGTCAGACTGACTGATGGGTCTGACATCTTGAAATGACAGCCCGTTTTTACTCCCATACCACACACGCTTGACTTTATCAGGATCTTTCGGTTTAATAAACCCATGGGAATGTTATGGTTTTATGTAACTCAGAGTCTGTAGACGTGGGTGTCGGTAATTGGACTGTTCTACCAGGTTCACAAATCTAGATGTACAGTGCATCACGGAAGTCTTGAGTTATCCCTTGTTGATTTCTTTGTATTGTTTTTTTTCCAACTATCCAGAGTTTATTGGCACAAATATTGAAAATCTAACTTTAACTTAAATTTACAGCATTTGTTTTAGACATATTAACCCCTTAATTATGAATCAGAGTGACGAGCAATATTCTGAATGAAATATGTACAAACTGGAGTACACAATGAGAAAAGGGTAACACAGGGAGTAGAAAACCCATAATGAAAATTATAGCATCTATTTTTATAGTGTCTTTAAATGATTTCTGAGTAATTTAATTATAATTTTACAAGTGTTTTCACATAGCCTTGTTTGTTAATGAGTTGTAGTACAGACAAATATTCAATATTTGTTCAACATTGAATATTCTATATTCAATAGAGATAGAATGAAATTTTTTGAGCTGTTTGAAAGTAAAATAAAAAAGAAAATGCCTTTTTAGGGCAAAATACTCTAAACAACATGTTAGTATTTCAAAACTGTTGCATAGTTAACTGTATGTTTAGAGTTAACAGAAGGCTTTATAAATATGGACACTTTATTAATAGTAGTTCATCTTTTTTTTTAGTAGCTGGAGTGCATCAAGATGGACATATGATTTTTTTTAGTAGTTGGATTGGATCAAGGTGGACATATGATGTTACTTTCACTGAAAATTCTAAAGTTGGGGCAACAAATGGCATTAGAAGCAGAGTTTATTAGAAAAATATGTAACAGAAAATTAAAGTAGACAAAATTTGAAGCATACACCAGTCAGTCTTTACATTATCACATTTTTGCAAAAACTTGTAGGCAGGTGGCGACATTAAAGTAACATCCACATTGATGGGAGGACAGGAGATTTACTGCTGGAATATTGTCCAAAGCATCACACTTCCTCTCCCATCTTGCCTCGATTGCATAGTTTTAGGATGAAATGTAAAAGAAAATTGGATACACTTTCTTTCTTTTTTTTTTGTCCATTTCATATTTGTGATTCTTGATACCTATTCTTAATTCTATTGATGGTGAACAGCAGTCAGTGTGAGGCATGCTGACTTAGAGCCTATGCAGATACTGGCTCCTGAAGATCAGGAACACCAAAGAAAAGCAAATGTTTTCGAGATGCTCTGACCCTGTCAACAACCATTTCCAAATTTCTTCAAATGCTGGTACTCCCATTGTTCATTAGATTGATCTTCAGGACAATTGTCCACTTCCTGCCAATATATTCCACTCACTATCATGTGATATGCTGAAATGACAATCACCTGTCTGTGCTCACAATGTTATTGCATGTTCAACCAGTGCAAACTCTTTTAATCTTTTAAAGACAATATTCAAGAATGAGACACGTCTTAAGTTCAATGAATAGGATAGATTTGTTTTAACCTGTTTTCTGACTACTGTATTCATTAAAATCTGAGAACACAAAATATCCTTTATTTGATAGGATGCTATGCTGCTGTGTATCATTTTTTATTCACTGTACTTTATGCACAATATCAAATACAGATACATGAGCTGGTGAACTCACTCAACCCCCTGCCATGTTCTGATTTAAGAATAAATGCAGCACTATGTTCCCCATAGCGATAGTGATGGGTAGCACTGCGCCTGCCGCTGTGCGCTCCTCGTCTCACAGCTCCAAATTCAGGATTTAACTGGGGTGGACGTAGGGACAGCAAGAGACAGGAGTAAGGGAATCATATGCTCTTCCATCATCTGGTTTACCTCTCAGCATCCCCCTGCCAGCTTCTTACTCTGAATAATGATGCACCTCTCCCTCCCTTTGATTACACTCCCCACACACTCACCAATTCATGGACCACACATCTCTTCCTGTCAACTGCAGCACTTCTTCACTTTTTTAATGTTTTTTTTTCTACATCTCTGCAGTGTTCATGTCTTGCATATTAGCTGTGTCCATCTTAAATTAGATTTTTCATCAGTGATTTATATGAAAGAATCCTCCGGGATCAGAAATAGGAACAAAAAATATGTAATTGAAAGACTTAAAGACACAACTGGATATTCTGTCATATACATATTTTACTGAGACTGCAACTAAATCTTGCTAATCCTTGCACCCCTTTTTTTACACCATAGAATGGTTTGATACCAAAGCTAACATTGTGATCTGTTAAATAAAAAGTTGCATCATTTTTAACGGACTATATTAAACAAATCTGACGAGATTTTTTGTTTGACTTTGCAAAATTTGGCATTAGGATTTTTAAATTTACAATGTAACAGAAAATACACCTACAGTACATTTTTTGGAACAAATTTTACTTTTGAAACAATAATTTAAAGGAAACATACTATGTAAGTAATACATACAGTACTAACCACAGTGCAATGGAATACACAATTTCCTTGGCAGAGAAGCTGATGACATGTTTTCACAAATTAACCCATCGATATTTTCTCATCTGGGTTTTCCTCATATATCATACCTAGGTTGGCCTTTCTTACTGGATCAATTATGATGAGTCATCCATGTCAATTCAGTATTTTAACAGCATTTTCCTTCCAGCATCTTAAATACAATTAAATGGCAATTTGTATAGCATTCTGTGTTGAGACTTTGTTTTTAAGGTTTTGGGTGAAGGCAATTCCCAAGCAGATAGAAAAAGCTGCTCTTCAAATCATTTATAATTTCAAGTGACTGCAAAATGAATAAAAAATGTAACAACAGGAGAGATGATTTTCCACTATTACAACATTTCAAAGTTAATAGTATTTTGTAACAGATGCTAAATGCTGTCTAAGTGTTGGGTCACTGGATCCAAACCAACCAGGGAAAATGTAAGATAACTAATAATGATAGATCTTCAGCTTTGACTCAAATGGTCAGTAGTAAAGAATGTTGGCATAAATGAGACAGCTTCCTAATGAGGAGGCTAATGAAGCTCTGACAGGACTTTTGTCTTTCACTGTGTTTTTATTCAGATGGCAATCAGTCGTGACAGAGAGAAGACCTAAACACTCAGCGAGAGTGTGCCCGAAATTTTGTGATTGATCAAATAATAAACTTTCTCCCCATTTCTCTGCAGCATCATTTTTCTAACATGAATAATAATGCCAACTGCTGATGCGCAGTTTGCCTGATGTGAAATCTGTAACTCAGTCATTGAGTATGATATATGCCAGTCAGACATGTGCTTTTGTCTAATGCGATGCAGACTTTTCCATCCCTGCTGACAATAATAATGTCCTCAGCTGTCACAGATCTAATTACCTGTTTTCAAAGTCTTGCACTTCATAATTTTTTTCATCCTGTTTATTCAAAAAATAAATACATTTCGCTGCACACACCCTTCCTGATGGTTGCGTGACTGTGCTATTAACAGTTGTCACCACCGGTTTAGTCGTAACTAAGCAGTGCTTGGTATCGGGTGCACAGCATGGGTTTTTGCAGACACAAATCATGTTCCAGCAGGGCTCAAAATAAATGAGGCTTAGGCTAACCCGTGGAGAACACATTTAATATTTGCAGTGTGTTTGTTTGTTTTTCTGATGTAAAACAGCAGTGATAATGAGTTTCAAGCGTTGCTTTGATGGATTCCTTTGGTTAGCCTTTCACAGTTCACATCACAACATAATAACAAAATTTGGTTTTCATTTTTTGTCATGGTAGAAAAGATCAAATCTGTTCACTGGTTCAAATACCTCCAATCATATTGTTTAAGAGAGAAACTTTTTTTATTTACAGTATCTGCTTCGGTTACCCACTGAGACTGGCATAGATGTTGAGAAGATTTTCTGCTTTTTGAACACTGACACTTTCAACAGAACATAGTTTTTGTGTCCTGTTTTTTGTTTTTGTGCAAGTCAAACATCTGACTCGGATTGTCCTTTCTATGACAAATGCCTGTGTGTTTGAGAAATGCGGTACTGTTAGTTTAAAAGCAAGGCATTTCTCTTCTGTCGTGCTATCTTCCCATGTCTCCGCTATCAACAAAGATGGAGCTCCGGGCCAGGGCTGACAAAACGGCGTCATTATCTTAGTGTTAGCGTCTACCCACGCTTTGCCTCTCATTCATTTCACAGTTAGAGTCCTGGCCCCAGAGGGAGATATAGCTCATGTGGGCGAGAAAGACAGAGTGATCGGAAGAGAGGATGCTTCATTTGTGATTCTGCCCATTTCCACTTCTTTTTTTTCCTTCTTCTCCTCCAAAATATTGCTCATATAGCTAGTCAGAAATTGTGCACAGCACAATTATTAGGCTGGATACAGGAACTTAATAACCCAAAGAATAGGAAAAAAAAATAATGTAAGGTTCATGAGTTCACAAAGTCACAATCAAAACAGACTAAAGTGATAAACATCTTATTTAAACAGACATCTTTGCTGTGCACAGGTGATGTTCAGCGAATTAGAGTATAATTAAAATGTTCATTTATTGCAGTAATTCAGTTCGGTCTTACAGATAGATTAAATACAGACAAATTTATATGTTCCGGGATGTTTTTTAATTAATTTTGATTATTATGGCTTACAGATAAATCCACAAATTCTGTTTCTTATCAAATTTGAGTATTACTATAGCCATAAGCAATCATGGGAAAGACTGCTCACCTAGCTGTTGTCCAACTTACACCTTCTACAAGGAGGGTAGACCACAAAAAGCCATCGAAATGAGGTTGGCTGTTAAAGAAGGTCTGAAACCAAGATTTAAACCTAATTTAAAATTAGATGGAAGGAAAAAGGTGCCAAAGCAAAATGGAAAACAAGAATAGCCCATTCAAAGAATACAGTTTAATTTCAAAATGAAAATACAGCAATCTGTTGTAATTCATTTTCATGAGTGTAAATACTTCACTTATCATACCGAAATAAACTGACCTTTCGGTTACATCAAGGAGGACAGGTTTCTGTATCAAGGACATGAACTACAGCTATCTTATTCCTTGGGTTATCGCACTTCGGCATCGGAAATATTGTTACAAATATTTTTTGCTGAGTTAAAGTGTAACTGGGTCTGTTGCTCAGTGTAGTAAATTTTACTTTTCATTTTAAAGTCAAGGTTTTACAAAGTAGAGGAAGAGAGACACAGAATTATAGTTGTTTGAGTAAGATACACAGCGATGATTTGGGGAGTCATGTCACCTGCTAGTGACACTGGGTGTTATCAGGACCAAAGTTAGTGGAGCCGTCAACCAGGAAATATATAATAGAAATAAATGCTTGAAAAATGCCTTTCTGCGTATATTAATCTATATAATTGGAGTTTCAATAGATTAAGTGACAATTAATTAGTCGAGATGCACCTGTATTGTTTTTTAATACATACACATTCATGTCATGATGGAGAAGACTTTTTCTAAATTCAAATGACTATTAAAAGGCTATAGTGTTAATGATAAAATCGGAAATGCATGAGCATTTGCAAAAGTGGAAATGATTTCTGAATGGTTATAAAAACTCTCGGCAGGGTGAGTCCGGTGGAATGATGGTCAGCATAGTGTTTTCTGCAGTAGGTGCGGGTAGTGGGAGAAGGACAGGGCACAGCAGTGACAGCTCTTTAAATCCAGCTGTGAAGTCTAAATCCTTTGCTTTTCTAATGGCAATCATAACTCATTGTGCAGTTGTAATGTGTTGCACATTAACAGTGTGGGAGCTGGCTGCAGTTCATCTGTGCCTAATGTGCTATAGCTACAGGCTAAGAGCTCTCATCAAACACTGTTCAGCCATCATTTCCTCTTTTAAAGTCTTTTGTTTACTTTGTATATTCCTCACGCCCACACTGGAACAAAACTTTAAAAGGCTCTAGATATCTCTCCCTGTATATGGTTTGTGTACAAAATCTCTTGGGACCACAGTTACTTATATTTAGCCATTAGGGGATATATATGCTTATTATTTTGTGATAATGGTATGGTGAAGACTTACTTGTCAGGGAAAAGATCACCCTCTGATACTAATGAGGGGATCTTGTAGCCGTCTGTGTAGGCCATATTCCCTTAAGATGTCAGTTTGGCTGTAAATTTGCTCTACTGGTGGCATCCTATGTTTATAAATAGAAAAAGCCAGGTGAACTTCTGCAACCAAGAAACAGCACAGATTGGAGTGCAGTATTTTTCTAATAGGAAAGATGAAGCTATGCCTATGGGTAAGAAAACGCGCTCATCTTTCAGCAACAGATTGCTATTGTTCAAAAAATAGAAGATGTCTTTTGCTCTTTTGAAATACTACTTATGTTATACTACTTACTACTTAAGTAGAATTGTGCAGTTGGTGAATTTTGCCAAAACGTTTTTTTTTTTTTTGTTTTTTTTTTGCCATTGGTGGGAAATACAAGACAGACATTTAACACAGAAGTAAAAATCAGATTTTTACTTTGTGGCAGCTCGTTACCAGAAGAAAAAAAAAGCTGCACGTTTTGATATATGCGAGGTGGCACGCAGTGGTATTAGCTGCATTATTGGGGAAAGGAAGCAGCAGTTTTGAGGTGTAGAATAATAGGTGCCTTCCATGCATTGTAATGCATTGAACTGCTCTCCGTATGCATTGCCATGGCAGGCCCCAATAATAAAGAGATATTCAGTTGATGGTAGAATAACAGGTGCCTTCCATGCGTTGAATGGCAGGACCCAATAAGCAAATGATTCCCTTAAATGTGTCAGCATATTAAAATTGTGGAATAAATTTGGTTTTACTCACCTAGACATCTTTGCTGCAAGCCTTAGACGCTTTTACCTTAAGGTTGTTGACGATTCATTCGTCTCTTTACCTCACTTTATCTGACTATTTGTTAAAGTATTTAATGTTTTGTCTAGCTGCATAATATATCAAAATGCAATTATTGTAGCAACATCTATATGCACCAATTCCAGGTCTGGATGTATTCTTCTAATGGCTTATTGTTAATTGAATGTAAAGTCAGCAATTAAGACAATGGTGAAAATATTCAAAGCTTCGTTTAATAATTTCATAACATACAACATGGTTTTATTGTTGGTTATTTAAGACTGACAAATATATAAACACTTTATAATGGCCCATGTAGTAACCAGACCAAATTTCTGTACAATTGCAATAATTTTAGTTTAATTTAATCATATATGTTACTTATGTAAATTACAATTTGTTTCAAAAACCAAAAAAAGAAAAAATAAATGAATAATTGTTCAGTTTGACCATATCTGACCCACACTGTTACCATTTTCCCCCAGGGAGACAGAACCACCCCTTCACTCCCTATCGTTGTTTGCCCAAAGCGTGAAGGGATTAGCTAAATGGATTATCACAAGCTTTTGCAGTTTTGTGGAGATGAATCATGGTAATGCTACACAGCAAAGATAGTGAGGCATTTTTAAACCCCTGGACTAGGTTTGTGATTTTTCTAAGCCTCATAAGGAGCCAGTTGGCTTTTGCTCACTAAACTAGGGTCAGGTGAGTCAACTGTGGGGAAGCTTAGCACAACTGCACAGTTCCATGTACACATACACAAAGTCATTGCTTGGCACTCATCAACAGCACTACAGCTCACACATTTTCAGTTAAAAAAAATTAATAAAACTTTGACAGATTAAGATGTTGGAATAATCATGTTTGTTGGATTTACAAATTGCCAGTAAAATATGACATTATTGTCATTTCTTTAAATCATTTTAACTATGAGAAATGAATCTGTCATACACCCTTTGGGGACAACCTGCCTTTGGCAAGCTTTGACTTTGCTACAATGTTGCACATCACTAAGGCATGTTTGCCTAAGGCCCTTCTGACTTCAGAAAGCCACAAATGTATTTATTTTAGTGCAAACTTAGCTTTTGCAGTGGGCACAGGTCCATAGAAAACACCAAGTCTATTTCCACAATTAGCTTGCATTAGTTCACCTTGTTGTAAAGATTGGTCAACTATAATAGGATATTTTAAACAGATTTCTGACAAGTAAACATTTTCCTTTCCATTCAGTCATTACTTGTTTAGTATTGACACAAATTATTGCATTTTTGCATCCTCCTAAGCACTGTGTAAACACTCCCTCAAATACTGTATTTGCTTTCATAGAGGTGATCACATTTGCAGATTATTATTTAATCAGTTGCATTTGGCTGTCTTGGTAGTTATTGAAATTGTCTTTATCCCATGACTGTATGGGTTCTTTGGCTTGTTTTCAACTCCATTACATCTTCTTTTGCAGATGGTGTGGTCTAATTGTACAGTCCTTTGACTTTTTGCAGCCTGCATGGTGTCTTCCAGTTTGAGCAGATGATTACAGCCTCTGGTTTCTCTTCTTAGCCAAAAAATTCTCAAATATCTTCTCATTAACAAGACGTGATATAGGAACCTGCTAGCAGTGCTAATTTATTTTTCCTTACACATACACACCCCCACACACACCCCACCATCAGCACACACGTATTTAATGTACACTGACATTTGTGTACATATTTACCTCTTTATTTCCCACCCAAACACGTTTACACACACAAACACAGACATCTACACACATATTTTTGAGGCTGTTTCTGTTGGCATGCGGCACATGCGACACATGGCCAATTTGGGAAAGTGCTCCACACTTTTAACCTGCTGGATTAAAGAATAAATAGCTGCACTCAAGGTTATCCTAGCATACATTAAAAAATGACATTGCTTGCAACAATGTCTTTCTCTGAAATGTATGTGATTGCTTGATCATCTGTTTTGAAGAGGTGAGGCTCTCACGGCATACAGTGTGTATTCTGCAGACACTTAAGACTTCACTGTCGAGTGTTCTGTTTGTATGCATTTCTCAAGACAAATTCCTCATTTTCTCACAATCTGAATGGATATACTAACAAGTTGATGAACTAATTGGTTACCTATTAGTAGGAGTTGGGGGAGGAGGAAGCTGTGAAAAACTGTCTGGTAGCTAAGTGCATCAAAAACACTTTCAAACTTAAACAGTAACTGGTCTCACTCATTCGTTGAGTGACGATTCGACATTGTGAACCACATGAACTTTATCTTCCAAAGAGAAGATGACAACATCTCCTCCATTGTGAGCATGACTGTGGCCAGCCTGAAAGACTTAATAAATGGGCCTGCTAAGGTGGAGAAAAAAATTCTACAAGGCCTTTCAAGACACCAAGTTCTGTGGCATCGCACTCACTCATGGAGTTCTGCAGACATGTTCATCATCATGTATGGAGTGCATTGCAAAGGTTTCTAAATCAATCAAATAACTCTTCCCTTCAGAGCATCTGAGTATCATCTCAGATCTAGACACCAAACTAAATGCGTCTTGCAATTCAGGAGCTGACAGCTCATTGAACAACTATAGACAGGAGGCTTTGGAGCGTGTCTGTTGCCACTACGGTTCCAAACCATTGCAACCTAGCCACTGCCGCAGGATTTTAATACTTAAACAACTTTTTGTGTTACCCTATATCTGTGCTACTGCTGTTACACCTGAATTTCCCCTTTGCAGGATAATAAAGAGGGTTTATTTTCTATTCTATTCCATTCTATTCAATATTAAGAGATATCCATGATAATTTTGTCTGTCCATTTTTTTTATTTCTTCTATTGCAGAGACAAATTTCTATGTCACCTCAATAGAAGACATAACTCACATCAACCATCAATCTTCTGGATGTTGTGAAATACCTGTTCAGCTTAAATGTTAAATAAAATGCATGAAAATAAATGTAATGGAATGTTTGTTTATTATCATCAAAAAACAGGTAAATAGATCACAACAGATTTGTTTAACCCCATCAGTCAAAATGACAGGCAACAAAATATTCTCACTTCTGTACATGCCTGGCCTTTGTATTTTTCTTGGAGTTGCACCACTTATTTAGCCATTTACATGTAGTTTAACAACCTTCTGAGACATCAGACGCATTAATTGCCAGTTTCACTAACAGCTTGTAGTTTTCTGGGATTGTAGTCTGATTGCTGTCTTTCAGAAGAAAAAAAGAAGTAATAAATACCCATACTACTGAAAACCAGTTTTCTTATCCTCCACTCAGAATGTGTAATTACATCTACTTTTTTTCTACGGTTTAAAGGCTAGAGGGAGAGCTCTGGTCTATGCTCTGACCTCTAAAATTGGAAAATAGAAGCTTTTGTTAAAGTTTTGATGGAGAGATGTTGATTAGATTTGAGAAATACAGCCTGTATTTCCTCCAGCAGTTGAAGAAAGCAATTTTGTGCTGTTTGCTTCCTTGGTTGAGAAAACAATATGAAAATGATTTCTTTTTTTTTACAAGTATATTTGATGCTTGCAGGCAAATGCTAGAATAAAAGCTGTTAAATTCTTTGTTTTTTATGTACTACGATGTATTTCTTTTCTCTGGCACATCTGCATTTGTTCTCCTGTCTTCTCTGACAAAGCACATAGAGTGATATAAGGTTTGGGGTTGTGAACTGAGGCTGGGTAAGAGATCATATAGAGTATGCTGACATATCTCAGTTTCGAAGGGATGAAAAACAAAGTCCAGATTCTGACTTTTAAGTGACCAGATTGCATGGAAGAATCCTACTTTCAGAATCCAAGAACAAATATTCAACATAAGAGCAGGATTTATATCAATAAATTCTCAAAATACTGCTTTCACTTTTTTCAAAATTCTGCTTGTTCACAACTATGATTCACATTGTCCCAAACTTCTGTTTCTGCACTGAGATTGAAAGACTTTATAACAGTTATTATTCAGCATGAATGTAATACTTGGTCTTGGACAGAGGACACTTAAATACATAAGGAATCTTGTTTTTAAATTGGAAACGTGTGCTCTTAGATTAGGAATGTAAGATTAGTTCATGCCAAAGGGCCAGTTGGTAAACTGTTAAGATAATTGATTTCAGTGGATCATATGTGCAAAATCACAGTCACATCAGGATAAGCTGCCATTATGACTAGGTTTGTAAAACACTGCAATATTATACTTGATGCACTTGATTTTAATTTAATTTCCATCCTTTTTTGTTTATGGGGGGAAAAACCCCAAAAAGAAAGGAGCGAGGAGAGGAAGCTAAAACTAATTAAAAAAAGAGTAAATCTCTTTTTATTTTAAGCTACAAAAGTGACCTTTAAATGGTCGTTGTGAGATCAGGTTCCGAAATGCTGATGTGTAAGGTGGAAAAAACAGCCTTCATTTTTTTGGGGGGGT
The DNA here is from genome assembly GCF_001444195.1 of Xiphophorus couchianus. NCBI lineage: Eukaryota > Metazoa > Chordata > Actinopteri > Cyprinodontiformes > Poeciliidae > Xiphophorus > Xiphophorus couchianus. The sequence goes on along the minus strand of NC_040228.1, from coordinate 21,322,681 downwards.
TGGGGGGTAAAAAAGCAGGCATGCAGTTTGTTGATTTGCGTGATTATTTAGTTCAGTTATTCATAAACATACTGAAAATGTTTGTGTCTATCAAACTCTTCCTCCTATATAGATAAGCTTTCCTTTAGCTTCCTTCATAGGTAATTTTTAAATTTATTTCACATCTTCTAAATACTAAATACGCACAGAAAATTATATAAATGTATTTTAATAATTTAACTCTTCCATGTGAGGTAGAGAGGAAAGACATTTTGAGGAAGTAGTTCCTGTTAGGATGTAAACTGTTTAATGTATTGAAAGAATTATGTCAATGTTTTTAAATGAGATACTTAAAATGCTTTTAATAAGTTGCCTAAAAAAAAATCAAATTTTTTTTCTACTTTAACACATAATGAAATAAACATCAAAGAACATATTAAATGTCTCCATCTTTTTGAAATTTAGGAGAGGAAAGTTGAATGACATTCAATGCTTGAAAAACCCTCTGCACCTCATAATGGGGATCTTCTACTGGCTAAACAGAAACATAAAACTGCATATCATTGGCATAAAGATGTAAATGAACGGCATTAAACTTCAACCAAAGACTGAATGTCTCTATAGGCTACAGAAACATCAACATAAAATCTTAAGATGTGTTTTGGCAAATAATTCATGCTTTCCACAACTAGACAAGCATCATTCTATCCCTAACAGAGCTGAGTCTGAGAAGCTAAATTAAATATGTAATCTTTCAGTTTTATGATCATGTTTTGAAATCTAGACTCAGCACATGTAGTGGGCAAATAAAAATTGACTTTTTCTTAAAAAAGCTTTGCAAAACAAACCTGTTCACGTTTTTTTTATTAGGATGAGCAATTCTACAGGCTGAGAGAAGGGGTTCTAAAATGTAATGTTACATTTCAGTGAAAGGAAATGATGCAGGCAAAAAAAAAATCAAAAAGCTAAGATGTTGAGTTTAATCAATCTTGCTGGCAGATGATCAAACAAATCGCTTGTAGATATATTTGCATTTCACAAATTGGTGCAGAGTCTTGTAAAGCATAACTATTCAGTGGTAAGCAAACATGTCATCCCTACTATGTATATAGAACCCGTAGAAAACATTAGCAGTGGTGGAGAATTTTGTTTTTTTTTTTTCCTGATTAAAAATACTTCAAAAATGTAGGTATTAGGCAAAGTGAACATTGGTTTAGTGATGAGTCAGACATATTTATAAGGCATTAACAGACCTCTAGTTTCTGGTAGAATATGTTTCCATCCAAAAATGGCTGCATGAGTTTTGTATTTATACACCATAAAAAAACAACAAAAAAAACAGAAAGGCAAGTTGTAGAATCCCAACAGCAAGACAGTCACAAGCCCTCATTGGTCTGTCTCCCTACCCCCAGCCTCATTTAACATCATCTTTCATTCTTGTAAGCCATGAACAGTCTTGCAGACGCCAGGCCTTTTTACACAAACATACACATTCTCAACTCTGCCTGCCGCAATCCTCCTCCTCCTGCTGAGCTCAGTCCTCGTGGTCAGACTGTATCAGATCTCTTGCTGCAGGGCTTTAGGTGTTGCAGTAGTACACAGTGATACAGAATCTGGGCCAAGGCTCTAGGGAACTGTAATCTATACTGTATGTATCAAATCCATCATTGAATTTGTAGGTTATTGATCCAGAAAACGCACTGAACCACAACCACAGAATGGAAGGGTAAAAGGCCAAATGTCTGGTGTGAGGGAAAGAGTGTAAGGAAATAGGTTGTGGTTTGCTGTGTAAATAGCTTTTGGCTGTGTTAACTATGTGTCTGTGTGCATTTGGATGCTTCTTCACAACTTCACTCGACATCCAGTATAGAAGACATGACTACTGCAAAGAAACTTAAGATTCTTTTTTTTCACAACAGTGACTTTTCTCTCTCTGGGAGTGGTTTTATGCAGCCAGATCTATTTTTCTTTCTCAGCCTTCTTACTTAATAACCACTAAAAGAAACTCTTCAGTTCCTTTTGGATTTTTCCTTTCACTCTCTTTAACTTTGTGTCAGCCATACTTTTCTTATGTCTATCCTTTAGCAGTCAGTTTGAAATTGAAGAAAGGAAATGGGATGTTAAAAAAAACATGGAGGCAAATATGATTTCAGTATGAAAGTGCACTGCTAAAGTGTTTATACCCCTTGAACTTTTCCGAAGATTAAAGCGAATCAACCAGCCTCATTTTTTTCTTAGTGAGAATATTGCTTCTCACAAAGCCATATTCAACCCATCAACTGAAAGTGAAAATAGTGTAGCTGAACTGTACCTAAACTGACAAGCCAAGCAGGGAGGTGAGAGGCTTATGGCAACTCTGGAGGACTTGAGAAGATCTGCAGCTCAGATGGGAGAATCTGTTTACAGTCCCACAAGTTTGACCTTTATAAAAGAATGGCAAAAAGAAAGCCATTATTGATAGAAAGCTATAAAAGTCCTATTGAAAGTTTGCAACAACCCAGAAAATAGATGCAGCAAACTTGTGGAAAAAGGTGCCAGGGTCAGGTGAGCCAAAAGGGGAACGTTTTGGCATACAAAATATATGTGACATCCTGAACATGCCATACTGACAGTAAAACATTATGCTGAGGGATTTTTTTTGTCAGTATGGACATGTAATCTGACCAGGGCTGACAGGTAAAATGCTTAAACTAGATACAGGGCAATCCTGGCAGCAATCAGAAATCAGAGGCTGTAAAAGACTATAAAGGGTCAAGGAAGGAAGCAACACTAAACATACAACCTGAACTACAGTGAAATGGTTTTAGATCAAAGCATAGTCAAGTCAAAGAGTGTCTCAATCCATTTCATACCTATATGCAAGATGCTCCTCAAAGAAAATTCATGGTCCTTTAGATGGACAAAAAAAAAACATAAATAAAATATTTAAGCATAAATTTGTCGTACAAAATAAATTTTCAATGTAAAAATCCACCAGTTAAACTCATTTAATAACTAAACTAAACTTCCACAACTCAGGGAAGAGACCCTTGATGAGCCAACAAACCTCACATTAGTTTCTAAAAGGCTAAATGGGTCAGGAGAGCCTCGTGATTAACTTTAGATGAGTTTTCTCCTCACCCACTAAGTGTGACTTGTAGACTCATCTTAATTAGGATAATGGCAGAACTCCTGCTAACTTTTTTGATATCACTTAATCCTTGCAAATTAAAGTGTCCAGCACTATTTAAAGTGAATAACTCTTAATTAAAACAATAATCACACTTATTCTGAGATGTAACCACAAAGCACATTAAAAACAACAGTCTAAATATCACAATTCTTTTCCACTTTATAGAGATGTTATTTTGATTACTGGTATATTTACAATAAACAAATACTTTGTGAAGTTTTATCGCTTCTGTATATGTTTGCATGACTCAACATTTACTCTGGGCATCCACACAACAAATAAATTATGTTTGCCTTGGGTCCATTCTTGTATCAAATTCTTGGCTGAGTTAAAGTTTAATGCAGAAACAGCAGACCAAGATTCTAATATTTTATGCTGACACTTTGGATTTTTTGACAGTGGAGCGGTGAAGTAAAGTGTATCGATGTTCAGCCAAACAAAACACAGAGTAAAGCTATTTAATTTTACATAAGACACGGCGGTCCATCCATTTTCTGGACACAGACATCGCTGCGTTTTCTTTAAGATGTACACTCTGCCTCAGCAGTATTGAGCATATTGTACAAACAACGCTGCGGAGGTGTAGAGGTTTGTTTCATAATTACATTCAGAATATGATGAGTTCACAGATTATATTTAATGTTTTTAAGAGGAAAGTGTTTTTCTCATTTTCACACGTATTGAGCATTTATTTGCTTGCCTGACGTGTTTCCTCAGAAGTTCTTGTTTTAATATAATTTATTTTTTGCTAAGAGAACCTTTTTTGCCTCTGAGTAAAGAAAAGAGCAATGTGTTCAAAAATCTCATTTAGATTTTGTTGTTGCTTTGTATTTAACAATCATTGCTGCAGCCTGTAATTCTATGAACCTTCCAATTGTATTTGGACATGGAAAAAAAACAACTAAAACCATAAAACAGTCTGATAATCGAACCAGCTCAAGCAGACTTCAAACATTGCTCTGAAGCAGGTGTACAAATTTGACTGAATAATAGCTTTAATCTAAGTGTAACATATAATTTTTTTTGTGGTGTAGTTTGCTTTGATGTGTTTCTTGTTCTTTGTAGTTGAAAATAATTCAAAGTTTGAAAGAACCTAGTGTCTGGTTCATGCTTTGTCTTAATTTTTTCATAGTTATATTTATTAGAAAACAAACATCAGCTAACATTGCTGTCCTGAAATAACCTTAAAATAAATTAAAATGCATTACAGTTACAAACAGTACCAGCAATAAACATGAGACAATTAGGTGGATTAGTGGATAAAAATGTAATAAATTATTTAATGTAGTAAAGGAAAAAAGAAAAACAACAAAAATTGGATTTTTTGCAATGTACAACTACTAGAGTTATTATTTATAATAGAGTGAAGTAAATGAAAGCATTTATTTGTAGTTTAAATGTAGTTTTTGTGCTTGTCCGTTTCTACACTGGGAGTATGTTTTTCTGTTAGAGCTGATGACCACCACCATCCTTTTTTAAATGTTTTTTGGAAGGACTGAGAGATGAGCACCTCTTTATGATTGGCTTCAGTGAATCGTACTCCCCAATGGGCTCCTAACATGGCAGTAAACATCCTTCCATCACAAATTTGTTCCCCCTTCATAGTCTATCAGTGGTGGACAGCGGACCTGGCTCTGTGTAGTCTGTTGCTGAGGGCCGAGCTTGCTGCACAGCTCCACACTGCTCTGATTAGACTGCACACTCCCTGTGGTGCCTGTGATCAGTGGCCACACTCGTCTCTCTCTGTCCGTCGCTGCTTCCGACCCTCGTTTTTTTCCTCTCCTCCAGTTCTCTCAGAGCTCCGTCACTCTCCCTTTGCTGCTCTTTTGCTCTCTCTTCCTCTCCTCTCTCATTCTATCGTTCCATCCATCTGTCCCGATCTCTCGGGAGGCCAGCCCAATTAACCTGTTTAAACAGCCATCTGAGCATCCCATCCATTCCAATGTGGATGTGTGAGAGAGAGCCAGTTCACTGAGCCAGGAGCCCGATGCCAGGCCTCCATCCGCAGTCTTCCCCAGCCACCACCTCCACCTAACCTCCTCGCCTTCATCAGCTTTCTCCTCCTCCCACATCATCCTCCTCTTGCTCACAATGTAACAGATATTAGGTTGATCCAGTGCCCATAAAGTGTTTCCTTCTCTGTTTTGTAGGGCAGAGTGACATCTGATGCATTCAGTCCAGCGCTCTTTGAACAATCCGAACGACTGCCGCTATAAACAGTGCTGCCTCGGGAGATATTTCTTTTGCAACCACAATCTGCCCACAATCTCTTTTTTTTCTTTCTTCGTCTTTAATGTTCTTTCTTATCATCGCACTCTCTCTGATTGCCACCTCCGCAAGCTCTCCGTCCTCTCAACTATCTCCCTTTCGCCAACCCCCTCTCTCCTCTCACCTTCTTCTTCCTGTCACTCCTCAACTTTCCCTCTCTTGTGACTCTTTTCTTTTCTCACTTCCTTTTCAACACTTGTCAGCCACTTCCTTTCAGGCTGTCCAAAGAACATCGCAAGAAGGTCACGTCTCTTCATTCCTCTCCTCCTTGTCCTTCCCTTGTTGTGAGATCAGGAGCGCTTTAATTAGAGAGGTGGGGAAAAAAGATGAAGTTGGGCTTTAATTTAGAATATCATTCAAGCATCACAAAAACTTATTTTACAGCTTTGGGAACAATCATGATGAAGAAATTATAGACTTTATTCTCTTACTGTGGCACCCTGTACTGGTAGAATTTTCCACATTTCAGAGGGTGACTGTTCTCATTGACTAGACAATGGAGAAGTGCTTGGCTAGCTGTTTGGCACACTTGGGTGTCTGTCTTATTTGCCAGATCAATGCACACCCAGGGCCCACTGCTTTAGACAACTTGTTAATGTGCAGCACTGCGCCGTTGGGCTTCATTGCTTTGTTGTTGGCCGATTTTTATAATCTCTCTTATAGCAGTATTGACCCAACTGAGTGAAAGAAGATCTATTGGAGGTCTCTGTGTTAGTGTTTGTGGGGGTGTGTGCGTGTATGTGTGTGTTGTTGGACGAGCAAAGTTGGCACTGTCTTTTTCTTTAATTGGTGCAGGAAGAAGACCCTCTGGGTACTCTATGGCGCAGCCTGTCACTCCATTTGTGTGTGGGTATTGGTGCAGTTAGTTCAGCTTGTCACTGTTAAGACATGCAGGCAATCACCGCAAATAAATTCCTACGCACACAAACAGAGAGTGATTACACTTACCACCTACAGTTACATCTTGCTTTGGTTTTTATTGACTTATTCAGTTAGGCTTTCACACATTTGTCTTGAAAGAGCTGCTTGTTTACAAATGTGTTGTGCTTGCCATTTTAGATAGAATGCAAAAAAAATGTTTAATGCTGAACTTCATCATATTTATGTTATGCAATACTTTTAAAAAAACGGATAAATAAATTGAATTACGGTAAACATCTTCAAAGGAGTGATCCCATCTCTAGGTATGTTTTTGATTATTTTCTGGTCATAAACAGCTTTCAGGTCTCATTCATCCATCTTATTCCATCTAGAAATGGGATAGCACAGTGTGCAAGCTTCAATATGTTTAGGTTTATGTTATGATAGATAAACCAGTATAAACAATTTCAGGCTGGAATATGATCATGTGACTGTGCAGGATCCAATTTTCTAAACAAACTTGTTTTGGTTTATTGCAATGAGTGAGAGGAGACAATATTTCATTTGAAAATTATGAATGTTATAATGTGTTGTAAAAAAATATTGATACCTGTTATTTTCTATATTTTTTCACATTATGACCACAAACTTTAATGTATTATATTGGTATTTTATAAAACAGACCCACACAAAGTAAGGGGTACTTTTGAAAAGACTGCATAATTGCCCTGGGATTTTTTAGTTTTTATTTATTTTTGCAAATAAAACTACAAAATTGCACACTGAGTTCTGTCCATTTTAGTTGTATACCATTGGATAAAATCCGCTTCAACCAGTTGCAGATCTCTGCTGGTATGAAACTTGAACACAGTATGAATGCAGCAATTTTTAGAAGGTCTTTGAGGTATTTTATATAACTTTGGTTAAAAAAAATAAAATAAAATCACAAAGACAAAGTAAAATACCTGACAGGTCAGGGATATCGCTATAAAGAAGTTTAAAGCAGGGTTAGGTGATAAAATGCTTTGCAAGTTTTGAACATTGCCTGGAGCATTTCAATCCATCATTCGAAATTGGTATGAGTATAACACAACTCCAAATAACTGCTCTAAGACATCTCTTTCACTTGTTCTGCCCCCAAACTCTGGAACTTTCTTCTCTGAAACATCCGCAAAATTGTCTCTCTTCTTTTCAAATCAAGACTCAAAACTCACCTGTTTGGGACTATATGCTCTGTATTTACATTAATTTTTACTGTATTTTGCTTCAATCTGTTGTAGTATATTGCATTTGTTTTCTTCTTTTTCTCATTATTTATTATTATTATTATAAAATCTAACTTCTAGGGCTACTTTCAAAAAGCTATATGTGATAGATAACTAACATCTTCACCGGGTAGCAAAGGGATTGCCTGTCTTCAAAAGGAACGCAAAAACTGGTAAAAAAAAAACAAAACATAATAATAATGGGAAGCATTTTTGAGGCTACCAGAGCCTCAAGGAATGGTTAGGACAAAGTCATGTGTGTGACCCATTTGATGTTGAAACATTAATCCAATTGATAATTGATGGCAAGAACTCAATATAAATTTTTCACATTTTCTGTGTGACCCCGCCGGACCCCTCACAAAGTAAAAAAATTGAGGGGTCTAACTGACCCCATCTCTTCAGACTGCAGGAGAATTAAACACAAAAATGTATTTTTAATTTCAACTTTCTAGCCACCCTAATGCCACAAGGATTTTAGTTAATACATAAATTTTCTTTTTTGTGTGTGTTGTTTTGTGATGTTTCAGGAAAAAATGAAGACTAAGGAATTCACATCTTAGTTTGACCTCTAAATTAGCTATTCCCTATGTGTGTAGACTCAGCCTGCAGGCCTCTAGCAGTCATAGCTGCAATAGTGCTGCACTGTTGGCTGTGTGCCTAGCTTAGAAAAAAGAAGAAACAGTAATTGGTGGACAGGGAGAGAAAGGGCAACATACTACTACAGGCCTGTCTTATATGTGTGTTTGTGTGTGATTTTACTTGTAGTTTAGTATTTTTTTTATATGCCTACCACAACTTACGTATGCATCAACACTTTGAGATTGCATTTTTACTTCTCCCTATTGTTAATATATTCAGGCAGCCTTCCAAAACTCCATTTGCGTACAAACATGTTTGCCAAATGGTGTGTTTGTTATTGTCAACTCTACCTTCCAAATCTAATCTTTGAAAATCTGCAAATATAATGAAAGGGGGAGAAATAAAATTGGATTCGACAAAAAGAAAAGCAAATGAGACAAACAGAAACTGGCAAGTTAGAGGTTTGTTTGGAGTGAACCTGCTCAGCAATACAAACAGAAACAGAATCCTATGAAAAAACAAAAGCTTTTGTGCTGCTTTTGTTAATGCAGTCTATCTCTTATGTCCTATTTAAACCTGTCTGGGAGAGCACACTTGTATAGCACCTGCTACAGTCGATAGAGGCTTTCAGGGAAAGGATGTGCCATCTGACAGAGTTTAGAGTGGCTGCCTGGACATCTGGAGGGTTCTGACATGATCACAGTCTTCTTTAGGTCCAAAAAGACAGATTTACTCACAGTCACTTTCTGTAATTGGAACCTTGTTTCAGCTGTGTAGAGGCGTAGGAGAGGAGAAAGAGAAGATATAGAGGTGAATTGTGTCTTTCAGCCCAGGGTTCCTACAATATGTTGTCTAGACATTGTAATCCTCAAGAGAGGAGTAGAAGGCTGCAGGTGCCACAAGGGAGAAGTAAATGAGAATGGAAGGTCAAATAGAAAATACCTGTCTCCCTGTCTAAAAACATTTTAGATTTTCATAGAAGATTAAGTACCTTGATGATCATATTGCTCCGTATAATTTTCATTGCTTCCTACAGAAATGATTTATCTTAAGAATGTAGTTTTTTTTAGATGAATAATCCTACAAATGCTTAAGTATCCAACATATATTTTAACTGTATCTTATTTTTCTGAAGATGTTATATGACATTGATTGTGTTTTTCTTTCACATGTGAGATATTATAACCTCTGATCAAATAACAATAGCAAGAAACTTCCTGCTGATTTATAATACTTATCAGAATCTTCTTACAGAAGTATAGAATGACATCTTTTTTTTTATCAAAGTGATGTCAAAAGGGTTACAAAATGACAGTTGACACTGTCAACTGTAGGAGATGACTTATTTTTATATCTGAAAAATGGCAAAAGTTCAAAATGGAGAAGAAGTGTAAATGACCAGCAACTATCAAGGAACTCGTAGCTCCCTCCACATTTATTGGCATCTCTGGTAATCTTGCCCATGTCTACAGTCAAAGCAGTTACTTAAACTTTTAAACAACTGGAAAATTGGTGAACAAACCTGGATGAGAACCAAGCATCTTGTCACTAAGCAAAGTGAGAAGGTCAGTAAAGGGAAGAAAAAGATACTGTCAACCTCAATTTTGGATCATGAGTGTCATCATGGGGACATCAATTGTTTATACAAAATATTAAACAGTGAATACAATGACTCTGAGAAGTTTGTGATGTGATTGAAATCATAATATGTCATTTAAATACTCCACATATAAATTAGCTTGTCAATCAGTTCAACTGAAAATACACATTTACTGATTTTTTTTCATGTTGTTGACAAAATTAGTTTTAAACTCTGACTTGAGCAATATGAAATATTAGTTTCCTTTTTACTTGGTTATTTTTCAGTTTATCTCAATGCAAATATCTGATGCTGACATTCACCTTGACTTATCTTAGTGTCAACTGAAGAAAAAGAAGGAAAAAGAAAGAAAAGCATGATGCTGCCAACACCTTCTTTCACTTTGTGTAAGGTGTTTTTTTGTTTGTTTGTTTTGTATATGTGATACTGTTTTTGTGTCAAAGCTTAGTATTGTTTGCTTGTTTTCTGACACTGTTAGGTATGCTGAGTGATCTGTGATGTTGTGGACCGGTTTCTTTTCCAAAGATCCTGAGAACTTTGCTAAAGTCCATGGTGCCATAAGACATCTGAAATACATTTTATGCAAAAATTTGTCAGACTTTCCCACACAACTGAAAATGAGTCATCTCTGGGACTTTCACCAGGATAATTATTTGAAGTATATTGCCAAATATCTGAGAAATGATCCACCAGACACAAACTCCCCCTCCTCTTTCAGTTTCCAGACATAAATCCTGTTGAAAACCTGTGGACTGAGCTAAAGAACAGAAAGCATGAGAGGACCCAAGAGTCTGGCTGATCCACAGAAACTGTGGAAAGAGAAATCCTCCCTGTATGCTTTAATCTTGTCAATTATTATAGAAGTGCTAAATAATGTCCCATTGGTAAAATGACCCTTGTTAAAAGTTTTAATGAGTGGAGATGCCAATTAGAAATCTACTATTGAATCTAGCATAAAACAAAATATTGTGTAGTGTACAGTAGGTTCCCTCATCTTCCACCCTGTCTCAAAAAATATTCAAATTATAAGTGTTATTCATTTTAAGACTTTTTGCACATCAGTTGTTAATTAATGTGGAGGTGGCTGATGGAAGCCAAGTTTTCTAAGACAAATTTTCCAATCTATTTACAATAATACTGAGAAAGCACAATCTGTATACAGTTTAACTCCCAGTGGGGGTTAGGAATCACAGCCACACCCAAATGGTTAATATTCACAAATACTTGAGACCCACTTTAAAAACACCTGTAAGTACATAGTTTAATAGTTCAAAACACCAAATAGACCTTAATATACATTAATATGAACATTAGAAACGGTCTAAATCCTTCCACAGAAGCTATCAGCAGTCTTCCTTAATTCTGCTTTTCAGGCCAATCAGGGCCAAGAAAAATAAATAGCACTCCTTGATTTGCTGCTTTGCAAACGCCATCCAATAGTATATTAAGTAGCATCGCGGCTAGATATGTTTAGCTTCCAAAGGTTTTTTTTTTTTTTTTTCCAAGTATGTTAGATATGCTTTTCAAAAAAAGATTGCAAAAAGGTGGATTTCCCACAAATAATTTTGATTCATGTTCTAAATTAAAAATGCAAATGGGTTAATCTGTGAATACTAAACTGCAAATAGGTGGGGGTTCACTGCATGTATGTTATTTGTTTCTTCATGTAATTCCAACTAGCAAAACACAGGACAAATTTTTGAAATGGTTTGACTTAATGGAAACTTATAGTGTAATGCAATTTTTACTAGTCCTCAGGTGTTTGCCTCTCACTGAGTATGTTTGGTTGTTGCTTTTCAATTTTCTGGGGTTTTTTTGCAGTAATTTCATCTGCATTCCAACCAGACAAAATATGTGCCATTTTTATTTTACAACTGTCATTGCCTTGATGGTTTTCATATGAAACTCTTTTAAATCATTCTGTCCACAGTGAAGTTTGACGACTGCATGGGGAATGAGGCCGTGGTTTTCCAGAGCACCGACCCGGTCTTCAACGTCCGGACAGATGGATCCATCTTTGCCAAGGGACAGGGAGCCAGCTTGGATGAGACAGTTCAGTTTAAAGTGACAGCGCGTGGCCCTCACACAAATGTCTGGGAGACTGTGGTTCAACTGACCCTGATTGACCTGTCGTCATCAGGGCAAAATGAAAATGAGGTGAGTTACACACAGAAAATCACGCTTCAAGTTTCAATTATCATCTCAAAGGTCCCTTTTTCTATCACATTTCCTCCAGTGGCCTGGTGATACTAACAGCCCAGAATCAGGTCAAAACTCCTTGGGGATTTGAGAACTAGAGAGAGAGTGGGTGAGAGTAGCAGCAATGGCAGACGGTTAAAAGTGATAAAATCGCACTGCCACATGGGGGAGAGAATGTTTCCCTTAGCCATAAGCTGTTATTGGAAAACATCCGGCGCCTGTGCACCCCAGGGGTTCTTGGCTCTTTCGTTTCTATTTAAAAGCTGTCAGAGGTCAGGCGAAGACTGAGCAGTCTGAGCTAAGCTGTCCCCATGAAATACAGAAGCACACGGCCAAATCAGATAGTCGATACCAACACGAGACTTAATCAGATTAAAGCAATGAAAACACAAATAATTAAGAGACTGTGTTCACTTACTTGGTGCAACATCTTCCCGGGATCAATAGGTTCTTCACCAGATCAGGTCTAAATGAGGCAAGAGTGCAATATAAGTTATAATTATATAATACCTAAACCTCTCACACAGTTTCCTATCTTGCTGTTTATGTCACATAAAAAACATTTTTTTACAAACAACATAGGATATTTATAGAATAATGTAGGATATACAAAGACTTAAAACTGCAGCAAATTGTTTATAAAACTTATCATTTTCCTAGTAGTTGGAATACTACTACCAACTTGTGAAAATTGATAATATTCCACATGTAGCTAGAACTCCAAGTTGATCTGTGTTCATCAGAAAAAATTACCAACAAATTATTTTTACTTTTAAAAAGTAATTTTCTAATGCTGCAAGTCTTAAGGGATAATTAACACATTTTTAAATCACAAAACAAAGTTTGCTTTAAACAAAGCAACTGTCTGGGGCTTTCATTAGTCTCACAAGAATTTTTCAGCGGCATTGAGATTCCTAGGCTGTGTATTTAAATCCCCTAAAAAGTAGAACATATAGAAGACACAGTTTTGTATGTGTTTCCTTGGTAGTTGTGAGAAAATTGAATCAGTGACACAAAATCAGCCCTTGAATCAAAGAGACAAATAGAGAGTGGGACCTTAGCCAACAAACGATTTCTTATTGTAAGTATGAATATGCTTTTTATACGCTCAATAGCCTGGCCTTTATCTACATAATTTTGTAATTCAGGCAATTCAAATGATTCACCGCATGGTATGAGCCTTAGTGTTAAAGTATTAAAGGTCAAATGAGTGGCTATTTTGCTTTATTTCCCAGTGAGTCCATGAATAGTACTTGAATAGACAGACGAATGACGGAGGAGCAAGACGTGTGGTCAGCAGTCCCAGGTATGCTACAAGTTGTAAGCGGCATGTATTCAGGAGGAAAACGCAGGGCACTGAAACAAAACGTGATGTTTCATTATGGAAATGCCGCTTTGTGGCGCGCTCTGTTGAATAATAACTTCCAGATGTCTTGGTAGCCAGGGGCTGGCTGATATCAAAGCATGCAGGGTTTTGGGGAGGCAGTGCTGTGGAGGGGAAGAGCTGGGACCATCGCCAGCTGGCTAAGGCTGACGGCACCAGGGCTGTGGGTCCGCATCCATTTCACACTCACTGATTTCTGTTCACATAGCATTGGTGTGCCTAAGCAAGTGTGTTTGGTATGTATGTGAGGATGTTATTTTATTGTGGGAGATTATGCTGGATCAAGTATGAATTATGCTAATTTTGCATTTAATTTTTAATTCTGTGTATGTTCCGTGTGTGTTTGTCCTTTTGTTTTGGGCATAAAATGTCTTATATTTGCAAGCCTATGGGTTTGAGCTTTGCGAGGCTGCATGCCAAAGCATATGCTCTCTATCTGTGCTGGATTAAATGGAAATAACACAACCTTTAAATCACTAAATCCAAAAAGCTGCTGTTAGAAATTATGATCTAAATCCAGCCTATCTGTGCTGTTTGTCAACCATCTCTGATAATGGTTTCAGTAAGTGCACACACACCATTCCTTAACTTGCCCCCTCCCCCCCATTTTCTTTCTGCCAAAGTGTGAATAAGACTCTGGGGAGCAAGGTTTCATTAAACTTGCTCCATGATAGGGGAGAAAAGCTCACTTAAGTTCTTTTTTGCAATGGTGATGGCGCTGCTCTTTTTTCTGGCTTTGTCTCCTTTCCTCTGTCTTTTTTCTTCAGTTTTCCCCTGGGAGCTCACTAGTACCTGTTAGCATGTGCAGATAAAATGCTCTGGTGTTTCACTTATTTAGTGCAAGGGAATGGGTGAAGATGAGGGGTGTGGGAGTGGGTTGGTGAGTTATCTCACATCTGCTTCTGACAACTCTCACACTCATTCATTTCAGTTTAACCTTAACGGGTGTTTCACTACTTTGTGGGGAATGGAGGCATGAGCTGCAGTCAACCCCACTAAGCTTTTATCTGCCTTACAAAGAAAAAAGAGTCCATTTGTCCAGACCTAGATCACATCTGTCACATCCCACTTTACTGACAAATCACATTTGTGCACATAGGCATGCTGTACTGGCAGAGGCCAGTCTGTCAAATGTGGACTGAATGTAAAGGTTCATTGGGGTGTTCCTGTGAACCTTTCACACAGTACACTGAATATGGAAACATGTTTGGAAGGCTGGATTGCCTGTTCTGCAAACTGGTAACATTGTACACAGATAGGAGAAAAAGTCAGCGTTTGTGTGGGCCATTGCATGTCAGCATGCTGCTCAGGAGTGTAATTAAGAGTGTAGTATTTTTTAAGGACTTTGCCTCCCCTGGTGGCCAAAATAAGAGATAAACTTAGGTATGTGAACTTGAAAAAAGAAAACAGTCCTATTTTGTTTATTTATCATAATCAGATATTTCACACTATGAAATAGTGTTAATATAGGACAATGATAATTTAATTAAATAAGAAAACAGTTTTCAAACAATTTTCAAATGAGGATTTTATTTATGAAAAGAAAAATGGCATTTAAACCAAGCTAATCCTGTAGATAAGTAATTATAAACATAGTAGATACTTGTGTCACACTTAGTAGACAGTCATCATCATCAGTAATTTTAAACTCTTCATCACATAACTTTTTAAATTCAACTGCATTGGATGGGTTTCCTGTCATTACTGGTATGTTAAGTCTCATTGTTGAGTCCAAAGTCATGCAAGTCTCAGTATTTACCTGTAAACTTTGACTTACAAACTGGTCATTTGACCACATTCAGAATTTAATTAGAGTAGTAAAAATGTTTTGTTTTTTTAATAATTCAAGTATTTTTGTTTCCCAGCAAGTGGGTGTGATCTTTAAAAGATAAATTAAAATAGAGTAAAATTAGACAATGAGCATAGTAAATAAATAAATCTGACCAAAATAAAAAATATTTTTATGTTAATCAACTGCAATAGTACAACCCAGTTTTTACAATGTTATAAGAGAAAATCAGCTTTAGAGCATGGAGACTTGCCTTATACACATTGGAGCCTGTGACTTTTCAGGATCCATGACTAAAATTGCGAGCAAAAAACCCCCTCAGTTTTTAAGCTAACAATCAGCATCAGTGATATTAATGCTGCTGGTTTTTAATACCATTGTGGGGCATAGAAATCTGTTCTAATATATTTGACATGGGCATTTAAAGAGCAATCATTCTTATGATAATGAACCTAACAAACTCTCTCTTAACTGAAGTCCAATGCCAACCTAGAGTTCCCTCACCAACCACATCCCTTTTTTATGTAACAATCTTTCCCTTTGCTCTGTCACTTAAAGTGTCATGGAAAACGCAGAACAAGATGTTTAAAGCCGCACGTTTGGATGATCAAAGCAAACATGACACCTTACTCCAGAATCCCCCCACCATCTACGGCCCACACCATTACCCACCCACACAAACCCATGCATGCATAAACCGTAAGTCAGGTTAGTTGACACATTTTCTGTAAAACAGCCTTAAAAGCTTTTCTTTTCCTTCTTCTTCGTCTTCTTCTTGAGCGTTCATCTAATGAAAGCAACCTTGAAAGCATTGTTTCCGCTGGCAGATACAACCCAACCCCCTAAGGAGCCTTGACCAGGCAAGAACAAACAGATACTCAAAGAAAAAACAACACTTTTTTTATAGACTGCATGGTACAGGACCTTCAACTTTCAATATGTGCCAGGAGCCATTGTTGCCTTACACTGTAGTCTGCTCCTGTGGTGTATTTTCTCAGTATTTTCAAATGTCAGCTGTTGTGGTGGATCTGTAAGCCGATACATTCTTCACAGATATTGTAAAATGAAATATAGGATATCTGTTATCCCCACCAATCTTATCACATATTGCAGTGTTACGCATAGTGTAATGATATATAAATATATATTAAATTAATCTATTTTCTTTATGCCCAACTTCACACAATTTCTCTTGTACATTGGTACAAACACCATCCTGTCCACGCCAGCATTCATACACTCAGAAATTCCACCTAAAACATTCCAACAGTTCCACCTAAAACATTCCTTGAGAGTGGTTTCCAGTCACTGTTTTTTGTATTTGGGTTTGTTTTTTTTAAACCCAAATATTTGCTACCATGACTCCCCAATTGTTTTATAATGTTCCAGATTTTTAAAAAAATATTTGGATTATATTTCACTTCTGGATTTGTGATTTTATGCTGACTAGAAGTAGATTCAAGTCAAGAGTTAGTGAAGGCTACACAGTTTAAATATGTTTAGTAAAGTCAAAACACTGCTAGACAAACATTGCAGACATAACACTTGAAACTTTGCTAAGAAGAACCTTTCAGTACCTCGCAACTTAAAGGACAGACAAAGAAGAACAAAGAAAGGAGAGCAGGGTCAACCTTGAGAGCAAAGGATAGCTGAACAGTGTGTGGTTGAGACATGCCAGTCTTTGGCAATAATATTCATTGTTGATTTTCTTACATGGTTTTAGAGGCTTAAAAACCCTCAGATACGTTGGTAGATTTATTTGTAGAACAACGATCCAGACAGAGTGTTATCAATATATTACGCACATTTAGTATAACATTATGCACACAGGAGCAAAGAAAGGAGTCTTTAGATAATGAAAGCCATTAACCATGATGTGGAACTGTAGTTTTATGAAAAATATTTGAAGATTTGGAGCAACATTTTTAATTATTTGCAGTTGGTGCTTTACACAGCACAGGAATTCACAAATATAGCTCTCTTCCTCTACTCTGCATTTCTTTATTCACGCTTTACGAGTCTAATGGATGACATCTTTATTCCTTCTTTGGTGCCTGTTGAAAGTATTTTCACGTACGGACACTAAATCTAGGTGGCATTAGCTTTATTGCTTGATATTTGATGTAGATTGTTCTGACACAAAAATTAGTTAATGCTCATAAAGAGGTTGAAAATAGGCTCTCTTTTTCTTCCTTTTCTGATCATCTCTCAAAAAGACAGTTTTGTGGTGGACCTGAACATATGTGAGGACAGGAGCACAATAAATGATTGAAGTGTATATCTGTGACTCAGCTGACTGTCTGCTAAAAGAGGCTTTAAATCCAACATCGGACATGCTCTCTGTTAATAGGCTTTTTATATCCAACATAAATGACAAAGCCTGAAGTTTATGGTCCTGTTCACACCCATATATACAGACAAAACAAGTAATACCAGCTCTGTTCTGTCCAGGTCTGATGCCTGCTGGTGCTTTTTTTCTTGTCACATTTCTGTTGGCACTTAAAAGTTTAGATTTTTTTTTTTTAATTCTCAGAATACATTGAGAATTCTGAGACACAACTTCTATTTTCAGAGTATTATAGCCTTTGAGCAATTAGTTTTAAGAACATGCTTGTTATACATTCGGCTCCATAGCAACACCATGTGTAGGTGATGATATGACACTGAATAGTTCACAGTTATGGCCTTAGGCAGGAGGTATAGAGAGCTATTAAAATATCATATTTTTTTTATTCCCATTTCAAAGACTTCTCAGAACACAAGGCTATTGTAAGAGGTTGGACTGCACTTTTTAAACATAAAAGAGCAGCTTATCGAGAGTTTACGCTCAGATTAATCTTAGCGTGTATTACAGAGATTCTGTGTTATTACATGTTATTTTTTTCTATTTTTCCTACTATTCACACAAGGGTTGAATTACTAATACAACTTCACTCTGCTACTACATTATTTTATATTTCCTTCTTCCATAACTAATTAATATTTTTTGTGTGTTTGTATAGAAATAACCATTTGCATAGACATAATGTGCTATGTGATGTTACAGCCTTGTAATAATATTATAAATATTGAGGTAATATTTTGTATTTTGTGAGAAAAAATATGTTAGAAGTTGGTTTGTGTTGGTACTGCTGTGAAAACAGCTCTGCTCCTCCATGGTGCCATTTTTGTAAAATCTGGGGCGAATCTTCAGTTTGGTGGCCCATATTAACCCCTGGCAGTCAAAACAGCTTGACATCCCACAATCAGCCAGGGGCTGTTTGTGGCTCACAGCTGTGTGTGGGGGTGTGCGGGAGTGTGTGTGTGTGTGTTGCTGTAATAACAGAAAGGAGCCCTCACTAAGTCTAATGAGTAAAGCTTTATGAAAACGTTACTCTCTGACATCTGAATTTCTGCCTTGAGACTGAAACAACTTTAGCATATTATTGGTTACTATTATAATCATCAGCACATACAAGCTTATGATCAAAGTCTTGCCTTGTCTTTTCTTAAAGGTCACAGAGGAAGCAGGGAACATCAGTGAGCAAAACAAGAAGAAGGACACGTCGCAGGCACCAACTCCTGTCATCATGTTCCCAGGGTCCCGTGTCAACAGCACCAGGGGTCTCCGAAGGCAGAAGAGAGACTGGGTGATCCCACCAATCAACGTGGCAGAAAATTCTCGTGGACCATTCCCTCAGATGCTCGTCAGTGTAAGTGACAGGTTTGATTGGCTGCAGCGGTGATTTGCTCAGAATTTACAGCTGGGATTTCTCGAGGGCGCTTCACAGCTACCACTGATTGGGGACGTGCGTAATGAAGGGTGATAAAGCACAGAAATGCATTAGCATAACTAGTTTGCTCTCCACATCCTTGAAGATGATTGTGTTGTGGTCCCCTGATGTAATTAGAGCTACAGTATCTTAAGGTATTTAAAAAGCCCTGGCTGACCCTGAGAAGTTTTCCCTTCAGACACACAGTGCTCCTAAGCACTTAAACCCTCTCACAAAACGAGGCCCATTGGGTTTACAGTTAGCCAAATATTATTCATTTCCATTTTGCATTATCAAAGTGTTTTATTGTTCAATTTCACTTTTTGATGTTCAGTAATTTTTTTATGAATGCAGTCTAAAAGCACAATTTGTCACAGAATAACTGTGGGGATTTTTTTTCTCTTGTCTTGTTTACAGACAAAACTAAATAGTCATCCCTTTTGTCCCATTAAACAATTATTTGCAGTTTAAATCTAAAGTTATAACATGAAACGGGATTTGTTTGACCTTATAAGTAAATTACACATATACACATTGAGATGCAACACCAACAACTGAAAGTAATTTAAACCTTGAACAAAATACTGAGTTCTAGTAAAGCTGGAATTTGAAAACAGAATGCAGGATGCTGGAGATCAAGCACATACATCTGTCGAAGGACAAAAATCATGAATAAATGTATGTTTGTGCAAATGTTTGTTGTGCAAAGGCTTGACTCACAAAGAGCCTAAAATTCACAACCAAAGAATGACAGCTCTGTCTCTCTCATCGCCAACCTGTAAATGTAAAGCTTGTGGCACTCTCTTCAATTTATCCAGAAGTGTTCCAAGGGACTGTTGCCTCATTCCCGGGTCTGTCTTTCCATCTTTTTTTATCTGGAATATCTAGCCATCAGCTTTTCCCTGTTGTTTACAAAACTCCCTCAGCTTATCTCTGCTGGGTTTAAATTGTGCAAAGGAAGCATTTTTTTTGTTTGTTTCACTTTGTTTTTCATCCAGGTTTTATCCTGTCCCTAGAGAAAATAAAAACTAGAGCTGTTTGAAGAGATTTTTTTTTCCCTATTGAGATATAAAACATTGAGTCTAAAGGGGAGTTTTTGAATTGGATTGCTTCTACAACTGGAGTCTGTCCCATCAGCCAGGTACTGTCTCTCTCGCATTTCCATCTGAATTTTCTAAACCCTTTAACAGTACTATAACAGCAATAAAATAATAGGATAGTTATGCTGCTTCTTAGAACTGGTCAGAAGCAGAGAGTAACAGAGGTGATAGTGCAGAAAGGAAGAGCAAGGGCATCAGAGGAACATTTGGAAGTACAGTGCGCAGCCAAACACAATCCATTTTGTGCAGTAAATAGGTCCGTCAGGGGCTAGTGGATTGCTAAGAGTTGAGTGTTCAGAGCAGAAGAGAAGTGATGCGTGCTGATGCCTTTGTTCAGCTCTGAGGCTCTCATCTTTCCCTTTAATGATGACTGCAGGGCAGGTGTGGGCATACAGAGAGCTACAGATCTGAACAAACAGATGCAGGTCTGTGGCATGGGGATGATTTTGCCAACTTTTTGTTTTTGTGTTTAGTCTGGTTTAGTAACTTTTATTGTCCTCTTAGGGTCATGTGCAGGTTTTTCTGTTCAGTCTAAACTGAACAGAAAACATTGCCTTATAAGCTTATACTTAGCGGCCAAGTGGGCATTAAGCATTTAAAATTATTTGTATTAATTGATTTTAACAGGTGCTTGGAAGTTAAATATATAACATGAATATTTTTTTCCTAAGTCAGAATTGGGGCATTGTTTGACAGCTGCCTTCCCACAAATTCTGGCAAGGACATAAATGCACAAAAGACGTGTTAATGGTTTATTTAAAGCAACACCAGAGATTGCGGCAGGTTTTGGGCTTTCCCTGAGGATGTTCCATGTAACACCAGCTCTGTAAAAGAAAATCTCCATCTGAGCCCATGACTCTGCTGTACCAGAAGACACCCACAAAAGATGCCACCAGAGGCCACAAAACTATGTCAGGCAAAAGATAGGGTACCAAGTACAAGAAAAATTTTTTATGACATTGATGGTAGCCATGACACACAAAAATAACTTTAAAAAAGCAGGTATAATAGTAAGTTGTGCTGATCTTCTTGTGAAACAGCCTGCTTTGTCTAATTTACATTTTTAACATTAAACCCAACATGGGGTCCAGTTGAATTCTGAGCTTTTTCAATTTTGTGTACTTCAAATTTGAAATTTCTATGCTTTATATTTCACCATTTTATATAAAATGACTCTAACATATCTTCGATAAAAGATATGTTTTAAAAATAATTGAAACTGTGGAGAAATATTATGCTTGCATAGAAGCAAAATAAAATAGAACCTCTCCAGAACATCAGTGCACAGGATTTCAATTAGGTAGAAAAAGGCTTCTTTGCCTGGAGGAGTTGCTGTGTTGTTATATGTTGTTATTAGATAACAATAGACTAAGACAAAATTTAAAATACTATGTCAATGTAATCAAGCAGTCTCTGGCCAACACATCTCTTTTTATTTTGTCTCTGACCACAGACAATGTGTGACCCCTCGGTTGTAGCTTAATGATTCTTATGATCCAGCTAAACTTAAATTATGAACTGTAAACTAAAGTCTATCTGGTCAAAATGCGAAAAACAAATAAAATAGTCGGCACCATGAGTTAAAAAGAAATATCGTGTTGTGTATTTTCTGTGTTACGAAGTGCTTTGCTTCTTCTATTAAAATGAAAATGTTTTATCTGGAAATGTTTATATTTTGCAAAAGAAAATTGTGTGGAAACCTGAGATGAATTAATCTTAATAAAATTTCTTCAAACTACCATCAGTGCTAACTGGCAGCTTCACTGCTTTGTTATCCTCTGGCAACACATATTTGATGTTACGAAAGAAGACAAAACTTTAACTTTTTAAAAATTACTATGCCTTTATATTCATTTGCATGATAGCAATGTTTCAAAGAAGGGTTTTTAGTCTGTATTTCTGACTAAAAACCCTTGTTTTTGGCATCACTCTGTGTGCTGCTTCCCCAAATGGTCTGTGAAGTCAGTACCCTACCTAATGAGCTGTTCTGTCATCCAACAACCTGAGTGACGTACAGACAGGGACCTTCATCATCGGCATCCCACCACTTTTCTCGCTGCCCTCACCAAGTTGCCATCAGCCGGACAGGTGGGGTAACAGCAGCCCTTGCCTGCATCTCTGTGGGTCTGCAGCACTGTCACTTTGATCAGACTTACACAATATTGGGCATGTGTCAGGATAGAGGCCCCTCTGACTGGCCTGTGAGCTAGCAGCTCGACATGGCTTGAGGGAAATGCTGGCCAGGCAGTACTGTGCTCCTATCGGCCTCTAAAACAGGAACTGCACATCACAGCTCCAAGAGATATTTCTGATTGCGTTTTATTAATAGTGGGGCCGGGGGATAAAAAATGGCTCAACAGCCTCAAGCTTTCCAACTTTAAATCAAGATGTTTTGTTCATGTTGTAACAAGGAGGCTCGATGTTAGACCTAATCAGCCTCAAGTATGTCAGACGTGAGGTTAAATAGAGTCGTTCTGTCTTTGCAAATAATAGACAGCAGTACTTATGTTTCGGTGTTTTTTTTAAACTAATGAGTAAGTAAGCTGTGTAGCACCTCACAGAAGAAACAAGAGAAAGAGATCCAGAAAGGTAATCGTCAAACAAAGATTGAGCAGTATAATTTTTCTAAAGTAAACAGGTGTTCTTTGTTTTTCACTTTCTTCTGCAGCCAAACACCCATCAATAACATGTAAGGGATATTGATTTTTCTCTTTTTTTCTTTTTCTTTTTTTTTTTCTCCAGAGGCTTTTTGAAATCCTAAATTGATCCACACACTTCTCCTACAGCACCAAGTCATTGATTTCTTTTGCACAAGTAAATAAAGACTCACTGTAAGCACCACCAGTTTACCCACGCCATAACGGCCCCCATTTAAACAGTCCTAAAAAAAAACCCCAGAGAAATCAAAACAATAAATCGATGGAAGCAAAGGCTGTACTGTTTGCTGACAGTTGAGAAGTTGCTTTGATTGATCAGAGGTCAGAGTTGATTTCAGGGCAGGGCATGTTGTGAAATGTTCTTCCCACTCTTAGTTCTTAGTTCTCACATTCTTAGTTGATTTTGTCTATTTTCTGCCTCGGAAAGCTTAGGAATGTATTGTTTAACATAAATATCATTTTCTGAGTGATTTTTAAACATTTTGTAATGCTTTAACCAAACTGTTAATTTAATAGGTGGAAAATATTTTTTATTTTGCAAGTTATTTTTTTGTAGAAGTATTGTGGATACAAATTTTAAGAATTATTAGACATTCACTGATCATTAAAAGGTTGCTCTTAGATCGCAAAGTATTGTCCATTGCATTTTGTCAGGTAGTTTCCAGTTTTGGGCTAAGATTAAATTTGTGTGACACGCTCGACCTTTGGTTGTTTCTGTGGTTTATCAATTTTTACATCAGTTTTCATCTCAGAGATAATTAGTCACATTTAACTCATAACTAATGAGTTACATATGATCAGTTATGCATTATATAATTCCAAAATGTCTTCTGAGTACAACTATAGGACTTTTTTTCCTCTTCAATAACAGCTTTTGACTCTGGTATGGAAGAGAGACATTTTAACTTGCTGTCACGTGTCAGGACTGATAGGTGGCAGATTCTTAGAATATCTCAAATAATTGTTGATCATTTTATTAAAAGGAACGGAGCATCCGAGAGAGCAATAACTAAATAGCTGGATAATTATCTAAGATTTTTCTCCGATAGATTAGATGAAAAATACTGTTTGATGTCCTTCAGTTTTTCAGCAAATCGTCTGTGCTGGTCATATGTTCTCAGCATTTATTTTCTTGGTATTAGCTTAGTCTGCATATTAAATACCAACATTTGTTGTTGATTCTCTCTGTGTGTGTGTGTGTGTGTTGGCGTGCATATGTTTGTGTTTAACGCACTTGCCGCAGCACCTGTGCTCCATTTTCTGCATCTCTCTCCACATAGGATGTAGAGAGAACTGTTTTTCGAACAGAATGAGAGAACTCACACCCCTCCTTTGAGGCGTCTGCCTTCTCTGCGTACATTTACCAGTGATTAATGACTGCTCCGCTTCACTGACAGACACAACACCAACTAAAACAGCAGACAGACAGACAAAAAGAATCTGAGAAAAATGGAGGAACAAAAAGCAGCACAGTAGAAAACAGTTGTCGCTGATTGCATTGGAGAATGTGAGGGAGGACAAAGATGAGTGGGTATAATTGAGAACAATAAACGCATAAAGAGAAATAGACGGAGAGGAAAAAAGCGAGAGAGAAAATGTATGACCATGACCAGAATCAGAGGCATGTCTGTGTTTGTTTTTAGGTCTGGTAGACTTCCTGGAGAGCTGCTGTTCACTATTTCCCCTTCTTGTGTTTAATGAAGCCTTCTGGCATCTGCCACCCTAACCCTCGGCCAACAGCAGCACTGCGGTGCTCTAGTCTGCAACCATATCACTATCCTCCTGCCGAGGCATATGCTCTCAAATACAGGCGCTCAGTCACACATGTACATGAGTGCATGAGAGAGAAGAAGTGTCCTATACAAACAGCAAACAAAAGGTTTTATGAAGCGCATGTGGCACATTGTTGTCTTTTTAAATGCTAATTGTTTGGGGTTCAAAATTGCCTCATTCTGCTTCATCCTTGAACAAAAGAAAAAAGACTCTTCTTTTCTTCCCAAAAAGTCCATCAGAGAGACTACAGGATGGAGAAATGCAAGTATTTAGGGATCACAACTCAATCTACAGCCTGGTCACATTAGTGGCCACATGAAACACTTCTTCATGGCAAAAAAAATAAAATAAAATCATTTTCTGGGCTAACTAAACTCCTTCTGGGAAATCATTCAAATGTGAGGCTACAGTATTTCCAAGAAATACATAAAACCCTGCAGAATGTGCACTGTTGCATGTGTATTCAAGCACATTTTGTCTGAGTGTTATGTTCTGTCCTGTTTCTTTTGATCTTCTTCTGAACTGCTAAAAAGTTCTTTTCTTGGCAGGAGTGGTACGTCAAAGTACACGCACACAAGCACTGCATGAATTCAATCAAGCAAGTGAACGGGAGGGAAAAAAACAATAATCCTTATTTAGATAAGGGTAGACCTACTGCAGAGTAATACGTGGGAGGAAAAAGGAAAAAGAAGTCAGTCCAGGCGAAAGCAGAAACGACCTTGTCAGCATTTCACTCGCTCTGTTTTACTGACTTACACATCTTGGCTTGTTTTTAAATCTTGGCCTTTTGCTTTCATTTCACCTCTTGAGGAATTCAGAATAGGCTTCCTTTCCATCCTCAGCAGTAAATTTTCTTTTAGCACAAACATTGAGTGTTTGTTGACTTTTACAATTCTTTTCCCAAAAAGCACAATTTGATATGTTTCTGTTTTCATTCCGTTTTTTGTTGCTTCTTGGACTGAAATGTCAGTTTGGTGGTTGGCTTATGTAACTGTCTGGCTATTGATCAAGATACCGCCTTTGTTCTTAAATATTTCTACTTCTTCACTGAAGACCATTAAATCTTAAACTGTTATTCCTGATCATGAAATATGAAGTCTTGCGTATTGATTTTGGTGATTCGTTGACATTTCCTTTTAAGGCACGTTTTTTTATTTATTTATTTAGTGTTTTGTTTCATTTGCAGTGTTTGTAACTCCCTGCTTTGGAAATGCAAACTTTTCTTGTTCAATATTTTATGTATGTATATTGTATGTATTTTTTTTAAAGGTTTTGTTTCTCTAGAGGCCTTTATTTGATAGTTTATTGACAGGAAAGTGGGTAATGAGAGAAGGGAAAGGCATGCGGCAAAGGTCGCCAGTCCGGAAATCAAACTTGCAACGGCCACGTCGAGGACTAAGGCCTCCCATATATGGGTTGTGCTTAACCCGTGCGCCACCACAGCACACCCCAAGTGTATGTGTTTTAACAGGGGTGATATTTTACACAGTTAAATAGCACTTCTTGAATTTTAACCAGACTGCATTTGATTCGCTCATTTACCTTGCAGTTGACAAGGAACAGCCAAATCTCCCGCACGTCAAGCAGAACTATTCTCAGTTTACAATTAATCCCCCAATTACTAACTTCTGTTTTTCTCCATGGCCCACCATTTTTACCAGGACTAATCACTGAAACAGACTTATCTCTGAATGCCCTACATGACATTCCTCTCAGTCTCCTCTTTGTTACCTTGTATGTTAACAAGGTACCTTGTATGTATCTCACTGTGCTGAGATACATCCTTGGAGAGTTTCCACCTTTTGTGTGACTGTTGACATTGTGTCGTGTTTCAAGTCAACTTTCACAGAAGATTAATATCTCAAATAGAAGCTGTTAGCTATGCATGAATATTTAGGTAATCGAGTGTGTAACAGAGGTCTCAGAACACAAGTAAATGACAGTTTTTATCTTTAGAAAGGAGTCCGCAGGTGGACAGTCATGACAGGGTGAGTAAAACAGCCGACAAAGTTGAAAGCACATTATATTGCTATTTCTGCTAATGGACCCCTTGTGATGAAAGAACATGCTTGTGTCTTTTTTCACAGGTCAGATCATTAATGATACATTTGCTCATCTTTTGAAGTGCACGACACCTGGGTATTTAACAGAAGAGGGTAAGACCATGGGGGAACATCATTACCTAGTTCGCAGAGGTGTTTGATGACAGTGATGAAAAAATTAAAGAATAGCTTAAGAGACTCATGATTTTTTTTGCATCTCCAATTCCTGTTTTTCCCTAATAACACCTCCCACCCCCACTTCCTACTGTCCTAAGGGGCCCCTAAACATTATTCTTGTTTTGGCATGTAACTTCTGAGCCTGATTTCGCTTCCTCTAGTGAAATTACAGAGATCAATGTAATTACATTTATCAGCTGCAGGAAATGGAGTCTTCTGCAATATCCTATTATTGACTGGAAAAACAAATTGCTACTGCATTTATGTATTTGTCAGCAGCTTTTGCCCTTTGATTCCTCATGTGTTTGGGGAAGTGAGACTGAAATGTAATTTCCACTGTTTAATATCTCATTATATTGAAATTAGTGGCATGAAGTCCCAGTAAACATGTTCATCAGCCATACCCAGCTAGGGTTTGTTTATTCTCTGCGAGAATATTTGCCAGCTCTTTGCAGCCCAATCAGGCTCAGAGATGCTACTACTAATGGTGACATAGCAAATAACAATAATAATAAAAAACCATGCCTCAGCCACCCAGTCACTCTCACAAGCATAGTCTTCACACATTAACAAAGATAAATAAACACTATGTAAATACAAATCCATTGACAACATATTCCTGATTTAACATTTGGCCGGGATCCCTCCTGGGTTCAGTAGATTCTAAATTAAAGTGTAAATCATTTCTCCAAAAGACAAAAGAGTTATGTGCTCATCAAGGGCAACAGTTCTAGGCTGTTTAATTGGAGATGAAGAGAACTTTATGAGAGATAAATAACAGCTTAACAAACAGCCTCTGTTTGGTCCCTCTGAGGGAGGCCTCCACAACCCTGTGGATCAGAGGGATGAAGGAGAACCAAGAATCTGTATTTCTCTGAAGACAAGATAAAATTAAGTGCGGTTAAATGGGAGGGAAGATTTTCAAAAGGGGACATAGGGAGATGGGGGACAACTAATGAAGTGTTTTGGGTTTGAGGGTAGTGATGCTTGTTGATGTGAGAGAAGGTCGGTCAAACAGAAAGGACGTGTTGACAGGCAGACAGGGGACAAGCATGACAGCAAAGCTGAGAAGAAAATACAGTGAGAGACAGGCAGGCAGAGAAGTGAATGAAGATGTACAGAGACGATAAAAGACAGATCTGAAGATTTCTCCATCAGGTACTATCCTTGAGATAATGTTTGATTTTTGTTTGACAAGCATCCATCCATCCAAACATCATTTATTCATACCTTGTTATTCCTTGCAATGCTGCTAGGGATGATGATAATAGGTGGGGTACATCCTTAAAGGTTTCCTGGTCTATTACAGGGCAACCAACAGACATGCAAGACAAAATCTTAAGAGCATCCCTGCTTGGAATTTTTTGCCCATTGTTTATGTTATTGTTAAATCATAAACACTGACTCTAACTGTGCCAAGTGAGTGCTTAGGGTCAGTTTCATTGTGTTGCAATCCCCAGTTCTTGGAGTAATTTTTGTAGTTATGTTTTCTCTATTTGTGGGTAATGCCTAACACTAAGGTCAATGAGCCTCAAAGCCTGAGAAATGACTTTGTATTGCTTTCTAGACTAATAATGACTTAGTTTTTGTGTGTGCTTAATATTTCTTTGAAATATTTATTGTAGCCCTTCATTTTGTTAGATAGGTTCTGTTTAGGTATTTATAGGTCTAACAGAAACAGACTTGGATGTAGATGAAGAAATAAATCATGAATTAGCCGATCTATTAGTTAATGATATACAAAAGGGGTCTATTAGTATTTATCTTTGGGTCAGGTTAGTTGGGGCAGCTTTTTTTTAAAAACTAATAATAAACTAATCATTTGAAAACTGCATTTAGCTAAACTCAGCACCTTCTATTTTTCTTCTTGTATTTTGTGTGTGACATGTCCTGGCAGCATACAGTATATGGTGGATCTGGGTACCTGGTAATGCAAGTGGCTGATCTCCTTTGCAAAAGGGGGAAAATTAGATATTTCTTTTGTTGTGCATTTGACTATAATAAACAACGCCACAACAGGCTGTATTTGGTTTAGAAGTAAATAGATATACCACAACAATTATAATGAAACAAAAATGGTGATGACAGAGAGAGAAAAAAATGGGTAGGGGAATTGCAGGACTTTCCTGCTGTCAAGATCCATTGCTCCACTATGCATCTCAACTGAATGACAGGCAGCACAAAATAAATTAATCTAAATTATCAGCTTTTACAGAGGATAAGATGCAGAAATAACTGTAAGGCGAAAGGTCCTTGTGCATGATTAAAGGTTCTTTTGGATGCAAGTGATGTTATGTTAAATTGTAATCCTTTTCCACTTGCGTTTTCCCATTTCCCCTTCTTTGGTTCTTTCTTACGAGGAGGTTAAATGTGAGCAAAATCAAAATTGAGGCCTGCGCCTGTATAATCTGATCCCATTTACTTTGTTATTCACAATAAAAAGCTTCAGCCGGGATCCTTTCTTGAAAGTATAATGGATACTGTCATGGTGGAATGATGTTTTGTTTGCAGATTTTCCTCCTACTCCGTTCAGCTGCATGCACATACAAACACGCACACACACACAATCACCCCGACATGCAGGAGCACAGACAGAGACACAAGCACACCTTGGCGCTATGTGTATTTGTAATAAAATCTCTCTGTGCAATAAAATGCTTTATGGCGTCTCAAGATGAAACAGCTCCTAAGGTAAACAGGTTAGCACTAGATATAAAGTTTTCTGGTTTTTCAATGCTTTTTACTTATGAGTGCTTTAGCCACCGCTCCCTGATGGGGTTTTTGCACATTTTTATTTGCTCTTTTTTATTTCCTGCAGAAAAGAGCGCTGAGTCTTTTGCCTTTATAAAATATTTAACATCCCTCATTGTTCATAAAATTCTGATCTGAGTGATGTATGGTAGCTTTTTGCTCTTGCCCTTGCATCATTTCTTATGAGGACAGTGTTACAGCTCATCCGAGGCTGTATAAAATGCTTCTTTATATGAGGTGATTTGTAGTTGTCATTATGTAGTCAGTGTCATTTTAACGCTAGTACCGCCAAGGGGTTAATTTCACTCCCTGGGCATTTTTGACTCTGAGTAACTCTCTTTAAATTGAACCCTATGTGGCTCATACTCAGGGATGGCTGGTATAAGTGGGCTAGTAGGGCTAACCCCTCCTTGACATTTACAATAAAGTTGTTAAAATAAACAACTTAGAAATAACTACTTAAAAAATAAATACATTTTATAAATAATGTGTCATATTTTGCTAAATTTTCAACAAACCTGGTGTCAAACCGCCTGGGGAAAATCCTTGGGTCTTTCCAAAGGGCTAACTTCTGACAGCCCCGTTCAGTGTTACTGTCTGTCACGGTTCAAAATGATTGACAGGAGTCTAGCCACGCCCCCTTGGTTTGTGGCTCATTGGGGCTAATTTTGGTCAGCCCAGGGCCAGCCCGTGGCCACAGGATTCATCCAATCAGGATGGACTTTCCTTGAGCTCGAGTGTGTGTGGCCGTGGTTTGGCGTAGACTGAGAGATATTATAACTATTAGCAATATTAGCATAAATGATGTGGATTATTTAACCTTTTACGTCCCAGAAAAGTTGTTGGAGTGAGTTTCTCTTTAAATAAGATAGGCCTCATTTAAAAACATATTGTATCTTGTTTCATTTTATCAGTGTGATTGTGTCCAGTGTTGGGGAATTAATGCAGGGGAATCAATTTGGACATCTTCTGAGGCTCTATGCAATTGAGTCTTTATGTTTCTATGGTTGTTTTTTTATGGTTGTCTATAGCAGGTTTTCTCCTTATTTTTCAAATTGGATGGGTCTCTCATTGGAATTTAAAAAAAGAAAAAAAAATTATTTAAAAAAAGAATACTAGCCCACCCTTCAAATATCACCCCCAGCTGCCACTCCTCATACGTAATGACTTTTCCTTAAACAGCTCTCTTAAATGTCTCTCAAATCATGGTATAATTACAATAAAACAACTTGGTGTTGAAACTATGTACACCTTTGCACCATTTGATAAGCTACGTAAACAATATCAATTATCAGAATTTTATCAATCTCATAAACTACTCAAAAATCTCTCAAAATGATGTCTGAAAGATACATTTCTTCCCAAACCTTTCACACCGGAACCACCTACTCGTGTAGTGTGAACTATTGCATCAGGTAGTCGGATATGCCCATCTTCTCTATTTAAATCTAATGATTACTGAAGGGCAATATAGTATACAGACTTCATAATCTGCACTCTTTTGGTTGAATGCAGTATTTATTTCCACTTTGGCTTTTTGTTGTTTAGTTTTTATTCAAGTACATTTTTTGTTAATGGAGACTGAGAATCCATTTTATTTTTGTCTTTGGTTGTTTTGTTTATTTTGTTTATCAGTTCCAGTGTTAAGAGTTCTTTTGAAAATAAAGTGTATCAATCTTTGGCAGGAAATTGCATGCAATATTACGTAATTTCCATTAAATCAGTGTAAAAAGGTCTTCAAACAATGTTATTGTTTATCGCAATAATTTTTGAAACAATTAATCGCTCAGCAAAATTTGTTATCCTGACAGGCCTAATTGCAACCAAATGAGACACTGTCAATAATTATTACTATGTTGTTGTTCCACTTAATAGAATTTTGACACAATTGAAAAGAAGCAGAAGTTGCCTCTTAAAATGTCATGTTGTTAAGACATTTCTCACAGTGGGTCAAAATGAAATCCTCTGGTGGTTTCTGGAGGCATCAGAATCTTGGTGTTCCACCAGGTGTCAAACTATCTGTCTGAATTGAACGTTGCATTTCCAAATCTCCAGCAGTGCGTTGTACATGGCATCTGGGAACCAACAAAGGTTCACAGAAAATGTTGCCTGATGGCTCTGGTCCATTTTCTGATTGATCGCAAGCGTTGCTGGCCAGCTGTTGTCAAGATACCTAAAACCTCATGTACACCAGCCATCTGTAGGTTCTCCCTTTGATATGAATGCTTATGCTCCAGGAAAAAAAATACACAAATTGAGAGACACACATAGCTTTACAAGCATATTCACACACCTTCTTACTCTTCCAAGGTTCATTTGTCAATATGACAGTTGGATTCTTGCTGAGGTAAAGTTTGCCAAGCAGAATTCCTTGCTTGGATAGCAGAAACTAGAACATCCCTGGGAAAAAAAAAACAACAAAAAACTTAGTGGTTTGTTGAATGACCAGGATGTTTGTGCATACATGGGATGGGGGCGTCCATGTGTGTCTGTGCATGCAACATGCATAATGTGTGTCTTTTCAAATCAAAGTAGTCAGCATGGAGCAAGGCAAGGTCCAGCCCCTCTTCAGTTTCTGCCTGTGCTTGGCAGGAGCAGACTTGGCAAGGAGTGGCTCATTTTGTCAGGCGTCCAGTCAACATAAAACATGCATAATGCCCCAGCTTCCACCTGAACATCTTCCCTCTATCACTTCCCTCATTTAGTTTTTTCAAAATTTCTCCTAAGGCGTTTTCATCCTTTGGCTTAAGCCACATTTATGCAACCCCAATTAATGTAAAGCAGATGTAGCTATAGCAGCACAAGACCCCAAAACGGTTAAACGTCTGGTCAAAAGGGAAAATTCCCAATTTGCTCGCACGATGCATATCCAATCAGCTACACTGCAATTTCTGTCTCCAGGTTTTCCAGCCAGCACAGCTCAAGTTCTGCTTGAGTTCTGCTGATGTAGCCAGTTCACAACCATTTTCATTTTCCTCCTCTTATTCCTCCTGTCCTCAGTGTTTTTTTACCCTTCATTTTTCTCTCATGTCTGCATTTCTCTTCTTTGCTGCTGCCTGGTGGATCTAGAAAGCAAAAGAAGAAGGAAAGAGAAGGAAAAAGTAGGCTATGAAGGGTGGACAGTGCAGAAATGCGTGTGTGCGTGTGAATTCAGGTTGATGGAAAGAGAGGGAGGCAGTAATGGCTTGGAAAAGTGCAGTAGCAGCAGTTTTTTTTTAGCACTTTTACCCTCTCTCCCTGTGCATTTCTTTCCCTTACAAGTCTCTTACAGTCTTTACTCTAATTATCCAGATTGAGTTTCCTGGGTATAAAGAGACGAAGCAGGGAAAAAGAGTAACGTGTGGGGGGGTCCTTGATATTGTCCTTGTCAAACCCTTAGGGAGCAGCTGAGGATGTTATTCATGCATCTATCACACTCCCAATTTCACAATTTAATCAATCTCCTAATGAAACAGGGTGACGGAGACAGCGGAGTAGAGGGGTAACAGTGAGATGACAGCCCTCAAAGTCTAACCTCCCTAAGCCAAAGCTAAGGGGTGTGGCTGCTCTTTGTCTGCCTCGACAATGGCTGTCTTATTTTCATTCTCACAGCCTGGATGAGAGGAGTGAGGAGGAGAGTCATTCCATTGTTACCTCTTGGGAGAATAGCACCTCTAATTTGCCATAAGCCAGCTCTATTAAATACCAGACTTCTTTTCACATTGCAATAATTGGAAAAGCCATTCACTGCTTACCTTCTATTACTCCATGTTATTTTCCCTAATGTGGATAAAGGTATTTTAATAATCTCACCTAGCTATCATTCAAATGGCACAAAAGCAGGCTGAGCGTGCCATCTCTCTGTTTCATTCTCTCACATCCCAAAATGAACTGCTCTGCAGGATGAATCTGAAATTACATCTTTAAGGGTGTCAGTCCTTTCTGCTCATTCCATAAATCTGGAATTAAAAACTGCAAGACATAAAGCTGTCTGGATGTGGCGGGCAGCTGTGTGGCTGTAAAATTGAAAAAAAACCCCACATCTTTCTTGACACCTCAGACACTAAAAATTCATGTTACAACAGATTAATAAGGTCAAACACATAAAACAAGCATGAGAACGAAGGTGCATTTAGTGTCAGGTGTCTTTCTGGAGATAAAACAGCTACTTTATAAGAGAAAGAATACAATTAAAAGAAACACTTCTTTTAAGTTATAATTCCTGACAAATGTGAGCTAGATCAGAATTAGTTTTATTTTCCAAGTTTGTGCACAAAAAGACAGCACTTTACTTTGGTTCCCTTTTGCGCTCTCTCTCTTTCCTCATATTCGATTATTGTACACAGGCGCAGACATTTACCAGATTTTTCTTTATTCTTCAGAAAATTGCAGTCAAAGTATTCTAGTGAAATGCAATTAAACAGTTTTTAATCTGTATTTTTTGATATTCTTTTTAATCACATGCTATTTTTACAATTGCAACAAAATGTAAAGGGAAATAAACCCTCCCAGAAATGTTTCTTTTACCACGTGCACCAATGAGCGGACAATACGGATCGTGCTTCTAGGACAGATTGTGTAATCACAAGCTCGGGTGCCCTCAGGTCAGGGAGAAGATTGGGGTATGCTTATTCTTGATAGCATGATCTGGCTTTCTGGACATACAACATCACCTTACTAGTGTGAAATGTGATTGCGCTGGAGTATGTTGAGCGTTACCCTCTACAGCTGGACTCACCTTGACCAATACCTTGGACTCTTGAAACTGACTGGTGTAGAGGGGTTGGACTTTATCCTTCTCTGGGTTTTCATCAGGAGGCTGTAGGGATCCCAGAAGCCTCTGGCTGAGCTCCTTAGAGTTAAGTTCTTCCTTGTTAAAGGCGTTTGCCTCTTTTCTGCTTCAAATCGCTAATATAAAATACAATATATTAAAATTGGTATATGCAGATCCTAGTACGCAACAGTACACAATATTGGATTTTGGAAAACTATGTTTTATTTACCATTGATGGACAATGTGTATTTCAGTTCAAATATAAAGAGTGTCTTGATGAAGATTAAGTGCAACAATTTTTATTTATGAGTCTGTGAGACATATAACTGAATTAAACATTAGTCAAACATTTTCTTGGAACTATCATTTCTTGCACTGATTTTTGTCTGACTGACAAGAAAAGTCATGTTTGGTGTACGTGTCATCAACACCATTACCATATTGGTTGTGGATAGATGTTCAGAGTGCCCAGCAGTAAAGATATTTCTGTGTAATCTAAAATAGAGGAAGAAAAAAATCAACTCACTGTTTATTTTTGTTTTTGCATTTTCAGATTTAACCCACTTATATCAAAGACTTGAACAGTCACAGGTGCATCCTTTTAGGTAAAATCCACCTTGTGCTTGCCAACTATTCTGGTAAAACATTTGTGGTTTTTGTTTGAAGATATAAAGCTCTTTTTTTGTTTCCTTTTTTCACTTTAGAATGAGATCTAAGACATCAACCCTGTCCAGCCTTTTTGAAAGCTAGAATGCTCAACATCAAAGTCTGATCCAAAGCCTGTGTTTTAAAAAGGCCACAGCAAAGCTTTTAATGCTGAAACTATCCTGACTCAGCTAAAGACACGCTTGACAGATGGAGTGTTTATGTGAAATGCAATGCCACCTAAAAGGCTTTTCTTTTCTAGGTTTTTTTTTCTCTCTCTTCTCAGGAAACCAGTCACTGTGTGACCTGTTGAACAGTGTCTGGATTTCATGTGTAGCTGTGAGCCTTTATTGTCCTGCATTTTTTTTTGTTTAGGGGTTACTTTCCTGTCTGTGGGACTTTGCTTTCAGCTCCGTAGGGGTTTGCTGTGACTTTGCTGTCTGCAAGTGACAGACTATTTCCACTGTCCCCTCTGCTCACTGAAGTAGTGTCATCCGCTGAGTACTAGCACACTGCAGAGTACCTCAGTTACACAAAGGCACACAATGGATATGTGTGTCTGTGTGTTTGTGGTGTGCTTGAGCCACAAATGAAAATGACTTGGGTCATTTTTTGTTAGCATGGCAATTATTTCCATGAGATTCTTCAATAATTTTGCTATCAGTGTTTCATTTTTATGGTACTACTAAGGGTACAATGATGTGTTAAACTCACAAGATGAAACAGTAAGCAATATTGGATTTACAATCAAGAGACACTCTTTTTGCAATATCTTTGAAAAGAAAAATATTTTATAAGTACAACAAACCTTTTAGAAATCACAAATAAGTAAGCAATGGTAATTCAATGTTGAATTATGGACAAAAATTTAGATTTTTGGTTGAGGTTGACGGTTGATGATGGATCAACCAACAAACAATCATCCAATTCTACCCAAGAAACCAATGTTGAGGAGATGTCATTGAATCAATGTTATTTTGTGGTCGAATCCTAATGATTGAAAAACTAATGTCTGATCAATGCTTGAAAAAGACAATAATTACACTCCTTTTTTAATTCCCCTGTCTTTTTGCACGACCTTCTTATAATCCTCAGAAAATAACCAATTGACTTTATCTTGCTTTCATAAAGTTAATTTAGATGTTCATCAAACTGCCTTCTAGCATAACACTTCTCATGTTGTGTGTATTTTCTTATAATATGAGGGTAAGCATTGTTTTTTCTTAATGGGCCGTCATGATGTTCTCGTGTCGTTTCTGTTTAGAATACGAAACGTTAAAAATCTATACTTTGTCTTTCAGGGGATGACAGTTTAAAAAGTACACTATGTACATACCACAAATACCTAAAGATGAACTTGAGTTGCTGATGTTTTCTGAGTTGAATTCATGACAGAATACAGTGCTAAAATGGGAGACATACATAAAAATTCAAACCCACTTTCACAAAAAGTCCTGCAAGTTCATTTCAAAATGTTGGATGGGAGATGCTCTAAATATTTAAACAATGGACTTGTCATACCTACCCTGTCATGAAATATGTATTTTGTGGATGTTTTCTTGACTTTGAAACCTTTATCCACTTTACGTTGACATTTGTCAACAACAGCATTGCTGAGACATCACGTACATGACGGATAGTGTATGCCCTCCGTGTTGTAGCAAAAGGCCAAGCCAGCTCTAGAATAACAAAAACAGGACTGACCAATTCAGGATCAAATTTGATATGTGCCCAAACTTACATATCATGTGCTTTACCCTCTTAGAAACTGATTCAAAACAAAGTCGCACCCTAGCTAAACAAATGGGGCCTGATCCCCATTTGTTGGGGGTTCAGATTTCTGCTCCTCCACAGAAATATTTAAACCAAACGGATTACAAAAACAACTCAAAGTATTCACATGGATAGACAAGAGATAACAAACGTATACAGTGTAGGTGAATCAATGCTTTTAAAAAAAGATAAGTCATGTAACAACAATGAAAAATATCTGTCAAAACTTTCAAAATAAAAAAAAAAACATGGATAGAAATACAAAGCCAACTCTAATAACTGGAACAAAAGACACAAGCAAAATGAGATCAGCAATGGCTAATTTAATTGAGCTGTGCTAGGAAGCCACCTAGCACAAACATCATCATTGTCCTGTTGCAAAACCTAGTTGTGCCACATTTTTAACAATTTTAACATCCATTACTGGATGACTGTTGATTAGGTTAGAAAACACCATTTCACCCTGACAAAAGAGGGATTCAAATGTCTCTTTAAAAGCTGCAATGTAACTTAACATGTCTGTGATAAGTATGTATTTACTGATTTACACTTCATATAGAGTTGTATGGAATGTGGCATGCAGTAGTCAGATGCTTTTTACCCTATTAGCATTTACTTGAATTCAGAATGTATTCATCTTGAGCTCAGTGACTGAGTTTTACTTCCCCTTTATTCATTCCCCTCCCTGGTTCTTCAGATGACTGTTTTCCCTCTAGACCTGCTGGCATGATAATTTTCCATTTGATTCAGTTTTGCCTGACAGAAGAGGGCTAAGCTCACTGATAAGATCTCCATAAGAACCAGAAATGTTGTCAGTAATGAAGGGAATTGCTTTGATCTGCTGACAAATGGGTCATTTTGACAGTGTCTGCTTCCTGATTTAGAATAATGCACTCATGACTCTGTTTTCTTACTCTCACTGCCAACCTATCTTCATATACTTAGCCTCCCCTGCTAGATATAGGAACAGGGTAGGCAAGTATACGTTTTGGCTTCAGCCTATTCCTTTTTTTGATAAATTATGGGTTTGTTAATCTGTATTGGTTTTGTTTTTTGTGTTTAATGTTGACAATTTATGAAAATAAAGTGAACTGTACTGAACCAAACGTTCTGTTAGTTCTCTCCAGCATATAAGCACATGTTAAAAATGCCTTAGAAAATACAAAAATGATTGGAAACAAAAGCTGAAGACAAAAGAATGGAACAATGCATAGCATACAAATTCAGTGCCATTTAAACAGGTGCTTTTAAGAGATTAATGTAAACCTTTCCGTTCAGAGGTGAACAAATAGTTCAGCAAAGACTTGTAGTTCTTTCTAAAATGAGAAGTGGGTGTACAAGTTTAAATTTGTGATGTTTAATTCACATCAGGTCAAATTTATGCATACTCTCTCAAACACTTGCACCCCCGCTAGTTTTTAAATATCTGAAGTTTCCCATGACAGGTTGCATGAACATTATGTGACCATCAACAAAACCCCATCATTATTTCTGACCCCATATTTCACCACCAGACTGGATGGATATGCTTTTTAGTTTTACAGAAGTTTTTTCTGAAGCTTAAGATAATCTTGCTTTATCCTTTACAAAACTAGTTTTTATGTATGTTTGGGATCATTGTCTGATTAGAAAACCCATCTATGTCAAAGTTTCAACCATCTGACTGAATCTGTCATACTTATATGAAAGGAGGTGTTTTGAGGGGATGCTCAGGAACAGTCAAGAGTAAATTTCATCCCATACAAAAAGATGGTGTAACAGTGAAGAAGCTCATGAAATATGAGTCTCAGTTTCAAAATCAACACATTCAAACTCAGCTGAAATGTGCAGCTCTCCGCACATGAAAGCCAAATGTTTTGAAGAGTTTGAAGAAAACAGAGGAGACAAAGACGGCTCTTTTGCTGCAGACACAAGAAGGATGTTTAACAGATTGACCAACAGTCAAATATGGTGGTGTTCTCCTCATGCTGTGGGTGTGTTTCACTACCACTGATGCCAGCACATTGTGCAAAGAGAATATAATAATCATAAATGGTAGACTAACTTAAAAATGTTCAACTTCACCTTTGATAAAATCAAAATCAAATCAAATGATAAACACCTATTCATTAAAACCCAGAGACAGTTCGGTGTTTCACCAGGAAGATCATAGCATTCCAAAACATGTTAGGAATGGATAAAATATTCCAGCATCAGGTTTTTGGAATATGCTTTCCAAATCCCAACCCCCACTGAAAACATATAACTTATGCTGTAAAGACAGATAATTTAAATGAGCTCTATCATTGCCAATTTATAGGGTGGTCAGACATCCTGCACTTAACGTTTGCCATGACCTTGCTGATGGCAAATTGCCAAGAGAGAAGATGTGCTTCATAAACATTCCATCCAGGAAAAAGAATACCTCTAATACATCATGAAAAGCCTTGTCTCCAATTTTCCACTTATGAATGCAAATAAACTCCATAAACTCATGAGAATGTCTTTCTGCTTGAATCTTTATAAGCTCTTTATTAAATATACCATACAAATATCAGTTGATGGAGAA
Source organism: Xiphophorus couchianus (assembly GCF_001444195.1). Lineage (NCBI taxonomy): Eukaryota > Metazoa > Chordata > Actinopteri > Cyprinodontiformes > Poeciliidae > Xiphophorus > Xiphophorus couchianus. The sequence continues at coordinate 21,283,611 of NC_040228.1, read as the reverse complement.
AAAATGTCAGAAGAACAGTGAGATTTTTCTTGCTGTTGATGATGACATCCTGTCTTTTCCAATATAACATGATTAAAGTGGTCGACTTACGTGCATGAATGACCTGCTGAATAATTTTCCCAAAATCCATTACTGGATGACTTAATGGATGTACAGGAGATACATCACATTCATTATTAATCAAAAAAAGTATATCTTTGCTCTGCTTGTTGAGTGGTTGAGCAAAATGGTCTAGTTTAAGATTAAAAACCAAGTCGTTTTCTAGTTTCTTTTTACAATCAAAATTTTTATGCAATGAAGAAACCACAATGTAAACTTGAGTGTGTGTTTGAATAACAGAAACAAATTGTACATGAATGTTGTGGGAGGCAGAGTCAGCTGGCTAAAATGAGTGCAGAAAACATGACTATGACTTCCAATACATTCCAAGCAGGACAATGTGGCAATATGTAGGAAATCTGGGGGAAGGGAAAACCCAAATGGAATTATGGAGAACCATCACTTCCTAACTAGAGAGAATTTGCACGGTGCTGCCAAGGCCAAAGGATTTAAGTAATTCCATTTTCCATGCATGACTTCTGTACCTACAGAGCCCTGAAGTGAGGGGAGGGAGGGTTCATAGAGCACAGAGGAAGGTAGAGGCAGGTTTAAGTAGGAGTGGGATTCGGGCAAAAAAAGTGACAAAAGAGAAAAAGAAATAAAGACAATAATTGGGAGAAGAAGGGGTTAGTGAAGGTAAAACAGAGGTAATAAAAGAGTTTGATAACTGCCTATATTTCGCAGTGCTCCAATAGGAGTGGAAGTGTCATTACATTGCATCGCATAGACACCGTGCCTAGAGTTCAACTGAGTTACTAGCTGGAAATTTGTTTCTATGTTTGCGCTTAACAGCTAGACTTACTTTGAAGTATTAGCAGTAAATGCTTGCAGCTCATTAATTATCAGAACTGTCAGCAGCAATTCACGGAGATATGTGCACAGCCTGCTGAGGCTCTCCTCCCCTCCTATTCCCCAAAGAAAACACACATGCATATAGGCACAAAATAGAATTAGCGGATGTGGTGACAGATCCTCTTGAAGACTTAAAAAGAAGCTGAGTGCAAGCGATGACATTTCTTTGATCCCAAAGACACACCTCAGTTCTGCTAAAGAAACAGAGCACTAATGATCGTTTCAATGCTGAAGAGGAGGATCGAGGAGGGAAATAGTTATAACCACCGCTTTCAGTAATGGTGACAGGCTTTTACTCCCGCAGTTATGGGAGCCCAGATGACACCTGCCTAATACTGTATGTCCTTCTCCCGTCCTTGTTAGTTGCTTCAGCTATTTTCTCAGCAGGTTGGAATTCCTAGTGTGTCAAAAATGTGGCTAAATTGGTTCCTTGAGTGGTAGAAGGTAGAGACAGCATCGGACAATTTTACTCCTCTTGTGCTCTATGCCATTGATTAGAAGAAAAAAGCAAGACTATTTGTCTGTGTATGTGCATGTACATGTTTGTATATGTGTCTGTACAGTATGTGCCTATGTACCAGATCTAAGTGTATGATTGAGTCATTTTGATACACTGGCTGATTTCACGAGTTGTCAGGCTGTTAATGGATAGAAATAGGAAGCTCAGAGGTTGGGACTCTATTTGGGCACTAAATTGAATAACTCCTCCAAATGACTCCCAATTACACAGTCCTCCAGTCCGAATCACAAAGCATCATGGTGCACTTGATGCACCTATTAGCTGCCTATCTGGCAAGGAAAGCTGGAGCAAAATGCAAGCCTATTTTTGAAAAGAACATTCAGTTTCCCATATCCTGCAGGTATTAAATATTTTTCTTCTTCTGTGAACTACTTGACTCAAAAGTTACTTTGCTCTTGTTATGCACCCTGTTCCCTAATTATACAAATGATAAGCTCATGTAGTCATTTTCTCAATTTGTAACTGTTGGTCACAGTGCACCTGTACTTAGAATGCATCTGCATACAGAGGCTTACACACATTACTGTATCTTGCTTTTTCACATACCCATCCTTTCAAATGAATTCTGAAGTAAAATTTTAATTTAAAGTAGTCCAAAGTAGTCAAACAGAGTGCACGGCGCTCTGTATAACACTAATGGAATTCTTAAGTATGTTGAGGTGAGGCACAGAAGACATTGTGAAAAACATAAGGAAAGTCCCACCTGATGTAAATTTGAAGGGGAATATTTTATTTAAGCCTGGGTGAGGTTAAAGTTTAGGAAAGAACTTCTACTAATGTTGAGAGTGCACTCTTTTTTCTTTATGTGTATTTGGAATGAATGAGATCCAATATCATGTTTTTGGACATGATATTGGATCTCATATTGTATGTCATGTTGTATATTATAAAAAATACATGAGTTGTATTAAAATGCAACTCATGTATTATATATACATGTATTGTTATAATATACAACACTCCACTGTTGTATATTATAAATTCAAAGTTGAATAGCAAAACAACCAAATTGTTTCGTTTTGTGGGTACAGTTGTGAAATCCTCAAAAACAGCACACATTTTTAAACACACTGAGATGCATTGAAAGGCTTAATATCCATTATGTTGACATTTTCTTTCTGTTTGTCATGCAGATTCGTTCCGACCAAGACCAGGACATTCCAATCCGATACAGCATTACTGGGGTGGGAGCAGATCAACCACCCAATGAGGTGTTCAGCATCGACCCTGTGCTCGGAAAGATGTTTGTCACCAAACCTCTGGATCGAGAACATCGATCTTCTTATCATGTGAGTCTGGTGGCTCTGACACATCTATGAATGATTACATTTCAAATTTGTACCTCTATGGTCTGGATTTGACAGCACTTTTTGAAAAACTTCTACCTTAAAAGGTGTGGAATTAATTTAATTAGTGTAAACCTTGTCAATGCAGCAACTATTACTGAAATGGTCAATAGCAAAAATGCTTAGGAGGCGGAAAGAACAATTCACAAAAGAAAATGCTTCTTAAGCATGTTTTCAAATATTTATGTAGTTATCCAATGGATAAAAAAGTTAAAAAATATTGTTTATTTTTTGTACAGCAGAGGGAATTGGGATGTAAGGTCCAGAAGCAGGGGCTTACCCATTACCTGCAAGAAGTGAAAACATAAACAGGGACTGACAATAATTGCAGTGATCATCATTTTACAATGCAATATTCTCCAGGGAGTAAATTAGTCTTGGCATAAAGATGTTATCTTGACAAAAAACACAAACTAAACTGTTTTTGCAGTGTACTCTTATAGGACTGAAACAATGACCAGAAGAAGTGGGCTTTTCTAGTAAGATGCATCCCACTTGAGCAAAATAACATCTAAACAACAAGAGTACAAATGTGATAGATGCAACAAATTTTAGTAACTTACTAATTTTGACATGAGATTTTCTTGTAGAGCATTTCTATTGAGTTTCTTCTTTTGTGTCCCACTTTCAGCTCCATATGCAGGTAATAATGTAAGAAAAAAAAAAAGATCTCTTTCTCTGATTAAATTGATGTTGGCATTGTTCATAAGGATATGACATTTAAAAAACTCAACATAAATGTCACCCAGCTGGACTTAATGGAACTTTAATGTTTTCAATCCAAAAAACTTAAATGTGAAGTTTTTCATGTATTTCTTCCCTTTGTTCTTTAGCAAACCACAGCTCTTTGACTTTCTGGTCTTTTCTTTTTGTTTACTTCATATTTCATGCAAAGATGGAACACAGTTATGCTCTACTTCTTTTTATTTCAGGAGAATGAGTGCTTTAGAATTCTAAATCAGCCAAGCAACAAGATGCATTCTTATGAAGAGAGAGAAAGAAAGAAAAAAAGTGTTGAAGCCTCTCAATTTTCTGCTGTCTTCATCATGACGCTGTTTCTTGCCAAATGTAGAGCACTGCCTGGTTCAGTCCCTACCCCGTCCCTGGTTTTAAAGATAATAACTTTAATGTGAACTCAGAAATACGTTCTGCCTTCTTCAAACAAGGCAGCTATCTCCTAACTCCTGCTGAGATTGAATTAGGCTGTGGGTTTGTGCGCTGCGACATCGGGGCGGCAGTAGGTTTAGTTGAGGGGTCTGGCTCCTGGCCTGCTATATAGCAGTGGATATTGAAAGAGTAAAGTTGAATTTCACCTCAGGGTGTTCTGAAGATGTCATTTTGCTGAACATAGAAAGGATGGGGAGGATGTTGGCGAAGAGAAGAGCATGAGGAACTGTGGAGTGGATTTTCACATCTTTGTGATAAAATGGAAGCAAGGAGGGGGACAGTTCTCATGGTAATTTGGAAAACTATTCACACCCCATTTAGATTTCTGCATATTTTCCTATTGTAACCAAATACCTCAATGTTGAATTTTGTCTGACAGAACAATACATAATACAGCTGTATTTACTAAAGCTCCAAGTCTCTTGGCATGTGCCTTTATCAACTGTGCACATCAAAAGACTAAAAGTTTCAGTTTATATATTAACGCATGCTAATGGCAGCATCATTCTGTGGGGAAACTTTTCTCCATTAAGTGTGATCTGACTGAACTTGAGCTAATTTACAAAGAACGGACAAAAGTTTTAATATCAGTACATGCAAGGCTGCTAGAGACATATTCCAAAAGTCTAATGGGCTATTTTCTTTCACATAAAAGTATGATTAAATACATTGTAGTTTCTTACTGTAACATGATGAAATGTATGAGTAGGTTTACTATTTACAACATTACATTTTACATTCAAAACACATATGCAATAATTCATTCTTTTTTATGTCACGCTTTCACTCCCCATCCATTCACAGAAAGAGGATTTTATCATCCCTTATTCTTTCTTTTGATGTTAATGCCTAGTAATGAATTCAGAGACAGAAGCTCAGCTTGAAAACTGAATGTGAACATTTATTCATAATAGAAAACATATGTGCAAGACTTTATTGTAGGAGCAGAATGTCGTTCATTTTACTTTTGTGATCAAGGTAAACATCCCTGCTGCTTCACACTGGCACAAAAATCAATGAATAAGTCATGTTCAGGGACATGAACATTCCCAAGCAAAGTGAACAGGTTTTGAGAGAATCAAGGAGTTTATTTTGAAATGCCACTGCTGTTCTTTAGTTCTAATTTTTTTCTCCTACAGAGGATAAAACAAGCATATGGCCTTAGAATGTCCCTGATTATTTATTTCATTACTCTAGTTTGTTTTTTTGTTTGTTTTTTTCTACTTCCAGACTTCATAAGCAGAGAAAGAGTAAAGCTTCATGTTTTCTGGTCCAAACACTGTGAGAAATCATAGCTTGTGATTTCATCGATCTAAGCATTGCCAAGCTGAATTTCAGATGTGCTGACAGGTTTTTTTTTTTGTTTTTCATAGAGTCAAAGGGAAGTGAAGAGATTTCAAGGCTCGCTTTCAAACAAAACCAGACAGAACGCTGGCCGGGGGATCCAGTGCAGTCATTCTGAAACCGACACCTCACTTTTACGACTGAGCCAGCCTTCCATGAAATAAGATGTTTTCCGTTTGGTTCCTGCTGAGATAAAAGTTTGGCAGGCTAAGTGTGAACAGATAAGAAGTCAGGAGAAAGAATACATTGCAAAGGCAATTTCTCTGCAGGGACAGTATTCTGAAGTTGCTATCTAATATGCCTGATGGTAGGAAAAATATTTTAAAAGTTTTGTTGCTGTAGAATTCAGTTATGAAGATCTTATCTTGTTGTGCCAACAGAAATGTTTTTGTCGGGGGTTTTTTCAGTTTGGAGATGCTGTGGCTTTTTGGTGGTTAAACATTAAGTAACTTTACCTCACTTGTTTTTGACGAGTAAAAATTCTGTGATTCTTTAGGGTCAAGAGAAAACCCAGTGAATTATGTAATATATACCAACAATTCTATAGACTTCAGTGGTGGTTTTTGTTGTATAATATTGCAGGTACTCTCCATTTATAGATATTTGTGCTTTTTGCTAAGTTCTATAAAAAAGCTTTCAGATAAGACCCAAATTCAGTCTTTGGCGAAGCAAAAGTCTAGATTTAGTCAGAATAATGAATAACTGTCTGGAGCAATTAGATAATGAAAGTCTCTTGTAGCCACCTGAGCATCATGAGCTCAATGTCAGTAGGTTACTCTGGGATTACATGAAGAAAAATTTTTTTTATTTAGACTAAAATACTGACTTCACAAGGATACCAAGCAAGTTCCACAAAAAACTTGAAACAACCCCCACCCTACAGACTCGTAATTGTGTTCACCAGTCAACTAATTAGTCTGTAGGGTAAGACAACAGACTTACCCTAAAAAGCTCAATATGGATTTTGTTTTGTTTACTGCATTTTATTTAAAAAAAAAATTCTTATGCCTCTGCTTTAAAGCATAATTGTTTAAAACATAAGTCAATGTTTAGCTCCATCTGAGCAACAGATTAAAAATATATTTAGGGAAAAAAAGAGTAAAATTCTGTCAAATGAGTGAAAAAGGACAATTTTTCTTTTCACTTACACTTGTATTCATGATTTATCAGAAACCAGTTTCTAAATGTTTGGTACGTTTTTTTTTTTGTCCCTTTTTTAGTTGTAGTAATTCTGTCAATGTAGTCATTTTTTTTATTTTGTCACAGTAAAGATGGCACTTCATACATATATTTTACACCTTAAAGTGAAAGTGTTTGACTGCACTTTAATATCCACAATTAATAAAAACTAGTTTGTTAAAAAAATATTTAAATAATGGTAATGAAATCATTTCATTGGACTAATTAAACAAAAAAACTGTTCTTCATGGCAGAATTGCTGATCGCTGAAACAAATAGTGTCCCATGAGTTGTTGTTTGTTTATTAATGTTTTCCAATGAAAATCTGAAATCTTTACAGAACAGTGGGAGATATAGTGAGATTAAACACCTGGACTATAGTTCCAAAATAGGTGTCTTTTGAAGACAGTTGGAAGATGGTATTAAGGAGAACCGAGTTTAACAGGGACTGGAAAACTCACAGCAGACTTTTCCAATTTTTGTTTGCAACCACTGCTGAAAATAATGCATCATGTTGACGCACTACCATAAAATTCCTTCAAGATTCATTATGGTTGTTGGTTCTAGTGAATTTAAATAACTGCACATGATAATATACATTTTACAGCTGTATTATTCAGTAGCAATTTGATATCAGTTTGAGTGGTTCAGTTTTGTTGTGCAAAATATTGTTCAGAACTTGTGTCATACCAACAAGCTGAGTAGAGTTGAAGTATCTTTACTCATCGCGGTAGTGTCTGATATACTCCACTCAATAGAGCATTTCCACAGTTGTGTTATTTTTCTGCAACAAGAACATTGGTTTTGTTCAATGGCCTATTCAAGCTGGAGCCTTACTTTGATTTAATCCTCCATATAAACCTCTTGAGTGTTGAGCTGTAATCTGGACCTTTTTTCTGTCTCTTTCTCCCAGCTGCGGGCCCATGCAGTGGACATAAATGGGAACCAGGTCGAGAATCCGATTGATCTGTACATCTTCGTTATTGACATGAATGACAACAGGCCAGAGTTCAAAAACCAGGTCTACAATGGTTCTGTGGATGAAGGTTCTAAACCAGGTAATGACACAGAAGAGAAGGTAAAGGGATAATTTATCCAGAGCAATTCCAGAAATTAGTTTGTTGCAGTAGCCAGTGTAAGTCTACAAAAGATCAGTGGTGTGAATTAGAGGAAAGAATGCTGTCATTACAAGTGTTGTGCAAATGTGAATATTGGCCAGAACAGAGAATTTTTCATTCCCTTTGATGTATAAGTCTCCCTGTGTCTTACAACTTTTCATTTAGCCCAGAAAAACAAAGACTTTAAAGCAATAAGCATTCTCATGCTGGTGAAAATATTGAGGATTAAATGTACCAAATGTGGTTGCTACTGGCTCGTTTAATATCAAACCTTGGAGCAGAAGTATACCAGAGATGTGCTCTGTGTGCAGGCATTTGTGAGTTTGAGTCTGATGAGCCCAACTTTATAATGCTGGAGGTGATGTGAAGAGGTGTCCAGGTGCTCGTTTTTTTTCCCTAAATCCTTTGTTTACTTTTTTCATTCTGCATTTTTTCAGAATGATCTTTTCTTTCCGCCTTCTGTTAGCGTTCCCCCAGCCTTGCCCCACACAGCATATGAGTCTCTATGGCATGCATGACATTAAGCTGAACAATAATCATAAAAAAAGACTTTTAGAATTTGGAGCTCCAGTGGTTTCAAAGGAAGACCAATTACAGACTTGAATTAGTTTGCAAATTAAAGAGTCATTATGGGGACGTAATCCTGTCAGGCACAGCTTAGGACGCCCATACAAAGGGTCCACATTAAACCCCATATGAGTGCAGCTTAATGAAATTACCCCAGTGATGTGTGACACATTGTGATTCTTCATCTTTCACTGTATCCCTCCATCTCAAGTGAAAAGTGTTGGGTGGGGACTGGTAGTCTCTCGGCTTGGAATCAAACCAAACACGCAGTCAGTCCTCTGTTGCTCTCCTTCTCTTTCCTGTTCTCTGTTCATAACATCTTTTTTTTTCTTGTCTAACTAAGAGGGCTTTAGAGTGCTCCCTCTGGCCGAGTCATTGACAAATGTTGCTTTGAAACGTAATGAAGTTTGAAATGGGAGCTGCGGTTACAATTATCCTCGGACAGGGGCTGTCAGTGGCATGATATCACTATCTCTGGCAATTAGAATCAACTAGCAAAGAGGGAGAAAGAGATGGAGAGATTGGGTGACAGGCAGCGGGATCCCACAGAGTTTTATGAGAGCGTGGAGACTTGAAAGCAAACAAGCAAAACATTCATGGAAGCACAGAGGCTTATTCTTCAAGTAATGGGTGACTTATCAGGAGGGGCTCATGCATTTAGGCACTTATGTAGTGATACCTTCTGCATGGATGTAAACTGCACCCTATTTCTCTAATATTACATAACAATACTGCTCCTGTAAACAAATACTGGGAACTTTCTTGTCACTGAATTAATACGTGTATTCAAAAGTTGAATTATACATTATTTATTTTAGGCCTGCAAAAATATTGTAGTTTTTAAATGGATTTTAGCACATCTTTACCTAGCAACAATAAGCAAAGAAGATAATATAAAGGACTGTTGGGGGATATCATTTCTGAGTAACTGGACTTCAGAACAAAAAACGTACCACACTAAACATCTCAAAGCAAAACAGAACATTAGAAAAGACATGTTTCTTTCAATTACTAATAGTTTTGCTGTGGTTGGACAGCATAATAAAGGGAAACCAAATGTGTTACACATCAGCACAATCCTGTGGGAAGGTGCTACGCTGCCAGATGTAAAGATCAAAACTCTTGTCATTAATCAGCCCGTTGACTGTGAGTCAGTGTGGCCTGGCAAAGCAGCTAGTTGAGGCGTTTTCCACATGTGGGCGGACGAATTTGACAAATGCTGTCCACACGGTCATTTGCAAAATTGAACAATCATACTACAGTAAGAAAAATCTTTTTTTACTAAAAATGCAGTCACGATTCAGTAACAAAAATCTGATTAATTTAGATTTGTATTGGATTAAATGGGAGTGAGGCCAAAAAAGTATTCCGTGGGTCTGGTTGTTTTGGTTTGGCACACATATGATAGAAAGACACTTGTAAAAAATTGGAAGCCCTGAAGCATTTTTAATGTGTATTTTTTTGTTGTTTTTTTTAAACTGAAGCGAATAATAAATAATACAATTTTGAACATGTCTCAATCTCTTCTGGTTCATAATTCCACCTTCATTCATCACTGCTCTGCCCTTTCTCCTTTTGCCTTATCATTTGGTTTCATTCTATAAAATACATAAATGTTGTGGGTTGGATGGCTATAGAATTTGCCAAACTGTAATCAAACATAGAGAATATTTCACTTTTTTATGAACAAGTATATGCCAATGCAAAAATTGTGTTTACAGGTTGTAATTTTGTTTGAAAAGAAAATGTCTGTGAGACCAGAAAAAATTATTAATGCGAAACAAGTAATTATTAAATAGTATGTATGTGATGTTCTCTGAGCAGTTAGCCCTGCTCTCATGTATGGAAGTTGACAGGAGTAATCTGCTTTCACTTCCAATCTTGGGTAGAGGCTTTTCCTTTTTTTTTCCAACATGTTTATTAATCACTGTGTGAACTCTACCTGCAAACTGTTTGTGAATTGCTGAAGTTGTTTCTTTGCTGTCAAATGTCATAGATGTATGTAGCTTGATAAAAAAAAATCTTCAAAAACGTTTCAGAACCATTGCCGGGGAAAAAAAAACCCTCATAGGTCAAAGCAGAAAACGTTTTAAAACAGAGCAAGCTCAAAAGTTTATAGATTGTGAACAGTCAGGCAAAGAGTTGAATGTGAGGCAATGTGAGATATTCTGCCTCTGTGCAAGTTACTGGCAAAAATCAATAAATCCATCTGGAGAAAACTGAGTTTAAGAAAAATGTCCTGATGAATGGCAAGATTTTTTTAATTTTTAATTTTAATTTTGTCAAACATTTTCATGATACAGTGTCATAGATCCAACAGTGTCATAGATCCTCCACCATACAGAACAGTAGAAATGTTTTTTTTTTTTTTTTTTTTTTCCTTAAACTCATTTATTGTAACTCATGTAACCCACCAGGAGTGTTTGTTGCCCATGGTTTTAGTCTTGAACCTGAGAAAAACAGAATGGAACATGAATGGAAATGAACAAGGAAATTATCAAAACATAAATTAACACCAAAACCCAAACATAGCAATACAACAATAACATAGAAAGCAGTATTTTCAGCAATAAGAGCAAAATTAACTGCATCTGGACTTGCATGTTGACCAAACGTTTGTCTTCGCCAGGTACTTATGTAATGCATCTATCTGCATTTGATGCCGATGACAACACCACAGCTAATGGAATGGTGCGCTATCGGATCCTGTCCCAGACACCGCACAGCCCCATCCCTAACATGTTCACCATCAACAGTGAGACAGGGGACATTATGACAGTGGCGCCTGGACTCGACAGAGAGGTTTGTCTTTCATGTTTCACACTTCACAAAGATATTGTGACAGTGAGGAAATGGGTACTTTTAAATCCGAGAACCCCTTTGGGTTTCACCATGTTTAAGTGGGCATAAGACACATCTTTATTTTCTCTTAAGGACCACTTTTTTTTAACAGTATTGTTTACTCTGTCAACACTTTTAAATCTCATGTAGCCATTTGTCAGAACATATTTCCTCCACACAAACACAAACATCAACTCCTGTGTTTTTCTTTTTGTTTTCCTTTTTTTTTTTTTTACAGTAAATAGTCTTTGGTCACCTTGTTTATAGAGCTCTAAAAGTTGTGACAAGATCCAAATGTGTTTATTCTCGCATCAAGGATGTGCCAGTGACAACTCTGCAAAGACATCTGCGAAACAGATCATCCTCCCAAACTGTCACTACTGACAGACCTATTAACAACACATCATGCTGCGGTGGGCTGCTCATGGTGTGTTGTTCATGCCTGTGAGTGTGTGTATGGCTGTGTGGTAGAGACAAAGGAAATTTTTTGGAGATGGAATGCCCTTGACACCTGTCAGACAAACACAAAAGCCCATATAACCACATCTGTGCTCGGTAAAACAAGAGCAGCGGAGGGAAAAGGAAAAGCTGAGGGGGAGCAGGAGAACAAAAACAGAGCTGAATAGATGGGGTATTACCGTGATGAGCGAAGAACTGAGTGTGAATTTGGCAAAGAAAAAAATGCTATGACAGAGACGGAGAAACAGGGCAAGACAGTGGGGTGCCAGAGTGAAAGAAAGGTATGAGGCCAACATGTACTAAACATTTCCCAGCTGAACCGCTGCTGCTTATTTTTGCTGTTTTATCTGCACTTTAGCAAATCCAGACACTCTCCCTAAAATGTAGGATTAAACTCCTCCTATCCCATTTTGTACTTAAAAGAACTCTTACTGACATAATTATTTTGCCTTTTACTTCATATGATATTATAGGTTGAGTTCAGTGTCACCAGTTTTCTTTTTTCAGTAGCTGTTCTAACTACATATTACTACTTGCATTGTAATCTCACAGCAATTTAACTCTACTCCTTCCTGCTTTTTAAAGAAAGCTCAGCAAATTGCCTGACAAAAGAGTAGAGATGTTGAAGCATATATGAACAGCATCACTTAGATGCCTTCAGTACAGTGAAAAAATATAAATACCTCCTGAATGTTTATTCATGTTTTAACACTACAACCACAAACTTTTATGTTGTTTTTTTTATTTTATTTTAAAGACCCAAAAAGTTGTTAATGATAGTGAAGTGGAAGGAAAGTAATACATAAAAATTGCATTGTTTGTGTTTTATTTATTCTGATTCTGCCAAATGAACTATTGTGAAACCAATTGTGTTCACCAGTCAACTAAATAGTAAACAGAACAGACTTGTCTGCAATTATATGACACCAAAAATTAAAAAAAAATAAAAAGTAAAAAAAAAGATGGAAGAGTTCAAATCAAAGCTTTCATTTATTAGAACAACCCAGGTAAAGTCCAGATCTATGTCAAATTGGACTTCAAAAATGATGTTCACAGATGTTATTCATACAAATTGATCAAGCTTCACTTATTTTGCAAACAAATCAGCAAAAAATCTTTGGTGTGTCATACACACACCAAAGAACTTGCAACTACAATTGCATTGAAAACTTATTCTAAAAAGTATTTATCCAGAGAGGACTGAAAATTGCTGCAATCCACACGTCTCCCATTTTTATGCATAAAAATAAACACTCACAACCAACAACAGGTATTATTTTGTATTTGATTGTCATATAAAAGTTTTGGGTTTGTAACCTAAAAAAAGTTGAAAAAGTTTTACACTTCTGCAAAGATACTGCGTACACTTTGCCATCCAAGCTGACTCAACCAATTTAACTTAATCTGCACTCTAAGATGTCAGCAAGTCTTGTATAAAGACAGTGTTATTATCTTTCAAGACCTTGTCAAAGACACTACTACCTATTTGGCATGTCTATACTTCATGTTAATAGAGCTGTAAATGTGCCTGTGGGATCCATGTGAAAAGGTTAAGAGTTTAAGTGTGGCTAAAAGCCGGTATCTTTAACCTCTTGACCATAAAATCTCATTCTGATCAGAGCATCTTCAAAGTGGCATAACTTGTGAGATGTTGCTGTAACATAACATCTATTATTAACCTTAAGTGGGCCAAGGAGGGACACCTAGTACAGCAGAGAGAGGGTCATTGAAGCTCAAGGTTCATTGATGGCTTAGGGACCAAGAGCTTGTGCAGCTGGTCTATATATTAAACTGTGATGGCATAACCTTGTCAAACTTGGCTGTAGAAGTAGAAGGCCTGTGGGCCGTATGATTCTGTTGTGGTGCTAAATTTAAAAAGCTATTAGAAAGTTAGTGATTTGCTGCATTCAAGCTATGTAAGTGCAAATTTATGGAACTTCTCTGTTTGCTTCAAAAAAGACCTGCAGTATAATTGTCACCACAAAACCAAGATCTGTTGTGACAATTACAACGAAGACATTACATACAGCCATGACTTTGTCAACAAACATGAAGCTAGAGTATAAAAGCTATGTGTGAAAATCCATTTCGGAACCTCCCTTTGGAAGCAACAAATTTAGAGTCATTTTCTTTTTTGATTTGTGTCACACATAATCATGTATGTTGCTTTGGAATATACAGTAGTTTTAATTCATCAAGGTTTGTGGGTATTTTTTTATATAATTACATAAGGTCCATGATGTCATATAAATCAGATTGAAATCTGGATTTTCTTTTGAGCTGTTGCAACAGCTACTTCAGACATTACTAAAAATCTCCTGTGAATAATCCTTCTCACTTTAGTTTTATGAAAATTACTTTAAACCCTTCCCAGATTGATGGACAGTGAAAATTGGTTATCTACGGTCATTCTTTGCAGTATGTTAAACGCATCGTCCATATGTTGGGTTTTGTAAACTTATGGTTAGATTTGAATTATTTTATAACCTGGAAAAGATTAGCTTTTTTTTTCTGATGTTCTTTGGCATCAGTGATTGAGGCACTAATGACATACCTCTGTTTTTATTTTACAGTGTTCCTAGAAAACAGATAGGAAGCTTGTAACTGTGCAGTGAAGAAAAATGTCTGTGCTTTTTATGGGAAAATGCACCAAAAACATCACTAATCATATTTTAGCCAGCATTTTTGCATTTTGAAACCTTGACAGTTTAAACACCACAAAGTACTTTGTAGTCTGATTTGTGAAAAGTGTTATGTGACTGCAAAAGCAATAATTAAATGACCTATTTTTGTCAGATTTCACAGCTTTCTTGAAAACCCTGCTGTGTCCTGTCCTCTCCTCTGTTCTTTCCCTTTAAAATGCCTGCTTCCTCTTCTTTTTTAACTCGCACATTGATTCTCTGCTAACTGGTCTGCAGTGGACTTTTAAAGAGCTTGTTGACAGCAACAGACCTCAGCACTCCAGAGGAAACTGGGTGTGCTGTGGTATTGTTGCAACCCGAGAGTTTCAGAGAAGCTCTGCATAATTACTTCGTTGTCTAATTAGTGAGTGTTATGTACAAGCTGTACACAGGCTGATGGGACAGCCTTGCAAGAACAAGATATGTAGAAAGAGAAGCGTCAATGTGTGCTTGTGTGTTTACGTTAATGTTAATGAGTGTGTGCTCAAGGTTGGAGTTCAGCATCTCATTTAGCATCAAGATGAGAGGAACCAAGAGGAGCTGTCTAATCCTCCTGATGTGGCGTCCTGGTCTAATTGGGATATTTACTTGGTAATTAGCAGGTGAGAGAGAGACAGTGGGAATGTAATTGGGAATCTCAGTGACAAGACACAATATCCAGACAGTCGGCTCCTGGGCTCTATCCTTCCTGCAGCCCATTAACTGCACCCTGGGATAGAAGAAGAGAAAAAAAAAGCTGCAAAAGAAGAACTTATGAAAGAGCTGGATGAATAAGAAAAAACACAAGTGCTGCTGTACACAGAAACACAAATAAGGAAAAAAAAAATCTCATCCCACTGAAGTGACATTGTGTCATTTCAAAAGAGGGAATGGCATTTATTATTCCCTCATATTACTGCTTCACAGATAGTCTATTAATCTCTGTCAGTTGGATCATTGTCTCCACATCTGTTGATCAGTGGTACTGAATAAGCAGCATGGCTAACGACTTTGATGGCATGCTGTACCCGTGGGGAGGCTTCACAGTGCAGCCTCTGGATGGTGTGATGTCTGGCCAGGTTCCACCAAGAAACATTTCGGTTCAGTCAAATGAAAGACTTTACCCTTATGATTCTGTGTTTCAAATAAAACCATGGCCCACCAAAAAAGGCTTTGTTTTTCTTCTGGGAGCCATAGTCTGTAGACTATGTGCTCACAGAAGAGAAAATTATCTTTTGATGAATAACTGCATTACTATGTCTCCCCCTTTTTTTCTTTTGTCCTTTCTCAGAAAGTGTCCCAGTACACCATCATTGTGCAAGCCACAGACATGGAGGGAAACCTCAACTTTGGCCTTTCCAACACAGCCACTGCCATCATCACTGTCACGGACATCAACGATAACCCTCCCATGCTGACCTCAAGAACTGTAAGTTATTACAAATATGGAAGTGTGGAGAAGGTAACTGTTTAGAGAATGAGAGGGTCTGGGTTCAAAGAGGATGGTGAAAATGAAAAGAAGGCTGGAGGGAAAGTCCTGAGAGAAGAATGTGTAGCTATAGGAGAAATGAAAAGCAAAAAGAAGTAGCAGTTAAAAGAGTAAGGAAGAAATGAAATTCAATTTTGGCTCAATTGTATTGATACACTAACATTCCACACTGATTTTAAGGCTCAATGCAAAGAAAGAAACTCAATTCCCTTTGAATCAGAACTTTCAACAACATGGACAACAGTTCCAACAATATTGTGTGGCTATAAAACATAATTTACAGCCACACTTTTAAAATACAGAGAATGCCTACTTGTTTTCCTGTAAAGAACACTTAACACATGAGCAACCATGATCTATATTATTGACTTCAGTCTGCAAGAATACTTGATCCTGCAAATGGTTAATGATTGTTGTCATCATAAGGATATTTAGAATGATCATTGCATTACACTGGGTCATTACTGGGAGCAGGGTAAAAATTAAAAGTCCAATGTAATGTATTTTATGTAATGTATTAAATCACTAGAGAGGCAAGACATTTCCCTTTTGGCTGAGTCTTACATCAAGTGTGTCACTTGTAGTGTACGTTACAAGACGGCTAAAAGCAGAGTCAGTTTCCTGCACTTCTAATTAATTATAAACAGTCTTGGTAAATGTCAAAATTTCTCTTTTGCAGTATTCTCTTAATACTGCAAAATTATTCATACCACTTGAATATATTCATGTGTAGCACTTGAACATATTCATAAGTTCAAGTTCTACAGTCACAACCTTAAATGTATGTTATTGGGATTTTACGTGAAGACCAACACAAAGTATATTGAAATTTTAAAGTGGAAGGAATGAGTGTCACGACCCAGCTCGTGAGGTTCTGACAAAATAGGGAAACACAAGGCAAATTAATAAGTGATTATTACACTAACATATGTTTTGCAAAAATGAATAGACCAAACTATTGGCAGAATGCCAACCCAAAACAAACTGATACAATAACTAACACAAACCCTAACTAATTCAAGAAAAGCAAAACCTGTTAACAAAACATCAAACCCAACATAAATATCAGGACTACCAGGCAAGCTTGAGCTGTAACTGATGTGAGGAGCAGCTGGTTTTAAATAGGCTGGGAAGACTGGCTCAGGTGCTCCTGATTTCTCTGCCTGCTCTCAGGCAGAGAAATCCAATCCACAGCCACTTTACCTGAGAAACAGAGCAGGTAATATAAAGCAGTTGGAGAACATTACAATGAACCAAACTCAGGACATTTCAGTCTATCATCCAGAATTAAAAGGAGAATGGTACAGTTGCAGGACTAATGGACTAGGCTCATTTATCAGAGAACTTGGGGGAGCTGTATAGGTCCACTGCCCTGGCTGAAGAATATGTTGACAAGACAACAATTATTCACATAAGATACCCCAAATAAGTCATGTATACAATTTCCTTCAAGCCAAACAGGGGCCACAGCATGCCAAAGAATGCTGTGGCATTAAAATGGCCCTAAAGCATATCAAGTATTTAAAGGCTCATAATTGCAATAACTGCACACTGTACATGGTCCTACAAAACATTGACTTATGGGGCTGGATACAAATGCACTCCATACTTCTCAGTTTTAGTTTAAAAACAAAAAATATGACAACCCTAAATAAATTCAATCAAATTTTGAGTTTAAGATGACAAGTATGGCTAAGCTCAATCAATGTAAATACATTGGAAGGCATGGTCTCATTCATCTTGTTTCCAAATAATTCTGAGCAAAGCACTCAACTGTTTGTAAGGCAGGCAAGTCGTTTGGTTTGCCTAATGACTGCTGAGACTGCTACACCCAACTCTTAACAGCACTGTGTGGGATTAAGAACTAGATGGAAGAATGGGTGGACGAAAAGCCCTTTGCTCTCCGACTCCCGAAGCAGATATTAATACTTTGGCAACAATGTGCTCAGCCTTTCAGTTGGTAGGAAAGCAGTTAGCATTAGTATTTGCTCTGGGGACTATTAGGACTCTTACAATGTTCAGCTAGCACCGACGTCAAGCATGTGTCAGCTACAAACCTTGTCAGAGAGGTGCTACATCACACAGAAACATGCAGAGAAACAAGCAGGGAAAAGATGAAGAAAGAAAATCTAGAAAATAAATGTGTATATGTTTAAATGTACTGATGAGCAGACCACATATTAGACTCCAAAAAGAAAAAAAAGAAAAGGGAGAATGACAAGGAGACAAGGAAGAATGAGGGAGTACTTTGTCACTCAAGCAATTTTCTACAGTAGCAGTGATGAAGTGCAGACAGGCCTTGTTGTAAATCAGTAGCCTTCCCTGACTCCTTTTTCTGCATTAACATTCCCTACTGATGGTGGTGTATTGATGATGCAGGGCAATAACAGATTGATATCCTCTAACTGGATTCCACCTAGTTTAAGTGCATTTCCATCTGCGTCACATGAGGAAGTTAATATTATCAGGAATATTGATGATAAACTTTAGTAGAGGTTTAGGATTCACGATGAGGAAAGCACTTTCACCCACTCCCCTCATAAATCATCCATTTTAGTAGGGGGAGATAACATGAAAAGCCATTTTGTTGAGATTGCAGGCCATTATGCAAATATTTAGTTTTAGCAATAAACCCCATAGATCTTTCAGCATGTCCCAGAAATATAAAGTTTGGGGAATTTGTCTTTAATGTTGATGATTAATATTTCATCATGCCTATCAGAGGCTGGCCTATTTTTCAAGTAGTCACAGAGTTTGTGTATGTGTGCAGATGCGAAGCCTCTGGGTGTTTATTGCATTACGTCTCTAATACAGATAGATTTGATAAAATGAATCAAATTGTTTATACCTTTTGTGTTTACTCCATTGCTGCTATGTTTTCATATGGCATTGTTGATAAGTGCAGGGATGCACAATCATACTAGTTTGTGCAGGACTCTCTACCCTGGTTTCTTGGCCTCCTACCTGTGCTGCCCTTACAAAGTTCACATGATGAAGCTCCCTATCACTTTTCGCCTCTCCTTCTGCCTTACTCTCCCCCTTGTAGTTTTCTCATGGCCAAAGTAGTGACAGAAGAGTAAGGGTGCTGGCAAGAGGTATTATGTCAAGTGTTGAGAGAAAGCCAGCAGTGCTCATTGCCAATCACAATCAAAGGGATCCACCCTTATTCCCTCATGTCCAACACTTGGAGTTAAGATTTGCTATCACTTAGAAGAAAAGCTGCCTAATTAGATGTTTGCGTCTCTGCCTTAAGGTAGTCTTATTACAATTCTACTCTGAAAAACCACAGACCCATGTACTCTTCTAGAATTATAAGGAAATTTTTATTAAACACTCGCTAATAGAGAATTTAACCAGAACCACCTTCACAGTTATTTGCACCTCTAGTAAAGACATAGAGAGCCTTAAGATGAATAAATCTTGTATTGCAGAAGCATATGTCCGTTTTTGCAAAAATAAAAAAGCCCTGTAGGAAATAATTTTGTTGTTGACAGAATCACCATTTTAACACATATTGGCTTGCCTCTCCATACCTATAAAACAAATACAACTGAAGACTGTTTTTAAAGTGTTTTGAAGCTCTTAATTAGTTACCCAATACTTCCTATTTTTTTCCTGTGGAATACATACAATATGACATGGGGAATATTTCTGTTGACCAGATAGCTAGATGGAAAAGATGTCATTCTCACCATTGCAAATAATAAGAAGGGTAGCAAAAGGAAAACAAATATATGTAAAAAAAATACTGCAGCTGAAGTGTGGTTCTGGAATCAGGAAGTCTCCAGAGCAACAATAGACTATGTAGTTTTCTGCCTATAGGATTTTAACTTTAAATTTTCAAACATTATCATGTTATAACATGGTAATTATATCGTATGAACAATATAATTATTGTATCTCGTTGTGTCACATTTATACAATATAATCATCATATGTATGCAATATAATTATCACATTTGTACAATACAATTGTCACATTTATGCAATATATTGTTTGTACAATAAATTATCACATTTGTAAAATAACAAATATATTATCATGTTCATACAATATGTTATTATGTTTGTACAATATAATTATAATGATATAACGTGATAGTGCTCAAAAAATTAGTTTCCTCCTTGAGAGCAACACGCTTCTGTACCTTTCAGTTCCCCCCCCCCAAAAAAAAACTTGTAACTGCAGTGTTGCTAATCAGAATGTGGTGAATCCTTTAAAGGCTTTGATCATAACTGGTTAACACGTGCCCTTAGTTTTTACTAAGGGCACGTTACTCAGAAACAAGATGTTGAAGGATTCCTAAGAGAACCTCTGAGCTTCCTCTGAAGTTTATTTTACTGAATTGGTTTTGGGGAGTCCCTGAACCAAACTACAGCAATAAATCACACAAGCACACACAACAAATGCTCAGACAATAACATACGACAGCCTGCCTACTTAGCCAAACCAGACAGTGCATCAAGACCACCCGGACTTGTCTGTTGTCTTAAGAATGTCATTGAGTCTCTGAACAGCTCTCCTGACGCAGCCCTCTAATCTGCCCGGTGCTGTCGGCTGTTTGCTGGTTGATGTGAGCGTCACCAAGCAGGGTATTATGGTCTGTTGGAGTGTTTGGTCTGTGGCTTTGCTCTTTGATATCCTTCACCCACATAAGCGGCTCAGTAGCTCATCCATGCCTGTTACCCGTGGTGACATGGTAACTGTGTGGTGCTACACGCCAGTTACCTCCAGATGAGTTGAAAACACAACATGACCTCGTGTGTCTGGGTTTGTCAAGTTGTTTACATAGGTGGGTCTGTGGTCAACTTGTGTTTTGCAGACTTCTTGTAGCAACAGCGTCAATTATTCCCTGAGTTTGTTCAAAACAAACAAGAATCCCCATCATAACCGGCACATGACAGACAGCGGCTCGCTGCTCATCAGGCTTATCAGGACAAAGCACATGTATTTGTAAAGCATGGGGACGACCAAAAACTACTTAGACACACTCAAACAGATGTTTCAAGCCTCCCGGCTAATAGCTATTTTCCTTTGCAAACATTTCCCCTCCTTGTCATTCTGGATTTCAAAGGAATTAAATATTATTGTTCATCAAAGAATACCAAAAAAAAAACATTAAAAGTAAAACTATGTCCCTATTTGCATCTACTTGCTAGTGTATAAGCTGTGCTTTCTCCTTGCTTGTGGAAGTGAGATAAATTACTTTAACTAAAAGACTCGAAAGGATTATGTTCTATAAAGGGGCTCAATGGATACAAAAGGAATACAAGACCAGTAAAAGTAACTTTGTTTCAGAGAGATGTAGCTTCCCATTTTTCTCTGCTTCTTACAGTTTTCTGGCGAGGTCCCAGAGAACACAGTGGATGTTACGGTGGCTAATCTGACTGTAATAGATGCTGACCAGCCTCATTCTCCTAACTGGAACGCCGTTTACAGGATCATCAGTGGGGACCCAACTGGGCACTTTACCATCCGCACTGATCCCATTTCCAACGACGGCATGGTCACCGTGGTGAAGGTAACGTACTATGTTTAAGTGAAATTCTAAACTTTATGGCATTTCTGAGGTTATTATAGTGGGAAGTACCAGCTTTCCTTCTATGCAGAATATCAGATTCCCCTGGATTTAGGTACAAACTATTATAATAGGCGACAGAGTTAAATGAGGACAGGTGGAGGTCTTTGCCTTTCACATGCCCCTTTGTGTCCAAAAGAAGGATTGGAGGCTAATGTGCCCTTCAGAAACAGCTCATGCACTCAAACACACACTTTAATGCGGTGGCTGGTGAGGCCACTGCAGCAAATTAGATATTGATTTCTCAATTACAATGGCAATGGTTTTATACACTCATAATGTTCTCACTACCATGGTAAATGACAGTAACAACAAAGCCATGTCTTGTTACAACTTGCTATGTTAGCGACAAGACCACTCAGAGCAAAGCTGACCTCATAGTTTAAGGCCCCAGCTACGTTACTTCAATTGTGTTTTTTTGTTTTTTTCAAATAGCTATTGTTTTCTTCATGTTTGACTCTAATCCCTATGCCCCACCAGCACAATTTTTAAAATGTAAAGTACTTTTACACTGAACAGATATTCTTTAAAGAAGTATCAGGTGCATGAGGCTTTTATTTTTTAGCACTCAAAGACCACATTTCTACATATTGATCATCTTTATATATGGATTTATGGATTTATAACCATAAATCCCACAATATATAAAGATTCATACAGATTCTTTAAAATTGAAATCCTAGAGTAAAGGTTATTTGTGCAACCTTTACTCTTTTGTAATAAATAAATAAATGGATTTAAAATTCAAATTTCACAATACTTGTCTGTATTGTTACAGTCGTATCCACGTTTTCTATTATTTTAAATATACACTTGTTTCTGCTTCTTTAATGCAGTGTTGAATAAAAAGTATTAGTGATTTAGACATCAGAGTTATGAGTTAACATTTTCAATCCGGTCTTTTGAATCTCTAAGAATAGACCCTGTTGAAGTTTTTAACCCATTTTTGGGTTTGAAAACTTAATATGGAATGCTTGATTAAATCAGTCAGTCTTAAATTAGTATTCTATTATACTAAAGTAACCCAGGATTGAATTAGTCTACATTTGACTCATGAGTAGCTTTGCAAACTAAATTAAATTTGTTTTTCACGCTGCAGTCAGTAGTGTATGGAAAAAAGTCAGCAATCTAGCATTATGATTACTTTTCCATTTGTAAATGTTTCTACTACATTAGAAGTGCTTAGTGGCCTTCAACTTCAAGAACTGCATTTATATACTTGCATGTATCTGTATGTATTTGTGATACTTATCCTCATAAGGCTTGATGTAAGTGCTTCTATCATGTTGCAAATGTTTTACAGATAATACTATTATAGTACAGTGACCTTCTGGAGCCAAGGATGTTTTCAGCATCTATCTGACTTCTGCAAATCACATCTCACAATAATGTTAACAAATAGCACTAACATGCCATTATAATTCCCTCTGCAGCCTGAGCAATGAGCACTGGTGTTTTGCTTCTCTTCATTATCTCTAGATGACTGACTTTAATAATCCATTCCTCTCACTCCCTGTGAAATTCAGCAGGCAGCTGGGTAGCCGTAAGCTTGCACTGAGACCCATGGGAGGTTATCAGGAAATCATAAAATAAGAGACAAGCCACCCCCTGAGAGGAAATAAGCAATACACTGTCTCGACAAATAAACAGAGGACCTTCAGCTCACACAGAGACAAAAAAGTGAACCCAAGCATTCATGTTGGACAACTTGTGAAAGATGAAATGTAAAAACCACATAAAGGCTTTGCACTGTTGCAGTTTTCTCTCTCTTTTTTTTTTCTTTTTTTTACCAAGGTATCTAGGGAGACAAATGGAATCATGCTAACACTCAGGTAGGCATCAGTCTACCACAAGGACCTTGAGCTTCTGTGTAAACAAGGCGTTAGGTCTTAACCAGAACATGTCACGCACTTATGCTGCTCTCTGGAGTATTTCAAGAGACTAATTCTTATTTTGTCACATGGTAATGAAGTCCGTAGACAAACAGACTCACATGGAAAATGCACAAACAGATCCACTTGCTTTGAATGAGTCATTAAGATATGTAAATCATAGATAATGTTAACACACAAGATGACAGAGGGAAGAGAAGGCGAGGATAAAAGTGTGGGTGAGGTAGATTTCCCGGGATTGAGAAACGCGGCCCACTGTGAGCTTTAGATCACATAGAGCTGAGGTAGGGCAGAGGTGAGGAACCCACAGGGTGGGAATTTGGAGTCCGGCCGGGCAAATTATGTAAAAAGGAAGGAGAGAAATGGGTAAAGTGGTGCAGAGGAGAGGCAAGACAGGATGTCTCATAGGCAAAAGATGGAAGCCATGTTATTGACCTCTCATCCCTGTGGTTTCCCTCAGGCTGTGTGAGTCTGCGTGAATGTGTGTGTTTTACTTTAGGCTTCAGCTATACTCCAGACCTCCCGATGCTCCAAAAGACCACAGGCTTTAGATCAAAGAGCCACAAGCGTGGTTTGCCTTTAAATGGGCTCCCAGTGCTCTATGCGAATACACACGTCTTTGCTTACATTAACTAAAATCTACATGCACATGCAAGCATGGGCAAAATATTGCAACAAGTAGCACATATGAAAACAGTCCTACCACTGTGCTGGGGTCAACAAATCATTTTGATTAATGATGTTTTTTATATTCACTCTGATAACAGTGAAGCAATGCAACGTGAGGATGTGCTCAGAGTCTTTAACTTCACCATCAAGCACAAGCTTTGCAGCCGTGATCATCATCACACTGTTAAATGTGCAGCACTTACAGAAGGCATATTGGTTCTGTTTTATCATTTAATTTGTTTTGTGTCATTTGAACCTTGTCTTGTTGCCTCCATTAGGAAAAAAAAATCTAGATGCCTTGAAGCCATAGCAACAGCACATGGAGTTAGAGCATTGTTTTTATGTATGTTTACTGTTTTGTGGCAGAACTATTTGACATGCTAAAGCTGTTCAATTATCTTATCAATCAGACAGACAATGACAGAAAGAAAAATGTTGATCAGGGTTTTTATTTTAAAACGAGCATGATTACAGTAAACACACAAGTGACTACTTAAAATTTTGTTACAAAGTCTTTGTATTCAGAGGAAGGACTGTAATACAATAAATAATAGGAATAAGTGGAAAACAATCATGGAAATAGTTTTTCTTTATTGTGGAACTACACTTAAAGAAATGTGCTTTTCTTTTTGTCTTTTATACCTTCCTTTAAACTTGCAGTGCAATTTAAAAAGAAATATTTTCTCGCTTACACATTTCTTCCAGGTTTCTTTTTTTCATATATAAATGTTTCATCTCATCAAACTGATTTTATATCAAAGATTAACTGAGCAAATACAAAACACAGTTTTTAAAATGTTATTTCATTCATGAAGGGAAGAAAATGTCCAAAGCAACATGACTCAATGTATGAAAGCAATTTCCCCTTTATCCCTAATATACAGTAATTTTTTTCCCTCTTGGTGGCAAGAACAACACAAATGACACAAAGCCATCTTTAAACACAGAAAGTGATAGAACAAATATCAAGGATCCACAATAAACTATCAATGAAAGTCCAAATTAAAGGCTGTTCTTTCAGTAAATATGTAGTCATATTAAATACTGTCCAACACAAAATGGGTAAAGGTGACAGACTTCACAAGTTCACAAGGTTAAGGAGGGCAATAGAGCAAAGTAACATGCATTCAAAGAAATGTAAGAGAAGCCTGAGTGGATCAAAGTAAACACATCTTTCTCTTTTTTGTACATAAGTAATTTTTTCATTTTGTTCTCCAGCCAGTCGATTTCGAGATGAACCGGTCCTTCATGCTGACAGTGGTTGTGTCAAACCAGGCCCACCTGGCCAGCGGCATCCAGTCTTCACTCCAGTCGACTACTGGAGTCACCATATCTGTGAAGGACGTCAACGAGCCCCCTTACTTCCCCACCAACCCCAAACAGATCCGATTCGAGGAAGGCGTTCCTACTGGCACCAGCCTGACCACTTTTTCAGCCTCAGATCCTGACAGACTCCAGATGCAACAGATAATCAGGTACCGCATGCACACTGTAATATGTCATTGTTTGTTTTCTATCTTGGTGGAGCTCATTCTGACCTGTCTTAGTTTTTAGTCTTGTTTACTGTTCTCCGAATACAAGCCACATGGAAATAACTCTGTTGACATGCATTTACCTAAAAAAACCTCTGGGAGAAGCAGTTTGCCAGTAGTAGTAGTAGTCAAAAAGCAACTACATCACTGTGTGTTGGCTGCACCCACCTCTCAAAAACCCTTTTAATAAATGTTTAGGAGACTTTGTGTGGCATAAGCACATACATAGATGCACCGCAAGAGAAAAAGAACTGAGCAGATGGAATGAAGAGGAGGAGGTAAAGAGAACAGCTGGCTCAAACTCAAGCACCTGACACCATTACGGCCACCTGCAGTGTTCTTTGTCTGCGCTCAGCTTCTCTGATTTTAAACATGAGCCAACCTTTAAACATCCAGCAGACCTTACAATTTGCAAAGTCCAGCTGTCATCTTGACGGTGTGGCTAACTGCGCTGTGTCCCTTGAGAAAAAGGTGATCTATTAATAACACTCTATAATGATGAAGAGCTTCATATTGTGATGCAACTGCAAAAGCCCACATTTTCTTATGCGCATGTAGATTACAGAAAGCGTATTGGCATAATTTATAATAGCAACTGAGAAATATGCAATTGAGACGATAACACGGATGTTCGGTTTGGGATTAATGCCACCTCATGCTATGCAGCTCCTGTTTTCAAATTTTCTTTGGGGGGAACATATCTAAACAAATTTCCCAGTTAATTTCACAGCAGATGAGAGTAAATTGGGTGTACATTATAATTTAGAAAGATGCTAAAGCCACCAGCTGGGCCGTCTCCCCCTCTGTTTGACTTTTTCTTCCTTTCCTTCTCTCTCTTATTTTTGCTCCCTTTTTAAATGACTTTCAAGTAATTGATTTTGTATATTTTCTTTTTCTGAAGCATCGAACTGCATCAATTTAAAATCAATTTAGCTTTTTAGAAATGCTAAAAAGCATTTCTAATATTTTATCACTTTAAAATAAAACAAATGCCCTTTGACTTTTTTCTATACAGAAGAAAAACATGGGCTTGAGGGGACAAGCTGAATTCACCTGGACAGTATCACCATCAATCCCACTGCTTTACACCATTTCCATTCTCTGTTGTTGGGATATCAGTCATCTGTATTGTTTTGAGGAAGTGGGTTTATTACCTCTAATCCACTGAAAGTGAGCATAATGTCTGCTAAACTGAGTGCAAATACTCACAAACCGTGGGTTCACCATCACAATTTTCAAATGGGCTTATTCAAACTCCTTAGCAAGATATTTTGTATTCTTGGTCCATTTGTTAAATGAATTATCGTAAAGTAGTGTATCAAAAGTCATGTTTAAAATGAGATTTGAGTTTTTTTGCTTTGTTTTACTGTTTTTTTAAATGCTTTACATGTGATATTTTGTGGAACAGGTAATTCACTGTCATATCATCAATGCCAAGCAGAAACCTTGTATCTTCAATCGTGAACCTTTTCAGAAAACTGTATGTTATTTTAAAGCAATTGGGTTTTAAACATGTCTAAATCTAAGGAGGTGTTGATGCTAAACAACATTGAAAATGTTCCTTATTTTCTATTTTGACAAACAGGTTTTGTTCATTTTAAGATTCTCATTTCAGTGGGATATTATCCAGCTGACTTTTGATTGCTCTAAGTATTTTATATGTTAAACTGGGGATGAGAAAATCCTTTCCAGACTCTTTACAAAGTATGGAAAATTCATTCTGAGCCAATAGAAGATATTAAAGTAGTTAGTAACTTCAGTGTCATTGGAAACTTCTGATTAGCTCATCATGGCATTATCATGATTGTTCATGTAGCTTTTGACTTAATTCATCAGATGAAATTACATAATGATGTAAACTGGATTGAGTACAGTGAGAAAAATGTTCAATGTCAAGGAGTCATGAAATCTCTTTAGAGAGATCATGCGATGTTGTTACACCTCTTGTGACCTATAAACATACACATGCATGCAATATAACAAAAATGAAACACCATAACGTTTTTCCCTGACAGTTAGATAACTAAAAGGAAACTTCAGGAAGATCTGAAAGTTTAAATTAAGCTGAAAACAGCTCGGGGACTGCGAGGAGCAAAGAGTGGCAGGCAGAAACAAGCCGTGGATAGTGAGCTGACTTCGGGTCAAGGTTTGAACTTGACAGGTGCTTATCAAAGAAAAGAAAGACTGAAGTGTCCCGTTGTGGTTAGGCCAGTGAGAGAAAGAGTAAGGGACAGCGAGGCATCATGTATCACCTGTCATACACCCAACCAGTAAGGTCGAGATATGGGACTGGAGACACTGGCATAAATGATTACCCAAACCGCCTTGGCTAAGCTCGAGACATGCATTTTTCATCCTCAGGGTCGGGGGTTTGAAAAATAAATGTCATACCTCTCCCTGCTGCTTGCTAAGATCACTAACCTGCCAGGCCTAATCATACATCCAGCTGTACTCACACACCTCAAATTTTATTTGTATAGCACATTTCAGCAGCAAGGCATATCAAAGTGCTTTACATCATTACAAACACAGAAACACAATGCAATATAGAATCAATAATCAAAACACAGCATTAAGTCAAGTTCCATCCATAAATTTGTAATTGATTACATTTCAAATACAATTCTAAACAGGTGGGTTTTTAGTTGAGATTTAAAAGAAGTCAGTGTTTCAGCTGTTTTACAGTTTTCTGGAAGTTTGTTCCAAATTTGTGGTGCATAGATGCTGAAAGCTGCTTCTCCTCGTTTGGTTCTGGTTCTGGGGATGCAGAGCAGACCAGAACCGGAAGACCTGAGAGGTCTGGAAGGTTCATACAACAACAGCAGATCTTTAATTAACAGAATACTGACTATCTTAAATTCCAGGAAAATTCTACCAGTCAAGTTATTTTCTGTATTAATGCTGACTGGTCATCTATGCAGAGAATTTACCACTTTGCTTTTTTTTTTTTTTTTTCTTTTACACTGCCTTGTTTTGTGAGGACTGCTTATCCAACTTAGTCTTGGGTTTAGCAAAATTCACATGGCTTATGACTGAATTGTGTTTTTTTTTATAATCAGAAGGCTCACTCCCATTTTTTCATATGCCTAGAACAGAATGGATTGTCTTTGTTGTTCAGAAAATGAAGCTTTTCGGGATTTTAGCTCCGTGCTTAACATGAAAGATACTAATATAGTTTCCGTTATGCACTTTCGATTTAAGACTTTAAATGTTTCATTTTACGCAAAAGTTATTTCTAACAACTAAAATAATGTCTCTGTTACCCATCTGCATGTCTTTTTGCTAAGCATGACTGATGAACATCTTACATCTTATGTCTGTTAATTGACATTAATACAAACAGAAAAGTAAATGCAGCAGTTGTTGGTTTGAGGCTTTTGAAGCTATTCCAGACTTGACAGTTATAACGTCTTGCAGCATGTCATGTCTTGACAGAAATCATGCTTACCAGACTTCAGGTTGTTGAAAAAATTTGACTTTGACTGTTTAACTCATATGAAAATGTTTACCCGCTGTCTTCATCAAAGCAATCCATTTA
The DNA here is from genome assembly GCF_001444195.1 of Xiphophorus couchianus. Lineage (NCBI taxonomy): Eukaryota > Metazoa > Chordata > Actinopteri > Cyprinodontiformes > Poeciliidae > Xiphophorus > Xiphophorus couchianus. The sequence continues at coordinate 21,254,760 of NC_040228.1, read as the reverse complement.
TTTTTATTTTTTTTCTTTAAGTGTAAGAAGAGCACATGCTAACTTACAGAACCCTCTACTGTTATTGGCCTCCCTGGTGTGCAAAGCCATTTCAAAAATTCACTTTTTTGGAGTAGCATATTCTTAGTTAAAAAACAACAAACATGATAAATCAATCTTGTTATTTGAATCAATTTATTCAGCGATAACAAAATTAAACAAATGATGGAAAAGAAACGGCTTCATCAGTGCGACACCTTTTTGTATATATTCCACAAAGTGTTTTTAAAGTTGAATTTAATCAGTCAAATTAAACTTTAATCAGTCAAGTTTAATTTGACTGATTAAACTTTAGCTTTAATCAGCTACATAATTTTTAAAGTTTAATCAATAATACCTTTATAACAAATTTATGTCAGATCATAATTTCTTGGTTAATGTCAAGTTGTCCTAGCAAAGACATTTTGAATAATGTCAATTCTGTATTAAAAGTGCCATGATTTACCGAATGACACTTTATGATAACAGTCATAAATATTCATGAAGACTTACTCATGTTCATGACAGGCGCTATGTCATGTTTATGATGGTGTCATGACTGTCTTATTCACAACCAGTCAAATAAAGTGTTACCGAATATCCAGTGACTTTACTGTCTTTTGCACCTTATTCCTTTAGTATGCAAAGCTATGACGTCTTTCTCTAAACCTTTATATAAGCCAAGATAATGGCTTATATTATCTTTTCATGCAATGAAACATTATTTTCAACAGTTCAGATGTTGGAACTGTTCTATCTTAAGCACACATGATGCAACTAACGAACCTTTTGATTGCTTGCATCAGGTGATCTTTAGCATATGTGTCCTCTTATGAGGAATTGTATTTTGGGAGCTGAATAATTCTTTGACTTCAATTGTCATTGAAAGTAGAATTTAGTTTTACATTTTGATAATAGACTTCTTAGATTAGTTCAACAGTATTTAATTAGTTAAACTGTTCTTCTGTCATTTGTTTATTGCAAAAAATGGAATAGTAATTTTTAAAAAAAGTATTTGCATTGGAATTAAATAATTTAAAGTGCCGCAGGTATCAAATCAGTCCTAAATGTAACAATTGAATTTGATCATACAGTGATGCATGTATTTCTAAAACTCTTCTGCTCTGTGTCTTTTTCCTCCCACCTATTTCAACTCACCATCTTTTCATTTCCTTCACCCTCTCTTCCACTCCTCCCAACTTACAGTTATATCTGAGTTCACTGAGTTCCTGATGATGGTTTTACAATCTGTGGGTCTAGGCCAGACTACCTTGTGTAACTGCGGCTGTTTAAAGTGTGGGAATGTCACCAGCATGATCCCCTTCTCTGCAATTCACTGCTCCTGGGATCGTGCCCACTGCCTGCTGGGAAAATCCCACCGCCCTCTCTGCGGGGGAGAAATTTTACTCTCTGCCTTACACCCTGGTCATTACTACCTGCTGCCACCCATCCTTCTAGAGTTTTTTTCTCTCTCCATTTAAGCAGAATCATATCCATGTGTATTTTTTATGACAAATAAAAAGCAGGTTTTGCACTAAAGTGCAGTTTAGTAAACATAGAAGCAAAAAGAAAGTCAAATCCATTTCAGTACGGATACATTTAAAACCTGACAGATATATGGAATAAAAAGTAGTCCATCTGGCCTAGCTGACTTCTAGTAAATGAAATCACAGTGATGCAGAAACCTTGTTGTGTGAAGTCAAGGTGTCACATGTTCACAGATGATGCTTTTACATGTGAAAGTGAGATTGCGGCTAAGAGAGGTTGCAGATGGTGAACTCTGTATCACAGCGCGAACGAGGCAAGGTTGACAGGATACACACAGGGATAAGAAAATGTATGAATACCAACTACGGCTAGATGAGGTGAGGCGACATGAGTTGAGGGGGGGATCAGATATAACTGAAAGCATAGAAAAGGCTGAAAGCAACAAAAGCTTGAGAAACCAGAACAGTGAGATCAGAGCGAAGATTGGGATTCAATCCCATAGATGATCCCTTGTTCCTATTCCACTCTTATCCCAGAGGACTGCTGCCACCTGCTACCACATCGACTTTCCTGTTCATTGATCAGTACCAGGAGCCCATCATTGAGTCTCTACTGCTCCTTCATGCACATCTGCAAACATGAAAGAGCTAAATATGCATGTGTACTACCCAGTTCGACAGCTTAATCGCATCCCACATTAAATCAAACTCTTCCTAGAAAAACGTGCTACCTTTAACAAACACACACACAGTTGCAGCAGTGCTTAAGCAGGGCAGCAATTGACATTACTGCCTGGTACTCGCAAGCGAAAAAATGAGGTGAAATTGACTGTAGGCTTCAGGCTCTGAGAAAGAAGTCAATGAAGAATTAAATGCTGTGAAGGGCAGGCTGTTGCGATTTTTGTGCAGATGTGTATTAGGAGGTAATCTATTTATTCACAGACACAAGAGGAAAGACATGATTGCTTATAGATGCAGAACCGCCAACGCTAACTTCTCCTTCGATCTTTCCACGTGTGTTTAGGTATTCAAAGCTGAACGATCCCGCAAACTGGCTGTCTATTAACAGAACCAGCGGTCAGATTGTAACAACTGGAATGCTTGACCGGGAGTCCGTCTACGTAAAAAACAACATATACGAAGCTACTTTTCTGGCTACAGACAATGGTAAGAAGCAATTTTTTCTCCTCTTTGTTTGCACTTTATAGTTTATTAATGCAGCAACGGCTAATTTACTACCAAGAGAAAACAATTGCTGTCCTTTGTCTTTTGCTGCCTTTTCTCACAAAATATAAATATCCCAAAATAGATGGAAATTAAAATGCATCTATCAAGATAATTGTCTTCTATGGATGGAGCTTAGAATCTTGAACTTTCAAATTTCCAATGATTTATAGGTTCAAACACGTGAGTGTCTTCTAAAAAAATCCCTCTGTATCAGAATGTAAATCAAATTTGAACTTTTTTTGTCTGAATTTAAAAGCATAAATGGGGATGTAGAATCTGAGAACTGCAGAACAGAGCTAAACTCAAAGAAAATCCTGTATTCACACAGCTGGCCACACTGCTGATCCTCTTCTCTCTTTGTGTTTTATCTTCAGTCCAGACCTGACTTCTCCCTCTATTTTCTGTCATTTCTGTTGCATGTGTTATTTGTTCTGCCTCAAAGTTGAAACTTAAGCCTAACCAAGCACAAACTCAATCACAGCAAACAAATAAGTTCCACTTTACTCAACTGGAATTGAGTGGGGGGGGGTTCTCTTCAAGTAGGAAATGCCTTTTTCCCCTTTCCAAATTGCCTTATCAGTGACACACAGCTCTCTGCTGTGTTTACTTTAAGTTGAACCAGCCTAAAAACTTAGTAGTATTTCTAAGTGTTTGCATCTGTGAATGCTCTCATGTGCAGCTCTTTTATGTGTGCATGTGTGTTTCTGTGCAGTCAATTGCAATGATTGAAAATATCAATATATGTGCAGCTGACTGTGAGGTTGAGAAGCTGACATCCTCTTACTGCGTTAAATATCCTTCTTTTCTTGGCCTAATTTATGATGGATGGATGGATGGATGGATGGATGGATGGATGGATGGATGGATGGATGGGTGGACTCTGAAAAATGCAAGCGTGACAAATAAGCAACAACATAACAAATCTGTGAGGAGGCAAATGCTTTCTCTAGATCTGACTTTGTAGGTGTTGCAATAACATAAGAGAGATTATGGTAAAAATGCTGTGAAATGGTAAGAATATTAGAGAGGGACAGTGAAGAGGTGTTGACAGCGTGGTGAGAAGCACACTTCCAGTTTCCCCCTTGCTGTCCACCCCTTTGGTAAATTCCTGTATAGTATTATACATGTGGATGTGTTCATCACAGAACATATGGTCAGCTCTTAGATGCCTTTTCTCCACTCCTGACATCTTGAAAAAGAGAGTTAAGACAAATCCTTTTGAGAAATTTACACAAACATAATTATTTATTTAGCTGGTTAAAGCCCACTTAATTCTCCTATCAGCTGTGGCAAGCTGCTTCCACATGTCTCCCATACATGGGTGGGATTAGCAGTACCACAAAATGAGGAAAAAGTCTGGGATTTCTGTTCTTATAGCCATGAGTGTGGAAGTCTGTGTGTGTGAAACATGCTTCTGAATTTATGTTCATGTGTAATGAAAATTGTGACGTCGGTTTTGTTCGGATGCCTAAAAATATTTCTAAATAGTCAAAAAAAGAGAGCAGTAAATATTCCTCATGCACAATCTTTTAGTGTAAGTCAAATAAATAGACAATGACATGTATGAGAATCAACCCTTGAAAATGATTTTTGTATTAATGGAATTTTTAGGATTAACTTAGCTTTGCTCAATTTTCTGCTTTTGTTTTGACATTTTCTCTGAATTTTAAAATCTAATTTGTGACATATAATAAAGTATCTATCCTGGCTAATGTGGCAAATACTGCTAAAGATTTTATGAAGCTGCAACATCTCATCTTGGCAGAAGTTACAAACTTTGCAGCAAAAAGCCCAGCTTTTAAAACTGGTTAACTTGAAGTTAAAAGAGAACCAATTGTAGTAAAACTCACCCATTTGCCAGATTATTTTGGCTGCCAAGTAGGGCTCTACTATTTACTCTAGTAAATAAAATCTTCTCTTCTGTTTTGGTGTGTTTTTTAATAATCAGAAGCTATTCTAGCATGATTTTCAGGTACACATGCAAAACCTAATCTAGACTCTTCAAAGTGAATATTGTTCTAAGACTTTTCATTGAACACCAGTTGCTCTGTAGGTTCCCTCACTGTTGCAAAGCTGATAACAGAGTTCTCCTACAGCCATTAGATTGTATTCAAATACAAGATCACGGTTTTGAATTATATTAGAAATTTTCTATTCCATTCTTAATAAAATAATAAATAATAAAATTCAGTATAGACCAAAACAGTTATAATCTGTCCAAAAGCAAGTAGTCTTACTTCTTGAATTTAATTAAGAACTTTTTATACAAATTTGGTTAAAGCCCATCATACAATGTGTTGTATTTTTAATTTTTTTCATCAGATGTTTTTTTTTTTTATCCAGCTTTACATTACATATTTTTTACTATATAAATAGTTCATTAAAATTACATAACTATTTACAATGTGTTTCTATTTACCCATGGAATATGTCTAGATGCCGTTACAAAAGAAATCTGTTTTAAATTACTAATGAGTAGTCCAAATACATGAAACATGTAGTGTGATCTGCAACAAAGGTCAGAATGAGTCAACAAACTCACTCTGACCTCTCCTCAGCTGCGCCTTTCTAGTCTTTGGGAAATGTCTTGCTCTGTAGCCACGCTTAATTGGCAGATCTGTAAGATTTGCATAAATCTTTTTAAATTGCATTGCCCTTATCTGATCTCAGAGATGGGCCCTAAGGTTGCAGGAGTCCATGCAGTGCCTCTGCCATTAGGGCATGACAGCAAAATGACTTGTAATTGGAAGCAGCTAAGGGTCGTCACCCCATGGTACTCTCTCAATAAACGGCTCAAGGGTTTATGTTGCTAAAATTCCCTTTTTGTGGGAGTTTTTTGTGTCTCATTTGCTGCTGCACACACACCTTTTCATGTTTGTTTTCTTGCTCAGCCATTTCACTTCCCCAATTGTTAAATGTCTATCCTTTATTCCCAATTTTCCATAAATGTCGTTGGTAATGGTCTGTTACTCTGTTCAATCAACACAACGGCTTCAAAATTGTGTCTGTAGATGGGGTGTGAGTGTTTCTATGTGCAGCAGTGCATGTTATTGCAGTCCAAAGCTGGCAGTATTGCTGTTGAAACAGCACCTGCTATGGCCTGCCTAAAGCATCAGAGCAAATTTTACAAGTTGACTTTCTACAGACTAAATGTGGGATCAAGTGCAACATTTCTTTGAAACTGCAAAGCCACCATTTCCACATGTGTATAAACTGCTTTACCTGTGAGATACTGTTGGAAAAAAATGATGTGTTGATATAATGAGACTTTGCGGTACCACAGCGCAAGTGTGTTAAACAGATTCTGAAACAAAAAGTATGCTTATCTTTAAAAGCTGTTTCACTTTTAACAGCTAAATGAATGATAAGGTCAAATAAATTAATTTTGCTGAATACAACACAAGTAAATTAACTGTATGCTGTTTGTAATTACTTTTTCCTGTAAAACAAGGACATATTAGACTTTACCAATGCTAGGCTTTTGTTTTTGAAGTTAGGCTGTGGTATTCAATTCATTTTAAAGTCAACAATTGTAAGCACAGATATAAATATCTGTAACATTTGAATTCTTATCAAAACTATGCATAGTACCCTCCTCCCCCCCAGTAAGGTTGGGCCAATCCACAGGCTTAATGCTTTCTGTGTGCATAAGATCATTGTCCTGGTGGGACACACAATTGTGTACAATTGTTACCTGGGTGAACGGTGATTTGAGGTGAAATTGAAAAAGAAAATCACATGCAAACTAATCCACCCATCTTTGTGTAATGCTCCAAAGCCACTGGCAATAAAACTGATGACTCGCATGATGCTATTATATGTCAAATATTGTAAATTCAAACGTCTGTGCTCAAAGCTTGCTTATTAAAATCACGGAAGTTTAAGTTATGTAACCAGGACCATGCTGGAAAAACAATGGTTCAGTGAGTTTTCAAACTGAGAGAATTGAAATTATATTAGTTCCCTTGATAAAGCCAATGTATCAGCTTCTGGCCAGAACTGTGGATCATTTTGATGCATTTTTTTAAATACTTTCTTTATATTTGATACTGTGTACTTTTTTTTACGCTGAAAAGTCCCATTCGTCTTCAGAAAAAATGGTTTTTGCTGCATGGAAAGTAGCCTTTATGTCCAGTATCAAAGATGACTCATAGCATTGTGTAAATACACGCAGACAAGGACCTGTTTTGTTATATTACAGTCATCATTAATGTGCCTAACCCCTCTCCGTGTGATTCGATGTGCTCTGCCTGCGTCTGCATCGACTGTGATGGGATTGATTTGGCTGTGAGGCCAAAAGATGAAGTGAAAAGCAAAACTGTCAGAAGTATTTCTTTCAAAAGTTTAAACTATTCCCCAGCTTGACAGCACTCCTACCTCCAACATCATAACCATGAATGAACAATGCTCATTTTACCTCATGTCTGTTGCTATTTAATTTCTCTTTTTATTCGTATTTTATTATTTTTACATTTCCTCTGATGGGCCACAACTTCTCTGTCTTCTCTCTCCGTCCTCCCCTCCACTGCACACATCTTCACTTGTCATCTTCTCCTTCTGTCATGATGTTATTTTTTTTATCTTTCTGTTCCTCCTCCCAGGCTCTCCTGAAGCCAGCGGCATAGGCACATTGCAGATCTATTTGATAGATATTAATGACAACCCCCCGGCGCTCGTACCAAGGGAGTCTCAGATCTGCGAAAGGATGAACAAAAACGCCAATGGTGTCAACATCACTGCCGCCGATGCTGACACGGATCCCAATGCTGGACCCTTTGTTTTCGAGCTGCCCAACTTCCCCAGCAGCATCCGACGCAACTGGACCATTGCACGGATCAGTGGTGAGTAGCTGCCTCTGAAAAAATTAAAAGACTAAATAAATAAAATTTTTATCATGAATTTTTCGACCATTCTTACTAATGTATAACCTCTTGTAAATGTTACATGATGCAGGGTAGATAACTGAAACTGAGAAAATTGTGGATGTTGAAGTTTTATCTCAGTTTGTTATTATACCACTTTATTACTGTACTTTGTGCATCCACTTCTGATTTGAGAATCCCATAACAACAGATTTTCAAGTGATTTGTTCATTAAAAAAAAAATCTTCTTGAGAATAATACACAAGCTTGGCACACCTTTCATTTGGAAATCTACCCAGTCCACATGGCAGAAACACAAACTCAGCCAGATTGGATGAGGAGCGCTGGTCCTCAGCCATCATGTCTCTCTTCGGGTCCAAATTTGTTTACTTACTCCAAGACTTCTACAAAAGTTTTGTGAAACCACAGTATGATCCTGCCATCACCATGTTTGGATTTACTAAGTGCTTGCAATCTTTCGTCGATGCAATCCCTGATTTTATTGCTACAGATACTGTCTCGTATCTTTCCCAGACATGTGCCTTGACACCATTTTGCCTCCCAATTTTGTGGATATTGTCTCATTATGCCATAGATTTGTTTTCCATTAGGCTTGTGTCTTTCCAAATTATGCCCACTGAATTTAATTAGGCATTGATGGATTCTAGCTACTGTAGAACTATATCAAGGGACATTGACTGAAGTATAAGTCCCATTGTTAAACATATAAATGTACCAAAATGAAATCATTTTTCATCAAAATGAACTCAGGTAGATGAAAAGAGAAACAATGTTTAATATAAAAAATAAACTTAATTGTATCTTGATTATTCCCAACATTTGGGAATAGAGTCAATGGACTGAGCAAGTAGAACGCTGTGGAAGATGTGTGACCCAACCAGTAATTTCAAACAGAGATCCAGTGTTTCCTTTTTTATGAAATATGAAATTAACAGCCAGATAAACTTACCAGAGGCTGACATCTTGTTTATGCTTTTAATTCATTCACATGATGTAAATGTTTAAATAATAAAACCTTTGGCTTTTTTAATAACAAGGGGATGCAATAATAATATGTTTAACATGGAGTAGAAAAATCTAGACTTTTAAGTAAAATGTCTAATTTTGTATCCAAAGTCTTAGCTTCTGACATAAGAAAGAAATGCAGTTTCAAAACAATAAATATGAACATCATTATTCCTTAACAAGTGTTTTTCCCTCTTCGTTTTGCTCAGGTGATTATGCCCGTCTCGCTCTTCGGTACCAGATCTACTTAGAACCAGGAATGTACGAGGTCCCTATCATTGTGTCAGACTCTGGCAACCCTCCGTTGTCCAACAGGTCTGTCATCAAAGTGAAGGTTTGTCCGTGCGATGAAAATGGAGACTGTACCACACTTGGTGCTGTCGCGGCCGCTGGCCTGGGGACTGGAGCCATCATCTTCATCCTAATTTGCATCATCATACTGCTGTGTAAGTGTTCTTAATGAATTCATTCACTGAAACCTTGATGCTTCTAAAGAGATCCACATATTTACTGTAGACCTGCAAGTGTTTTTTATACAATGGCCACCTGACAAACAATACAACTTGATTTACACTCTGATTTTCAAACACGTCTTCATGTATTCCTGTCATGATTCATATGTTATCTGAACTCTTTCTCATTCTACTGAGTAGTGCAAACCCTGATCAGTTCACACATACCTACAGATTATGATCTTAATTTATGATCTTACGACTTATAGCAGTCTTCTAAAAGTCTGACCGGCCAATATATATTTTAGCCAATTCTGATTCTTTTTTAGGTATATAATTTACAAACACTAAATATTTCTTGAAGCAAAGGGAAGTTGCTGTTAAAATGGGTTTTAGATATTTAGAGTTGAAATCTTAAACTGTTTTTTTGCATTGCTCTGTTTCTTACCTCAACATAATTAACCCAGTTAGCCTTTCTAGCTGTAAACAACAGTCTCTATTTGTATTTTCAAGACAATGTGGACGCGACCCACGTTTTAAAGGCAGCTTATTCCATCAGAGGCAAAGCTTGAAAACTCAAAATGATAAAAACAGAGCAACCTTGTGGGTGCAAAACAACCAAAAGTGCAACATAACTGGCACACATAAAGGTCTAGCTCCCTTAAGCAGTAAGAAGAAAACAACCATTGTGTCTCCATTGAAAATACTTTCCCTCTTTAAAGGTTTCTTAGTACCTCACTTGACCTAATTTCTAAAGCCCTCACTGATATTAAAACAGCAACCTTTGAATCGTCTTCCTGCAGTAATAACTTAGACAGAAGAAATCACTGTGGTTACCAGTACCTGATGGTGTTTAGAAATTATGCATGAGCATATTATGTAAAGTTCACATGTTTGAGATTCCACCTGGGTCAGGGCAAATCAAGCTAAACCTTGTACAAACCAGCTGATTTCTGAGTGCATCATCATCAAGTAAATACAATTTTGGAGTATCAAAAAGATAAATAAGCTTAACAGGCACATGTCTCTCCCCAAATCAAGATCAAGTATGTAACATGCACATTCAGTGCCAAGTGTAATATCAACTGCAACCGGAAGTGTGACAGATATGATTTAAATGGCTGAGATGGGACAGGGGGAACTTATTTTACAGCTTGTGAGACACGGTTGACATCCAATGTTTCTTGGAGGAAATGATACAAAAGGATCAGACACTAGGCTGTTTTTGGATACTGATTTTTTCTCTTCTTATTTGAAATGTCGAGGTGCCCACAGCAGAATGCAATGAGCCATGCTTTTCATTAATAGTGCTGAACAGAAAGTTGCATTGTAATGGCTTAACACTTCATTCCCAGCATGATTTAAAACCACTCAATTGTAGTTTTGAAAATACTTACAGTGACGCCCAGAACCGTGCAAATCAAATTGAAATTAAATGATAATAGAATTAGGCTACGCTCTTATTTTTCTTTCAGAACCTTTTCCAACCTAAACCCTTAGCTTTACACACTGCTGTGCTTCGGTGCTGTGTATAGATCCCTTAGCAAGGCTGAAGACATCACTTCATCAATAAGTAAAGGTGTCAGTTGATTTTATGTTGTTGCAGCACATCCTGCAGCTGTGTGAGGTTCCTTTGTGAATTGTTGCAGGCATGGTGCTGTTGTTTGTGGTATGGATCAAGCGCAGGGAGAAAGAGAGGCAGACGAAGCAGTTGCTGATTGACCCTGAAGATGACGTCCGAGACAACATCCTCAAATACGACGAGGAGGGCGGAGGAGAAGAGGATCAAGTGAGAGCTTCAGAGAGACACACCACACGTCCGCATGGACATCAAAGTCTCTATTCATGCTTACGCTGCTCATGTGCCTCTACCTCTGTGGCGTTGCAGGACTACGACTTGAGCCAGCTGCAGCAGCCCGACTCTTTAGAACACATCATCAGCAAGCCACCTGGCGTACGCAGAGTTGATGAGAGGCCCATCATCCCAGAGTCTCAGTACCCCATCAGACCAGTTGTGCCCCATCCTGGAGACATTGGAGACTTTATCCATGAGGTGAATTTAGGAACATTTGTATATCTGGCATGTGCCCAATCTGTGTGTTAGTTATAAAGTCATTTATCACACAATGCAGCAACTTCTCAGTCATGCTTCCATGCAACACATAAAGCGATTTGTAATTTTGCTTATTTTTTTGGTAGGGGGATGACGACAACTAGTTTTCCTTCACTTTACAGCCACCCCACCCTTCAAACACTCATAAATACACACAAAACTCAGACGCTGGCATGTTTATGCAAGAAAATACTGATTGACAGACTCATGACAACGCGTTCACACTCGAGAGGTGTTGGCAGCTGTTCAGCTTTGATCCATCCAGCCTTGACTCTCTGTCTGTCTGTCTCTGTCTCACAAACATAAACTCACCTGATCTCGCTCCAGCAGTCCGATTAAACTCAAACACGGCAAACACATGGTGTTTTTGCTACTTTCTCAATCCATGGGGGATGGAGCTTTTTAGGCATTTCTCTTTATTTCTCTTGAGTCAACAAGGGCTGTTCTCCTCACCTGCCTCACCTATAGGTTAGTGGCCCTCATATGTTTTTCCTTAAAACTGCGGCACTGAATGAAAAATACAGTCAATTCTGTTTTACAAAATGCAATATCACCACTACTACAGCAAGTGATAAAAATACAAAAACTTGTATGCCTATTTATTTTATTTATTAGTGTATTTATTTTTACATTTCAGCCACAAGATTTTATGTGTATTTGTATTCTATTTGCTTTTCAGTGCCTTTTATTGGGATTTTCTGTGAAAGACCCGCATACAGTACCAGCACAGATTTTTAATTGGATTAAGGCTTGGGCCTGTACTATACCATTCTAACACATGAACATGCTGTTCTCCTAACCACATTTGGACATCTAATTTGGATTGTTGTCCTGCTGGTTGATCAATCCCAGTCTTACGTCTTTTTCAGTCTCTAACAGATTTTCTCCCAGGAATACCCTGTATGTCAGATCAGTCCTGAGCAGGTTACCTGTCCATACTTAAGAGGGAGCTTATTCTACCTCTCCTTATGACTTTCCTTCAAAAACTGCATTCTTTTTGCCACTATTCCATAAAAGCTACATTTGCACACTGCTCAACTACCTGAGCTGTGGATCTCCCTCTCCTTCAGAATAACCAAGGGTCTCTTAACTCCTCTTGATTAAGTAAGGCCCATTTTTCTTGGCCTGTCAGCAAACCTATTTGTGAACGTGGTAGGTTTGCTATTGTACTACACTTACCACTTTCACATGATTAATTAAACAGTTCTCTAGTAAATGCTCAAAGCTTGAGACATTGTTTTATTATCTAAGATCACTTTAAACTTCTCCGTAGCTTCATCTCCGACTTTTCTGTTGTGTTCTTCAGTCTTTATCACACTATTTGTTCACTAATGTTCTCTAATGAATCTCTGAGGCCTTCACCAAACACCTCTACAGATAATAAATTGTACACAAATGTACTCTATTTACATACTGTAAGTAGGTTGCTTAAGAAAATGTGAAAATCCTCTATCTTTTTTCTTCCTCTTCACAAGTAAGGGGCAATTCCAGGTTGGTCTATCACATAAAATTCTCAATAAAACATTGACATTTGTGGCTGTAATGGGACAAAATCAGAAATAGTTCAGTGGGTATGAATACTTTTGCAAAGCAAAATTTTTTGATCTAGAATAATCTAATATATGCTCCTCCACTGAATTTTAACTTGACATTGTTCCAGACAAGCATGTACCCCCCTACCATAAATATGGCACAGAACTGGAAGGAGCTTTATGAGATGAAGCCTGGAGTGCCTGTAATGGAGCTATGATCAGCTATTTTCACTGCATATCCATACCCAGAATCCCGATATAAAATGATATCTGCTAAGCTTTTTATACTTTTTGCACCAAACTTTTCAACAGCTGAACACTTAATTTCAAAACCTAAGAGCCATCTTAGAAACATTTTGGTTGGGAGCTGGAGACCTAAAAGCTGGAGAAGGGTTAAAAAAAAAAGCTCAGTACAGCTGGTTTTGCATGGATCCTTCTAGTTGTGGGTCTTAAGTTAGTCTTTTGCATGAGCCTTGGCTGTCTGTATCTTCTAACATCCCCTTCTGCCAGCATTCCAAATTAATTAACAGGACTGGAAAAATCCTCCCTCTTCTACAAAGTGCTCACTGTTCTCGGCAGTAGTTCCCTGTCGCTGAAATTTTTTTGCAACCATGTCATTCCCAAACTGAATAAAAACAAGCTTTTGGCATGAAATTGCAGCACAATTGCCAATACATTGGCTACTGCAAGTCTTGCATGATTCATTTAATACTTTCCCACCACATTTTGCAGTCTGGAAGGGAAAACTCTGGAAAACACAGCTCTCGTGTCTAATCTCTCGTGGGTTATAAATAAAGGCATGCTTCATTATCTGTCTTTGTCAGTGCTGTAATGGACTGCCAACTTGTCTCACCTCTCGCCCTGTGACAGCAGGAACAGGCACAAAATTGTAGGTACAAAATGGGGGTCAAAGTTGGCAAAGGGGAAGCTTGACCCAGTCGTTTAAAACAGCTCAACCTGAAAATGTTCGTGTCCATGGGACACAACTCTATATTAGTGGATAACGATCAGCTCATGTGACGGAGAGGCTTAGCCAGCGGCTTCCACCAACGTAATTTTGATGTAGAAACATATCTACAGAAACTGATTGGTTCACAAAACAGTTGCAAAAGTCCACTTGTGAAAGTGAAGAATTTTCAATTTTGCAAACATACCAACATTTTTGGCTTGGGTTGCTTAATGTTTTCTAAATTGTTTTGTACACCTAGACAACGATAATCACTGAGAGCCTTCTGAATAGTTTATGTTATTTTAGTGTTGTAAATATGGAGTGAGTTAATCCTTTTTGCTTTGTTTGCTCCTCTTGTCCTCATCAGGGTCTGCGGGCTGCAGACAACGACCCCACAGCCCCTCCGTATGATTCCCTGCTCGTTTTTGACTATGAGGGCAGCGGCTCCACCGCCGGCTCAGTCAGCTCCCTCAACTCTTCCAGCACAGGAGATCAGGACTATGACTACCTCAATGACTGGGGACCCCGTTTTAAGAAGTTGGCTGACATGTATGGGGGTGGGGATGATGATTAAAAATCCAGCCCTATCTCTCACATATATACACACACACACCCTCAACCCGTCAGCTGGCCTGCCAAGCTCTGTCTCCACAACACAGTGGGGCTATTACACCCTTCTTGAACACACGTTAAAGATGGCATGCTCACACGGACCAACCAACCAATCTAACAACCCACCACAGAGGATCAGTGCCGTGAGTCACTTCCTGGTGCTCTTCTCAACCGGCTCCTGCTCTAAGCCTGTCTAAGACTGTACTAGAAGCTCTGATTTGCAAGCTTTGTGTCATATCTACTCTCAAACTCGTGTACTTATTTTGTCACATCAGTTTTTGAATTGTACACTTTGATTATTTTTTTATGTCTGGTTTTATTTCAGTTTCTATTGCCTTCTTTTTGTCCTCAGTCTCGTTTGATTCAGAAGATTCCCTTTTCCGGGGGGATTTCACTTTTCCCTCTCCGTCAGCCCCCCGCCCCGCCCGCCCGCCTTTCTGAAGGAGCTTTAGGTTGAGCTACATGCTTTTTCTGAGGCAAACAAAAGAGAGAGAAAAGGTAACACAGATATGAAAGTCCTCTTTACATGGAGGGTTTTGATCCATTCTTTCCTGAACTTGAATTACTTAGAACAGAAGCACTGTTGTTTAAAAAAGTGCCTTCAGTGGTGGGTTTCTTTTAGCAGACTCCTGCTAACTCAGGATTGGTTGCCATTATTTGGGCTAACAGGCCGTGACATGACCCCAGACCCTTTAATTCAGATCTCCCTCGTCATTTCTCCCGTCCGGCAGGGCCGTGGTATCTGTGGGAGATGTCAGTGCTGGTTTTAGAGGGCGCTTCAAGTACACATACTGCACATAGGCCTACAGTGTGTCGCTAGGTAACAGACAAATCATTAGGCTTTTTCAAGTCAAATGTACCTGTGCCCCTAGATCACATTTAGATTGACAGTGATTGCTGAAATCACAGATACATATGAAAAGGCTGTCTTACAGAAAAAAAATCATCATGTCTTTGTTTCTTGTAGCAACAGCAGCTGTGTTTGTTTTGCTCTCAGTGTGTGAGAGATTGGGCTCGTTACTAAGCATAAAGGTTGACAAGCTGTTGTTTCTGCAATGTTGCTGGGTATGAAGTGCTTAAAGAGGTTATTTAGGAGCTTGGCTTTAAGATCATCCAATATTTGCATATGCACTCTTTCAGTCAAAGGTGGTTGATTACCTTACAATTTTTGTGAGAAACATGTTGTGGAAGTATAAACATGAAAGTTACAAATATTACAAAAGGTACAACACAGCCATTGCTGTGATTTTATCTTATAATTAGCTGCACCTTGAGTTACTCTCTAATTTTACCCAAATTAGCCCATATTGCTTTTCCTATAACTTTATGACATAAACACTGCTACAGAAACTAGAGATTCACAGTGAAATTCTCCAATTTTCAGCTTGTGCAGATGACTTGTGATCTAGTCAGTCAGAACTCACAAAAATCTTACCTTTTCAAATCAGTGAATGTACCATATCAAACCACAGAAGTGGAAACACACTTAATATGTGGACGTTGTTACTTTGGAAAGAAGGCTCAAAGTTTGTACCAATGAGGGTTTAAAAATGAAATCAGTGAAAGCACAGTAGGTATAAAAATTTAAAAAGGGAAAAGTGTGTTCTATACGGATATCAGGATCAACTGTTCTTTCCGGCGACATGTTACTTCCTCAGCATTTCAAATTTTTGCAGTTTTGTTTTCTTTTATATGCAGCTTTTATGGGTTTAAAACAGTCTGCCACGTTAAATTATTTCATAAAGGCCTTGGGGACTTTTATTGAATTGCCTAAAGAACAAATTGAAATTGGAGCTGAGTACAGCAGACAACAGGAAGGCTAAACAGAGTCAATCAAAATGTTCAGTTTCAGCCACATTGATTATAGATCATACTGGATTTATTGGCTTTTTTGCTAAATTTATAAGATTTAATGTGGGGTTTGACATTATCTAGGGCAGTGGTTTTCAAACTTTTTTCAGTGATGTACCCCCTTAAGAATATATTTTTAGTCAAGTACCCCCTTACACGGGCAAAACATTTTTGGAATTAAAAAGAGGTACAGTGCTATAAAATCACTGTCTGGTTTATTAAAGCCAAACAACTTATATCAGTGAACCTGACAAATACATCCATATTACAAACATTGCATGGTTAAACAAAAAAGAAAAACAGAAGACGGTGACCACCAGCAAGGTATAAAACCAGTCAAACCGTTTTATTTTAAAGGATATTGAAACTAAGTACTGAATATAAATTTCAGTGCATGAACACACATTTATATTTTATCGAACTTTTTACAAAATAATTTTTCCCAAGACTTATGAGGAGCCCACTGATTTTTTAAAGATATTTTGAAAAGCTTCACGTACCCCCTGCAGTACCTCCACGTACCCCCAGGGGTACGCGTACCCCCATTTGAGAACCACTGATCTAGGGGATACTTGGGAGTGCTGTTTAGAGGTGCAATTGATAACTGTTCCAATTGCGAACTTGAGCTGCTAAGGGACTTTTGAAATGTCAACTCCCTCATAAATTTGTCTTTGTTTTAAAATTGCAAAACCCATCTCTCTGACACGATGTGACATCTCCTCTGCTTCTAATATTTAGTTATTGAGAAATTATGTCACTAATACTGTTATGACAGCACTTACAAAGATTCTTAAATCTGCATTGACAGTTCATAGCTTTACAAAAAACCCAACATTGGTGCATCTCTAACAGAAACTGGGGCAAATAAGCAGAGCCAAGCAGTCTTAGCACTGTCACAAACCAGCTCCCTTTAGGCAGAATTCCACTTATTTAAAATATTAGTCTGAAAATCCTGACATTAATTTAAGAGGTTTTACGAAAGGTAGATTTGTGTGAAGCCCATGTACTTTAGTAATGAGACACTTCCTAACACATTTTCTGTCTGCCAGCTGTCTCTGAGCTTTTGTAAACTTAATTTGTGGCACATCAGGGATGTGTTGTAGATTGGTTAAACATAGTTTGCTCATTAAAGTTTTTGAATATGCAAAACATTTAAAAAATGGTACAGGGAGAAACTGATCATTGAAAATATGATTTGTTCAGGCAGGTTTGTATTGTTTCTTACTGATAACTCACCAGAAGCAGGTTACAAATGTCAGTGGGTATAAAGGAGCAAGCTTTTTCTAATTATTCCTTTTTTAATCTGTTCAGTTTTTATTCAACAAAAACTGAACAGATTTATTCTTGTTTTTATTCAACAAGATTTAGATAACAGTCAAACCACTCTGTTTTACAAGGAAGCAGACATGAGCTCTTTGAGATGCCTTGAGGAAAAAATACACGGTTTCACGGTATCATAGTATTTAGACAAAGATTTAAAACCAAAGTGATTGAATTGCTTTTATTTGAAAATTTGAAGTAGCTAATGGTCTTGTTGCTGCAAAATAACACACTTCTAGTTACATTGATAGTACAATACCATATTTATTTTGATGCATAGATTAAACATTTCAATAAACATGAAATTATTTTACAAGCAGTTTTTAGATAATAGACTTATTGCACAGAGTGTTATAAATTGTTGCTCTTTTTAGATGAACAGAAATGTAAAACAGCTGATATTAGCTTCTTAACTGGTTGGGCTATCTGATTGGTTAAAGTGTAAAGTTGACTGTTTAGGTTATTGCTGCTCATAATTTGTGAACTGTAGTTTAAAAACAGTGTTATTTTATTAAAAGCGATGGGTGGTACTTCATAGTTTCTCGTACCATGATTTGTTTTTGTGTGACTGGAAATCTATACAAAGAGTTGACATTTTATTTGTTTTAAATAAGGGAAAAGGATAGTAGCTGTTATTCAGCCAGCTTCCCAGCAACAGGTGGAGGAGAGACAGTAAACAAGGAAACAGTACTCTGGTCACTTCCTCTCTCATCTCTTTTAAAGGACCTTGAAGTATAAACAGTATAACAGATCCTTTTAGCAGTAAACTGTTGCTTTTTAAACCCTTGTCAAACCTTGATAGCAGTAACCAGTATGTAAATTGAGTGAAAATAGACTGGTAAAAAAAATGGAAATGTTTGGCTGTAGATACAAGTAGAATAGAAAGTGGTGTGCATCATTTGATTTTAAAAAACGAAAGGAGCAACCAATCCAGTGTAAATAAACAGGTCAACAGGGTCAATTTGGTTCGGTTGGCAGATTGATAAGTATGAATTGCTGCTTATACAATCTAGGAACGTTGATCATCAGGATAGCCGCCAGCTCAGATATGAAAACGGAGTGGTTTCCACAGCTCACTGCTAGATAAGCTCTTATCTGTGTGACTACCTTTTAGCCTGAAGAATATCCCACAAAATAAACACAGCTGTTAGTTCCTATTTGTGATTCTTTCTGACACATAAATGTTGTAAATATAGAATCTTTTGATACATGTGGTGACATTAGTTTTTCTGTACAGTCTTTTTTTCCCCACTATAGTTTGGTTCCAAATGAATACTTGGCAAATTATATTTCACAAAAAGCCATGTGCATTTACTAGAATTTGTATAAATCTGTACGGGCTGACAGTCATAATTGTATTGCTTCATCGTGGCGAGAGGGTTTCCACTCCAAACCAACCTGTACAGTACACACTCACTCCTCTAGGCCTTACTGTAAATATAAGAGTGTTCTATATTATATAACCCCATTCCACAGTGTTTCAATTCACTCAAAGAGCAGCACTAAGACTGATGGCCATCCTGTCTCCAAAGAAAGAAGAAATATCATAGTTGTGATGCTCTGTAATCAGACATTCAAATCCGATTCTGGGACAAACAGATGTTGGCAGCCAACCTTCATAGACTGTGTTACATATGAAGACATGACACTTTGTTGTAGTGATACTGAATGTTGGCTTGGCAGCAAGGCACCAGTGCATAGACTGAAACTTGACCCCCAGTGATCTTCAAAATATTGGTTATTTCCTGTTGAAGTCGTGGTCCATTTGTTGTGTTGACATTCTCTTGCTAATATAAAGGGAAAATTAACAAATGAAAACCAAGAGGGAACTGCACTGCCAAAGTTCAACCCTGAGTTCTGTCTGACACTTGGGGTTACTCAAAGAACACCCGGTCACTGCGGGATAAAGACCTGGACTCTTTATCACCATGGACGCAGACCTGAAGGGAGATTCTAAAAGATGCCAAACTTTTGTTTTGCTATGGATTGAAGCCCAAACATGGGCAGCAGACTCTCATACGAGGCTCTCCTGCTTTTCAAGTCCAAGTGTACATAATGTAATATTTGCTTGAAGCTAAACAGACCATGTTAGGCAAGCTGTAACTGTACAATTGGAGCTTTTTGCATGTGTCTTTTTATAATGGGCTGATGAGTTCTACTGCAATTATCATGAACGAATTCAAAAACTGTGCAGCCTGCATGAGGGAGGCTGGAGTCCAGATGGGACTCTGGTGTACACATATTGTTTCAAATGAAGGAGAAAGGAAAAAAAAAGCAGAAAAAATATTGCACAGGTATCAAGTCAAAAGACTTTTTTGTAAATTGCCAACAGCACAAATATTTTATATTGTTGTTTGTACCTTTTTTTTAAAAAAGAAAAGGAAAAAAAAGGGAAAGAGTCTGTTATTTCAAGCGTGTTTATATTGCCACTGCGACGTTGGTTTCCAGAAACACCATACAGTACATTCACAGTCTTGCAGATAAACCTTGTAATATAGACGCTGAGCCAGAGTCCCTATCAGCATCATGTGTTATAAATAAAAATGTCCCCTCCTTGTAAGAACAGAGCATCTTGTCTTTTCTGTGTCACCTGCTGTTTCCACTAAGCAATGCATTTCATCTAACTCTTTGTTACTTACATGTTTATTTGATGCAGAGCACTTTAAGGTTAAACTTATAAGGTTAACACAAATGCTTCCTTAATCGCAGTCAAAATTCCAAAACAATTCCAACTGAAAATCAGCAGCACAATGTGGAAATTGTTTAGATAGTCCTGGAAACTCTTTTATTGATAACCTTTAGATATGTTACTAAGAATAACAGACAAAAATGTTAGTGTCCAGAAAAGCGGTACTCAAATCCAGGCTTTGAGGGCCGCTGTCCTGCAACTTTTAGATGTGACCATGGTTCAATAAGCCTCAATCAAGTAGCTGAATTACCTCCTCAGTGCAGTCACGTTCTCCAGAGTGCTGCTAATAACCTGATTATTTAACTCGGGTATGGGGAAGCAGAGCCACATCTAAAACCTGCAGGACTCTGGCCCTTAAGGCCTGGATTTGAGGATCCCTGCTCTAGATGCTCACAGGCAGTAGAGACATATCCAAAAAGACACCTCTAATTGCAGCAAAATGATGTTTTGCTTATTTATTCACTATGGGAGGTTGAACACACTTTTAAAAATATTTATGCTTTTTCTTCAGTATTTCAATTATTTACAACTTTTGTTGTTCTACCCGATGGAATCATCATTAAAGTTTTAAAATATGAACAACCTCAAAGGCGTGAATATTTTTTGCATTCACAGTTTGTAAACACTACAACAGTATCTTTGGCCTTAAACCAAAGGTTGTGTATGTGAGTCATTGGGTTACATTTCAGACTGATCCTTACTGTTAAACTAACTTGAATGGTTTGATCTTCATATGTAAATGATGTACTTTTAGTCTTCCATAAACAAACATCTCACAGGAAACAGTCCTCTAAGGCAGTGTTTCCTGACCCTGGTCCTCTAGGCTCACTGCCCTGCATGTTTTATGTTTCCCTGCTTTAATGCACCTGATTCAGCTGATTGCAGTTCAGCAAATGCCTGTTAATCAGCCATCAACTGAAACCAGTTCAGCTGAAGCAGGGAAACACCTAAAACATGCAGAGCACTGTACCTTGAGGACGAGGGTTGAGAAACTGCTCTAAGGAAAGAATTAGAATCAAAACGAATTAGAAATTGTGTTGTACTTCTGTATTGCTGCATACAGAAGTACAACACAATTTCTAATTCGTTTTGATTCTAATTCAAAATTAGTTTTACTCCCAGCCATGAGCAAACATGAAGCTAACATGATCTGCGCAATTAAGGATGTTCATTCATCAGATGTCTTCCAAGGCAACGTAATGAGGCCTCCTTTTGCTGCGGCAGATGAAAAACAGGAAGTTTGAGGTTTGAAAAAATGGAAAAAAGCTGTGCCTAATTTTCTCCCTCAATCTTTTGCAAATTTGATCAAACAAAACCAGATAAAAACAAAACCAGATGTTTCAAATCTGTGAATAAGATTGTTCATTGATCTGAAAATGAACATTTTTAATCAAACCTTTCTTCAGCATCTTATTTTCTGCTGTCTGTTTTTTAATTTGTTCCACATTTTGTAAGATGCTTCACATAAAGCAAAAATGATTTTTGACATTTTTTTAAACTGCCGGGCAAATTTCCTTATACTTTAACTCAATTTATGTCCTGTGGAAAAAGAAAAAACAGTTATCTTTTATCAGTCTTTATTTGACAGGGAGAATAGACAATATTGAGCAAGTGAAGTTAAGGTGCTGGAACGTTTTGCTTTTCTTGTCCCTGGTTTCTTGGGTTTTACAAAGCCACCCTACAAAACCCACAGCAATATCAAAGAAAGAGACTCCATCAATCAGTTATCCAACACGTTTATCCTTGTGGGGTCACCAGGCGAGAGGCTGGCCACACCGTGCATAAATTAATCTAAGGAGATTTTAAAGAGCTCAATTTGACTTAAGAGTCATGTTTTTGAACAGTGGGAGAAAGCCAGAGTATCCAGAGAGAACTTACGAATGTACAGGGAGAACATGCAAACTCCATGCAGAAGGAGACCAGCCTGGGATTTGAACCCAGGACTTTCTTGCAGGAAAGGCTTCCTACGGCGTCACTGTGCAATCACCGACAACAACTCCATCAACCCTAAAAAAAGGTTAGACTAGCTGAAAAAGACTATAGTTACAAATAAAAAAAGTTAGACTAGCTGAAAAAGACTAGTTACAAATAAAGTTAACATTTTTCATAAATTTAAATTGCCATAAGCTAAAGATGTTCAAAATATTATTTTCCAAGTCAAGTCTCAAGTCTTTTGCCCCAAGTTTGAGTGAAATGTCTGAAAAAAACATTTTCTCATCAAATCTATGACATCTACCATACCTCATGACACAGGCTATTTTCACAGCACTAGTAAAGTATGTTATTGTTCTATTGAATAAAAGAGTAGCTACCATTTAAATTTTAACACTATAAGAAATCAATATTTAAAGTTACAACAACTTTAAAACATATTGCTAGATATTGAGAAAACTGATATTTGGACCATAACTACACAGCAAGGTCAAATACTCATATCATTGAGATGCCACCTATGGGAATGAAAACTTGCTTTGACTAGGACAATGGTCTGGCAGAGATGTATGTATATACAAAGGAACCCTGAAAAAATCAAACTCTTGAAGCTGAAAGTTCAGTGAAGCCACACATTGTTTATTAATTATAACCCAAAACGATCAGTATTGTCTTCAACAATTTATCGCTTTCACTGCATCTGAATCAT
Source organism: Xiphophorus couchianus (assembly GCF_001444195.1). Classification (NCBI taxonomy): domain Eukaryota; kingdom Metazoa; phylum Chordata; class Actinopteri; order Cyprinodontiformes; family Poeciliidae; genus Xiphophorus; species Xiphophorus couchianus. Next base: position 21,231,981 of record NC_040228.1, on the reverse strand, counting down.
CTTAGATAGCCTCACTGACAACTCTTCTTTAGGTCTCAATCGTTCTTTAGTCTCTGTGGGAGCAAAGGTAAATATAAAGAGAAATCTTTTAGCATTCAATTCAGGCAGCCATGGCAGCTTGAGGAACAGAATAGAAATGACTTTTACTTTTTCTCTTCTGGCACAGCAGATCGGTGAATCTACACCCCATTCCACCTTCTCCACATTGATTGACCTGTCAGACCATGTCAGTGCAAATGCAGTCAGAATGCTCTGTTGTTACACGCTGCTCACACAACAAGTCACGAACAGATTTCTCTCCTAAAGCTACAACATAGGACAAAAAACAACATACCTCTGCCCTCTTAGTAGTCGGCTTGCAGTGTTGACATACTTATCCAACTTTCTGAAATAATTAATGCAACACATAGTGGAGTTCTACGTAGTTACACATAGTTTGCAGAAATGCCTCGTGATTTGTTTCTTTTTGTCTTGTGTGGATCCATCACATGAATGTTTTAATTAATCTTACATTGATCTAAATTGGAGCTCTTTTGACATCTTTATCCAGTGTGGTATAATAAGACTGATATCTTTTCTGTAAAAGATAGGTTACTTATCAGATTTGCTTAAAAGAGATAATTAGTAACTGGTTAATTCTTGAATCAAATACAAAAGATAAGTGAGCTATATGCCAAATACAGTTTAAAAGGATAGACAAGGAGGGCTTGTTGAGCTGAATACTGCAAATCAGACTAATCTCAGGCTAGAGAATCAGGTGAGACTTTCTCAATGGGGAGCCAACATGTAAACCTTTGCTAAAGTACTAGTTTATAACCATGAAATGTTAAACACTTTGTCATGTTGCAAGCCCAAATGTCTATGTTTTTTAATGATATATTATGTGATAGGCCTGCACAAAGTAGTAGTGAAATACAAGTTATAATGTCTAAATATATATTTTGTATACGTATGTATGTTAGAATTACTGTGTTCATCATGTAAATAGTATTTGAAAGAATGTACTTAATACAGGGAGAAGAAAATGTAATTAGACTGCACCTGAGAGATTCGTAATCTTTCCATTTATTAATCAACTCCATGTCATATTTTCTGCCTAAGGTACAAGCCTGTGCGACTAGCAGTATGGGATGTGCAACATTTTAAAACCACATCTAAATTCTGTATGACTGGATAATTCTTTGTGGTGCAAATTTTTGTATTTCGGCAGTCATGCAACTTATGCAGCATAGTCACGGTTGGTGTAGGGAATATCTCATTATAATGGAAGCATAGCTCAGCAAACTGTCACATAATGCATCAAAGGGATCATTAATGAATTCGTATGTGTGTCTGTAATAAAATACACCATGATATGGCGCCTTGATTTAGAAACCATTGTGACCAAAGTTTTCAAATACAATTAGAACTGTGTTTAGTTAAAAAGAAAACAAAAAAAAAACTGAAATCCATGCAGTATAGAAGTCACAAAAATCATACCAGATCTGAAAACATAAAAGTCATTGTAGAAAGCTAAAAAGTTTCTTCAAGTGCAGCCACCATGCTATGAAATGTTGTGATGTGTCTTAGCTCTCAGGAGCATCCTAGAGAAGGAAGACAATGATTTAACCCTGCTGAACAAGATACATCGATCGAATTAGCAACACCTTTGATTAACTTCTGCATCAATACTTTCCAGAGTTCAGAAAGAAGGCATGCTGCAACATCACCAGAGTGAGACAGTATGAATGAGGCCTTCATGGCTGTGGAGCCATAAGGATGTAGCAGTTGAAAAAAAAGATCAAAGAATTAAGACCACTGTTTCTAGGATAAAATACAAAGAAGTAAGGTTTTATATACAGAAAACAGAAAATCAGAAAAACACGTTTTTAAATCAAAATGTCTGCGGTGGCTAAAAGTTTCTTGTAAAACCTGAAAACAAAAGTGTATACCTAAAGTTTGGTCCGATACATATATGTGCCCTTAGCAACTGAATGAACTTAGTTAAAGTTACATTTGTTCCCTGAGGGAGCTCTGAAGATGCAGTCATCAATCTGTCCATACCATTTCCTCATGTCATTCATCAGTGACTTTCATTTCCTCTATGATGGCCCTAGGATGTGGTGGTCAAAGAAGGATGCAGGGAGAAAGTATATGGCCCTGCTATGATTGGATATTCCACTAATGGCCACTTTAGTGGAATATGTGCATCACCTCTGGACATAGACAAGACACCCAGGGTAAAAAGGAAATGGCATGACCAGCCCATGATCTAAAATGTCTCTATTTGCTCTGAATATTTCAAAAATATTTAGCTATTAGAAATACAAATAAGCAAATGGCCAAGCTACACTAGTGTTATTATCTTGAATCTTAAATGTTTACTTTTTCTTATATGCAGATTGTCTAATGCTTTTGTGATAAAGTTTTTATCTAGTCTTTTATGAAATATGCGTGCTGCTGGGTGGACACAAGAAAATTATTTTAAAAAACTCATTAAACATTCATGCTGCAATTCCAATAGCCATCACACACAATCTGCAGTATTTCTAAATAAGCTACTGTTTGATAGCAGAGGCAGGTGCAATGTTTTTCAGTAAAGTTATTTTAAAGAAGCCTAGCATATAAACGCTGATATTAAAAACTAGGAATATAACAGCACATGTGGTATCCAAAAATCAATGGAAAGTGCCTAATGACGTGAAGAACTGTTGCTCTATCAATTCCTTAAAATCTAATCTGAAAAGTCTTTTAAAGAGCACTGAGTGTTGTAGTCACTGATTAGCATGTTCTCACAGTAATTTGCATATGTGCAAATGTGTTCTTGTTGCTGGATTTCATAATTTTATGTATATTTTGTTCATTAATCTTATTTTCATTTAGGACTCTTTTTAACCTCCTAGTATACCTTCTGAATTTACATACATGTGATTGTTTAGAGTTTATAGAAGACCAAGTTGCAGAAAGTAGTCAGGCATGTAAAAACGTCTTAAAGAAAAAAAGAAAGACAAAAACAAAATAAAGCAGAATAAATACATGTGACAACAAATAAGCACAATCCAACCCAACAAGAACATGAAAAGACCAACCAAGAGATTATAGACATTCAAAAACAAAAAGGAAAACATAAAGTAACCAAACACAGATATTTAGAAAAAGTTTCAACATAAAACAGGAAGAAAGGTCAAACAGGAAAACAGCAACTAAAGACAACCTCTAAATCAGTGTATAAATTCAGAATATAGGAACAACAACAAGGGATGCAATGTGAGACAAACTGAAACCAAACCAAACCTGGAGATTTGACCTCAATATTAAAAAGAACAGATGATCTTAGGAGAGTGGCACTGGGACCGTGGAGGCCATAATGGAGTCCTTGAGAGTCATACTGGAATCGCTAGAGACCTGCTCGGGAGAGTGATGTGAATACTGCAAAGACTTGATGGAACCAGATACTAGAAATGGACGACTTCATCTGAGAACTTGGGAACAGAATTAAGAGGTGGGTCATCTTTGTATTTTGAAAATAACGCAACCCATTGATCCTGGATGATATTTTTTTTGTAGGTACATAACCAGATTTCCTTTAATGAGAACATTACTGAAATGGCATTAGTCCTGATGTTCTCTAGATTTAAAATGTTGTCTATATTGTTTGTTGCTAAAAAGACTGCTTTTAAACATATGCTAAATATTAGAATTTCAGAAGTTTTTGTGTGTGTGTGTTATCTGTTATTTTTTATCTGCCTTATACAAGTTTACAAAATACAGTTCTCAAATTATTCAAACTTTCTTCTATCGTAATAATCCTCTGAAATGGACATGTCAATGCTGGTCAAGGATATCAACTGTTTTGCATCAGTCACAAATAACGATATGACCAGTACAGGCACCCTTACTGGTCTTTACCCATGTAGTTCCTTAAGCAAGAAACTGCAGTGCTCTTTGCATTTTTATACTTTTCTGTCTGTCAGAAACAGCAATAACTTTTTCAGGAATTTGAGCCACTCTGACTCACCTTCGCTCTCCACTTACATCAATGAACCGTGACTCTGTCTCTCTGTTTGATCTAGCAATCACAATGTCGCCCCCTTCAAACTCGCTGAAAACCTCTGACTTGCCCTTTTTTCTGCCTCTAATGGTAAAGTTTAAAGACAAAATGCTCACTTGCTTCCTTATATGTCCCATCTTCTAAAAGGTTCCATGATAATAACATGCCTGATTGGTTTACTTCAATAATTGTACTGCTATGGTATTTCTTGCATTTATTTTCAAGAACATTTAGCATATAAACTTGGCTCACTGCTGAAGAAGTCAAAAACATCCATCTGACTATCTTAAAAGGTGATTCTTAAGCATCTGAAATTAGAAACAATAATCTGTCCTTTTGTATCAATGAGGGCACACCCAGGAGAGAACAGCTGCAGCCAACAACATTACAGCTGGAGAGGGACGTAGATAAAGGAGAGAAGCTCTGGGCCCATAGTCCTGCCTGAAATCAGATTTAGATCCCATTCTTACAGTCAAATCATATTATGCTCCAGAGCTATGCAGAGACCAGCTATCTATCACTCACATACATACTGTCAACATGATCCCACCATCTGTCAGTACTTACCTACACAAAGCCTCGAGATATGGCCTTCATAGAGCTACTGAAAAAGCTATTGCATTGAAAACACTTCTTGTCTGTTGTGAAATACAGATATGGAAACTCCAAATCCTATTCACAACACTCATGGACAGAAGGCTTTTTGCAATATCTGCTTTTCAGATTTCCTAATATGAAATTTGTGTAAGAATTAAGGAGGCCGTGTTTTTCAGACCATTGATTTTCAGTTTAATCTTCACCAAGTGGCATGCTTGATTCATGAGATCTTTGTGCAACAACGAATACTTTGTTCATGAGTAAAATCTGAAATATTAATCTGACATTACTGTGTTGTGAGTTGGAAGCATACAATTGGAAGGCTGAGGAAACCCCTGACAGAGACGCTGCTCATGCCGTTTGCCTTGATGTAAAATGCTTTAGATTTAAATCCCCTCTGGACTTACTTGCTGTGTAAAAATCTCTTTCTCTATTTCAGCACAAAATGGAGCCTCAAGAGTTTACGATCTAGCTAATGGGGACTTAACTAATTGAGTCTCTAGCTTCTTTTGGCATGTTTTATGTAACCACTGAGCTCTTCTGTCTCTATTTCCTTGTGGCTTGAGTGATCACTGCGGTGGCTGAAAGTTTCCAAGTTTGGATTCCAAAATATGTCTTGTCTAATCCAAATACCAGCTCGGCACAAACGAGAACACCCTCTCTACTTCACTGCCCCGGCCACCGAGCCAGCAGATCACATCCACATTCTCATGCTGCGTTTGTCACTGCTCCCGCAGCAAAAGGTCAGCTGCTGATTGGTGTTCTCTGACCACATAATCAAGGAAAGGGATGATTGAAGATTGTCCATGATGAGGCATCATTTGGCTCACAGAGGAATGAAACTGGCTGTGGTTCACCTTTTTCTTCTCCATTTGTTCCCATTTAAGATCATAGAAGAAGAAACTACACCGTCTTTAAATTTCTTCAAAGGGCCACTGGCCAGTACTGTAGATTGCTTATTCTGCCCAGCCTCATGTGTGTGTCCTACTTTTCAATGTTCATTTGAGATAAGAGAGGACAGGTTAGTTATTTTATTTATTTAAGGGAAGTATGCTTCAAAAGAATTCACACACCTTTAGTTTTTGCAGGTATTGCACAAACTAATATGTATTTTATTAGAATTTTATGTGATAGACCAACACACTGGATAAAAGAAGAAGGTACATTTCTGGTTTTCAAAATGTTCACAAATAAAATTCTGAAAAGTGTGTCCTATATATGTTTATGTTTGAATATGTTGTTCTAATTTGTTTTGCATGACCAAATAAATAAATATACTATGATGAAGTTTGTGGTAGTAATGCCAAATGTATAAGTATGAATGTTTTTGCAATTTATGTATTTATTTCATTCATGATGCTACTGAAACTGTTATATTTGGTATTAGTAATAGGAGAGTAAAAGACTTAAGGTAGGCCAGTTTACTTCTATATTGCAGTATTTTTCTAACAGCCCATTTTTGACAACTTCATAATAAAACTCCAGAAGTTCTGGTCTGGCTTTTGCTGTTTGGTGTGCCACTGCAAGTTCCTCAATGGCCTCCATCTGGCTATGCATTTGGAAACTTTCTGGAATTGTCCTTGGGGCAGAGGAGGCCCAATAAAAGATCCAACAAAGATCTACTGGCTCAAAACAGGAGAAAGTATGAATTTGTTGCTAGGCATAAAATTGTGTAAATATTGTATTACATAATAGAGGTGAATAGTCGGATGATAACACGAAGAGCTTACATCTGTCAGATTACATGTAATCTAAACCATGGGGTGTTGTCATTTAACCAATTGTGCAGCTATTTTAATTAGGGATTTTTTTTTTGTAGTTGATTTTTAAAACTATACAGTAAGTAGATGTTTTTCCTCCAATAGTTATTTATGTAAAGGAGTAGAAATGTTCATATTTCTTAAGCACATTTAAAATTAATATTGGGGTCAATAGTTTCTTTTTTGTTTATTTTGTTTTTTAGCCACTTTCCACTTACAGTTTGACTCCAAACCTTTTCCTGCAGTAACTTACCCACAATCATATGAATATCAAAACCTTATAGACGTCCATTAATACCCAAGTCTATAACCTTGCTTTGCTTTTCTCTAGTGCTTTCAATGGGCTAAGTTCACAGTTGGGAGGCTACTGAGGATCAACCCATGAAGTCAATGTTTGTGAAAATTCCAAAACCTTTAGCTTTTTCTTCAGTTACATTAAAGACCTTCCTTCTCTTCGAAGCAAGACAAAGTAGGCGAATGCGCAGCCTTTCAGCCAACAGTGACTGTAATTGATGGGCACTTGGCGCACTGCACGCCTGCCGATTTGTAGAATCCATAAAAAGAGATGTTAAAGTAATTATGTTTGTCATGATATATTGAAAGCAGAAATCGGCAACCTAATCGGAGCAGTGGACAGCTGCAGCATGCAGATGCTATCAGACCTCTTGTCCACAGTGATGAAATGAATGCGGGTCATTTTAACAGGTAACAGCTGTTCATGGCTAATTTGTTCAATTATGTGCAGAGAATGTAAGTGGAGGTTGATTCTCAGCCCCAAGGGATCTACTCTCACCACTTGCGTTCAGAGAGCCCATAGTAATGGGAATCCATATACTACTCCATGAACACTATGCTCTGCGAGGAATCACCATGTCTCTTTCATTTACTAAGACCTTTTGTTCTCTCAAATTATTGGCAGCATATTTTTTGAAAGGCACAGTAAGCCCTGCCTTTGTAATTGCAGATTGCTAGAGTTGCTTCTTGAATTTTCTTTACATGACAAACTTTGACCAGATTAAACCCATCAAAAAGCAAAGAAAGTCCCACCTGAAACCTCTGGGTAGTGGCTAAGAGGATATTACTATCAAAAACATATAAATATTGGCTGATATAAATTGGGATGTTATTAATAATGACAAAGGTTTATCTGGACTATAAGTTCAGATTGATTAAAAGCCATGCTGTTTTCCTCATAGAATTGGCTAAGTCTGACCTTTAGAGGAAACATTTTATCTGGGGACTTACTTTGTTCTCAATTGCTGCCAAGTTGCAGCACAATTTTTAGCCCAGCACTTATATGCCAGTAAAATCAACCCAACCTATTAATCAGTTGTGAAAATAACCTTTTTTTTTTATTAGAAATGTAATTATTAACAGTATCTAAAAATGTAATTTGCATGAAGGGAAGAAATGTAAGGATTTAGGGTGGAATAACACTCACAGCAATTAATATTATTTTAAAGATATTTTAGGCTGTACAAGCCACTATTGTACAGTAAATAGACAAGAGAGAGAGAGATGGGTAAGACATGCAGCAAAGGGCACAAGACCAGGACTCAAACCCAGGACAACTGTGTCGAGGACCGCAGCCTCTGCACATGGTGCTCTACCAACTGAGCCTCCCTATGCCCCAGAGCCAGTAATTTTAAGTAAAGGAAAAGTTGAAGCCAAAAAATGTTCATCTCAAACAAAATGTCAGGGATTTTATTTGGAAAAAATATAGTAAAGCTAAAAACTTTTTTTTAAAAAGGTTTTATTGGCTCTAGTGGCCTTTATTTGATAGTTAATTGACAGGAAAGTGGGTAATGAGAGAAGGGGGAAGACATGCGGCAAAGGTCGCCAGGCCAGGAATCGAACCTGCGACAGCTGCGTCGAGGACTAAGGCCTCCTTATGTGGGTTGTGCTTAACCCCTGCACCACCACAGCACATCCAAAGCTAAAAACTTACTAAAAATCGTTACTTTGCTGATATTAAATGTGTGTGGTTATCTAAAGCATTTCCCTTATTATAGAGTGAAGAGTGCCAAATTACAAGAAATGAATAGCTTTTGAAATAATTTAATTCAGTCACTAATTTGTTAAAACTGGAAATGAATACAGACATAATGTATTAACTGAAGAATTATATGGGCCTGAATTAAATGCATTTATTTCATTTTAAAAGCTATAGTGACTTTTTGACCTTTTATAACATCAGCATGTAAAAGCTTGTTCTTATGTGTTTTTATTTAATGAAATACAAAATGGACCTCTAATTAAGGTTAGATGTTCCTTTGACCTCAGTGTTTTTCTCAGTTTTCTTTGCTAACTTTGAAAAGTCTGAGAAGAATTTAAATACATCACCTACAAGAAAACCATGTTCTCTAACAAGCTCCATTAACAGACGTAGAAGTAGTAGTTTCTGCTCGACCAAATGTCAGAAGCAGGGCTATCATTTTAAGACTGGAATGTTTCTGATTTTTCAATGTGAAAAGTCAAGATTTCAAAATGAAAAGGCCATTGTTTCATTCATGAAAAAAAAGATGGTTTTCTAAACTCAAAATGGCTTCACCAATTCTGCAGATGTTCTAGCAAAAGGTATTTCATTATAAAATGTGACAATAGCTATTAAATGGAAATACCCATCTCAGAATAAATTCTTCAGTAAGGAACTCTTAACTGATTGACTCCATGCAGTACCAAGCAGAGCATCAAACTCAAGCTTTAGAGGCCCAGTGTCCTGCAACTCTTAAAATGTGTCCTTTTAAACAGACCTGAATGAAATTATTAGTACCACTCTATAGAACATGATTATATACTAATGATTCAATTCAACCACTTTATTTAGCCTAGTTAGGCCAGGGAGACGTCTAAAAGTTGCAGGACACTGGAACCCGTGGACACCAGTGTCCAAGAGAGACCATTTAAATGTTTACTGGGTTGCTGCAAATTCAGCCTAAAGTTGCCCACTTTGTTACAGGGCTCATCTTCTTGGTCAACAGCCTCTGTTCTTCGTAATGTAAAACATTTAAAAGAAACACTTGACTAACTATTAGTGCGGTTACGTATAACAATTTGAATAAATTTATACTTGATTCATAATGAGTAAATGTACGGTTTAAAAATCATTTTGTTAACATTCACAGAATCAATCAATCATACAATCTCCATGCCTTTATAGGTGCATGTAGGCCTTCTACAAGAACTGTAAACAGCTCATCAACAAAACCAGGCCATTAAGAAAAAACCAGAATAACTGAGGGTGTGTACTATATTCAAACCATGTACAAGGTCACCGAAGTTGTCCCATCAGTGTGCTTTTTAAGAAGCCAGCTCTGCTCTTCAAAATCCATAAAATAAATATTTGAAATATATTCCTTCATCTTCATAGTTGTCAGTCAAAAACATTATCCTGTGAGCAACAGCAACTTCTCATTATGCAAAATCAAACAAGACTGTGGAATTGAGTTTGGTGTCCCAGAGTAACATAAGCAAATACAGCCCGACAACTCATATTAAAGACGACTTAGAAGACTGCCTTTGCCTGGATATCAAGACAAGACGACAACGGTTTCTGCAGGCACAGACATAAGATACCTCGTCTGCAGAGAGAGCAGAACAGACAAGCGTCTAAGCCTCAAATCCACTAGATCTGAAGAAATATGAGTGCCTTGCAATGATCCTTACTGAGATGTCCATCTGTGTGGGCGTGTCTGGTGTGTAAAGGTCCTCATGTCTTTTGAGCAGAAGGACACAAAGAAAGTGCATGCATAAAATGAGATAGGACATAAAAGCAAAAGTTAGCAACATGGTAAATACATTCCAAAATTACTATTTTAATTGGCACCACTTCAGTATTGTTAGGTCAAATCAAAAGGTGGTTAAAAATACAGACTTAGGCCCATAATAAGCAACAAATTCTATTGCAAACTGTCTGATAAGTATCAGATAGTTCCTGTCTACCATGGGGTACCACTGCCCTCCTGTGGGATCTCTCCTCTCTGCACCTTAGAGTCTACATAATGCACCTTCCTTATTATTACTTGAAAGGCAACCATGAAAACAGTGAGTCTATTGTTTCATGAATAAATACATTTTAACCTGCTGCGCTTTACATCTGTAAAATTACTGTTTCTAGAAAATGTTGCACGTCCTAATCCACTAAATTTGAAGGTGTTATCAATTTTATAATGCTCACATTTGAGAACTTTTTTTTTAATAAAAAATGTATTTTATAAATACAATAATTTGGTTAAAAAAAAAATGTATAAGCATTTTGCTGACAAATAAAGCCGAGGGAAAGTGGGAAAGGACATCTTTCTCCTCTTCCACCAAAAACACACCCTTTTTTGGGTCTGTTTTGTCCAACACTTTTTTGTCCAGGCTTCTGAACAGGAAAGTCCAGAGTTAAAATCCTGAGATCTATATGCATGGATTTCAAGTTCTCCACATTCATATGTTGTCTTCCGGTATTCTGGCTTTGTGCCAAAGTATAGAAATATAACTGCTATGGTAACTGGTCTTTCCAAATCACCCTTTGGTATGTGTGTTCACAAATGGTTGTTTGTCCTGTGTCTCTATGATGGACTGGCGACCTGTCTAAGGTGTACCCTGCCATTTGCCCAAACACCACTGGAGACCAGTCAGATTGTGAGATTCAAAAATTACATTCACACTCACATTTTAGGTCAAGGAGACATTTTCTTAGTATTTTCTTTGTCCAGTTAAAACATCTTCCAAATCATTAGATCTGACGTTCATGACATTTTAAATTTCTATTGGCTACGATGCTCAAAAGGTTTGGGAACAAAGTTTAGTTTCTTTAGCAGTGAGTGCGTGTAGTGAGAATGAGAGTAATTTGAAATTCTAATTGTGATTCTGAACAAAGCAAATTTTAAAAGCATAAATACAAAGGAATAAGATGGAGATTATCAAATTTAGGAACACAAAGTATTTACAACAACTAGCATTCTGGCGTTTTAGAGCGTTCAAAATAATTGATACAAAATGTTTGTATAGTTTTTTTTTTTAAGATACACTTAAAATTTATCAACTTTTTTCACATTGATTTGCATATTTCAACATTCCTAAATCATTTTAAGGCTAATTTTATTGATCTTTATTGCTGCTTATTACTTTTCTGATATGACACAATCCTTAGTTCTTAAAGTTGCAGCATCCAACTTTAAGCAGCGCATATACAGGGTTGATTGACAGTACCGAGACCTTATTCCTCTAATAGTTTGTTTCTGACAGGAGACAGTGTGTTTTTCTGCAGATGGCAATAGGACCACTGGGAGGAGCTACATTTCTTTTCACAGATTATGTGTCTCGTGTTATACTTTCATGACATATGGTGGTGACGGTGGCAGAAGTTTGCCCTGCAATCAGGGGATTGCTGGTTCAATTCCTGGTCCACCCACCCTTATTTGTAGCCTTGGGCAAAACACTTAACTGGTGTTGCATATATATATATGAACAGAAATAAATCAATGTGTAATGAATCTTACATGTGAGTTTCACTTTGTAACTTGAATTATTAAGAAACATTTTGATGATATTCTAATGTACTGAGAATATCATCCAAACACTTGTTACACCAAAACATCACTTGACGACCTTAAAGAGCATGTATTCAGGAGTAAAGGCACAGAGGGCAGATTATCAGGGTTTTTTTGTTTGTTTATTATAGATCTTTTTGTTTGTCATTTATAAAATAGTCATTAAAAACCTTTTCTTAAATTCAGATATTTACATATAAACAAACGGCTGTGCAAAATTTACAAGACACCACCATGAGATCGAATCATTGTCTCATGTCAAACATTTATATACAGGTAAAAGAAAAGATTTTAAGCTGAAGCTGTCAACCACAAAAAACATTTACAAAAAGTGAGCTCAAGTATACATTTACCCAAATTTCCAACAAAAAAAGCCAGAAGTAAAAACTAAAATTGCTATGTGCACTAAAACACACACAGTAATTGCAAAGTGATGTGTTTGCTGAGGAATTTGCAAAAAATATAGAATTAAAAAGTTAACATAAAACCAACAAAACTTTTTTTTCTATTTTGTTCCCAATATTCACCTGCTTTTCCACTAATTTAGATGTAAATACCTCATTTCAAAACGGCATAATGTGTTTAAGTATAGATCCTTTTTTCCAAATGAGCTTTAACCAAAAAGAAATAAGACACAACTTGACTTTGCAGACATACTACTGCTCTGTAAAGAACATTACACAAATGAAGTGCATTTAAAGTCTGTAGTAAATCTGCTTCAGTAAAAATATATATATTTGAACTTCTGAACTTCCAACGCCTTATGGTCACCCGAGTGGCTGCATAAATTAAAATGGCAAATAAGAAAACTGAATTAATCCTAACTTATCCAGAATCTCTGAAAAAATATTGTTGGATAAATAAATCAACACTATCAAGTGGATATGGCTTTACTTTTAAGAAGGCAACTGAGCAGATGTCATTTCAACAATAAACAGCAGATGAGCCAAGTGGAGTTTAAGGTGCCCTCTACATTTATTGGCATCAATGATAAAAATCTGTACAAAGCATAAAAATAAATTCTGTTTTTATTGTAGCTCCACAATCTGAAAATTATATTTTAGAAAAATCCAATTTTGAAATTGTGAACTTGTATTCACAAGCAGAAAAAAATCCAAATAATTTTGTTTTGGTGCCACATTTCCTGGTATCTCAACAGTTAATCCTAGCAGTAAATTGCTTCTTTTGCCAATAGGAAAGCAGAGTATTCTCTGATACCATCTCAGAATATCTGAGCATTCAGAGTGAATGCTCAAATATAGCATTTATAGGAATATAGACCTTTACATTTTGCACAAGGCTTCAGGTCTGAGATGTCTGTAGAAGAATGATGCTTTTGTTTCGACTGAACCACTTTTCTGTTAATGCGGCCATGTGTTTTGATTCATCATTCTGCTGAAAGACCTGATGACCACTCATATCCAGCTTTCTAGCAGAAACCATTGGATTTTTATTTAACATCTCCTGGAATGTGAAAGATTTTGTGATACTGTGTGCAATAACAAGGTTCCCAGGACAAAAAGATTCAACCCAAATCACAGATCCTCCAAACTTAAAAGTGGGCATGAGGAACTTATTTACAAAGCCTTCCATTTCTTCATGTGTGCCCCACCAGGAGTTTGTTGCTTAAAAGTTCAATATTTGACTGAAGAACACTGTTCAGTTAAAGTCCCAATATTTTAGCTTACTCCACAGATTCCAATTAGTGAATGTGAAACAAAAAAACTTTCCTGGCATGGCTCCTAAAAAAACAACAACAAAAAAAACAAAAACAGTTAGCATGTAGATATTATCAAACTGCTGCTGTGGATACTTGACAACTCCAAGGTGCTTTTAATTTGCTATTCTTCTCTAAGAGTGAGTTTAGAGGGTGTCTTTCGTTCTACCTAGACCTTCCTTCTCGTCATGACAAACTTAGGACAAAACTGAGATTATGCTGCAAATGTTTTTAAAGCTTTTCACAAATCTTGAGCATTGATGTTAATAAGTGTGAGGGAAACTGGTGTCATTACCTGTATTTTAATTGCTGAAGATACCACACAAAAGGCCAGTGCTTGAGGAAGCTCTCCTCTGCTTTTCAGATTATTCTCTTCTTGCAGATATAATACTTAGAGCAGCAGATAAGGCAAAAGGCCATCAGATACGTTTCACTAATACCTCTGCGTGTCAATAGTCACTTCAGTCCAGCCTTTATTTGAGGAGACCTTGGTAGAGTAGCTGGGAGTGACTGGAGTCTCTGTCATTCTCCAGACATAAGAGCAGGTCCCGGAGGTTAACTCTGGTGATGCGCTGGCGCATAAACTGTCTGGAGCCCTGTCCACTGGAGCCTCCAGGCTGGGAGGATCCCAACCCTGAACCCTGCAGGTTGGTAGGAAGGAATCATTTAACTGTTCTGTCAACATCATTTTTGTCGAAAGGTTTAAAAATCCTTACCTCTGCACTCGCACTTAAAGGGGAGTCTGTTCTCCGTTTTTTCCTCGGGCCGATTGCTGCCAACGCTGTTAGGTTGGCTTCTCTCTGCCTGATCTGAGCCAACTCCAGCTGCTGCATCTGGAATACACACAACAGCAACATATGGATTAATCTCATTCATCATAATAATATAGAAAATAGCTGCATACTCCCTCTTCTCTGCATATAATTACCTCTTTGGCCTTCTGTTTCAGTCTGAGCTGTTCTGGGTCTTCTTGCCGTGACCTAGACTGCAGCAATGCAGAGGAGATTTTTAATATTTCAGGTTGAATCTGATCAGTTTATTAAATCCCGTGTTTATTCATTCCCTCATTAAAATATCTGCTAGCTAGTAGCAGAGAAACTAACATTAATGGTAAAGATCACACATTCACACTGTCTATGCAATTATAACAGAGTAATTCTTCCTGTCAGGTATTCTGTGTCCTTGTTAAAGTAATGATAGGCCATTCTAGGTCAACAAACCACCTAAGATCCATCTATACAGAGGAGAGCAGATCCACTTTTTTTAATACTTCAATACTTATTGAGCAGCAGCTTAAATAAATCTCTTCTTACATAAAGCTGTAAATGTATAACACCTACTTTTATTCATTTCCCAATCCCTAAAATAATTGAGATTACAATAAATAAATAATAATCAAACTTCAAACTGTTGAACCACCATAAAATTGTCTGTTTCTACCTTGGCAGCCTTCAGCAGGATCTCTCTCTCTTGCTCCTCCTTCCTTTGCTTCTCCATCTGATCCAGCTGCTCAAAGAATTTGAGCTGAGCTCGCACGTCACTGACCTGCTCACACCGCTCGTCCTCCTGACCATTTTTATCAAGTTAGATGTTTGAGAGACAGACAGAAATAAAGTTATGAAACCAGAATAAACTATAGTTCACAAAGCTAACTCTCGAGTGACTGAGACACATCCTTACCTTAAAATTTAAATTCTTCAGTTGTGCCACTTGTGAAGCGTTTTCCAACAGGTTCTGCAGTCGCTGTTGTGTAGCATGGGAAATGTAGTTGATCACATCTGTGCCCAATTCACTGACACCAAACTTCTTACCTGAAACAGAAGTGAGTTTGGAATGAAGAATGAACGAGAGTTTACTTTGTCTCAAAAGTAAACCACTGACCAATCTGCAGAACTATCCGGGTGAGAGAGGAGATGGAGAGGAAAGCCTCATCCTTACAAGACCGAGTCACGATGCCAACAAGTTCAGAGCTGCTGGCCATGATGCGGGCATTCTCCTCGGATAAGTTGACCCCTGCCATGGAAGCCACGTCGTTGATATCATCATCATCTCTGCAGGAACGAAGTAGAAAAAGGAAGACACAAAACCCAACATAGGTTATTTTTATACTTTCATTTTTTTTAAGCAAAATGTTATTTTAGAATGCTTTGCATAATTATTCATAGTCCAGATTAGCACATCAAAACCTTATCGCAAATGTATTTTACTTGTGTAAATACAAGTAAAATAAGTAAAAGTTTGTGTTGTATGTTATGGAACAACACAAACAGCACATAATTATGAAGAGGAA
Source organism: Xiphophorus couchianus (assembly GCF_001444195.1). NCBI lineage: Eukaryota > Metazoa > Chordata > Actinopteri > Cyprinodontiformes > Poeciliidae > Xiphophorus > Xiphophorus couchianus. The sequence goes on along the minus strand of NC_040228.1, from coordinate 21,216,047 downwards.
AACAAAAACCGGAACAGCTTCTTTCACACAGCTGTCACGCTTTTGACCGCCTCCTGACATAAAACATAAACTATAAGGACTGTACTTCCCTACCCTCTCATACAACAAGAACACATGGACTATCCTCACACACACACACATCACGGACTGTTTTCTTCACACACACATACATACAACCTGTAAATTTTATCTGCCATTATTTATCTATAATCCATTCCCTAACATTCTTATATATTCTGTATAATCTGTATAATCTGTGCATATAGCTCCCATATTTATATTTATACACAATATCTATATCTCTTGCTATAACCCCTCATGGTCCATACATACATAGTCTTGTACATCTGTAAATAAATATTATATCTTGTAGAGCACTTCTGGATAGATGCAAACTACATCTCGTTGCTTGTACTTGTGACAGTGCAATGACAATAAAGTTGAATTCTATTCTATTCTAAAAAAAAAAAGAAAAAAAAAAAGATGGACTTTCAATTTTTGTGCAAATGGAAATCTAAACGGTTAAGCAGTAGCGCTCCCAAACAAGAACCAGGTGGGCACACACAAATGACATTGCCCCAAAATGCAAATGGTCACATAGTGATGGAACTAATTAATGTACATCACCATTGCAATATTTACCAGTACTATCCCCATTCTAATACCATGCAGCCAGTGATGTCTTGATTCAAGTCCCAAATAACAACATGAAAATGCCATAATATTTTTTTTATTTTAGTCTTAAACAACTCATTTGACCATTATGGAATTTAATCAGAGTAATAATTTCCAATTAAGATATTACTTTAAAAGATGCTTAATGTACTGGAACAGCCAGCAAGAGATGGAAGAAAATTTTAAAAACATCGTAAAATAAGTTAGATTGTGGCCGGCGACCGTCTCCCTCATTAAAATCAAAAATTAATTTACAATGCACCAGTGTCTGCATTTACAGTCTTAAAGAAAGTGTTTTAACATTTTGAAAGGAGTTCTGCTGAATAGCAGTCTACTTGTTGTTTGGGAGATGCCACCTGCAGCTTTTTTTCTTCCTTCCTTTTTTCAATTTAACACACACCTCTGATTGTGCTGGAAGAGAGCACAACTTCACATTCATTACCTCCTTTTCTGTCATCATATGATGCAGGAAAGAAAGCAGGTAAACACTGCCGACACAGCAAGCTTATTGGAGCAACGGGGGGAGGAAATATTGTCAAATGGGGGACGGTGCGCAGTAACGCAACTTGGTAAGGTTCCATCGTTCTGCACCAGTCATTTTTTCTTCATATCAGATTTTCTGCTTGGTGTAAGAGTAAAAAGGTTCAAGTCAAAGTGAAGTCAAGAATCTTTGGTAGGAAAGTTTAAGTAAAAAGTATTTTATGATAATCTAGAGTCAAGTCTAAAGTTATTAAATTTGTGACTCAAGGCTCAATCAATTCTAAATCACATGACTCAATTCTACACCTCACACCTACATTCTAATATGTCAAACGGGATTGCAAATACTAAAGTAAAAAAGAGCATCATAGTAAGATAAAGACACTAATTAAACAAGCAACAGTTTACCATCTGATCATTAACCTTCAAAGATGTGCAGTTAAAAAAGGTATTGTAAACAGATCTGGGATAATTTTTACATGTTTAAGAGCCACATACTTGAAAGTCCCCCCTCCTGCTTCCTTTAGCTTGTTCCTCTGAGCATCGACGAGGGATGCCTGGTTGAGTAGTTGAACTCCTCTGGTCCCTGGAGCCACATTTTGCTTCACCACAGAACCTAAAATGTATAAATTGGGACAGAAGTTCACTTTGTGGCGTCGCTTACTAAAACAGGATAAAACACAGCAGCTAGTAAAATGGTTTGAATAAATGAATTCCAAAATGTTTCCTGTATCCCACAATTGCACAAAGAAACCACAAGATGGCAGCGATACCACAATCTGAAAAAGTTTAGACTTTGCAGCAAGATGTATTTATTTTGTGAATATTTTATTAACCAAACTGTTCAAGATTAATACTACAACTCTGCCTTAATAGCAACAACTTTTAACAGTGCTATTAAAACCCAATCTTACAGAAATGTATCAAACATCTCCAGTGCGAAGCGCTGCTGAACTCGCACCTTGTGGAGTGTGTCTGACCATCTGTGGTTGACCCACAATGATGCGGCTGGGAGCTGCTCCTCTGATCGTTACCAAAGGAGACTGAGCCAGGGTCACCTGTGGCCTCACCTGCTGCTGGGCCACAACCTGCACACAATTACACACAAAATATTCAATAAATGAATATACAATAACAAAAAGTGGATCTTATGTAGAATTTTTTTTTTTTTTTTTAAAACATGCCAACTGCAACATTCAAAGCTCACAGAAGCAGCTTCATTACCAGTCCAGGTTTACTGTTGGCTTTCTGAGAGAGGGTGATGACTGTGGCCTTGGTCGTGGTAGAGCCTGTGGCCGCGCTGACTGCAGGCGAAAGAGAAGGACGCAGAACCACAGCGCCAAGGGCTGGAGAGGTTGCTGCAGCTGGCTGACTGCTTGGCTGGGACAGCAAGCTTTGATGGATGAAGGCCTCAGGATCTGGGGTCATTTGACGCAACGCCGGAAGACTTCTCTGTAGGCATTGAGAGGAAACAGAGAGCAAATGAAATCAATGGTTTTGGTATGAAACAATGACAGCTCATTAACATTCACCCAGATTGTGCATAATGCAATTTCACTTCTCTTTTCAAAGAAGCCAACTGCGTACCTGCTTCACAGACAGTCTCTCTTTCTAAATTATGTTAAAAGTACTTGTAGGAACACTAAGAAAATTAATTAACAAGCATTAGCATGTTTTTAAAATCTGCAATTCCTGTTCCATCATGTTGTATCATAGCAGAGACATCACACTGGACAATTGTCACATTTCAGTGAGACTTTAGCTAAGCATCAACATAAGATACTTTCTTATTCAGTCCTGCTGATTATTGAGGGCATCTGCAAGTGTGCTTCAGAATCCATAGTGTGTTTGTGTATGTAGCATCCAAAGCCTAATGAGCACATGCTTCTATGCATTATCAATAATTTAACTGTGATGCTGCTTTTTTGCACTTTTGAAGATGACCTGCTTGTTATTAGTTGACCCATGAAGAACACACATACACACATATCTGATTTCATTATTTTTCATAAACTGAGAGAGTAAAAAACAAAACACAATAATAGATAATATTATGGATGGCAATGTGATCTTATTCTTGTTTATCGGAATAGGGCACTTTCAGTCTGAGTTCTCTAATTTGAGATCAAATGTTGAGACTGAATTTAAGAAAAATCCAAGCATTTTCCAAGGACTGTCATTGATGTTACACGTAAATGTTTATTTTCATTCTTTACTAACTGTAATCTTGACATATTTAGGAGGAATCAGTAGATTTCTGCATCAATAACTGATGCCAACACTCAAGTAAAGTGCCATTTTGTGTATAGAGTTAAACTTTACATTGAGTCTGTCACAAAAAATTGGGGATTAAATAATAATTCAAGTACAGATGGATGTCATAAAACCAACATATTAGTACAGGTTTGTCTTTTAAAGTTTAGAGGTTTATCAAATACAAATCTCAACAGTGTTAATTGCAAATGGACTCAACTTGTATACTCTGACAACTCCTCAAAATCCAATGCAACCACTCGCTTTGAAAAGTGTCCTACTTTGTAAATAGAATCCACCTGTGTATATTTCAAGTTCAGTATAAATGCAGCTATTTAGAGAAGACCTGAGAGGTTTGTTAGATAACATTAACTAAGTTGTGGTAAAGCACTGTTCGGTTATAAATGATAACTTTGAATATCTCATTGTGCACTTTTAAAATATTTTTTGAGTTGCAAAATTAGAACACAAACTCCAAATAAATTGGGATTCTAATTTCAGAAGAAAGTTGGTTCTACAAAATACTGACCTAAGACACCTGAATACAATCGCAGACTAATTGCAGTTCAAGGAGGATAAATATTTTAATGAATAGTTATTTATTCTCATATATTCTATGTTTATTGCTGGGTAAAATTTGGAAAAACACTGTTTTATTGGGCAACAGAACTTCCTGCATAAAAGTGTGTCAACCTTTTTTCAACACCTCACCTTAAGAAAAGGTACAAGGTATGGCTGAGGAGAAGAATTAAGCTCCTTGTACAACCTGCTGGTGAAATCCTCAGGCTCTATCTTTCCTTCCTGTTACAATAAAGAAAAAGATGGTTAAGGAATATGTGATAAACAGATAGTAGAAAAGTTTGTTGTTCTGTAAAAATCACAGAACAACAAACTGTGCCAGAGAGAAGTACCAGCAAATTCCTAACAAGCTCCTTGACAGTGGCTGTAGTCTCAGATGACTGTTTTCCATTGGATGCTAACTTGATGAGTGTAGACAGAAAGTTTCCACACTTTTTCACATTCTCCAGTGTTTCCTAAAAAAAAAAAAAAAAAGAAAGAATATCTGAAATAAAACCAGAGTTCACAAAATAGACAAACAAAACTTTTCACTTCTTTCTTACAGCTGTGATGGTTGTTGGAGTGACGGGCACCCCAGTGACCCCAAGGGGCCCCACCCTCTGAGTTACTGCTGCAGTTGCCTGCACTGTGGTTGGCGTTCCAAGAGCTTGTCCCGTGGAAGTGGCATTTCCTCCAAGTATGATGGTATTCTGCACAAGAGATTACTTTTACAGGAAATGAAAAAAATTACAGTTCCTCACTCATCTTTTCAGTGCAAGTATGAAACAAGCACCCAGGAAACTAGTCATTAAAGATGTCAAACAAAAAGGCACTTTACATGGCAACCTCTCTATTCATAGAGAATGCAAACTAGCACTCATGCTGAAGTTAAGATAAAAATAAAATAATGTCACTCTTAAACAAATAAAAGTAAACAACTCAAACATCCTTGTAAAACTCTTTTTTGTAGATGAATAAACAAAACACAAAAAAGTAGATTACAATATAGCTTTTATTTCTCTGGTTTGGTTTACCTATGTTTACCTAGGTAAGTAAAAGGGAAAAAAAACAAAACAACTGGTGACTAATTCCCTCAGTGTCTTGGATGATCATTATTTTTAGTCACTATTATTAGCCATCCAGACAAGCTAATGCTTCTTGAGGAATTACTGAGTTGTCTGCATGACTTATTGGAACAAAGAACACACACATAGAAGATCACATTTATGCAACATCCTCAGGCTCAGTGAAACATTGGCTATTGTCAGTACCCCTGAAAATATTAGATTTTTTTGGAATTGTAACAAGATGTTTATGAATGGTACATTGACAAACTATTTTTATTATTAGAACTAGGTCAATTTGACACCTTGTATTAACTGTAACTACTACAATTAAATATCTCAGAATGCAGACTGACTGAGGTACCTGCAGAACAGGAGGTCTCTGGAGGGTGGTTGTGGTTGCTACTGTGGTTTGAACTGGGGAACCCTGTTTGATGATGGTCGTCGGGGTTACGGAGCGAGCCAGCAGAGGACCTCCTGGAGTCTGCAGAAGACAGACAGAGACACGTTTCCATTAGTTACCAATAGTAATGCATTAAAATCATTAATTTTATCTGTGTTATAAAATATTTTAGTTGGAGTGTTTTAAAGTTATTTAAACAAGAATAATGTACTATATTTCTAAGACAGATAAATGCAGTTGCATCCAGCTTGCAATGCAACTTTAAAATAAAAAGCTTGGATGCCATTTCAAACCCCATTTTTATTTTAAATAAAACAATATTTGACAGAATAAAACATTTTTAATGTATGAAAACTTTGAAATTAAGAACACTGGAAAACATTAATGGTTACAGTTATATGATATAACTAACTGTTGTCTTCACATATGTGCATGTTCTGTTCTTTCCACACGATCAAATATGCTGACCTCTGTCTTGATTACTGAAAATTGATAAGCTGGATCTCTGTTCGCTTTAGTCAAAAGACACAATGTCCACATTCTCCATAAAAAAGGTAGCCTTTTTGTCCCAAGACTAGAATAATCTTCTATTTCACAGCAGTCCATTCGGAATGTATTACACCTTCGAGAAGAGATCTGATTTTGTGAAATCTTTTTGTTTTAGTGTGCCTGTAATGTATTTTTAAGCTTGTTCACAGAACTTGGAAAAAAGTCACATTGATAAAGTTGATTGACTGATTAAAGTACTTTATCCTGTATCTTCTGAAGGTTCACAAATGGACTGTGATCAATAACAGTTGTTTAAAAGGGTTGTTTATAAGTCCATGTAGAAGAAACATTGTAACAGTATGATTACTTAAAAGTCTAACAATCACAATGGCAGGTTTTAGTCTTAATACTGGTGTTCAGACAGTGCTGTGGGTGTTTTAGAGTATTATATTTATATATTATGATCTGCTACTAAAACATTCCACTAAGTCTGTGTACACTTAATACATTGCATTAATCTTTTTGGTATGTACCTAGAATCAACTGCAAAACAACAAAACCAATATTTTGAAAAACACAATGAAAATTCAAAAATTTTGACATTTGACAGGTTGTATACTTTCAGCTTAACTTCTGTGTGGACATTTCAAAATCAGTGCAACGTATTCTACATTTAAATATTAACATTTGAAAATGACCCATTTATAGCACTGAATCTTTTCCAGAATAGTGGAAGAAAACACTTTGTATTGCTATCAAGCAATGTTTTATTGTCAAATGACATTTTTCTTCTTCCATTATAGTCTACATGCAACACAAACTTATTTATCCAAATGAGTATTGTTGAAAATCAGTTAAATTAATATCTATTCTTTAAAAAAAATCCATTTGTGTAAGATTTTACACAAAATCTGTTTTAAAGTTTGGGAAAATCTTCAAAAAGACTTCTATATTTCTCCATAATAAATAATAATAATAATAATAATAAAACTTAAGTGTATAAGTTTTCTTAATTTTTGTCAAATGTGATTCCTTCTAAAGTGAAATAGGCCACTGTCTTTATTGGCAGATATCCAGAAATGTACATTTCTTTTGTGTTTTACTGCAACACACATACAAGTCATATGTTCCCCGTGTGCGTGCGCTCATGCTTCTGGCACAAGAATACCTGAAGAGATGTGACCTGGACAGGTGGAGTGCTGGGGGGGGCTGCAGGTCGTGGCGTCGTTGCGCTTTGTGACTGTGCCTGAGCCTGCATCTGAGCCAAGGTCTGCTGGTGAATCATCAGCAGCTGCCCACTCTCACTGCGAACCAACACCATGCCTGAAAGGTTCAAATATTAAAAACAAACAAAAAAAAAAAATAAATCAAAGTCACAACCATGACAGAGGATAATAATCAAGATAAATGACCCATCAATAGTGATTTCTAATACATAAAAACATGAATTTATCAATAAACTGATCTGAGGGTAAAAAATTTTTTTTGAAAAACACATAATAGGCAAAACAATGATGAGAAATCAGACAGTGAGTGAAATCTGAAGATTTTCACATTAGCTATTTTCAGAATGAGTAAGGACTTTAAGAATAAAGCCAGGTGAGGGGGGCACACAATATCTTAGAGGTTACTTGAAAAGGAAACTAAAAGTACCAGTAAAAAAATAAGATACTTACGAGATATTCAGTAAATAGCTATTATTAAGGAACATAATGTAACTGTAGCAGACAAGCAAATATATGAGAATTAACAACGTAGCTAAGTGCTGCTTTGACAGGCCACACCAGTAATGAACTTAATCTACTTTGAAATTAGAACCTTCACCACTTGTGTCCGCTCTGTAGCCTCAGCTAGAATCAATAGCAGTTTCACCTTCGTTTAATACAAAATTTCATAAGATTTTCCTCATCCATGCAGGAAATGAAATCCCATTTGTTGAACAGTAAACAGAAAGCTCTTAAACATCGTACCTGCAGGGATTTGGATGTTTTGGATACTTGTAGCGTTTTGTTGAGGCTGAGTGAGTCGAGGAGCCAACACCTGTGGAGCAATGGTCCGTATTCCTCCTGGCGGAGCGGCACTGATCGTTGACGACAATGTAGTCCTCAAGTTTTGCAGAACAGTCGGATTCCTCATGGTCGCAGACAAAACACCCGAAGGCAGGACCTGAGCACCGGCTTGAGTTATATTTTTAGTGGGTTCAGTTTTGCAGGAAACACTACCGCTCCCTGATGACAAGACTGTATTTGGGCTTTCTGTACTTTGAGTCTCGTTAGCAGAAGTTTGCATAGGTGGCCTTACAAGCGCCACTGTGGGAACAGTTTTCTCAGCAGGCTGAGACGAACTCCCAGATGAGGTCGAAGTATTTTGTGCACTCGGATTAGTTCGAATAATAAAACCAGGAGAGGCAGAAGCGGGTCCATTCACAACAGCTGTCTGTGAGCTGTCTGACTGCCCGCTTCCGGGGATGTGACAGTTCATCACCGCGCCGTTTCCATCCAAAGCTGGAGCACCAGTCGCTTGTTGTTTGTCACCCCCAGCTGTTGCACCTGATGCTCCCGTAACTGCTCCGCTTGTTGTCAGTGAACCGAAGTGACTCTTCGCGGCAGTCGGGATTGTTTCAGCCGCCGATGTGATCCCAGCTGTCCCGTCCATGCTCTGACCGTGGGACCCCCGAACAATTACTGACACCTTCAGCAACTCCTACCGCTACCGCGGCGGAAACATAAGGCAGCAAGGGAAGTGTCGAGTAACTATCCAATTCGCATTAGTTTCAGTTAAGTGATAAGTCAAATGAAGTTGGCCACAGTTAAGTTAAACAACCTGACTAAAACTAGCTATTGTCGGCATATCAGGGAGTACAGATATCTTACCTGCTTTATATAGTCAAAATTTCATTTACTACCCTCAACATTGAAACTGCCGACTACAGATAAACTACAAAAATGATTTGTTGCCAATTGAAACCCAGACGTCAAGTTAGCGCAAATTGCTTTTCTTAACAGGGTATTAAAGGCTCTCACTACCTCACTTACTACTTTTTCGTCCACCGCTCTGTTGGAGAAAACATCAGCCAACAAATCGGACCCCGCCGCCATCTTTGCCTACCAACGCTAGTTCTTAAGACGCATGCGCAGACTAGATACCCCCCCTCCCATGACGTTACCTCGGTAGGCGTTGTGATTGGTTCGAGAAAGAAAATAAACTCTCGAAGGAAGATGGAGCTGTCAGTTTTACTAGGGAAAGGGAGATAAATAATACGCCGCCCTCTGATTTGCTTTCTCAGAAAAGGAAATCAACTTTTCCATCGCCGGGGATTTAAGAAAAGTGTTGAAGCAGTTTGAATAAATGTTTCTGACAACGTATGTCTCAAAATGGCTGCGTATGTGCTATTTTGTTAAGTATGCAACTCCGATTTCTGCTTCTTTTTATCTTTTTGATGTGATATTCTACTTATGTTATGCTTTTGTTTTTTCAAACACACCATAAGTGTCACTAACTCCTACTTATTTTGTATAATTTTACTTCCCCCAAAATCGGGTTTGAACATTGTGAATATAGATTAAATGCTTTGAATTTATCTATCATTGTTGAATGGCTTTGCCATCGATTAACAAAAAATACTCCTTCCACTCCACATTACGACCACTTCTACCCAGGCCATCCTTCGGGCAGAAGATGACCCTGTATTTGGTGTATTCCTGTAAAGCAATAGAGGAAGTGATCCCTAAAGGAATCACTTCACTACCGAAGTAGATTGACTTGAACAATCAGGTGAGTTAAACTTCAATCGGTGGGCGTGGTTCCAGCGCACCTGCAAATGCTTATAAATTGTTTCAGCAAAGTCTGAGCAGTGCAATGTCTTGTAAGACAGTAAAACAATTCAGAGCATTTGTTCTAACGATTATTCAGCCATGGCTTCTTCAAAGCCATACATTGGCTGTAGAATAGGGCTGCTTTCAAAGGCCCAAAATCGTTATGAGGGGATTTTATACACAATTGACAAAAATAATTCCACAGTTGTGCTGGCAAAAGGTGAGTCTAATTGATTCTGTGACGAGAGATATCTTTAATATTACTTAGAGGATTTGTTTAGATTGGGAAAATAACATTTCCTTTATGCACAGTAAAGTGTTTTGGAACTGAGGGGCGTCCTACTGAAAGACCAACATCCCCCAAAGACGATGTCTACGAGTACATAACTTTCCGTGGAAGTGACATCAAGGATATCACACTGTGTGAATCTCCGAGGTCTTATCATGGCCTACCCCCAGATCCAGCAATCATACAAGTAAAGTAGAAAAGAAGTGCATCACTCAAGCTCCTGTCATGATTGTGTGAATATTTATTTTTATGTCTTTTTCAGTCATCCAGTTCAAGCTCAGGCATATATTCAAGTCTTGGACTGTTTAGCCCTGTAAGAACGCCTGCTTATAATCACCTTGCTGCCAGCTCCTTTCTTAGCCAGCAGTATGCTGCTGCTCTTGGACTGGGCAAGTATTCTCACACAAATTTATATGAAGTAAACTAACCATAAAAGCCACCCTGGAGGTGTTTAAAATAGTGTTTTTTGGCTCCTTCAATTCAGGGCCTCTCCTTTCAGACCTGCATTTCAGACGGGGCCCCATGGTAGAGAAGGCTGTTCAAACCATCCAAGTAGAAAGACAGAGAAGAGGTTTGACTACTTCCCAGGAAGGGCAGTGGAATAGGAGGAGGCCCCCAAGGACCAGGAGAGTGAACTCCCAGCCCCAAAAGGACCCTACTACTAGTAATACTTGAGCTAAATGAAAACCATTAGTCTGAATCTATACATTATAACTAATATAATGCAACTAAAATAGTTTATTTAAACTATTTGTGCAGTTTAGACAAATGGAGATGTGTGGGTACATTTTTTTATTTTTTGTGTTAAAGGAAGTTCAGACTCTGGTGTGATTTCTAATCGACCAGAAGCACAGCAGCACAACACTGACCGTCCACTGGCCAGAAGAAGGCAAGGTAGGAAAATCAAGATCTGAAAGTAAAATTCTTATTATTAGGAACTCTAACTTTTCTTTTTTTTAAAATCTCCTTAGCACCTCGACATCAGAGCAGTGGTAGAGGACAGCTAATGGTGGCTAACATTCCATCGCCTATTCTCAAATTTGATACAGACTTTGACTTTGCTTCATCCAATGCACAGTTTATCAAAGAGGAGCTTGAGAGGGAGTTGCAGGAAAAAAGGAAACTAAAAGGTTTGTTTTCATCTGAAATTACTTGGCTGTTACAGTAGCTACTAAGGCACACTCACAATAGATTCATGCGTATCTGGACTTCTGCAACAGTTCTCTTGTGGTGTTGCTACATACAACTAGGGGACATGAATTGAAGTGCTGTCAAATATTTCAAAAGTAAATTTCTTTCTGATCAAAAACTGATGTCAAAACCAGATTATTTTGTACAAGTCCTCCTGAGGGGTTTGTCTAAAATAGTAAATTATTACTTTTTTTTAATGCAGATGAAGACATTAAGAAGGCAAAAGCAGAGATGCACACGTTGCTGGAGTATGAGGATTTTAGCCCGAAATGTTACTATGACAAAGCAAAGTCTTTTTTTGACAATGTCTCCTCTGATAACGGGCTTAGGTAATCCCTTCTCTTAAAATCCAACTTTTTTCCCCTTTATAAGTCTAAACTTGGGGTTTTCACTATTTGTATTTTTATTTCTTAAGTTTCAGATTAACATGGGCTGAGGAACGGAAGCGCAATTTGGAGACTTTTGGAGTCACTGGCCGGTTCATAAGGTCAAGGCTTAAGAGGTAGATTTATTGGACGCAGAGGACGAGGAGCTGCTCAGATTCTATCTTTAGACAGGATCCAGAGAGGACGTGTGTGAAGACCACAGAAAACTAAATCTGGATTTTTTTTTTTTTTTTGGTCCATTTCCTCATTGTTGAACTTAAATGCCAAACTATTTTTTTTTTCTTTAGGTTTTTGTTTTTTTGACTATGTACTAGAAGACAATTTATTTATATGGTTAATGTAATTTTGTTCTGATTGAGGCACTCAACATTTGAAGTGTTTAACTGATTTTTGTCTTAATTTGAGCACTCGTATAATTGTCAAATACTGTAAATATAAACATGAAGTTAAATCTGTATTCAAAATCTCGCCTTTCTGAAACAGACTCTTTCTCTCCTCAATTTTAATTTGCCCATGTTTGCACTTAGGCCTGCATGCATCTTGGAATTTGAAATGAGAAATTCCCTGAAGCGTTAATGTCCTCCAATTGGCTTCTGCTGGATGGTGAGGGCAGAGACCCAGACTTTCCTCTCAACAGTCACTTGGTTCAGTTCCTCTTGGGAAAGCCAGAGGTGTTCCCAGGACAGATTAAGAAATTTTGTTCTTCCAGCAGCTGCTAAATCTTCCTTTGGGTGGGATATGCCTGGAACAGCTTAATTTCAGTGAATCAACTATTCGACAAGACCTGGTGAGGAGTTTTTACAAACATGGCTTACAAAATCATGGGGCAAGTATGACTGATTTCCAGCAGTAGCTGATTCCCTACTATATTAAAGAGTTGAAGTGAAAAGCATATTGTGGGAGAAAACACATTAGCAACACAATTGACTACAAACTGAAGGCTTGTGGAGCAGTGCTGCTTAGTCCAGAGAATTTGCATGCTATGGAGTTTGTACCTGAGGCACAGACTTGAGCACAAACAGACTTATGGGTTACAACTGTTGGATTCATTTTGTCAATCTACGCCTGTACTACCATGTCAGAGGTGGGAAAACTAAAATGTTCAGTCTCCAAAGACCTTTTCAGGTAAATGTTCAGTTCTTTTAGAAAAATCTTCCTGTGAAGGAAGAGTAAAGTACCACAGAGGCAATGTTGCTTGAGGTCAATTTTGAGTAATTTGTAGTTTTTCAGCTGTATTTGGAGCATTCCCACAAAACAATCAGCTGACTTAATTACCATGTTTATCACTGTGCTTGATCAACAAATTTGCTTAACCTGAACCCCAAAAAAGGTTTGTGGGGTCTTATCAAGAGGAAGGTGCGGCAATAGACCATAACCACATAACTTCTGGTGCCACACACCAATGCAATAATTCATGAAAAATGAGTCCCAATAAAGTTTACAGTCTGAGATGACATTCTTTTACGTTCCCTGAGAAACTGGACTCTGGCTTTCCATTATATGTAAAAGGTTATCGATCTAAAAAAAAAAAACCTATACATTGAAATACATCACGGGTTGTCTATGTAGCTATACAGAAATTGAATGACTTTTTGAATTGAGTTATTTAAACCTGGTTTTTGAATTTGTTGCGACGCACTTTGAGGTTTCCGTCAAATCCCCTTTGACAACATAGATTTTCTGTTTTAAAAGAAAATGTCATTTGAAACAAATTACATTATTAGAACTCATTTCACACAAACCAATTAAGGCGCTGAAAACAACTTTAGTAATTGCTTCTCTGTCAGTCTGTGCCCTGAACAGCGCACGTAGCCCTCTGCTGCTTTATTTGCCTCATATATTCAAGGATACCCCATCTAGCGGCAGCCTATCCAGAGCCTGGGCTGTACTAACGGAGGGGACAGAGGGATGTCCCTCCGCACATAAACACTTTCTTCATGATGATATTATTTAAATTCAGACCATAAATGAAGCTTTGCGCAAAATCAGGTGTTTGTTTCCGTCCAGATACACGATGAGCTCTCCATTGTTTCTCCTATCATCACAACAATCATAGTTTTGCACTCCCACCCCCTCCTTTTTTTCCCCTCGTTGTACAGAAACTATGTAACCAAATAGAAGGCTGCGCTCTAGATAATAAATATTAGAATAAAAGGAGCGCTTTTGTGTCCCATATGTCAACATGTCTGTGGCGTTTTCATCGACGCGTCCCAGGAGTAAAGGGGAGGTGACACAGCAAACCATCCAAAAGGTAAAAATATATATATATATATAAAAAATAAAAACAAATCAAAACCAAAAATAAGAAAAACTCGGAGCGTCGCGTCATTTACAGCTAAATGTCGCTGTGGACGAGGGTGTGAGTGGTTGACCTCAGGGAAAGTATATAGCCTGAGGTGAATATCAAAGAAAGGGCAACTAGTAATGAAGGTGCGAACCAAACAAAGCCATCACGGTGAGGGTCGGTATAAGCGCTCTGCTCTGACTGGATACCTGCTTCCTTGATGCGATCTTTCTCACTCAAGCTGTCTGACCAGTGCAAATATTCAGCTTCAGTCATAAAAAGAAAAAGAAAAAAAAAGGAACGAATTTCTAGGGTTTGATAGAAATTTCCTAGTTGACGCTGCTATTAATGATTAAGTTCAGTGAAAAGTTGGCAAGTTATTAAAGATACATCAACATCAGTAAGCATAATTTCTGTTGCTGTTCATCCTTCCTGTAACAACCTGTAGTGTCACCCCCCCCCCCACATATATATATATATATATATATATATATATATATATATATATATATATATATATATATATTTATATATATGTATATATATATAAATATATATATATATATATATATATATATATATATATATATATATATATATATATATATCGATCATCTTTAGCTCTGTCTAGGTTAGGTTAGCACAGAGAAGCACTGAGCCGTCAGAAGCTACAATACAGTGGGTAATGGCAGGAGTAGCTCCTTCAATGGCTTTGTCCAAGAGAGATGGAAAGCAATTTAGCGTTCAATTTTCCAAGCACTTTAAATGCCAGATATAGATTGAGGTTGCTTTCTCTTTCCCACAGATGTTGGATGAAAATCATCATCTAATACAATGCATTATGGACTACCAAAGTAAAGGAAAGACAGCTGAGTGCACACAGTGAGTGACTTTTGTTGTTGTTGTAAATAGTCCAAAGTCCTACAAAGGTCATGTAAATTTCTGCAAAAATTTCCACCTTTCCAGGTATCAGCAGATTCTGCACATGAATCTTGTTTACTTGGCCACAATAGCTGATTCTAATCAGAACATGCAGTCACTTCTACCAGCTGTAAGTCTGCCTGTCATGTGGTTTCTAGGAGCATGCAACAGAGCTGATCAGTTAGTGCACCAATCCATGAGTCAAAACAGGCATGACAAAAAATAACAGCCAGTGGAATGAAGTGATGTTGTAATTCTGTTCATTTTAGCCTCCTAGTTCCAACATGTCCATGGATCATGGAAGAATGAGCCACAGTGGGGGACATGCTCCAAGCAACCTCAATGACAGCACTGGAACAGGAGTGACCGCCACATCCATGATGCAGAGTCAAATGAGCAATGGTTGGTGACAAGTGTGGATTTTATATTGGCATGTTCAGCCACAGATGTTGCAAACACACATACTGTTTTGTGTTTCATCTCTTTACCTGTTGTGTGCTTATCTAATGCTGACTGTGCTGCATGTAGCCACTTAATGTCTGCATCAATGCCTATTTTAATTACCCGATTGCTTGCTGACACCTTTAGGTTTATATTTAACTTATACATTTTTTTTTTTTTTTTGCAACAATCTGATTTCAGCTTTTCTTTTCAGTCTCTTAATCTTATTCTCATAATCAATCATTCATACTATTTTACACCCAGCCTGAGCTTTCCTTTAGGATGAATTGAACGTGGTACGCTGATTACCATACCATGATATCACATGAGAATGTGCAGTGGCCTCCTCTTATTGTGTCATTAGGCCCGAGCCATGCCCCCATGCAATCAGGTCACATGCAGTCGGCTATTCCATCTACCAGTATCTACAGTAGCTCGGCATCTGGCTACAGCCATGCTACGCCCTCCTCTCAGGGTAGCCTGGTCCAGGGCCCAAAGGCAGGTTATGGTTCCTCTTCTTCTTTCTCCTCCACGCCCTCATCTTCCTCCTCCCCTCGCAGCAACCTCAACATGCAGTCGAGTCAAGGTGAGCCAGGAATAATGAAGCTCAGTCGCTGATCCATAATTTAAAATATGTTTCTTAAAAGAAACATATACAGTATTTTGCCCCTGAAAACATTATTTCTACTTTGTTGTTTTTAATATAAAATGCATTTATTTCCTTTGGAATGTTTTTTTTCTCTTTTTACCATATGGCAAATGCCTTTCTCTTGGTCAACATACTTACTTACATAACTGCTGTGAGAACCTATGCTCCCTTCACATTCAGTTCATCACAGATCTTTCTCTGAAGGTTTGTGTATTTTTACTGGATTTCAGTTTACATGCTAATTCCCTGGCTTTATTTTCATTTATACCCCTGCACAAAGGAATCTCTTCAAAGAGATCCTGCCTTTTGCCCTTTTCCTGTGTCTGGCATGCAGTTAAAGTTCCTTTAAATTAGTTTAACCTTGCATTTCTACCAGTGTACGATCGTTAAATTGCCTTATGAATAGAACATTGTGAACCAACTTTTAATGTTCGAGATTGCTGCTTCACCGTCTTCCCAGTCTCCATGATGCACCAACAATCTGCTCCTCCACACCACTCCTCAGCCCACTCAGCAGGACAGTATCAGGGACAGCAGGCGATGGGCATGATGGGACAAGCCAGCCAAGGGAATAGCATGATGCCCCAGAGGCCCATAGGATCCTACCGCTCCTCTCAGCAAGGTAATAGGGTGGACATTACCATTGTAATTTGTGATTTTTTTTTTGTTACAGTGCTTTGCAGAAGAATTCACAACACCTGACCTCTTTCACATTTTGTATTTATACAGCCACAAATGTCAGTGTGTTTGGTCCTCTACAAAATAATCCTCATTAAACACAAACAGGTTTTTAGCTGCAGCATGACTGAATTTGTATGAATGCTTTTGCAATTTACTATAAATTTGTTTGTGTGAGAAGTACCGTCAGAGTGTAATGCCCAGCAAGCATTCAGCTGCTCCAATTTTGGATCGTAATCACTGCATGAGATTACAAATGTTAAAAATCATCTAAGAAATGAAAGGAATTTCCTCAAAATTGAGTAAAATCTATGAACAGGACTTTTTTTGGGAAGCAGTATAGTAGCAAAGGAAGAGATTAAGAAAATTTTTAGATCCCAGTTTTCATATTTTGAAATAGAGGTGTCTCACTTGTCTCACATTGGGTTCCTATCCCTCACTTTTCTGTGTCAGCATGTTTCTAATTCTAGCCCTGCTTCATCCTATAATTTCTTTTGAAGTTTGTGGATTAGCAGTAGTAAAAGGCATGGACTGAAAATTCCAAGGAAACATAGGTCATCCTCATAAACCCTGGCATGGTATTATCTTTGCATTGTGGTTTTAATTAAGCTTTGCAGCACTGAGCCTTTCCCTGTCTGGTACTGGGAAATTGCTAGATCTCTAATAAAACCAATGTTCTACAATTGTTGCTGGTAGTTCAGATTGGAATATATTTTTGTGGTATGGCTTGGTCTGACACGTCGTTTAATAAGGAAATTTTGCTCTGCATGCATATCTTTTTTGCTACATTCTTTCTTTGTTTTGATGATTTTCTAATAAGTGTCGGAATCTGGAGTTTCTGCACACCATCACCATATTATAATAAAATTTTTCCTCATAGCAGCCTTTTTGTAATTATTGTATTCTCCTCAAGAACTACAGTTATTGTAGAAAATGATTTTAACTGTTGTTTACAGTATCACTTTGGATGAGGGTATTAGTGAGTAGCCTCAGAGAAAGTGCAGCCTGAGGTGAATATCAAACAAATGGCAGAACTTAAATGTAAAATTTTATTTTACTATCTTATAAAAATAATTCTACAACTACACTAAAAATGCATATACAAGTACAAAAAGAATAATATGATTTTACCAACACTATTTTAGGGTTTGTTTTGGTGGGTTTTTGGTCCAAAAAATTGTAATTAAGGGTCGTGTCGCCTGTTTTACAGAATCTGTACAACACTACATGGGACAAGATGAACGCTACGGAGAGCAGTATGGACACACTCAGAGCTCCACCGAGCCCATAAACCAGCAGTATTACGCTGATGGTAAAAAAATCCCGTTCATTAACTTCATATACAGCTCTGAAACACATACCCCCCCTACTACAATTCATGCCATTCCCTTCCAGTACAGTTTCACAGACCTGAGTCAAATTTACAAATCAACTTTTGCGTTTTTGTAAATCAGCATGTCTGTGTCCATACTGACCCCTTCGGTGTGCCGAAATTTCAGCATTCAAGCATTGCTGTACATTGGAGTTGTAAATGGAGTACAAACTCCATGCAGTGTTTTTTTTTTTTTTTTTTTTGTGGGTTTCTGTTTAAAACAAGAAACCTTAGAAAATATCAAAGGCCAAAAGTGCCATAAATAATTTCTTGTTAGTTGGTTATAAATTATGTTATAACCAACTAATGATGTTTTAATTATATAACATCCACTTTAAAATACTTTCTGTATATCCATAAGTATAAAATTATAATAATTTATAAAACAAATGATTGAGTTATTAAATGTGGAAATCATTAGATAAAAATTGAGCTAATATGTCAAAAGAGTTAGTCCTGTCAAACTCTGTTGGCAGGAAAATGACTGATATATACTAGACCAATCTTCATTCATTTAATTTATTTAAAGCAGTTTTTTTACTACCAAACATATAAAATTACATGACAAATTATTAATTTGTTGGACTGTGGCACTTTTGCGCCTTGAAGGATTTTTTTTTTTTGCTTTTAATTTGTGACTGTATACATTCATTACGTGCTTCGGTTTATATAAGCAAGATAATTATTTTTTTGGGTGCTAGAAGCTTTGGTTTCAGTTGAGCGGATTTGGCATGTGCTGAGTCATGTTCCCTACAGGCCTTGGAGAATACTCTTATCAGCAGTCTTCATATGGTGAACAAGGCTATGACAGGTCGCTTGATGAGTCTTCTCAACATTACTATGAAGGAGGTAACTTCAAACAAACTGTTTAATTTGAAAGGTTATTGTTATTATTTGTATAAACTCATTGCAGTCACTTCCTTTATATGCATTAAAAGTAAGTTAGAATGAAAACTTACGATTAAATGCTGATAAGAGTTGCTGTTGGTGGATTTTCAGGTAACTCTCAGTACAATCAACAGCAGACCTTATATCAGCAGAGGTCTGGTCAGCAACAGCCTTTCAGCCAACAGCAGTACTCCTCTCAGCAGGGCTACAGTGGGCAGCCACAAGGATATGGTGAGAAATTCTCCAACAGTGTTAAGTCAAACACAAGTCCACAAAAGAAAAACTCTGCATGACTCTAATCTTTATTACAGGTCCCAGCCAGGGGGGATCATCCCAGTTTTCCCAGTATCAGCAGAGTCAGAGCCAACAGTATGGATCCTATCGCGCTTCCCAAGGCGGTTCCGGAGCACAAACTCAGAGACCGTACTCTTATGAACAGGTACAAAAGTAACAAAACATTAATCATTTACCATTACATTCCTTAAGCAATTTGGTCTCCTATCCAAATCTTTGAATCCAGCTGTTTCCCATCATTTCCATTTCCACAGCTGCTAAAACTCCTAGACTGCTTCTGCTAACATTTCTAGAATGGGTTGCTACCATTCAAATGTGGGACATGGATAGGAAACCCACTTTTATAATAAATGTTGTTATAAACTTTTGACTTCTACATTACAGAATATTCCACAGTCAAATGTTCCAACAAAGTGGAATTGATTAGAAAATTCAACCACAAAGTGGTAGGCTGCATAAACTCACAGTTTAGTGTGTGCTAAGACTCATATTGCTCAGGTGATGCCATCGTTACAATCAAGACCTGAGTCCAGCACTTCAGTGCATGGGTTTCCATGACATCAAAGCCTTACTTCATCACCAAGTGTAATTTAAACCATTGGATGGAGTGTTGTTAATAAACATGACAGAACTTCATGTTTCATGAAACTCACCTAGTTTTCTTCAAGATTAGATCCAAGTAAAATGGATTTTAAAGACACCAACAAACATACTTTGTTACTTTTATACTTTGAGTTCTAACAGAAAAAACACAACATAACACCCCCTAAAATACCAACATTTTCATGATTGTCTAATTTTCTTCCCAATTTCAGGGTCAGTATGGAAACTATTAGCAATAAAGCACCACGCTGTTTTGCTGTTCAAGGAACATCTGCCATTATTGGCTTCAACGATAATCTCCTCATCATACAGAAATGAAGATCTCTCTGCACCAGATTTATCTTTTTAGAAATCATCATTCTGACCAAGATTAAATCATTTCATAAATGTTTTGCTTTCCTCCATTCTACATTGATTTAACAAAGAGTCACGTAAGGGAAAGCAATTCTGTTTACGTACAAAATTGGAAGTTTTTCCAAGTTTTTCTGCCATTCTATTAGACATCTAAACAAGGAAGAAAATCGGTGTTAGAAATTTGTCTTTTTTTAATAATTCTCCCTTTAAGGAGCCAGGAGATTTTTCTCTTGGTACTTCTGAAGCATTTCAGTTTTACCTTAGGCACAGGGAAGGACTTCAAAAGGAAGGCCGTAAAAACAAAATTGAACCTTAAAAGAAACGTCCTTTTTATTGTTAAGGTGTGTGGGTTTTGTTTCAGGGGAAGGGAATTTAATTTTTATGAAAATGAGTTATTGTTTGAAATCAGGGCTTTGTCTGTGTTAGTCAAACTATGATGTGTTGCCTTGAGCTCTAAGATTATATGCATTCACTTTTTACACATATCTGAGACCCAATAAGTAGCTCACTGAAAAACACTGTATACTTGTCTAGAATGAGCTTCGTAGCTGTATTTTTAAAACCATATGTTAGTGGCATTACGCTGCTTACACATATTTTAGAGATGGACAGGGAAATTGGCTGTTAATCAGCTCAAACAGCCATGATTGATGACAGGACAGCCAGAAACTCAAAATTCCGACTTTTTATTTCATTAGTGAAAGCAACATACAAAAGTGTTACCAACTTGCTAAGACAAGCCTTTTTGTGATTGATTTTGCAAGGTGAAAAAGACCTATAGTTAACTTTTTCTAGGATTAGATGTTCAAAAATAAAATTGAGCCACACAAAAAAATGTTAGAAGTTTAAATAGTGTTTCCTAAGAGATGTCGAAATGTGATAAAAGTATGAACAACTTGAGGTCAATTAGCCAAACTAAAAAATCTCCCAGGGCTTTATAGACACCACTGTGGCAGTGAAGCATCTGGACCTGAAAATCCAGCCAATGAAAATCCCAACTTCTTCTTATTTTTTATTTCTTTCTTTTGCTTTCCCCAGGCTATGTTTCGTTGTTCATGATAGCTTCTTTAGGTATAAAAAACTTTTTGTCTCTTGCAAAAGCTGGATCAAGTTGGTTAAATATTTGCAGTTAAGTTTTCTGATTTATTTTTATCTCATGTCAGCCCCTTTGCCCCTTTTACCTCCACTCTGCCCACCCTCTCCACAAAGAGGTCTGGCACTCCACACTTTAAAAAGCCCTGCTTTAGAATATACACATGATGTGCTAACCTTTATCCTAACCCTAACACATAGAGACAACTTTTTTAGTAATCTTACTTAGCCAGTCTTTCCATACTAATTTCTGATATATAATGCTAAAGACAGTCTAAATTGCCATTACTCTAATCAAATTGTTTTTGTTTTTTAAAGTATTAGTAAAGTTGAACATTGCCTCTACTCTTACTTCTACATTTACTTCTTAAAACAGAAGCCCACCAATTTAGTGTTGAATGCTTTTATTGTGTTATATTCTATTACAATTCTTAAATAGAAATCATAATTGGTTAAAACTGGGATCTGAACGTCAATTTTTTTACAAAAACCTCAGTCCATTAGCCAAGTTTCAGATTGATTAATCTCTAGCTGTATGCAAAGTTAAGAGGATGCCATTCAGTACTTGGGTTGCTGCTTTGTCTGCATTTTATTTTGTAGCTACAGTCAACATATAATGTAATTTCTGTAACATAGTTTGTTTCTGGTTCGCAAGTGATCTTCAAAAAGCCAAAGTAATCCAGAAACTGAGCAGTGTCATGTCCTGCATATATTGCTTCAGTAAGTGCAATACATTCAGTTGTGTTTTACAAGGTTGTAATGTCTAATTTATTATTCCTTTGACTTTTACTTGATGCAAAGTAAAGTTGACTTTGCTTATTTATGTCCTGACCAATTATGTGGTACAACTGGTGTGGTATTTGATAACATTTTGCATAATATGTGTGCTCCATCCATCCATCCATCCATCCATCCATCCATCCATCCATCCATCCATCCATCCATCCATCCATCCATCCATCCATCCATCCATCCATCCATCCATCCATCCATCCATCCATCCGAATGCATAATGATTGTTACTAATTTATTTTTCATAAAACATGAAGAAGAAGAAGAACAACAACAAGAAACACATCAAACTTTTGTTTTCCTAAATGTGATTAGTAATATCTAAAGATTATTGGTGTGGTCCTGTTAAAACTTAGTTTACCTCAGATGGCAGAATAACAGAACAGTTGCAGTTGTTTTGCAGTACCTGTTAAGAAGCTGACAATCGAACAGTCAATGAACCATTCAACTCTGACAATCATGGCTCTGCTGTGCTGTAATGGATTGGTATCTGTTTTTCATATTACTGTGAATGGAGTTTTTGGTACGTTTTATTTCCCCAATTCTGTGTTGTGTCTTCACTTCTAAGTGTAAACAGCACCTCCTTTGAATGTGTTTGCATGTGTGCCTGTGTGTGTGTATGCGTGAGTGTGTTTGCCGGTACAATATATCTACAGAAGAAAACAGTCCAATTGGATGTGGGTCATACAAATCTGAAAATCCTTCATCTGTTTGTTGGAAGACTGTTGCTTTTTGTCTTTTGTTATTTTTTGGTAATTAAAAATAAACTGGTTTCAACCTTTTTGGATATGGCTTGTATGTGGTTTTCCCCCCCCAAGAAACATTCACATGTCACATAGTTTAATTTCATAATTATTGTCAATTAATACTCAGGGTTCAGCATTGTCCAAGATTTGGTAATATTTCAGTTTGCCTGAATTTTTCATTACAGAATTTGCCCAATGAGAATGCAAAAGCTTCATTCTGTTTATTGTGTTTTTATTAAATACAATTTTAAAGACATTTCACAAAATTACTTAGAATAATTGCATGTATATACTGTATGTATTTTTTATTGATATATAAATGTCATACTTGTTCCTTGAAATTGTGCTTAATGTCAATAAAATTATTAAAATGATATATTCTTCAGATTTAATAGTAATATTCGTCGTAAATTAGGGAATGTAAATATTATTCAAAGTAGGTTACAAGGTTGCAAGTGCGAGCAAGGCTTTTGAGATTTTAATTTAAAACAAATCTATCATATGCAAGTTTTATTTTTCTTATTTCCTACCACCTTGTTCTGGTCTATCACATAAAATCCCCAAAATACACTGCTGTAAAAAGGAATAGAAGATCTTTAGAAGTGAGAAACATGCAAGTTTATTTTGTGAATGAACTTTTATTATGATCGATATTTAGACGAATTAAGATAAAGGAGGGTGTCAGAGTTTAAATGAGAATTGCTGAGTGGTGGGGACACCAGGAAAGAAAAACAGAAACATACTATTATTTTAACTATCCAAGATGAACTCTGCAAAACAACAATTGCTGTAGTGACGGATAGAGCCAGAAGGTGGCAGAGATGCAGCAGAATAACTGCAAACCCCCCAAGATAGTCGACGATGAAGAAAAAGACTTGTGTCCCTTCGCGGGTTCCATAGATGCATTAGTTTACAGTCAAACTTGTACACCCGGTAGTGTAAATTTAACGAATGTAACGAATACATCAAAACATTTAGAGGGCGTTGTGTATCTCTTGAGTTCACTCGATCATTTTCCTAGCTATACCGTTTATTTATTTACTTTTCGTCTATTTTTCTTTATCGTAGCGGAAATTAGACGTTCAAACAGTCAATGTGACAAACCCGGCGTTTATTTGTAACTCTGTGGTAGCATGTTGAAGGGCACGACGTTGATGCTGTTGTCGAGAGTTAAAGCAGTCACCACTGAGGTCATTTACAGACAGCACACAGGTAAGAAAGCATGGAGTTTGTTCAGTGCAAGTTGTGCGCCAGGATCAGTGCTGTGGAGGCGGAATGAGGGTTTCTTCAGAGAGGTCTGCACATCCGCAACACTTCACGGGAAAGTCAGGGGAAGCAAGAGGAAGAATGAGCTGTCCGAAAAGAAGTTGGTATGCGTTTAAACTGCTTATACGTTTATGTTTAAACAAGTTTCTGCAAAGTGTGATTATCTGACCAGGACATAAAAAAAACTGTGTTTACCCTACATTATTTAGACATACAGTATAATTCAGTATATTATAATTAAGCTATACTTTTTACTTGTAAGTTGCAGGTTTTATGTGCTTAAACTCTGACTAAAGAGCAGAGTTTATTTTACATCCTTTGCTTAAAGCATTACTTCTAAAGTATTGTTAGTTGACTGCATTTTACATTCAAACTCAAAATTAGTCATACCCATGCAGATGTTAAGATTTTATTTATATAATATTTATTTAGCCAAGTCTGCTTCTGATGAGAAATGGGGCAAACACCTCTGAAATAATAAAACAAAAAGTGTTTTAACTTTGAACTTTATTATTTTTGGACCTAAAGAGGAACGATCTAGAGTCAATGCACAGCTTCAGTTATTACAACTGAAAACCAGCGATCAGGCCCGAAACCTGGGAGTAGTGATGGACTCTGACCTGAACCTCCAGAGCCACATAAAGACAGTCACAAAGTCGGCCTTCTATCACCTGAAGAACATTTCCAGGATTAAAGGACTGATGTCTCAGCCAGATCTAGAGAAGCTCATCCATGCATTCATCTTCAGTCGTATTGATTATTGCAACAGCGTCTTCACAGGTCTGTCCAACAAATCAATCAAACAGCTGCAGCTGATCCAGAATGCTGCTGCTCGCGTTCTCACTAAAACCAGGAAGATAGAGCACATAACACCAGTTTTAAAGTCCCTCCACTGGCTCCCTGTAGCTCAAAGAATAGACTTTAAAATACTGTTGTTAGTTTATAAATCACTGAACGGCTTAGCACCACAATACATTAAAGATCTGCTGTTGTTGTATGAACCTTCCAGACCTCTCAGGTCTTCCGGTTCTGGTCTGCTCTGCATCCCCAGAACCAGAACCAAACGAGGAGAAGCAGCTTTCAGCATCTATGCACCACAAATTTGGAACAAACTTCCAGAAAACTGTAAAACAGCTGAAACACTGACTTCTTTTAAATCTCAACTAAAAACCACCTGTTTAGAATTGTATTTGAAATGTAACCAATTACAAATTTATTGATGGAACTTGACTTAATGCTTTGTTTTGATTATTGATTCTATATTGCATTGTGATTCTGTGTTTGTAATGATGTAAAGCACTTTGAAATGTCTTGCTGCTGAAATGTGCTATACAAATAAAATTTGATTGATTGATTGATTGATTGAATAGCTAAATGTTTTTATTTACATTTTAATATAAAGCTAGCATAGATTTATTTAATTATCAATATTCCATGGTTACCTTTATTTGTATCCAATTAAGCTTTTCATATTGTCATCCACAGACACGTCACTTTGTGGACTGTCGTCGTGTGAAGTTGGTTGCTGGCTCAGGGGGTAAGGGTTCCTGCAGCTTCCACAGCGAGCCCCGAAAAGAATGGGGTGGGCCTGATGGAGGAAACGGTGGCGATGGAGGAAGCATCATTATAAAAGGTGAGTCAGTCATCCATCTCATTTGTTACAACAAATGCAGATGGATTAATACACCAACCTATCGATCTAATTAAAATGGTAAAAATGGGCCCAATAGATCCCAGCCAAGACCAGTGTTTTGCGAAATCAACAGGTGATGATGAGTGTAGCAGCTGGTGACTGTGACTGAACGTGTTTTAATACCACAACAAATGTATTTGCTCTAATGAAAGGTTTAGGATTTATTTATTTTATAAAATACATTGCAGCATAGTGAATAAACATTAAAACCATTACCATTCCCTTTAAAATTGCCAAAAATAGTTCTGTCACTCTTTTCTAATAAAATTATGGCACTTTTGACCTTTTCTCTGGTTCAGGAGTGGCTTAAAATAAGGAATGAGAATTATTGTGCCCAAAACTATTGAATTGCTTTACAATAATTTTAAGGCTGTGCTTATTATCCCTTCCATATGGCCCTCTATAAACATACAGCTTCCGTAACAGTGACTTTTTACGGCTTTCCCCCCTTGTGGAGGGTATCAGTCACTAATGTTGGAAATCTGTCGTATCACAATTATGCAAATTATAACATGACCACATTAACATATTTAAGTTTTAATAGTACTTTTTTAAAAATTGCTGTAATGTAATAGATTTTTGGAGAACTGAATTTTAGGTTTTAGTTACTTGTAAACTATATAGAAGTTAACATAAATAAATATACATAATATAGTAAGTGCCTGCTTAAAAATCAGGAAAATATTAAAAAACTTATGTTGGAATTCATAATATTTTTCTTTAGGATTTACTAAAACAAAAATAGCCATGAAAGCCATTACAAAAATTTATTGATGCTGAGTCTGCATTCATTCATAGGTTTTATTTTCTATGCTTTCAGCCAACCGGTTTGTTAAATCATTGGCCCAAGTGATTCCAGTTTACAAAGCAGAGGATGGGCTGTCAGGGGGCAACAAGAACTGCTACGGTCGCAATGGCAACTCAACCTACATTTCTGTGAGTCGATGCGTTTTATCATGAAAAGCTTATGTGCTTGTTTTGAGCTTATGGCCTGATCTAACTTTTCATTTGGTCTTCCTTACTAAAGGTACCAGTAGGAACAGTGGTGAAGGAGCAGGGCATGACCATAATGGACCTCGCTGAGCATGGCCAGGAGTATTTGGCAGTGTTTGGAGGTGCTGGTGGGAAGGGGAATCGTTTTTTTCTCTCAAACGAGAACCGGGCGCCTATGATGGCGACCCCAGGCACGGCAGGCCAGGAGCGGGTTCTTCAGCTGGAGCTACGCACCATGGCTCATGCTGGACTGGTGGGCAAAAGATCTTATATCTGAGGAAGCATTTCAGATATTGCTTTTCAGTTTTTCTTGTGAATCTAATGTTTTTTTTTCCCTTCATGTTTTCAGGTTGGCTTTCCAAATGCTGGTAAATCATCACTATTAAGAGCCATCTCCAATGCCAGGCCTGCTGTGGCGGCCTACCCCTTTACAACACTCAACCCACATGTAGGAATCGTTGAATATAGGGATCATGAGCAAGTTGCAGGTACTTATCTTTAAAAAAAACCCACAAATTTGCTTAAGCAAACACTTATTAATGATGAGATTTCAATTATTTCAGTGGCATTTATTTTTGAAGGAAGCATGGGCTCGGCCTGGTAATGAGTATCAATGTTCGAAAATGTTTCAAACTTGCTTTAAGTAATTTATTATCTCATGATTTTATATTCTGCGTGTGCAGTTGCTGACATCCCAGGGATCATTCGAGGTGCCCATCTAAATCGAGGCCTGGGGATCTCCTTCTTACGTCACATTGAGCGCTGCCGCTTCCTCCTCTTCGTCTTGGACCTCTCGGCGCCAGAGCCCTGGACCCAGCTGCAGCACCTGTGTTATGAACTGGACCAGTATGAGCCCGGTCTGTCCCAGCGGCCTCAGGCTATTGTTGCCAATAAAATGGACCTACCAGAGGCCCGGGAGAAGCTAGAGACCCTGAGGAGCCAGGTAACACAGCGGGTCATCCCAGTTTCTGCTCTGACGGGACAAAATACAGAGGAACTCATTCTCCACCTCAGAGAGTTGTATGATGGCTACCTCCAAGATGATAGGAGTGAAGGAGTCAAACCAGTTAAGTGGTAGAGGGCAATAATTAGTTATGGACAATTTTTAATGTATTTAAATTTATTATAAATAAAAAAACAATCAACATTTGGTGCTGCGTTCTTGATATATTGCTTTATACAGTACGAAAACAGAGTCTAACTGAATAAAAAATTTACAGTTTTTGTAGTTCATTTTAACGAAAGGAAAAAATCAGAGGAAAGGCAATTTGTTTCAGCAATTCAATTTAAAAAGTGCAATAAGTATAAAATTGATAGTTTCAAAAAAGTATATCCATACAGTGTCGGCGACTCGTCAATGCTCTGAAGGCTGCAGCTCTCTGCATTTTTCTACCACTGTTTTGTCCTTCCACTCAATTTCCAGTGTTTTAGTTTTCTTAATTATCCTCATTAGTTTCATTTGTGCTATCTAGGTTTTCTGTTTTATTTAGCTGAGATCAGGTATGTTCCTTGCACATATCAAGTCTGTTTAGGTTTGTGCTCTTTTTGAGAAAATAAATCATATCCAATGCCACACTTCAGTGGTGTGTGTGTTGTCTGACAAGTCCCAGATAAGTTTGGACTTGATAAGTTGACTAAAGCAGCCACATTTTGATTTAAAATAATTCATAAAATACATTTTCTTTTCTTATGCATTTTGTGAGTCTTTTATGTTCCCACAAGTCACCCTATGTTGTATTTTTGGTAGTATAGCAGTAGCAATGTTGTACTCTACCAAACATGGACAACAAATTGGAACTGTAGCCGGACTGAGAAATACACCTTTTAACAAGGTCACATGGACAGATGTTTGACAAGTTGTTTATTGAGAACTAACAGAAATGTAACATGACAATTTTCTGTCTACCCAACCACACAATAAGAAGGCTCTACGTTTTGAAGCTTCTTCTGCCTGGCATTTATGCCGTGTTCAGTGTGTCTGAGAAGTCAGAGCATGGATGTTCACAAATGGACAGAGCAGGGTCGTGTGTGCCAAAGGTCAATGAGATAAACTGCCAGAAGTGCCAACATATATGCTACACATTAAATATTGAACTCTTTGTGGTTTAGCAACCCATTACATTGTTGGTGTTTCAAGTCAAACTTTCACAAACATCCTTTCAGCATTCCCAGAAAAGACTATTAAAAATTTGACTTACAAGTACAAACTGAAAGTCAGTTTCTTCATCTGGGTGTCTTTTCAGTCTCACCAGATGAAGAGACCCAGAACATTAACAAACTTAACAAAGAAAAAGTTAATATACTGTACACGTTATTTAAAAAAAACCCTGAGTCCACAAGTGTACCTGTAGTTGGAAAAAATATATATTCAAAGCACCACAACTGAAAAGTTCTTCTATAATAGAACTAATTCTGCCCGTTTAGCAAAGTAAGACACAAATAAGTACATCCAATTTCTAATAAAGAGCAACTTCTCATAATCAACAGAGCATGACCTGCTTCATACAACAGCAAGCAAACTGCAACTGCTTTGACACACAATCTCTGTGTGGTGGACAAATGCAAATGTGTAGTACTTAACTTTAAAGGTGCATGATCTGTATATATACATTATGTACAAAATCTAGCTATTCTGATTATACATTTATCAAAAAGTCCACTTGTATATACAGTATTTTTAATACCAAACTAGAGAGTATGAAAGATTATCTTAAATTCCAGACTTCTCTGCTTTAGGAAACTCCAGACTTGTTTGCCATAATGATCTTTTCCAAGGTCTTGAACTGTGGTCCGAGATCATTCAAAAAGCTTAAATCATCCTGTTGGTTGCCAGATGACAGCAAATCCAGTGACATGCAGCTGTTGCCATTCCCCTCATAATCATAAATCTTGACATAGTCGTCTGAGCTATTTGTTTGGTTATCACAAGTCACTGAAAGAGACTGTGGATTTAATAGAAAAAAAACAAAACAAAAAAACATTAACATAAATATAAAACACTCAAATTCAATTTTAACCAATGCATTTTTAGTTAAAAATACATTGGTTAAGAGACTCAATAATTGTGCTTCATGCGATTATGGACAAAAATGCATTTTATCATATTTTATCAAATGCACTATTGTGTCTTTGACTTTTATTTCATTACTAAAATTGCCACATACTATATTGTAGAACATTCAAAGATGCCATACGTGTAATGTGTTAGATAAAGCAATCTTACCCTCTGAAGTACACTGGAAGTACGATTATCTGACCAGGTACTCTTAGAACGGCTGACGGGAAAGCTCTGCCAAAAAAAAAATTAAATGTCAGCTATTAAAAAAAAAAAAAAAAACTAACTGAAAATGCACTAATTCCTGCATACATTTCTATTGGGTTGATATTTTACACATTTATCATAATCTGATTATATTAGTGTTCATGAACGTTGAACGATTATATATTTTGTTGTAATAAAGTCATCATGTGGGCCGTCATGCTTGTGGAATGCTCTGTCTTGTCCAAGTGTGTTTCCCTTGATCTTGTTTGTCCAATCAGGCGGGTTCCTTGAGAAATGCCTCATTCCTTTTGCTCGTTCAATCAGGTGTGGCTCTTGAGAAGCACATTCTTTTGGAAATGCCTACTTCATCTGCAGACATACTGTACATGCACTTGCAGATATTTTCCAAAGAGCTGGACATTATAAAGAGAGGGTGGTCTCAGCCAGTAATCGCCAGTCAATTTCAGACTGTATTATCGCTGCCTCTGAGAGGAGCATTGCAAATTATATTGCTAGGAATGCCTACTACTTGCAAGTAATTAACTTGATTTTGTCTTACAGTGTATGTTTTCACATACATTTCCCCCCATTCTTCTGCAAAATAGCTCCACTATCAGGCCAAAAGGAGAGCATCTAATAGTCTAACTTTTGCCACAAACCCTCAATTGGATATGGGTCTGGGCATCAACTGGGATATTTTAGCACATGGACATGTTTGATTAAATTCATTTCATTGTAACTATGGCTGTGATATTTAATCTTATTCAAAATGGAATTTAACTTGTAATGCTGTCTTAAATCTCTTTCTCTCTCTCTCTTTCTTTCTCTCTCTCATATACATATATATATATATATATATGAAAACCGTGTATCATTAACCTGTTTTAGACATGCATATACCACTTGGTGTTAATTTCTTGCATATGTTACAAACAAACCTCAACATACTATATGCTATGTTGAGGTTTGTTGTATGCAGGAAAAAAATGTTTTAGGAGATGAAGCTTAGAAAAAAATTAAAGAGATGGTAATTCTTTTGCAGCGCATTGTAAATAAAGAGGTTTGCTTACCTGAACTGTGCTCCTCATGTCTGATGACACTGTTGAGCGCTGATTTAAGGAAAAAAGCACATCTTTAGCTTGACCTTTTAACGTTTCTAAACGTTTTCTTAGTAAGTGATACACTCATATTTTTTCATCCACATTGACAGATTTGCTTTTTTTGATACAGAATTTTTATTTATTTATTTATTTTTTGTAGCCTTATTTGTCTCATTGAGCATGATTGCATTTTAAAATTTCTTTTTCTTTTTTTTCAAATGCAGTGAAAATATCTATATTAAATAGTATACTTTTTAGATAAATATACAGCAGAGAACAGCAGAATTGAAAAAAAATATGCAAAATCTGAATGTCCATCTGAAACTTCACTGAGTACAATTTCTGAAACTGGATGGACTGGACAAATCCCATAAGAACTTTGTGACAAATAATAAGGTCAAGGAAATCACTTAAATATAAACCATAGTAAAAACCATTTGCTATCCAGAAATGACTCATTTTATTCTTTGAAGCATGAAATGAAATCTGCAGTCTGGAAACCCAAACACCTATACAGACCTACTTACATTTTTTCATACTTACTTACTTCTGGATCTTCCTAATTTGTAGAATTTTTTATTAGCAAATGCTAAGTGTGTGTATGAATGAGTAATAACTTTACTAAACAAAACAATTAGAAAGTTTTGGATGGGGATCATTCTTCAAAAGTGTTCCTTTAATCACCCTCTTGTGCTTTAAAACTTGTGTTGTGCTACTCAACACTAACCAACAGAACCAAAGTGACACAGAAACGTACAGTATATACTGTATCACACAGTTATTGAGAAAGATCAGATGATGTGTCCATACTCACTCTGGCATTTCTCGTCATGCCTTTGTGAAGGCCTCTCAGCCGCTGAGACTCCAATATGTCCATGTTTACATTCATCTGTGGAAATACGTTATAGTTAAGCTAAATTACTGGCAAAAAGGTAACTAGAGTATAGTCATTGAATAAAAAAACCTGTTCAGGCTGCAAAAGACAAAGCTAGAGCACTCCTTGTATTATTGTTCTTCTCACCTGGACTTGTCACTTTCAATGGATGGCCATGTTTAGGTTTTAGATGGTGTATTAAACACTGACTTTTAAGATATTCAGAGACTGCAGTTTTATATTGTTTTATAAAACTTATCCAAAACTCTATCCTTCACAACTGTAATTATGGAGAAAGACCAGCTGAGTTAGCCATAATTACTCACCATGTAATCCTCCTTTTTACTTCTTTGGACGTGAACAAACTGCTGAGACTCTGTTAGGTTCATGTTGGAGTACATCTGTGGATATACATTACAGTAAAGCTTAAGTACTGTCTAAAGGCACCACAGACATAAATACCTGCACAGACCAAATTTAACATTTAATTTAGTCAAGGTTTGACCAGCCCCAGGCACATGTCTTTTTTTGTTGTCCTTCTGTAACAATAACAATATAAGCATTCTGATTCTGATTCTGAACTTGAATAAATACATTTACCAAAAGGACTGCAAATTTGAAAATTGAAAATAAAGAAACATATCCGCTTGTAAATATTGTACAAAATGATTCTTGAATTACACTCAGTAATTATTTTGAATTATACATTTCCTGCGACAATGATTAAACAGTTAGGTAATTTACTTTTTATATTTACAATAACCTTTATGTCAGGATGGCTACAGTGAAACACAGTAAAGTCATGGAAGAAACCTTTTAAGACTGCAAATGTCAGCTAAGGCCAGCAAGACAACTCCTTTAACAAACAGCCAGAGCTACAATTAAATGGTTTAGGTTGAAAATATGTGCTAGAAGGAACAAAACGGAGTCCAGACTGTAAATCTAACTTACATTCTCAGGCAACGTTTTAATATTGATTTTCATAAAGGCTCTCCATCATGTCTTTGTGAAATGGGCATGTTTTGCCTCACATGAATATGCTTTGATTAAAATGATTCAGTTGTAAGTCTGGCTGTAATATTTAATCTTGTTCAAAATGGAATTTGACTGGTAATCCTGTCTTAAATTTAAAAGAGCCTCTAACAGATTTTCTTCAAAGACTTCCCTTGCCCAACACTGACCAGCTTGGTAGAGGCTGCTAAAAAAAAAAAAACACAGCTTGTGGCAAACTGAAAACTGACTACTCATGCCTGTCTTTTAAAAGTTTAAATAGTTTAATTCTTCCTTAGAGACCAGATTTGTGAAGTGCTTATCTAATCTCTGTCCTTTAAACAGATTTTGTCAACCTGAACTATGGATCTCTGCCACTGTGGGTTACTGCGATCCCTTGGCCACTCCTTGTATTATTGTTCTTCTTACCTGGACTTGTCAGGTTGGATGGATGGCCATGTTTAGGTTTTAGATGATGGATTAAACAGTGATATTTAAGATATTTATATAGACTGCAGTATTGTTTTGTAAAATAACCCTACTTTAAATTTCTCCAAAACTATCCTTCACAACTGTGGTTATGGAGAAAAACCAGACGAGTTAGCCATAAATACTGTGCAATCCTTATTATTGCTTCTTTGGAAGTGAACAAGCTGCTGAGACTCTGTTAGGTTTATGTTGGAGTTCATCTGTGAATATACATTACAGTAAAAAAAAAAAGTACTTTTTAAAGGTGGAGCAGACATAAATAGTGGCATAGATCAATAGACCTTAAAATTAGTCAATCTTTGATACAAAATAAAATATTGAAACCCTTAAATATCATTTCTGGTTTTTGTGTTGGATGCTTATGTACTATTGACAATTCCTGGGAATGTGTTGGTGATCTAGTTGATGTCCACAAATGAATAAAGCAGGAACTTGAATACATAAATGTTCCAAAAGGACTTTAGTAAATTTGAAAGCTGAAAATAAATAATCGTGTCTGCTTCTAAATATTGTACAATATGATTCTTGAATTACACTCGGTAATTATTTTGTATTATGCATTTCCTGCTACATTGAACAAACATAGCCAGATAATTAACTTTTTAATTTTAGAATTACCTTTATAATGCCAAATGTATCACATTTGGCAGTCATATTTCTGAGACCACTGACTGTTTAAAAAGGTTAGGACTTTTCTTAAAACCTGCTGGATTAAATTCTGTACTTGTCTTAAGAATGTAAATATTACAAGGAACAAGTGCCAGTTTAAAGTTTTTATTCAGTCAAAGGGTAATCACACATTGACTGAGTTTGTGACTTGAATTGGAATGAAGACATAAAAGTAGTGAAGTACCTGTGTATGGCCCAGCTTGATGCCGTTTACATTACTCTCCATAGTCATTGATGGTAAGATGTTGGACTTAGACTGGCAAAGAAATAGTAGAGAAAAATACATTTGTGTTTGCTGTAGCAATGCATCATAACCTCTGTGTTACACACTCCATTCATTTTAGGTTATTCATATAGTGCCAGTTCACATCAAATGTCATCTGAAGGCGTTTTACAAGTAAAAGTGGCCCAAATAAATTCCAATAATTCAGAAATACATGATGAATCCAATTTATTTAAATTTAATCTAATTGTACACACAAATTGGAGTGAATGATACAAAGTACAATATGATCCTTTGTGTAATGCAAGACTAATTTTAGAGTTTTTGATGCCAGAATAAAAAGAGTTAACTGTTTAAGGAGGACAATCCTGAGATGTCTTATTGACAGTTTTTATGCAGTCAGCACAGTCACTCCACAACTTACATTGCAATCAGTGCCCGGTCCTTCTTCATTGTACTTCATCAGTGTCTGAGTGTATTCTTCACTGCATATAGGGTTTGTATGTTTTTGTTGATTACATTTCAAAAGAAGGAGCAATACTGTGGAGACAATAAAATAGTTTAAGCACCAGGTTTACAAATTCTATTTACTTTTAAAGCTAACCCTAAATGTTTACCTCATGAGTTTTAAATTGCCTGTTAACATAAGGTTAAATGGATGTAAATGTGAATAAGAATTCAGTTAATTTATTTCAGAAGATTCAGTATATCAACAGTGACATAGCCTTTCTTTTGTTTCTGTAGGACAAGAAACAAAAGAAATAGTTTGATCATTAAAATGGTCAAACTAGCATGCTAGTGGTGCCATATTTTAAGTTTTGAGAAAAGGGTCTTCTAGCTGGAAATGCTAAAAAGGAAGAAACAGCTTCAGAGGGAGGAGACACTTTTCAGATTCATTCGAACTTCCACAGTGCTCCATTTATTGGAGGCATTTGTTATTTTCTTAGGGAATGACTCTGAAGTCATGATTCTGTCCTACAGCTAATGGAAACCCAAATGTCATATTTTCAAAAAGTGAAAATATTACACACACATAGTATATACACTTTCATTATTTTGATCATTGTTTATAATTTTATACTCACATAGAAATGCAAGCAGTCCTGCACAAATTATTCCTATGACAGCGTCACCAAGGCCAATTGACAAGATCTTTGGGCAAACACCGGTTTCGTCACACTCACAAACCTCAATGGCTAATTTCTCCTCCTTAGCTTGACTCTGTTTGTCCTGAATCCGTATCGGTACAGAGTATTTACCGTAGTCAGATTTCTTCAGCAAAACAATGCCAACCTCTTCACCTGTTTATAAAAACAATACATTTGTAAAATATATGAATATATACTTCCTTTTTTGATTTTGTTTGTTGTACTCAAGTGCTCTGTTTGTAATTTAGCTTGATTCCTGTAAAGTATCTTTGCATTTTTAGAAATTTGCTATACAAATGAAATGTATGATTATTATTATTATTATTATTATTATTATTACTACATAAAGGTAAATATATATGACCCAACTATGATTATATGATTTGGTAATTTTGGTAGGAGGCCAAAGTGTGAACTAACCGTAGGTAGGATCTATTTTCCAGCGTTCGCTCACAGTTTTACCATCTGCCAAGGAGAAACTGAAGGGTCCACTGAATGGCTCAGCATCAGCATCTTTAGCACGCACCATGACCTTGTCAGCATGGTTTGAACACAAAATGAAAGTCTTGTTGAGCAGCATAGGAGTGTTATCATTGATATCCCTGAGGTGGACACTGACTGTGCATGTACTTGTGGCTGGAGGTGAACCTTGGAAACCACAGGAAAGGAAATTTTTTAAGTTCAGTAATTTAATAAATTATGCCTTCTGATTGTAGCTGCAAATGTTTAGAAATGTCTTGTCATACCATCATCTATGGCAGCAATAACAATTCTGTAAATATTGTTCTCATCTACAAAAGGTGACTCTCTATCCATCTTCTCGATTGTTGTGATTGCTCCTGTTTTTTCATCAATAGTCACCCATTTAGCAGGGTCTTCTAACAGTTCAAACCTGGACAAAAAATAATAATCAAACAGTAGGTCAATTTTATTGTCAGGAGAAAAATAAACAGTCTATCTGTATCACTATTCAACCTCAAAACCTTATTAGTAAAATAGAAATTACTGTAGTCTATATGTCTGAATTCTTGTCATACAATTATAAGACAGGCACACTAAGCACTGCAATCACCCCACCTCAGAGATTCTTACATTATTGGGGGAAACCCATAGAAGAAGGATTATGGCAAAATATGCATATCTTAAATGAGGAACAGTACTTAAATAGTATTTTTTTTGTTTGTTTTCATTTTTTTCTGTTCCTAAAACATACATATTACCACATCTTGCCCTAAGTTCGCAATTATTAATTGACTTTACAAATAATTTTAATGCCGGTCAAACAAGCAAATAATGGTGAACATGAATGCAGTTTCGTTGAGAACCTACCTGACGTTAGAGGAGTCAACATCTTTAACCTTAGGGGTATACAGCACCTGTCCTTTCTCTGATTCCTCTGTCTGGTATACCTCAGCTGTAAATTTTTCGAACACCGGAGCATCATTAGTGTCAACCATTTTCACTGTGACGTTGACAGAATCTTTTGCTGGAAGGATGCTTGAATCTTCAATTAATTTTCCATCTTTACAGACTTTTAATGGTTCAATATTCTCAACTCTGATTTGCAGTTTTACCAAAGTAGTTACGTCAAAATTCTTCGCCTGAAGAAGACACAAGTGTAGATGTTCAGTAACTCTTCATAATACTTATGCTAACAATTGGTGAACTCATAATTTAGTCCATTATGAATGAACATTTTCTGTAAGGTGTGGTAAAACAGTTACCTTGACAACACCAATGATCCCTTCATTTGTTTTAGGGTCAGTGGTAATTTTGTAGATTTTATCTTCATTGCCACTAATAAAGGAGTACTTGGCTCGCCAGCCGTCAGTGTTGGGAGTGTCCTTATCCTCTACTGCAACTCTTAAAATATCATCAGGGGTTTGCATTTCCACAGCCTCAGCTTCATACTAAAACATGAAAAAATAATAAACTTAGTGGAATTTACAAATTAAAAAGCAAAATAAATAAACATTGATATCGTAAGTAATTCTTGCCTGTCTCTTCTTAAACGTGGGTGGATGACTGTTTGTGTCAATAATATTGAGTTCAATAACTTCAGTTCTGGAAACTGGTGGTTTTCCACGATCAGATGCATTAATAACAATGGAAAAGTGTTTTTCTTTCTGAAAAATATAGTTAAACATATTTTAGCTTGACCAAAAAATTACATCGTGCGTGAATTTCCAAAAACTACATTACTATAATAAATTAAGGCCTACATCATAGTCAAAGCATCCTTCAGATATGAGTTGATGTAGTTTGCCATTAATGCTCTTTACTGCAATCTTTGGTTCAGGTGGGCTTTGTTTACCCACAGTGACCACAACTGATGAGTTGATTGTGCCTGGCTCATCGTCGTCTACAATGTCCATGATCACTGGCAGGTATTCTCCTGGCAGACAAAGAAAATCATCAAAGTATCTGGAACATGTTCAGTTATCATTTATTGTCTACATAAATAATATATAATGTATTTATTACATTATACAAAAAAAGATAAAAAAGATTCACAGAACTCCATAGAAAGAACGTATAAGCATAAGTATATCCACACGTGCCAACATTTTTTGTCAGCTAGATATGAAAATGTTATTCTTAAACTTGACTAACATTAATCAAGAAATTAAAGCCTTAATTGTCAATATTTTTGGCAAATCTACAACCAGAAAGTTTTTATAAAAACTTTTTTATAAAAGTTCATAATTTAGAAAATCTGCAGACTTTTGATATATTTGCACGTTTCTGAACTTACCTTCTTTCGTATTTTCTTTCACATCGTAACTTTTCTGAAACGCAGCGAACCTCGGTGCGTTGTCGTTTATGTCTCTTACATCCACATCAAAAGATAGATCTCGGTCAATTTTTTGCTTTGTAATTTTGTCCAAGATATCAAATGTGATCTGTTGATTATATTTTATTCAGATGACACAGTTTGTAATGACTACATATCATAGCAGGTATTGATAGTGATGAATTGTCCCTCACATGATAGGATTTCTTCTGTTCCCTGTCGAGGCGCCTATGTACATAGACTTCTCCAGTTGTTTTATTAATGCTGAACAGTCCTTCTTTCACACCATCTCCCTTTATTTCAAACTCATATTCTGTATCTGCTGTCTTAAGATTGTGCATCTAGAAGAGAAACAAATAATCCGACTATCAGTGGCAGGTTTTTGCATTAATAGCCTTGATTAGGCATTGAGCCGACAGATTATGGTATTGCCAATATTTATAAAGAATCTGTGTTTTACTGTAGAAATTTTGTACGGGTATTTCACGTCCATTTCCTCTTCTAGTTCTATCGTAGACAGGACCCATCTTCTTTTGGAACGTGATAAGATTTCCTATAGAAGCCAAAATGCAGAATAAATTAACAATTACATTTTTTTTTTTTTTTTTAATTTGAAATTTTCACTATTTACCCGTTTAGCTTGTTTATGGTGCTCACTGCCCTCTGTACTACCTCCCAAGACTATTAATGCAACCTATGGATAGAAAATACAGAAAAGGAACATGATTAACTTACAAACATTAATTGCTCTTTTTTTCGTCTTTTTATTACTTCAGTTTTTTTCATGTTCTCTGCTACCTCACAATAATTCAAAGCTACTGTATATGCCTTATCTTTACCTTCTTTTTTTGACAAGATGGAGTATATCATCTTGTGCACTCAGTTCAAGGATATTCTCACAAACAAAGTCAGTGTTCATTAATACAACAAATGCACATAAATCTACAGTATGAGACTGGTAGTTACCTATTAGCATGGCTTTTGACTCATAAGAAACTATACAGAGTTCCTTAAAGTAATGACTATGTTTATGTTACATTACATAACATAACATGTAACATGGTAATGTTACATGTTTTTGAAACATTTTATACATTCATTGAAAATTATTTTAGATTTGGGATTTATTTCCTACTGTTCATTACAAATTGTTACATTTTCTCAGTGGGTCATTGTCAATTTTTGCATTTGTAAGTGGTCAATGGAATGATTTTATATTACAAATTTCCAGTCATGCTACTCGCACTGTATATTGTAATTATGTTCAGACATTCCTACCCATAAACATGTCTGTGCTTACACAATAATGTGCAGACATGTAGGCAACTTGGTGTTCAGGGCCTTGCCCAGAGGCATGTGAAAAGAGGGAGCTGGAATCTAACAAACACCTTGACATTTTAACTTGCTATATTGTTTTATTGTCTTTAATTTTTTTATTTTGCTAAATGCCCATCTGGGGAAGTGTTAGTGTTCTGTTTTTGTTTATACTTAACACTTGTCCCCTTGCAAAAAAAACAAAACAAGAAAAAATAACAAGGAAGAAAGTAAGAAAGAAAGATTATAAAACAACTACTCAACCACTCTCACACATATTTATTTGGAACATTGTAAAAACAATTTTTTTCAACAACTACCACGTCATGGGACCCAAAGCCTGGTCCCCTTAAGAAGAAGAAGTAATGTTTTGAGTTAGGGGTTAGGTTTAGGACGAAGGTGTGAATTGAGTTTAGGCATGTGTGAGAGAGAGACGGAGCGGGAGAGAGAGAGATAGTAGCTCTTTTTTGTTTCATAAAATTCACAATAGCTGTGGAAAAAGAACAAAAAAGGGCAAGAGAAGCCTCATTCTGGGGACTAGTACATTCTTCTCCACAATGAGACTGTTGTAGTGTCTAATCGCACTATATTATAATTATCATTACATTCTTGGTCTTAGAAATATCTCTTAAGATTCTGTGAAGATAAATGATACATATTAGCATGCTTACATTCTGGTATTAGCTCATTGTGAGTTCATTTATGTGGACACACAGACACAAAGTATACCCCAAATCAATTCCATAACATTAAACAAGAATTAAAGCCAATATTAATAATTAGATTTTTCTATGTTTAGTTTTGAGTTAAAGTTAATTAATTTAGACATTTTGTATTTAGTAATTTAAGTATATTTGAATGAAAATATAAATGAAATATTTATAATTTAAACAAACAAATTAAGTTGTGAAAAAATGAAATCCTTTAAATTTATACAAATTAATCTAAAAAATCATTTAATTTAATGTTATATGACTGTTGTAAATGATTCAGTCAACTGATAAAACTTTATTAATGGTGCCTATCTCCAGCGGTTATTGGGTGAGAGAGAGGCAGGCTACACCTGTTTAAGTCGCCAATTCATTGCAGCACAACACAGAGACAGACACACTCGCACCGCAAGAGAATTTAAAGAGACCAATTAACATAATAGGTAGAATTTACTATAAATCATTATATTTCCAAGAATATTTGGTTGAAATCTTGATCACAGAATTATTATTTCTTTTGTGTGTGTGTGTGTAGGACTAACTGTTCCATTAAATAGGTTTTTAGTTCCTCTGCCATTTGAAATAAGGCTGTGCACCATAGCTCTGCCGACTCTCTCTATATACCATAAACTCTCCTCACTGCCCTGGTCTACACTTTCTCCAAACTCAGTTATAATCATGTTTTCCACATATTTCTCCAAGAAAATTAGTTTTCAAAACATTATTTGAATTGTTTACATAAATTGTATTTTTTTTCTGGTTCCACAAACCCAAGCATGCTGAAACTTCAGAGAAGTGCAGAGGAAGAAAGGTAGCAGTTGCCAAAAGTGCCTCACCAGCTGTACTTATTAGTATTCTCACACTACTGACACCTAGAATAAAGCATTAAAGGGAACCTAAAAACAGAGTCTTTGTCACTTTAGATTTCTGTTTGAGACAGGTCAGATGTACAAAAAAAAATACATTCAAAGCATTAAAACCAAGCTCACCAAACATGTACGTATGTTTCCTTCTCTGATTGATGACAAAGCGAGGACCTATTACGTGGGTATGCGTTCTGAAATGCCTTTATAGTTAAGGCTTTCTCTTTGCAACAAAAACCAGTTTCCTTTGATAGTAAAGTGACATCAGCAAACAAAGTTTCCCTGTAATATAAGAAGGAACTGAAACTGAAGGATCTATTACCAAAATTTGGGATTTAAAAGTTTCAGCTAATTTGGTAACAGAAATATGTCTAAGAAAAGCACAACACATCACAAAGGACACTTCTCACCCCAGACATTCTCTGTTCACACCGCTGCCTTCAGGCAGAAGATACAGAGCAATCAGAACAAGAACCAACCGTCTCAGAGACAGTTTTTACCCGATAGCAATAACAAAACTAAATGCAATCAAAAACAACAATTAATCATCATGAATGATGTATGTGAGAATGTGGCTATTCTTATTTATTAGTTTTTGAGTTTTTTTTTTTTACCAGTTATTTGTTATTTCTTACATTGTGTGTGAATTGTGAGACAGTTATTTTTTGTTTTTAAGCATATGCACTGACTGATGGCACTTTTTAAATTTCGTTGTTCTTGTGACAATGACAATAAATATTTATCTCTATCTCTATGTTTACATTATTTTAACTCACTCAATGTTTATGTCCCTGCAACAAAGCAAAAGTGTGGAAAACTAAGGTACTAAATGTGTAAAATTTAAACACACCTAGATCTGACAAGAAAACTTGATATGTTATTTTGATTATTCTTGTTTAATCAGTACATAAGAATGGATATTTAAAATTGTAATGCTTACCAACAGAAGCAGGGAAAGGCTCCTCATCATGCTTCTCGCTAATTCCTTTCCTCTCTGACAGGAGTGTCTGTGGTAGAGGCTACTTGATATATAGTGCTGGGGAAGCCAACCCACAAAGTTTGCGTCTTTGCAGTGACTCAGTAAGAAACCACAAAACCGTCTTAGTTTGGTATGAAACATTTCCAGTCGGCATAGTAGAAAGGGAATTCTTCCTCTTAGATTATCTCATTTGAATATCTAATGTTTTGTTATGAAAAATCTTTATATTTTTGCATTTTTCAGTTCTCTGGGCTTGTTTCCAAAAATCTGTTAAGGTCACGTACCCCTATATTAATTGTCTTTTTAAAACAATGCTTCTCAGATTCTGTACCAATGTGGAGAATTTATGCTACTTATGATGTTCTGAACTGGTAATCACAAACATATTAGGAAGTTAAGGCAGATACAAAAACAGGTTT
Organism: Xiphophorus couchianus; assembly: GCF_001444195.1. Lineage (NCBI taxonomy): Eukaryota > Metazoa > Chordata > Actinopteri > Cyprinodontiformes > Poeciliidae > Xiphophorus > Xiphophorus couchianus. The sequence continues at coordinate 21,173,544 of NC_040228.1, read as the reverse complement.
GTTTGCATGTTGGTCATGTTGGGTTATCATTCATTTTTATTTTAAATGAACCTGGGAGTTGTATAGCAACTGAACATAAGAATAAATAAGCTAGAGTACACCTACCTCAGTTTAGCCCCAGGGAAGTTTAAGGTTTTTATGTTCATGGCTTTTCTCACGCAGCCACATCATTCTCAAATGGATTAGTTTTAAATGTAAATAAATATCTTTATCTTTTGGCAATCAGTCAACCCAAGAATAAAGCAAGCTTTCATGTTTCTGAAACTTTGCAAAGTTTTTTGTTATGATATGTAACTTATGGTTCTGGGTTACATTTTATTAAGCTTGTTTTATTTTATTTTATGTTCTCAACAGGTGTTTGCTAATTAATGTTTTTACATTTTGGCAATTGTTCAGCCAATGAAAAGAGTAGGCTGTCATTGGTCCCAGACTTTGTGAAGTTTTTAGTTATGAAATGTTATTTGTGGTTCTGGGTTGGATTTTATTTAATTTCTTGTAACAATGATCATCGTTTTGCTTGAGATCCACAAAACCGAAAACATTGTTCGATAATAGTTAAACCTTCTCTAAATCATTGCAATTTCTCCAAAATCTCTTCTGCGTTTGCTGGTGTGTGTTTTTCTTGCCACTTTATGTCACATTCGCTTTGTCCTCAGACAGTTTTTAGTTTATGCTTTAAAATAACTCTCCTTTTTCTACCTTTTTGGGGGTAATTTATCTTATCTAGTACATGGAATGCTTTCTAAATATTTTAAGTTTGAAATGTTTGTTCGTTGGTACAGTACATAAGCCAGGCGACATCTAAACCTTTCCCTCAATAAAAACAACTTTTATTGTTAAAAATATTGTTTATAGTCTCCCTGTTGTTAAATTGCTGTAATCCCATACCATGCAAGAATACAAATATCAACTGTTTTTGAATGAGAGTAATTTGGCTACTCTGTTGAGACAATGCGTAGATAGCACTTTCACAGAAATCCTGTCAACACTGAGTAAATGCTTAGTTTTGTGCTGGCACACCCTGGTGAAAACAATCACCAGGTAAGAAAATAAAAGGGATCATAACTTCAGAAACTCTGGCTTCAGGCAGTCTCCACACTGCTCAAAGTATTGCTCAACAGGAGGTGCTGTGCAGTGTGCAGAACTGCTACGTGGCATTGTGTGATTTATGATTAGCCAGAGGTTGGAAAGTACAACAGCAGTGTTTTTCAGTCCATTTTTCCTTATTTGGTATTTGAAAATTTGAGGCTCACTAATAATAATGAGGGATTGAAATGAGGGGTGGGACACTGTGAATCAGAAGAGTGCATTCACATTTAGAAAATAACATTACTTGCTTGTATTGTTTGTAATATTGTAATTTTTTGCGAATGTGAGTTGTATAAAAACATAAATGATGGAAACGTATCTCTTCTTGGCTAAATATTTTACCAATCTCAGAAAAAGTTTAATTGTTTCAGACTGCCCTTTGACATTTGTGTATCATTTCTTTTAGTTTGAGATCTGAAACTCTGGAGTGTCAAGGTCACTTCTGACATTATTAGTTGAAAAAGATTTGCCATGTCTGTTATCGAAAGATTCATTGTATATCTGGAACTATGAGAAATCCACTGCTACTTGAATTGTTTTAAACCTGAAAAGATTTTTAGATCATCCAAAGCATTAATAATTCATGAGTGTTGGTGCCATACTGCTATTTCACATTGACCTATATGCAGCTCAGTTCTGGAGCCAATTCCATGAAAACATGAGATGTGCAACTATTTCTATATCAGTTAGTCTTTCATTATTTGTTTCAATTTATTTATTTAAAATTTCTATTTTATGTTTTACAGTTATTTCTTGAATTCTTTTTAATCATCTTGTTGATAAATGGTGCTATGGTTATAATCTTGCCTTGTCTAGACTCTTAAGGTTGAATATGGTAAAAAAAACCAAAAACGGATGGCAATATTTTCTAGGCCACATTATCACCAGCTACACTGTCATGTCCTCAAAGCACATTGAAGTGAGCTTTGCCCTTAAAGCAAAGTTACTACATCAAACTGTAGTAACTGTTACATTAAACCTATATTCTAAATTAAACTTATGTGCAGTGATCAACATTAAAATTAGAGCTAGTGCAGGAATATGTAAAATAAAAACTGTTTGGTCTAATTCTACCAGTAGAGGGCAGTAAAACTAAATAAACAAACTCCTAGGTACTGGTAGGTACTCGACCAGAGATTTCTCAGTGTAGGTCGGATCTGCATTCGCTGTTAAAGAAGATTTTTACATACATTGTTCAATTTAGTACGATTGGTCAATAACAACTTGAAAATATCACAACAACCAAATATTGAAGAATATTAACTTAGATAAAAAAGAAAATAATAATCTGAGATTGTCTTGTGGGTGTTATCAGGGTGCTATGACTTCTCCAGCTTAAACTGCAGCAACATCTAGGGTCTCCCAGGCACCACCACTGAGTGGAGCACAGGTAGAGGAGGCCTTTGAAATGGTGCTGTTTGAGGCATTGTGGCACCACAAAACAACAGCATGCTGTGAATGCACTCACCCGACAGCTCATCCATGGGCTAACACTGGCCAACTAATACACACATTTGGATAACAGAATGAACTGTGACTGAGTGTAGGATAGGTTTTGATAACCTAGGTCTCCTTATAACTTTAATTGTATTCCCGAACTGTCTGGAGTATTACTTTGTCTTCGTATGCCATAAATACGTTAAGCATATGTTTATGGCACTACACCCTTAATACTGTCACTTACAGTAACACTATGAAGTTGTGTATTTCAAATCTTTGATTTGTTTTTTTATTATTAGTTGTAAACATGGAAGTAAAACACTTATACAGTATGTGCAGCGGCAAACTGTGAAGTAGCCCAAAACAATAAACTACCCCAAAAATGAATAAGCAAAAATGTACTTGTTTATTTTCATAAATTTACACAATTCCCTGTTTTTACAGTAAATTATACACAATAAAATCCCAAGTACAACACTCAGCGGGTTTATTTTCTGTCCAAATATGAACTACAAGCAGCACAAGCACATCCATCAAACAGTATTGGAATCATATGTACAGTTTTTTAACTAGACCAATAACACACATCAGTCAGTGCAGTTTTTATTGGCCTTTCTTTGCAAATGCTGACAATCTTTTAATGCCACTTTCAAATAGTTTCTTTTCAGATAGATGATGTAAAAAATGCTGTTAATCTTTAGCCTCCAGCTCTATGTTTTGGGCATAATTACATCAAAAAGTTCACTTCTACATATTTAGTTTTGTTCAAAGACCATTTTAGGCTTTTTAAATAACAGTATGGCTAATTTCAAGATTGCTTGCATTACAAAAGTCAAGAGATTAAACATTATATTCATAAAATAAATATGTCCTGCTGTACCAAACTCTGCTCTTTACAGAAGTAAGTTTCTGTGGTTTGGGCAGCAATGTCAGGTGAACAGATTGAGGCCAGAGGTAAAAACTTGTAATCCAGTTCCATGTCTTGGTCAAAGGAAACTCCAGGGTCAGAGAGAATATCAAGTTCAAACTTGTGCTCAGAGTCTCCCTCATCAGCGTACATGACAGGTTCATAATCACCCAACTCCTTGCCCGATTCCTCCAAAGTGAGTACTTTTGTTTTCATTAGATTAAGCAGTAGATCTTCCAATACATGTTGGCTTTGTAGTATCCTAACCTATAAATTAGAAGAAGAGGATCTGAGTATGTTTTTCAAAAGAATACAATAAATGACTCATGAAATAAATTTATGTTCATATTAACATGCAGAGGATTTAAAAATTGTATTTACAGACATCTGATGACATGGCAATGTTCTTTGATCAAAACAAATAAGGCATTTTTTGCTGAATTTAAAAATTTAATATGTACTGCAGCACTGTTCATGTTCAATTTAAATAATATATATATATTTTAAGAAAAAAGACAAAAGGTGCATGGTTTGAAAGGTGCTTGGTTTCAGAAGTATTCACACGTTCAATTTGATGTCCTGTTTAAGCTCTTTTTGATTAGTTTTTTTAAAGTCTGCTTTAATAAAAATCTTTCAGCATTTCACAATTTTTGCTTCCAGTCTTTCAGATCTATGCTATGCTTTCTCAGATTCAGACTGGTTGCATGTGTGTCTCTGCTTTGGCTTACTTAATTTTCTTTTGCTGTCATTTGAATATTTATATCTGAATATTTGCCTGTATTTTTGTGATTCTGAAGAATAAATTCTTCTGCCTTCCATCAGGCTCTAAAATTGGGCTAAAATTGACAAGGACTCTGGATTGTTCATAATTTCTCCCAGTTTTACCTAGAAATAAAAGGCAGGGTAATCAGTGATTACCCTACCAAAAATTTTAGACTGTTATACACATTCTTCCACAAGACTAGAACAGTTTATCCTCCCTGTAATTTCATATATTTGTACAAGCATTTTATAAAATTATGTATTCTAAATTTGAGGCATCATTGAAGCCTTCTCGTGACAGATATCTTTGTACAATAAGATCAGTTTTAACCTTTGTAAACTCTGTGAAAACTATGGCTTTAGCTAAAAGACAGAGATGAGCTAATTTAATGCAAGTTCTTTGAAAGGATCTTTTATTTTCAGGTTACTCAGATTGACTATATTTGTATCCCGTAATAATCTCAATAAAATTGAATGTTGTGAGTGTATCAAAATATGCTTCAACAAAGTTTTAGTTTAACCATTCACCATACTATCAGTGCAAGCAGAATTTAAAGGTGTGCTTATTTATTAAAACAGGATGTTTCTAATATTTTTCACTAAGAAATATTTACCAAAATAGGTGTCTGAGCATTTTATATTTCCACTGTAAATTAATTATATAAAGTACTACAGTGTAAGTATACACAACTGTACCTTTTGATTTGCTTTCTTTATTTCTTGCTGCTGATGTCTCTTCTTCATGGCTGAAGTAGAAGATCCATGGGAAATCATCCATTGCTCATCTATAGTCTTGACAATAAGACAGAAAAACAGAAAAAACATGAAAAATATTGTGAGCAAAATTATGTTTGCTTGAATTACTTTAAAACAAAAACACATACCAGAAATAACAATAATAATTAAAATGTATTCACCATCAGAGAAAAATTTATCTCAAGGTTTGTTCCTTGCTGGCAGCTCATTCTGTTCTGACTCATTTGTGAGTTGACATCAACTAATACCTGAAAAAATTGTGGGGCCAATGATTTATGGCATTTTACTCAAATGTATTTTCTGAAGTAAAACATAAAATATATTTGATCATAATGCTTTCAAGAGTATGCCATTGCAATACAAAAAGGAAGATGCTTTGCAAAAGTTATCTATCTATCTATCTATCTATCTATCTATCTATCTATCTATCTATCTATCTATCTATCTATCTATCTATCTATCTATCTATCTATCTATCTATCTATCTATCTATCGTTTCCTTTCCACTATACATGATTAAAATGTGATGCATTAGGTTACAGAGCATTAAAACAGTTGGCAGTACTTACCGGCATCACTATCAATGGCTTGCCTTGAGGTACCTGCTTCTGTCGTCCATGACCAATGTGGTCCAGTTTTCCTAAAGGCAACTTAGGCACATACAATGTTTTCAATTTTACAGTAAAATCTTCACTCTTAGGTGAATTATATTTCAACAAACAAGTAGGGATAACTTTAAGTTAGGAAGTTTACTTTGCAATCAGATCCAGGCCCCTCTGTGTTACTCATCATTAAATATTGCCCTGAAATGTCATCTGGGAAGGGTATCCTCTCAGGCTTACATGACATCAGAAAAGTTAAAAGCAGAAAGCCTAGTGTGAAGATCAGACACAACATAAATATAATATTGTTTTCAGTTTATTAGGATTCTGTTGACATTAATGATTTAGATTTAGTCGTACCTATGAACAGTATAATGCTTAAAAATAAAATTCCCAGAGCTCCTGGTCTGAGTCTGGATCCAGTATCTTTCTGGAGTCTGCAGTCTGGCTTAGTTGTTTTGGAGCATTTGCACACACTAACTGACAAGCTATGGACAGCTGTTTTTCCTTGGAGATCTGACACTTCTAGCTGCAACTCATAATGTCCAAAAATCATAATTGTTTGGGAAGCATTGTGTTCATTCACAAGCTTGAAGGAATAGCCTAAAAATAATAATAAAAAAACATAGCTGGTTATGTGACCCATTTTATTCCTGTTGATCTGAAGGTGTTTTTTCTGGGGCAGAGCTCACCTTTTTCAGGATCAATTCTCCATTTGTCCTTAACATCTCCAAGAAGCTTGAACGAGAAAGGCCCACTGTATGGTTCTGTATCTGGATCTAAAGCTGTGACACTAACCGATGAGATTTTATCTCTTTGACACATATCAATAAAGCTTTTGTCCAAGGATGGAGCATTGTCGTTTACATCGATAATCTTGATGCTGAGTGTTGCTGTGCCAGTCTGGGACGGTTCACCTTGAGCAAAAAAAAATGCATTTTACATTATTAGTAAATATTGCCAGTGGGGTTTAACATTAAGAAGTATTAATAATTTTTCTGGTCATACCATTGTCAGTGGCATATATTTTGATGACATACAGTCCATCTTTAACAAACTGTGACTCTCGGTCTAAACTCTTTGATGTGGTTATTTTTCCTGAGTTGGAGTCCACTGTAACAAAACCAGCTGGATCTTCTCCAATCATGTATCTGGAACATATGAAAGACAGTTTTTATGGTTATGCTAGACTTAAAAACTCCAATGTTGTACTCTTTAAATACAGCCATGTAATGGCATCTTTATTTACCGGATTTGATTTGCACCATTAACATCAGGGTCTTTAGCAATTAGTATCTCCAAATAGTAACCCAACGCAACATCCTCAAATACGGTAACCGTTTTGTTTGATGGATCAAAGACAGGCGGTTCATTGACATCCTCTACATTCACTGTCAGGTAATAGGTGGACAAACGCATTTCTTTTGTTCCAGTTACACCTTGTGCCTCACTGAAAGTGCTACCATTGACAGTCTTAATTTCCCAAAGACCAGTAGTATTGCGGTTTATGACTTTGCAAGTAAAGTAGGGAATCTCATTCTCTGAAGAGATGATGATGTTCTTCAAAGGATCTTCCTCATAGTCGAGAGCCTGCAAAAGGAAAAAGTATTCAAAGGCCATCTGTTGATAACAGCTTAGTAAAAGTGTGTTTACATTTGGATTTTTAAAAAAAATACAGCGAAAATGTTTTGACCATTTTGATTTGTCTTATTTTGGGCTGTGGATTGAGATTGTCCATCTTTCATTGATCAACATTTATATTAATTGATATAAAACTCAAATTTGGCTTTTATGAATATAAACTATTTTATTTTGTTTGTTTATTACAAAAAAACTGTTATTCCCAGTTTTTAGCATAAAATTTTAGCATAACAAAAAGCCTTTTTTTAGACATTAGCTGCAGTATGTAACTTAAAGGCCAATCACAGCCAGGAGGATGGTTTTCAGTGCTGTCAATCAACCTCTTGAATCCGTTTCTAAATGTGTTAATGGTGGAGAAACAACTCATTGTTACAAGAAAACTGTTTATCCGAAGCTATTGATTTCCTTAGCATTCACAACAGGTTCTGCTGATAGCGGTGTGTACATGGGCATGATTGAAAGTGCTAAGACCCATATTCTCTCTGGTTGTTGGTTGTTTCTATTTAGCATTGGGAAAACTGGTAGAGGACAGAGGAGCTTGGTTTTTTTCACCGATTATCTGTCTCATACTATACTGTCACAACATGGTGACAATTTCAACAAATACATAAAAAATATTTCTTATGAAAGTTACATACTGCAGCTTTGATGTACATTAGAACATGAAAGCTGCTTTAGGCATTTTGAATGCCTAAATGATTAAGGAAATAAATGCTTTAGGCATTCAAAATGCCTAAATGCTTTAGGCATTCCAAATGCCTAAATGAAATTGAACTTTAAATAAAGTGCCTAATTCTGCTTTCGATATCCTATTCTGACAAGCATTTATTCTTTCATGGCCTTTGATGGCTAAGATATAAATATTTTCTGTCTAATTGAAGCACAATGCAGTATTTGACATGCACAATGGAGACCTGTCAAAAATGCATCTTCATTCCTAAGTCTGGAAGATAGAGAAAGAACTGGTCTAAACTTGAGAATCAAACAGGCTAAGTGTGAAGATAGGAAGATTCTTGAGCCAAATGAAGGCCCTTGCAGATGTGAAATGCAAATAGCTATAATAACTATACAGCTATAACTATAATGCCAAATAACTATAAGACATCTTAAGGAAAGGGCTTATTGGACAAAAAAACGCTTTCATGGACTTTGAAAGTATTTCTCATGCCTTTGTTGTATTGTACGTTGATCATCAATCAAGATGTGACAGCCAGCGTATACTCAGCATTAGTCACCAGTCCCTTGAGCAAAGTATTTTCGAATGCGCACTGAATAAGAAGTGTGAAGAAACTTTTGCATGCTACCTTTTGCACATAGAGTAGGCCTTCGTTTGTCTCAGGATCAGTATCAATTCTGAAGTTGTTGTTTGTATCTCCTTGGATTTTATATTTTGCTCTCCAGGCCTTTGTACCTCTGGTGTCTTCATCTGTAACTTGCAGACGTGAAATGAGTACACCTTGCAGTCCTTCTTTTACACTTGCTTCGCCCTGTGGAGTAAAACAATGTTAAATATGGTGTATTAGATAGTTTTAAATGTTGTGACTAAATTTGTAGCTGAAATTTTTACATACTCACTTTTTGCTTTGTGAACACTGGAAGATGTCTGTTTCCGTCCGCTATATTGATTATCACTGTTGTAAAACTGGAGAGTGGTTTCGGTTGTCCATGGTCTGTGGCTTTCACAATAAGGGTGTATTTCTGTGCCTTCTGAAGCGTAACAGAAAATTCAGTTTTAAAGTGTGAAGATTTGTGGCTTTTCTGGTAGAACAAAATATCTTGTCCTGTTTTCTAGAAGTGGGTTTTAAGTGAAAGTTTGAATTATACTGATTGCTAGCTGACTGCATATAGCAACTACAGTAGCAGTAGTGAACAAACGTTTAAAAATGCTCCTCTAAATCATGAAAATTCAATTCAAAGATTTGAATTTATTTCTGCCAGTGTTCTGTTCTGTAACAACGTCATCGTATTATGAGTGCTCTCACCTCGTGGTCCAGACACCCTTTGAATGAAATGGTCCCGTTTCCAGAATCAGGCTCCTCATTTATAATGAATTCAGAGTTCTGTGGAGTCGGACTCACTGACTCTATACTGAAGCTAAATTTCCTGTTCTCCTCGGTACTGTCATGATCTGTTGCTGTAACATTGATCAACTCAGTACCTGCCAAATAGCATAAGATGAGATCTCTTATATTTCACTATTGGTAGCTATTAAAAATAAATGTTATTTCTTTCAGTAATGTAATAAAGTCCACAAAATGAAAATCTTACTTTGTGATGGTGTCTCTTCTATGGTGACCTCATACATGTGATTGTTAAATTTTGGTTCATTGTCATTCGTGTCAATAATATCAATATTAATTCCCATTTCTTCATTTATATCACCCTTTTCCTTTTTAAATGCCTGAAATATCAGCTGAGACACAAAGTACATTTCATAGTCAAAAGCACTTTTATAACTAATGCACACAAATATGTACTGTTAAACTTTGAAGAACACATTGCTCAAAAGTGCGGTTTTTACTAATCACCTTAAAATGATCATGTTTCTCACGGTCCACTGGCTGCATGACCCAGATCTTTGCTGTCATGTTGTCAATTTTGAATAAATTCAGAGGTTCCTTGTCAACACCTGGCCCATGTATTTCAGTAAGTCTTATATCGGTTGCAATATTAATCTGGATTGCAAGAAACACAATTAGCAGTTTTTACAGTGATCCTCCATCTTGACATTTAAATGTTTATCTCTATCAGCACTCACCCTGCCCAAATACAATGGATAAGGTCCATTATAGCCTTCATCAAAAGTAAAGGTTTCTATTACCCAGTTCCTCTTTTGCCGCAGCAGTATGTCTGATACTGACAGCTGGATTCCAAGACACTGTGCATATCGCATAAACTTATGTAACTTTGGTAAAACATTTTCTAATAATTTCAGACAAATTAACAGAACAATAAAATTATTATCAAGCAATACAGAGAATTACCTAACAAGAAAACTTGTTTATAAATGACGGTAACACCTCAGTTAAAAAGACAGAAGCTCTTATCACTTACCAGGATAAAGAAAAGGCAGAATGTTTTCATTTCCATATTAGATTCAAACAATACGTTGTCAGTCCTGCACACACCAGCCTGTGTTTGAATATGTTCATTGACAGTGTTGGATCTTGATGTGAGCTTTAAGAATATGACAATGTTGAGTGGGTGGGAATGTTGCAAAATGATGATTAAGACAAGTTACAAAAAAACTTTGAAACTGGGTGTGTGTGTTTTTATTGTGCGTAATCTGAAGAACTATGAACTCATTATTTTCCTTAGAAATGATGTTGTTTTTGTAATATTCTTAATGTTCATCATCGGGTCATTGCTTTGATATCTGAGGGCTAGTCACTTTGATCTTTTAGGAGTGGTGCACATGTCGATTGAATTTCTAATGTCTACTAAGTTCCAGGCAGTCGGGCTTAACTGGTGGTCAGATTGTGACCACCAGTTACAATCTGACTGATTGTACCAGATCATTGTGCTTCATTGCCATCTTTTGGTATCAAAACAAAATACAGATGTGAAATATTATGTCAGGAACATCATGATTGTCACTAATTTGTATCACTGATGCATTTGATAAACACAAATTTTGTATATATTTATTTTATTAACTTTTCAAAGATGTTTCAGTAATAACACATGCCATGACATGTTTATGCCGATATGCAGACACACTGACAGAATACACCTAAAAAGATTAATTCAATTTAAGTAATTCTACAAATCTCTACAAGGGAGCCAACATATAGATTTTGCTGTCTACGTTATTATTTATCATAAATTACAAAAATTACAAATTACAGTTTACCCTATTTTAATTGTCCCATTTTAAAACCATTTTTTAAATGTGGTTTATATAACTTTTAATAAAATGTTGTTAAGAGAATCAAGTATTTTCAGTTTTATTTAATAGTGACAGCAGTTTCCTATGTCAACACACCTTTTAGACATTAATGACAAATGTATATATTCTCATGGAGAAAAAAAAAATTAGGTGTAAACAAAACAACAGCACCCTACTTTGGAAATGTCTTCTTTAACAATCATATTACACAAAAGGTGGTTTCGCAGGGAGTACTGGTAGGTGGGGATTGTGACTCAGACAGCCAGTTGGAAGTATGTTTCTGCCCTGGGCAACAATGTAGGGGTGAACAGCTGTATTTAATGTTGAAATAGTAATGTTCTGTTCTCAAAAGTGCAAACAAGTCCAATCAAGCACTCGGTAAAGAGCTTTTTAAAAATATTTAGAGAATACTATCTAATCTCAACATGTTTAGTTTTCAGAGAAAGTGCATCCTCTGTTGGTGTTCCCTATATTTAATGTATGCACAATGATTTAAACACAATTTATTGTCAATTTCAACTGTTAGATATTTGTAGATTTTGACATGCTCTACATGTTCACTATTAATTTTGACTGGGGAGACAAATGTTCCTTTATTAGTAAAGTTTTTGAAATTTTCTTGTTTTCTTAGCATTGTACTGTTAAAAGGTAGTTGAAGGATCATAACGAAGGCTGGCTCAATGTTACATGGGGCTTTAAGCAGAATTTGATTTATGGGTTCCTCTTCCTGTTAAGAACTTCAGCACTAACAACGTTCAAGGCAGCAAGCAGCACCATATCTTTTGAGAAACGTAGATTACTTTGGCACCTGACTGTTTAATGAAACTCAGTATTCAGTCATTGACTTTGCAGCTACCTTTTATGCTGACTAAGCTCATGGTTACAGTGGAAAGGTACAACTCTTATTTTAATAGTAAAAATGGCAGAAATGGTAAATGTCCTGTACTTGTGTAGTGCTTTTTGAAATCCACGGGGCCCAAAAAGCAAATTGCATTTGCATTTGATGGTGGCAAGCTACTGGAGAGTAGCCACAGCTGCACTTGCCATCATTGCCTACCTTGTCAGTATGAATGTCCATCTTCTGTAGTCAGTTACTTTTTATAAATCTTAAAGAACCATAACTTCATGTAAGTTATTGCGTTGTTGACCCCTTCTTTGGTTCTTATGTAAAAAGCTGCACTTTTACTGATTATCTTGCCTTTAACATTCTATCAAAGGCCAGTGAGTTTAATCACTTATTTCACATGACTATACCTGCCCAGAAAGCCAAAACACAGAGTGTCATCAAAGGCTACCCTCAGTGCTAAGGTTCATTTAGTGACCTGTTACTGGCAGCGGTGATGAAATAATTTCTGAAGAAAAAGATTATGCGTAACAAGACAACACCTTACCTGGGAAATATAAAACAAGCCAACCACCCAGTTTAACAAAGAGCAAACTGGTTTTGCAGAAAAACATGTCACTTTGAATTAAAATATTCTTTTGGAATTGTCAATTCATTTGAAATTTTGCTATTTAGATTAGTCATGCTTTTTTAAAGAAATCTGTGAACCAAACTTTGGATTTAGCCAACATAATTTGTTTTTAATTCAGCAAACACACAGTTTCTCATTATTACTTTTATATTTACAAACAACTTCCTGCTGTGGTTGTAAATAGAGAATAAAAAACAAGTGTACGACATAAGCTTAAATAAAAGAAATTCACGCCGAGGAGTTAAATGAATATGAATTAAAAAGCTGGATAAAAAAGTTTAAAAACTGAAAATAAATAGTTAGTTAAAAATAGTTATAGCTGACATTTGGCCTTAAATCAACATAGACATAGACATACTTGATATAAGCAAAAGCATGCAATAACTGGAACAACAATCAGAAAACTACTTCCTAATTATGAAACAAAGACTTCTAATAGAATCATAGATGTTTACATCATTGCTGAGCATGGGCATGCTGAATGTTTTGAAATAAACATTGATCAATTCATGTAGGAAGTTAAAATTCCTACAAGCAAAAGGTGTGGTACAATTACAAAAGTTAACTTGATGTCTTTGATAAATTAGCATTTCTTTTCCTTTAGGCAACTAGAAGCAAGATACCAACAATGTCATCAATGAAGTCTTACCTTTACCATTCATATATACTGGTGCCCCATTCTACTGATAGTTTAAGATAGTGATCCTGTTTCTTCTCATGATGAATCGTCTGATAAAAAAGAACAGGTAACAACAAATGGAATGATTTGAGCAAAAATTCAGAAAAGTACGCTAATGCCAAGTTCGTCTTTCCATGCTATGAAAGATTTTCATTCATTTTTCTCCAGATAAAGAGAAAAAAAATGTGTTAGTGAAACTCTTTCACTCATAACAAGATACTGGCTTAGGAAGAAACAAATATTAATTTAGTATTCCTTTATTGATATGTCTAATATGTCTCATGTCACTTCTATGGTTATTAGGAATAACCACCTAATGAAAAACTTGGTTTGGTAATGTCAGTAGCATCTTTTTTCTTAAGTGATTTTTTGCAAGTTGCAAGTCATTCACAATGGAATGACTTTAAATAGAACATAACTGATTTATATACTGCTATATATAGAACTTCATTTCAGTTTATTTATACATCAATTCACAATTCATCTCAAGGCACTTTACAAAAAAAGTCAATCCAATCATACATACATTCCAAATGAATCTAGTTACATCAAGTCATGGACAATCCATCCATGTCAAAGAGAAATGTATACAGTACAACATATACACATACAAAATCCTTGTATTCTATTAAAACAAATTACAGAGTACGATCTAATAATTCTGATCAATATAGATCCATATAGGAAAGAAAGAGAGGAAGAAAGAAAGGAAAGAAGAAGGAAGGAAAGAAAAAATGTAAGAGTGACTTAGTTTGAAGTAAAATGTCCCTTGATTTGTGCCTTTAAAATCTGCTTGTCATTTATTTGTATAGATTATTAAGAGAACTCTCAAGATTTATACAAAGAAACAGACCATTTTTAATTCAGACAGTAATCAGACATATTTACAGTACACAGTAGTTAAAGCATTGTAGAGTTTTGGAAAAATCAGTAAGTCAGCTTCAACTTATTATTTTGTTTCCTGAATTCAAGATGAAAATTAAGATGGTAACCTGGTAAAAAACCAGCCCCTTGTTCTACGCTATTTGCATCGTGCAGAGGGTCTGGGCTCTCAGTTATTGTTTCCGCGTGACATATGTAATGCACCAGTTCCATGTTATGAAGCTTACCAGAAATTGCCTGCGATGAAAACAACCATCCTCCACCGTGAGGAGAGAAGTACCAGTTCAAACAAGGAAGCTGCTAATGTCATTGCTATACTTGATCAACATGGACTGAATGGCTTTGTTCACTTCTTACTTCCTAGGCAGACTACAATTCTAAAAATGCACAGAAATATCACAGCTTCTCCTTCTGTTCGCTGATTGGCCCTGTAGAAAATCTACTGGTGAGAATCCAAGTGAAGGGGAGAAAGCCCAGACTGTGCTGTAAATAAGATTTTGTTTTTTTAGCAGAATTGCCCAGAAAGGCTATGACCAGGTTAGTGTGGCAGTGCAGGTCTGTGATGGTTTGAGTCCCGGTCCGTTGACCTTTGCCGCATGTCTTCCCCCTCAGTCACAACCCACCTAACTGTCATTTCACTATCAAATAAAGGCTAATATAGGTGAACAAAAATGGTGGGAAAATTTTTTCTTTTTGCTGTGTATGTTTTGAAAAACAGAAACCAGAACCCTCTTGTGGATTACAACTATCAGTGTGTAAACTTGTCATTTTATCAAGGCAGTGAAGCTCCACAAATGTCGCTCAGTCAAGTAGAAAGGTTCTTCTGTGCCAAAATAACAAATATTTCTGTGTATTCCTTATTGTTTTTTAAACAGTGTTTTTGTGCAAAATACAACATGCAAACTCCTAATATGTGCAACATTTTTACACATGAAAGTTCTATTATATAAGAAAATAATGAAGTAGTGCTAAGTATTTTAAGGACACTTGACAATGATACATAAAAAAAATGAATTTCCTTTGTTTTGTATACAATAATGCTCTTCAAATGAATCATATTTAAATTCTGGGAAACAAAGAAATAAAAATCTAAAAACAGCTGAATTATAAAGAAACGTAAAGACTTAAAACTTGAGCTATGTCTTGTTATTTTGATACGTTGTAATGGTAATCAAGTTTGCTTTCTATAACTTGTCTCCATATACAAAGAAAATATCATTGTCATTTTTGTAACAGCACTCCATCTTTTTGGCAGAAATTGTTTAAAACTATTAAATGTTAAAACAAAATTCAGTTGGCCTTGGCATCTTTTAAGATTGCTTGAAAGGTGTAGAAAAGCTAAACATTAAACACAACACAAGAAGTAGCCCTCCTATGCTCAACCATTCTGGTCAGAGTATCTGTCTTACATTTTTGTGCTTTGGGCAAACAAGTCAGGTGAGCAGACTGATGCAAGGGGTAAAAACCTGGAATCCAGTTCTATTTCTGAGTCAAAGGGATCTTCAGGGTTGGAAATGGCATCAAGTTCAAAGTTTTTTACCAAGTCTCCCTCATCATCATACACAGTGGGTTCATAATCACCAAGTTCCTCACCTGGTGCCTCAAGTTTTTCTAGAATATTTGTGAGGGCTGTGAATAGTAGAGTTTCATGAGTCTGCTCCATACGGGCCTGTAAAATATGAAAGGAGTTTTATCCTTTTAAGTACAAAATACAACAGATAATTGATGAAAATATATTTTGTATACAATTATGTAAAATCATTTAGATATAAAAATGTCTTAAAAATGTAAGACACTTATAAATGAAAACAATTATAAGTGTATAGAAATATGATACAGTACCCCTTCTTTTAATGTTCCCAGCTGACGTCGGATCCCCATGCCCTCAGTAGACATATCCCGGTGCTCACGGAAAGACTTGAATATAAAACACTTAAACAGTTAATCAATCTTCAAGGCATATATATATAAATTTTAAAATAAGAATATTTGACAAGAAATAGCAATAAAAGTAATAAGTTTACCACCACAGAAGATTTTGCCCAACTCCCTCTGTCTTGATTGAACTTGATCACATTCGGGCAGGCTTGGACATTAACGACAGAATCCAGTAATACCTGGGAAGAGGAGAAGGACTTTTAAAACATTTCACATGTGAATGAGCAACAGATAAAATGTAAACATGGCTTAAATGAGCGATGCCATTTATGATAAGAAAAATGATAGGAAATAAACAGAATTTTACCAGGACCTTGCTTTTTGCTTCAAAAAATTTATAAAATCTCAAGGAAGTTTATTCAAATAGTGTAGTAGTGAGTATGTAAATATTTTTGACTGTGTGTGTTTAATTCTGACAGTTCTTGGATGACAGAAAATTGTAGAATTGTAGAAACTGTTGAAGTTTTAGCTTGTATAATTTCATAACTTATTAAAAGTCCAAAATTAAAGATATTCATAACTGTATGTAAAGTTCTGAACAGAACTGTAGTAAGAGTCAACAAAAAATTGAGATCCATTTTGTGTAAATTCATTAAGCGGCCCTAAGGTTTAGTTGTGTTTAAAGATGGATTGATTTTTAGCAGGAAAATTAGTCAAACTGAGTAGCAGAATGAGGGGTTCTTGTAATGAAACAAATGCAAAATTAACTTGAACAGTTCTTTTCATTCAGGAACCATGTTGAAAATTATTTTTATGAAATAATTTTTTGTTATTGCAGTACATTAGTGAGTAACTAACAGCACTTACCGGTGTCATTGACAAATTTACATCTTCAGATACTTGAATTTGCTGTCCATAATTTCTGCTGTTTAGTGAGTTGAAGGGCACCTAAACACATTTATACTTTTTAGGTTTTACAATAAAATTAGCAGTTTTTTACTGACTTTTTGATAAATTTGATTTCAGATTTACAAATGTATGTTTTCAAAGTTCTCTCTCCATTTTAAATTAATAAGTTCTCTCACAATACTTTAATATATCATTGAATTGCTAGACATACAAGTAACAACAAAAAAACCCCAATATAAATGTAAAGCACATACGTGACAATCAGTTCCTGGTTCTTCTGTGTTGCTTTTCATTAAGTGTTGCACAGGCTCACCATCGTCCACTGGTATCGTCTCAGGTTTACATGACACCAAAAATGTTAAAAATAACAAACCTGGAGCATGAAGAAAACACACATATACATGACATATACGTGTTACATTGCTGCTGTTTTTGTCTTTTTTTTTTTACAAATTTAAAAAGATTTTTGCTGATAATAATGACAGCATGAAAAATTCAGATTGTCCTACCTATTATTAATGTAATGCAGAAGAATAATACTCCCAGAGCTCCTGTTCCTACTGTGAATCCAGCAGCTTTTCTCAGGCTGCAGTCTGGCTTGGTTGTATCAGAGCACTTGCACACAATAACTGACAAGTCATGAAGAGCTTTATTTCCTTGAAAATCTGACACTTCTAGCTTCAACTTGTGATGCCCAGAATAAACGTTTTGTCCTTTAACAAGGTTGACTGAATATCCTGCAAATCCAAAACAAATATGTGTCTTGTTATGTTATGGGATAAATTATGACCCCCTTTTAGAGTGTCTTACAAAATATTAATACCCCCAGCTATTTTTTATGTTTTGCCACAAACTTCAATTTGTTTTATTTGGATTCATGTAATGGAGCTTGTGAACATTTAGCCATGTATATTAATTTTGTAACGCAGCTCAATTTGTTATGAATTATGTTTGGTGTGGACTACATCACACAGACAAGGATAAAAGGAGCAAGATGAAGAAAGGTCATAATGAAACAAAATCCAGGCAAGCTGGGCTTGGGGAGGTTGATTACTAGACTCTTACACAGCTAATGTATGAAGATCTCTTACTATTGTTCTTTCACATTAGTTGTACCCCTCATTTGTGCAATTAGAGCTTCTTATGTTCTTGTTTTGCAAAGGTACAAAGGTTTTCCTCCAGATATGTGGAGTGCACAGCTAATATTTGTTCTGTCAATAACTCCTCTTGACCTGTGGATCTCCTCAGCTCCTCCAAATTTCCTTCTTGGCCGCTTGTTTGATTAAGATTCTCTTTTTTCCAGCCTTTCAGTTTGGATAGACGTGTTTTGTTATGCCCTAGTTTTCCAATTTTTCAATGATGCATTAAGCCATTCTCCATTAGATCCTCAAGGTTTAACATTTTGTTTTGTAACTGGAGTCTGCTTTGAATTACTCTTAAACTTTACCCCTAACCTCTGTGGTTTCTTATAAATATATTTATACTGAGATGCAATTATACAAAAGTGGAAATTATTTTCAAACTAATTAACTTTTAAAAACAGTGGGTTGTATTTGGCATTTAGAGGTATCAGAGCAAAAAGGGCTGAATACAAATGCAAATGATCACAGTTTTGAGAATTGTGCGTGCAAAAAACTTTTTCTAACACTTGATATGTGACATTCACAAAAAATACCAATAAAACCCATTTATATTTGTGGTTGAGCCACAACATCTGGTATGAAAATTTTGAATTACAAAGCACAGCAAAAACAGCAGGGACATTATTTCCATGAGTGCCTGAGGCACACCTCACCTTGCTCAGGATCAATCCTCCACTTTTTAACATCTCCAAGAAGTTTGAATGAAAAAGGCCCACTGTATGGGTCCTCATCTGGATCCACAGCTGTGACATTGACCCATGATGATTTGTCACTTTGGCACATGTCAAAGGTGTTTACAATTAGAGAAGGAGCATTGTCATTCTCACGAGCGATGTAGATGCTGAGACTCGCTGTGCTGGTCTGAGGAGGGCTTCCTTGTGCAGACACATTGTACAATTTTACTGATGAGAAAAATATACTTTTTATAAAAAGGTATTTTTTAAATCTCATTGAACATACCACAATCAACAGCATTCACTGTGATGACATAAATTCCATCTTTAGAGTAGGGTGACTCTCTGTCTAAGATACTTGCTGTGGTTATTTTTCCGGTCTCGGGGTCCACTGAAACCAAATTGGCTGGATCTTCACCTTTTGAGTATCTGAAACACACCAATGAGGGACTTGCACTTCATTGCAGTATCTCAAAAGTATTCATAGCCATGTCTAATGTTGGATATTTGTAATATGGAAAATGGGACCATGAATAATTATTCAAACACATCCAACCTACAGTGCAACATTAATCTCATAAAGTTAAACTGAAATCAGACAAACAGATTTCTGATACTTCACGTCTGCCATCTCCTGGTATTCCATACTTTAAAAAAGGTTTAAGAAAACCAACTACAAATAGCTCAAAATAAACCTCATTAACATATTGATTCTGAGCACTGTAACAAATTAATTGCATTCCTTGCTGATGGAGAAAAATACATTGCATCAAACATAAGATGCTGCTTACTTTAAAAATATTCTCAAACAAGGTCCCAGAGTATTTCATAAAATGTTTCTCACTTGTAAGTCACACTTCTCAATTCCACAATTGAGGATGTTTGACTTTTTTTTTTCCTTCACAGAATTGGAAACCATAAGAGTAGGAACAGTGTTTTGTACTTGACAGCTGTGTAATGAAATAAATTGCATATGAAATTAAATGTAAATAGACTTTTAGTCTGGGTGTTTTAAAGGGGGTTAAACTTTAAAAGTTTAACCCCCTAAAGAGTGCTACCTGAATTTCTAACTAATTTCTAAAATGATTTATATTTGGTCATTTAAGTCTAATGATATATTCTTAACTGTAATTATATATTCCTTATTTAGGTCACCTGTGATTACTCAAAATCAGGAGAACAAATCCAGCTTCAACAGCTGCTGCTAATTGTAACAACAACTTTGTCAAGGTAAACTTTAGAAGTTGTAATGAAGTAGACTTAATGAGGTAAATACTGGCCTGCAGATGCTGGTTATAACAGTCAGTTCTTTGTTAAACAAAGTTTACCAGCAATTCAAGAGGTAGCCAAAGTTTAAATCAAATTGCATTTTGTTTGGGTGACAATAAATAAAACTGGCTACATAAAGTAGGTGCATCATTTCACAAGAGTAATGAACTGAGGATTTAAAATGATGAAGAAAAAAAAAAGGATAATTATTTATCAAACTATTATTTATCCAAAAAAAATCACCAGAAGATGAAAAAGAAGTCAGGACACTGAAACTGAATTAAAAGATTGTGCACTTTTTTAACTTCTGGATTCCCTGACACCCCCACCACCAGTAATTGGTTTGTTTTTCCATCAGAATTGTACAGTATATTTGTCACATTAAGGATGTTTGTTTTGTGTTTTACCTGGATTGTGTGTATGGTTGAGAATATTTTTATTACTTACCTAATTATTCTTGTACCTTGGACATCTGGGTCTCTAGAAACAATTGTTCCCAAATAATGGCCCACTTCCACAGTTTTAGGCAGAGAAATTGGTTTTAGTTCATCAAAGACTGGAGGCTCATTGACATCGTCTACTACTATTGTCATTTGATGAGTCCCTCCTCCATCACTCCTTCTACTCATAGACGCTCCACTGAAAAAGCTGGGATCTGTTTTTATTTTCCAAAGGCCTGGTGTGTTCCGATCCATCACTTTGCATGTGAAATAAGGAATTTCATTCTCCACTGTGATTGTGATGTTCTTCAAGGATTCATCCTCATAGTCGAGTGGCTGTTAAAACAGTAGCAATTCAAAGATTTTTTTTAACTTCTTAAGAAAATAATTTATATGTTACATGAAATAGCTTTTACAGGATTTTTAATTTTTGCATTTTGATTGCATCTTTTGCTTTTCTTGCAGTTGCTGGAGGTTTTCAATTTTCACAATCTTACAGTACAGTCATCCAAATTCTCTTAAATTGCTGTATAATATATCAACTGATATGATTTGAGTAGTGAGTCATTTAATCTTTTGTGTCTGTTCTGTGCTTTTTCTACTTTTACTTTCTCAAAGATACCAAGACTTACAATTTTGGAAATATATTATGGTGAAATATGGTATGTGTACATTATTTAATATTCAAAGAGAAAAAGAGAAAAATTAGCAGTACTTGCAGACATTAAATATTATTGAAACCTTATGCAACATAAAATGAAAAACATGCTCCTGCTAAATTTTAAAGGTGCACATATCCTTTAAGCTTCAAAATCAGATTACAAAAAACATACTAATGAATTTTTGTTAAGACAGTACAAAGAGGAAAAGTACCTTATTCACATAGAGTAATCCTTCGTTTGTTTGAGGATCAGTCCTTATTTTGAAGTTGTTGTTTTTGTCTCCATGGATTTCATATATTGCATTCCAACCTTTTGTACCTTTGGTATCTTCATCCTTGACTTGTAGACGGGAAAAAATAAAATTTTCCTCACCTTCTTTCACTCGTACTGGACCCTGAAGTACAAAAATTTTAAAGACATTCAATTAGTTTAAATACAATGCTTACATCAGGAATTGAAATTCAGAATTCCTCACAGTTTGGTTTGTAAACATTGGCCAATATCTATTTCCATGGTTTATGTTGACTGTTACGTTGGTGAAGCTGAAGAGTGGCTTTGGTTTTCCAAGGTCTGTTGCTTTCACAATAATGGTGTATTTGTCTGCTTTCTGTAAGGTAAATAAATTATTCCTTTTTAAAATATATCTGAATAAAGCAGCAAATATATTTGAAACATGTAACAAAAATAAACGATACTATTGCCTATTTTGTTTTAACTTCATCAATTTATGGGTATCCTCACCTTGTGATCCAGGCATCCTTTAAATGAAATGGTTCCATCACCAAAATAAGGCACCTTATTTATGGTGAATTCCAAGTCCTCTGTTTCAGGAATAACTGAGTCTATACTAAAAAAAAAAATCTTATACTCCTCTTTGATGTCACTGTCTGTTGCTGTAACATTGATCAATTCAGTGCCTGTCAGATAATAAAAGATGTGTTATATTTAGTCGCGCCAAAAACTTTGTTTCATAAAAATGATTTAAATTCTTACCTTGTAATGTTGACTCATTTATGGTAATCTCATATGCTGTTTTGCTAAATATTGGGGGGTTGTCATTTGCATCAATAATTTCAAAATTAACGCCCACCTTTGTCCATGTATGATTTTCTTTACTTTGTGCCCTAATTATCAGCTAAGGGAAAATACAAGAGTAATATAATTAAATAAAGAAACAGCAATGAGTCATATAAACACAAAAAACTGTCTGACTAAGATGGGCATTATTCTTCCTCTTACCTTCAGAATTGTATATTTTTCATAGTCCACGGGACCCTTGATTATAACATGTCCTTCTTTTTCATTTAGGCTAATTAAATCTCGAGGTTCCTCAGTCATACCTTGACCAGTGACTTCCACAATATTTAAACTGGAATCAATTTCAATCTAAATTACAAAGAATAACATTGACATTTTTGTCCTAATATGTTAATATATCTATAATATATCTTATTCAGTTGTAACTTAATTCTTTAATACTTACTTTACCCAAATAATATGGAAAGGTCCCACTGTAACTTTCATCGATCATGAAGGTTTGTATGATCCAGTTCCTTTTTTGCCGCAACAAAAATTCGGCCGGGGACAAATGGATTCCCAGACTCTGCAAAGTATTAAATCATCCTATATTACTTAAAATTTAACAGCCTCTATTAGGGTAACATGCTAATTATTAAATGTGCTATGTTGATGAGATTAATTATTATTTTTTATTCTTGTATTCTTTTTTTATTCAGAATGAAAGCGATTATGGAAGCTATCAGGAAGTGATAAAAAAGAAACATGCAATCTCCTTGCAACATTTTAAAATACAACCACCTACAGTATGTGCAGAAAGATGATTTTTTAAGATTAGTTCTTACCAGTATCATGAGAAGACAAAGGACTTTTATCTCCATATTTGATCTAATGATAGATATTACAACACAGTGCTCTTCACACCAGAAGCTAAAGTGCATGTTTACCCAAGTACAAATGTGGGCTTTAGTAGCAGGACATGGTGAGTAGGAGGGACTGTGGGAGGTGTCCATTCACCAGCCTCTAAAACATTAACTGCACATGACTCTGTTTTGTCTAAAATAAGCAACTCAGGTGCCAACAAACAAAAAACACAAATATGTTTGGAAGTATAATTTTTATATTTTCTTGTTTTTGTGAATTGCAGTTGTGATCTTTTTTTTTATTTATCAAGTGCTCGAACTTCATTATATTGTCTGACTTTCTGGACTTCTAATAAAATATTTTACTAAGGTTATACTGTATATAACAAACACCAGTTAGGACAAACAGTAAAATGTTAAGTAAAAAATAAAAAAAAAAAAAATACTACTGCTTCTTCTCCATCCATCCATTCTGTAATTGCCCAACCATTATTTACCTTTCACTTATTTGACATTCAGTAGCAGTTGAAGCAGTTTCAAGAGGGAAACCCACAGAACCCTCTCAGTGAAACCCTTCAGCTTAGAGGAATCCAAAAGCATACCTAAACCAGAACAGTTACGCTTCCGCCAGCAGGAACAGGTGTAGGGTCTTCTCCTTTTGTGCACCAAGGAAACCTCCAGAGGAAGAGAAATACAGGAAGCAGTTTAACCAGATGTGTGAACCTAAACTTACTCCTTCGGAATAAACCATTGGCTCTACTTTGACCTTTCAGTGTCTACTTTAATTGAATTACTTACCGTTTTTTCAAGGCTGAGGCTTAGTTTTAAACCACCTCATTGGTTGGTGGACAATAATTTTAGCTCCTCACATCCAGGATTTCATTCTTTCACAGGTAAATCACAATTTCTTTAGTTATGAACTTGCAATGTGTAACCCGTTAACCCAGTTCCAACCCTTGCTCTACATCAGGGGTCTCAAACTCCAGTCCTCGAGGGCCGCTGTCCTACAATTTTTAGATGTGCCACAGGTACAAAACACTGGAATGAAATGACTTAATGACCTCCTCCTTGTGTAGATCAGTTTTCCGAGCCTTGCTAATGACCTAATTATTCTATTCAGGTGTGGTGCAGCAAAGGCACATCTAAAAGTTGCAGGACTGTGGCCCTCGAGGACTGGAGTTTGAGACCCCTGCTACATGGTTTGAAATAAAATTGTTTGGTAACACTTTATTTGGCGGGGTGTGCCTAAGACTGATATGACACCCCAAGTGTCATTAATTTACCAAATAACACTTCATAGTAACAGTAATAAATATTCGTGAAAATTCCTTCATCATCATGACAAGTGTTATGTTGACAGTGTCATGTCAGTCTTATGCACACACCATCAAGTAAAGTGTTGCCAAATGTTTTAATAGAGATAAAAAACATTAAGTTTTGCTTAGAAATTTTACTTCACTTCCAAAAAAGAATGTGTAACAGTAAAACAGTATTGGCTCTGCCCAGCTCTTCCTTTTCCATGTTCATGATGGAGTCTCTCATCTGATTTCTTATTTCAGCCACTTGTTTCCAGGACCTTATTCTTTCAGTCATGATCCATATCTTATGACCATAGGTGAGAAGAGGAATGCAGATAAACGGTACATTCAGAGTTTCTCCTTGTGGTTCAACTTTGTCTTAATCATGGTTACAGCAGCACTCCATCACTGCAGAGGATCCAGTCAGACTTTCCAACAGCAGCTCCATCGTTTTGTCAGTTCTGTACAAGAGCTTATGAAGTTAACAAAAGATAAAGTAAATCATGTGCTTTAGAGTTATTTTACTTTGTTTCTAAATGTTAGATGTTATTACATGACCAGTGATATGCACTATTTTGTGGTTCATTTGGATATGTTTATGTTTGATATGGACAAACATATCATCCATCCATCTATGGATTAATTTTTGCTGTTGCAAATCATAGATAATTGCGCTAAGTGGTTAGATTCATAATTTATTCAAAAGAACTTTGGGTTTTTGTCCTGTTAGAAAGGGAACCTCAGCTCCAGCCTTTTTCAACAAATCCTTCCATGATTACCATTTATTTAGGTTTATACACATATGGATAGCAGTTTTTTTCTTGTATGTTAAAAGTAGTGCTGTCAGTCAATTAAAAATGTGATCAGATTAATCGTACTGTGACTAATGATTAATCCCTATGCCTAACTGTGTGACCTTGAAATATAAATGCAGGTATATACGTAGTAGTGGTTCTTGCAGGAATGTTGGATGATGTTTGAAGGGAGTTTTTTTCCTATGAATTTTATTTTGGGAAATTATAGTTATTTTGCTGTTAGGGATATTGCAGGAATACAGCAATTTCTTTGCCAGTTGTTTTACTGGCTCCTGTAACATTATCAGAATCAGTAGTTAGTCCAATAATTCCTATAAATTAACTTTTTACATGACTCTACCTCTCAAAAGTAGCCAAAACTCTCAAAACATGGGATAATTCACTTTTAAAGCAGCTTTGAAACCCACCATCCATAGCCTTGATGATATCAGTTCTCAAGAAAAAGATAACGTGTGAAATCAGACAACACCTGCATAGGAAAATATTTTCCTGTGTGAGTCAAAAAAAAGGCAAACTGCCAAGTTTACAAAACACTAAACCGGTTTGAAGGGAAACAGAGCGTATTGTGGGAAGAGATCAACAGAAACCGCATATTATGTATTGGTAGAGAAGTACAAATAAAGTTTCTCTGGCCTATTCAAATTACTTGAAAATTTTTTATTGTTATGGTTTAAGCATAACTTTTATTTTTTTTATTTTTCCCCTACTGTTCAGAGCTACATTTGTTAGCCTATTTGTGAGGATGTAGATTTTGTGTCTGTTTCTAGTTAGTTTTGTCCTTGTGTCGTCTTCCTTCCCTGATTGATTACAGCTGTCTCTTGTTTCCCTTGATCATCTCCCTGTGCATTTAACCCCACCTGTGTCCCCTGCTCCCTGACAGATCCTAGTTGTTAATTGTGTCTCATTGTCTAGACGCAGGGGTCTCAAACTCCAGTTCTCGAGGGCCGCAGTCCTGCAGTTTTTAGATGTGCCACAGGTACAAAACCCTGGAATGAAATGGCTTAATTACCTCCTCGTGTAGATCAGTTCTCTGAGCCTTGCTAATGACCTAATTATTCTATTCAGGTGTGGTGGAGCAGAAGCACATCTAAAAGTTGCAGGACTGCAGCCCTCGAGGACTGGAGTTTGAGACCCCTGTTCCAGTGTTACCAGTGTGTTTTAGTTCCCTACCCTCGTTGTTCACCTGTGCTGCCTGGATTTCTGTTCTCTTGTCCTTTAAAATCATAACTTTCCACTTCAACCTGGGTCTAGCCATATCAACCCTCACCACCATCAACCTCAACTCATGACACTGCTTTTGTTTCCCTCAAACTGTGCTTTCTTTTCTGATATTTCCTGTTCCTCCCATTCAGAGCGTCTCTAAATATCTCATGTTTATATTTTTGCGCTTCATGTTTTGTATTTTAATGACATGTAAATGGCCTGTACTTTTATACCGACTTATCAAGTCCAAAGGATCCTATAGCACTTTATACTACATTCAGTCTCTCAAACACTCATTCACATGGTCACATGTTGATAAGCTACTACATTGTAGCACCTGTTGCCATAAGGTAGTCTGACTGAATAGAAATAATGTAAGTTGGACAAAGTAAGTGAGTATGCCAACATATTGTGTCAGAAAATTATCTCAGTTCAAAGCAACAAATGCATTTGTAGATTCAGAAGTTTGTTGAATTGTTGTTTGAGTGAGCTGTGTCTGCGGCGGGTTTGGATTTGCATATTACTCTCTGCACCACAGCGTACCTTCTGAACGTCATTCTGAATGGCACCTGGTAACATGCTAAAACAGATCTTTCCACCTTTGATCGGCATGTTACAATTATTTTTTTCAGCAACTTTTATGTCCACCACATGCAGCCAACATGGATATTATCTGTACGTAAAGTAAACATAATCGTGTAAAAAATATTTTCTTGACAGCAATACAAGAAAGATGCTGTCTTTACCTGAGACACTGCAAGTGTGAGTACACTGACTCCACTATTTACTAGAGCAGGAACTAAAACTAGACAGCAATATGCTCTGAAATGGAGGACATTTAAGTTCCCAACTCATTACAGTGACTGATTTTTTTTTAATGATAGTGTAAAATAACTTAAGAGAATAAGTTACATTTGTCCTTGCTTCTCCTTCCGCATCCAATGGGGGAGGTAAGGATTTTTCCGTGTTGTGCAGGAAAATTTTGTAGAAATGCCATCTGAACTGTTACAGGAAGGTTGCAGATGAAACGACCGAATCAGAAAACAATAAACTCGGCTGTTTTCAAATTCCAAGCAGACAGGTCTGAACTCGACATGCTTGGTTTTTTGAGGAGACAAAAAACCAATGTGCAGGCTTTGTAAGTTCAAGCTGTAAGCACAGACTCCTGATGCCGGTCGGACGTTTTTTAATAAAGCTTACTATGAGAATATGATTTCCATATATATTTATATATACAGTATGTTTACAGGCTGAGTAGAACTATGCCATACCACAAAAAGCCGCTATCTTTCATGCAATATGTTTCTGTCCTGTTTTCTGGAGGTATTAAAAGTCACCTTTTGTTGACTTTAATGTCACTCTTCTTCTTGTATCTTCCTCAATGCAACATCTTGGTGGTAACCGAAGAGGCCATTTTTCAGGAGAAAATTAGTTAAGATGAAAGTGACTGACTAGACAAAGTCCAAAAGAGCTATTAAAAAACTGCATCTTGTTTAGATTGCTTGTTTGACTGCATTTTGTTTGATTTATTAGCACTATTTAGGAAATGATAGCTTGTCTTCAATTTTTTTTTAAATTCAACCTGTTTAAATACCCTTCAATTTACCTTAAAAATAATAATTAATTTCAAAAACCTTTTACAGAAATTTGTCCAAAGCTACAAACTATACTGTCAATTTTCAGTATTGGAGCCAAATGAAAAATATGGACTCTCTCTGTATATGGGTAAATTATTTATGAATTCTATTAAAGCAACATATACTAACTGCTAGTCAAATTACACAACAGTTTGCCAAGATAAAGTTGCTTAGGAACACCTAATCTCGTGCAAGTGCTATAGGCACTTGCTCCCAATTAGAGCCATATCTTACCATTGTGCTGTTAGGACAACTTCAGTAAAAAAAAAAAAAAAAACATAAACAAACCTAAGCACACTCTCAAGTAGGTTGTGTCTTCTTAGGTTCAGTAAAGCAGCCACGTTTTGACTTACTAATAAAAACATTTTATGCTTTCTTTTGTTTCCACAAGTCACCCTGTGTAGCATCTGTGAGAGCATCAGAGGAGCAGTGCTATACTCTACCAAACATTGACTTTAAATTGGTACTGTAGCTGGACTGAGAAACACACATTTTAATAACTTGACATGCACAGATGTTTGACAAGTTGTTTACTGAGAACTGACAAAAATGTAACAACATCATAATTTTTTGTCTAAGCAACCACACAACAAGAAGGTTGCACTTTTTTAAGCTCCTTCTGCCTGGTGCTTATTCTGTGTTTGATTTGTCTCAAAAGTCAGATGTTCATACACAGAAGTTGTACACTGCTGTGTGTGATAAAAGTTAATGAGATATACTGTCACAAGTGCCTATAGGTTGGAAACTCTCACTATGTTTCTTTTGTATGACAGTCACATTGAATATTGAACGCTCAGTGGCTCAGCAAACCCATTACATTGTTGGTGTTTCAAGTCAAACTTTCAGAAACATCCTTTTAGCATTCCCAGGAAAGACCTCTAAAAACCTGACTTTCGAGTACAAACTGAAAGCACCTATATGTGTTTTTCGTGTATGACTCAGCGTCAGCAGAGAAAAGACACACAGATCTATAACATTAAGTTTGTGATTAATAACAAACTTAATGAGCCAAGAACACAAAATAGCCCAATTAAAATGCTTTTATTGTTCAGATGGAAACTGGAGAAAAAGCTTAACACATTCACATTCTATTGCTGTGAATATTTCTTTGTAATGTTAAACAATGTCAATAACACAATACATGTACTTTTCCTTAAAAAAGAGAACAATCCAAAACAAGAATTATAAATTGCTCATATCACAAAACAAGCAGTAAATTAAATTTTGTCAAATGTTCAGCATTATTTCCCCACTAGAGCCTCACCATTGCATGGACAAGTTTACAGCTTAATAAAAAAGTATTACTCACTTTACCCAGTTTTTTTTTTGTTCATCCTCATAAAGGACCCTTTACAAAAAATTTATATATAGTACAAATATTTTTTAAAAATCCCATTGTCCACAAGTATTCATATGTTAGTTGTCAAAATTGAACCAATTTTGCTCGCTTTAACAAAGTAAGACACAAACAAGTACATCCTATTTCTAATAAAAAGCAACTTTTCATAATCAACAGAGCATGACCTGCTTCATACAACAGCAAACAAACTGCAGCTGCTTTACCACACAATATCTTTGTAGTGTTCAAATGCAGGTGTGCGGTACTTCACTTTAAAGGTGCATGATGTGTATGTATATGTACATTATGTACAAAATTCAGCTACTGTGTTGATGCAACTATGAAAAAGTCCATTTGTATCCATTTTTAACACCAATCTAGAGGGCATGAGAGATTCAATTGGGATGAATGTTTGATTCCAGCATTCTTTCAAATTTCAGACTTCTCTGCTTTAATAACTTCAGACTTATCTGCCCTAATGATCTTTTCCAAGGTCTTGAACTGTGGTCCGAGATCATTCAAAAAGCTTAAGTCATCCTGATGGTTGTCAGATGACAGCAAATCCAGTGACACACAACTGTTGCCATTCTCCTCATGATGATAAATCTTGACATAGTCATCTGAGCTATCTGTTTGGTTACTATCAGTCACTGTAAGACGCTATGGGATTTAAAAGAGAAAAAAGTCATGTTAACATGAATCTAAAACACTCAAACCCAATTTTAACCAATGCTCTCTTGACACTCAGCTTTTTTCCTTTTTTTTGTGGCTCCGTAGGAGATTCAATAACTGTCTTTAATGTGATTATGGTCAAAAATAAAATTTTAGCATAATGTTTTATTAATTGCACTATTGTGTCTTTGGCTTTATTTGATTTGATCTTCACTGAAGTTCCTTATTATTGGAGAACATTCAACATTGTCATAGCTGTAACATATGAGATAAAGAATTCTTACCCTGTCCAGTAGACTGATAATCCGATCATCTGACCAGGTACTTAAAGAACGGTTAAAGGTGTAGTTGTTCTGCCAAAAGAAAGCTCAAATGTCAGCGATGATAGAAATACACAAATTTGTACATATTTTTGACATGATATTTTACACATTTATTATAATCTGATTACATAAGTATTTATTCATATGAACAATTTCACTTTTTTTTTTTTTACAATAAAGCTATCAATCTTAATGCATTTTATTCTGATTTTAGATCAAGATAATGCAGCACACAGTGAGGGTGATCACACCGTCCAATTGTGTTACGCTAGATTTTTTTTGTCCAATCAGGTGTGTTCCTTTAGAAACGTCTCATTTCTTTTGCTTGTCCAATCAGGCGTGGCTCTTGAGAAGCCCCTTCCTTTGGAAACGGCTACTTCGACTGCAGACATACCTACTTGAAGGAAGCTAAAAATTTCAAAATTACATCAAAAGTTTTCTTCTCTCTGGATGTTTTGGTAGCAAAACATCAGGTAGGCTACCAAAAAAGCTTACCAAAAAATAATCTGCAGATTGCACAATCCGCAGAATTGCTCATTAACACTTGTGAATTTGTTTTTGAATATATATAATAATGCAAAGAAACATGAACTGAAATACAAACTCAAGTTGTTCACTTGGAAATAGGCATTCCCAGCAATACCGGCTGAGACCTTCCTCTTTTTACAATGTTCAGTTCTTTGGGAAAATGGCTGATGGAGGAAGAGAAATTTGTTTGGTCTCAAGAATGATAAAAAATTGATGTTTAAGGCAGACTTTTCCCAAAGAACTGAACATTGTAAAAAGAGGAAGGTCTCAGCCGGTATTGCTGGGAATGCCTATTTCCAAGTGAACAACTTGAGTTTGTATTTCAGTTCATGTTTCTTTGCATTATTATATATATTCAATTCCTTTACTTATTCAGTGTGTATGTCAGTCTTCCAGATGGCTTTTAATTCTTTAACACAAATTTGAGTCACACTTTATGAATTTCATGAACATTTTGAAAATCATGTATTATTAATATTTAAACTTCACTTGGTGTTGATTTGTTTTCCATAAAATCATAATAAAGATGTTGAGGTTTGTTGTATTCATGAGGTAAAATGTGTTTTAAGAGACAAAGTTTTGGGGGGGAAAATGAAGGGATGGTAATTCTTTAGCAACACAGTGTAAATGAAGAGGTCTGCTTACCTGAACTGTGCCTCTCCTGTTGTATAACGATGTTGAGCGCTGAAAAAACAAACAAAAAATAAAGATCTTTAGCTTCATCTTTTAACTTTTCTTACCATGTTCATAGTCACTGAAATCAGCAACACTGATGGATTTTTAAAATATTTTTGATGCAGGATTTATTTGGTTTTAATTTTTTTAGCAGCATAATTTGTCTCATTAAGCTAAACACTATTAAATGCTAAAATAATATTATGTTTTTTAACTAATGCAGTAACAAACAAATACTTTAAGACTAGCAGTAGGTAAATGTGCAGCAGAGAGCAAAAGATTTGGAGACATATGTAAATTTGGTGAAGTATCCATTCATGGATCTCCATTTTCTGTGGCAATTTCAATAAATTTTAAATTTTAATTAAATTTAAATTTTAAATGCCAATTTACTATGGATGAGTTATGATGTTACTAAAAAAATTAAAGAAAGAAAGAAAGAAAGCTTAAGTTTCCAATCAATTTTCAAAAACATTTCTTTGAGCACCCTCTTGTGGACAAAAGGTTGTATTGTGCAACTCAACATTCAGCCAGTTTCACTAAACCACAAAGCCATAATTACTCACTCTGGAATTCCCCCTCATGCTTCTGTGGAAGCCTCCCTGCTGTTGAGAGTTCCATGTGTCCATGTTTGAGCTCATCTGTGAACATACATTATAATAAAGCTAAATTACTCCAGAGCAGACATAAAGAACTGCATGTAAATTGTATTTACTCAAGCTTTGATCCAAAAGAGAATATTTAAACTGGTTGCTTACATTGGAGGTTGTTGTGTAGTATGTTTCAACATTCTGGACCATTCCTGGGGAGGCCTCATTGTTCTAGTTGAAAACAAAAAATGAATAAAGCAGGCACTCGCATACTGTGACTGTAGCTCCTACATTCCACTCTAACAGGGCCTGCAATGAATTTGCCAACTTCTTTGAATTAATTTGCACATCCACATTAATCCAGTACCAATGCTATGCCCAAACTACTTTAAAACACTTCTGTTAGTTTATAAACCACTGAACAACTTGGCACCAGAATACATTAAAGATATGCTTTTGTTGTGTCAGCCTATCAGACCTCTTGGGTCTTGTGGTTCTGGTCTGCTCTGCATCCCCAGAACCAGAACCAAACAATGAGAAGCAGCATTTGGCTTCTATCTATCACAAATCTGGAACAAACTTCCGGAAAAGTGTAAAACAGCTGTAACACTGAGTTCCTCTAACTCTAGACTAAAATGTTTAGAGTTGCTTTTGTACCATAATAAATGAAACACTAACCAACATATTGCTATGTAATAATGACACTTGTAAAAATTTTGTGTTTCAATAGTTGATTTCTGTATTTTTATTATGTAAAGAACTTTCAATTGCCTTGTTGCTGAAATGTGCTACACAAATAAAATTTGATTTGATTTGATATGTAATCAAACAAAATATCTTAAATAAATTTGAAGGCTGAGAATATGCAATTGTATATGCTTGTAAATTTTGTATAAAATAATTTTTAAATTACAGTCAGTATTTCTTTTCAGTTATGCATTTCCTTCCACATGAAATAAACATGGCCACACTACAGTATATACTTTTGATATGTGCAATTACCTTTATAATGCAAAACACATCAAATTTGACATCTGTATTTCTGAGAACACCGATGGCTTCAAAAGTTTAGGATTTTTAAAAAGACCTGCTGGATTAAATGATGTACTTGTCTCACGCCTTCTGGTGAAGAATCTAAGTACTGCAGGTATCAGGCGCAGAGATTTCATTGAGATTTCAAACCTTTCTTTCTAAATGCTTTCAGTAAACAAAATTATTTTTTTATACTTTTAACGTTTAATTTAAAAAGTTTTGAAAGTGCTTAAGACAATGGTCTTCTTTATCAGACTGTAAAGGGCTAAACTCACATTTACATGACGTTTCAAGTTAAGTAGCTAAGCTAATTTTGGGCTAAATTTAAATTGAAAAAGATATACCTGTTGTATATCTTTGCAACACTTAAGTTGCAACACTTAAGTTGACCTCAAGACAAATCTTTTCAAATACTAGATTATTCAACACATTCCTCTGTGATTTGGCTAATAAAAATATCAATAACCACAACATTAATAATAATAATACATCTTACTTACAGCTTTCATTCAGTCAAGAGTAATTACACACACTGACTGAGCTTAAGGCTTTAACAGAAATGAACACCTAAAATTAGTGACATGTACCTGCATGTGGCCCAGCTTGATGCCGCCTGTCATACTCTCCGTAGTCTTTGATGCTAAGACTTTGGACTCAGCCTGGCAAAAAAATAATAGTAGGGAAAAATACCTTTTGTGTTTGCAGTAGCTGTGCATCATATTCACAGTGTTAAACTCTCCATTCAATTTAAATTATTTTTATAGGACCAGTTTACAACAAATGTCATCTGAAGGCATTTTCTAAGTAAAATTAGCCCATAGATTTCCAGTAATTAAAAAATGTATATCAAATCCAATTTATGTCAATCCAGTTTCATTATATGCATATCTTTTAGAGTTTTTGATGCTAAACTGTCAAATGTTAACTGTTTAACAAGGACAATCCAGAGATGTGGTATTGGCAGTCTCTCTGTAGTCAGCACAGTCACTCCACAACTTACCTTGCAATCATTGCCCAGTCCTTCTTCATTGTACTTCATCAAAGTCTGTTTGTATTCATCTTTCACTTCAGGGATTATAAATTTTCTTTTGTCCGTCAAAAGAAAGAGCAACACTGTGGACACATTAAGATAGTTTGAGCACCAAGTTTATGAATTCTATTTACTTTTAAAGCAAAATCTAAAATATATATCCCATGCGTTTTAAACTGAGTGTTCATGTAAAGTTAATTAAATGGATTTAAATGTGAGAAAGAACTGATCTAATTTATTTTAGCATGTACAGTATACATTAACATACACTGAATAAAACGATGCTGTCACTCCCTGGAGTTAAACCAGACCAAACTTCTCTTGCTTTAGGATATTTAGAATTACAAAAAATAATTTCTATTTGCTAAATACCAGAAACCGTAATGAGAAATCTTTTTAGAGTTTTATTGGAACTTTTTTTTAATTCAGACGTTTACATACATTTTGGTCAGTATGTGTGCAGCAGAGAGCAAAAGAGTAAGAAAAAATGTGTCTAAAAAAATGTAGACATGTTTTTTATGTGATGTGTGCAAATATTTGGTTTCAACTATATATACACATATAAATAATTGACTACTTTGTACTCACACAGAAAAACAAGCAGTGCTGCAATAATTAGTCCTATGGCAGCAATACCAATGCCAGTTGACAGAGGCTTTGGTAAAGCGCACACACCGGGTTTGACACAGTCACACACCATAACGGACAAACTCTCCTTTGAAGGTTGATTCTGCTTGTCCTGAATCACCAGTGGCACAGAGTAGTTACCCTTGGGAAGTTTTCTCAGCAATCTAATGCTAACTTCTTCACCTGTTTATAACATAAAGATAATTAATTATGGCCCAGCAGTGAGTATTTACTTTAGCAATTTTGGTAGTGAAGCTTCAAAGGTGTGGACCCACCATATTCAGGTTCTATTTTCCAGTGTTCTTTAGCAGTTTTATCATCTGCCAAGGAGAAACCAAAGGGTCCACTGAATGGCTCAGCATCAGCATCTTTAGCACGCACCATGACCTTGTCAGCATGGTTTGAACACAAAATGGCAGTCTTGTTGAGCAGCATAGGAGTGTTATCATTGATATCCCTGAGGTGGACACTGACTGTGCATGTACTTGTGGCTGGAGGTGAACCTTGGAAACCACAGAATAGATCATTTGTTTCAGTTCAGTTAATTAATTAATAAATTATGCCTTCTGATTGTAGCTGCAAATGTTTAGAAATGTCTTGTCATACCATCATCTATGGCAGCAATAACAATTCTGTAAATATTGTTCTCATCTACAAAAGGTGACTCTCTGTCCATCTTCTCGATTGTTGTGATTGCTCCTGTTTTTTTATCAATAGTCACCCATTTAGCAGGGTCTTCTAACAGTTCAAACCTGGACAAAAAATAATAATCAAACAGTAGGTAAATTTTATTGTCAGAAGTAAAATAAACAATCTATATCAGTGTTCAACCACAAAACATTATTAGTAAAAGAGAAATTACTGTAGTCTATATGTCTGAATTCTTGTCATATAATTATAAGACAGGCACTCTAAACACTGCAATCACACCGCTCAGAGATTCTAATGTTGTGTGGGGAAACCCATACAAGAGGGATTATGGCATATATGCATCTTGTTATTTACACTACAACATTACATTAAATAGTAAATAATAATGTTTTATTTCAATTTATTAAATTTTTTTCTGACCTCCTAAAACATATTGATTAGTGTCTAGCACAAATCTTGCTCAAGTGATGATCAGTTGTTAGAGAGCTAATTCGCCATTATTGATTGACTTCATAAGTAGTTTTGCTGCCAAGCAAACAAAAATGGTGAACATGAATGCAGTTTCGTTGAGAACCTACCTGACGTTAGAGGAGTCAACATCTTTAACCTTAGGGGTATACAGCACCTGTCCTTTCTCTGATTCCTCTGTCTGGTATACCTCTTCTGTATATTTTTCAAACACCGGAGCGTCATTAGTGTCAACCATTTTCACTGTGACATTGACAGAATCCCTAGGTGGAAGGATGCTTAAATCTTCAATTAATTTTCCATCTTTACAGACTTTTAATGGTTCAATATTCTCAACTCTGATTTGCAGTTTTACCAAAGTAGTTACGTCAAAATTCTTCGCCTGAAGAAGACACAAGTGTAGATGTTCAGTAACTCTTCATAATACTTATGCTAACAATTGGTGAACTCATAGTTTAGTCCATTATGAATGAACATTTTCTGTAAGGTGTGGTAAAACAGTTACCTTGACAACACCAAGGATCCCTTCGTTTGTTTTAGGGTCAGTGGTAATTTTGTACATTTTATCTTCATTGCCACTAATAAAGGAGTACTTGGCTCGCCAGCCGTCAGTGTTGGGAGTGTCCTTATCCTCTACTGCAACTCTTAAAATATCATCAGGGGTTTGCATTTCCACAGCCTCAGCTTCATACTAAAACATGAAAAAATAATAAACTTAGTGGAATTTACAAATTAAAAAGCAAAATAAATAAACATTGATATCATAAGTAATTCTTGCCTGTCTCTTCTTAAACGTGGGTTGATGGCTGTTTGTGTCAATAACATTGAGTGTAACAGTCACATTTCTGGAAAGGGGCGGCTTTCCACGATCAGATGCATTAATTACAACTGAATACTGTTTTGCTTTCTGAAAAATAAAGTTAACCATATTTTAGCTTGTGTGAACTTCCAAAAACTACATTACTTTAATGAAGAAAAGACCTACATCATAGTCAAAGCATCCTTCAGATACAAGTTGATGCAGTCTGTCATCAATTTTCTTAACTCCAATTTTTGGTTCAGGTGGGCTTTGTTTACCCACAGTCACCACTACTGTTGAGTTAATTGTGCCTTCCAGATCATCGTCTACAACGTTCATTGACACTGGCAGGTATTCTCCTGGAAAACAAACAAAGAAAATCAGTCATTATTTTTCCCACATTTCCATGTAAAACTTTTTAAGATTCGCAGAATTCACTTCATAAAAAGGTTAAAGAAAGCTTAAACATAAGAATACACAACTGATGGGCTAAATTTTTTTGTCAGATTGTAATACAAGCATTATTCTAAACTAAAGTTTGTCAAGAAATTACAATGTTAGTAGCCAAAGATTTTTTTTTTCAAATCAACGAACAGCATGTTTATAATTTCTGTTGTATGTACTTTAATAAATGTTTCATAATTTAGAAAATCTGCAGACTTGTGACATATTTGCAGGTTTCTGAACTCACCTACTTTCGTATTTTCCATCACATCGTAACTTTTCTCAAACTGATTAGTGAATCTCGGTGCGTTGTCGTTTATGTCTATTAGGTCCACATCAAAAGATAGTTCTTTGTCAATTTTTTTCCCTGCTGTTAAATCCCAGACATCAAATGTGATCTGTTGATTATAGTTTATTCAGATGACACAGTTTGTAATGACTACATATCATAGCAGGTATTGATAGTGATGAATTGTCCCTCACATGATAGGATTTCTTCTTTTCCCTGTCGAGGCGCCTATGTACATAGACTTCTCCAGTTGCTTTATTGATGGTGAACAGTCCTTCGGGCTCATCTTCTACAGTTATTTGAAACTCATGTTGTACATTTGCTGTCTTGTCATTGTACATCTAAAAGAGACAGACATATAATAAAGTTACTAGCAGTAGGTTTTGTTAACCCTATATAGGCATTGAGCTGACACATCATTGTATTTACAATATACAGTACAGACCAAAAGTTTGGACACACCTTCTCATTGGATTTAATGAGAAAGTGTGTCCAAACTTTTGGTCTGTACTGTATATATATGAAGAATCTGTGTTTTACCGTGGAAATTTTGTATGGGTATTTCACGTCCATTTCCTCTTCTAGTTCTATGGTAGACAGGACCCATCTTCTTTTGGAACGTGACAAGGATTCCTAAAGCCAAAATGCAGATCAAGCAAATAATTACCGAGGTTTCTTTTTAGAGAAAAATGTTGCCAGCAGTTCCTTTAAAAATTCTCATTCATTTACCCGTTTGGCTCGTCTGTGCCGCTCACCGCCCTCTTTTTTGCTCTCTCCCAAGGATCCTAATGCAACCTATGGATAGAAAGTACAGAAAAGTAACGTGATTAAATTATAAAGATTAATTGCTCCTTTCCTCCTATATTTCTTTCACTTGTTACATTTTTGTTACTTTTTTATTGAAGTTTTCTCATAATAGTTCAAAGTTATATCCCTTGTCTTTACCTTCTCTCTCAACAAGATCTAGCATATCACCATGTGCACTCAGTTCAAGGATATTTTCACTAACACGGTCAATATTCGTTTATTCACAAGTGCACATAATTGCACTTTCATAGGTATGAGAGACTACCTTTTGATTCTTATGAGAAACCTTTGGCTCTTATAAGTATAGAAGAAAAGGTTGAAATCATGTCTGTCTTATACTTTCTGCTTCAGCTACTATTATTTGTAACATTCATGAAGCTAAATT
Source organism: Xiphophorus couchianus (assembly GCF_001444195.1). Classification (NCBI taxonomy): domain Eukaryota; kingdom Metazoa; phylum Chordata; class Actinopteri; order Cyprinodontiformes; family Poeciliidae; genus Xiphophorus; species Xiphophorus couchianus. The sequence goes on along the minus strand of NC_040228.1, from coordinate 21,134,956 downwards.
TCCTGCTGTTTTATTGAAGTCAAAATGCCCTTCAAGATCATTCTAAATTGTGTTAACAGCAAAGACATGATTGAGTTTCAATCAATAAATTATAAATACAATAAATTACATTTTCTCAATGGTTTGTTGTCAATATGTGCGTTTGTAAATGGACTGACTCCAGAGAGAGCCTTTGCCGTCATGCTGCCCACTCGAAGCGCTTTACAAATCAGAGTAACCTGTTTACAGTCACAAACATGCATGCATGCATTTATACAACAATACACAGATCAGTAAGCAACTTGGAGTCAGGTGCCTTGTCCAGAGGCATTTGGCAAGTGTGTGTGTGAAATTGCCAAGGCCAATTTTTCCAACAAATTCTACATTGTGGGGACCGAGTGTTACCTATGAGGTGCAAAGCTCGGGCCCCATAAGAATAAGTTCTGTTTTTAAATTCAGGTTTTGGTCAAGGATTAAGGGGTGAATAGAGTTTAGGTTACGTTAGGTTTAGGTCCAAAACAGTACAAACCTCATCCTAAACTTTAGGATAAGGTATGTACTGGTAATGGTTAGGTTTAATTTCAAGGTTAGGCTATATAAATTAATAAAAAATGAATGGAAGGGTTAAGGTTAGAGTTAATGCAAAGTCCTTGTGAAGACAGAAAGGGTGTGTGAGTGCGTGTGTGTTCGATAAGTCCTGTCCAAATTGAGCATTAAGACAAACAGTATGAGTTTGCAATCTAACGTAAAAATGCAACAGTGTGCAAAAACATTTTCTTTACCTCTTTTTTGTTTCCTGAAATCAAAATGCACAAGGTTTTAGGTGAGAAAGAATCAAAGAGCAAAATCCAGCAGCTGCAAAAATACAAAACAGAGGGGTGTTGCCTGGTGCAGTGGTTACAGCGGATGCATTGTATTCAGAGGCAACAGACCTTGATGCAGCCATCCCCAGTTCGTGTCCCACCCTTGATTCCTTTAATATGTCTTTGTTCCCTTCCTGTCAGATTACTGTCAAATAAAGGCCACCAGTGTGTTTTCTAATTCTAAAAATAGTTAAATAAGGAAAAAAATGCAATAAAGAAGTTTTATTCTTCTATTTTTACCGTTACAGGACCGTAAAGCTGAGATGCTTCTGTGAAGTTAGATGGAAGAAAAACCAGGAAGCAGAAAAGCAATGTTTAAATTTTTCATGCCTAATTCACTGCTCATTTTCATTTTGTACAGTCTTTTTTCAATTAAAATAGCATTGAATCTATCTAAATTGTTGTTAAAGAGCAAATGCAAGATATACACAACGTGTACTTGAAAAGACTGTGTTTGAAAAGGAATGAGATAATATTTGACAGAGGTTTGAAAAGTGTCAACATCTGGTAGTGAGACAGGGATAAACTTTTCTGCATATATTCTGTAATATTTATGCATCACAATTTAACTTACAGAAAAAAGGAAAAGGAAGAATGTAAAAAATAAATAAATTACTTCCACAACCCAGTTACATAAATGCACAGACCGTGACATAAATTGATTTTTGGAGGAGCACCGTCTGATCCTATTTTGGCATTAAGTCTTCTTGATTTCAATCAATTATAACAGCCTTACTTGAACAAATTCTCAAAGAAAAACTGTGGTGTCTCATGAAACAGGAGATTTGATAAGAGTGGAAAACTTTTTCTTGTGGGCAAAGATTGCAGAGACAAGATGTGGCTGCTTCTAGTATTTTATCAAAGAAGATTTATACAAAAGATCTGCGCATTTTGCAACCAGATTATCGCCCCTCCTTTATTTTTTTCCTTCTTACAGATTGTTAGATTGTTATTAGATTATGAGAAACATTCGTGACATATAACGTCTTGGTACTCCAACCATTCTAAACCAGTTGACCAATCAGGCCTGTGAGATTATTGGCTTAAAACCTTTCTTACTTCAGAAATTTTGTGATTAAGCCACTCATAAGAAAGCAGCTCTGGTCTAAAGAGACCTTTCTCATCCTCCTCAGTCACTGTTTTAGTTGTTGCCATGTAGACAAGTACTTTCTTAATGTACTACTCTTTTAAACAAAGAGATATTGAGACAATGTTTATTTTCACCAAACTCACTAAAAAGGAACAATTAAGTGCTTATACATTTTTTGTTGGTTTGTTTTACCTTCTTAACTTATTTGATTTAGCTTTGTGCTTGGTGCATTTCATGATTTTTTATGTTATTTTTTGCATTTAATGGACCACAAAATATCAGTTTCACAGATGTGTATATAGTATTAAGAATTACTGCATAATCAAAACCTTCCTCTTATATGTGAAATTATGTGAGGTTGCCATCGAAAATAGATTAATACCAGCCAAACAAAGAAAGGTTATATATGTATTTTAGTTCAAAATTTGAAAATTACATTTAAATAAATTCATGTTTTATTTTTTGTTTTGTTTGAGTTTTATATTCTGTTGCCTTTACTTTAAATTTAGGAAAAAATGCAGCGATTATCAAAAGTGTCTCACCAGCTGTATTTACTGTTGGGAGTGTTCTAACAATGCTGTTATCAAAAACTGAGATGCTTCATTTTAGTCAAAGCACTAACGCTACAAGTATTATGAAAATATGTGTTTTTTGCAAATTTGTTAAAACTGCCATTATGTTGTAACAGTATAATATAAGACAGATAATGTGTGAAAAGATTGAGCTCCTCCTGTCGAGCTACTAATGACGTCTGAAGAAATGTATTGCCTCCAACCAATAGCAACCAATCAGAGCCAGGAGGAAGGTCTTAGCGCTGTCACTCAACCTCTTCTACTTGCTGCTCAATGTGCTGATGGCGGAGAATCAACTTACCGTTACTGGAAAACGGTTTCTTCGCCGCCGTGATAACTAGCTTGAGCTTTCACAACAGGCTCTGCTACAGGAAACGTAGCAGAGATTATAGAGGTGAGCAGCAACACAATGAGGGTGATTGACAGCGCTAAGATTTGCCTCCTGGCTCTTGATTGGTTGGATCTAGTTAGTACTGGGAGCATAGGGAGAAGGCAGAGAAGTTTGACCTTTTCACAGATTATATGTCTCACGTCAATCTGTTGCAGCATAGTGACAGTTTCAACAAATATGCAAAAAAAAAAAAAATAATTCTACAAGTTACATACTGTGGCTTTAAAGGAAGAGTTTTTATGATACATGGTGTCCTTGTCAAACTTTGACAAAAGCCAGAGTTAAAAATAAAATATTCAAAGCATTAAAAACAAACTCATCAAACAGGGACATGTGTTATTTCTCTGCTTGAGGATGATCTGAGGACTGGCATACAGGTGTGCATACAGAAATACCTTTATTATTAAGGTATTTTGTGCACAACGAAAAACAATGTCCTTCGAGAGTAAAGTGAAACCTCTCCAAGCTAAACAACCCTAGCAACATGTGCGGAAACTGGAATGGAAAGGTGAGACTTTGTTCTGTGAAGAAGTTTGATCAAAATAACCAAGATATGATGTACAGTGTGAATTATTTTCACTTATTTTCAATTATTTTAATCAATGTTTAATCTAAAACATTTGCATCTAAAATGATGCAAAAGTTTGAGAAAACTTTTGCATCATTTTAGACGAAACATGCATGCGTTCTGCCTTTTAGAAAAATATAATTTAAACAAACAGATTTGAATTTTACCATCACTACATCAACTCTGTAATCTTATTCCCAACTTTCTGAGAGATACAAATCTTACAATTTAAAAATCTGAAACTTTTGGATGATTGAAATATGTTATTTAGATCATTCTTGTTCGGCCATTACTTACAGAATGGAGATTAAAAAATATGTAAGGCTCACCAAGAGAAGGAGAAAAAGGCTCCTCATCCTGCTTCTCTCTGATCTTTTTTTCTTTCTGTGAACACTGTGCCTGCGGCAGAGGCAACTTGACTTAGTGCTGTGGAAGCCAAGCCCAGATGCATCAGATTGGCTGACTGTGGAATAAACAAAGTTCTATTTGTTTAAGTGGAGTGTGTCCTGTTCAAAGCAATATGAATGTCTCTATCCGAGAAAAGTTTGCTTTAAAATTACTTTCGTACGTATTTGTAACTGTACAAAGAGAGAGTGAAGTTTTGTACATTGGAATATTTTAAGTATGCCTCTGCTCAGGTGTATGCCTTCTGGGTATGCAGCTCAGGTTACAATGTGTTATGTATGCCTTGGTTCCTCATACATGAAATTCAAACTTAGAGCTTTTACAAAATCGAAAGTTTGGATGTCTTTTATATTTAAATGACAAATTTCTTTTAACAGAAATATGATATATTAGAAAGACATGCTTATATATTATATAAAAATATATATTCAAATAACCATGGATGTCCCTGCCTCACCAAAAGCAGCCATAAAAGTTTTGGGGTTTTTTCTAAATTTTATGCAGAGTTGAAATCCTTTTGTAATGTCTTTCAGATGTAACAGTTTCCACTATTTAAGAAGTTATAAGACAATATCTGGTGATGGTTACTTCTGAATTCTAATACATTCAACAAAACAAGTCAACATTTTGCCATACAAATCAGGCACAATGTTCTTGTGCCTTTATAGTGACTCAGTGAGAAACTACAAGATCCCCTACACTTGACATGAAACATTCGGTTTAGTAGATAGAGTTTTCTTCCTGATAGGCTATTTCATTTGGTTATCTAATGTCCTCTTATGTAAAATCTTTATCTATACTTTTGTATAACCCAGGTTTGTTTCCAAAAATTTGTTAAGGTTCCCTTACATTTTCTTTGTCTGTCTGTAACTTGGTCATGTTGGGTTATCACTAAATTTTACTTCAAATAAACTCAGCATTTGACGTAAGGTTACTGAAAGCTACAGTTTGGCAAGGAAACAAGAGAAACCAGAGTACACCTCCCCCTCACTTTAGCCCCAGGTAAGTCTAAAGTAATTAGAATCATTGATTTTCTCATGCAACCACATCATTCTCAAATGGATTAGTTTTAAATGTAAATAAATATCTTTATCTTTTGGCAATCAGTCAACCCAAGAATAAAGCAAGCTTTCATGTTTCTGAAACTTTGCAAAGTTTTTTGTTATGATATGTAACTTATGGTTCTGGGTTACATTTTATTAAGCTTGTTTTATTTTATTTCTTGAATTAATGATGACCTTTCTCTTTGAGATCCACAAAACCACAAACTGCAGTTTGTTAATTATCAAACTTTCTCAGAATCGGTGAATCTGACAAATGCGGAAATCTCTTCCGCATTTGTCGCTGTGTGTTCTTCCTGTCAGTTTAATTCTCCATTCACTTTGTCCTCACATTTTTCAGTTCATATTTTACTACTTACTTTGCCCTTGGTTATGTTTAGAAATAACCCACACTTTTCTTCTTTTTCTCTTGTTTTTTTTTTCAGCCCAAAGTATTCATCTTATATCTTCATGTATGTCTTCTAGAAAGCAAAATGTTTGTTAGGCCTGAAATATTTACTGATTTGCAAATTGACAGGGACCAGTCCAGACCTATCTCACAATAAAAACAACTTTATTTATTGGATTTAAATATTGTTTGTAGACTTCTTGTTGTCAAATGCATGAAATCCCATGTTATGCACGACAACAAATATAGTTGTTGTTTTTTTTTTAATCACAGCAGTTTGGCTCCTCCGCTTACATACCTTTAGACAATGAATAGATAGCACTTTCACAGAACTTAAAGCAACACTGAGAAAATGCTTAGTTTTGTGGTTGCATACCTTGGAGAAGAAAATTCCTCAGATTAAAAAGCAAAAGTGGTTGTAACTTCAGACACATTGGCTTCAAACAGACAACACGTTGCTCAATGTGTTGTTCAACATTTTGCCACCACCTATTGTCACAAAAGCCCTTTGGTCTATGAAAATATGGAAATATTTCAGAGCTTGAATAAGATGCTAATAAGTGAGATTTGATTTCGTGATCAATTAACAAAACTGCCTCATCGTTAGCAACATTTAATCTTTTTAACTTTTTCTGCATGCTGCTTTTCTTGTTATAACATTTTTTTTATTTGCTTTTGTCTGCATCACAAACTGGATGCTGTCTAGCATCCAGACCATGCTGATGTAAACAGTTAAGCTAAGTTGCATTCTGTACTTTGCTGGTTGAGGGACCAGTTAGCTTTATTATACTGGGGGGAGTTGAGGATAATATGGAACATACGTAGGTCAGTTAATCAGGGGATTAAGACCAGCTGTGTTCAAAAGAAAACAGACAGACTGAATGGAGGTGAATAAAAAACACAAAGGAAGCTGAACTAGACACAAAGAAACCAAGGTGAAAACTAACAATCATCTAAGAGACACTAAAATGCACAAAGAATACAACACAAGAAGCACAAAGGAATGAACTGATACAACAACACTTTCAAGCAATAATGGACACAGAGAAATAAACTGAGTACAGCTAAATATTTCGAGTTTGTTATTCTATTTTTTCTCAACCAAACTTTTTAACCCTGTATCTTTGGGTTAGCTCAAAATTCAAAATGGAATAACGAGGTTTGACCAGTGACCTGAAAATTTGAAATATCTCTGAAAGCCTGATTCAAATGATTGCATGACCTCCTCGGCTGCAGAAACCTGCAAACCACCCACTTAATTAAGCCAGGTATGTAGCAGAAGAAAAACATCTAAAACATGCAGAGCAGTGGTCCCTCAGGACCCAAAATGAGAAACGCTTATTTAGAGGAAGGATTTTTATTGTCTAAAGGTGTGACTCCCTGTCCTACATGTTTTAGATTCCAGCACATCTAATTTGAATGACTGCATTGCCCGTTCTTCATGCAGTTAGTGGTGCTGAAGTCTGTTAATCACATAGTTATTAGAATTAGGTTGGGGGCTGCAAGTGCACCTAAAACAAACAGGACAATGAGGATTCAGGAGCAGAGTAGAGAAACATTGGCCTAAAGCTAAGTGAAATATTCAATTTAACCAACATGTAAGGAAGGTTTTACTGCCAGTATGGTTCAAAACTGTCCTCATAATGGATCTTGTGGATCTCGCCAGCAAATACACTATCCACAGACATTCGTAGCATCCAGGAACAGGCAGAGAACATTCAGTTTAATGCCAAACTTGCAAAACAAGTTGCACTGGAAACCTGAGCACATGACACAAGTCAGTGTATGTCGGTACAATAAAGCTTGTGAAGTTATATTCAAATTTTCCAGCAAGTGAGTACAGGCCAGTCTTCAGAAGAGTCTTGACAGGTGTTATAGTGAGTAAGCATCTCTGATTTTTCAGAACATGTCAAAACTCTACAAGAGAGAACAAGCCTTCACTGAAATTGGGGGAGGAGGGTCAAAAGGTGTGGGAAGAAAGGCAACTGAAAGCAGAAGTACATTCAGCAGTTTTACTCTCAGGTTAATTTTAATGGTGGCATTTTGTAAGGCGGGAAAAAGTGCAACAGTAAAAAGGCTCTGGGATTGCTTTATTAACAGCTTTACTGTTGTGCTGCACCACTGACATCTTTATGCATTTGCAGAATAAATTTAACACACAACATGAGCACATAAAACCTTTCTTAGGTGTGCCATTTTTCTCCATCTGTTCACACCATAAACATGGAGTCCTCTCCTTTAACAATACAGGGAGAACGAGACAGCATATTTTACACAGGCATTACCAGCATATTTTAGAAAGTACTAAGAACATATAAGCAGACATTCACAAGATTATAAGGGCATGCATTTGCAAAAAAAGAAGAAGAAATCATTTCATTCATAATGTACAAAATACTTTCTTCATGCAAACAGAAGAAACTTTACAAACAGATTTTATTTCTGTCATCAGTGGTTGATGTAAAATCACCACTTCAAAAACTACTGATTAAGAAAGAAAAGCAGGTGTGTATTTTTTGTGTTTTCATTTTGTAGTCAGAAAACCTGGTAAAAAGCAGCCACTTGTCACTATTTGCCTCATATGGAGGGCTGAGAATCTAATGCATCCTGTTTTAAATTTTTCCCAACCGCTAACGTTTTCCCATGATGTGTGCAGTGCGCCAGTTCCACCCTATGAAGCTTACCAGAAAAACCCTCTGTTGTAAACAACCATCCTCCACTGCGAAGACAGAAGTGCCGATCCGAACCACATGGCTATTAATGTTAATTCAATATATGGAAGCGTGGCCAACATGACTGCTTCAGTCACTTCCTAAGCTGATATTGTTAAAACTACAGTCAGACTGTAGTTCTACAATAGGGCGGAAAATTGACATCGTCGTTCACAACTTATGGTTCTGTTTGCTGATGGGCATGATGGAAAATCTACTGGAGGGAATCACAACACAGATGACCCCAAAATTACTATGTCGACAACTCTAGAAGACACAGGTGGAGCTCTCCACAATCACCTGGCTTGATGACCAAAATCTATGAGTCTGAAGGATTGTGTGGGTCAGCAGGATAATAGCACCAAAGTGGTGCAACTGTATTAATTACTTTTCACTCTGTATTTCAGTACCAAGTCATTAATTTGCACAACAATGCCTTAATAACTGTTAAAGGGGTCATTAAGCACATGTACAACATAAGTAACTATATGATCTTCAGTTGTTTCAATAAATAACATTAGAACACGATGTAAAGCTTAAAAAGTCAATTTTACATAATATTTCTCTTTAACTTGTGTATATGTTGGACAAGAATTTGAGGACTGTGAATGTGAACTTTTTTATGGGGTGTGAGAGCAATTTTTATCCTCTTATCCTTGCAGAGCGCCCATCTGCCTATCTCCAGCAGTCACTGGTAGAAAGGTGCAGTACACAATTGTGTGGGAAAGTTACACTAGCCCAGAGAGAAATCACTTGCGCACAGGGAGAAAAAAAAAATCTATAGATTTGGATGTGTACCAAGAATCTTCTTGCTGCAAGGCAACAGCGCTAACAAGTGTACCATTGTGCAACACGCAACACTCCCTGATTCTTGGCTGGGGATTTTTAAATTAAAACATTTTTAATTGAAAAAGAAAATGAAGCCCAATATATTTCAAACTCACTCATTGTTTGTCACTAAACAGTATTTTGGCATGTTGTTGTAGCTTTGTCAACATAACAAAATCCAGTAACTGCCTGCTCTTTTTCTGTTTTTCAGTTTCTGCTAATAAAACCCAGTTCCTAAAAAATGCACTGCTTGACCTCAAACTGAAAATGTCATCATTGAACTCTTTGAGCTCTTCAAGCAAAGAGCTGACACTTTTAATCTTTATGGATTAACTACATATCTTATAGTGCAAGAGTTAACAACAATGAAAGTCAAAACATGCTGTCGAGCAGGTACTCGTGGAAGTTTTGTAACTCCTGTTTGGAGATAATGTTTGCAAAGAGAACTGCAAAAATAAGAGCATAAAAAAATCGTACTTAGGTTTGATGCGTAATCCTGTTTGCTAACAAAAAAAAAGCTGGCACTGTGTTTTATAATGCAACATTATGAATACATGGCAAATGATTCAACAAACTTCAAACAGATTTGTCTAAAATAACATAAATAAAAAGAAAATCCATGAGCAGGATCAACAGAGGCGTTTACGCTTGATTTGTTCAATACTGTGGTGTGTGTTTTTATTACTGGATATCTTACAAAAGCAGTCTGTTACTAGCTCTATTTCTTGGCCTCTTTTGTGACATGTTTTCCATTAAAAGTATGGTGGAACTGCTTTCATTCATAACCAGATCTTCGACTTACTTGATTTAATGTGTTTTCTGTGTCTCTCAAAAAACAGATATGTTTTGTTTTTACAACTCATAACGAGTTTCATGTTTTTGAAACAGAGCTGTAGTAAAGGTTCTAGAAACCAAATGTTCCTAGAACCAACCTACCGTAATTCTTAAATAGAGTCTACCTGTGCGTTTCAGGTTTCAATTAGGTCATGTGGCCTACTTAAATAGTTTTTAGTTCTTCGTTCATCTGTTGAGAATCTGAGCCTTTAATAATAAAAACAATATCAGTAACAGTAACAAGGATCCCCCCTGGCAAATTGAGGAGTAAAACTGAACTTGTTTTATGTCAATCAGAACAAGTGCAGACGAAAAAATTGACTCATTGTATTGATATAAACGTCTTCTGACACAACTGCCAAGAAACTATCAAATGAATGTGCCACAGAGCTTGTAAAGTAAAGGTGGTAAATCATAAAGAATGCACAATCTAAAGGACAAAGGTAATCACAGTTGACCCAAACATGCGGGACATTTCAGCTCATTAAAAAAGAACGCATATGCACCGGGGGAAGGAAAAATATTCAGTCTTTTTGAAGGGTTGTTGAAAAGCATCGTTCTTCTTCATCTTCTTCCTCTGTTTCTTCATCTCTTGTATTGGGAACAGAGGTTAGAAGCAGAGTGTCGGCGTGTACTTCTTCATCATCAGACTGGATCACTGGTGTGTCGGCTCCGCCTGCACTGGTAACACTGGAACCAGATGATGTTGAAGAAAATCGAGACTGGGCTCCACGGTAGACTTCTTTTTGCCTTTGCAGCGGTGCTCGTTCCCTGTAGACAACCTCTGCTTCTTCATCCACCTCATCTTCATCATCATCCTCACAATCTATAACTAGGTGAACAACATATTACCGTCATTTTTATCAGATTTAGATTTTTAAATAAATAAATATTAAATTAAAATGCACAGAGAAGAGCCTAAAATGTGATTGTGTTGTCTTATTGCAATACTAGTGTCCACAAGATATGTGAATCGTTTTACACTCCGGCTTTCACAACTTTAATATTCATCAGAAGAACTTTAATATTCTTTTGTTGTTGATTTTGCGTCATATTTGGGTCAAATATGATGCTCACAAATTTCACCACCTTGACAAAAATGCCAGTTACTTTTGAACAAAAGTAACCTCAGTGCATAATAGCTGCTGCCGTTATGCTTGACTGTGGGCGTGTTCATCTTTGGGTATTTTTGCACCAAATTACCGTCTAGAATTGTGGCCTAGATGTTCAACTTTAAACACATTTCTCTGAAAATGTTTATGGGATTATACATCCTGGCATAATCAAAACAATACCTGGGGCTTCTTGAGTGTGGGCCTTTTGACAGCTTCACTAACTAGTTTCATCAATTACAGGCTGAATTACATCAGAGTTACAGAGCAACAAGAGCATTAAGGAATTTACAACCCGATAGAAGGATTTCAAAATTAACTCTATAGCAGAACCAATGAGATATGTTGAAAGCAGCAGCGTTCTGAACAAGCTGAAGGCATAGAAAAGAGGCCTGGGCGACCCTATCGTAAAGTTTTCTTCTTTATGACTGATAACTCTGCACAAACAAATGCTTTTAATTTGCTGTCTGAGCTATGGCTTTAGGCAAAGAATGCAAATGAAAGAGAAAGAAGAAAATCCATCAGGGACAGCTGCTCTCTGCATTAGGTTAATCAGACTGATTGTAATTGTCACATCACCTGAAGTGGACAGAATTCTGCAATTCAAACACATTAAATTCATATTTCAATGAATCATGAATTTAATGTGCCCACTTATGCAGCCAGATTACTGCAATGTTTTTTTACACCTCTTCTTTGAAAAATATTTTTTCAGAAGAATTGGGCGGGTATTGTAGATGAGATTAATTATCACACTCATCTATTTTATAGCACATAACCCTGCATTTTTCACACGAGTGTTCACACATTTCCCTCTTTCCAAGTTCTGACATTTACTAGAAAACATATCTGCCTCTAATAAAATAAAATTGCTATGTGGTTGGAAAAAAACTCCAATAAAAGTCAGAAATCTTTGAAATTGCACCTTTTAAAAAGATGCCGTAAAAATTAAAAGATCTTAAAAGAAAAGAATATCAGTAGTAAACAGAGGTGGTTTTAATGATGGATTTAGCTGATTTTTTTCCCCTTACCTTTCAAAAAAATAAATGTTGCTGTCATGAGAACAGGTCATAACAAAGATCCTCTTAACCTGTGATGAAAAGACTAACGCTTGCCACTCCTAATATTTCATGCAGTTACTTGGCAGCCCAAAAATAAATTTGTATTGAACTATACTATACACAGGTGTCAAACTCCAGGAAGGCCACTGCCCTGCAACCTTTAGATGTGCCTCTGCTGCACCACAACTGAATAGGATAATTAGGTCATTAGCAAGGCTCTGGAGAACTTGTCTACACAAGAAGGAGGTAATTAAGTCATTTCATTCCAGTGTTTTGTAGCTGTGGCACATCTAAAAGCTGCAGGACAGCGTCCCTTGAGGACTGGAGTTTGACACCCCTGAACTATACTCAAACTAAGGCAGATAATTGGAAGTTGGCTTGGGTCCTGGTGTTGGAATGTTAGCTCCATTAAACTGATTTTCCCTGGGGCAGTAGGTGTGGTTTGTCTTCTATAGGTGCAATCAGATTCCATGAAATTTGAGTCTTATGTCTTGAGGCCAAGTCACCTCCTCTTTTACCCTTGTCTTCCTAGAATTCTCTCTCAGCAGTTTGTTTTGTTTCACACTGGGGAAGTAGTTTCTGTGCTAAAATTTTGAAAGGTTAAACGATGTCAAAGGGATAGATGTATATGTGCCAGGATGTGGAGAATAGCATGTTTTGTATACAGATGTATAACATTTTTAGTTCCTGATCAGCAAGTAAAAATGTTTTTTTGTTGCGCACCTGGTAGTGGAGACGTTAGGGCTCCTTCATCACCAACTGAGCTTGAGTTGAGGAACACGTCAAGGGCTTCTTGATCTGATATATCCATCAGATCCATCTGCTCCAGAGTGTCCACGTTCACCTCCATAGATGAAATACTGCCCATCGGGGCTGCACCGGATCAATGCATAGAAAAGAAAATTAGTTATGTTTGAGTTTTTTTATTCTTTTTTTCCCCCCAACGTGTTCCGACTGGCAGTGTCCTGACAGCCAAGGAGACGCTTACACAAGTAGATAGATAAATAGATAGATAGATAGATAGATAGATAGATAGATAGATAGATAGATAGATAGATAGATAGATAGAGCAAATGTAATATACAATTCTACAGGATATAAATACAAAACTAAATACATAACTGTTCCATCAAAATCTATATAATCATGATATAATAGGGACTTATATTTGAACCAGAACGCAATATTTTGAACATTCTCATTCACTTCGGTTTGAGATTTACTTCGCCTAGGAGCAGAAGGCACTCACGTTTCCTGCAGTCGACCTGTAGGTGTGTAGAGGGCAGGTAGTTGTCCACATCATGCTGGTAGACGTCTTCGAAGAACCGTTGCCTGTCTCTTAGCTTCATGTGCTGAGCAGAATCATTGTTGTACAAACTCTGGGAATTGTCCTTTTCAGCTGAGCATCAAACGACATAAAGAAAAAAGTTATAAAGAAATATTCTTCACTTCCAATGAGTTAATGTACTCTGTCTTGAAATTTATTTTTTTATTTACAGAAAAATAACCTAACCACAAGAATCATTACCATAGCATTTTAAATCTTTTGGACTTCTTTTCTAAAAAATTTAGCTTTTGGCAATTATTTTAGAAACATACGTGATCACCTTTGTGTGTATCTGCCTGTGTTTGTCTTTCAGTGACTCATAGGGAAGTTCTGGTTTCATTTGCAAAATATGTTTGTGGTCAACTAATGCTGTTGCCTTTCAAAGGAGCTGTTAAAGAGGTTTAGTCTCTGAATAGCTGTCTGACACTGAAAGAGTCAGAACAAGTCCAGCCTGTTACTACATTTGGCAAAGCCTTGTTTTGCTGCCACACCTTCATTTTAAAAGGTGTCAGAAAACTGATTCTGACTGATTCTTCAGTAAGAGTCAATTATTGACTCTTATTGAGACAATAATTTCAAATAAACTTCAACTGAACCTTATGATAAAAATTTGTTATTTAGTAGTATATCATTGAAATCTATAATTCCCTAACATGTATGTATACGGTAATTTTCTGACGCTGTGATAAATAAGTTTGTTCTGTTGCTTGTCATTGAACCAAGTTATTTCACAGTGATAGTAGTCTGACCTCTAGTGTTCATCATCAGTTTCACACTCAGTGTCTTGTTTGATAGCAAATTTACATATATAAAAAATACACAAGCACGCCCACCCACCCCCGCACACACAAGCCCACGCCTGCACATGCCCACACGCACGCCCACACACACGCATCCACACATATTGCAAATAAAATCTGGATAATTTTTCTTTCTGTGTTGGTAGGTGTGTCCATTTTAATTTAACAAGTCTGAAATACAATAGAACAGGAAACCTTAAATAAGAAAAAATAAATAAATTAAATACATTATTATAGGAACATCTGTTCCAACTGTAAGCTTGCCTAATCGGACAGTGACTTTCAATAAGCCGAAAGGCCCTGGTTGCATAAGCATGCCGTGTCCTCCTCAGTACACACAGTGACTCTCCCCTGGGCTCCTCCAGCTGACACTTTTACTCATGTCACAAGTGTTTTGTACATGTACAAGAGTTTAAATATTGTTGTCCAGCTAATTTAAGGGTGTAATTATGCCTTTATTGTTAGTTTGTCAACATGAAGCGTCTAGGGTTAACAAGTTTTCATGATGCACAAAAGAAGCATCTTGATAGTTTTTGGCACCATTGTTCTCCTGTTGAAATCCATCTCTTGCGGCACATATGTGTCACCCAGCTTTTCTCTTCCTGGACAGCTACATCTCTAGAGAACTGGCTTGTCATTGTGCCAGTCATTTTTTGACTGCCCTGGAGGCGTGTGTGTCCACTGTCAGCCACTAACCATAACCCTTTATTCTGTCACTCAAACAATCCCTGGAGTCTGTAAAAAAAAAAAAAAAACTCAGCTGTTTACAGTCTCTGATGTTTCAGCAGTTAGTGGAAATCTTGACATAAACATTCGGTTTCTGAGGCATGTTTGTAATGACACTAAATGTCATGTAAATAAAATGGCTAGATGAACTGAGTGTTGCTACATAGGTATGGTTTACTCTTAAATTGTATGTTAACTCCCATGGTAAAACATTTCCCTTTTTTTGGAATGTGCTTAATATATAATGACTAGTGTGGTTGTCTTTACTCTTGTGAAACTGTTGAGAGGATCGAACAACTTTTTTCAACCTTCTTAGCAGAATGATTACCTTTGACGTTAACATAATTGTACCTATCATGAGGTGAAAATGCTGATTGATAAGAAGAAGTGTGAAATAACTTTTTAAAAATCGAGACAGGATTAAGGTTAAATCACTGCCTATCCTCAGAATAAACTTTTTCTGTATTCTGATATGTGCATAGATGGGATTTATCACTACTTCATGGGCTGGGTAAATCTTGTAAATCAGCATAAAAAATACTGCTGTAAATTATTAAATATATAAATATGCAAACACGTTTTTGTTTTTAGGCTTATGAGGGACTGAAATCGAAGGCTGCAGTTTTGAATATATTACAACAGTGACCTTGAAACACCTACTGGATAAACTAATCTTCAAATGATGTCACACTTTGTTAGTGATATGGGCAACATGCCACTCTGCCCATGGTGCCCTGCTTGAGGAGCTGCATAATTACTACAAAAAATGCATATTTTGTTTTATTTCATCATTTTAAAGGTGCACTTCTTTATATTAAAATATAAAATCTTAGAGACACCAATTAAGCAAGCAATATCACGACACTAAACCTTCTTGCTGTTGGTTTCTGGTTTGATCAAACCCTTACAAAAAGATGTTTGGAACTTTGAAAGAGATCTCAAAAAGGAAGAAAGAAATTTGGGAACAAAAACTTGTAGCCAACTTCCTCTGAAAAGTCAACATGAACAAAAATATGATTAGATCTGACTCAGCCTCTGTCGTCCTACAGAAACCCCCATACAGCAGAGGAACAATGTAATCAGGTCAGAACATTTAGCCAGTTAAAACTAAATGCATTTTTTGGGAGACCGGTCTTCACATAAGAAGTCCCTGTCACATCATGACCATGAGGCAGGAGTGGAAAGTTTAAAATAAACAAAGCCATCACTGAAGGCATAGGCTTGATGATGATGAAACTACACAGCTTATGTAAACCTCACTTTTTGCCTGTTGGCTTCTTTCTCTCTCTGTGACTCTTGCTTGCCATCTTTCTCTGCCCATGCATCTAAAAATCACACTGCATTACTCAAGATGAGATGACCAATGGTCAGATCCAACCCACATGCAGGATCAGCTGTGTGCCCTCATCTGCTTCTCTCTGCGTGGGCTGATAACATATATGTAGAAGAGTGACTCATCTAGACAACCTCTGAGCTTCCTATCTTTCTGCAGTGGAGGGTTTGTAGGAGATCTTCATGCAAATTGGCTGAAAATGCAGTTGTACTTCTCCTTGTGATCAAAATGTCTTTCTTCTTCTTCACACTGGGAAATCCCTCACTTTTGGCAAAAGATTTTAAAACGCAGACCATCTTAACAGTTCTGCTAAAATCAAATTGATTTTTCACTCCAGCCATCCCCTACTAACAGTTGAAGCAATGTTTTCCAAAAGCCATTTGGAGGAAAGTGTAATACAATAATGTCAATGAAACCAGGCAACCCCTTGCACATAGAGTGCTGTCTTACCCTTTAACCAGGGAAAAGAACACAGGTCATGTGGAAAATATGAGCTGTGGATTTGTCAGTGACCAGAGAATATCAGCTGTGACATGACGTTTGTTTTGTTTTGGAGGTTCTGTCCTTGGGATTCTAACAGACATAAACGGAAAAAAGGGAAAAACATGCATGTAGACAAATGGAGAAATAAAAGCTTGAAATGTGTGGGTTTATCTCAAATTCAGGAAATACACAGTATTCCTGTTGCATGTAATTCCATGCAATTGTTCCAATAACTGACAATACATACAAAGTGTTTATATAAGTTTTAATTGCTATGCAGGCCAAGGACAAATGGCCCATGCCGCTACTGGTGCTAAATTTGTAGCTTTATCTTATTTGACTTTGAAAATCCTTTGATTCTTGTTCATGACTCATGTCCTTTACTCATAAATCCCATATTTCCCTTTGTTAGCCCACATTAAACTATCATTGCTTAAGTCTTACTGTTGCATAACACAAGCAAAATCCTCCTCAAGCTGTATCCTTCAGTACCCAGGAATGGACTCTTTCTGTTTTGTACCACCTGACAACATTGCTCACATAATTATTTTTAATGTCTGGAAATGTAGCTAGGACTCTTTACTTCACTGAGTTTGCCATGGAGGGTTAAATTATGGAAGAATAAAAAATAGAACAATTTTTAAGAAGGCACAAAATTGTCATGCAATTTGACTCTGGCACATGTAGGTCCTGGTATAAAGTAACTGTAGTGTCAGTGATTTGTAAGAAAAAGCTTTGCTATTTGCTTGCCTCATCTAAGTTACATGCAGTAAAATACAAAGGCAAGTCATGCAATATTTTTGCATTTGCTTTATGAACTCCCCCCCCCCCCCCCCCCCCCCCCCCCCAACCCCAAGTACTTAAAGTAATTCATAGTTATATATGTACTTTACTTGGTCAATTTATATACTAAAATTAGCTTTTCAGTAAAATTCTAACTTATTGAATATGACTATTTTGTTTAAATAATTGACATTGTTGTAAAATCAGTCCACTCTGGAAAAAAGAACAATTCAAGTGCATTATTAAAAGACCAAGAAGATAATGACATTCATGCGTATGATGACTGTATATAAACTTTTCACTATTAAAAAACCTTTTGGATTGATCAGATCATCTGCACATGTAGAGGGGTAAAAAAACAAGTTGTTAGTAAACAAAACCAAGCAGTAAGAAAATAGGCACCCCAACATAATTTTTCATTTTGTATCTTTAATTTCTCATCGCAATAAGTTCTGTAGTGTTATTCTACACATGGCCGCTAGGGGCGCTGACGCGTTACTGACCAAGAAAAGATTGAGCTCACCAGAAGAATAAATCTTTCTGTTGAAGGTAAAAAGCAAGTACTCTCATCTTTTCTATATCGCAGGTCAGTAAAAATGTATGTTGATGCATAAATGTGGTGTCCAAGAATTACGAGGTTATAGACTCGAGAGTCAACTGGTGGGTCACTTTGTACAGCTTTGGATGGACATTGTGTAGAAAACGCGACGCATTTCTGGAGGCTAACTAATGCTAATGCGAGCGAACATTGTACACGTGTTGAGCTAGCTGAGAAACAGTTGAAGGACTAGAGATTGAGTTCATTTTGAACTTATTGTATTTTTCACTTTTGAAACGGCAAAAGATATTTTTCTGGTGTTTTTTCTTTATGGGTTATTTTAATAACACAGAAACAATGTTGTCAAACTCAATGAGTAAATGTTGTGCAGAATAAAAATTGTGAAAGCTATTAAAATAGTTAAAAGCAAATCCATATATTTTTATTTTGAAAGTTAAAAATATAAAAAGTCTGAGGAAAAGGGGCAAGGTATTTGAGTTAAAACAAAACTAATTGGTTTGGATAATTAAAAGCTATCTAAAATATTTTGTCATTCAACAAAATTCCGAATGTTAAAAATAATTCTCGTTGGGTTTAAAGGGATATTGCAGTCATTTGTAATGTACTGAATCGAAGGGTTATTTGTTGAAGTTTGTACAGTGATACCTGAAGTATTTGATATGAAGTATTGCATATGTAGTGTTGTATATGGAGTACGGTCATCAAGAGAAGAATAAATCTTCCTGTTGAAGGTAAAAGGAGCTCAACGTGTGTGTCATCTTTTCTATATCGCAGCATCACACGTTGAGGGAAGATCATCTACTACATTAGCCTCAGCCATCCGAGGTTGCAGGGTAACACACATGTTTATATCAAGAAATTTAAGTCAGCATAAGTTCAGGAGTTAAGGGTAGGACTAAAGGTGACAATTAAGCTAAACCACTTTATTTTTTCCCTATCTTCTTTTTATACCTCCTAGCGCTAATTAGTTTTTATTTTTCACCACAGTGTCCAAAAAATCCATACTTCTTCTGCATTTCCCAAAGATAAAGAAACTGCATATGCTGTTGCTTCTCTTTTCAGCTGCAGTTTTCACTCCCAGTCTCCCATTTCCAGAATGAAAATATTTCAACTGTGCCATTTAGTGCTGCAGTTATATTTCACTCTGTGGCATCACACTGAAAGCAGGGAACAAATGTTCCTATTGAACCTGTAAGTCACATGGCGCAGCATTCACTTCCCTTGTGGCAAGTGGCTAGAAATCCCATGATCATCTCTCTGATACCAGCGAACCCAGAACTTGAGAGCTGAGAAAGCTGCTAAAGCTGTTATGCAGCATGGCCACTTTCATCTGACAGCCCATCTATCTCCTCCCTTCTCCTCCTCCTTCCACTCATTTGCCTCCTGGGATCCCCATGATTGTGTCACCCATCTATGCTGCCACATATTTTTGAGAAATTACTACCCTTATTTATCAGGCCAGGCACTGCTTTTTTGCACGCCTCTTAGCCACAGAAGTCCATCAAACATAAATCATTTATGAGTGAGATCACTGCACCGCAATTGTAACCTCCCCCCTGCCTCCTCCCCAACCCCCCAAACACACATATCCATAAACCCACAGCCACATCGCAGAAAGTAAATCAAGTCTGGCCATTAATGCTGTCCTGCTTCTTTCTTCTATAACCAGCACTCCCATCAGGCAGCCTGTGTAATAGTACATAGTACACACACACACACACATATATATATATATATATATATATATATATATATATATATATATCAAACACTAATTTGAACTCATTTGGATGACCTCCAACAGTGCCCACCACTGCTCTGGCTGAAGCCTAGATTAACGCTTGTACTCATCCCCATACATATGTATTCACAGCGAGTTTCATATCTCTTATTTCTCATTATACTTCAGCAAAACAGTTACTCTAGAGTAATTTAATATATCAGAAAGAAAAGCAGTATGAAGGTAAGTTGTAATGTACAGTCCTCATGTAAAGACTTTCTTGGCTTTACCTTTGTCAGGCATAAAGAATTAGTTCTTATCCCTTCCCACTGATTAAATCTCAACTGTATCGACATTATGGCACCACCATCAAGGCTGTCAGGCTAATTTAGCCATGCCAGACAGGACCGTCAGCTATTATTATCACTTTGGACAATGAGACTTTTTATGTCCTCCTAATGAGGGCTGGAAGCAAAGGGATAATTAGGAAGGAAAAGGATGAGCTTACATAAGTAGTTTTTGGTGTTTTTGGGAAAGAATGAAAAGATATATCCTTGGGTTCAGTTTTCTAATTAACATAGATTTAGGAAAATTACAAAACAGTGTTTTATGAGAGTTATGATATAAGAATTAAAGTAGGACAGTCAGTAATAATCAAAGTTTTATTACAGAGCTCACAGATTTCAAATTACTTGTAATGCAGAAGACAAAGCTGTTCCAAAGTTTGTTAAGATTTAATTTTATCTTAATGTACTCAATATATTGTATCAAAAGAAGAGATTTTAATGCAATTTCAATTACACTTTAGTAGATGAGAGTAATGCGAATAATAACAGTACAGGAAAGAAGATACTAAAGATCAACTTATTGGCACTTTGTCTGCATCTGCACTTGTAACAGAGTAAATGCTACATTGGTTATACTCACACGCCAGACGCTTGTTGTGGTTTGTCGAGCCAGTAGATGACATGATCCAGTAATGTGGGACTGGCTGAAGACTGTTTACCTTTGACTGAGTGTGTACTTTTTCTCCTGTCAAGGCTCCAGGAAAGGATGCTGGTGCGAGTGGAGTGGATAGTCATCTAGTCATTGCATTTCTCCTGACTTCAGTGCCCTGAACCATCAATGATAGTACGCTCACATTCCCCTTTAACTCTCTTTCTTCTTCCCTGCTCTGCCTTTTTGCTGTGTTCGCTGACTCCTTCCCTCCCCCTCTGTTTGATTAGTTGTTTTTTTTCCCCAGGTTTTCCCTCTCACTGCTTCTCACTCTCATCTTGGCTGTTTTGCAGAGTCCCTCTCTCACACACACACATATATACAGACACACATGCTCTCTTACTCACTCTGTCAGACTGGCTAAGTAGGGTTGTAAGAAGCTGTACAGCTTAGATGTGATGTATATGGGGGTGTGTGGGGGCGTGCATGGGTGTGTGTGTTGAGGGGATGAGTGAGGCAGTGTGGTCTGTACCAACTGATGACAGTGGGGGTCAACAGGATCAGGAGGAGGTTTTTACATAATAAGTAAGCCATTTCAGCCATTTTTAGTTTTACTTAATATTTCCATCTTTTAATAATTGCTGCTGGTAAAAAGAGAATTGTAGTAAAAAAAAAAAGTTCTACATAATTAATTATGCATTCCTTTTGTTATGTATTACTTTTGTCTGTTACATACAATTACAATAAGGTGCTTTTCTGGAACTTTGATTTTTTTTAGGCACTAATGTCCTTTATTTAACAGTAATTGGATGAGAAGTTGGGAGGAGGAAGAAGGGGAAAACATGCAGCAAATGGTCCGAGACCTAGAATCAAACCCAGGACAACAATGCCGAGCACTACAGCCTCTGCTCTACAGCCTCTGCACTTCCTTTACCCACCGAGTCATCTAGCACCCCAGGAGCTTTATTTCTAAGTAATGTTTTTTGAAATAGAAATGCATTCAAGTGTAAAATTAAACCAAGAGAAGAATGATCAATGCCTTGCTATTCTTGAACACATGTGCTAGCACTCTTTTAGTTCCTTCAGCTATATTTTCACTTTGATTTTTGTAAGCTGCACGCTCTTGTTTATTTTTTTTTTGGTGTCTACTTTTAGTTTGAGATACTTTGGCTTTTAGTTCTAGACAAAACTACCCTGCCTCACTTGAATGTCAAACCTTTTCACATTTTGTGACATTAAAATCACAAACATTTTGTTTTATTATTTTATGTAATATACCACCAAAAATTAGAAGTAGTCTGTTACATACGGTCCAAATAAAACACATTTGACTTTGTCGCTGTGATGTGAAAAAAGGACTTTGAAACATATTGAACTAACAGATTGTTTTTTCAATCATTATGGCCCTGTCCTGTTTCTGACACAACAGACTATACATCTGTGACAAAAATATCTTGTTTTGAAACACCAGGCTTACCTGTTCTTTCTGAACATAAAACGTTAATATTTTTAAGTATAGCATTTTGCTTCGTGTTTACTGTTGATTTCATCAGTTTTTGGACTATTGATTGAAGTTCATGATTAAAAAAAGTGTTATAAGTGACATGACTGACTGAGACAGCACTTATTCTAATTGTTGAACAATATGAGGACGACAGCCTTACATAGCGTAGTCTTTCTGAACGCAGACAGATTTTTTCCAATAGTGTTGCAATTGTAGGCAACACAAATTAAACATGTTAATTAGCTCAAAAATTAACATCAGAAAATAAGTCAGAAGTGGTTGATGTTCACTAGAACCACATGATCCATTTTAAACAAACATTACAACTGATACTGTAAAAATGTTTTTTGTCAGTAATACCTGATTGCATTTGTTTAATTTTTCTACTTAATTTTAATTTATCAGACAAATCTTTTCCTTAGTTTACTGCTACTCTGCTTGAAAATCAAACAGTTTTACTAATAGAAGTCAATATAACAGAGTTTCAATTTGTTGAAATTTGCTTCTATTATTGAAACATAACTATCCTTGAATTTCCACAAATGCCCGGGAAATGGCAAATGGCAGAGACAAACTCAATTTGTGAATATTTTTTATGTTTAATTTCTCAAAAAGGCATCATAAATGCCCTTTGACTTCTAGAAAGGAGCAGCGAAGTATCTGCACAATCCATTAACATTCATGTCTGCAGACTTAGTGACTAATTAAAAGGTCATTTACCCATTGACATTTACTAATGCCTTGATAACATTTAGATTTGATGATTTATTAGCAGGTACTGACATGAATTATGTATCGAAAGCAGCAAAGAGTACCGCTGGTTCTAATCCTTTTACTGTAAAACTGCTTGAGTTTTTTTTTTCTAGTTTTTATGTTTTTATTCTTTACTTACATACATTCCAATGAAAATCAAACAAAATCAAACTTTTCCTTGAAAAGCCTCAATATTATCCAAACAAATTTTAGTCACATAAATACTCAGAGTTATAATTACTCAGGATTTGAAACAACTAATTACTCCAGCCATTCGTTTCTAATCAGTTTAACACTGGATTCCCTCCACAGCTCAGTGCATGCATTAAAGGTGAAACTAGCATAAGAAAAATACATTCTGAGGACTTCATTATGGTGTCTATTTTTTGCTGATACAGTTCAGGTCAGACATTTGCATACACTCAAGCAGAGTACACAGAGAGAAGCAATTCATTCATGGGTAGAACATGTAAACTCAGTGCAGAAAGACACCAGGCTGGGAATTAAAGCCCAAATCTCCGTGCTTGAAGGTAACGGTGCTTCCCGCATGCAGCCCCTCTTGTGCAAGTCCTGTTTATCATGATCACTGAAAAAGCAATTTACTGTTTCCAACAGTAGAACAATAGATAATAATGCATATTTACAAGAGGAAAATTGTATGAATATGTTTTTAGATTTATTTAGGGGTCTATCCTATTGTTTTCTAGAATCTGTGGCTTGTGGACCTGAGGTGGATTTTACCCGTTGTAACAGTACAGCTACATGTGGGGGAACAAGCTAATTGGCACTTAGTATCATGAATTCTTGCAGGTCCTGACTTCCCTCCTCCCTAATAAGAGGCTTCTAACAGGCAATTACATCACACTTCAGTTGGAAGAGGCTGTTTCTTCCTAACCTCCAATATCATGGAAAACACAGCACAGACTATATAAGGAGAATGAAAAGAATAATGATATGAGAAGGATACATAGCCTGATCTGCTTCAATTTGTCGCTGTGCTCAGGATGAGCTATAATTATTTCCTCAAATAGAGGGAGGCATTTATCCCTGTAATGAAAGGCTTAAGATACTCATGTGCGAGTCAATATCGACATCTCCTGGCTAAAGTTGGGTATTGCAGTTCAGCTTACATCTCAGAAGAACTTCAGCTCTGCTCTCGGCACAGTGATTCCTGTTGAAATTTTCTTCAGAAAGACCAATACCTAACTTCCATTGCATTATAAAATCCAGAGTAAATGATATTCGATTTCATTTGATCTTGATAAACATATATCAGACTTTTTGTACTGAAAGACAAACCAAGAGGAAATTGTGATCACGTGTCCGATTTGAATTTCTGGTTCAAAATCCTCCCAAGTTTAATTCATTCAGGTGAACTAAAGGGGATTTCCACAAACTGTTCCTGGTTTTGTGTGCATATTAATGGGGGTGTGCATGTGTGTGTGTGCGAGTGTTGGTGGTGTGTAAAATGTGCCTGTTGCTCTTTCAGTTTTATCAGAGCTGGCTTCCTCTTTGAAACTGTGTTGTCTCAGTTTTCTGCAGCATAGTCTCTGATGTGGTTTGTGAGTCATACTGTGGTAAATACACACATTTGTGCACGCACACAGACTAAAGTCACATTTATTCACAGAGATACACACAAACACTCACACATAGTATTCCTGGTTACTAGTTAGTACTCCCTGCATGCATTTATGTTATAGTTTGCAGTGGCTTTTTGAAGCTGTAAACATGCAGCCTTAAACAGCTTAACAATTTTCTATCAAGAAAATTTCACAAAGCTGAGTCTCTGAGACAAATCCAAGTTTGTGTCTGCGCAGCTACATCAGACTGTATACTCAAAGCCCTCAAAGTTTATGAAAAAATATTACATTGTGTTGTGTGGGGATATTCTGGGGGTCACCATGGCAACAGACATCGAAGCGCCACGTGCACGAACATGCACACCTGCCTGCAAGTGTTCCAGCTTGTGCCTCTGAGCTTCCCTGTTCAACAGTATCTACAAGCTAAATGTGTCAGGAAAGAAAGGCGGCAGCAGCAAAGCCTTGTTTCTCAGAAAGAGGAGCATGCAGCTCTGTCAAGGTGTTAATTAGCCATTGTATACTCCAAAATTGACAGGATTGGGTTTGTTTTATCTTTGAGTTGCACAACCTCTGGTGTGAAACAGATCTTGATCTCTACAGATTTCTCGCAGAGTGCAACATAATCAGGTGACAGCGTAGGACAAATACTTAAAAAACGACTCTCTACTCTATTTCAGAGAATCCTTTGTCGTAACAGGCAAAGGATTCAAAAGTTACATCAACATGTTTTATCATTAAAACTTTTTGACAGCGATTAACTCATTGTCTTGTTGGTCACAAATCTGGTATAAACTGATTTATAAATGTGCAGTACAAAAAGAGGTGTGACAGTCTAAAAACAAATTTAAAGACAACAGCTGTGTCAGCCGCTCGATTCTAATTGTATAATGAGGTCCTTAAATAGGTCTATTTTTGCAAACCGTACCGTTTGTGTTAATTTTACATGGGTGTGCAGTATTCTTTTCAATGTCTAAATGAGATCTAGTGACTCATGCTGAGAAAAGCAGCAGCCTGGACTAAATGACTGACAGTATCATTTTGACTCAACTCTACTGATATACAACTGCGGAAACTAAGTATTATGTTGTGGACATTAGTCATTGCGAGATTAAAATATGCTAACTGAACAGAAAATTGTTTGGGTGACCTGTGAGTATAAAGGCCAACTTTGGGGTCATTTATGTTTGTCGAAATGTCAGATTATATAGTCAGTCAATGATGTGGTTCTGTTCAATTAATTTAAATGCAGGAAGTCGAGGAAGAATTCATTCTTCTTCAACTTTTTAAAACTTTTGTTCTAATTTAGCTACAAAATTCAATGTATTATATTAAAGTCCAAAACAAACTGGTGTACAACTTAAAAGTAGAAGGAAAAAAATAATGGTTTTGAACATTCAACTCTAAAAATGGTTGTGAGCATTTCTATTCATTCCACCTGAGTTGATATTTGTCTTTTGAGGTTTGTCAGTGCCAGCAATGAGACCTTGTGGCCTACTTCCTTGCTCAATGGAAGTTGTATTAGATGAAGAACATTTGTTGAGAATATCATTTTGAAACAGATTTTCATTTGGATTTCAGTCTGAAATTTGAGTAGACTGTTCTAATATGAATGTTTTAATCTAATTGTGATTTTGTGTTGTGTTGAGGCTCTTTTCCTGTTGGAAAGTGAACATTTGCCTTACTCTCAACTACTTCCTGCTTCAAACAGGATTTCTTTCAGTTACACTATATTTAGCAACTTCCAAGCTTCCCTGTCACTGGTGAAAAACAAATAACCTGAGGACTATGCTACCACCATATTTTTTCTTTATAGTATTCTTTCATAAAATACTTATTTGTGTAGTGCATGACAAAAAATTTCCTGTCAACAGATTCTCTCAACTCAGCTGTGGATATCTACAGCTCCTCCAGAGTTAATATTGACCACCTAGCTGCTGCTCTGATCAATATTATTCTTGTCTTGCAGTCAGTTAATTAAAATACTTCTGATTTGACTCTCTGGTCTTCCAAATGCTGTTTATTCGCTGATGCCTCCTCTGATCAGCTGCATTAATGCAATTAATGAGATTAAACAGGGTGAATCCATTTACTAAATATGCAACTTCTAAAAGTAGGTGGTTGCACTTGATTTTATTTAGAGCATCAGAGTACTGGGGAAAGGATGCGGCTGGATGCCATGCTTCACTGTAGTACAGTACATTAAATTTACCATGTGACACTTGACTTAATGTGCAAATGTTTAGGGGTGAAAATATTTTGGCAAGGCAATCCTTGTTCAGTTCAAATTATTTCAAATGTATCAGTTGGACTAATTAGGTAACGTCCTGCATTAATATAATACAGAAAGATTGAGTCAATAATTTTTTTTTTTAATTACTTGTCTTAAGGAAACCTGTGTTGTTGAGTATGATCATTTAAGAACATAAGTTAAATAAAGGGCTTAACTGGTTTAACATTCATTTATTAATTCTGTCACATTGTCTTCCTGGGGCTTGTATGTACGTACAATGATTTGTACTTGGAGATGAAGCAGAATTTGCATGAATCTAATCAGAAAGCACTCCTCTGCATGTATCCATGTGAATGTATAGATGAGTATGTGAGTCACTCGCAGCCCCCCGGGCTTCTAGTTCTGACGCCCATCTTTCAGCTCCTCTACTGCAGAGTGAACCTAGTGAACCTTCTGCTGTTTACACTCTCCCACTCCTCCGTCTTGCTCCGTTTCTATTTATCTCTCTCGCACACTCTCATGCTCATCTATTCTCCCTGTCTCTGTTTCTGCGTTCTCCCTCTATCTTCCTCCAGCTTCCTACTGTGCGACTCTCATTCTCACGTAATCTTACTCTTGTGTGTTTTCCCGCCTGAAAAACATTCATCCATCTCGTTTTAGAGACGAATGAATCTTTACCGTTTAGCTTTAGATTAAGACCTAGTCAGATTCAGACGGTTATGATTTCACTACGACTCAGACAGGCACTCGGGGTCTTCACTTTACTATGTCATCAGACAGAAACAGGCAGGCAGGATGAGATTTAAATATGTTAACAAATACCTTTATGAACATAATAGTTATAGTAGACTATGATGGAATGTCAACAGATATCATCCTGACATCATCAGTGTCCTCCTCCATGTCTTCATCATCTCCGCTCCTCCAAGAACAAACATGCAATCACTCCATCAGGTTGCACCAAGCAACTGCCATGTCATCTGGTACCCACAACCAAGACCCTTCTGTTGATCACAACTTTCCTTCTGCAGCGGTCTTGTGAAAATGTGTACTTTATGTTTTATAAGCATATGTCTGTCTGCACATACTGGGAAGGAGTACGTGAGCACACACATCTGGTCTGGAACAGTAGGTGGGACGCTCCCACAGGTCGGAGGTTGCTTTGTGTCAGAGCTTCCAGAAAGACTGAGGCAGCATCTGGTTGATGTAACTTTAATAATGCAATCTCTTTGCCTTCATTAGAAATGCTGTGGCACGTTGTGGAACAGAAACATGCTATTAATAAAACGGGCGGAGAGTGAGCGAGCGTGAGTTGGATGCAGCTTGAAAGTCCATTGAGCTGCATAGAGGAGGTGAGCAGAATGCGCATCACATGGCAGGCACCTCAAAAGAGCATATCTCAATGTGCCAAGGAACTGTTTGTCTCTGCGAGTGTGGGTATTTAAAAGAGCGTGAACATGTGCGAGGTACAGTATGTAGTGTTTGCATGGCTAAAGACGGCTCTGTATTGCCAATGTCACGGGGTTCATTTGCATTTAACTGCTCCATCGTTTCACTACTGCTCAAGATTCAATCACACATTCAAAAACACATAATTACCATTTTAGTTTCAAATGCCTGGTTTCTTGGTCACTTGAACTGATGATTATCATTAATTTATTCATTATTATTATATTTTAATTGAAATTCAGGTGTATCTCATTTTAAAAAAGGAATTTGATTTTGTATACAGAAAATACTATGCTGTAGCCTACACAATCAGGGGGAAGACTGTTGACTTGACAGTTGCTCAGCAGACAGTCATTGTGGGTAAGCCACGAAAAGTCATTGCTAAAGAAGCTAGGTATTTAGAGTATGCAGCTGTTTACAAGCATATCAAAATCAATTTGAAATTCAAGTTGCAGGGAAAAGTGTGGTCACAAAAGGTACACAAGTAGATGGCATTACTATAGCCTTGGAAGAATTGGAATGCAAAGCAAAGTTTAGGGCAGGGGTCCATCTGAGTCAAATAATAAGGTTACTAGCAGGATTCTGGTGAACTTTAATGTGTTCTGAGAAGAAGATTCAGACATTTCATTCAGGTATGTTGAATCAGAAACATATCTAAAAGTTGCAGGACAATGGACCTCAAAACCTGGATTTGAACACTGGTTTTGGGGAAACTGGAGTCAGAGCTTTAAGAGACTGTGTATACATTACCTGGGCAGAGGAGGAATAGAAATTCCTCAGTTGTCCAAAGTCCTCCTTTTCATGTGAAAAAGGAGGACCTTGAACATAATTTCATTTTGCATTTCATTATGAAATCAAAGTCTCTGAACCTGGAAGAAGAGGGAGCGGTATGGAATTTTATTTACTTGAGGTCCGATAAGCTAACTTATCCACCATGGTCCACCATGTGTTATCAAATCCAAAGCAGTCTACCAGGAAATTTTAGAGTACTTCAGGATTCCCGCTGCTGAAAAGCTTTACATAGACCTGCTGCTTTCTTTTGCAGCAGGTCTTGGAACCAGTGGTGGCCACTCTGGTATCCAGATAAGTGACAGCTGTACATTTGTGCTTGACTGGCAAGTAAACTCACATGAGTTACACCCAACAGAGAAACTAGGCAATTTCAAGAGGAATATGAGAAACACCAGACCCAATAATGGATGAGACGAAGGCCTCTAGCTACATGGATTTCGTTGACTCCTTAACAGACCAACAAGCTGACTGCCTCCATACCCCGTTGCACTGAAGTATTATTCCATGCAAAGGTTTAAACATTTTTTTTCAATAGTCTCATGTGCAATGCAAATTTTCTGACAAACTTAATTTTGGGTTTTCATTTGATGTAAAAGCCATAGTCATTAATATTTATTCAAATGCACCCTCAGTCATTCTATTCATTCCTGGGGCCTGTGACTCTCTCGACAACATTTCTATGGCCCTTGTTGGGAACCCTGTGCCTGGTCAATGATAGCAGAGATAAACTGTAAATGGCTAATCGGGTATCAAACCAGCAAAGAGGAAAAAGTGCCTCCTATCCGTGTCTCATTCATTATTCACAGGCAGCAAATTAAGTTGCTACAGTGGGAGCAATCAATTATAAATGAGATAAGGTAGGAGGGAAGGAGATGGATAGATGAAGGGCACAGAACGAGGCCTACCTCACATCCAGCATGGCTTAAGCATGCCTTTGAACATCACAGTGGACTGTGTAACCTGCAGGCAAATGTAACTGGGTATGGCCTCTGAAGACATATGATTCTGAAGCGCAAAGCTTAGTTAATCAGGGTGCATGCACCCCTTCACATCACTGTAATGAGATTCATTTGGTATAGCTCACCTCTTTTTGTTCACTTGTGTGTGCACTTGTGTTTTTCTATGGCCCACTGAACTGACAGTCATAACGAAACTGCATTTGGGCTTTTCACAAATGTCGAGCACCAGTCATAGCATCCTCTCTGTAGGTTAGAGACTGCTGCAAGATGAGGATTGTAAAGTGGTCCAGATGCAGCATGCTAGAATTACCTCAGGTTGTAGCCTTTAATCTCCTCTCCATTTGAGTCACACAGAACTCTTTTTTTTTTTTAAATTTGTCTTTACTCATCATTAATACATAACAAAACACTACAGTACATGCTTCAGACCACAAAAAGAATTTTCTGAGATATATTTAGTGGTGATTCAAGAACTTCACAAGAGGTACTGATATAAAAGTGTGTTTTACCGCCCTTTTATTTTATGACTGATCAACCTAACACCCTAAAACCTCTGTGTTTTGGACTATTGAAAACATTTTACCACAATAAATATATTATTTTAAAATTAATTATAACGTAATTTATTTAATTTAATAGTACATTTTCGGTACTTTCCTGGATGGTTGCAACCTATAACCTCTCATTGATCTTTGTTTATGTGTATGCCAGGGGCTGTCCCATTAGTTTGCATGCATATGGATGACATAAAAAAATACATATCACCTATATTATTACGGAAATGTGACTGTTCTCTGTGTTTGTTTTTTCACAGCTGTCTGCAGATTTATATGCAGCTGTTTTAAGAGAGGCCCTACTGTTGTGATTGGAAAGTCGTAAGTGTGATGCAGCTCTCTGTCACCTCACTATTTGCTAAATGTCAGATATTAGCTTCTGGAAACAGCTCTGTTTGTGCCGTCTGTATTTGGTGTTTATGTCCTAGCGTTTGTGTGTGTGTGCGTGTGTTGGGGTGTATGTGTGTGTGTGGGCAGAGAGGCTGTTTGATGTGAGTCAGATCCAGACCCAGGCTGGTTTCTCTCACATGTGTGTGGGACGTATCCAGATGGCTATGCAGGACTACATAAATGTCACTCTGATAATGAGACAACAAGGCCGAGTGAAGTACAGGTAGCATTACTGTGTGGAGCCTGCTGTTATGCATAAATAATTAGAAAGGGAGGAAAAGTTGTGAGGATAATAATAATATGGAAAGAGAGATTGCACTTAATTAACTAAAGTAATTTTTGTCTCCAGGAAATACAATAAACACTAAACCCATTTTATGGCCAACATAATTAAGGGGAAGGCTGTCTTTGATGCACTTCTCCTAAAAAAAATAAAATGGATAAATAAGAAGGCTGGTCATTTTATTCAAACACTGTAATTCAAAGCTTGGTGGTTGGGGAAAAAGTGTGGTAGAAAGAGGTATGGAGGTAACAGAGAGAGTGACATAGAACTTCAAGCCCCCAAGTTGTAAGATGGAAGGTTTTGACTGTTGTTTGTGTTCATGAACCAAACTTTCTAGGACTTTTTCTCACAGTACATATATTATTTTTGAACTAAAATGATTTTGAACTAAATGATGAACTAAAGGGAATAGCATCTGCAGACTCAGTGGTGCTTCAATGTCTTTATGGGCAACAGTGGTGTTACTTTGAGTGGAATAGACAGAAAAAGCTTCAAGTATTTGAACCCTAGTCTCTTCTGGAGGCTCCAACCACATGCTGAATCACAGATGCAGGAGGAGCAGTAGATATTTTGTAATTTGGGTTTGCTCTCTAAGACCTGCTACACTGAGTCATGTCCTTTGTTTTTAGCCACTCCTGAGCAAGAGAGTCAAAAATGTGTTACTTGAGGTAAAGAGAAAAAGGACAGGGCGGTTGCCGACTGCTCTTTTCAGCTAAAAGTAAAAATTTGCATTGCTCAGGGCCACAATCAAGGTTCCAGGAAGTGGGGAATGTGTAGAGGAGGAACAGAATCCAAGTTCCACAAACTGCATTATAAAGTTTCCACAATCAGTTTTGATTTGGAGAGCAATGTCATCCTGTGGAATGTCAGAGCGGCCATCTTTGGAGCACTTGATGCCTCTGGTCAACAAGCTATATGGAGATGCTCAATTCATTTGCAGCAGGACTTTGCATCTGCCTGAACTGCCAAGAGGACTAATACATGGTTAAATGACTTACTTCACCTGAATCCTACAGAGAATCTATAGTAGGTTATGAGAAAGAAAAGGAATTTATGAAAAAAGATACCCAACTAAATACTGAATGCATATACTCTGCACTACATAGTGATTATTAAAATACACAATTTTCTTGTTCTTATGAAAACATTTACTTTTTGACCAGCTGGGCATGTGATTTTTTATCTGCTGTAAGCATTAATTAAATTAACAGAAATAAAAACTTAAAATACATCACTCTGTGTAATACATCTATATGACAATGTAATTATATTCTAATTTACTGGGCTGTGCCCATAGATTGATCCCACATTCATTTTCAGATTTATTTATGGTTTAGAATATTTACAAGAATATTTATCTACCTGAGAAAAAGTAATTGACCCTGCATAAATATCACCTTTTCTTCCCCTCCATCCGTGCACTCTTCTTGGGGGTCACCATAGGTCACCACACAGTTGCTATGGGAACAAGAAACAAGGAGGAAAATTCTCCCGAGCACTGAACAGTGACACCTTGTGCCGTCTCCGTCAGACTCGGTTGAGTTGCACATCAAGTGTGAAAGCAGGAGTGAGAAGTTGTTGTTTATTTAATTTTCTTACGAGTCACAAGCGTGGCCCGTCAACCCCGCTTTTTTTCACACTTTCCCTCTCTCTCTCTTTATTTTTCTCTACCTCTTTCTTTCTCCTCTCTCTCCCCTCTTGCATATAAAACCTATTTTCTCAAGTACCCTTGTGGACATTTGCTCACGCATATTTTCATTGTCTGCATCACCCCACCCAGCCGTTTTCTCGCATACATATTCCTGTTACTTAGAACAGCCAGGCACAGGTGCAGCCCTGTCTGTGCGCGTAAGTGCGACAGTATTTGTTATTCCTGTTCTCCAACTGCTGTGACCTAAAGTTACTATTGCACTTTCACAGTCAACCCCGCAACAGCTCAGCCAGCTTCATAAGATTACTGCACCTGTTTGTCTAGCACACACAAACAGTCATTTTTACATGATCACAAACAGTTGCAAACACTGATCCGCCAACACCATCGTGATCCAAGGCTCGTGTGTGTTTCTGTGCGGAGCGGATGGTGTTGCTGCTGTTTCAAATACTGTCTAATGCTGGCAGCAAGTTTCATCGACGGTGATCTGTTACACTGACAGTGCAGCATGTATTTTTAGCCAAGGAGAAAGGACAAATAATGAAGCAGAAGAGGCCGAGTGAGACAACAAGGGAGGAGTAAAATCTGAGGGTAAACCAAAACCACCTGGATGTTGCTGACTTGCTACTCCTGCTTTTTAGAGCACAGAGTATATACATCACTTTCACAGCCACCCTTGTCTTGGTGTACTGCATATCTAAGCATGTGCTATTATACAGGCCCTCGCAAAAGCTTTCACAACCCATGAATTTTTGTCCACTTTTCATGTTACAAACACAACGTGTATTTTTTTTTTTTTTACCCCTCCAAGGGGGTCTTTTGTGGGCTCTAGTGTCCCTTATATGATAGTAGGCTGACAGGAAACGGGGAAGGAGAGGGGGGAAGACATGCGGCAAATGTCGTCGGGTCCGGGAGTCGAACCCGCGATGGCCGCGTCGAGGACTCAAGGCCTCCAAATACGGGTCGCGCTAACCACTACACCACCATGGCACGCCCCCACAACGTGTATTTTGAGTGAACTATGCAACAGAACAACGCGCATGATAGATCTCCAGTCTATTATACTTTGTCCCCTTCATAACTGTGAACCGGGTCATTAATGGGTATTTGATTGGAATTAAATGTTTTCACAGATAAAAATCTGAAATGTGGGTGTGCCTTTGTATTTAATCAGTGTTTGCAGAAACATATCAGACAATCTGACATTATTGACATCATTTAATATTGTTTGATGAAGAACTTAAAATTATTCCACGTGTTGACCGACGCCCTTCTCATCTAACTTTGCAAATATATCGTCATTTTACAAAATCTTCAACATCGCAAGGTTGAACAGGGTGACAAATATGCTGCCTTTGTGAGAAGTAAAACTGTTGGTGTACCTGCAACATATTGTGCTGATGTCACACATGTCCAGTAAAGTTGTGACAAAACTCTGCAATCGTTGACAGATGGGAGCTGAATCATTTAGGATTTAAATCTGTTTCCATGGTACAGCTTTCCTCAACAGTTCTCTCTGACTTCACTTCACGGTTCCCTTTGCTCCGCATCTTATAAATTGGTATGAAAGGATACGTTAGTGAATAAGCATGATGCCCACAAACCATGTCCATAGTTTCAAACTGAAAGTTCTGAATTCCATGCAAAACACTATTGGTGGCAGAAAACTAACTGCTCCACACCCCTAAGACCTCAAAATGTTTTGGTGGCAGCATCAAGCTTGGAGAACAACTATTAATCTGGCTCTCCACATAGTTTAGACATACAATAAAAGCTATTAGGCCGTAATAGCAGGAAATGGTTTTTAACCAAAGCTTCAGTTCGTAAAATGCACGCTGTAATTTTAGATTTTTATTTGAAGAAAACTAGAGACTACTTTGTGCTTGTTTAACACAGAAATCCTGAGGCAACATTTGAGATGTGTGGTTGTAATCTGATTAATGTGGAGAAAGCTAGACGGGTTCCAAGATAAGGTTTTGAAAAAGCTGAGTGGAATCAGTTTAATCACTGAGCAGTTCTTTCTCAGATCACCGCAGCTAGCATGTTTATTATAATTTTATTGAACTCAGTTTTCACTTGAAAACAAAATGAGTTGTAACTTTTGTATGGGAAACAAGTCTCAGCACTGACAATTATTTTCTCAGAAGAGGAAAGAAGGAGTGAAATAGTACAACCGAAAGAAATAAGACAAAGAAAAACTTCTTCTTTTTTACTTCTCTTTTCCTTCAATGTAATTCTTACAAAAAGTATGACAATGGGTTTTTTGGTTTGACTGTCTTGCAAGCAAGCAGCTTTTGTCCTAACCTCAAAGTGGTGGAATGAAATAATTCAAAGTGAGCAGAGTGGTGGTCGCGACACACACAAATCAAGAGGCCACCACACAGCACAATGTCCTCCCCTCACACACATACACACGCACACCCCCACACATTTTCTCTCTCTCTGACTGGTTTGTTCCCTGAGTCAGCAATCTGCCTCAGCTCCAGTTTCTCTATCCCGCTCCGCCTCTGCCCGCCTGCCTGCAGGACACTATGAGGACATTATTGTGTGTGCACGAGTGTGTGCGAAGGGGTGCATGTGCGTGTTTGTCTTTGTGTGAGAGAGCTACTGTTGCATTTACGTGGTCAGGTCCTCTCACCATCTTATGCAATATGATATTTTTCACTTTGTGAGTAACCCTGGGTATTTCTGTCAGCTCCACCTAATAAGCTATTGTACCATAAAAAGATGCACGGCTCCCACTCCCTCTCCCAAAACAGTCCCAGTGGATTTAGCATGTTTTGGTGAGTTTGAGTGTGTGTGTGAGAGAGATCCTCTAGATACTACTAGTTCTGCTAACATGGCCCTAAAATAGCAAAGTGGAGAGGTGTGAAGTAAAAAAGGAAAGGACACTTTAGTAGAGGAGTAACTGACACGGGGTGAGTCACTTTCACACACATACACACGCACACAAACCCCGTGTGTTGATCTTGGCACGTAAGCAAAAAGAATACAGAGGAAGAGAGCTTGAGTTTTGAGTGAGGGGAGGATCATTGATGTCTTGAGTTTCTATTTTTTAAGGTAACATAAAATAAAAGATTTCCCCAATGTTTGATATGGTACGCTCTCTCAATTTCAGGGTGTATTTAAAGATGCAGGTAGTTTCGTCTTGAATGACTCTGTAAAGATCTTTGGGCCTGTGAGCATACAGTTTTCCTGAGGATGCTGCATTTAAGGGTCACAGAGGTCATGTTTTACTCCAATAATTCCTCACACGCCTGCCGTGTATCATTGCTCTGACAGTCTCTGCTTGAATTACAGGCCTACTTTACTTTTTAATTTGAACTGAGATGTTGCAAAAATTGTTGCCTTTGTTTTCTGGTTGTTATAATTGAGAATAAAATAACTGTAAATGTTTCTGTAACAGTAAACAAATTTGATATTACTGCCGGATAGAGTCAGCAATATCCTCAGTGAACTACGGAAACAAACTGTTTTAGAATGCATAATTCAAAGCTCGAGTACGAACAACATCGTTTTTTTTGCATAACCTTCGTTTTTGAATGTTTATTCAGCGATAAAAGTAATGGGTTTTTTTCTCAGCGCTATTTGCATCTGCCTTTAAAGGATGTTGTAGCGTAAATGCAGAAGTGAGAATGGAAGAGAGAGAAGGAGAGAGGAAATGATACCAAGACGTTTGGCCGGCACTAATGATCACAAGAGCAAAAAAGAGGCACACACATCAGTGTGAGGGATGCACGCGCACCATGTGATATTTCTTGATTAATGCTGTAAGTCACTCCCTCCCTACTCTCTGGTTATTTGAACACAGTCTCCCTCCCACTCCTGAGCTCCAGTCAAACAGAAACTTCGAAAAGAAAAAGCTTGCTCAACATGAAATCACTGAAGACTTTTGCTGAAATATTAAACTTTTTTTTAGTTGTGTTTCAGATGTTATGTTTGAATTACTCAAATTCATTTAAGATTTCCTAAAGTATGATTTAATAGTAAATGGTTTTGTGTCAGTTTATGCAGAATGTTCTCGAAGGTTTCAGTTACCAAATCATGCCTCAATCACATTTTTTTTCTTTTTCTATTTTGGGGAAGTTGTGCTTCATGTGTGTGGAAAAAGTTTGAGTTGACATTGACTGCTAAATATGCAGCTTTATTTAAACTGACCAAAGCATTTCTATGTTTTATGCTGCATATTGATAAATTAATATACACAGTTACAGCTCCTTCAATCTTGACACAAATGTCTCAAATGATTTTGATTATGCTTTCCTGCATTATTACCTTTCTCACAAGAAAAACCTATGTCCTGATATCAGCCATGTTTTGCTACTTGTTTTAAAAGTTGAAATTGTTGCTAATATTACTCTCGCTCTAGATTGCTGTAGATGTTTCCTTCCAGCCAAACCCAGACTTAAAATATCAACACAGATCTGCCTCTCTTCAACGGTGTGTTCTCTTGTTGTTCATATTTTAAAATGACTAAGGAAAGATAGCCTCTAACTCCTACTTAAAAACACATTTAAAATAACTACAGTGCTGGGCGTGCCTTGGTGGCGTAGCGGTTAGTGCGACCCGTATTTGGAGGCCTTGAGTCCTCGACGCGGCCGTCGCGGGTTCAACTCCCGGACCCGACGACATTTGCCGCATGTCTTCCCCCTTCTCTTTCCCCGTTTCCTGTCAGCCCACTATCACATAAGGAACACTAGAGCCCACAAAAAAAAGACCCCTTGGAGGGGTAAAAAAAAAATAACTACAGTGCTGTAACAAATGCTTTTGCCTTTTTACATATTTTTCTTTGTTTATTTGTTTGTTTGTTTATTTATTTACAGATGATGGTTTCAGATCATCAGACACATTTTTAATATTAAACACAGATAACCTGAATAAATGCAAAGAGTAATACTCAAAGATGATTTTATTTATTTATTTATTTATTTATTTATTTATTTATTTATTTATTTATTTGTTTGTTTGTTTGTTTTAGACATCTCCAACTTTCACATTGCACACTTTTCCACCCATAGCTTGTCTTCTAGCATGTTTTAAAAGGAGT
Organism: Xiphophorus couchianus; assembly: GCF_001444195.1. NCBI lineage: Eukaryota > Metazoa > Chordata > Actinopteri > Cyprinodontiformes > Poeciliidae > Xiphophorus > Xiphophorus couchianus. The sequence goes on along the minus strand of NC_040228.1, from coordinate 21,097,231 downwards.
AGGCTGAGATACAAATGTATATCCCCATATTTGTACCACAATGTGTATATTTTGGAATTGCTTTATTATTTCTTTTACTTTTCTTCGCATAAGGTGTTCCATAATTTTATCTCTGAAAATGACACACAAATACTGTACTTTGTAAAGCTGTCCTAGCACATGGGATTTTGAGATTCAGATCATCTCGTATATTATGTGCATGACTTGTTATGATGGTTTTAATTAGTTGGATTATTATGTTTAATACTTTTTTCTACAGACAATTGTTGTTTAATTAGAAAAAATATGTTCCTCTTCCTTCTTTTCTTCTGTCTTTGTTTCTTTGCTTTATTCTTTCTTTCTTTTTTAAACTGATTATGTGGAAAGAGCATTTGCAGACTGATCCTTGGAAAGATATTCTGTACACTAACAAAACAAAAGTGTAACTTTTGTAGTGTCCCATTACATCTAGTGTAAAACTAAGCTAACGGGCAAACATGGTGGTGTGATGGTTAGGGACTCCTTGAGGTCCTGGACTGTTTGCTATAACAGATTGAACCATGAGCTCTGTTCTCTTCAAAACAATCTTGAGGGATAATGTTCGTCAATTAGTTAGTGAACTTCAGCTCAAGTGTTTTTGGTTATGTAACAGGAAAACTTCTCTGGTTTTTCTCTCAGAAATAGGAGGGTTTTGGAGTGACTTTGTCAAAGTCTGCAATGAAATGATCATAAATAATATATTCATGCTGGAAACGCTGAAACACTACTGCAATTATTGAAGGGCTGCACAGCATCTGTGATAAATTTATGCAACACGCTTAGTGCAAACATTTTTAAATAATTATATTTTTTATTCATTTTTAAAAAACAGAATAATTTAACTGTGTGTTACTGAGTTTCTGGACAGCTGATTCATTTTCTTCAGAAAAACAACGTTCTGCATCTTTATTACTTATATTGAGTGAGGAGGTGGAACAAGCTGTTACTTTCTTCTGGGAGTAATATAATAAAACAACTGTTCAATTTGTAAAAACCAAGTATTGAAAAGTTAGATGTGTAATTAAAAACTGTGATGCTCTTCCTTTGAAGATTTATTATTTTTCTTGAATAAATTAGAGAGTTAAGGAAATCTCCCTCGATGGGTTTATGCCAGGTCATACTTGACGGGAACTGGGGCATGCAGTACAGTAAATAGAGCATATGACTTATTGCTAAATTGCACAGGATATTCCCATACCTCGCAGTGGTTTCATAATAAAATGTGTGAGTGATCTTTTTTGCGGATTCATGCCTCAAAGAAAAGCACATGATGCCACCACACGCACATCATGAACGAGGGATTGGGCTAAAAGGAGAACTGACTTGTTATGACTGTGATGAAAACCTCATTGTGTCAGATTTGACCAGCTGGGTGTTACGCTTCATCTGCCACTGTGTGTTGATACTTTGAGATAAGGTTTAACTCCACTCATCTAGAGGGACGTGTGTCCGGCGAGCACACCTTTCCTCACCATCCCTGCGGCCTCTGATTGGCTCCACTGCAAAGAGGCTGAGGTGTTGCAGCAAATAGCACAGGCTTGTGGGCTGGTCCATTCTGCAGCTCGAGGGAGGTTAATGAGCGAAGCCACTGGGCTGTCAGCCAAACATGAGCAGCAATGCTAAGGCTCCCACAATGAGCCTGACTGTATTACCACTGAGCTCTGTCTAATTATACACTCCCGGCAAGGCAGGGAGAGACAGAGAGCATATTAGGCAGGGGGAGAGGAAAAGTTACCAAGTATCCTGGTCTGGCACAAGGGACTCACCAAGGGAAATAATTGTAGACTAAAGTTTTAAGAGTGAGATAAAAGATTTGTGGCACTGAGAAAGAGGGAGAGAGGAAGATCAGGCAGTCAGGAGAGAGAAACAGCCCGCTCAGAGGGAGAAATAGAAAGAGACACAGAGTGAGAGAGAGAGTGAGAGAGAGAGAGCAAAGAGGCGTTTAGAGAGTGAGAAGGAGCAGAGGTAGGAATAGGATGAAGAGAGAGAAGGCTGAGCAGTAAGAGGAGGAAGAGACTCGGTGTCAAAACTGGATATTCCTGCGTGCCTGCTGCTGCCTGATCCAATGAGAACAACTCTCAGATACGAGCTACGTAAAGGCACCCAGCAAGGTATGTGACCACGGAGCTTCCTCCTCTCAGGGAGAGGGTGTGTGTGTCCATATTTGTGTGTGAAGGAGAGCGCGAGAGAGCGCAGGTGTGTTGATAACTTTGGATGACAGGATAAAAAAAAGTGCTGTGAGAAGATTGATTTAGGAATTAGTCAAGAGGTGCATGGCTTTCTGAGGAAGGCAGGTCAGCCAGGTATGAGAGAAGACACTCAGTAGTGAATAAGTGTGACATGTGTGTTTGCAAGACAAAAGCAATGAGTGAGTGTTTGAACTAGAGGGAGATTGTGACTGATTGGGAGAGAAAGAGTGTGTGAGGTTTATCTCTCAGCCTGACTGCAGATCAGGGCTTTCAGAATTAGAGCAGTGGGCTTAAATAGCCCTGGTCCACAGATAGCCAGGGGCCCTCCAGGAGCCCGCTTAAATTGGGAAGGATGGAGATGAGACTGACTAGGGTGGGGTTTGTCCAATGGGTGTGTGTTTGTGTGTGTGTGTGTGTGTGTGTGAGGGGATGGTGGTGGTGGGGGGTGTCAGAATGAGAGGAAAAGCATGGTGCGCAGATGTTGTAGTCAAATCTCTGAGAGCTCTCATGTCATTAAATGTATGATATGCAGGTGTGCAGGTGCATCTGTTAATATTCAAAAAACTGTTTATTATAAGAAACCCCTAACTCAGTGTTGGATAAATTGTATTTTTAGTAATTATCAAATATTCGTTGTATCATGTAGCTTTGTAGTAACATTTAGATAATGTTTAATTATATGCTTTTTCTCTTTTTCCTCTATTCTAAGTAATGTCTCTGTGTGTTGAATAATTATGATTCCTTCCTGTGACCTCTTTGAGAAAGAGAGCAGTGAAGCCTTCATGGAGATAGCGGAGACAACTCTGTCTGCTCTCCTGTGGTACTCGACGCCGTGTCTGGTACTCGACTGGAGCAGAAAGATTTAGAGTGTAGATAACATGTGTCTAATAGTAAATGTCATTAGCGCTGCAACAATGTGATAAATTGTTTTCCCCTCCCTTTGAGAGTTAAAGCGCTCAGTGTAAGAGGGTCCCCTAAAAAAGCAATAAAATAGAGGGAGCGGGAGATGTGTTTTCAGAGCGGTTGGAGATTTGTAACTGAAAGCATCTCTCTGTCTGCTCTCCTCGCGAGTACAAAAAGAATTTAACTCTCTTGTCTTTCCTGTGTTTTGTTTAATAGGTATTTAGACCCAACACTCAGTATCTTTATTCCCTTTTTTTACTTTTAACTCATAAAACTTTTCTCTGCATGCCTATGTGAAAAGATCAGAGCTGTATTGCGCACATTCTGTCACATACGGGTAACAATCCCTCCTGGTTTCTTGTACACCAGAAAGCAAAGTTATGATTTTGGTACATCTATTTCTGCTACTGCAGGCGGCATCCTTCTGTTGCCCCAATCGTCCATATGCTACATATAGGAGAATTCACCCGAGTTCCCACAGTGACTGTAGATGTCCTTCAAGCGAGACGAACACCATTTGTCCCTGCTGACTTAATTCACTTATTTCAATTACTAGGGTGATCTGCCAGAGTCCACAGGAAGTCTTAGGTCTCTGTGTAACTGCTTCCTCTAATGTCTGCTTTGAAGGAACTGCTACAAAATGCAGAGTTTCTCTGACGATGCATTTTTGTTTTTAAGCTTAGATTTTGTCACTTAGCAGAGATTTGTCTTCATGAAGGTATTTGGTGTGGCTCAGTAGGCTGCGATTATTTTACAGCTTTTGGGAAACAGAAGCACAACTGATCATGTGGGCAGAGTGAAAATTTTGTCCCATGTTTCTTGTGTCACCCTGAAGAGAAGAACAGGTCTCTTGTGGGAGAAGGTTGAGTGGCTGCTGGCCCTTTAAGAGGTCTATTTTTACAGGGGCACACTCATGCATGGAGTGAGGCAGTAGCACACGGAGACTGTATCTGAGGACCACAGCTTCGATACCGAGTGACTGAGGGAGACTCCAAAAATTATTTTTGGTCCAAAGATGAGCATGCTGCTCTTTTTTTGGACAAGCTCCGAATATCAAAATCATCATCAATGAAAGTTACTTTGCTTTACTCCCCCCACCCCCTGCCAACCACTAAGGAGAATCTGCCCTTTTTCAAGTGGATTTCTCTGAAGTCTATAGTGATAATGAATGGCTGCATGCAGTGTAGACATCCTTATATCCACTGTAAGAAGAAAAACAAAACAACAACATTTCTACGTATTTGTTTTAATAAGCAAATAGTTGCGAAAGAAAGCTGAAAATGTGTATACTCTTAACAAAAAAAAGAAAAAACACACACACGCCCGCACACACCCACACACAAAATACACTTTAGTTTGTCCCCCACGCACCTTGAAAGTAGCCGTATAAATTTGCAGAATTCTTCACAAACACCCATACATGCATTCAGAGATGCACGCAGTGCTGTTCACCCACATAAAAAAAAATTACTTATACATCCTCAATATCTGGACCTAAAATAATCTTCTCCTTATGCAATCTGCATGTTATATAATGCATGGCCTGTCATTATCACAGCGCTCCTTCACGCCCTGCTGTGCCTCTCCACCTACAGCACCACGCAGACAGGCAGACACACACATATACACACACCCTACATCTTGTGTTAGCAGTCATATACTCTACTCTAGCACTCTCACACTCTCACCCACGCTGAGTGTATGCTCTCAAACAGCCACCCAGATGAGTGAGAGGGAAAGACAGAGAGGGAGACTGAGAGTGGGTGGGGTGGGGAGGCTGAAAGTGAAATACAAAGAAAGGGAAAACTATAGACTGAAGTGTGCATTCATGCCGAGACTACGCATTTGCATGATTGCAAGAATCTACGTACATGCAATTCTTGTGTCTGTGATTTTCAGTACAGCATGCCAATACAAAATCATATTTGAGGGCCACTTGTGGGGGCAACAGTTTAGCAAACATTTGAACTTCTGTAACCACTGACAAGTATTTATTTTCTTGACAGCTTTCTTCACTGTTTCTTCAGAAAGTCAAGAAACACTCACCACCTCACCGCAAACAGATGGAGGGATAATCTCTCATTGTCACTCTCAAGTCACACCTACTGTATGGGCGAGCACTTACATGTCGTTGCCTGTCTTCCATGTCATCCACTTGCAGAAAAGAAAATGAGTCACATCTTCTCTCCTCTTTTTTTGCAGAAATATTTTAATATATCATGCAGTCTGCGCATTAACTGGCTCTTTATAATCACAAATATGAGGGTATTTTATTGGGGATCAGGGTGACAGGCTAACATAAAGTAGATAGTGATTAAAAAGTAGAAGGTAAATGACAATTTTTTTTCTTTTGCAAATGAAAATCTGAACATTATGGTGCACAGATATGCTCTCCCCCAATGAGTTAATGATTTGTAGAACCAACCTTAGCAGTAGGCAAACAGTTTCAAATCTTTGGTGGTATTTTCTTCATAGATACTACATTTTTTGCCCATTTTTCTTTATTAAATAGAAAGTTTTGCAACAGATCTTCAATTATATTTAGGTCGGTACTTTTTCTAGGCCGATCTAAACGTAAACAAGTTGTCATAACGAAGTTGTCTTCATTATGACAACTTGACATTAACCAAGAAATTATGATCTGACATAAATTTGTTATAAAAGTGTTACTGATTAAACTTTAAAAGTTATGTAGCTTTATGTTATTAAAGCTGAAGTTTAATCAGTAACACTTTTCTAACAAATTTACGTCAGATCATGATTTCTTGGTTAATGTCAAGTTGTCATAACAAAGACATTTAGAATAATGTCAACTTTGTATTAAAAGTGTCATGATTTACCGAATGACACTTTATAACAACAGTCATAAATATTCATTAAAACTTACTCATGTTCATGACAGTTGTTATAGCATGTTTATGTCGGTGTCATGACAGTCTTATTCACAACCCGTCAAATAAAGTGTTACCCATGATGCTTTAGTAATAAACACAATTCTTCCAAATATACAATTTAATGTTGTATATTCTTACAGTTGGTGACCTGTAGACGTTCAAGCTCAGATGCCTTGTAGCATGAGTCACCTATTGCTACCGGCTCAGAGGGGACGTTTTTAAACAAAACAAGGAAACAAATGCCATCTCAACTTAATCTTTAGAAACAGCTGCACTTTGAAGTAAAGGAAATGTTAAAAAAAATAATAATTCCCACTTCAAAGTAAAACAGACAAGTTGAAACTACACAGTTATGTTTGTGTGTAAATTATGTACTTCCTGTTTGACTCCTACTGCTGTTTCTGACAAACAAACCTTATTTTCTGGAAAGCAATATTTGCTTTTGAGGATCAAGTTTAAAGTGTTTCAAGAGATGGCATAGGTCAGTGTTGAACACATGATTTTTGAGCTCTATGACATATACATCAAGCTTATATGCAAGATAAGTTTATCATTAGGCCTAAAAAACCCTGCCTCCATTCAACAGAGACAACAGTTGTCCAATTATGGTCAGTATTCCAATTTTCTATTCTATTCTATTCTATTCTATGCATATTTATGCATTAAATGAATAACTTTAAATATTTAAATGTAGTATATCTATCTATCTATCTATCTATCTATCTATATATACTATTCATTTATTGAATGTTTTTATTTATTTATTTATTTATTTATTTATTGTTGTTTATTTTTGCTAAATTCGTAAAAGTGTATTTTTTCCATCACTCTTTCTGGTGAGCTGAACTTTCTCAATAAGGGACAAATATAGTTTTTTCCCCATTCTATTCTATTCTATTCTATTCTATTCTATTCTATTTGAAACAATATAAAATTTGTTCTACATTTATGGCCTTCGTAGATCTGGGCTGTCCCCCAGTTGATCTGATATGAGAACAGGCTTGGGATCTGAGCCAAAGAGACCAGGAGTGTGATGAATAATCCCAAACAGAAGTCAGTGTTTGAACACAGCTGACACTGTGCCAGACTACTTAAATGTGACAGACACACCTGTCGTTTAAATTCTCTCATGAGTGCAGGGTGTTTCATGGCATTCATTTCTTCTCTGATCTACTTGCAGCATGTGTGAAAAAAAAGAGTGCAGTAATGAAGGTGTTATGGTTGGTCATTTGCAAACACGTGCATGCGCCCTGTCAGTTATTTGACCACATACAAAAGGTCGTTTTCTTGAAATGGATTGTTTTCCTTGGCTTTGACTCGCTAACCCCAGTGTATGATCAAGCAGCATGCTCTCCTCCTCTGCATTTCAACTACAATGAAGGTCAACAACCTTTCAACCCTGCCACCCACCACTTACACCCACCGCTTTTCAGTTAGACCTGCCTTTATCGTTTTGCTGAAGCCCGTGCGTGTGAGCTCGCTCCCTCTAGATTTTGGTATCAATGCGTAGTGAGTGTAACATCTGAAACAAATTTATCTGGAGAGCAGTCCTTAAACTAATTATGTTTAGAATTCTTTTCAATCAAGAGCAAAATTAAGATCAAAATTAACCAAACATCATTCCATGAATTCATTTGTGCTTGTTTGAATTTTTCAGCAATGATGCAGAAACAGCTTCATATAAAAAGCGCTGTCAAAAATGGTATTTCATTTATCCGATTCAGACATATTACTGTTTAATCTGCAACACTTTTCTATAGCAAGCAGCCTAAGGAATGAGTTGAGTAAATGACTTCAATGTCAGTAGGTATGGTGTGGGAGGGGTAGTGGAGCAGCAGCAATAATGTCAGTGTATAGCAACGTTGCCTTGAATACCAGCAGTGATAAAGGTACTCCAGACAGAGTCTCTAAAGCCAGTCTAGACAGTCTATCTGAATATGAATGCCATTTAAGCTGCCAGTGAGAGACCAAGCTATGCTGTCTCTTCGTGGAGATGTTACGTTTGGTTACAGCTTGCTGACATTTTAACTGCTGGAACAGAACGAGCAGAAACCCCAGGTTTGACTGGCACTCAATAGGTGGACAAAACCAAAGACAGCAAATGTTTAGAAGGAACAGTGGCCCCCCTCCCACTTCCTCCTTCACACACTGAAACTTCACACGCTTGTCCTTGCTCTTTCAAGCATTTTTTCTTACCACTCTCCCGCTGCTTCCACCTCTCTTGTAAGCCGGTGATCTCATAGCATGGGAGTGCATCAAAGGCTCTGAGTCTGGTTAATCATATCTCATACTAGTGAGAAGATCTCCTGCCAGAAATACAGTGAGCCAGCACACACACACACACACACACCCATATATAACATCACACAAAAAAGTTGGAAAACCAATTTGGGAAAGAGCTGCGAGAACAGAAATAGAAAAGCATGACTGTGCATCAGCCTTGTATGACATCACTACTTGCTGTCACCTAACCTATAGTAACACATTTGAAGTTCTATTGTGCGTGTTTTTCATCATGATAGCTGCAAGTAGAAGCTGTCGTGGTTTGAAAAATGTTGTTTCAGATGCAGGCAAATTACAATCTTCAGAATGTGGGGGGAAAAAAATGAAACTCCCATCAAACGACATCGTAAATGCCAAACAAGTGACAATGACATTACACCTCCAATTGGAAATGTCATATAAACTGTGACACATGTTTCACACTGACACGCGTATAAAAGGAGAGATGGAGAAGCGCTCCTGCAGCTGATGGCTCCGCTATGGTCAGAGCAAAAAGCAGAACGAGGTGGAGGAATTTTTTACTTCTGCTGACTGGCTGACCTGCATGTAATTAGTCAAGTCATATTTTTAACTGATATTGCGTAAAAGCCAGCTTAAGGAGCCGTGACTGCCCTATTTATACCCCAGGGGCTAATGGCCCGTACCATTAACACAGGGGGGATTTTCTCCCCAGAACCATACTAAGCCTGCTTTAGGCTGTACCAGTTAGGTTTCACAAGGGATTAGCCCAGCAATACATTACAGGCCTCAGAGTCTGAATCACTCACACACTGCATGAGTCTGCTGTCAGCTAGGGCTTTTCAGAGTTCAACAGTTTATTTATTTAATTTATTTCAATTTTCTGTACATTTAAAATTATTTTCACTCAATCAAGAAAGATAAAACAATGTAAAAGGAGTGACAGTTTGAAACGTATACTTGAATTTTTATTCATATTTTATGACTAAAAGATGGCATGATGAAAATTATTTATATACTTCATAATTATCAGTGAACAAAACCTTGTAAAGACTGTTCAGCGTTTTGCATATTTCTACAGTTTTTTTTAAAACTATTTATCCTTGGTGATGATGGCCTCTTTGCCATTACCCTGATATGCATCTCCCTTCAGAGTCTCTATCAAATCCAAGAGTCCAAATCCACTTCAAAATACAAAATATTACAATTATTTAAAGAAAAAAGCGTCAGAGCTGGTAAAATTAAAAAATTACTTCAAATGTATCTGCCCAATAATATGAGCCTTAACTTTATTTATGTTTCTTTTTTTGGAATCAGTTTAGCTTGTTCAATCATAAATTCAGTACAAATATATTATAATGTCAATATATTGCACCAATTTACAAGAAATGCCATGTCCAACTCACATCAAGTTACAATTAAACAATGCAAATACTCTACAAGAACAGGATTATGAAAGGGGCAAATTTTCTCTATTTGTTAACCCCTTTACTGGCGGTATCCCATCCATGGGACAAATCTAGTTTGTTTGAATACGCTGCCTTTTTCACCGCCTGTTAAGGGGTTAAACTTATATTGCTAGTATTTACCTATAAAACCGGATATAAGTCCTTGACTATAGGCCCATTCGTGCAATGACTGTTTTGACTGAGGCATTGCTGCTGGCTCATCCTGCAGAAGAATGGGTCATTGCCCTAAAGGCTGACCTGGCTTGTCGCCCAACAAGCTATTGCCTGTATCACTCTGTCCTTTTATCAGCTTAGCCAGGCTCCTTGTAGCGTAAGCCACCACTGTATTACTCCCCCTTCCCCTCAGCCCCTCCCTGCATTAATTTGCCTCTCCAACACTTCTCTAAATCTAACTTTACAATTTTTCCAAGCATTTCTCTTGCTCTCTGTTTTTCTGTTCTTTGCCCTCATCTCGCTATACTCTCCTCTACTCTTCCCCTCTGTTCAGATCTATTACATTCAGCAACAAAATTTCTGCTGCATCAGACGTCCATCATAGATCTCCTTCTCAGCCTGAAACGTGATAGGACACCCAATACAGGGATACTCATGAGGAAGGGCAGATGTAAAGAAAAAAAAAGAACAAGCACAAAGGAAATTACTATTTTCTTATAAATCAGATCCTCAAAGTATTATAGTAAAATGTTCAGTCACCTGTTGGGGTTCTTGCTTCTTTTGCTCTTGATGTGCTATGATTTCTTGAATGCTGCCTGACTCATTTGACCTTTCTTGTCGAGACTTGACCCTGTTTGTGTGTATCTGTGTGTGTGAGAGAGGGAAATAGAGAGAGGGAGAGAGAGAGATGGCCAGATTACACAGTGCAACGCTACAGAGAAAGACAGAGAGAAACAAGAGATATGGAGGAAGAGTTATACACCACCAAATGACTCAGGGGGTGCTATAAATGACTGGCAGTGCAGCATGGATCTCTTGTGCTTTTGCTTATGTTGATGTTTGTGTGTTTTGGATATATTAAATAGCCGAGAGTGCCTCCATGAGTACAACAGTGTAGTCATTTCTATATCTCAATGCTGCGCTACATACTTTTGTGATCAATCCATCCGCATTTCTTTCTTTTTCTCTATGACTAGACTGCCATGTGCACATTCATATCAAACAGGACTTTGTCCTTTGAAATTTGTCAGATTATACAGTGCCTTGCAAAATGATTAAAACCACCTGAGCTGTTTCACTTTTTGTCACATCATAACCACCAAGGTAAATGTATTTTATTGTAATATTTTGTGATGCCCCGAAAGAAATGTAGAGGATAATTTTGAAGTAAAATTTGAAGGAAGCATATTTTTTCAACTATTTCACAAATCAAAATTTGCAAGTGTGCCTAACATGTTTGCAGCCCCCTTTTATTTGATAATCCTAAGTACTAGGACTCCTAACAATATTGGGAATAATTTCCCATTATTGTTATAACTCAATAACAATGCATACTGCAATATATTTAATGCTCAATCATTTTACTGACCTCCAATCCAGAACTGCACAACGTTCTGGAGGATGTAGGCAGAGGAAAGGCTTTAGTCTCATGGGCAGCTAAGCAAGGTGGATGGCATCAACCAACTCACTCACTCATTGGTAATCTAGCAACAACCTGTTGAGCAATTTACAGAGCAGTAGTTTCAGGTTTCGCCACCATACCTCGTAGTTGCTTAAAAATAATTTAAAAAACAAACAAACAAAAAAAAAACAGCATGGGGCGAATGGAGAAAATGGCAGCTTGAGAGAGAATTGTGGATAAAACAGGAGACAATATCTCATTACTGGATTGGCGAGTATTTCAGATATTTTAAACAGAAAAAACAATCAATGATTATCTGTATCGGCTAATAGAAATCATTGACATTGTGATACGTTTTTCAGCTATACCGTCCAGTCCTACTAAGTATAATTATGGATGGTCAGACATTGCCTAGTTGTTGAAACAGTTTATCTGAGTCTCGGCATCAATTCAGTTGTCCTCTGAAGGCTGTGCACATCACACTGAACATGCAATCTTGAGTAATGTTTTTACAGTGCAATCCTGAAAGGAGACTGAGACTAAGGAAAGGAAATCAGAGCATATTCATGTCAGTCAGAGCACACCGTGTGATTTTGAACTGCATTATTTTTGGTTTAACACAACAATCCCCCAAATATACAGTCATTAGCAGTTGTAAGAATTCAAAATATGAAAAAAGTTGGAAGAGCGTGACAGCTTTTATATGACGCTGTTATGCATTTTCATTTAATTGATTTCCCATTTTTTAACACCTCTTATTTCCCACTATCTAGAAACCTTGCTTTGATGCTTTTGATAACAAAAGCGAGAAAAGTATAAAACATAGCCTTGCATCAAGCTGTTTAATTTACAGCCAAAGCGACACTAAGGTTGTTTGTGTATTAAATCAATAGAAATGTTTTTTTCAGAAGAAACCTCTCCCTAACATATGGACAGTTACATTTAAGTTAGCAGCACTTTGAAAAGTCCATAGAAAGAACTGTTGTCCTCTTTAAATGGATTCATGTTTGGCTTATTGATTCTTTCTATGAATCCTGTACCTGTTTAGTCAATAATACATAAACATCACATATATTTCAACAATTTAAGATTATTCCGATTTCAGTTATACGTCAATGATTTAATTTTCATGCTGCCCTGCAGCTGTTTGGTCTCTCATCCAGGATATTCCGAAATTCTTCGTTTACGTTTCTGCCCACATGAAACATTTGCTGGAGCAGACAGCAGCCGTGCCCACACAACCTCAGTGTCTATCATCTTCCATCTGAGCTTGCTTTGAAAAATAAAAGTAACAATCTGTAAAATGTCAGAGGTGATGTTTTTGGCAGTTGTCACCTCCCAGTGAGGATGTTTCAGTGTGGGCTTCCCGCTGAATTTTGTTTTCACACCTCCATTTCTTATTAACCCTTCCATTTGACTGCGGTTGATAAGTGAGTCAAGGTTAATGTCTTGTTTGTGGGTAGAAGTCTGTGTTTTGTTCTGCATTTTAAGAAGATATAAGAGCACATGGCCCGAAACCCTTTTCTTTGTTTGTTTCCTTTCCATGCATGTCTCTTGATTGTTTCTGTGCTCTGAATGAACGCTACACTCACGAATAGAGTACCGACAAGCCAAGGCAGCCATACCATCACACTCCACTTGTACTGACTGAATCACTGAAGCAAATCATTCAGAGCTCCCCTGCAGTGCTCCTCTGTGCGTTTGAACTTGTTTCAGTGTGTGTACAACTACGCGGGTGTGTGTGTGTGTGTGTTTATATCTGTGTAAGCATATAAAGTCAAATCAAATGTATTCATAAAAGCTCTCTTAATAAGCAGGTTCGTCACAAAGTGCTTTGATGAGAACAAAGGACACAAATTCAGATGAAACTGCAGATAAACAAAAAAGAGCACTGTGCATGTGCATGTTTGTGTGTGTGCGTGGGTCTGGGTGTGTGTTGCTGTGCATGTGCTTTTCTGTGTTTGTGTGTGTTCTTGATGGATGTGAGGTTTAGTTTTGAGTCAGAGGCAGCAGCAAAAGCCTAAGTCTGAGAGTGTGTGTAGGATGAGCCTCCTACCACGTCCCTCCCTGTCTCTCAACTGTCTTTCTGCCTCCCCTCCATCCTTTTCTTTCTTCTATGTGTCAGCATGTCTTCTGTAAATGTCATTACAGACATAAATTAGTGATTTGATTGCTCTTCACTGGCCGATTAGCAATATTCCATGTTTTCAACTTGAGACAGTTTGTTAGAAGTAGAAGACATCAGACAACAACGAGATCTGTAGTCTGCATCCTTGACTGTGCATACATATGAGTGCATGTATATGTGTGTATGCATGTTTGTATCCCTCACAGTGATTAAAGCAAGTGGGCGGCAGCAGCAACTGGTCTGCCTGTGTGGCTCTGCATAGCAGACATGTTTCTCACTGCTAGATATTACTCATTTCCTCAGCCCTTTGCACACACAAGCACACGCACACACACTCTTGACACACACATGCTCACAGGCACAACAGACACGGAGACGGATAGCAGACTCTCAGTTTTTTCCTTCAGTTTGGTGGGCTCGCTGGTGTTATTTCACTCGTTCAGAGATCAGAGGCAGGGCGTAGCTGCAGGCTGCTGATATCTGCGGGTGTTAGAGCCCATGGCGGTGCTGTGAAGGAAGCACTGTGGCACAGTAAGGAGCTGGGAGGTGGGCTGACCCCCCTGGGAGGACTAGAATATGAATGAGTACCAGCTCTGGGACATCTCCTCACCCCGGTACCAAGGTCAGTCTTACATCATAGCAGCTGCCAACTTCATCCACCTGCTTGTTCTAACTCTTTTCCTTTTGGCTGACATCTGTTTCTTGCTTATCTATTACTTATAATACAACTGACTTAATAGTTCAAGTTTCACAAGTGGGACATTTTAGACACTTGTGAAAGTGTCTTAAATGAGGTTTGTACTCACAAGTCGGAGTGCATGTTTGACATGTCTCAAGCAGATGCATGAAGAGAAAAGGCGGGATAACATAGAGCAAGGCATAAGTGGGTATGAGTTTATTTACCTAATTAATAAAAAGAGTTAATTATTATTATTATTATTATTATTATTGTTAAAGCTAATTACAATTTTTTTGTTTACTTTCTGATCAAAACCCTAAGCTTTTTAGCATATTTTACATGTAGGAATGAGCAACATTTTGATGTGTGCTCTCTGTTTCTTTGGATGTATTGAAATTTTTCTGTAGAACAACAGTAACTCCAGCTAAACTCCAGCTCGCTATGCGCGTCTGCACAGTGTAGGAGTATTCTGTTAGGAGACATTTCTTTTCAAACTCCTCCACATGCACAATTGTACTCTTTGTTTTGTTGTACTCTTTTTGCAAATTTATATTACATCTATTTTGGAGAGGTGGGAGTAAGAGTCATGTGAGGACAAATGCTAAAACGGGATCATTTTTAAAACAAATTAGTTTCAGACAGTATCATGAATCAAGACAAAAACATTTCTTAATTCAAACTAATTATTTCTTTAAATAAATGTAATTTTTTTATTGTATTTTGAGTTTGTTCATTTCTTAAAATATTAGGATTTATTTTTGATTCTTTTTATCAAAATAAAAAATCAAGATAAAATAGAAATAAATAAATATTTTCTATACCTCTTTATAAAACTGAATGTAAAAAAAAATTAAACATAATTTAAAGGGCACCATTTAATTCTGTTATTTTTCAGAAGTTATCTTTAAACAGACATTTTTTTGTTGCAGTTATTTTTTTTTTAGCTGAAACAATTAACAGTTGTATTTTCCTGTGCAAAGTACCTTGGAAATAAAGGTACTTTTTTGCGTCTGTTAAACAGTTTAAAGAAAGGCTTTTGAATCGACTGATTTATTGAAAATGAACAGCAGAAATACCACACTATGCAGAAAAAGACCACTCACCTGGTATTTGGTCAGTGTACTGCAGGCACGATTGGCAGTCTGAAGTGTTCTTGAAAATAAGTCTACAGGTATTTTTGTCTGGCCACATTTGAGATGAATTACTCCAAGTTATTTTGTTTTTAAGTTACTTTAACAGACTTCATCTAAAGCCACTCCTAGAATTAAGCATTATATTGTTGTCTCTGTTCATGCATGACTGAATGAAAATCTGACAGACGTGCTATTGAGAATTGAGCCCAACAAGTTTAATATTTGTTTTATTTAGTAGGAATTCTTCCATCGTGTGGGTCTAACAATTATTTTCTTAAGCTCTCAGCTATAATTGAAAGCTCTGGTATTGGTGTCAAACTTCATAAATTCTTAGGACATTGAAACAGTAGTTTAATACTGCAGTAAAAGCTTTCCACATTTTGCTTATTTGTCTTCTTTGTCACCATTTTTTTGTGGTCTAAGATGAGGACACACAAGATTTTTGTTGTCAGTGCTCATTCTCCTTTTTCTCTTTCCGAAGGATTTTATTAGTTGAAAATAACAAATTGGTGCATTACTGCCGCCAACTGGCATGTTTGTTTACCCACAAAATTGATTGGAATTTGCTACATTCAATTGACTATTGTTGGTAAATCATGTGCGGTTGTAAAGTGTGTGATCTGTGTTTTTTTCAGATTGTCATCCGAAGAAGACAACTGAAACCAGTCAGTTAGTCAGTGTGACTGCCAAATCTTTTCCAAATTGGAAAACACTGCAAAAGTTGTGTTGCTTGCCTCCATCTTTACAGTTGCTCCGACACATTAGATTAGCTGTGAAACCTTTTATAGACTTTTGGTTACTTATGACGACACTTGGTTCCTTATGAAGACACATGGTTCCTTGGTTGTGATTAACTGTTTTATATCTGACAAAGACGAACTGCAATCAGGATGTAGAAATACAGGGATGGCACTTCACCTCAGAAGTCAAATTTACAGAGGTTGAGTGACAGAATAGAGCAAATACATAATAGTATATTGTGGTTGAATTATGAATCAAGTAGATAATCCAGAGCTTATCTTTCATTTGGAATTAGAAGGAAACTTTTAAATCAATTTCAGAATGAGCCTGGAGTTTAAAAAGAATAGAAAGGAAGATCACACTTTCCACCTGCATTGCTTATCAGATGTGCATTACTTCATGTTCACTACATCTTTGTTGGGCAGACAAACATGCATCATGTCATGTTAACTGCACAAACATCCCAAACCTCTTACTGCCCTATTTTTGGTTTCCAATAAGATGCTCAAACAGCTTGTTACATTCACTCGGTTTTTGAACCGAGTCTCTTGATGAGCAACAGCACACCCGCCTCTAAAAAGTATCCCCGTCTAACCTCTCTAACCAGCTGGAGTGTATATGAGTGTGTGCATATGTGCGGACACAGTTGCCATGGAGACAGTGTGGTGGATGGTCAGACGGCAGGGAGTTGGTTAGCAGTTGACAGACTAGCGGGCGAGTGCGGGGCTTGAGTGGCCAGCAGCTGGAGGAGCGACATGTTGGAGGAGGGAACGGCTGGACTCGCAGCCATCATTTCAAAAGGGCTCTTTTAAAACACTGGGAGAAGAATTAGTGGAGCTCCCCCGCACTTCTCACTGAATGAAGTGAGGCTGGAAAAATCTCTGACACATTCGAGGACTCAAACACAAAGACTCAAACAATTGAACACATTCACAGATTTTTTTCCCAAACAAAAACATGACACATTTTTACAGATCAACCATGGAAAACATGTCACACACAGACACACATATTTGCCCAAACCCCTGCTGCGACGCCTATTTAATATGCAAAAACGCATTTCCTGTGTCTACAACAACTGGTGGCAATATCAACAGTGATTGTGTCAGCTTTTGGTGGGCAGTGACCAGC
Source organism: Xiphophorus couchianus (assembly GCF_001444195.1). Classification (NCBI taxonomy): domain Eukaryota; kingdom Metazoa; phylum Chordata; class Actinopteri; order Cyprinodontiformes; family Poeciliidae; genus Xiphophorus; species Xiphophorus couchianus. The sequence continues at coordinate 21,080,150 of NC_040228.1, read as the reverse complement.
TTTGTCTATCACTGGTGGAGTGCTTATAGTCGCTTGAGGGAGTATTTGTCTGTTATTGTCCATATGTTCATCTGAAAGTGAAGGGTAGAGGGGGTGTTGGTAGTAAGCTTATGTAGAATACAGAGAGTACCCGAGGATGTCGTGGGGGTGGATCATGAAAGTGGTACAAAAGCGTATCTACATATTCCAATCATCCCCCCCGAGTCAGAGATGAAAACTCTCCTGCTGTCGGGCCTTGCTGTGTGTGTTTTTGTACATACTTACTGCACTGCCTCTGAACTTCACTGGCTGCAAAATGTATTTTTAGCTCACATGTGGGAGTAATGTATTTGAATGAAACGAGCAAGATGGGTAGTTTCAGTTGCACCACACTGGACATGTTAGGTAATGACTAATTAGCAACAACCATCAGAAAGCTACAAGCTTCTAACCTCTTCAAAGTAGTTTGGAAGAAAGAGTGAGTGGCTGATTTTGCTCCATCTGTCTAGTACAGCTGAATATTTGTTTGTATGTCTGACCATACTGACAGCTAAGTCTTAACTACAACTCATGCCAGGACCTAACAGACTGTTCTTTCCCAATGTTCACACTTAATCTCTCCTACTTCTGTCTCTTTCTCATTTGCTCTGCTCTAGGTGAGTGGTGCTTCAGTGCAAAAGCAGCAACAGCGATCCAACAGTGATGCTGTGTACCGGCCTTCCCTTCTGTGTGCACCCCTCGTTTTCCCGTGAGGCCCATGTGACCTAACCTACACTAACACACAGGGGGCCCCCACTGCTGCTGGAGCCCACCCATGAATCCAAGCCCTGACCGCAGCAAAGAGCGCCTCCCTCCCAAAAAGAGGGAGTCTCGGCAAGGGTCTGCAGAACACCACGTCCCTCTGGATGAGTTTAAACCGCCTGTGCCATTTCGGAGTCGGCATACTGCCAGTAGAGGGGAGGGAGGCAGGGAACACAGTGACCGGGACAGAGTTCTCGCTAACCCAAACTCCCATCTCCTAAACAGTCCTCCAGCCCTTCCTACTCCAGCATCAGGTCTCCATGTGCCATTACCATGGTCGCTGAACTACTCTTCACCTGTTTCTCTTCCACATTTTCCAAGCCAGGTCAGCGACAGAAGGAGCTCAGTGTCTCCTGCCTGGAGAGATGATCCCCTCACCTCAACCCTACCCCATCACTCTAGGTGGCTCAGAGGGGAGGGACCACTATCATTGCCCCCCTCCCCATCTTCTTCCTCATTTAAGACTCCATTTCCAGCAAGTACAAGAGAAATGTGGTCCTACCTTAACACCGGTCGTCGGGATTATAGCTCTCTCTTTTCTCCTTCCTACTTGTTTAGCCCTCACTCTTTGTATCCCCAAGACCCCAGCTTAGTTGATGTAAGACCTAGATACAAAAGGCCTAATGGCTTAGATGGGTCAGGCAGCAGGACTGCCTCAGTTTCCAGGCCTCTCCTCACTGGAGAGTATGGGAATGACAGCAGCAGATCTAGGCTTGATGTAAGTCAATATACTTTGCATGCCAATGGTGTACGTAGACAGCAGGAGGACCTGATCTCCCCTGTCCATTCTGCAGGGGCATTTTTGTCAGATTCTCAACCTCAAGTAAGCCCTGAACCACATTCCTCACTGCAGGAAACAAATCAGTCTGGGAAGACCAGCTCCACTTCCCTCCCCACTAGTCCACATACCCTTGGACCAGATGCAAGGGCTGGCAGAGGTGGACTTCTGGATCATGGGGGGGCTACACCATCTGAGGCCCAATATTACCCCTTTGGATCAGTCACCCATCCCAGTCCTCACCCCCAGGCCTATCCTCTCTCCAGCTCCTCAGGAACACTTTCATACAGTCTGCATAGGGAGCCAGGTCCAAGGCAGCACACACTAAGGAATTCACCACACTCACCCCTTAGTCTGCCTAACAGTCATGACAGGTCACAAAGAGAGTGGGATAGAGACCTAGAAAGAGACAAAGTCCTCCAGAGGGACAGGGAAAAAGGTAAAGTAAAAGATAAGCAATTACATCATGACAAAGACCAAGAAAGAGAGAGTGAGCGTGAGAGACGACGCAACAGAGAGAGAGGGAGAGATTTTTCTCCTTCCAATCCTCAGACATCATCCCCAGCCCTGCGCCCATCTCCCCCTGCACTCCTACCTCATTTCACCAAGGGGTCTCTGATTGAGCTGGCCAGCGGGCGGTTGAAACGAGTGGAGGAGCTGAGGACAGAAGACTTTCTGAGGAGTGCAGATACATCCCCTGAGTTCCACCTCAGCACCTGCACTGTTCTGGTGATTTCCCCAAGCAGTACACAGGGTTTCAGTCACCTGCAGGTTCACCTTACAGATCGCAACTCTCAGGTCAGCTTTTGCGTGTGTTGAATGCTTCTCATTAAGAAGTTTGTTAATGTTGTAATGTTGAATGGCAAAAGTCCCATTGACTTTAAATAATCCTGTTCTTGTTTTTATTTAGGAGTTACTGCAGGTCTTGGTGGAGTACCCGTTCTTTGTGCAAGACCTGGGCTGGTCTTCCTGCTCTCCTCAGAGAACTACACAGCTGTATGGCCTGCCCTGCCGTCAGCTTAGTGAGGGTGATGTTTGCCTAGCCCTAACCCCAATGCCCACACAAACTCAGCGGACACCCAGCCGCACCAGCTCTAGGGCTCATCGCACGCAACTGCTCCCCAGAGCTCCAGCAGATTCAAGCAGCTCGCAAAGGGAGGAGATGCCACCACCACCTCCACCCCCTCCACTTCCTTCCCAGCCACCCCTTTTAACACCAGGCCCTTCTTGCAAACTGGCTACAGATACTCCCGCAAAGGAGCAGCAACGGCCTCGTAAACGGCGCTGGTCTGCACCAGACACACTTCCCTCAACCAGAACTGATAAAAGCCTCCTGGATTTACCTCATGGCTCCAAGCTAATGAAGTGGCAGTAGAAACTTGCACATGCATACTTACACAAACATGAGCACACACACACCCTCCTTGTCTCTGTTGATCCTACCAAGACAAACAGTGGAGAGACCTCAAGGTAGGGTTGCAGGGAAGATATACACAACAATAGAAGACACAAATTACAAGTGATATGTCTAATTCATAAAGACGTAGCCCCTGCTGACCCTTTCCTTTCCTCTCCTATCCTACCCTTTATTTTCTTTTCATTCCTTTCCTTTCCCTTTCTTCTTTTCCTTTCCTGTTAATTCCATTCCCTTACCCTTTCCTGTTCTGAAAGAAGCAGCAGGGTGCATGTCAATTCGCTCCTTCACCATTTGGTACTATTGTAGTTTTGGCCATTTTATAACTGATTATTTTGCACACAAAAGAGTGCTATCCACCATAGGGACGTTTTACACTGACCATGCATCAGCTTGTATCAATCACACCCGTGTTTGTTTCCATGATTCAAAGAAAATATCTACATCCTACTTACTGTAAAGAGATGTGTTTCTATAACTCCAATACATAATATCTTACAAGATCACTTAAAGGTATTTTGGTTTGCCATTGGGTTCTAATCTATAATTTTTCAAGTGATCTAAATGGAACAGAGTGAAGTACATAATCTTCAGGTATTGATATACAGTTGAACGAAATTACATGAAAGTTTCCACTATTACTACCATTTTTCTCCATAACTGACAAAATACATAACAGCCTCAAATAAACTGATGCACCATGGTATAAGTTCATAAGAGAGTATTCAATTATTTATTCAAGTGCATAAAATAGAAGCAGGAAGGGATGAAATGGTAACGCTTAGATTCAAATTTGAGTACGAACTGGTGAAGGGGTGAATTCACTCAGAGATATAGCAGCAACTAATTGACTCTTTACAAAGACACTGAAGATATTTAATGAGACAATCAAGCACTTGTCTGTGTTCACTCTGTTTTTGCTATGGTCGTCCCACATACCTTCTCAATAAAAGTAATTACTGCAGGGTATTTTCAATCAGTGTTATGAAAGTAAACGCTATTGAGGAATTGCATATATATATATATATATATATATATATATATATATATATATATATATATATAAACAAATTTTAAATTTTAACTATATATATATATATATTACATTACAGATGTTATATACAGTAAATATGCTAAACAGATTTAATGCAATTTCTGTCAATCTTGCAATGCAGTTTTTCTTTAATTGTTTCTTTTCTTGCATCGGAGCCGATGTTTTCACACCGGCCTGGGCAGGCAAGGTGAATGTATGAGCAACACTTCGCCTTTTTTTGTAATTCTTATCACTGGGAGTCATTTCAAAAGGTTGTTCATCAAAGCATTACTCTCCAATATGTTCTTAACATTATCTCTGAGAAAGGGAGAACACTAATGAAAACTGCGTAACAGACAATCCCACCCACACAGACAGGTCTGTGCCACATCGCCTCGACACTTATGGTGTTTTTCCATTAAAAACTGAATGATGGAAGGAGTAAAAAAGGTGCAGTATGGCTGAAGAGTAATGGTGCTAATAACACGTTGGAACATGATGCTTTGTGAATGCTCTTGACCCCTGTGTGTACTGTACGCTTCAGTTCCCGTCTCATTTTTTAATGTACTGTATATGTTCGAAGGCAGGGAAAAAATGATGAAAGTATTTTAAACTCAGATACGGGTAAATCATCTGATTCAGCACTCTCTATCACTTTAGTTGTTTTTTTTAATTATTATTTTAAAGGAGAAAAATCTTACCTGTTACTTTATTTTCTTTTTAAATGTTACAGCTACAAAAATGTATATTTTTAAAAAAAATTGTGAATCTGTTATATGATGTTCGATAGAAATAAATGAGAAAAAAGCTTTATAGATTTCATTTCTGTGGTCAATTTATTCCACATATTTGTTCCAGAATGAGAAAATTAAATTAGCATGTCATACTCCGAGGATGAGTTCAACATCAAATGAAGAGGGAGAAAAACATTCACATTATTATTTGTTTTTCAGCATGCTTTGAGCAAAATGCACAACAGGTGTCTAGCTGCACTATAGAAAATAATATCAAATACAAGCTGCAATAAAGAAGATTACAATAAATTTACCGTAATGCCCTTCAAATGTACTTATTGTACATACACACACACAGACACATCCCTACACATACATATATATATATACAGTGTATATATATATATATATAATTTTTTTTTATATATTTTTTTAATATACTGATGATACTTTATCCTTTATGGTGATTATGCGGACGGAAGTCAAGTTCACTTGTGTATTGTCCATATCAACTCTGGCACATGGTAGATTTCTCAGTCTATCTTCTTTCCTTTTGCGTTGGAGGTGAGATTTTGATGTTTCTCCTCAGTTTGTCCCAAGCTGAATCTCTGTAATAGTTCCACAGCAAACAAGGGAACCACCTGGCCAAGAGGAAACAGAGAAACACTCAATTACTGTGTCTGTAAGGACATCTACTGGCCAAAAATATCACTCTCACGTGTCTCTCACACATCTGAGATAATGAAACTAGTTACATTTATATTTCTAAACTATCAGTGGATATTTGGTCAAATATCTGGAAGTGTAAAGAACATTATTTCTTCATAAACCACCAGTGATCAGGTGCAACATTTCTGGCAGTGGAGTAAAGAAATTAGAAGAGGTTATACAAAAATTAAGGTATACTTGTAGAGAGCTTTAGGAAGACCTGGAATTGGCAGGTACACCTGCAAAGCATATTCATCAATCCATGCAGACAGGTTTCCTTATACAATAGACAATCTGACAGTGCCCTAATAAAAAAGTTTTTTTTGCAAAGTATACAACAGCAAGCTTTTTATGTCCCTTTCCAACTCACATGTGCCATTATGAGCTTCCTGGTTTTAGGTACGTTTGGATCTGGATACTCTTCCCCAAAGCAGAGCTCGATCTCGTGTGAAGGTGTAGGCCCCTTTCTCTGTAAACTGTTCTGGAGTTCTGTAAATTATATGTTCATATTGGTGTTTTAAGAAGAAATGTTTTTTGGGGGTTTTTTTATTTTAAAAAATTCAGTTTAGCATTTTAAATTGTATGCATCTTGTGTAATACCATTTAGGAATGAGGGTATATCCATCAGTTTGCAGGTTTTTTCACGTTCCAGTTTATTTGGCCTGTCAGCATGCTGGGCCAAGGGACCACTCCAGTACACCCTGCCCTGGCAGAAGCGCTTGATAAATACCCCATCTGGTGCCACCCACAATAGCACACCCCTTTCCAGGTGACAAAGAAGGCGATTCATCGCTTCTGCCAGGCAATCTGGAAGAGCTACAGAGCCTGGGGAGGGGAAAGAAAGCTGCTGGGGAGAGCAGGGTCCGTAGATCTGTTCATTTCCCAAAGGAACATGACCCTGGAGGATAAAGCATCCGTCTAGGCTCTCCGTGATCACTTTCGTCACTGTCTGGCCCTGGTACAATAGTCTCACCTCCATGCGAAAGTCTGTGCAAAAAATGCAGTTAACACTGATAAAGATCAGTATGAAAATACACATGTGCTAAAGTAATTATATTTATTTGAATACTTATGATTTTCTTACCGGTTATATTGAGGATGGGACAGAAGAAACTTACTGGATCAGGAGCCTGAATTAGATTCTTTTTCTCTGTTATCTCACAGTACATGTGCTCCCTCATCAGGTCATCTGAAGAATAAAACACATGAGAACATAGTCAAGACAGCAAGTTTGGAAAGTAGTTGCTGATGTTTTTATTTTCACAAATTCACACATCCATGTGGGTGTTGAAAATTATATTCATTTTAGTTTAAAGCAAGCTGATTATTAATTTGTCATTATACCAAACAGCAAGAGTTGCTGGTTTTTTGTATTATTGTGGCATACAGTTGTTGGCCACCGGTCATGTATCGACTTGTCAGGGATGAGAAGGTAGATGGTATTGCACCCACTTTGACAAACAGCTATTTAAAAACATTGGCAATCTTTGTTTTTTGTGTGTGCTGGAAAGATTTAATTTTCACCATTTTTATTATAGGTGAGTTTACATGATTTTATTGATCTATATTATATATATTATATTACATATTTTAAAGAAATATTTCAAAACTACCAAAAATAAATAAATAAATGAATGCACAACAAAACAACAGGGTGTTCTGTAGATATGAAATGAAAATATGTTGGAATAATGTTGGGGAGGGGAAGTACAGAACACCAATGTTGGAGCTGAATTTATTACAGAAAGTACTGTAGCCTTAAGCTTTTTAAACATTCCTTAACATATATCATCAAAAATATGTCCAAATTCAAAAAAACAGATTAAAATCACACAAACATGTTATTGCCCATTTAACCTAAAACCATTGCAGAACCAGTTTTGATCAGGACAAAATTGAATGTTCAAAGGGTCAGTTGCAGGTATAGCAAAGTTTTAAAAAGTTTCCAAAAATGCAAAGAGACCTGAGTGGATCATGGACTATAACATAAAGCTTCTTCTCACCAACTTGTGTTTGCACTCTGCTGCTCAGATGGGTGAGCAAAGTGTTTAGAACAATTGGGAAGTGTTTCTAGTTGCAGACTACATGAACAGTCATGGTGTAACAACTAAAGGAGCAACACCCACCAATGTTATTGATGTATTGCTCGTATAAAACTACTGTGAAAAACTATCGACAGAATGCCTCCACACTTTGTCCAAACAGAAACCTGACTAATTAATCAGCATTTTATAATGTGTTACTCTATAAAGCAAAGTCCTGATCTCAGGCCCAACTGGTTCTCTCCCAAACACGAGGCAATAGCATATTTAGAATGTCAGATCACAAAAAAAACTAAACACGTAAGGTAACAAAGACACATGTCGGAAAGAATATTACCGATTATATGCAATTTGTTGGAAATAACATGGGCAAATTTAGAATACGGTCTCACTGTAAGGTTATGTGAATAAATAGGTCTATAAAATCCAACTGGTTTAAATGTCAAGTTTTTTTTTGTAGAAAGAAAAACACTGCTTTCCAGTCCAACCTTATTACTCCTGTGCAGTAGAGTGTTATTAGAGTTATTTAGCAAATGTATCTGCAATAATGTCAAGCCAGATGCCTTGACATTATTGATGGAACAGTACAACCTGACATTTATTGGTAATTTCAACCTCTACAGGAAAATATCAAAACATCTTTCTGAAAAGAAATGTAATACATGCCCACTGCAAATGTATTTATGTCACTTATACTTTTTTACATTTTGTAACTTTATAAGTATTGTATTCACACCGCTTTACTATCCTACCCCTAAATAAAAACCAGCCACTGCAAACAATTCCCTTTAAAAGTCACAGAGTTAGTAAATGGATTGCATCTGTATAATATTAAATTGCAGCTTAGAGACAGCTGTTCTGCGAAGGCATTTGCCATCTTACCAATACATGACTGTCTATCTGAATTGGATAAAGAGAGCATTAATCAAAAAAGCACTCAAGATGTCCATGTTAACTCTGGAAGAGCTTAGAACACCCATTGGTCTGGACTTTAACATCTCTCATTTGAAGTTTGCTACAAGTCACATACGGAACACAGCAAATAAGTGGAAGAAGGAAACCTAAATCAAAAGTTTTGGCCTACATGCAAAGCTCTTTTTGCAGCTGAAATATAGCACAGTTTGGGAAAAAAGTCCTTCAGAGGCTGCAAACATTTGATATCTGCAGACACTTTTCACAGACTTTCTGGCCTTCAGTTATTTGCAAAGAAAATAAACAATTGTTTCTGACATACATAAGGCTGATAGAGACATCCCAAAAGCCTTGCTAGTTCCAAAGAAATGTTGACACAGGCAGCTAAATACAAATGAACATCTCACTATTAGAATTTATTTGGATAAAATATTATTTTGCCTATCACTGTGCACTACTTTGTGTTAGTCTATCACATAAAACAGATTCAGGTTTGTGGAGGTAGTGAGACAAAATGTAAAAAAGTCATGGCGGCACCGTAAAGTAAAAGTAATTTGTTCGCAAAATCAGTACTAACAGACAAGCCTTTCTAGAGATGATCTGCACAACTAACCAACAATTAACTAGCAGGTATGCTTCCAACTATTGTTGTGCTTGTTATGTGACCATAATTACACTCTCTAAAAGTTAAACTTTGCTGCCAATAAAACAGCATAGAAAAATCATTTACCTCATTACCTTGCATGTGTCATATCACCTTCCAAGCATGTGTATCTGCTTTCAGAGTGAATTGCCTGACATTTGAAAACCAGTGCATGTTGCATAATAACAGAACCAATCAAAACCAGAAGTGAAACCTAACTTATAATATTGCATTAGAGCTGTTCAGTTGTTTTAACTTAAAAATGCAAGAGAAAGACCAAGAACATCCCCGTAGACATTTGTGCACAAACACCCAGTTGTGATGTCCCTTAAGACTAAGAGCGTTTCAGAAAGGAGAACAAGTTTCGTTGATGTCATAAAAACATGAACATGCCTTACTTCAACATTCATACCTTGACTATAACTTTTATATACAGAAAAATAAAAAAACTAAACTAAAAATAAATAAATTACACATAAGAGGACATTTTTCACTAAATCATCTCAGCAGATCAAACCCTAAATTACTTCCAAAAACTTAATCTGCATTCTCCTATGATCATCCTACACATTTTATAGGAAAAATAAATAAAATGTTTGGTGAAGCTATGATGCTTTAAAGTTACTGATCCAGGCATGTTTTGTTTGTAAAAAGGCCAGAAAAAAAAACTTTATTAAAATTGGGATAAATTATGTAGTTGATAAAGTCTGTGTTGCTGGTTGATAGATGACGGAAATATAAACCTCTGGAAAAAATTAAGAGACCACTTAAATTTATCGGTTTCTCTGATTTTACTCTTTATAGGTATTTGTTTGAGTAAAATATACATTGTTTTTTTTATTCTGTGAACTACTGACATGTCTCTGAAATTCAAGCAAAAATATAGTATTTATTTGCAGAAAATGAGAAATGGTCAAAATAACAAAAAAGATGCAGTGCTTTCAGTACTCAAATAATGCAAATAAAACAAGTTCATATTCATTCAGAAACAACAATTCTAATGTTTTAACTCAGGAAAAGTTCAGAAATCAATATTTGGTGGAATAACCATGAGGTTTTTTCAATGGGGTTCAATGCAATGGGCTCTTTTTTTCCCCAGAGCTGTAAACATACAGATGCATCCCAGTTAATTCAAAATGTCTTAGAAAAGTTAATTTATGTGTTATTCTAATTTTTAGAGAAACTAAATTTTGAGGTTTCATTGATTATCAGCCATAGTAATTCAGACTAAAGGAAACAAATACTGGTAATTAATCAATGAGTAACACTTTTTGAATTTAGTTACTGAAACAATTTAACCTTTCAGTGATATTCATTTAGTGGCATTTGCAGATGTGTCAAGAGGAATTTCTAGCATATTTGCATGTATAACTCTTACCAGCACATGGTTTTTCTTCTTTGTGAGCTTGAAGTTCTTCCTTTTGACACTGAAGTAAGAAAAACAGAAACCAAAGTTAAGGAAGCATCTAACAAAAATCGGAGCAGGAAGACTTGATCATCGAGATTTTCCCCTACTTAGCCTAAAGATATGTTTTCAGATGGAAGAAGACTTGCAGTTCAAGTTAAGTACTACTGTTAAATTAAGAAGCTGACTGTATCTACCTCTTTTTACTATCACTGACCTTAAAATGACTCATGATATATTCATAAATCTCTTTGTAAAACTCCAAATTATTCATCAACTGTCAGAAGTGACTGTTTTTGCCTGCCACCCCAACCAAACAAACCACTCACAATATCCACGCCAACCAAAAGTATTCTTTGTGCCTCGGGACACATTTTATAATTACTGTCTCGTTTTCTGTATGAGTGTATTTCTCATCTTACCTGATTTTCTGGATAACCAGGGCTTCTTGGAGATAACTTCACCTGCTTGAACACATATTTTGTCTGAGGATGTGCTGTGAGAGAGGGACGTAGCGAGCACAAGTGAGACCAAACACAACAGTTTGAATTCAGAAAACAAAACAGAAAAGACAAAGTCGGTTTGAACAAAGCTAATTATTTGTTTGTTTTTACCTCCCAGCTTTGACAGGCAGACATCCTGTTCAATTCGATAGACCTTGTATGGTTCAGTGATGTCCAGCTGGTTGCGTTCAGGAACCTCCTGGAAGTCGGTGCTCTTGTTAAGTGCACAACGGAGTCTGGTTTTCCACATTGTGGGATCAGCTCTATCCCTGCCCTCCTTGTATTTGCCTTTATACACGGCCCAGGCCTGTGCAAAAAGATACTGACTCAGAAAACTATCCCAAAAAAACTTACTGTGTAATACAATGAGAAGTAGATAATATAATTTATTTTTTTTTCTTGTCATATTAGCTTGAATAATATCAATCCATGGTATACTTGAATCCAAAGTAATCAGACTAACAAACAGCAAAAAATATAAAACCAATTTTCATTTCATTTTTGAATATGTAAACATTTCCACCTCATTCCTGGAAAACAACAACACAATAAATATTTGTGCAGGTCACATCATACTTCAAAGCAGGAGTTTCAAGGAGGAGATCTAGATGTGTAGATATTAGACGCACCAACCACTCAGTCAGAGATCAGAATAAGACAATTTCTCCCTAATTAGCTCTGATTATGGATCAACAGCTCAAACAACAAAAAAAATCCTGTCTTATTTTTCCAGATTTATTTAATAAATGAAAATCAGAAACTCCCACCATTTAGTTATGTTAGGTTAATCTTTGTAACACCATAATTTGTCACATTTGACCAAATTCAGGGTTTTGGAAAGGTGCCGAAACGTTCTGTAATCCATAAGAACCTGGAATGCCATTGAAAAGGCATTTCATTATTGTTACTGGGTGACAGTAACTCACTGTAGTTTGCAAAGGCACATATTTATTCTAAATTGTTGGTATTAGTGTCTCAAAAGCTCAACTATTAGACTTTTATTTTAACAAATACAATCAACCCTATTTGTCCAAATTACAGACATTTGACTTCCATATTGATGTATTAAAGTGATGATATTTAATGTTTAAATAAGCACAGGAAATCATTTCAATCTTGTCCTTTAAGGGCTTTTTATTTAATTTTTTTAGCCCAAATAATAGTCAGTAGATAGTTTTGATTTTATGTAGGTATTCCACATATTGGTTTATGTATTTTATTAAACATAACTGGAAGAAAAAAAATAACGCACTTTAAATCACTTTTGTTTTATCAACGGAAAGTTTTTTTGTTTTTTTTTACCTCTTACATTTTTATCTTGCTTTCCCCCTAGCGGACTTACGACCTAAACCCCTTATTCATCTTTAAAAATGAAATAAAATAAAATGGGATTTCAGAATAAATAGTCAAAAAAGTATACTTTAACACTTACGACACCCAAGTCAAACATTTTATAAGTTTGCCTATAATCACGTGTCATAATAGCGTTTGATAGGACGATAGGATAGACTTTGAGTAGGATTTTTAATTGAACTCAGTTTGGGTTTCCTTCGCTTACCATTCGGTGGGAAAGCAATGTTGTCCCCATTTCAGAGCTCAGTGAAATAATCTGCCTAAGTAACTCAAGGCTTTTCGGAAAGTGAAACATAAAAAAGTGTTGACCTTAAAGAGAGCCGCATCCTCCGTCTGCTTGTAGTCCTTTTTGGCTGCGTGCTTCCAGGGAATCCTGAACATGGTCTTGCCCTCATCCTCCCAGCACAGGCCTTCATATTTCCCACTCTCTATCTGAGCTACCAGCCACTCTTTCAGGTGCAACTTGGCTCCATCCATCTTCAGCACATGTTGCGTGTCACAGGAACAACAGTCCACGGTTCAGGACAGCTTCCGATAGTTTTACACCACTTTTGCAAACATAAGAAGTCTGTATTCTTTGGTCTGTCACGCCACTCGAGCTCTCCTTCCAACAAATAGGGAAAAAAAAGGTACAATAAGAAGTCAGCCAATGAAGCTGTTCAGTTTTACACCTACTGAGTTCATCGGAAAGTTAAATGGAGAAGTCGCGACTAAAATTCGGAGCGCTTCCACAAGCGAAAGCGAAAGCTTTGAAGCTATTTTTATGCTTTCGGTTTCCACACTTTGCTCTTTAGAACATTTAATCATTTCCAAGTAAAGTAACCTTGAGTATCTGACGGAATACTGTTTAAAGGATAAGCAAAAACTAAAATTAAGTGAAAATATGTAGTGGATATGCCATAGATGTCTGCTTTTATTACAACAATTAAATTGACTTTTGAAAAAAACCCACTTGTTATCCTAAAAGCAAGAAAAGGAAAACGTAAAATATGAAAGGTGTTATAATTACACATACTAATGCAGAAAAGGAAACCCACCTATTAATTAGTGTCTAGAGGAGAACATAATAAAACCGCACACACAGTTAAGCAAGTACACGCAGCCACTCATAACGAAACGTTCCTGTGAAAATGAAAGTATGTGGGTGGTCAAACTTGTTTTTTTTGTTTTTTTTCTTTTTCTGTCAGACGCTCCTCCACCTTTCCTACCTAAAGAGGATGCGACCTTTCTTTAAAATTGTTCATTTCAGCTCGTAGTAGGCGTAAGACGGGACTGACAAAAAAAAAAAAAGAGAGACAGAAAACCGCAAGTCTCATTTAGATGACAAACAAACGCACTGAACAGTTTCCACCAGCAGATGGCAGCATAGAGCTGTGTCGTTTTCACATAGTAGTAAACTATTGAGCAAAAACTTGATATCCGACCGTCCTATAGGCACACCTGTTTAACTGCCTGTAAACACAAGCATCGAATCAGCCAATCACATTTGCATTTAGGGGAACAGGACGCGGTGAAGACGACTTGCTGAACTTGCAATTTGAACTTGCTGAAGTTCAAATTGACTATTGGAATGAGGAAACAAAAACATTTAAGTGCCATTTTTTAACATTACATTGTTGTTGGTTGCAGATAGACTGGACTAAATAGTTAAAATGCTGATCTATGGGGATTTTCAGAAAAAAAACATCAATCAGGTTTATAGAAAATATTCTGGAAAAAAAGAAAAACAAAATCTAGGGATTCAAAAGCCTTGGTGTCCGAGATCAGAGGAGAATGAGCACTGGATCAAAATGATAGAAAGGAAACAGTAACTTGAATTACAACTTCTTTCAATCAAGTTTTTTGGAGTACAATCGTTGTATGCTCAACATGTCAAGTCTTGAAACCAATGGACTACAGTAGTAGAAGTATAGTCAGCTATTGGAACTAGAATTCACAAAGAGTCACTATTATGAAACAACAGCAGATTAGAAGAATGTTGCCTGGCTTAATAATTCTCAGTTTCAGATGCAACAGTTCCTTTTGTATTAAATGTGTTTGCTTGTTATTTTAGCCATTTTTACTTTTTTTCTTTGCACAAATAGGTTTGTCAAAAGCTTCATTCAACCTAATGGCCAAATAACTATCTAGATCTCCATATTCTGAGCTTAACTGCTGGAGCTGGAGACTGTGTCCACTTCTTTCTTCTTACACTAATACTTGAAGTCTGTGTTTCATCAGTAATTTTTGCAACTTTGAAGCACATCTTTAAAAATGAATGAAATTTTAAGAAGTTACAAGTTCAGAGTATAATTTGTGGAAGTTATTAGCCTGGCCATATGCAGTTCTGCTCAATTCAAATCTCACTTCACAGGGCTTTCTCCCATTCACTTGGATTTCTCCTGTAGAATATCTACTGGGCAAATCAGCAAACCAAAGGGAAAGTTGAGAACAATGTCATTTTTGTACGCATTTCTAAAAATTTTTTATTGGATTCTGCCTCAAGTGGACGACGTGAACAAAGCCGGTCAGTCCGTGTTGTTCCACTCAGCACTTCTCTATTCACAGTGAGGGATGGTTGTTTACACCGCAAAAAATTTCTGGTAAGTTTCATAGCATCAAACGGGAACATTACAGATGCCACAAAAGTTAGTGATTGGATAAAGTTTTAAACTTCAAAGAGTCCATGCCTCAAGGAAGCGATCATTTCTCAATAGCTTCCAGATCTTCTGTACAAAGTAAATAGTGAAGAATGGTTTCTCCCAGGGTCAACATATTTGCCCTTTATATTTGTCACGTGAAACAATATGTCACTAATCAGTTTTGTTGCCTTTGTCCAATTTTATTGTGACAGTTCAGCAGTAAAACATAGTTGAAAAATTGGAGCCCACTTTGGAAGAGCTTAGCCTGCTCTCAATAAATAGGTGTTTATTTTTAAATACAACAGATTGTATTACAGCAGAGAAGTGCAAACCTGAAAACGTCGAGCACACAGAAAAAGATGCTTGAAACAGCTATTTGTATTTCTAAAAATGTTCCTAATAAATGAGGCAATGCTTATGTCCAAAAATAATACAGCATTTTATACAGGAAAATAAAATAAACAAATCCAAATTGCAATGCAGGAAATAAATACACTTGCTTTTTGTTTTTTTTTTGTTGTTTTTTTGAAAAAAAAAACCCCACAATATTTACACAGTATTGTACATTGAGGGAATAAAGAGTCCTCTATCCTCCTCTATCAGCCACATATTCAAATATATGGTAAACATAATAAACTACAATGGTTATCATAATCATTAAGATAACACATGGTTGACGGCGAATAAACGATTATACAGTACAGTCTATGCTTTATGTGTCTTGTACACAGTAGAAAGCACAAACATGATTGTGTTTGTATGTTGAGGTGCATTTTGTGGAAAGAAGTTATATAAGAAAATGTTCACCTTCAAATAAAGTAAGTAATTTATTCTTGTTAGCCTCAAACCTAAAAATGGCGTTCATGTTTTTTGAGAATGTTCATTCAGCTGTTTTATAAGAACAAAAAAAAAACAAAAAAAGAAAGATCACATATATAAATAAAATAGAAATCTGATAATCTGAAAAGGTTAGGTACAATGGTTTGATTAATTATTTTTAAGATAAAGTTTTACAACTCATGGCATTGTCAACAATTAGACAAAAATGATACAACTCTAATACAAGTACCCCACATGTTCAAATATGAACCTGTAGCATCAAATTCTTGCAGACCATAGCAAGTTGTAGCATCTTGGCAGCAAGCAAAGACAAAAAAACAAATAAATTGTGAAGGTTTGAAAGGTGGACTTGCTCTCTGTCCCTCTCTTCTGTTGTCTATATTGTATCTTGTTTGGAGAATCACAAAGGAGGACATTAGTTTGCTGTTTCATCTCCGTGGCTTGTTAAGACTTTATCTTGTGGCAATAAAAATAAACTGAGTACAAATAGATTTTTAAATTAAAAAAGTTCTATGTTGATAGAGCGGGTTGTGTGCAGTTTATAACAGAATACAGAAGAGAACTGCAGAGTGATACAGCAGACAAATATACTGCCTTTAACAGTTTCAGATTAAAACAGCTAAAGAAAAGGAGGTGGTGAGAAGAGGTGATCTGCAAATTTCTTCACAAAAAGTTTAATTGATTAATACCATTGATTTTCATCAGTTAAAATCAGTAAACAACAAATAATATCTATTTATTTGTTATTTAAGTAGTGATCATAATTTCATATTTGTTTAGTTTATTTAAAAAAATAAATAGCTGAATGAACATCTTCCACTCTGAGGTCATACTCAATTTTTTAAGTTGAATTTGTTTTGTAAATATTTGCTCCATTTCTTACTTAAGGTCTTTCGCATTTGCTGCTTAAAATGACAGCATAGCCAGGAATTACATGTTTATTTTTATTTTAAACAGACTTGGAGTTGAATTGCCCCTTTAAATAGAGTGAAATTCATGTTTGGCCATACAATAATGTGTCTACATGAAATGCACAAGTTACACTGCAATCCTGCAGCATTTTAAATGAGCTCCCTGTCGATTCTCCTCTCATCATGTGCGTATGCGCGTGTCCCTGCGAAGATGCTGGTGGTTCAGTGACAGCCACAAGCTCTGACTACCATGTTGCGGTACTTCTTCAGGATCACATTGGAGCTGTCGTCAAAGTAGAGCACAGAAATGGCATGGAGCTGTGTCGGTGCACAGCAAGGTTTGGGAACCGACTCAGGATTAACAAAATGAACCTAGAAGGGAGAGGAAGAGGAGGAGGAGGTAAGTAATGACAACATTTCTTACACATAAATCCCAGCTTTTCATGATTAATGCCCCAGAAAATCTGAGCCTGCAATGTTTGTGTCCCAAACCTTGCACGGCCAAATAAGTGATGAGAGATCTAAGGCAGCACATGTCTGTTGCATTTTCTTCCATGGTTTTACAGCTACTCACAAGTGTTTGTACAATGGCGTGGTTTGTGGCGTTCATGTAGGAGTTCAGTGGGAAGGCACACTCTCCCTCGCAGTAATATGCAGCATACCCTTCAGGAGCAATGATCCAGTCCTAAGAGAAAATGACAGGAGAAGTCCAGACAGACTTATTGGTTTTCTTGTCCTTTTGTTAAGCATTGGAAACTGACTCAGAGAACTTGTGACACAGTTTTTTATAGATGTTAATTTCTAGAGGTCATGAAAATACCTAGATGGGAAATGCAAGCATAACATAACATAACATAACATAACATAACATAACATTGTTAACTTTAAAAAAGTAACAAAAATGACTTCCCAAACCTGCCCAAAAAAGAAAGGCTAAGATTAAACCCCAGATGCGCGTTTGTTCGCTGAGTGAGTTCCTCATGTTTCCAAAAAGAAACAAAAAAATGATTTAATCTAGTCACATTTTTATATTTTAGGCCAGTAAAATGCTGGACTTTGTGCCAATTTCTACAGTTCCAAGTAATCTTGGTGAGTATTGTTTTTATACCTGCCATCCTAAGTCACGGAAACTGACGTAGAGCTCATGCTTCTTGCACGCCTGCTTCTGATCAGTGCTGCTGTTTTCTAGGGACATAACAAAGACAAAAACAGAGAATACACATTAGTGTGTTCAGTATAAAAATACAGATCTATAGTCCCTCACAAACTTCTTCAAGCCCACTGGAGGTTTTCAATATTTATCACATGACTATCAACAACAGTTGAGATTTTATCTATTAGACAAACTCAAAAAGAAGATAGTTTGAATTGGAAGAAAAATTACATAAGGTTGTCAAAATTTAAAAATAAAGTGGGGCATGCATTTTCTGTTCAGCACCTGAATACACATACTTGCTGAATTGTAGATACTGAATATTAACAGACTGAAAAATCCTCCAATTTTTTTTTTGCAAAATAGCTGAAGCTCAGTCAGATTTAATGGAAGATGTCCTTAGACATACATTTTCAGGTAATGCCATGCATTGTTAACAATTTATTCATAATCGATGCCTATTTTTAACTCTTCCAGAACTTTGTCATTGGCCTGTCTGTTGTGTTCCTTGGTTTACATGTTTATTGTCCTATTATAAAACTTTTGAGGCTTTCACAGAATTACTGGCTCTATCCTGAAATTAACCTCCACAGAGTTAGACTCTGTGACTTCGGTTGCATTTTGTTCACCAGATTTTAAGAAAAATATATGCAACATATTTAAGATTTTTTTTCTTAACTTTTGGAAACCATGTATTATTTTCCTTCAGTTAGTGGTTGCAACTTGACAAAATGTGAAACAGTTGAAAGGGTATGAAAACCTTTACAAGTCTCTGTAAATGTAGCAAGTGCTTGAAAATATACCTGTTCAAGCCAATAGCTGGGAAATTACCTCAATATGTAGCATCATTTTAGTATCATCATTTAACTAGTTTAAATAAATGGGCCACCATGCTTGGAGGTCAGTCTGCTGGGCTTCAAGTTTCCATTAGATGAAACAGATGTGCACACAACAGATCTCAGCCAGATTTACAACGGAAGACTTTTCATTTTCGCTCCTTTCTTCACTGGTTTTAGCATTCCTTTTTTTTAACAACACAGAAAAAAGAAGAGCCTGTTTTCTATCCATAAGTATCATTCTCCTCTTCTGGTGACCGGTGAGGCTCTGTGGTGCATTAGCTCTTGAAAGGGGCTCATGTTGGAAATGATTATGAGCGACTGGTTCTCATCATCCCGCTAAAGACCACTGGTATCCAAAGTTCCAAACAGACCCATTTGGCCCATGTGTCCAGGGCCTGGTTGCCCCACAGCGCACTGCAGATGTGTTCCGCCATAAAAGCCTGTGCTGCCTTACCTCCAAGCGGGAAACTTGGCCCCAACCGCTCTGTAATGCTCGAGTAAATAAACAAAGACAGCAGAGCACTATTTGAAGCTTTACAGTCTAATGTTTCAGGACTTCACATAAACACAGCACACTCACACCCTCAAAACAAAGGTCTTTAATGTGTCTCAAATGCTGAAACCTTTCAGTGTCCTTTTTGAAAATGTTGTAAGTCTGTATGCTGTGAGTACACACGCAGAACCAGGAAACTATTAAATAAGTGCCCTTTACTTTGTTCCTTCAGTGGGAACAGATCCATACAGTGCCTTGCGGAAGCATTTTTACCCCTTGAAACATTCTTAATCCCATGTTATAATCACAAACAGCACTTTGTTGCATTGGGATTTTTTTGTGACAACTAGTAGTGCATAAATGTGAAGTGGAAGGAAGTTTCTTAAGGCTTGGATTGTTTTTACATAAACACATCCACACAAAAAGGATTTTTACTGTTCCCCTTCAACTCTGATGCCTCTAAATATAATACAATGTAACCACCTGCTTTCATAAGTCAGAGGTGTTCAGAAAAAAAAACTGAGGTTTATTATAGAACATTAGCAAACAAATACGATTATTTAGACCTTGAAAAAGAGCAGAAAAACATTTTGAGCTTTGAACATCTCAATAAGCACTCTTTGTTCCATCATGTGAAAATGGAAAGAGTATGGACACTGTAATGGACATGCATATTTCAGAACATGAATTTGCATGATAGTCTACATAATGAACACACACTTTCTGTGTTTACCTGCAACATTGGCCACTCTGAGAGCCTCTTGGCTCCTTGCTCCTTTGGACCGGTTGGGGTTGCGTTGTTTGCCCCCTCCTGAAGCTGAGCGGATGCTTCGCAGGTGCACTTCAGTTGCTTTGAAAAAGGCCACCATGAAGGGCTGTTTGCTCTGAGGTCCAGTGCGACCAATTAGCCCAGCCACACGAGGATTGATACTCTCTCCTGTTTGGGCGACAAAATACAACAATGCTACACGTGTCAACATATCATCTTATTTGGAAAAGTTTAATGTTTAAGCTTCTAAAATCAAGTAACTGCTGTGCGTATAGTTTATCTCCTGTGTGATCCTTTCCTAAATGAAACTGCTTTGGATGGTTTTACAAGCGAGATTCTCTTTTTGTGAATTCCTTTCCCTTTTTTCCGCCCTCATCCCTTCTCTAAATTCTCTTCAGTCACTGCTGGCGACAGAAGGTCTTATGCACTTGTTTGTACACGCTCCCCTATAAAGCTTCCTACCCAGTCTAACCTACAATCACGCGCAGATGAATCCGACGTGCCCAGCCCACTCTTTGCACAACCTGAAAGCAGTATCGTGTCTGTTTTCCTCATCTAACATGTAACATCCTGTCATCCCTACCAAAGATATCGTTTTGTACATTGTCTTGCACTGAATGCTGTTTGTTGAGAAAGTTTTCTGGAGGCAAAATATTTGTGCCTCCAGATAACTAATGCCTACTAAGATAACACGGGGTATTTTTCCGCATGCCTGCTAATGATGCTGAGGGTATGACCGATGATGACGTTGATGAATGATGAGGTGATGACAGATGAAAGGCACCGACTGATATATCTCCTCTGTGTACGCACAGACAACTCAGCTGAGTTGTGTTGTAATGCTAACCCTCATGTTTGTTGGACTGCGCTACGATGGATTCAGCTCACTTGGGCTTGTTAGGCTTACACTTGAACACAGCTGGAGCTCTTAGAAATGTTTATTCAGAGCACATTTTATGGTCTACTAAGTAGAAACTGGTTACCACTCTCACTTAATAAGATAAATAGTTTAGGGCAAACATATTTAGGCGCTGTTTCTCTTAGCGCTGTTTACAAGAACATTCAAGTAACAGTAAAATTCTGGCCTCAATTTAACTGAACATGAGATTTTTTTTAATCTGCACTGACTGCCATGGACATACACAATATTTCCTTATCCTTTTCATTTAAGCTACGTAACCCCTTTCCTCTATGTATGCTCTGTCTCAGCCTCACAAAGCAAATAGCATTGCCAATGAAAACATGTCAATTAACTAAAGAATGTGTGAGTACATCCCAGACCTCACAATATAAATATAGCATTACAAAAAGAACTTTTTTTTGTAATGCCTCTGGAAGGAGGCATTCAAAAAATGCCTCCTTCCAGATTTCTTCTGAAGTTGATTTCTTTGTCATATACTGATGTTTCAGATCTGCTCATTTTAATCTCAGGTAAGATTAATAATAATCTCAGACAATAAGGAAACAAGTTTAACAAGAACAAGAATTGATGAGGAATATAAATGCTTTTAATGCACAGCTACAGTCACAATGGCTGATATTCTATTTCCTACATTTTAATCACATTCTCTTTAAAATGAGTCATGGTTCAGTGTAAAAATCCTTGTGAAAGACTTGATGAGACACTGTAGAGCTTTTATTGGTCTTCCTGAGAATGCCTGCAAGTTGGCAGAGTTGGTAGTACTCTTGTCTTGTCACAAGAAGTTCCTGGGTTCAAATCCAGATCTTTCTGTCTTCTATAATCCAATAAAAGTTACTGTGAGATTAACAGGTCTCTCTAAAATTGCTCTTAGGTATGACTCTGTGTGAATGGTTGTTTGTTCTGTGTGTCTCTTTGTTGTCCTTTGATAGACAGGCTGCGTGTCCAGGGTGAGGACTGGAGAGATGTGATTGCTAGCTGAAGATATGTAACCAGCAACCAAGAAAAAGTGGGTAAAGATGGAGGATGGACTGGTGGATGAACTGATTATGGTGTACCTGTGTTTTCTTACATAAACAACTGTTTCATTTTCATTTCATTTAGAGAGTTCATATCCCGAGGTGCCTCAACCTCCTGCTCTTCTTCAGCTTTTCCTCATCCAGAAAACAGACAAACCTTTTGCATTCCAGCAATCAACTGACTCACCATTGAAGCCTCTCTGAGTAATTTTATTGTCCGGTCTGCTTTGCTCCTGTCATGTCTTCTGTTAGGGCCTGGTCTCTGCCAACTTTTCTTGAGTTTGTTGATTTTTTCTGTGTTTCGTTTCACATAACACATCCTCTTTGTTGCTGCAAGTTTTGTGTTTGCTTATTTCATGAAAGGCTCATTCATTCCGCTTTGCATGCCTGGCATTTGTTTTTTTGCTTCGATCTGAATTTGGGTCCCAAAGATAAAAGCCAAATCATGAGTTTTCTTAGCTGCTTTTAAAAATATGTTATTCTATTGTCAATGAAGCCCACAGTGCTTAAAAAAATTGAAATAAAAAATAAATGAAGATAAGTGAGGATAACTAGTTAAACAATAACAAAATAGATTTTTTTTTTTTTTATGTAATTTACAATTCCACACTTGTAAATGTTTGGTGACACCAAAAGACAATTTATAAGACACAACAATACTGTATGAAGCACTTTTCAAAACAACAAGAAAGAATAAACAGAGAAAAGAAAAACAGCTGAACATGAAAAAAAAACATCGGAAAACCAAAACCACCATCACAGTTCATCAAAAGCAGTTTGTTTTTGTTCATAAATGTTTCAAAAATGTGTCTTGATTCCAAACTTTTTCATGTTAACGAATACAGTAGATTATTAAAAGATGTCTCTGTGCAGCTTACTGCTCTTTATAATAGTTCAGAGCCAACCGCAGCGATCATGCTCAATTGTCTGCAAAGGTGTGAAACTCTAAACAGATGTTTCCTGTCTAAATCTGCCAGCAGATATTTTATGATTTTATTTCTCCTATACCTTTTTCTTTTTCTTTTGTTTTTTTTAACATGTCACTGTGCAAAAATCACATTATGTAACAGATTTACCTGACATGAATGTCTCTTACCGTTTGCGGTCTCCAGGGCCAGCTGCAGACCGAGGTTTCTGCTGGGGTTCAGCACCCAGTGGTTACTGGTGGCTGTAATGTCAAATACCAACCAACCCTCCTCTGCTGCCCAGATCACTCTGGAATCTAGCAGAAAGAGATCTGATTCCCTGAAGGGAAACAGAAAAAATAAAGTTAGAAGTTAGATATCTGGAAAGAAATTGTAACTGAGTGATTGACTGAAGCAACAAGTCATGGAATGTACAGAGTGAGAGGACTGTACTAGTGTGACAAAGAGAGTGATGGTGGGAGGTGAGGAGGGCTCCAGATGGTGAGGCCCAGGGGAGCACTTCATTTTCTTAATTGACAATAATAGCTTTATAAACGGGCGGTCCTTTCATATGGTACACACAGTCCATCACAGAGTGGAATTCAGTGGGCGAACCAGAAAGCATACAGGGAAGAAAAGGAGAAACAAAAAAACACAGCTGTGAAAAAGGAACAAAAAAAAACAAACTGTGAAAAAAGTAGAAAAAGAAATAGGGCATATCAAAGTTGATGCTATTGTCAAACTTTGTGGTTTCTAATCTTTCACCATTTGAGAGCAAAAATCCCTTGTTCTTCATTTGGGCATTCATGCATCCTGACCTATTTTCTGACTGAGCAGATAGTGTGTCACAGAGTCCTGCTCCATTCATGTACACAAGCCATTCCCTGGCAGAGGAATAAATGACTGTGTTGTTCCCTCCAGACAAACGAAAGGCCCAAGCAGCTGAGTTATACACCTTCTGGCAAAGCCTTAGTTCAGAAATTCAGAAATGTTTTGTGTAAAACTCTGCCAAAACTCAAAGCTTTGATACCTTAATTTTAATTAAATGATTTATTTTGTAGATGTTGCATTATGTGAATTTTGCAAATATTATATTCACTGAAACCTCAAGAGGAAAGTCATTTAAGTCAATTGTAACACAAAATTAAATGTTTGAAAAATTAAACAGTCTTTTTTTTATATCCTTGAAAATAGCCAACAACTAAGACTGCAATGGTCTAAAGTTACAGAGGAAGACCTAAATAACTACACAGTAATGAAATTGGGGTCGTTAATTTATAACTTTTATTACTATTAGCTGTGAAATCCACCAAGCTGTTCATCCTTCCCAACAAAGCAATTTCTTCCTTTTTGACTGGTATTATTTCCAAAGATTAGAGTTTGGAAAACCTTTACGATGACGCTATTATGTTTTCTAATAATATAAATGCTGTAATAACTATGCTTCACTAGAAGGTGGCCACGATATCAACATTAACTACACCAAAATGTAAAAGAATGAGATCCAGGTTAAAGCAGTGCAACACTTAAATATTTCCTAGAATGATGGTAGCTCATGTTTTCTTTGCCACAGTTGATTCTCTCCTCACTCATTTATTTCACCCGTTTCAATTTCAATTGTGAAACAGTTAGGAAAATGTGAGGACATGATGAAAAAAAATTAAGGGAGCTTCACTGTGGTGGTTTTCAGCGAAGAAAGCTAGAGAAAGCCCTTGTAAAAAGTAACTCTTTATGTAATTGTCTCTACAGTTTACATGCAGCACAATTTTTTATTTTTTTTGCACGATCTGAAGTTAAATCACACTAAAGTTCTCCTCTTTTAGGTTAGTTAGATTTAACACAATTATTTCTATTTGCCAAATGAAACTTAGTGAGAATTTCTTTTTAGCAATGTTTGGGCAAAAATATACGTAATTGAAAGTCTCACACGCTCTTTTTGGAAATCTAAAGCATTATAATACATCCATTATCCTGGATGTATGGTATGGACAAGCATATTTTGCGGGTAAGGTCAACTCACCTTACCCGAAGGTAAAATTGTTAACTGATTGTGAAAAAATAAAAGCTAAAACATTGTTCAAGAAACAGACATCTAAAATCCTGGACATCATTTCACCACAAAACCACACAATGGAGCTCACTTGTCAGAATGTTCCTCCAACACCTGGTAGACGCTGATGCGGAAGGTCTCATTATCGTAGCTTTCATGGATGAAGTCTTTGAAAATACGAAACTCGGCAGCGGTGACGGCTTCACCCTCTGGGATTCGTGACAGATCGAATCTGAACTCTCGATGATGCCGCCGCACAGGTAGAAATTCCTTATCATGTTCCACTGCAAAAAAGCACAGAAACAAAAATAAGACAGCATTCCCAAATCAGACCAACTGGAGTTGTCCGTTGTGAGGTATGAAACAACCAAAGCTTATGTGGGTTTAGACGAGAGGTATAATATTTTGTATTAAAATTAATTGTTGTTTTCCAAACTTAGTAAGGACCTGATATAAGATGCCGGACTCTGAGTCAGTGCCAGATTTGACAAATTGATAGATATGTACGTTGGCTGATGACAGAAACATTCGTGAAGCGTTGCATTAAAAGCAACGCATCTGGCGAACACTGAACCATGATAGAGAGATGCAAGCAGATTCTGACAGTTTTATGAGCCGCTTTTTCCCCTTTCTTTTTACTTCTTTCACAGAGCCCCAGAGAGCCATCCGGTCTGCCCTTCATCTGGTTCTCATGAGTTGGGGGCTCCATATTTGCTGTACCCCATCCCCACTGCCTCGTCATTCCTATTGCCATATCGCTGCTTTCCAGTCCATCCTGCGCCACCAGGAAGCCCCCTCCCTTACCTTTGTTCCTCTTAAGTCACAGCAGGACATTCCCAGGGTGAAAAATGTTTGCCTATAGAGAATCATTTAGGAGTTTATCAATTTCTCTTCGTATAACTTTCTGTGTAATGATAAATCTCATCTGGGATTCACATTCAGGTTATTTTAATTTAAATTTTGTTTTCTCAACAACTCAGCAAAACTTTGAATGTCAATAGCTAAATATTTTTGCAGTGTTTGATAAACTAGAATCATAATCACATAAAGAAACAGTTACATAGAAAGATCAATACTTCCTTTTGCTGTACTTTCTTGTTTTAACATGCAAATGTAATAAAACTCGGCAGTAATTCTTCATAAAGTTTGTATGGCATGTGAGAACAGTGGTACTCTTAGTCTAGAAATGTTTTGGCATGTCCAAAAAATTTATAGAAATCTTGGTTATCTCATTTTATTTCCTTTTTCCAGTCCCTTGTTTGCCAGCACTTGTATTTTATGACATTTTGGATTACTATGAACAGGCCCAACTCAGTGCACCAATTGAGTGCAGAAGCAGTGGTTTTTCACCTGGTCTGTTTTTATATTGCTGAGTCATGAATTCATTAAGGAAAGTAAATGTGCTGTATTGGATGTTCTGGGTTTTTTTGTGACCTCTTTGATGAGTCAGTTGCCCATCCTCTCTGAGTAATTTTGATAGGCCGGCCTCTCCTGGAAGGGTTACCACTGTTCCATCTTTTCTCAATTTGTGGATAATGGCTCTCTTTGTGGTTTGCTAGAACCTAAATAATTAGAAATGGCTAGACTGAAAGATGTAAATTGGGCTGCTCTTCATCTGTTCTTCAATTTATTTAGTCTACCGTACTTCATATTGCCAGCAGTGTAAGATTTAGTCAAATGTTGGAAAGAGGACTCAGGACTTCAGGCTTCAGCTGGTGGTGTGATCTTATTGTTCTTTCCACAGAAAGTAAATGCATATGATTTTGTCTAAGTAAGAAAAAATTTAAAAACCAAAACTCTGTGGGAAAGATAACTTCCACTCTCTTCAAAGTAATACAACTGAACCTATAACAAGATTTAGAAGACGACGGTGGACGCCAGGCTATGGAGCCCCAGCACTCTGTGCCAGCTGATACCAACCATTAGTTGAAATTCAATCACAACACCAAGTTAGAAATAATCAAAAACACACTCTTTAAAAGACTCTTTAAGAAGCTCACACCCTTTCAGAAATTACCCCTTTAGCACATCATCACACGCAATGCTCCTTCATGATGTCGTTTACAACTGTTCTTAGGACTAAAAAGTAGTTTGAAACTTTTTATCAAACTACTTTTGATAAAAAGTAGTTTTACTTTTATATAAAAAAAACTACTTTTTTAATAAAAAAGTAGTTTTTTCTATAAAAAAAACCCTACTTTTTTTTACTACTATCAAAAAAAACTACAGAGGCACAGTTCCTCTGCCTCTGCCTTAGCAGAGGCACGGTTCCACCAGGTCTTTGGTAATTGCTGCTGCCGCTCGTCTGGAGGAGTTGTGAGGGGAGGGAGGTAGAGTCAGCTAGGGACTGAAGCTCCAAGGGAGAACTTTGGGTAAATAGACAGAGTTTTGTATGAAGTGCTCCCATGGCAACCATTTGGGGATGCTATGGGAGATTCAAGGATTTCTCAAACATGTATAAATGAACCAAATCACCACTCCAGGTTCATTTTTGAGGTGGGTAAAGAGTGCTATGAAGATAAGATGGAAACAACAGTATCTGGTAATTCTCCCGCTAAGACCAAGATACCAAAAACCACTACATTCACCATAAAGTACAACACAAACCAGCTGGATATAACAAATCTGTTCAATCATTGGTGTTTTTTTATTTTTTCTTGTCCGTAAGGATGTAATTTAATGCAGTGACAGCTTAGGTTACCCCACAATATGCTAGTCTTATTTAACCATCCCACAGTCTTAGCACAACACTCAGTGGGAACCGAGTGTTCCCGCTGTCGGTGACCATGGGATGGGACAATCCCATCCCATGTTTATGAAACACAAATAAAAAACATTGTAAAAGCGCACTCAGTAGGTAAATAACTTGTTGGGTCTAGATAAACATCCACCCATCTCTTAAGACCATGGGATGGTTAAGTACATTTTTATTCTAAAGGTCTCTCAGTAGTCAGGCAGGGGTTATGTGGTTAAAGAGAATTAATTCATATTTCAACAAGGGGAAACTACAATTTCACATAGCTTGGTTTGGATACTTTTGTCCATAAATAAATGAAATCATCTTTTGAAAACTGCTTTCTCTTTGACTGAAATTATAATTTGTTTTTATCTGCTACATTTAAGTTTAAAGGGGAAAAACATTTAATAATCTGTAAGGGGAAATAAATGATAAAATGAGAGAAACAGAAAACCTTTAAAGCAGTTTACACAACTTCATTTGCTGCTCATTTTTAATAAAGTTAAAATGTGCAGCAATGAAACCATGTTGAAACCTTGTTGATATGTACAAGGCTTCATATCAACCCTGTTCTGAATTTCCCATATTCCTGCTCAAATCAATCGCTCCACGACATTCAGGATATTCTTCTAAGTAAAAACATAGAATTTTTGCATGCATGTGGTCTTTCTTTGAGGTGTATAACATTTTCCCCTTGGTGGATTTGAATGAATACATATCATGTTTAAGGCAAGTGATGGGGGAATCACCTACACAACCGAAAAGGCATTTCAGGAAGATCCCAAACTGTAATGGAATATCTCCTTCAGGGTACAGATGTTGGCATTTTTAACTTGAAAGACAAACCCACTGCAGGGAAGTAGACATTAAGGAAACTTCCCCCCACTCACTGCATATTTTACATTTCACTGCTCCATGCCTTCTCATTCTCCATCTGCTCCTGATACTCTTGCCACCTCATGTCTTCCAGTGCAGGTGCACTGCCCTCTGTTTAGAAAGCCAGACCTGTTTTCCAGCTTACTGAGCAGCCTCCCACATTTTTTACAGCGAATTCCTATATTTTTATTTTTCATTTCTGCCCATAAAAACAGCTGGACACTGCTGTAAAACTCACAAAGTAACTGTTTGTCTCATTTCCACCCTTTAATGTATGGATTTTATCAGCACAATTGAAGGACAATAAAGACTCGGCTTGCCATTTCATTCTCCTACAGGCCATTGAGGGAGTATGGCAGTCATTAGATGAGAGGAAGAGGCAAGGTTAAAGCTAAGTGGGTGCATTTATGATTTCCTGTTGAAGGAAGTGAGTAGCCATCACCCCACCTGTGTCACACACACCAAAAATCTGGCGAACACACCCTATGATGCCATGTGAGCTCCTTGCTCTGAGTCGTGCACATTTAATTCAGCTGCATCTCTTCCAGTCACAAACTCTCAGCGTCTGTAAAGTGACGGGTCCTGTGCGTCACCGTACACAAACACAATCATTATGGCTTTCTGTAATCCATAATTAGAGACACGACAACAGACACATGCAAAGAGAAAAGCGAGCTTACACAGTGAGCTGGCCACACACGTGCAAATCAGCAAACTCAGACATAGTGAGATGGCAAAGTCTGCTCCATCCTCCTAGAGTTTATCATGCTCCTGGTAACCATGAGGGGGACTGCTGAAAGAGCTCTGTGTTAATCTCCATTCATGGTTAGAGCTTCCTTTCAGTAATTCTGCTTACTTGAAAATTATCATTGGGACCTAAAATGCTAATATCCTCACTGTCCAAAGTGGGATTTTTCTCTCCTCTTTTTCTCAAATGAGAAAATGAAGACTTTGTTTAACTTATAAAATGTCACGTGCATTCAAGTTTTCTATGAGAATGAGTTAACTTTATTTTTCAAAGTTTGTTTTTTTTTCAAGAAAAAATTGACTTGTTTCTGTATTAATTGTGCAAGCTTTAAGCCAAACGAACAAGTAAAAAATAATGATTTTGGAACATTATTTTCAGGTGTTTGATATGTTTTGATAATTTCTTTGATGTTTGTTTAAGTTTGAAAGGTCTTGCCATATTGAGTTAATTTATCTGTCTATTATTGTTAGTAAGGTATTGCCATACAGGCTCATTTCTTTAGGTTTCTTACTTATTTTTGTGTTGTGTTTTCTGTGTATTTTAGTTTATAGTCTAAGATTAATGTTAGACTTTTTTCCACAGTAGATGTGTAGTTTTCTATGTGTCTAGTTAACATCAATTTGTGTTAATTATACCATTCCTCTGCCTCCCTGTTTTTCTGTCCTCTGCAGCTGTTCCAAATCACCTGCTTAACTCATTTGCATTCATTGCCATTCTCCAGCCTTTCCTCTGTACCGTTACGCTGCCAGTGCTCCATATAATATGCTTCCTGTGAGTTTTCTACTTATTTTATAATTAAATTAGTGTGCTCTTTTCCATAGTTAGTTTCTGCACTTAAAGTATTACAGATCTATGACATTAGATACATACATTTTTACCATTAAGTACCTAAATTTGTATATAATTGAAACAGTAACACCCATATTGTCCACTATGTTTTCCAGGGCAGTTTTGGATCAGGTGTTAAAGTTTTGACATTTACAAACAATTCAAATCAACTAATATGTTCTTAAAAAACAAAAAAATTAAATGTTAAAAATGAAAAAAAGAAAAGTATTTTTCTGTTTTTTTATTTTACTGTATATCACATAGCTGCACACAAGAGCTTCTCTTTTGCTGGGTGAGATGGAGAACAGACTCGAAGGATTCATTTGGAGCTTATTTGATAACAAAATATTACCAACTGCTCTGTCTACACAACCTTGTAGAGTCTTAGGGGCACAGAGGGACATGCTTCAACTGAAGTGAGCAACTGGTGATTCAAAAAAATCAGATAACATCTGAATGTATTTTTTTCTGATGGCAAAAAAACTGCAAAGCAAAGCACAATATTTGTCTAAAGATATCTAGTTGTAGTCTTGGGCAAGAAAAAAGTGCATCTTTACCTAAAAACAACAGACTTTAAAAATCCACACCTGTTAAGTGTATTCATAATCATTGTCTGATGGGACTTTAACCTCTGAATGAATCTGATCCAAATCTTATCCTGTCATTCCTGCCAGGTATATTTTCCCAGATAAAATGAGTTACCTCAGGGTAGCTTCTGAAAGAGAAATAAATCTATAAGTAAGCCAGACTTTAAAAGAGCTTTTTGAAGTAATGGATTTCCAAGATCTGATTTCCTTCCTTCAAACAGCCAATAATCCTGTCTAAAAGATGTGTAAAAGTAAAAATGTTGTGTGAGTAAAAATAAAAGATAAAGTCAGGACTTGAGGTAGCTTGTTATTAGGTATGTGCCAACATGAGATATAATAACCTAAAGCAAAAATAAAGTAGTTTCTCTCTATCACTATATTAACAAAGATGTATAAAGGTTGCATATAAGTTTATATGATTGCTTTTACTGTTTTTTCTTAAATAGTGCAAACATAATGTAAATGGTGGGAGGCGCTCCTTTTGTTTGATGTTCTTCACCAAAAACATTTCCAGCTGTCCACTTTGTCTTTGTTGTAAGTATTTCAGCCAGCTGACAGGTAGGTGAAGGGGAGTCATCAGAATATGAGGTTAACAACCTACTGACACCTACTTATACCTTATTATTATGAGTTTCATTCTCATTTCGTCAACACACCTTCAGTTTAGTTTAAAAACTTATTAATGATTAGACAGAGATAGTACCCATATTTTTTTCTACATACTTTAAATTAAAGGCATCCAATAAAGATTTTATTACTTTGTTTAAGATTAAATATCTACTGATATTTCCTGCAGCAGATTTGTGCATTACACATCACAAGTTTAAATCATGAATGCTTTCTTGTTCTTATATATTCACTTGCTCGGTAGCTCTCTGTGTCTATTTTCTGTAAATGGTAAAGCAAATGGTACTGCATTATAAAATCATATCCCCTTTAACATTTCAGTTAAAGTTGTCTCCAAAGGTAAATCAGCTGAAATGTGGGTCTGACTCTTTGTTACCCTTTCTCTGTTCTGGTGATTTATTCACTTTGCTGCAAACGCATCATGATCTGACATGTCTTCCATAGGTTAGGGAAGTTTTACTATTGACAACTTCAAAGAACAAAACTTCAAAAACTCCAAACTATTCCTTTAAGAACAAAGTCCGGCTGATGATAAAGAGGCTGATTTTCTTTTTTTCTGTGTCTACCCTCCTCTCCCCCCTTTCCTTCTTCTTCTTCCCCACATCCTTTCTCCACCTCTCCTGCTATCATGTGAACCTAAGACACTTCTACAACACCTCAGGCTCCGGAGCGACAGCAGACATATCTGACGGCTCACATTAGCACAAGTGTCTGTCGGGCACCCTCACACCCCTCAGTCCTATTTGCACTCTTCCGCTCCTCGCCGGGAGGGGATCTCACCCTCGGCACCCCTCTCACTTTTCTCAACTGTCGACTTAAGCTTTGCTTCCCTCAATTCCGAGAGTTCATTGCCACAACATCACCCTAGAGAGCTACACTAATAAGGACACCTGTTAACTAAAATCCCAAAAGGAGCTGGATCATTCCACAAATTGAGTATGAGGCTTATAAACAGGAGAATATGCCAGGAACTCTGTATTTTTATTCTGTATTTTAAACTGCACTCCCAAAACACGTCAAAGTTTCCACACTCTAAAAGGAGACCAGCAAAGAAAAACAGTAAAAGGAAGGGGCAGACTTTTTTTTATGATGTTTGTCCTATAAACAATAAAGACAGTTCGAACTCCTGGGCTGGATTGAGTACCCACAAAAGGGCGATTAGCACATTAGGAAACATCCTGTTCACTAGCAAGTGCTAATGACATCATACCAGCGTGATGTATTTGCACCATAGGCTGTGACAGATCCGAGGGTCAAGAGAGTTTAATACTATAACTTACTCACACTTAGTGACCATTACCTCCGAGGCTGTTTTCAGAGTGTGTCTGCGTGTACAGTCACTAATGCATGCCTACGAGTCTAACTGGAAGCAAAGAAAGTAACCACAGGAAGAAAAGCCTTTACATTGAAGACCTGCGGTCAGGCCAAACTTTTCCGGCTTTGCTGACCTCTTTACCCTCCTTCTCACAGCAGACATCAAAATTGCTTGCCCTCTACACCCATAAACTCCTGTGCTTGGTTCCACCTCATGCTTCACTGGGCACTCTGGACCACAGATTTATACAGGATATATAAACAACCTGGAGCTCTTAGTAATGCATTTTACTGAAAAAAGAATCTCAAAGTGGTACTTTTTTTCTCATTTACTTCAGCTGTGTTACGGGTTCTTTACTTAAATGAATAGTTTGACTTTTTGCTGAAATTTCACTATCGGATGGGGAGGCAGAGAAGAAAATCAAAACCAGTCTTTTTACTAGTTATACATACATTAACCTAACAATCCTTAAAATAGATAATCTAAACCATTCTGTGGTCATGTGCAGGTACATACTGTAAGTAAAATAGAATATGTGTTCTAATCAGATTAAAAGCACTGTTCGGAAATAACAACTTTAGAGCAGATACTTATCATTATACATTATCCCCACATCTCTGTATTAAAAATGTATTTCTAGTGGTCTGATAAAATACTAATTTCTTGTATCATGTTTTCATTAACTTCACATGGAATGTTATAATTAAGACATAAAAGCTTGAAAACATCCGATTCCAACTAAATTAATTTAAAAACTGTGCTTCACTTTGTGAAATGAGTTGCTTAAATAAATGCGCTTTTGAATAATTAACTTTTTAATTGCACCTTTAAAGGCATTGTCCTTCTAAAGGGTGAACCTAAATTTAGTTTCATCCACCTTCCCATCTATTCTGACTATTTTCCCTGTCTCTACTGAAAGAAGGCATCCCCTCAGCATGCTGCTGCCACCACGGTGGGTGGCGAGAACTGTTCAATGTGATGTGCAGTGTCAGTGTTCCTGCACACAGAACTTTACATGTAGGCCAAAAGCTTTAATTGTGGTTTGATCTGACCAGCGCATCTTGTTCCACAAGTTTTCTTTGCTGCCTAAGTCTGGTCTTTTTATAACTTTTTTTCCCCTGACAGTGGCTATCATAAAAACATTTATAGTAAAGTTTGTGGTTGCAACTTGGCAATATGTAAAAAAATAAGATCAAGGTGTGAAAATACTTCTGGATGGCGTTGTACTAAAATTTGAATCAAAAGTTTTGAAACGCATCAGGGCAAGGGATTAGCTTTTGAAATCTTTTTATTTAATTATTATTGTTTATAATTTTTTGTTAATGTGGATTAAATCTAGAACAGTTAAATACCTCAGCCAAGTTCTCTCTAAGGAAACTATTTGCATTTTGTAAACGCAATCAGGAAGCGGTAAATGTGAGTCATACGAAAAAAATTGGTTATTGCCGTGCAAGTGGCATTTCAAAATAAATGTAATTTAGCCTTAACCAAGATGTTTTCTACCACTAAGGATACCTTATTATTGCCTAAAGTTAAATTGAGAATAACAAGCATATTAAAACTGTTTTCTCACACGACTGCCAACACACTACTTGTAAGGGGAAAAAAAAGCTATCTGTGTAAAAGCTGACTTTTAGTTCTCAAAGATGCATACAAACAACAACAACATTAACGGTCACAAAAATGTAAAGATTCCTGCAAATCTAACCACAGAATGCATTACTTGGCAGTAATGCGCTACAAATACAAATTTTCCTTTTATGAAAAGCTGATGATGCTTTTCATGAAATCATCAACATTCTTATATGTAATAAAGCTTTTTCTAATGGTGTGAATGCAAACAAACAATCATGGAACTATAATTTTTTCATACAGGATAACGTAGTTATACTTGTATCTTTCTTTTTCAAAGATTAGGAGGATGATCTTAGGAACTGACTTTTTATTTTGAATAACAGCATATTAAGTTTTTGAATGATCTCATCTCAGATGAAGGTCAAAAATATGATTTCATTTTAGAATGATCTGGAAATTATTTTGAGTTTAATAATTCTATATCCGAATCTATAGCCCTATCATTTATGGGACAATTTTTATTGAAGATATGTTCAGGGGTAGAAAGAGTGTTCTATGCACTGATGAGTTACTAGAATGTAACCATGTTAATCTTTATTTTATTCTAAAAATAAATAAATAAAACCATGCCTTATGTAGTGCTGTTTGTCATTTTAGCAACCATAGTTTCTTCCTTGGATAGTTGTAGCTAAACCAGAACAGAAATATCTCTCTGTGAAATTTTTGTTGACAAAGTGAAAGTTGTAAATATGAATTTTGGAGTTCACTTTCTATTCAGACTCCTCAGCCATCTTCTCCTTGGTTTGTCAGCTGTCGTGGATGAAAACTGAACCCTGAGCGCAATTCCATTTCACTTTGGGTGCATGATCCACACACACACTTGTATAAGAAACTACTTAGTATTTGCTCAGTGATAAGTGAAGTCGCAAGAAACACAACAGGTACTGGAACTTTGTTGGAAAATATTTTCCTAAGTCAGAGAAAACTGCAAGAAATTGCAAAACTAATTATGTATAGAATTAGCTACCAAAACAAATTGATTTAATGTAACTCTAGCTATATTACCAGAGGTTTTTCATAGAATAATCTATTCCTACAGAAATATCACCAAGATTAAGGTGGAGAATGAATAGATCAACATGTCGCATTTTCAGCTATTGAGAATTTAACTCTGAGGTTTCTGAAAGTTTCACTTTTGTCATACATCAAAAAATAAGAATCCATAAAGGGGCACTCTTTCATTTAGGTCTCTTCTTAGAAGAAATATGCCTACTAATAAAAACATAAAGACTCAATGCTTATGCAGGCATAGTTCAAAAATATGTAAAAATGCTGATAAAATGTCTATGATCTGCACTAAAAACTAAAATTAAAACAACTTTACTTTTCAAGACTTAGAATAAACGATCTACAAAAGAAGAAAAGATTTATTTGTACAACTAAATGTAGAGGTGCGTGTGTGTGTGTTTTTGAAAGGTGTGAGACTAAATGATGAAAACTGAAGAAATTAATTTTAGTAAAAATAATTTTGTTATTTTGAGAAAATTTGCGTTTAAAATAAAATTACAAAAATATTCCTCTTTCCTTTGTTGATCCCCATTTTGAATCATTTTTAGACATATGTAGCTCCCTCACACTGATCTATTCTGGGTGAGGGTGAACAACACAATGCTGCTTGGCTAAAAAGGCTTTAGATTAGTGAGATTGGCAACAACATAACTACATTTTCATCAGTCTTCATTCTGTTGTGCGACATAATGAGCTGCACAGCAGGAGTGTAGAGAAAAAGAGCTTTTGGTGCCAAGCAGCAAGGCATCTCCAAGCACTAATACCACTTTAACCATCTGCACTTCCTCCCGGATAAAACAACTCAGAGTCACCATACCGCAGCCATTCAGTTTTACCCCACTTACCCCCCTCTTCTCCTCATCCCCTTGTTTTTATGTTCTTTAATTTAGAGGCCACAGGAACCACACCCTCCTCATTGAGCCAAGCCAGCTCCTATTATAGACCTCAGGAAAACTCACATGTCGTGCGCTCGTTGGCAGGAGGGGAAACATTTTAAGATTTTCCTCTGCATCCCAGTGCTGCACCTTGTACGCACATGATTGGCACTTTGATTTTATCAGCTTGTTGTTTATTTTGGTTCTCACAGCCTATTAACTTTGGTTTTTCACTAATAAATATCTCCAGAGGAAATAGATGGAAAAGGCAGCTGCTCGTTTTTCCTGCGCAAATAGAGACAAGTCACAGCCAATTCGTATATCATCCTGACACAAATGCAGTGTTTCATCACTTGTCATAAAACCGCTTGTACGCGGCCATTGCTTGACTTTTGCAGGCTTTTATTTAAATGTTGGAGCCTTCTGAGAACTCTGGTCAGCATTATAGGCTTCCG
The DNA here is from genome assembly GCF_001444195.1 of Xiphophorus couchianus. Classification (NCBI taxonomy): domain Eukaryota; kingdom Metazoa; phylum Chordata; class Actinopteri; order Cyprinodontiformes; family Poeciliidae; genus Xiphophorus; species Xiphophorus couchianus. Next base: position 21,043,635 of record NC_040228.1, on the reverse strand, counting down.
CTAACGCAATTTTCTGTTTGGAGACCTAACACACATTTCATAGTGCAGCTGGTGGCTGGGCAGGATAGGTGGCTCGAAATAGGGTTTTACTGTGTCGAACAGTCATAACTGCTCTGTTCACAAGCCTTTGCAACCCCACATCCAAGATGCAGGCGCTATGTGAAGGTACTAACACAAAATAACGTCCCTTGCACCATGATGCTTTATTTAACACTTAACTATCACAAAATTCAATGTATTTTATTAGGATGTCTATGAGCTACTATAGGGTATTTGAAACCACCAAAGTGTTTCACAGAGCATAAAGTCACCAGCAACCTAAATAGTAAATGTCAATTACAATATGACAACAAAATGATTAAACAGAACCAGTTGAGATTTGGAGACAAAAATGAAATACGTATGACAATTAGTACAATGGAAGGTGGAATATTATGTTCAACTGGAACCAGTAGACAATTTTTCAAACAGTCCCATAATAATCAGTAACTCTAAAAGACAATGGCCTGTTGCTGCACAGGTGAGGCACCACTAATCAGAGAGTTCTGTCACCTTAATTTTCAGCTCTACCAGAACGAATCAAACACAAGTGTGGAAAAGTTCTTTGATTTCCACTTAGTTGGTCTTCATTCAAGTCATAGTTCAGATTTTGGTTTGGAAAACTTTTTCAACAACAATAAACTGACTGTATTAGATCATAACCAAAATTTGCTTTCCTGAGCCAGTTAAAATGATAGATTTATTTAGAATACCACAGCAGCATATAAGTCTGAAAAAGAAAGAAAATAACTAGGGCTGGACCTTTAACATCTTAATTACAGATTAAACACAAATACCTAGCTAATATGTCTGTTCAGTGGTTTGATTTGCTTATTTTTGTTGATATTTAATGTCTGATTTTAAAAAATCGATTGTGATTAATTCAATTAACTTGATTAAAAATTTTAATTGAGGCTCACCACTAAAAAATAGCACATGGTTTTCAAAATTAAACCTAAAATTCTAAATGCATGATGTGCGTTTTGTCAATATTTTGTCAAACAATTTTTTGCTGCAAACATAGCTGTACGTTTTTTAGGGTTTGTATAAAAAAAAAAAATTATGGCTGATTTTTGGGGCAAAATATCTTAAGATCAGTCAGACTGGATGATTAACATTTACAGAAATGTTATTTACATTTTAGTTACATTACGTTTCAGGTATACTACCACATGAATGTGCTTGAAGCTCAGCTTTGATCTAGGGTCAATGTTGTGCTGAAAAGAAAACTCTTGCCCAGTCTCAAGTCTTTTATAGCCATTAACAGATATTTTTCCCAGGTTTTCCCAGTTCTCACTTTTACATAACTGATTAGCTCCAACCAATTTTTCAGTCCCTCTTGAAGACTTTGACACAAAATGATACTGCCACTACCATGTTTCATCATGGGGGTGATATGCTCAGAGTGACGTTTGTTTTTTACCTAACATCCTTTGCATTCAGACAGTCTATCACATAAATGATATTAAGGTTTTTATATGTAACATAAAAAAAATGCTAAAAAGGTCAATGAATACTTCTCAAGGCACTTTAAAGACATCAAAAAATTTATTCTCTTGGCATTTCCTCTTTTTTGTCTTCATCTACTGTTCCCACTTCATTCCTCCTGTCACCTCTGCCCTACCAGTGCCCCAGTGCCAAGCAGAGAGCATTATATTTGTTATTGCAGCAGTGGAGCTATTGGTCCCAGGATCTCTGGCTGTGCTCTGGCCTACATCTGCCCTCTGAGCTTCACTGCTTGGTACCCATCGTCAGAGGAGTGCAGGGGAGTCTTAGATACTGCTGTTCTCTGATAAGTCCTGGCCAAAGTAGCCCAGATGGTAAAATAAAAGGGGCTATGTGGGTGGAATTAATATTTTTTCTAATTTTAAGTGCATTATCTAGCTCTATTTTTTTCCCCACAAATAATTAGAGAGACAAATTATCTTGATTGTTGTGAGGGCTTGGGGCTACAGTTAGAGAAAATCAAGACTTAGAAAACAAGAGTGAGCTTAGTAGAAAAAAAAAAAACTCTGATGAGCCCAGCATTCCTGGCAGAGTAGCAGGTCATTCCATCATTGAAGCCGAGCAAGAACACCCGCTGCTTTGTACATCTGTGCTTTTTGACCACTGGCCACATTATCAAGTCCCACCCACAGCGTGTTTCATCATCTCTCCCAGCAAGTGCCTCAACTTGGCCAAGCACATTGAGGCTGTGTACCACCAGATGTCATTCTGGGTTGCCTGGGTTCAACAGGTGAGTTTGCAAAGTCATAAATGGAAAAATAAAAAGCGTGGTATTTCTGGTTAGCATGGTGTGGACTTTGTAAAGACGCCTGAAACTCATGCAGGTTGAGATTCTTTTGATTGTGTTTATCGGTACTCAGTGCCTAAAAAAGTATTCACACTGCTTCGAGTTTTCATCATGTTACAAATGCAACTTGAATGTGCTTTTGGGATTTTATGTAATAGTCCAACTCAAAGTAGTGGATAATTGTGAGGTTTAGGGGAAATGACACATACCGGTACTTTACTTTTTTTTCCTAAAAGAAAAATCTAATAAGTTCAATGTGACATGTATTTGAATCCAGCCATAAAATCCACACAACCGAAACTACAATAGAGTTCACCTGTATAAACCTCAGAATACATTTAGGTGCTCTGTGAAAACCTCAGAGGTTTGTTAGAGAATAAACAGCATCAGAGAGACTAATGAACACATCAACCAGGTCTGATTAGAGGGTTTGGAAAAGTTTAAAGCAGGATTAAGCAATATCCCAAGAATTGAGTCATTAGAATCTGGAAGAAAAAGCCACAATTGAAAAAAAAGTAATTTTTAAAGTTTTCAACAAAACAAACAGGGGGACGCTGTTAGTATGCGGAAGAAGTTGTTCTGGTGAGACATGCATGTGATGGAAAGCCAACACTTGTCATTACCCACAAACCAGGTGGCAGCATTATGCAGAGGGAGACGAAGTTTCATCGGAGATAGAGAAGCGAGTCAGAGTGGATGAGAAGATGCCCTAAGAAGCTGAATACAAGACAGTCCTGGAAAAAAATGTCTAGAAGCTGCAAAAGACTTGAGGCAGAGGTGGCGCTTTACCTTAGCAGAGCAATGGCTCTAAGAATGCAGCCAGAGCTTCAATGGAATGGTTTGGTTCAAAGTTTACCCATAACTAAATATGACTGAAAATTTATGGAAAGTCCTTAAATTATGGATTACAGATATTATTTTTTGAAGAAGAATGGATATAGTCTTATAGTTCTGCATATACCAATTTGACAAAAAAACGGGGAAAAAAACCTGACAGCATACCCCAAGAGCATGCAGCTGTATATCCACAACAGACCTTGATACATTAAATCAAATCCTGTATGAGTAACTACCTGACGGGAAGACCGGGCTGTCTGTACCAGCTGCAGCATTTATCTGCTTCTGCACACTCCCTGTTCAGCAGCAATGAAAAACATGCCTTCAATAACACTAATTGGCTGCAGAGATGTTGCTTTTGACCACATAAAACTGAGCACACATTTCTCTGCACTTGTATGCAGGCGTGCACATGAGTGTGTTTCGACTCCCCCGGGAATGCACACTCAAATGACTACATAATTCTGGAAGAGGACAAAAGGCAAACAAACCCTGTTAAGGACAGGTCCATGCACAGAGTTTAAAAACGTGGCCTTCAGCACACATTGATTTTTTTCTATTGTCCACATGTGAAAGACTGCATCAGACATATTTTGAGAAACCTTTTTGGTTTAGAGTCAGAAAGACAATGATGTATCCGCTTTTAAACAAGCCGACGACAATATATAGCATGATTTAAGGAAATAAAACTCTCTTTTTTTTGTTTGAATTTAAGAGGTTTGTTTGAAGAGGTACTGAGAAAAAGAGGTACAAACAGTCAGAAAAAATGTGTGTTTATGAGCTTATGTGTGTGAGAAGAGAGGTGGGGAGTGGAAAAACATACAAAAGAACTCGAGAAAGTGTTGAAATGTTTTATGTCTGGAAGCACAGGAGTTGTAAACCTTTGGATGTGAAGGCTAGATTGGGAGGTTGAAGACTAAACCCCAGAAAACACTGCAGGGACCATATGATAACTAACTAATTAAAACTCAGAGGCCGGCACCGCCAATCAATACGGCTCATTCAGGAGGATATCAGATGGGGATATCTGGTGTCAGATTGTCGAGAGGGGGGGTTGAAAACAGCCAGGACACTGGGCCAGACGTGCTGGTGGAGGGTGAGTCGAGGGGACTTGTTGGACTTTGAAAAGCTTAAGTTTCTCTGCACAGCTGCTTTGGCCCACAGACAGAGAGAGACATCTGTATTAACCTCAGCACCACAGGCAGCACTGTTGAGAGGAATGCAAGGCACAACAGAGAGAAGGGTGGGGAGAGGATGAAGGAGAGATATGAGTTTGCTGCTAAAAATTATATTGAAGCTCTTCACGGAAAAAAAAAAAAAAAAAAAAGATTAGAGCCTGATTAACTGTGAAACAAGAGCTGAGCTCCTCTGATGTTACAACAGAATGACACAACTGCTTCTGAGTTTGTAGTAAGAAATCGAGCTGGTGACAGAGTTCTGTCCGAAAGCCAAAGCCTCTAAATTTTTAAACTAATTTATCAGTTTGACATTTCTTCCTTCCTGCTGTTCACAATGTTGCCTGTAAGCCACAAAATAACACTGAAGGAACTTGAAGAGATGGGTGCAGTAAAAGAGCGAGGGCCAGGTGGTGCCCGATCAGGTCACAAAGGTAACACAGAGAACCTCTGCCTCCTCTCATTACTTGGTTTGCACATAAGCATGACTTTAGCATGCCTTGGTTCTGTGAAAGTGGAACTGGAAACATGATAAGTTTGAGACAACACGAGTAGTGGAGCAATGAGTGTGGAAAAAATTCCAGCGGAACTTAATTTGTTTACTGTTTTTCAACCTGAGAGATGAATCCCATCTGGTGCAGATTAACAGCAGCAGAACACTGAACAATTAAAATGCTCTCTAGTAGCACATTTCCCAGTGGTTTGATATTTGTTTTCGTTTTTACATGTTTTTCCTCTGCAGCCGCAACAACAGTCTCAGTCCAGACAGAATGACATTTCTGGATGAGTCAATGAACACAAGTTAATACCCCATAGCCTTTGTCACATTTTGAAACATAAAACTCAAACTTCAAATATATTTAATGGTGTGGAATTGATACGTGATTTTAAATTGCTTACAATTAAAAAGTGACATGTGCATTTGGATTCAGACCTTTTGCTCTAAATCTCACTGGAACAAATAGGAAGGCACCTAATTAGTACAATTCAACATTTGTGATTTAATCTCAGTACAGATCCAGCTTTCTATATGAAGGTCTCAGTGGTTTATTGGTGAACATTAAAATAGAATCATGAAGACCAAGGAACACAGCAAGTGTAAAGCAGAGGCTACAGCACAATACGCTTTGAAAATCCCAGTCAATAATGGAAAGTATATAACAGAACCAGAAATCTAATAAGACATAATTTACCACCTAAACTGTCAGGCCGGGCAAAGAAGACATGAACCAGAGAAGCAGCTAAGATGTCTATGGTTACTCTGCAGGTTCGGTAAACCTCTGCTGCTCTGGTGGGAGAAACTGTCAGCAGGACAACTATTACATGCTACAGGTCTATCCTGTATGGAAAAGAGGCGTGAATAAAGCTGTTGTTGAAAGGAATCAAAAAGAAGTCATATATGCAGCTTTTAATATGCCATGTATGTGGATCTTATTAGATAAGGGCAAAAATGTATCTTTTTGGCCTACATGCACAATGCTTCGTATGACCAAAAACTAGTACACATTGATCGCAATACACCATCCACACCATGAAATAATGGTGGTGGCTGAATCATGCTGCGGGTAAGCTGTCTCTCTTTTCTTTTTTTTTTAGCAGGGATAGAAAATCAAGTTCAAGATGATAGGCTAATGGAGTCAAGCACAAGCCAAAACCTGAAACAAACCCTTTAGAGGCTGCAGAAATTTTGAGACCAGACATGGAGGTTCACCACCTCAGCAGGAAGGTGGTGAGAATCAGTAGCTACAAAGCTACCAATTCTCTGTAGCTCTGGCTGCAGAGTTACAGAGTTTAGATCAAAGCATATTCATATGTTAGAATTACCCATTTAAAATCCAGATCTAAATCTAACTGAGAGCCACCAACAAGACTGGAAAGCTGATGTTCAAAGATGCTCTGTCCTTTTAATCTGGATTAAACTGAGCCATTTTCCAAAGACAAATATGCAAACAGAGGTCAACCCCAAGACATGCAAAGCTGATAGAGATTTAGCAGCTGAAATTCAAATCACAAATGGATGACACACTTTTATTTTGCTATTACTTTGGACTACTTTGTATTGATCTATCTCAGCAGCTAATAAAAAATGGGAGAAGGGGTGTAAATACTTTTGCAAGGTATAATCTCTCCTATAAACACACTAAAAACTGGATAAGAGCCTACAAACTGGATAAGAGCCTACATCCAGCATTAAGGCTCAACATAAAGCAGAATTTATATAAGGAAATACAATCTATCATCAAATAAACCTACGTATATGGTCATTGTAATATTTTCTTACTACATAAAGACAAAACAAGAATAAATGAATTTAAGAGAAATAAAGAAAGTGAACCCAAACATATATTTTGAAAAATTACCATACGCTGTGTGGGTCTGGAGACCAACCAATATGAGTAGCACTAGCATACCCACCCTCAAATTATATGATATAAATATTTTTGTGCTGCAATGTGTTTGCTGTGTTGAGATCCAATGCCATAAATGTAACTTTAGGAAACATCAAATCATAAAGCTTTAACTCTGTAAGTTGGAGCCTTGGAGCTTGAGGCTGTGAGAGTTTGGATAATTCTGAATATGTTAAAAAAAAAAATTTGTTGCATTTTTTTTTTTTTTTGAGGATAGCATACAGGGTGAAAGGTCTTGCCTTCATCTTCAATCAAATAACAGACATACTGAGACATCCTGGCTCTGTTAGATCTCCAACTTGCTGCAAAGTTGTGTCATTCCAACTTTCGGTCACATCTACAGTCCATGTGGGGTTGCATGAGAAGAGGGAAAACAAGGAAGCTGTGACTAACATACCTCGTGATAACATCTTACTGTAAAGGGTCTGGTCCCCACTCCCTCCCTCACACACACCCCCACATGCACACGTGCAGACACAGGTGATGAGCCTGCTGCTCTTTTAGTCATCCGGTATGCAAACAACAAAGGTTCAATAGCAAGTTTCCTCTGATTAAAAAGATCTAAATGGGTTATGCAAGTTAGGCTGAGTGATAGTTTTTACTCCAATGGGACGAGAAGGATTGGTGTGCATCAGTTCAACATAAGCTGAACTTTACAGGCCAAAGCTGTTGCCAAAAGCCACAGAAGTCGCGGTTTGTTAAAGAGGAAATGCTTTAGCAGACAATGGCCGAGGGCTAATGCTGCCAGAGACCAAAAGCACCACCGTAAATAATCACTACAGGTAGACAGACAGTATCATTTTGTGTGGTCAGCTTCAGAGTTTTGCGTGTTGTGTTAAGTTGCTGCATGATCGTGTCTGGCTCACACCCAGTGCCTGGGTGACCTGTGTTTGCATGTAGCAGTGTGAATTCTGAATGCATGCTGTAAGTCATTTACACAGCTGGGCTTTTAAACTCCAGTGACTCAATACAGGACGTCCCTGGCCTGGGGTCTGTCCCAAAAAACCCACACACACCCTCAGCTGGCTCTTCTGGATTCACAACAGAGCTCCAAGAAGCAAAAACAAAGCGGCTTGAGAAGGATTAGCCAAAAAATTCATATTAAGTCATTTGGTGGCTTTTCCAGCGAATCACTCTACGACTTATATATGGACTTTAACAAAGACGGAGGTCAGTGTCTGAAAATGGGCCTTTGCTGCAACCAGGGTGCAAAGTCTGACTTATATGTGTTGGCTTTACAGATGCAGAGTCATGCAGCAGTTTGAGGAGTGTTTTTTGAAATAAAAACTGTGCCTGTTTAGCTCTCAAGACAACCTAAATGAGAAAACAAAAGCCACAAAGTGCAAATGTGGAAAAGAAGGAATTTAGAGAGGAAACATAGTCAGTTTAATTGCCATCACTTTCTTCTCTCTCTCCTTCTCCCTTTACTTTTTCCTCCTTCTCTCAAGTGAAAGGCAATGAAGCAATGAAATAAAGGTCTTCCACAAATGTTTAATGATAAAAACACAAAATTTAGCAAAAAAACAAAACAAAAAGAAAACACTGACATTTGCAGCATGTAACAGAATGTAATCACAAATACCCTCTTTGTGTTTAAATGAGAGACATGAACATGTGCCTTAAAGGCTCCATCTGACCAAAGGTCATTTAAAATGAGATTATCTGCAAGATATAAAAACAGAAGTGTGACTTTCCTTCTGCTACTTTTTAACATATATTCAATAAAACAGTTTCCCCTTTCTCTGGTGGAAGCCATCTTTCAGAAGCCCTAAGAGTTGGTTTATCTCTTGTCTTTTTGGCTCCAAAGCCCTCCGCTACCCCTTGATGCTGCTGCAGCCTTGCTTCTTGACTTTGTAAGTCTATGTGGTCAAATCCATCTGTGCTGCAGCCTGTTGAAAATAGTCACAATACATCAGCTCCCACAGTAATTACACATTGCAGTGAAGGGAGCCAGTGTCACCTCCCTCTTTCTTGCCAAGATACTTACACAATAGTCTTTCCAGGATTGAAAGCAAGTAGGGATATATTTTCATATATATATATTTGGAAGATGCAGCTCTGGTCATAGTGCTATGAGGACCTGACTAAAGCTACCTGCACATCACCCTGAAGGCATTATCCCCACTGTGAGACATGATACTGGCAGCATCATGCTGAAGGGATGATTTTCTTGATAACAGACAGTAAAGGTAGTTAGAACTTACAGGTAGATAGGAGGAGGTAAATAAAGGGAAATCCTGAAATAAAATCTGTTAAAGGCAGCAAAATACTTGAGAATGGAGCAGATATCTTAAATCTTCAAGCAGAACAATAGAACATATGCAGTAGAACATGTTAGATCAGTACATAATGAGGTGTTAAAATGGACCAGTCAAAGCCCAGATGCCCAACTGAGTATCTGTGGTAAAACATAAAAAGATGTTCATAGATGTCCCACTTAGAATCTGAGGAGGAATGAGCAACAGTTTCAATCAGATGTGCTCCAGACTGACAACCGTTGCAGCTAAAGGTGGTTCAACAAATTATTAACTCAGAGGACCCGGACACAATGCACGCCATATTTCACTGATTTTTATTTGTAATATTTCAAAATCCTATAAATTTTTCTTCCACAATTATTCAGTACATTGTGTATCCCCATGCAATAAAATCTCATTGAAATAATTTGAAGTTCATGCCTGAACGGGGCAATACGAGGTAAAGCACTGCATCTAATAAAAAAATAAAAATAAAAAAAAACTAATTACCGATGTGAAGTGCATGCTACAAAGTCACAACTCATTCATTTGCAAACAAATCTGATTAAACTAAGCAGCTGAAATCGCTGCTGACTGGCATTATTCTGATATCTCCGTTTCTGCAGGGATGTCTCCAGATTAGAGTGAAAGGGGGACCTGGTGGTGCACTTTGAACCCATTCCTCTGTTGACTCATTCTTCAGATAAGGCCTGGCTGACATATTAGCTGCGAGCTGCTCCCTCATCCGCAACTAAAGCACCTGAAAATTATAGTTCCTCTCAGCTGTTTAACAAAGGGGTTCAGTGGAATTTGACTCTCCTGGTATTAGCTGGGAAACTGCGCTTTAGTTTTATAAACACAGTTATTGTGCGCGCGCGCACAGGTGTTGCAACAGAAGAGTTCATAAGCTGTTCTTACAGAAGATATGGCATGAAAAATGACCCTAATCCAGTTCTCACATATTTCAATCTAAATGAAAAGCAGACGCAACTGGGAAAAAAGAAAAAAAAGGGGAAAAAATTATATATATATATATATATATAGTTTTTTCTTGTGGAAGGAAGAAAAGAGGCTGATGAAGACTTGAATAAATAAAGCTTACCTAAATTCACAAAGCTCATGACCATGTCAGCGTCATTCAAGAAGTTGTTATCTTGCAGGCTGGCAATCGGTGGGCCTTGTGTCGTGAAAATGGGTTTGTAAGGGTAAGAGTATCTCGTCTCGTCCCCATCCGTGGACATGGCGTTGTACAGGTCCAGCATGAACATCGGGGCAGCGTTGTGCTTCCCGTGGAGGTGAGGTCGCGGCCGGTGCGGCAGCCCCAAGATCGACAGGATCTCCCGCTGCATCTCCTTGCGCTCCTGGCTCTTCAGCCGGCGGTGGATAAAACTTGAGTGGAACTCATTGTCCAAGGTGAAGTTCGTAAAGGTTATATCCGCCAGCACGCAGTAGCTCCACAGCAAGAGCAAAACGGGCGCACGCCTGTCCAGAATATGTGCCATTGCGCCTCTCCGTGCGTAATTGCGCCAATATCGGGTCGCCGAAACTCAGAAGAAAATATATGGAACTCTTAACAGCAAAGCAGCTCTGTAATCAATATCCAAGAATCACTTACGGGCCCTCATGTTGAGGGGAACCCTTCTAAGTGATTCATCAAGTCAGCGGAAAAGTCCTTTAATAAATCACTTTTCTGGATGGATTGAAGTAGCGTGTGCCTCGATCCTCATTCAAATCCTTGTGGTCAAAAGTTACCAACTGCGGTGCAGCATGCAACTGCGGAGAGGAGACTGCGAGCGCATGCATTTCACTAAACAAGTTGTAAGGAGGCGCTGAGCGCTGGGAGGAGTACGAGAAGGAGGGAAAGAGGGACGAAGAGGGCGCATATGCTCTCACTCTCTCTCTCTGAAAGGAGAGCGACTTTTGCCTTGTTGCCAGTTGGAAAAGGTCTCCAAGCGACACGTGCAAAATACAAAACGAAGTGAATATGGGATGTGTATTATGGTGCTTCAGTATGAGTTGTTGCACTTCAATTCCTTTCGTTTGCGAGGATTCACTGGCAGCAATAAAACTGGTGATTTCAGTTAAGGTTTAGAAGCACGCATCATTGAAAAGAGTAATAATTTTTCGTCCGGGATTACTTCGATACCGTGGGAGCCGTTGCAACATGCAGTTGCTGCGCTGCCTAATCTGCAGGTGCACTGTCTGAATACAAGGGGTCATGTGGGTCTGAGCCCAGGCTTTATAGTCTGTTGTTCTTTGATGTCAAAAAGGCACAGATACAGTCAGAGCTAGCCCGAGGGTATATGCAAAAATTGTGGCTGCTTAGGGCCCCCTGCAAGCATGGGAACCTCAAAAGAATTAATACAGGAGAGTTTAACAAGGCAGTATAAGTATACAGACATTAAACTAATTTCCCATTTTTTTTTTGCAAATGATGGGTTATTGTAAGTTTGTCAGTATCACTGTGATAGATGAAACACTTGTGGTGCGTCATGTCTGTTCTCAGAAGTTGGATTTTTTTTTTATGTTTCTTTTGGAAACGTATCAAGAATGCCAGTTGAAGTTGGAATTCTTACTGGGAAATTTGGAGGTCAGCAAGCTGTCCAGAGTTCACTATCCAATATGGCTGCTGCTCTGCTTTAACATTGTTAAAGTTACAGATTTAAACTGCTTTTTAGCGATTCTGATGGTTTGCACCTTCTACTTGATCATTTTCCTTTCTTGAATATCTTGAATATTGCAATCCACTTTGTGAAGTGTCTGGGCATGCAAGAGTTAATTTAAAAAAACTTATAAATGTCTATATGGTCTTGCTTCTCAGTACCTATATGATTTACACCAGACTTATCTTCCTTTGCGAGCTCTTAAAACAGGCAATCAGCTGCTTTTAGTTGTCTGAAAAACTAGGTAGAGACGTAGAGGAGATCAACTTGTTTTTGTTGTGACTCCTTTGGAGTATATTGCCTTTAACTATTAGACAGGTCTTTTCGCTCTCAGCTTCAAAGTCTCTTTAAAGCATCTTTTTTCAATAGGTTTTGACCCAGCGTGAGCTGACATGTTATTTTTATTGCTTTCTATTTTATGTGTTTTAATGTGTGTTTTTGTCTGGATTTGTTTTTCTGTAATTTAGCCTATTATTCCAACTGAGATGTACAGTAGATTCCTGCAGCACCTCCATGGTTACCTTTTGGTTGCTTCTTACGCTTTCTCCTCTCCTGACCTTTTGGCTCAAGCCACGTCTAGGTAGCTTTGCAGTTATGCCAAATTCCATTTTTAGATGATAGATTGAGCAGTGCTGTATGAGCTTTTCAAAACTAAATACTTTTTTCTTTTAAAGCTAACTTTTCTTAAACCTTATCCACAACTTTCTCCTTGACTCTCGTGCTGTTTTATTTGGTTTTCACAATGCTGTTTGTTCAGTAATGTTTTTCAACGATTAAATTGGAGCGTTTAGTAATTGCTATAGATTACTTTTGAATACTTCTGCTTGTACTAGTCTTTATTAAGGGATATGATAGTAACAATGGCGAATACACATGCACAACACACTTTTCATATTTTTGTGAAAAAAAACCAATTAATTCAGTGAAATTATGTTCTGCTTTGGTGCTGGACTTATGCATAAAATCCCCAAAACACATCGTTTGTTAAATGACAAAATTTGAAAAGAAAAAAAGTTTAAAGAATGGGAATTGAAATGCAGTATAACCCCTCCCCCCCAATCCCCACCTTAATACTATTATTCTTGTCTTCAAAAGCATTCTTGTCTGCTTTTTTCAGTTACATTGTTTAAAACACCTCACATTTTGCAACTGCTTTTTCTGTACACCAGATTCCATTTGATTTTAACAGGCCTCTCAATGGGGACTTGTAAACATTTCTATCCGGTGCTCAGACAGATCCAGCTAATGGCTGCAGGTGTTTACAATACAGCAGCTTCTAACTGGGACCATTAAAAGGGGTTTGAATGAAAATCCACATCTTCCACTCTTCATCACTTTCTTTCAGTGTGTGATTCTTGTGCTTTATTTCCTATGCTGTAGGGTTGGTGAGGTCAAATCCCCTCCAATAGCTCCTCAGTTTGTGTCCAGAGAGGGGCAGACAAACCTGGACAGCACAAAAGGAACAGACCCCCTTTTGTTTAGTCCTTCGTGAGCCCGGTGACAGTCCCTGTAAACAGTGGGCACAAGCTGAGGCCAACCAGGGTGAGCTGCACTGAGAGGCCTTTGACAAGGGGAATTAAAGCAGAAAAGCAGAACAAACCATGTTTGAAAGCTCTGTCGGCGAAACGCATCGGATAAAGCTGTTGAAAGAATGACCATGATTTTCCTTGAGTAAATCACACTGAATGAAGCAACCAGGATTTACAAAGATACGGAGTGATGTCGAAGCCTCCACCTTAATGCGATTAAATGACTTGGTAAAGAAACGTGCCAAAGATTTCAGCTACGTTGATGAGACAATTTCAGGACAAACTGTGAAGCTTTTAAAAATACTATTTCTGGGGCGTGTTGTGGTGGCGTAGGGGATAGCGCGACCCATGTTTGGAGGCCTCGAGTCCTTGTTGCAGGTTCGATTCCCGGACCTGCCGATATTTGCCGCATGTCTTCCCCCCTTTCCTGTCAGCCTACTTTCATATAAGGGGCACAAGAGCCCACAAAAGACCCCCTGGAGGAGAGAAATAAAAAAATTATTTCTTCATCCTAAATGCTTTTTTCGTGCTGGTGGGAAGTTTTAACTCACTATTAAGTCAATAATTGGGACAGACTTTGTTCGGTTAGATAAGAGACTTGAAATTACCTGTCTTCATAAATCACAATTTTGAACTAAATATGTACCTCTATCTTCAATTTTGACTCCAAGGTTGGACAACATGAAACTTTTCTGCTTTTTTATTATTATTATTATTTTATTTTTTACCAGGTTTCAATTAAGCTCTTTGTCAGGATAAAGTAAAGAATGGTAGTATGGTCCACATAATTTTGTTACTGTCCAAAAGATGCTAATCACTTTATTTAACACTGAAATCTAACATGATCTGCTGAACTTTGGTTTTCTGTTTTGCTGCCTTCTGTTTGTTCTATGTTTTTAAAGGATTTCAGTGTTTCATTAAGTTATTCACTTCCTGCTCACCTGTATTCAGTTAATGTCTTAGTTTCTTCTCGATCTCCTTCTGCGTTACTTCCGTGTGATCTCCAGTCAGCCTCGCTCAGTTGCTCCGGTTCATTATCTCCCATAGCTGCTGCACGTCAGTTAGTCACGCATCTCTTCCTTGTGCCAACAATCTCCTCCCCACTATTTGTACTCATTTATACTATACTCACAGTCGGTTTCTCCTGTTTCTGTTTTCTCTTGTTTTGTCTGGTTGTTTTCCATTCATGTTTAGTCTTGTTTTGTAAGAGTTCATTTTGAGTAATTTACTCACTTTAATCTGATTTGAGTACTCCACCAAACCATGACACGAAAAGAACATTTTTGATCACTTAAAAATAACAATTTAGCTTTTTATCTGCTTTGAAATTAACAGAATGTTTTCAGCATTGCCACTTTGATCAAAAATTAGACATAACATCAATACAGACTATTAATATAGTTTTAAATATTGAGTTTTAGTGATGTTATCTAGATTTTCATGGCAAGTCTTATTGACATTATGAGGCGGTACTTTTTATCTGACACACTTGATGTTTTGCAACATTGGTAATTGGACCCAACAATTTTTGGTAATGCTAAAGCCAAACATTTACCACTTTGTTTTAATCTGTTTTTGGTGAAAAAAAACTATAACCCAGTATGCTGGGTCACAATTTATAACCCAACCATAAATGTGTCAGATCAACAAAGGAAAAAGACATTGAATTGTTATCAACTCAGCAGTTTTAACAATGAAGGAGGAAGTTGTTGCAATAAAAGAGTTGTACTTTTAGAGTTTATTACTTAGATCACAAGCTTGTGATATCTATCGTCATCTGCTTTTACTTCTTCAGCTTGACTTGGGTTTGTATATCAGTATTTAGCACAAAGCATTTCAACTGCACTTTAACATTTCTCCCCTGCATGAGCAACTCCTCTCTGCACTGAAACAGGTTGGAGGAGGATACAAAGTTTCAAAGAAGACCACACAGAAGTGCAGTAAAACATCCCCGGACACAATTTAACACTCATGTAACATTGTCATCTGTTCGTCACATTGTCCTCTCTTTTTCTTTCTTTTTATTTTTTGTTAAAGCCCATGTGCATTGCGAGAGATGCTGCTCTTCCTGTCTGCTTGGTTAACTCTGTTTAGGAGCTCAAAGCATGTGGTCAGAGGTCATATTAATATTTATTTCATGTGTTGCCTCAGAGAGCAGCAGGCAGTAATGCTTTGAAGATCTGTGGATGCAGAAAGGCGGATGAGGTTTGGGGAAGTGGGTCTGTAGAGTAAATCTGTCTTAAAAAAAAAAAGTCTTAAAAGGTTTAAATGTGGGGTCGGCTGCAAGGACACGATATGGCGTAGGCACATGTTCTTTTTTCCTCCCCACCCATCCCAATCTGCCTGTCCAGTCCTCCTGGTTTTTGGCCTAACCCTGATGTGTACAGTTCACAAGCTGATGGCCTATTAAAACAGCCTAACCAGGTGGAGCTTGGCTATTGCAAATGTTCCCCTTCTGGTGTCTCGCACATCCAGGGGCCTCATGAACATATGAGACGCAGCTGTGAGACAAGCAGACAGAAAAAGAAAAAGAGTGGGTGGACATAAGAAAGAGCTTTGAAATAGTTCATTTTATGTCATACACTTAGGATTTGGTTATGATTATATTTATCTTTTAAAGCCTGATCCATTAAATATTAGTACAAATATTCAACATTTTAAATACAGAAGTGACTTTTGAATAAATTGATATATATTACCCTTATTTTACATTTTAAGTGATGCAAACTGAGTTTATGGAAATGTATTTGTTATTGTATTATCCTCAACCAAAAGGAATAAATATTATGTGACTTCAACAAACATGGATGAAGCAAAAATAAAATAAAGTAAAAATTAATGAGTTGTTGGATGGTATATCCCCATATCTTAATAAATAAATAATAGGAGCTACATGGGTTTACACTGCAGATATAATGTAAAATATGTAATGACAATCAAAATATTGTTGTTGTATTGATTTAATACAACTTCCCTTATTTTTCAGTTTACTTCCTGGAAGTAAATTTATGACCGTGTTAAGTCAAGAATAAACTATAAGTTTAACCAATGAGTTTAATTACCACCAAGGCAGACCGCTATCAGTCCTGTAAAATTGGGAAATCGCTTTAATTTTAAGAACTTGTCTGAAACATGAAGGAGGCTAAAATGTTCCTAAAAGCAACACATGCTGTTTTGATGTAAATAAATTCAAGAGCAGTTGAGAAAGTTGAAGACTGACCTCTATCAGTCTGAAAAAAGTTTAGAAAGCCATTTCTAAGAAGTTGAAACTCGGGTGAAAGCCACTGAACCATAAAGGGCCTATAGAGACTCCTAGTGGCCCACCTGACTAAGCAAATAAGCACAAATCAAGAAACCTCACCCCAATAAGTGAGACCTCCCTCTGTATTGCTGAAAAACATAAAATTATAGTATCCAAGTCGCTTTGTTAAAGTCTGGACTTAACAAAGCATCCAGCTTAGTTGAAAAGCTGTGGGTGATGACCTAATGCAGGCCATTTAGCCTCTAAACTCTTCAACGTGAGTTTCTCTCAACTCTAAAAAGATTCTTCCAGAGCTGTGATAAAGAATGACATGTATCTCAGATGCTTGGTGGCAGTAGCTGCTACCAGCTAATAAGTTTTGTGTTCAGTTACCTGTTATCACAGAACATAATTGAATAGTCTTTTACCATTAAAGAACCAAATCTTCATTTAAAAGGTGTGTCTCATTTGCTTTTAAATTTTATTCATCTGAAACTTGCAAATGTCCCTAAAAAACAAAAAACAGATGAAATTTGTTATTGAGCAAAGACTTTTTCAAAGTACCGCATCTTAAAACATAAAATGAAAAGTGACAGAAACTAGCAACTGCTACCCGATACTAGCCTTCACATCAGGTCTATTTTATCAGTTTAGAATTGCTGTAACAAATGGGTTTCATCACATATCATAATGAACTGTCAGAATTCTTTTGGTAAGAAATACAATATTACGTTATTTGAAACGCTGCACCTTGCAGGACTCTTTGCCATCACTCACTACCTACTTTCGCCAGTATGAGGTATGTCCTGTCAGCTCTGTGTTTGTCTGCAACTGGATATGGCACTTGGGAAAACCGGAGTAGCTTGGATCTGATATGTAGCCCTAAGCAGTGCAGCCAGACCCATCAGTTATAGCTGCTGGTGCTGACAGTCAGAGATACCATTTTAGTTAAGCTTTCCCTTAATGCCAGGCTTAGTTGTGCTTATTCTGTTGCAGGATGTTATCATTCAGGCACGCTGTCACTTGTGTCATCAGGTTCGACAGTGAGGCGCACTGCAAACCCGGCCACATACTTATCACCATCCATTACTGAGGTGTGTGGGCCTGATAAAGGTCCAGCCAGTTTAATGCAGCTCCAGGCTCTGGCTCCATTAAGATTCCTCTCTGTGTAGCGAGAGGCCTTGCCCCCTTGACTCTTGGTCCCATCACTCCATAAGGCCATGTGGATCTGTCAGTCAAACTGGACACTGGGTGATCTGTTAGCTCCTCTTTTGGGGATAGTGGTCATTAAAGAGAGGGCGGTATAGCCAAAATGACCAAAGCTGATGAGAACCAGACAAATGGGAGACCCAGAGGTATACTGTGTGAGTGTGTGTTTGGAGTGGGGGGCAACGGAGTAGGAGGTGGATGTGCTGAACTATGTGGATTGTGAAAGGAGGGCAGCTCTGTTTTCTATTTGTGAGGATTAGGTTGACAGATCTGTATTTAGTTTCGATGGGCCTCTAGCTGCAGCTAATCCCCCTCACCTGCAAAGAGTGCCCCCCACCCCTCCTTCCACCTAGCTCTTTTCTTTCCTCTGACCCTGGAGCCCCCTATTTCCCCCCTGAGTTCCCTCCTTTTGCCCAGCACAAACACTCATCCCGAGACATGCATATGACTCGTTGCACTCTGTCTCCTCAGGTTAGGGCCTCACACTCGACGCAAATCTCTCTCTGGCCAAAGGAACAGCGGGGGTCTCGGGGCTTTCTGGGAAAGATGAAAAAGGACTCTGGCAACATGCGGTCTCTCACATATTAAGATTATTTTCAGCTTGAGTGGGGGGCTGCTCATCATCTCTAAAAGATAGCAATTACAAAGATATTAAGAGCCAATGGAAGCAGCTTGTCACAGTCACTCAGGGAGAACTTTAGGAAGTATTCAGGGTCAGGTCAGGGGTATGGACCCCTATTTTTTTAGATCTTGGTTCACACACTCTGACCAGGCTTTCACACTGAGAAAGAAAGACAACAGTGCCACTGAAAACACACACTCAGCATGCCTGCTAACAGGTTTAAAAGCTGTGGACACTGGAGAACTTAATATTCAACGGGGCACATTTTCTTTTTTTTTTTTTTAAGAATGAAGCAACATGTTAGCTAAATGACGCAACAAAGAATCAGAAACAGATTTAAAGGGTTGTTGATGATAGAAAACATGCACAATATTAGGGTTGTCACATTTTGTTAAAGTCATTTTATTGTTTGGGTTTCAAACAGCTGAAATTAGTCAACCATACAGTAAGCTAACTCCTTATTGAGAAGGGATTATAATATCTCATTAAAATCTATAACACATGCTGGCATGTGTTGTCATTGCATTTTCAAAATGATGCTTAAAAATTCATTCCACGTGTCTGAGATGAAACGATGTTATTAATTTCTTCGTTGTGGACTTTTACCACAGCAAAACAAGCCCCCACCCACGTCCTTCTGAAACCACCACAGAAACACACGCAAACAGCAGGACACGCACATTCAGCAGACACACCTTGGACAAGTAGCAGCAGGCTCAGATAGAACGTCTCATTATTGAGGCCCACAGAGGGTGCTAATGGGAATTTTTTCTTAGCACTAGCCAATGTTGGCTTATTACCTTAAACCACTACAGCCCACACACATTCTTGGATCGTAATAATGGACAGAGGTACAAGATGAGTAATAACTATTAGCTTGTGAAAAGAAGAAAATAGATTTGTGACCTACTTACTTAATTGTCAAGTATTTTTAAGAGATACAATTAAGTGTACACAATAATACTATAGTAAAGTCATATTTTCTAAAACTTTCAGTCTATTTTGCAGAAAATGTTCGATAAACCAGTTGTTGCAATTGCAACTAAAAAGTATTGCCAGTATGTCCATAATAACTTTGTGCATTTAGAGACCAAATACTTTCTTCATTCTTTTGTTTTTTTCCAAAACAAATTGACCTTATTCAAATTGAGTAGCACAGATTCCCAATTCAATTTAGGTCTGGAACTTAACCAGGGCATCTTAACAGAGAAACATGCTTTGATAGTAAACATCTGCCCCAGTATTTAATGTTTTGTGGGTTTTTCTTCCTGCATTAACCCATATTTAGCTCTGTCCACAGTCACATTTACTCTAACAGATTTCCCTGTACCTGGTAGTGAGAAACAGCATAATGTTGTCACCAGCATGTTTCACAGTTGTTGGGTTTTCATGTTTTTTTTTCTTTTTGACTCTTTGACTCATACCAAGATTTTTAGGGCATTACCACCAATTGTTCTGCCGACGGCTTCTGCCAAATCACATATAAATCTCTGAAGCTCCTTTAGAATTACAATTGATATCTCGGCTGCTTCTCTAACCAAAGTTCCCATCTTCCAGCCTTGTCTATACAGATGGACAGCCATGTTTTGATAGGTTTAAAAATGTGCCACAGTCTTTCCATTTTTGCAAGATGGATTGAAAAGCACTTTTTAGGGGTATCAGAATAGATGGGGTAAATACAAGTCCAGACCACGTCCTTATTTTTTTAAAGCACTTTGAAAATAATGTAGCCTATAATTTTGCACTTATGTAGGTAAAATACTTAAACTTAAAAATATGTATTATTTTTTCAATAATTTTATTCAAAAAAGCAACATTATAAGAAGTGTTTTTAGTACAAGATCAAATTATACTAAAATTATTTTAGTTGTCCTCATCCAATAACCGCACGAGGCAATCAGTCTCGTTTAACCGCGAGATTTTAGGTACAAGCTAACCACGGAGGTAAAGCGTCAGACAGCTGTTAGCTTCTTTTTAGTTGGTTATAAAGAAACATAATGAGTGCTTTTAAAGTACAGTTTTTTTCTGAAATCGACAAGCTTCGTGTTCAGCTGTTGAACAATGTCGACATTATAGCAGAGAACCAACGTGCTGTGGAGGAAACCAGTCAGTAAGTTCGCTTTTATTTCTGTTACTGAAGGTCAGTGAACGGTGTTAGCGTTAGCCAGCTTGCTTATTTATTTTTTCTTTTCATTTTACTCAGCGATGTTTCATAAGGATTTTACTCAAGTGAAAGTTAAAAGTATGGTGTCCTAAAATTGCCCCTAAAAGTTATTATTATTTTTTTTTAAGTTACTCAGGTAATGTAACTACCGTCGTCACTACCCATACCTCGCTGTCACAAACAAGGAAACCATCTGAGCATTATTACAATGTAAGCAAATCTCAAATTAGTATAAAAGTATGAAAATGTGACAGCAATTACTTACAGAACTAACTTTTCCCATTTTGCTTCTGTTCATTTTGTCAACACATACATTGGTTGCCATTTATTTTCTACATGCAAACATTTATTTTAGTTTAACAAAAACAACAACTATGAATAATTAAATAAAACAAATAAACTTGTGAAATGGGAAAAAAATAAGTTAACAGACGAGGTATGGCCACAATGTCCAGTAAGTAAATGTAGGATGAGCGAGTAGCTATGTTTAGACCTGAAGTGTCACATGACAAACATTAGTACATTACAGAAATGTGCATCATGGCTGCTGGATGGCTCAGCTGGTAGAAGGCACTCCATTTCGCAGAGGCTGTAGTCCTCGAATCAGTTGTCTGTAATGAAATTACTTTTTGTCTCAGATTATTACTGAATTAAGATGTTTGTGTCTGTGTCGCTGTTTTCCTTGCACAATTTTAGATGCGTTTGTCAATGATCAATAGATATTTTATTAATTGCGTTTATTTTATTTAATCCAGGGATGGAATTTTAACTCAAATTGAAGGTGTAATCCTGGGAATAATGACCAGTCTGTCAAGAGATGAAGTACCTATCCTGGTACTGCCCAACAGATCCAGTTGGGCCAATATCAGGTAAACCTGATTTGAACCCATGATGATGCAAACCTTTTTTGTTTCTGGCATATTCCAGTCAGTGGCCTCACAGATATGCAGATTATAGTTTGTGAACAGCTTTTTTTAAATTGTATGATTAATTGACGCTTATAGAGTTGACATTAATGCGATTGCATATTCAGGTGTTTTAAGTGTTTTTACTGATGATTTTATTTTATTTTTTCTAAGTTCTGACCTAGCCTTTGTCCTTGCAATGAAATAAGTTCTTGGCACCTCCTTGAAATACACTTGGCCGCATATCCAGTGGATTTGTAGAAGATTATTGATGAAGTGAACTACACTTGGAACTTGCAAACCAAGGTTTTAAAAAGTTACAATTTCAGAATTGCTAACAGATTTCTTCATGTAATTTACGCACTTTGTAGAACATTTAATTAGATTCTGGAGAAAGATAACGCTTTCTCTAAAGCCATCATAATCTTTTCTGCTTGTATGGAACACAGAGTAACACAGCACTGTCCATTTTGCATGATAGCTGTCTGAATAAATGCTTTTATGTTTATCTTTTATCTTTCTAGAAAGATGAATACACATACTTACAAAAAATATTAAAGACAATATTATTATACCTTTAATAATCAAAATGCTACAGTATTTTAACTGTAATAGGAATTATTACTGTTTTTTTGGTTTGAAATTCTAAAAAGGATCATGTTAAACATTTTGGTAATACATTTCTGAATCAATTCAGTAATACTAAAATACTGTTGTGTATATAGTCTGAATAATCATACCATAATAATCTCATTCTAGGCCAATGTAAATAAGTGTGTATTTATTGGTTATAAAGCCATGATTCTTCACTGTGTGGAAAGCGAGCTCCACTTTCAAACATAAACACAAGGACTCATCAAATAAATTAAAATACACACACTAAACTTTTAACATGAAGCAAAGCCTTCAAAATTTCGTATTTTGAAATTTATTGAAATGTATTGAATACATTGAACATTGAAAGGAGTGGGTAGAAATATAAACTTATTTAAACCCACCCTTCTCCAGCAACATCACAATATGATCCCATCCTATTTAAAAATATTGTACGTGATGATTACATTTTTTTCATTTTCTTAAGAGGAAGTGCGGCCATGGATTTGCATAGTACGTGCCCTGTTCAGTCAACACGATTGAAGCTTTAATAGCTTCCTGTTCAATAAAAGATGACAGTGATAAGGAAGACACATGCAAACCCATAAAGAGCTTTAAAATGACTGGGTTGTGGTGATCTCATGTTATGAACAAAGACTCACTGTCAGTCTTCTTTGAATCAAAACTTGTCTTAGTTCATTGTAAAAATGTAAAAAGCTGAGAGAGTCAAGAGGGAGAGGTAAACTGGAATCTTCTCACAGGTGGCTCTAAAAATAAACACAGCATATTGTAAATGGATTTTAATTACTTTTTTTTTTTTTTGTTCGGCACAAAGTTTTGACAGTGCTGTCGGGCTTCAGATGAGTTCAGAGCATTCTGTCACCTCCATTAGGAGCGACTGTTCTTCATCTGTTACTAAATTTGGTGAGAAAATACCCACACTTCTTCCACATCAGCTTCAAATTGAACTCTCCCGCTTGTTTTTAGTCAAAAGTTATTTCCAGCTGTGTGGTTCTTCATGTGGCTTTAATTTGTATTCATTATAAACATATGAATAAACTGCACAGACGGCAGTAAAAGTCAGACTTAGTTTTAGGTGACAAATTGGCAGAGACAGAACATGTTGAAAGAGGCTTTTAAGGATCAGTTCACATGGAAAAGAGGAGATTATTTTCTGGGTTTCTTTTCTCCTCCTGTCTTGTAAAACGAGAAAAGAATTGATGATTGTGAGTGAAATATAAATAACAAAACATGTATTTCTCTGTTCAAAGCGCAAATTTTGAAGATTCTTTCCGTCATCTACAGGCTGGTGCAGAGCAACTCTTATGCTACGAAAAGGTCATTTGTCGTCAGTGAATTTCTCAAAAGCCAAATAAAAAAAAGTCTTTTTTTTTACATTCCTATATCCTTGTTTAGTGGTTTTACAAAGAAAAGGCGGCATTTCTTAAATGTGCTCACTTTGAAGTTTTCTTCCACAGGGACATATATTACAACAACATACAGCTGTTTGGGTCACAGAGAACTGTGGATAGTATAATAGATGACATCTCCTGCATGCTGAAGGTTCCTCGCAGATCACTACATGTGGTACGTGTGCATATTCATTTCAGTCTGACAGATGGTTTACATAATTCAGTGACTGCTTGGCAGAAAATGCAAACCTCTTATATTAAAAGCTTGTAGCAGAATTCTTTTGGATATTAGCTAAAATCTAACATATGAAATCTTTTACATTAGTGCCATATTTCATTTTTGCTCCACTTCATAGTTCAGGAAACACCTGTGAAGTAAATAATGGTGTTACTGATCAAACAAAGATAGAATTGATGTGGAGTTCATAAAGTCATTGTATGTGTTTGTGTATTGTTGGTCTGCAGTTGGCCACATCCAAGGGCTTAATTTCTGGTGATCTGTGTTATTTGGAGGAGGATGGAACAAGAGTTGACTGCCACCCCACCTCAGTAAGTTTCCCAAAATATAAAATGCACTTCCTCTAATATCAACTCTTCCTGGATATACAACAGATCTAATGCTTCACATGGGTTGAATATTTAGCGATTTTGCCTTGTTATAGCCACAAACTTAAAAAATATTAGGGTTTTTCAAGATAGCCCAATACAATTTCTGTTTATCCCTGAGACAACACTTTGTAGAACTACATTTCTACAAAGTGTACACAGCCTCAGTTTTTTTTTTTGGTATATCTCCACTAGCTTTGTACAACTAGAAACTAATATTTAGGGGCATTTTCTTGGCACATATTCTCACTTTGATTTAGATCTGAACTTTGATTGAGCCGTTTTAATGCACAAATATACTTTGATCTAAAGTAGTGTATCAGTCAGACTTTATGTCCAGGGTTGCTGTCCTGCTGGGAGGCGAACTGCTGCCCCAGTTTCAAGACTTTTGCACCCTTTAACATATTTGTTTCAGCATTCCCTTTTATTTAGCTCCTCTTCCCATCAACTCTGACACGCTATCCCAGTTAAACAATTACATTTGTCATCTTCACTTCAACTACCAAATAGTACATGAAATGCTAGTAATCGTCCATGATCAATCCATCTATTCAATTTTAAATTTTGCTTTCAGAAACAACATAGTATGTAGAACTTATTATAGCATCTGAATAATGACCTGCAATGGGAATTAAATTAACTCTACATATATGTGCAGATGTTAAGAATTGGCCATGCCTGTTTGTTTTGTTCCGCAGTACCGGTTTCTGTTATGCATGAAGAGAAATAATGAGGAAAACAACCTAATAACCTATTAGAAGCTTAGTTTAAACATTCTGCTCTCCATGGTTACATTTTCCATTACAGCGAAGAACAAAGTGCAAATAGGGTCATGATGTGCAATGACTAAAATGAATTAGTGATACTAGACAGACATACATACTTGAACAATCGCTTAAACCTCTTTCTCTGTCAGCACATTTTCTGACACAGTAAAAGGACTCTTATTAACTCCATGTGTCGAATGTAAAAAAAAAAACCAAATTCTCATTAAAAGTATTTATGATAGTTTACTTTGAAACAAATACTCTGCTTAAATGTTTCCCCACATCATACAGCACTATTTAAGTAAGGTAATTAGCCAGCTTCTGTGTTGCTATTTTATGCCTCATTGGCACTTTTTCCAGCACATTGCTGTCACCAGCTCACCACATGGTCTTGTACTGTTGACAGGAACACTCTGAGTGCATGTCTCAGTACTATACACTATGCAAAATTTGCTATACAGCTCCATGATGTGTCAACATCTCCACATGGATCCTTTTTGGTGAATCAAACTGACTTCATGAGACGTTACCCTTTGTAAACCAGTATTTATAGCCCTGTATTTGTTTTGGTTGTTTTTTTTCAGGCTGTTTCCATTTCCTCAAACATCGGTGGAATTAGAAGTATCCTTTAAAAGCCAGCTCAGTCTTAAGTATACATTCTTAAGTCTTTTTTGTTATTGGACAAAATGTGTCTTAATTATTAAAGTCTTAATTATTTTCAGATATTGTATCATCAGCTAAATTTATCATGATTGTAGAGAAGGATGCAACATTCCAGCGGCTCCTAGATGATGACCTCTGCACAAAGCTTTCTCCTTGCATCCTAATCACAGTTTGTCTTTAAAAAAAAAAAACAACACGTAGTTTTTTTTTTTTATGTAACTCTAGTCACAATAAATTTTATACTGATTTTGTGTGAGTTAGGGTAAAGGTGTGCCAGATGTGAACAGCAGACTGATGGTGAGAAAGCTGTGGGATACGTTACACATTCCCATCTTCGCCCTGGTGGATGCTGACCCTCATGGTACAGATGATTTATCTGAATGCAGATCAGCTTCACTCTCACGCATGCTTTGCATAGCTCACCACATCTATCAGGATGGCTCTCCTTTCATCTCTTGACAAACACAGCTGGGTTGCATGTCTTGCTAAGTCAGCACATATTAGCATCTATACAGAATGGTATTTTGCAAAAATATCCATACTGCTACACACCTCCGTGTATTTTATTGTGTTTCTATGTAGTAGACCAACACAAGGTTGTGCATAATTGGAACATGCAAGGAAAATGACACTGAGTTTTCTGTTTTTTTTTTACTATTAAAGGTGTGAAAAGTTTGGAATACATTCGTGTTTATCACCTGTGAATCAGTAGTTTGTGCCTGCACCTTTCACTGTACCTGCAGCTGCAGGTCTTTCAGGGGTCTTCAGTTCCAGCTTTGCACATTTAAAGAGCAAAAAAACTAAGGTTGTTGGGTTAAGGCCATTGTTAAGCTGAAGAACCTCTGCTCCATGTCAACAGGTTTTCTTCAGTACTGTTCTGTATTTAGCTACGTAGATCTGGAGAGAGACTAATCAGGGCTAATCTTCTAGGTTGAGGAGAAGGACAGCTCGCATCTTTGCAGACCTCACACATTCTGGACACAAACTATTAAGACATTTACCTTCAGCTACAAAACATTGTTTTCAAAAACCACCCATCACAGAGACAGTTTCCTTCCCGTTCATTCTGACCCTCTTCCATGTTTGGTGGGAAAACAAGTTTCCTCACAGCATGTTTCACTGTGGGGATGGTGTGTTCACAGTGACATGGTGATGCAGACCACTTTTCTTCTATTGTAATTTGGTAAATATAAGCAGCACATATTTTATTTCACTTCACAGTTATGTGTTAATTTGTGTTTGTTGTATAAAATCTTTCTAAAATACAAAGTTTGTTGGTGTAACATGAACTTTTAGAGAACTACAGATATTTTTGCAAAGCGCTGTGCTTAGTTTGGCTATTAGTACCTCTCCCCTCGGAAACTCTTGATACTTTCAACCTTGTTCTAGTTGCATGGCCAGACACACATGTAATGTTTTATTCTGGTCAAAGTTCTGTTTCACATCTCAGAGGATAATTCTTCTGGTATGTCGGTGTCTGTCTCTCTCTGAATGTTTTCAGGCATTGAGATCATGTGTATCTACAAGTATGGATCAGTGGTAAGTGCTGTGTTATTTCTATACTCTGCAATGCTCCATTTGGTGTCTGGTAAAGGACAAACTCAAGTCTCAGAATGTTTACAGTAGCTGTGTGTGGAGTGATCATTTTTAGGAAGTAGATTAACTGCATTTTCATTGGTTATGTTTGTGTATCCATCCCGGTTTTATTTGTAAATCATTCTTGAACATAAAACCACATTGAATATGTGTGCATTGGAGAGATTTTGTGTAATTGAGTGGTTTTTTCCACAGTCAATGTCATTTGAGGCCCACAGTCTGACCGTCCCAAGCGTTATGTGGCTTGGCCTTCTCCCTTCTGACCTGCAGAGGTTTGGAATCACAATTTGCTACTTCCTATTTCCTCCTCCTGCCTCCAATTGGAATTATATTCGGAGGACATTTAAATTGTTTGTTTTGGTTTCAGTTGCTGTTTACCTCTTTTTTTCCCCTCAAGGGACTGCACTTGAGACTATATGGCATTTTAAGTATACATCAGTTTCAACAAATTTAGGGGAAAAAAGCTTTTTGAGATGTATTTAATTGTAGTCTGCATCTTTTTCTTGTTTTCTTTAACTGACCTAATTTCTTATTTTGTGCCTTACAAATCCAGAAATGTTTGGCAGAAGAAATGGTTTTAGGTGATTACTCCAATCAGTAATGTGAAATGAAAATTACTTGCCTTAGGTTAAGGGTTCCTGAGGATTCCCTGATTCCTCTTACCAAGACAGATGAAAACAAGCTCAACAGTCTGCTGAAGAGGCCATACTTAACCAGCCAACCAGACTGGTGCAAAGAGGTGAGTGAAAATAAAGTGCAGGAAAAGAGAAAAACAAACTTTTTTTTCTCTCTTTTTAGTTATTTAGCCTCACGTTAAATTAGGTGTATTGGTAAAAAAATTCACTTAACATGTGTTTGCAACAAACAAATCAAATAAGGCAATTTGAATAGCTCAGCACATTAAATTGCGGAGCTAAGCTAAATAGAATTAGTTGTATTTTGCTCAATTGCAACTAATTTTGTAACTGAGCCAACTGCTGTGTAAAGGTCGTCAGTTCAATAAAATTCTCCTCCTTTTTTAAATTAAAGGAAAGAGTTTTAATGAAATTAAGACAACTATAATGGCCATTCTGCCGTCCAACACATCCCTCTTCTCTTAAAGGGTGTGTTGGTGGATTTTGAGGTGTGCTTGGGATCACTATCCTGCTGGTAGAGCCAATGAAGGCCAAACTTCAACTCTCACACTGACACCAGGTGACTCCAAGTGCTTTTAGTTAGCTTGTTAAATCCATGCTTTCCCACAATCTACAGGCTCTACTGAGGCACCATCATACCTCATTGTAAGCATAGTGGGGACGATTTTAATGTGTCTTTGTTCTTTCTCCTTGAGACATAGCGCTGATCCTCAGTCCTGACAAGTTCCAGTGTTTTTTTTTCACCATCCTACTGAAAAGATTCTCAGCTGGAACTAACTATTTTGTTTCAATAATGCTGTGCGCCATTGATACCTTCCCCTTTAACCTACATTCATGTAGAGTATTCGCTGTTTCTTTAACTTAATCATGTGGACCGCATCTTCGGAAAAACGTAGGGTTTTTGCTAACCATTTGCATTATTTTGCCATTTTCTGGTCTTCTCTGAATGGTTAAATAATGCTATTGACATAACTGTACTTCTAATTTTGGTTTAATTTCTTTAAGCCTTGGTGGTTTGCACCAGGTCTGTCTTAGATCAGACCTGATGTACAAATGGTTTAATGAAGAATTCTGTTCAGGTTGTTGAATAATTTAAGGACTGCTTTGGTGAAATTTATTTGGTTTAAGTTTTGAATCTATATTTAAATTAACACTTAATATGTGTTATGTTGTTTACTTATGCAGTTCATTTGTACTTTGTTTATTGCAAACACTTGCTTTTTTATTTTACTAATATACCTAATTTTTATTAGTCATTCTTGAACAAACAAAATCTGGTCTACATAACTACTTTTGTTTACACATCTAAATAATACCGTACAACAAGTTCATCAAAAAATATATATATATAAACAGATCTGATATGTTTGGAAGCTGGTGCAAGAAATCTCACTGTTTTTTTAAAAGGACAAAGTCCCTACAGAGTTTTGAGGTTTCCTTATGTGACACATTACAGAAGAATGTGTGTGAGAGGATAAAAATTAGACATGTTTGTACAGCTTTCTCTTCCATACCTCTTTAAAGTTGTTTGCTTGCCTATTGTAGATTGAGCTGATGCAGCAGAGTAAAGTTAAGGCAGAACTGCAGTCCTTGTCCTCCATAGCTCCGGACTTCCTCAGCAACATCTATCTGCCTAATAAGCTTCGATATGGTGGCTGGGTATGAACACTGGTTCTGCTTAGAGGAATAGCTGGTATTGGTACTGTAAAGTCATTTTCAAAGAGATTCTGTACCTGTTCTGCTGTACCTTATTGAATAGAATAGAAAATGATTTAAGGTCATTGTGTTTGCAGCTTTTAAATGTGCCTTTAGTGTGTTTAGAGTGTGATTTGTATAATCTTTTGTGATGTGCTTTAATAAAACAATATTCTCTTAATGCATAGGAAATTTATGGATACTGTCTGTGTATCATCTGATAAGTTTTAGTTGTGGATTGTGTAGTCATATATTCAACGACAAAATATGAAATCCATTTGTTTTAATAAATAGCACTTGTCATCCCTTGCACAATTTTTTCTTGTAGAAAGGTAAATAAATCAACCTACTATTTAAGCATACTTTATTTTCAAAACTTTATTTTATCTTTTTTCTTTAAAAATAAACTATTTGTAATGTTTATTTCAGTGTAAAGAAATTTGAGAAGCGTGCTTGAAGAAAGAAATGCATTAAGGGAAATGAAGAAAATTGAATTGTGGTTAAAATAACAGCATCTTTTCTTTATATTTTAAACCTATCTAGCTGACGTGAGTGACTTTTGACAAGCACAATAGCTCCACCTGCTGGCTCTTTGTAAAATTTCGTTGATTAAATTCAAAAATCAATTTGACGAGGTACGTCACTATTATGCAAAGATGTACCTGGTTTAAAACTCAAAACCAGGAATCTGCTTGTTTCCAGTGTTCTTGTAAAATATTAGCAAACACCCTTTTGACATTGTGGGAACATTAAGTAAAAATACCTCCTCAAGTTGACGCCTTGAAACATTTTGTCAAGCCAATTCAGAAACGGCATTTTTTCAGTAAACTAAATCTTAAGTTTTTACATTTTAAAAGTTAAAGAACAAAATAATCAGCAATTTTTTGTAAGCAGGCAACGTTTACTCACATTTATGGGACAATTAAGCTTTTACAGTGTTGCATTTAATTTTTCTCCAAAAAAAAAACAAACTAATATGGTATTCTTTTCAAATAGCCACCTGTATTCCCTTTACTATGGCAAAAAACTAAAATGAAGGATCTTACTAGACGCGCATCATCGCCCCCTGGCGGTAGTCAAGGTGAGCGTGCATGACTCCTTTCGCAATACAACATCGTAACTGTAATGTCCCTAGAAGGAGTATTTCATCGGAAAAGAGAACTGATTCAGCCAAACCAGAACTACCTGGTAAGTCAGTTCCAGAAGAAATGATAGAATGCTGTCAGGGTAGTTTATACTGAACAACAGACGGAATGAGTGTGCTGTTTATGTATTCTTAAAAGCTTTAGCATACACAGCTTTTAGTTTCCAGGAACTGGAAGTGTTGCATTTGAAATAATATATTGCTTATTCCAATTTAATTCCATCTATTCATTTATAATAGAAACAACTTGATGGTTTGGAAGGTTTTTGTCAGAAATAAATTATTAAATGTGTTAAAGGTACAGTTGAGTTAACATTAAGACAACACCAGAAATGTTGATTTGTGATAGTGCCAAAATAACTATTCATTCCTAGTTTATTCTCAGTGGTTTCTTTATAGTAATCATTTACTCATCAACTAAGGCTGATCAATCAAAAGCATGTATGAAGTGTAGGCTTTACACTTTTTTGTCAAGGAAGCCGGCTGCAACTGTAGTGGGAAACATGTAACCTCTGTTTTTGTGAATAGAAATACTGGTATTGCGTTGGAAAAGTGGTCAGTAACAAAACCTTTCTGTTGTTTCATCAAAATACATTTAAAAGTGGAATAAAAGTATAGAACAGTTTTTTAAGTGAGAATACAAGAAAATTCATGTCTATTTTAGAAATGTCAACCTATTGAAGAGTAGGCGCTTGCAGTTTAAGCCCTCATTACTTGGTTGCGGCTCTTTTTCATGAATAACTGCATCATGGTGTGGAGGCGATCAGCCTGTAGCTCTGCTCATGTGTTAAGAAAGTCCAGATTGCCTCAGCAGTCTTCAGCTTGTCTACAGTTGGGGAGTTGGTCCTTCATCTCCCTTCTGACAACACTTCATGTGTTTTTTTTCTGGGGCTTAGGTGAACATAATTTCCTGTGATTCGATCAGTTATTAGTACTTTTGGCAGTTTGCAGGGCCCATAATGTGCTGGAAAACTTAATCAGCATCTCTATAAAACTTGTCAGCAAAGGGAAACTTGGCATGCTTTAAAATTCCCACACAGAGCAGGTTGGTACTGAATTAATCAATAACAGTGAAATACAGGGTCTACTCTCATAAAAACAAATCCAAACTCAAGACTTTTTCTGATCATGAATGTTAACAGTTGGTAGGTGCATCATTGTGTTCATTAGGTAGTGTGCAGCAATGTAGATGAAAACATATTTTTTAAATTTGAAAACTGTTTTTAATTATCAGTCACAAATTTTGTTGTAGTAGAAGAGAAGCCTTTTCTATCAAACATCTTACATGCAGAAAGATCATCTCCCAGCAGGTAAACCTAATTATTTTTTTGATAGTTATTTTAGAAAAACAATATGTCCTAAATAAAAATCTTTTTCTTTTCAGTTTTTTTTTTTTTTTGTCAAAGTTGAAACATTTCAGTATGACAGTTTTTTTGAAAAAAAGATTGAAAGGAAGAAAACAGATCACACATACAGAGGATGCAGCGCTGCTGTTCATGTCCGGCTTTGTTGCCAGTAGCTCTATTTCATTTACTCTGGGGAAAATGCTACCAGGTGATTTCACTTTGCATCTTTAGTACCTTGGCAAAGTAACCACACCATTGGAACTTTTCAGTACTTTTTTCTCATTACAGCTACAAACCTCAACATATTTTCCTGGGATATGAAGTGAAAGACAAATACAAAATAGCAGATAATTATGAAGTGGAAGGAAAAGATTTTATGGTTTATTTTTTTATTAAAATTTAAGAAGTGAGCGGTGCATTTGCATTCAGCCCCATTACTCTCATACCCAAAAATAACAACTATTGCCTCAAAATGCTTTAAGAAATCACCTAATTAGCATAGAGTTTATTTTAATCTGAGTATTAATGTGATTGTTTTACGCAGCCTCAAGTGGTTTGTTAGATAACATTAGATCAGGTAAAGTTATAGTTAGAGATGTTCAAAGCAGGGTTACAGTATAAAACAGCATCCCATGTTTTCAAGATCCCATGGAACGCTGTTCTCACTGAATACCTAACTACTATTGCTATGTGATTAACAAAATTTTACTGGTTGTATTTAAATCTGAATCTGTCAATATGGGTTAGGTTACACTGGGATGAAGTGGATTGACTTAATTAATTGAATTCATTGCTTCAGTTAGCAATGAATTCAACCAGTGCTTTGAATTTGCATTTGTTGTAAATTGGCATAATACAAATGAAATTAATTGAACTGAGCTGAATTCAGCTGAATTGATCTGAACTGACCTAAAGTTAGTTATTTATAGTGCCACTGTTCTCTCTGCCCTGTTGCAGAAACTGTTTCTTTATTGTCAAGGCTTAGTATAATCCTTCCTTGTTAGTAATATTGTTTCCTTTATTATAAAATATTGCACAATCTGGTTCCGTGTTCGTAAAATAATTAGGTGTGTCAATAACTTCATACTAATGATGTGATGCAATAATAGTGTTCCACTAAGATTGCATTGTGTTACTTTGTTGAGAAATATCACACACTCACATGATCTGAAACCAACAATAACATGAAGCCATTGTACATCTAACTAACCAGGTTATTAGTTTTGTATGCTCTACTTTATTGCATATCTAAACTGGTTTAGATTTACAATAAAGTTCTCCTGACAGGTAGATTATATCTAATATTTTATGACGTTTAGAAGTGCAGAATTGCTTCTGTTTCTAAAAAACCCATCAGTTTAATTTTGATTAAACTGATGGGTTTTTTTTAGCTTGTATTGTAAAAATAAACTTAAGATGTACAAAATAGGTCTGTTATGTGTAAACAGCTTGAGGGCAGAACCATTCATGTATTGCAGTAGGTGGCATGCAAGGCTTCACCACGTGGGGGCGTAGTGGGTCTCCTGTTTCTGCAGATGTGTGGCTCTCATATTAGACGCCTCCTTCCTGAGCTGATGACTCATAACTAGTGCAGGAGCCTTTTTTTCCCATGAACCACGAGAGAGTATGAGGATATTATGTTTCACATCCAGATAATGTGGAGGATCACTGGTTTTATTAAATTGCACCCAGCACACATTTGTGCAGCTCAAATCCTGTTTCAGTGTAACTGGCATGCTTAATCAGATACGGGTAATTAAAGATAATAAAAATAATAGAGCAGAGATATTTTCCTGCTGGTAATCATTTGATCCGTAGTTTTTTTTTTTAAGAGTTGTGTGAGTGATCGCCACATTTGCGCGAAAATTGCCCTGATATCACTCCTGCATGCAGAAGAATATCATGAATGAAGCCGATGTTTGTCTCCCGTCTGTTTCAGCTTGGAATTTATCCCGCAGAACATCTGCAGATGACCACCATTTCCGCATCCGCCACACACGCATAAAAGCCCTGAAAGCAGCACTTGACCTGAAAAACCCTCAGACTCCATGAAGCAAGGATGGTTTTGATCAGGGGCGCAACTCCATATTTTTGAGGTGGATGCGAACATATCTTCGGCGCCCCCCCATATATCGAATGATGACTGAGGCCTGCTCTTGCTTTGAAATATCAGGTGTGCAGTCCAGTTCCACTGCAAAGTACTTAGAGGACTTGATCTTGGCAGATATTTTACTCAAAACACACTCTGATATTGAATCTAAAAATTCATTCTGAGTGCACCATGTCAGATATCCAGTGGTTTGTTTGGAGACAGCCTTTCTAAGATGCTCTGCCAGTGTTACATCATATCGCGCTATGAGCTCAAGGATTCCCAGAAAATTTCCATTTTTAGGATTTCCTAACTGAGAATTTTTCCCCCTTAGTGGCAAGTTTCTCTCTGCAAGGAAAAGTATGCAGTCGATAACTCTAGTCAACACACTTCTCCAGTGTGCTTTTTCAGCTGCCATGGTTTTCTGCAGTTCACTATCAATAGTCTTACCTAGGCGTAAGCGAGATGCCATTTCTTTCCACGTCAGATAAGCATTTATGTGAGAACTACTGGTTTCATGGTGCTTCCGTGTTTTTGAAAGACATCCCCAGTTATTATACCCCTCCACAAGGCATGTGTCAAGAACTTTAGCTTCACCAAAAAGCTTACATGCAAAACAATAGACTCTGTTAGTATTTTTAGAATACAGTAACCAATCTCGTTCAACTTTCTCTCCATTAGACAGTAAACGAAAACAGTATGCTTTGGAAAAACACCTCTTATTCTTCTCTGATCTTGGATATGGACCATCAGAAACTTTCTGTGGGCCATTTACAACCATGTACTGCCTAAATGTGTCCCCCATTTTGTGTGGTAAAGGCCACTCCTTGTTGGATAACAGTTACTGATTGGACATTACATCTGATCTGACTTATCAGATACATCACAACACCACTGTAGTGGTATTGAATAAGACATTTAAAATCAAGTGTCCCCCTGCCAAAAAGGTTGGTAAAATAGGTCACCAACCTTTTTGAGTTTAAGGGCTTTAGTGACTCTGATGACTAATTTGTCTGATACACGCATGAACTTGAACAACTCATCTTTAATTAAAGAATCCATAATACATATGAGTGAAAAAATGCACCCAGGAGGGCTAAGTGTTGGACCATAGCTGGGCACTGCTGCCACAGCAGCTTTAGCTTTCCTGTGTTAATATTTCCTGAGTTTTATTTCGGTCATTCTTACTTAGTGCGTGGTTATGTGTCTGTGACAGGTTTATGTATCAGATATTCATAGAAATACAAAACAAATCGCGTCCCTTAATGGTTTAATAGGGGAGGCAACTTTTAACAGCAAATATGGGACGATTCCGTATTAGGCTAGCTGCTAGCTTTAGCTAACTTGATTATTTACAACCCTCCTGTCCTGCTAATACACTGACGGTACTTACCTACTATCTTTCAACCACATTGAAAGGCTTTTTTTCATCCCGCCAACATCTTTATCCTTCTCCCTTTTACTTTTTCTGTTTTGCGACCCGGACAGCTTTTTTTTCTGCTGCTCCATTTTGTCAAGTGCACTATGAGTGGTAGTCTAAAATAAAAAAAAAAAAATTAAAAAACACGCCTGCGTACTCTTAGGGGCGCGTGCACAGCCACCTGCATGGGAGGAGCAGAGGGGCGCCTAATCAGTGTTGTTCCCCTGTTAATGATCATTTCATTCTGTTAATTATAGAAAATGCCAACAAGAAAAAAACATTTTTCGAGACGGGGTTTTGGCGCCCCCTCTAGTGCAGCGCCCCTATGCGTTGCATACCCTGCATACCCACTTTTTGCGCCACTGGTTTTGATCCTCTCCACTCTGGGAGAATCGCTTTAAATTCACCTTTAAAGCAAAATTTGTGGTAAAAACAGGAATGAAAGTGGAGCATACATATTGTTTTATAAAACGGGGTTTTAATCAAAAACTCAAGTTGTACTCTACATACATTCAGATATGTTGATGTTGGATCAGTTGCAGATTTTATTTGTGGGTTTTGATCACTACAAGAGTTATAGGCAGGAGCGAATCCTTGTACATCTCCTGACCTTTTTGTCACACTTCATTTCCCTCCATTTATATGTGCATGCTGGCTTCACAGCTTCTTATCTCGGCAAGTTTTGTAGAGGGTTCGTCTGAAGCGGCAAATCGTGTGGGCATGAGATGCCATGGGCAGAGTGTGGGGGTGTACATGCGTGTGTATGTATTTAAAAAAAACAAAAAAAAAACAAACTCAGGTTACATGTTGGAGACAGGTGCAGACATGGTGATGCAGTGTAGCGTGGCGATAATATGATGTCGGTTGCTGCATAATCAGGTAATGCTTGAGAGGGCCTGTGGGTGAGTGAATGTGTTTGCAGGTTTTAGCTCCATTCCTCTCTGTGTTAATCCTGATGCCATGCACATCTGTGACTCCCCCCGCCCCCTCACCACCTCCCCTGCTGCCGACCCCACTCACGTGTGCTCACAGATCCGCTGCATGGCTGGATTCCCACTGCAAGCATCTCACTGCCGCTATTCCTCTCTCTCTCTCCAGACTCTTTATTCATAATTCTCCTACATCATTATACGTCTTAGTAATAAACCATACAGAGATGCTCAGGAGGAATATGCCCTTGTGAAAGACGCACATGTGTAATATTAATTATATGTTTTAAGTCCTCAATTTTCTTTCCAAAACTTAAGGCTGAGGTCTGTTTTAGGAATGTGTCTTATCTTGTAATGTCATTTTTTTTCATAGGTGACATCATTCTTCCACTGAGGACATAGCCAGTTAAGTGCACTCTGACTCATAAACAGTTTCGATTCATTTGGATTATGACCAACTGTACCTTAGATTTGGGCTTGTGAATTCAATGTCAAACCTGGATTGCAAAATCTAGATGTGTGCTAAAAACCATGGACTAAATCATAGAATAAAACAGTTTAGGGTCATAAGGTGTAGAAGGCAAGAAGACTAAATGACCTAAAACCTTCTATCTTTGCTCATTTCATACCACTAACTACATATCTGTTTGTTAGATCTCTTGCAACAACAAGCATTTAGTGACACACAACTAGAAGAGACAAAACAGTCACAAGAAATGTGGAAGCACAAAATTCCAAACTTTTCCAGACTCAAATTCCTATGTTATCTGTAAAATTGAAACATGTCATACCTGTACTGAATTGTGCTACATTTGAAACATATTTTTCATACCACATTTAGTAAACTTTCATACCTTTTTCTGAATTAGTTTTAAAAACCAGCCGTTTCAGCACTTACTTGGGAATTTGAACCAGATTCAGTTTAAGACTCACTACTCTAGTAAGTAAGAAAATCAGTTTATTTAGTAGTTTATACTTTTAGCTTCTTACTGTGTTTTTAGAGCTTAATTTGATGCAAATTCATCATTTACCAAATAATAATTTAATTAATTAATTAATTTAAGCTATTTTAATTGAAAACAGAACAACTGAGTTCTGTTTTTCAGAACCTAATTGAAAACCAGAGGATCCAGAAAGTTATTTGAGGCGAGGGAGTCTGAGGTTAGTTTAGTTCTGAGAGAAGTGGAGGTTTAATAGGTTTTGGCAACACACCATATTAGGTCCTGGTGATTTTTGACTGATTTCCAGGGAGGATGAAGTAGGCCAGACAGGTAAGAGTAGGAGTATGAAGAGAGAGAAAGATCAGTGGTGGCCTTTCTTTGACTGAAGTTTCCAGTATGCACACCTGTAAATACACAGCGTGTAAACGCTGCGGCTCGGAGCTCCCGTGTTTTCATTTTTTTTAGCCTGTTTTTATTGATGTCTTCGCTCAACACACTACTGGAAGCCGTTACAACTTACAGCAGATTAGAACTGTGGGACATAGGAACACAGTTTGGACTTCACACACCCACCAAGCTGGACTTTATTCCTCCAGAGCTGCTACGAACACCTGGGACTATGATCATTCCCCTCATGCTGCCAAGGCGACGGAGGAGGCAGCGCAAACAAAAGAGGGGTAAGAGAGCCGGCGTACGGGCTAGGCTACAAGCTAGCCCTCATAAACCGGCCCTCCCCAGCCTCTTCCTCGCCAATGCCAGGTCCCTCGTCAACAAAATCGACGAGATGCGACTCCGGATTACTTCTCGCCGGATGGACAGCTGTGTGACTATTGTCACAGAGACCTGGCTGGAGGATAACATCCCGGACGCAGCGGTGGAGATAACGGGGCGCGCTCTGTTCCGGGCGGATCGGACTGCAGCTTCGGGTAAGGGCAGAGGCGGAGGATTGGCATTGTATGTACACAATGCCTGGTGTACAGCCACACACTCTGTCGGAACATTCTGCTCTCCTGACTTGGAATATCTGGCGGTGAAATGCAGACCCTTCAAGTTGGTGAGAGAACTCTCGTCCATTGTGATCGTGGCCGTCTACATACCACCGAGGGCTAATGCTAAGCTAGCATTAGAGGAGCTGTACTGCCTGATCAGCGTGCAGATGAACTCCAACCCGGAGGCGGCCGTGATTGTGGCGGGGGACTTTAATCACGTGGAACTGAAGGCTGTGTTTCCCAAATTCCACAAATCCATAAACTTTCCCACCAGAGACAATAACATTTTGGACCAGGTCTACTGCAATATCCCCGGAGCCTACAAGGCTGTAGCAGCTCCACATCTGGGCATGTCTGACCACATCTCAGTGGAGCTGATTCCTGTCTACAAGCCTCTGGCCTGCAGAACTAAGCCGACCACCAGAATAGTTCAGGTCTGGACTGAGGAGGCCTCCTCTGCACTTCAGGACTGCTTTGAGCATACAGACTGGAGTGTGTTCAGGGACGGCGCAGACTTGGAGGAATACTCATCGTCCGTTCTGTCCTATGTTCAGTTCTGCACCGACGCTGTCCTCCCTGTTAAGACCATAAAAGTGTTTCCAAACCAGAAACCATGGCTGGACAGCACAGTACGGGCCCTGCTGAAAGCCCGGGATGCTGCCTACAGGTCTGGAGACAGGTTGGCTTATAGCAGGGCCCGGTCGGAACTGAAAAAAGGTATTAAGCAGGCCAAGCTCCAGTACAAACAGCAGATTGAGGAACATTTCATCAACAACAACCCCCGAAGCATGTGGAGAGGCATTAGAACCATGACGGACTACAAACACAGCACTCAGCTGACCAGCCGCGACCCCACCCTGCCTGACACCTTAAACAGTTTCTTTGCCCGCTTTGACACGGCGGGCAGCAGAGAAGCCGTACATCTACCCCAACTGGAAGAGCAGCACCAGCCCCTCGTCTTACAGAAGCATCAGGTGACGTCCACCCTGAGGAGGATCAACACCAACAAAGCTCCAGGACCGGACAAGGTGTCAGGCCAGACGCTGAAAACCTGCGCCGACCAGCTGGCAGGAGTGTTTCTGGACATTTTCAATCTGTCCCTGCAGCTCGCCATGGTTCCTGAGTGCCTCAAGTCTTCCACCATCATCCCTGTACCGAAGAAGAGGTCCATCACCAGCCTGAACGATTACCGGCCCGTCGCTCTGACCCCGGTGATCATGAAGTGCTTTGAGAGGATTCTTCTGAGGTACATCAGAGACTTCATCCCCACAAACCTGGACAGCCTTCAGTTCGCCTACAGAGCAAACCGGTCAACAGAGGATGCTGTCTCCATCACTCTGCACACAGCCCTGACCCATCTGCAGCATCCCAACACCTACGTCAGGATGCTATTTGTAGACTTCAGCTCAGCATTTAATACCGTCATCCCAGACAAGCTGGTGCTGAAGCTACTCGAGGTGGGGCTGCCCGCTTCACTGTGCCACTGGATCAGAGACTTCCTCACCAACAGGCCTCAGGTGGTGAGAATAAGTGGCTCAACATCGTCCCCACTGGTCCTCAACACAGGCACGCCGCAGGGCTGTGTGCTCAGCCCAGCTCTCTTCACCCTGTTTACACACGACTGCGTGGCCATCCACCCCACCAACACAGTCGTGAAGTACGCGGACGACACAACAGTAGTGGGTCTCATTTCAGACAACAACGAGACCCACTACAGAGAGGAGATTCTGCAGCTCACTCAGTGGTGTTCAGCCAACAACTTGGTGCTGAACACAGGGAAGACCAAGGAGGTCATTGTGGATTACAGAAGGTCCAGGAGGTCGGCTCACACTCCCCTTCTCATAGATGGAGAAGTGGTGGAACGTGTGGACAACATCAAGTTCCTGGGCCTCCACATCACGTCTGACTTCTCCTGGAACACAAACACCTCCCACCTGGTGAAGAAAGCACAACAAAGGCTCTTCTTCCTCAGGAAACTGAGACGGGCTGGACTTTCCTCACGGCTGCTCGTGAACTTTTACAGGGCGATGATCGAGAGCATCCTCTGCCTCAACATGACTGTGTGGTATGGTAGCTGCACAGCACTGGAGAGGAAACAACTGACACGGGTGGTGAGAACAGCACAAGGCATTGTGGGATGCCCCCTCCCAGACCTGGACTCCATTTACACAGACCGGGTCAAGAAGAGAGCTGGATCCATAGCGATGGATTCCAGCCACCCGGGCCACAGACTGTCTGTGCCGCTGCCATCAGGCAAGCGGTACAGGAATATACGGACTACAACAAATAGACTGAGAAACAGTTTCTTCCCCACAGCCGTCAGAGCCATTACTCCCTGCCGCCCCCCCCTCCCACACATATCATAACCTCGCAGTCACACATACATATCCCCCACCCCCACACAGCCATATTGTTCTGCACTTTGCACTGTCACATTATCTGTACTTTGCCATAATTGGACCTGCTGCTACTTCTTTGGTGTGGTTGAGTGCCGTTAGTTCCTTTAGTTAATTTAGTTGTATATATTGTTATTATTATTATTGTGTGTTTGCTTATTTATACTGTATATATTTGACCTTTTGCACGGGAGCTGCAATGGAAATTTCGTTGAATTCTGTTCAATGACAATAAATGCTATCTATCTATCTATGTGTGTAAAAGCACCAGCAGACACTTCTGCTGAAGCTGTAACGAAGAAAATTGTAAATAGACCAGGGGAATGTTGTTGTGACATAAAAAAACTGTGAGAATGCATTTCCATATCCACTGAAAGTCTTACTTTGAAAACTAAATGTTCCCATTTAGTGATAACTGGGGGGGAAAAAATGTTTATTTGCACTTGTAACATTTTGTACTTCAACAAATCTCTCACACATACAGTACAATCCAACTGATACACTGTTTATAAGTAGAAACAGTATTATTACATTGTATTTCTAGTTCTATTTAATCTATTAACTGAGCATATCCATTGACAAAGCCCACTGATTTTCAAACTTTGAACTGGAACAGTGTTCGCTTGAGAACAACCACCACCAGTGATAAGTACCATAACAGGTGCGCCTCAACAATAGAACAATAGAATGTCTTTAAAGTTTTATTGTAGTTATTCAAATTTGGACGATTATAGCTTGTAGCTAATGGACATATATAATAGTCAGAAAATTGCATAAGGTCCATAAAAATGTCCATAAAAATGCAGGCACCTTTTGCATGAATGACTGCATCAGTGTTTGCGTTGTTGAGTAATTTTAATAGCCCTGCCACTCCTGAGAATGTTCTGCTTCTCCATTTGTTGATTGTTGTGGTTGACTGGAGTCCTAACAACTTAAAAATAGCTTTACAACTTTATCCAGGCTAATAGATGACAAATACTTTGTTTCTTAAATTTCTTTTGCATGATGTTTTGGTGTGTGAGTCCTACTTCCTGTTGTCAGACAGGTTGTTTTAAACTAATTTCTTTGATGTGCCTGATAAAATACTAGTTAATCACAAGTAATTGATTATTGATTATGGGTAAATATTTTATTTACACACCTGGCTTTTTAATTTTTTTAGTGTGACAAAAAAAAGGCAAAAATAGCTTATAACAAATCTTGTAAAGGATAATTATTTTTTTCATAGCACTATATATGAGTTTTACTTCAGAAAGTGAACTTTTCCATGATATTGTTAGTTACTAGGCTCCATCCTTGGGGAATAAAACAAAGTATTGGCTAGGGAAAGCAGTTTCTCCCTAATACAGTAATCTCAAACAGATTTCATTCAGACATTCCAGACTTTGTGATAACTCTGCTATGACTTTAAATTGTATGAGCAAACTCCTCCCCTCGACTCGCTCTTCTGTCATCTGAAAAAAAAAAAAAAAAGTAAAGAGAAAAAAACTCGCATGCATCGGAATGATATAAACGACAATGTGCTCGCTGAACCTTGGTACGGCGTGGAGCAGCTGGAGTTGATTAGGACTTTTTCTGGCAATAAAAAGACTGACATTAAAGTGGAAGTAGAAGTGTTTTAGAAACTCTTCGTCTCGCCGGGACAGCTCTCACTTACTGACTGATGGAAAGAGAGAGGAGGAAAAGGGGGAAATCTTTTCGCTCAAGCAGAAGCGCCATGGACTGGCGGAGCAACATTTAACGCTTCTTTTTTTTTTCCTCCCCTTCTTCTTGACGTTTTGGGCGCAATGACGGACTAAACAAAGTATTCCGAGTGCTTTGCGTGTAGCATGAGACTGAGTGCGACATGTCTAACGCGAGGCCGAGTAAGAGTGTGGAATGGCTGCAGCTGAAGTTGGAGACCGGAGGCACTTCTCTGCTCCTGCTGGACTGCCGCTCACACGAGCTGTATGAATCATCCCACATAGAGACCGCCATAAACCTGGCCATGACGGGGCTCATGCTGCGGAGGTTCAAGAAGGGCAACATCCCGATCCAGACCGTCATCCCCAAACACGAGGACAAGGAGAAGTTCGTAAGGCGGTGCAAGACGGACACGGTGGTCCTGTACGACGAGAGTTCCGCGG
Organism: Xiphophorus couchianus; assembly: GCF_001444195.1. Classification (NCBI taxonomy): domain Eukaryota; kingdom Metazoa; phylum Chordata; class Actinopteri; order Cyprinodontiformes; family Poeciliidae; genus Xiphophorus; species Xiphophorus couchianus. The sequence goes on along the minus strand of NC_040228.1, from coordinate 21,000,965 downwards.
ACTGGCAGGACAGCGGCTCCCCGGCCACTGTGTTGTTCCTGCTTCTTAACAAACTGCGGGAAGACGGCTGTAAAGCGTACTTTCTTGAAGGTAACTATTTTTAATGTCAGTATAAATTTAGAAACGATTAAATTATTCGTTAAGGACATGTGTTTTTCGGATGGATTTGACCAGTGCAGTTTGACACTTAGCGCTGTAACTGTAAACTAGACCGGAAAAAAAAAAAATCATTTGAAATGTTTCCCATTTGGACGGCTGTTCTTTTTTTTTCGTTCGTTAAAGTATGTGTACGTCTCTGTTATTATTATGTTGTAGAGACTGACTTGTGAGCTCATCCTGTGTCGTGTGGTTGCAGTTTGAAAGCTGCTCAAAAGTTTGTGTCACTGCTGAGATTCTCAATTAAAATTCCAAAATGGCTGCGGCATGTTTCGCTCCAGCAGGAACAGACATGTATTTCATGAATGGCCCGTCTCGGGGGTCTTACACTTCTGGATACCAAAAGTAAATATGCTTTTCTGCTTTTACCGTTTCGATAAGCATAGTCTGGTTTCTGGTATTGTCATATCTAAATCAGAGAAAAGCAGGATGTTTTTTTTTTTGAGTGTGTGTTGCTGCACACCTTTGGTCAGCTAGCTGAAAGAAGGTAAACCACCTGTTTGGGGCAGGTTTTACACTTAAACTGTTTTCTGATTGTGACATAAAGTAGTTGTGCCCCCTCCTATTTATTTATTTACACCACTGCTCAGCGGTTGAAATAAGGTTATTACACTTTTCTTTTGCTTACAAGAATGAAAAAAAAATGGCTTACTGGAATTATCTCTGGGGAAAAAGAACGATTGGTATGGTGTGGAAACTATATGTTAATTAATGTTATAGATTAGATTATTCAAACTTTAATAATCTGTAGTAATACATTTGTAGCTATGTTATATAATTATATCTGCTGTAGAAATAAATGCTACTTTTCTGTTTTTAAATAAAGTAGTCAAATCATCTCTTATGTTTTTGATAGACATATTAATAAACAAATAGTTTGAATTTATTTTAATATGTACACATGAGGCATTTCAGCGCTGATATCTCTTTTCCATTTCGGTTTTGAAAGATTATAATTTTATGATCCAAGGACTAAAAATACTAATCCAAAATATATTGTAATTGTTATCCGTTTTTTAGCCTGAAAAAGTCAATTGCATTTAGACATTTAAGTAAGTTGGAGTATTTAGTTTTAGTACATAGTTTGATATGCAGAAATAGATAATTTCCAATAAAGGAGAAATTCTGAAATTCCGATTTCTGACTGTTTCACTGGCTCATCGTGAACTAAAATAATTCTTTTTAGACATAATTTAACTGTGTTTGTATTTCAATTCAGGTGGTTTTGTGAAGTTCCACACAGAGTATCCAGAACACTGCGAGACCCTCCTGGACAGCTCCTGTCCGAGCTCCTCTCCCCCGATGCCCGTCCTAGGTTTCGGAGGTCTCCGGATCAGCTCGGACTGTTCAGACGGCGAATCTGATCGAGAACCCAGCAGCGCGACGGAATCAGAGGAGAGTCCCGTCCCCAGCAATCAGCCAGACTTTCCCGTCCAAATCCTACCTTACCTCTACCTGGGCTGTGCCAAAGACTCCAGCAACCTAGATGTGCTGGGCCAGTACAACATTACGTACATCCTGAACGTCACACCTAATCTGCCCAACGTGTTTGAGCACAAGAGCCACTTCAGATACAAGAAGATCCCTATTTCGGATCACTGGAGTCAAAACTTGTCCCAGTTCTTTCCAGAAGCTATATCATTTATTGGTAATTATTATGTTTTACTGTCGATTTTAAATTCATTTTACTTTGTAAGTCTAACTGGTTTACACTATTTTGGTGGTTATTTTAGACTAAAGAGTGAACGGTAGAGATGGACCAGTTAATTGGATTGATAATTAGATTGATAGCTCAGATAATAGAAAATCAATGTAATTTTTTATCATTAACTGTAACGCATTTTCTTTATTTGGTAAAAAAAAAAAAAACTATTACCTTTTTAAAGAAAGTCAAGGTACTTATATTTTTCAGGTATATGTTACAGTCCTTAAAATAAAAACAGTCTTTTGGTCATAATCTGAATCAGAATATGAAAGAAAACTGGAAATTGGTATCAGAAAACACAAGTATAATCAGTTTATTTAAAATTCCCTGTGCTTTTCACTTGTTTCCATGGAAGTTTAGTTGAAGGTAAAACAAGAAACTTTATTAATAGTTTGATTACATCACAACACCCTAAATTTACTTGACATATTTTTGTTGTTTTATGGCAGTATTACAGCGCTGCATTTCAGTTTTGCTTTTGGTTTGGTGTTTCTCACCATGACTACACCTGAAACCACAGCTACTCACTCGTTTGGTGGTTGTTGTGTTTGTCACGGGTGGGATTCTCAGTAGGTTCAAACACTGAATGAGGAAGGAAGTGATGTTTCCGCTCCATGGGGTTGGGTTTGATTCTAGCTTTGCAAGCTGACAACTGTCTTCTCACAGCGGGCCTGAGCTAGATTTGCACTATTAAAGGAACACTCATAATGCTGCTAGAATGGTGTTGTTTGTTTACACATTCCTGACCTGGATTTTTCCCTCTCTGCTGCAGATGAGGCTCGATCTAAGCGCTGTGGCATCCTTGTCCACTGCCTGGCCGGCATCAGTCGCTCAGTCACAGTCACCGTGGCCTACCTGATGCAGCGGCTCAACCTGTCTCTAAATGACGCCTATGACTTTGTGAAGAGGAAGAAGTCCAACATCTCACCAAACTTCAACTTCATGGGACAGCTCTTAGACTTTGAGAGGACGCTGGGGCAGCACACACCCTGCGACAACCGCTCTACCAGCGAAGAGCAGCTTTTCTTCACCACACCAACCAATCACAATGTGTTTCAGCTGGAGTCGACATGAGGAGCAGGAACAGTTTTTTATGCTGTTGTTGTTGTTTCCTGTGGTGGTTTTCTGAGCTTGTCAGACGCCTGACTTGCTGACGCAAGCGGTAAGTCAGCAATACTGTTCAACAACTTCACAACAAGCTTCATTGATCTGTTAAAGCCACAGAATCCATAAGCTCCTGTCTCAATGCCTTAATATCTTAACAAAGAAGCAATCTAACGTTCCACCACATTTGTATTAATGAATGGCCATGTACAGTCATTATAGATGGACTTTTCATAATATTTCTTTTTAAGACTTTAAATGTTTTTGGACTGTTGTTTGTTGTACTTTCCTAGTTTGTTTATGAATAGGCATGGGCTGGTATGAGATTTTCACAGTGTGATTACTTTGAGTAAAAATACAACGGTTTCACAGCATTATTGTAAAATTTTAATCAGAAATGCTTAACATGAGGTAATTCTTTTTATATAACAGAGAAAAGCATAAATCTATTCCTACTGTAGCTGAAATATTACATATAATAAAAATATTATACATTATGCACAATGTATAATATTAAAATCCACAAATAATGAAGAAATTGAATAAAAGTTCATTAAGATTTTTATATTAAATGTTACCATAAGCAGCTACAGTGTCAAAATTATGACAAAATATCCATATTATGTGTGTTTTATTATTGGTATGTTCCACAAGTGGTAAAACAACATAATGTTTAGGTTGGCTTCCAGTTCAAGAGTGTAGTAAAGGGTTTTCTGTCAATTAACTTTATGTTATCATCTGAAAGCCATTGAAATGTCTGGGTTCAACTGTTTTACATTAACAACCGTTGCTATCAGGTTGTTTTTAAATTTACAAAAAGCTAGAAGTTCCAGTTTGGTGTTTAAACCAGACGTGGTTTAAGCAGGACAAGTCCACTTTAATCCAAATTCAATTTAAAACCTTATTTTTAACAGCCAAAAGGTCCTATCCAGTTAAGAAATTTCCCTTTTAAATTAATGTGTATTTATATTTATTAGTAATTCAAAAACCATAGTGATCAAGTCTCACAAAAATTGAAGTTGTGATGTGGCCAAACAAAGATTGATGCTTTTTAACTTTAAATAAATAAAGTTGTATATTTTTTAGAAATTAAGATGTTAACTATAAGGTAATACAAAGCAGTCTGGGAACTCAAAATGTTTTCATAGTTAGTTCAAGACTATATAGAAACCCAGTTACAAGAACTTGTGCAAAATAATTTTCTTCTTGCTGTAACAATTTAATTTAAAGACGCTACTCTTAGACTGTTGGTTAGTATGGCTAACTGTGCTGTTGGAACCAGCGATCAGCTCCTAACAGATATGCAGCCGTGTTAATAAGAGTTTACAGAACCCTTCTTTAACTCTCAAATATTTTTGAACAGTTTTCTTCTGTTGTAAGTGAAGGAAAAGTTGGGAACCTTCTTCCAGCCATCTAACCCACCAGTGTGCAGCAACAGGTTGGGAAGGGGGCAGCACTACCCTCTGCTTTGAATAATCAGAACTGGCTTCTAATTAACTAACGACAGAATGGTGTGAAATTTAAGGGGGCTTTGAGCTGTAATTGTCAAAAAGCATGGTATAGTTTGATACCGGCCCATGTCTACTTGTGAATAATGCCTTGATAAAAAATTTGTGGCCAATCTGAATGTTTTCTGGGGTCCAATATAAGATGTGTTGTTATTTTAGCTGAGGGGAAAAAAGCTACCATATGGAGGCAGCTACAGTTTTCCTGCTGCTTGAGTTTTCACAGAAGACTTTTCTAGCATCTGGCAAACAATATATTAAACCTGAACTGTTAGTTACCATGTTGAGATATAATGAAAGACTGGCTTTCCCCACAGTTAAAAAGGAGCAGCTATGTAAGTAAGAAGGGTACAAACAACTGGAAACCCACCTTATTTTGTGTTTTCCTCTGACACTTTCAGCCTGCAGCTACTTCTTCTCATAGGAGTTCCCGTGTGTAAATAGCTTTCATTGCCCTCTCTGTTTCTCTCTCTCCCTCTTTTCGTCATATCTTGTATTTGAACAGGTGAATGAATTTAATGCGTGAAAGGAAATGAGAGGAAGCGAGATTGACCGGAGCGTTCTTACCTCAACAAAGAGACATTTTTCAGGGATTTTTATACAAGTGGGTTGCGCGTCATCTTGGCCTCTTAAAACGCACCCAAGGGCTGTTTTGTTTCATATGTTTGTAACGATGTACATAAACCGTGGTTGCTACGGGAGACATTTTCTGTAAATCATGAAGGATGTGGAAGTGACCCTTGTTGGAACTCTTATGTATAGCATATATTGAGCTAAAAGGCATTCTGTACACGTTTTTACAGCAAATATATTGTATATTTTTACTTGAAAATAGATTCTTTGCCTTTTTTTAATCTAAGCTTTAAGTCGCTAATAGAACGAAACAAAGTGGTGGTATGGTTGAGTCATAACCAAAGAGAGCTGTCTGAGACATTGCAGGCTGTCCAGGCTCAGAGATGTAGTTGTGGTCAAATGTCTTTTTTTTATTTTTATTTTTTTTTTTACTTCCTCTGGCTTCCTGTCTCCACTGAGGTCTGACAAAAAGGCAAGTCACAAGGCTAGATCTGTCAACAGCACATCGCCGACACGCCCTTCAGCCATCAATCAAACTCCACTTAAAGAAAAGAGGAAGATGATACAGCAGTTATTCGGACAGCTCTCCTCTGCAGAAAGCACTAAGAGTTTTCTCGTCTGCCGTTGTGACTTTATTGCAGATTGTGGTTTCGGGTTTAACTGACAAAAGTGCAATATCCTGTCCTCTTTTACAAGAAAGAACAAATGACGTATTTGCACACATGCTGCCATTTAAACTGCAATTGAAAGTGATAATAAATTAGGCATGCTTTTCTCGACAAGACTAAATTTCGAACGAGGTTTTGCGTTACGTTGTACATGAGAACACTCAGTGGCCACTTTATTAGGTACACTTTTTAAGTTCCAAAGAAACATCATGAGGGGGAAGAAAATTTAGGTGACATTATTACAAAAGGCTCGTCTGCGTGTCTCAGAAGCCAATGAGCTTCTATGACTTTCACACACAACCTTCCGGTTTATGGAGAATATTCTTAGAATTAGAAAAAAGATCCAGTGAGTTACTTTTATTTTTTCTTCACAATGAACATGCCATATGTGAGGAGTACTAGCAGACTGGATTATGGTGACAGAAAAGCAGCAGTCGCTAAAATAACCACACCTTTACAGCAAAGTGTGCAGAATGCCATCTCTGAACACAATGTTGAATGTTAGAGCAGAGGAGCTACAGAAGCAGAAAACCAGGTGCCTGATTTTCTCTTCTTTGCTGTATTGAATAAATCTGCAGCGACTATCATGTCAATGTAGACATAATCTTTCCTATGAATACTTTTGAAAATATAACTGAAAAGTAAGAGGTGGAAAGATCTCCACGTAAAGATGCCTACTCATGTCTAAAAATGTTTAAAATATGATTTGAGTTCATCAACCAGCCTGACCTTCCACATCATTGTTCATTGATTGGACTTATTGACTAAAAAAGGTCAGGTTTTTTTTCACGTTTTCCATTTGGTTAAATAAAACTAGTACTGACCAAACTATAAGCATTAAAAGTTGCCGCATACTATTAAGGGCAGAAGTGAGATGTGTCTCTTGTCTATGGACAGTTTGTTGTCCTGTCATCATAGCTGAACTGACAGGAAACTGATTATTTCCTAGATTTTTTTCTAAACATGTTGACTAAATGTTTGTGAGCCCATACATAAAAATTAGATTTTTATATCCTATAAAATAAGCTAAAATATAGCTTATTTGGACATCCTATGAGCCATTTCTAAATGTAAGCTTAATCAAAGACCCTGGAACTCACTGGTCTCCCTTTTAACCATAACAATACAGCAGTAAATGTCTTCATGTGGATGACTTAGGCAAATTTCCACAGAAAGTCTTTTTCAACAGAGTTTAGCTCAGTACTTCTGTGCTTAAATATGTGTGAATTGTAGCTGAAGCTTCTCCTCTTTGTTTGATCGTATCTCAGTATTATCAGCTGTTTGCATCCACAATCTGCACAACTTGTGCGCAACCGCAAAACATTCAGCGAGCTAATTCAAAATGAGGTGATGAAATTTGGTGTCAGTGAGTTCATACTTAGCAGACCAACCTTTTGCTGCAATTACTGTTGCAAGTGTTTTGCTTTTGCATTTTCTAGCAGCCTGGCTCATCTGGAGACTGATTGTTTCGTCCAACTCAGTTCAAGCTACGTAGCTCAAGCTTAGTTGACTGAATGGGCTGGATGACTGAGTGAACAGATCTCTGTGAGATGTTGTTTTATATCCTAACCCTGGTTCAGGTTGGTTTACAACTTTATCACTGATCTAGCTGTTGTTTTTATTGCTCTTTATGACGCCGTGTGTTCGCTAGAACACCTCTGAAGCCTTCAAAGAAAAGCTATTTTTATCCCGAAATGAAATGACAAACAAATGCATATTTACTAATCGGACAGCAATTTGTTATACTGGATTTTTTGTAAGGGTATCGGGATTAAGGGAACAGTTACCAACGGAGGCCAAGCTTTCCAACAGAGAAGGAAATGGCATTGAGTTAAACTTTGAGCTGGATCCATTCAGCATCTCATATTTTGATAACTGTCCATCTTATGACAGGCTCTGATACTCCTCAAAAACTGTTCACCTTCACTTTCCAGGGCAGCATGAAGAGACTTGCCTGGCACCACCTCTCTGTGGTCGGAAAAAAAAAACTAAACTGTTGAATGATGGCTTTTCGAACATGACTGAACCTGGCAAGCCACATACCTGCTGGGCAAAGCTGTGATTAAGGCTGAAAAGACACCCATGGTAAGGAAATGGTGAGTTGCGGTGTCTGTGGATGATGGAAGATAACCAATAATTATAGAGTCCTTATCTGGAGCCGACACTATACATCTGTGGTACAACAGCGGTGTTGTACAAGAGTACAGAATGATTTATGCTACTGCACACCTTTAAATACCAGTTTTTATGGTTGTCGCTGTGCAGGGCCTTTTGATTTAATGCAAATTAGGTTTCCGTGTGTGGCTGCAGACATTTGCCTCTTTTTTATGCCAGACTTTTTTTTTTTTTTTCTCCTGAATGTCTGACCTGTGAGTTAAAGCTATTTGTAGCCTGTAATTGTAATTTAACTATGTTCTTTTGGCAGCTTTAAAGATCTGTGTGAGGTCCCCACACTTAAGTTGCTCCATAAAAACACACACAAAAAATGTTACTCTGCTCATAAAATAATGAAGTACAGCTTATTGAGAAGGGTGATTAAACATTTTAGGGTCAATCCCTCAAACAAAATTAATGACATGATCAGGGCAGTGAATTGTGATCTCATCTATCTCAGTAGGCCTATGTTTTAGTAACACAATCGCACGGCCATTTTTGTCCTCTTATGATCTCTTGAGAAGGGAAGCAGAGGCTAATGTTATGTTTACTCAGCAGTCACTGCTGGGGAAGCAGATGTGCATATGAGTGGATTTTAGTTCACTGTGGGGGCTGGAGGGGGCTTGTGCATGTTTTTAGGCCTGTTTATAATGTGTGTATTTGTTTGTTTGCGTGTGTGTGTGTGTGTGTGGTGCAGAGCAGAAGTCAGTCGGCACTGGTTCACACCTGCTGTGGTTGGAAGAACATAGTTAACATAGTGACACTTTCACAGCTGCTGTGCTTCTGCTGCACAATAACAGGGAGGGATTCTTTTGAATTAAGCCCAGAACTTTATATTTAGCGTGCACAAATCTACTTTGTTATGCTGATAAAACAATGCCTTAAACAAATCTAACATCTAAACAGTGGGTCATTATTATCGTCTCTATGTTTGGCAGTGCTGCTGTAAAAAGCTGTTCTCGTGTGAATGAGTGCACACAACTTACTTCAGGGATTTCTGGTCCCAGTTGTCTCACTCCACTTGTGTACAGCAGATGTTCAGGCCCGCAGAGAATAATCCTAATCTCAGTGTTTGGCTGCATGCTGTCTCTGACATCATGGTGCTCAGGATGGGATGACATCATGGCTGCAGCTTTCTCATCTGAGCCGTGCAGTTGGTCTAATCACTAAATGGCTGCACCAACGCTTTGGCTTTAAGATAGAGCTACTGTGCTTTCCCCATATATATATATATATATATATATATTTGCTCTTTTGTCACTTGAATGTTTTAGATAATCAGACCAATTTTAATGTGGTATGAGGATAGCCTGAAATAATGTCATTTGAAATAGCTACTAAGTTCAAAATTAATTTACCTCCTCAAGAAATTATGAATTGATAAATAACTTATTTTGCACACTGACATGTTTCCTTGAATGAACTTTAAAAAAATACTCCAATTTGTTACAGCTAATTTTATTGGTTTTGCTCAAATTCTAATTCTGATTTGAATAATTCTGAAGTCAGAATTTTAGCTTGAGCAAAACTAATAAAATTAGCTGTAGGTTCAAAGAAACATTGTTTTTTAATAGGAGTGGCCATCTTTCTAAAAATAAATTCAAGAGCGCATCAATGACTCATCCAGGAAGTCACAAAAACGCAAGCTATGTTCAAACTATGAGTATATCTTGTCTCAGTTGCCTATGTTATGGTGAGTGTTCGGGATCTGACAATAAGAAAGAGGCTTGGTCAAAGTAGTAAAAGTGGTATCTGTAAGGAGAGCTCCATAAAGAAAAGAAAGGTACATCCCATATTTGCCATAAAAACATCTTAATGAGCTCCAAGACTTTTTTGGAAAGTATTCAGTGGACTGAGTCAAAAGCGAAACTTCTTGTAAAGGGTGTGACCTGTTACGTCTTACAAGAAGATAACATTTCAGAAAAGCAACGTCATACTTGAAGTCAAACTTGGTGGTGGCATCGTGACTTTTCATTTCAGAGTCATCAGTTGCAATTCAACCCTAAGAATACAGTACCAGAATAATCTAGTCAAAGTCTGGACTGGAAGCTAGTGTGGGGTGACTTTTAGCATACCATTCATGCTCAAAGACGCTCCCAAAAACCCCCCCACAAAAATGTAAAAGACTTGTTGCCTTCTTGATGGCAGTTGTTGCTGTCAAGGTTGGTACACTCAGTTATCAGGTTTTCAAGGCAATTATTTTTCACATAGGGACATGCTGATTTATTTATTTTTTTTCCTTTATAAATAAAGTCCTATTGTCAAAACCGGATTTTGCATTTACCCAAATTGTCTTTGCCTGACAATAAAAGTCATTATTAATGGGAAACATTAAGTGTGACGAAAAAGCAAAAACTGAAGAACTCACTGAAGGAGCGCTTTTTCTCAGTACTGTGTAGTGTATACAAAAGCAGTGATGGTAAAATTGTCATTGTCTTCAAAGACCTTTATAGAAATCCTAGAGATAGTCTTTAGTCGGGCCATATAGTGGGATGAGTGACTGCGGTGGAACGGTATGCGTGAACATGCCAGGGATTTCATCTCCCATTTTACGGGGATTGCCAGTCCTTTCCCAGAGCTCTTGAATTACATTTAACGTATTTGCTTCCTACTTCCCCATGTACATAAGGAAATACGCCTCTGTAAAAAAGTCAGACCTGCTCTCCTACATACATATAGATGAGTGAGTCATTAAGACATTCAGTGAGGCCTGACTGTTTGTGTTCTCGCTCTATTTGAAAAGACCAAGTTAACTGCAAGTTATTTCAGTCTAATCCTCATGTTTGCTGCGTTGTCACGCAGAAGGATATCTGCTGGACCTTTAAGCCAACTAACAGGAAGTTTCTTATCACTGCTACAACCTACGACAGATAAACTATCTGTTTAAAACAGAGCTCTCGTGACTCCTCGGCCCTCTCTGAAAGACATGTATGTTCTTCCAGGCACCGGAGTAAGTGTGAGTTTTGGCAACCCAAATAGTGGGTCATGTGTAAAGCAGAGCCACATGGCACATCCTTGTGGCAGACTGAGGCAGCCATCTGTTAGCACCAGAAGTCTCTAGTTTCGTGGCCAATTTCACCATGCGGCGAAGTACGGTAGAGTGCTCCGGCCAAGCACAAAGTGATGTTTGTTTGCAGTTTAATCTTTGGCTACGTAAATGAAAAGGGAACTTTCTTTGTGTCCTCTGAGGCCCAACACAAATTAAAGGTCATCTGTCTGTCATGTGGTCACATTAAGAAAAAATGATAGAGGAGGAGGCGCTGCTGGGAACTGCCTTGCTGCCTGGCATGCCATTTACACATGGCCATATGCTGTTTCCTGTCAGAAATCTTTCAGTAAGTTAAAGAGAATGTTCCTACGTTTGTAAAATACTTTGAATTGGCCTGAGACGTTTATATTACACAATAAAGAAAAATGTTCAACCTTTTTACGTTTTCTGTCAAACTGTAATGGATTTTGTTGGGACTTAATGCAATAAGCCAACATATAATAACCAAACTGTGATATGGAAAGCCATGTTTTTCTTATGAACAACTGAAATTGTCATGATGTGTGTGGTGATGATGGACCCAAATGCAGTAGACAGAGGCGCTGAGTAGATTTTTGTAGTTTTAATAATAAATAAGTAACAAAAAAAAAAACAAAATAAAAAGAAACCTCAAGGAGCCAGAGCTGAACAAAAAGTATAAAGACAGGGTAAAAGATGGGAGGATACCGACGGGAAATTAACGGGGGGAACCAGTGAGGAGTGAGAGCAGGAGAAGTGTTTAAATACAGTGAGGACGAATGCTAGAAGAAAAGACCAGAGAGAACGTTTTGCAGGTGTGAGGGGAGAGAGCAGAAGGCAGACTGATGGGAGAGGGGCAGCGAGGGGCAAAGAAGAGCAATACAGGAAACTGAGAAAATGAATCTAAGAGTAACAAAGAAAATCAAAATAAGGAAGAAATAAACATAAATTAAAATCACTATGAAAACCTGCACTAATGTAAAACAGAAACAAGGCTTATCTAATGAAAGAAAGAGAATTAGGAACACAGAATAATGATAACTGAAAACCCCAAAACAACTGAGGATCTGACTGAAATGTACAATTTGTATTCAGGCTTCTTTAGCCTGATATACCTACCATAAATTAGATCCAGTAGAAGTGATTGCCCTCAAAAGATACCAGTGATCAAGTTGGTTCGCCAGAGAACTAGCGAACACAATGAAAACACAATGAAAACCAAGGACACAGCAGACAGGCAGGGGACAGGATGAAGTTACAAAACAATATCCCAAGCTTTCAACATCTCATCTGGATGTTCACTTCTCAGGCTTTTGCCACTTCCGCAAGAGTATGTGGAAAATGTGTTGCGCAACTACACACCTACTAAGACTGGGCATCTAAACTGACAGGCTGTGCAAGAAAACATTTATCACAGAAGCAGCCACTAGAGAAGCGGGCCTGGAACGAGAACTACTGGAAGTGCATCTATTATGCCAATCCTAATGGCAGACAGAAACTGGAAGGAAAGACATAAGAAATCCCATTTGCAGTTTTCTACAGGCCCTGTAGGGGAAGATGCTCTGTTCATTTGAGATCAAAACAGAATTTCTCTTACACGGAAAGCTTTACGTGTGGTAGAAAACATTGCATATCATTTTGAACAATCCACCTCCTCTGAAACATGATGGTGAAACATGATGGTAAGAGCATCATGATATGAGGATGTTCTAGAGTATTTCAGAAGAAACAAGGAAGCTGCAAAAGACATGAGACCGATGTGCATGTTCATCATTTAAGCACGGATAACAAACCCAGACATGCAACCTGAGCAACAACTGAATGTTTTATACACATAAATGTCCACACATGGGAATGGCCCAGTCAAGTAACATTCAAATAATGCCATTAAAAATGTGAGCAAAGATTTCAGCACAGACATGGACCAAAAGAATTCAAGCTGTAAATGCAAAGCGGTTCACGAAGTATTGATTCAGTAGGGATTGGAGTTTTACAAGATAAAATTTACGATACAATGAGAAAAGCACTTTAGTGATTGACTGAGTGTTCCAAGCAGTTTAATCAGTGTTTTTTTTTTGTTGTTGTTTTCTGCCTTCAGTTGTCTTGATCTCTGGTGGAATCATTTTAGGCCACGAGAAACAGATACTCTGTTAAGCAATACACATGTAGCTCTTTTATATGTCTTTATATCTGGCAAAGTTGTAAAGAAGACTTCAAATAAATAGATATTTTATTGCATAAGCCTAATACCACATGAAGAAAAATGAAGGCTTGCAACATCAACAACAACAACAAAAAAATAACTGGGTGTTTTTTTTACACAGACACATTCTTCAAAATAGGAAGGACATGAAAACATGCCATTTTAGTAAAGCAGATTTGTGTTGATTGTCTTAGACTTAATGAATAAGAAGGAAATAGTGGCATTAATATGGTAATTTATTACAGTGACATACAGTATTTATTATAAGACTTTCCAACCTGGCTTGGAATGATGTTTCAAAATCCGTCAATGGTTCTTTAAGTTCAAGGTACAGAAAGACGACGTTGGTTTAGTTACTGCTCCAAAAAAAGTTTAAACATTTGATCAGTCTTAAGAGGTCAGTATTTTCACTTTTCACATTGCTGCATGTTCTTCCTTTATCAATTCATATGCACAGCTTCAAGTTTCCCTTTAATTGCTGGTAAAAATAGATAAACCCTCTTGAGCTGCATTAAAAGAAAACAATTACTGTTATTCATGGGAATCAATGAATAGCTTTCAGTGGAATTTGGGATTTCTGTGTATTTGTGGTCTTACTTCTCTATGGGCCATTATGGCGGGGCAGTCCAGAGACAGTACTTCAGTGTTTTCAGCACCAGAAGTGGGATGGAGCGTCATGATACAATATTCTGTCTGTTCCAGCTTGATCCGCAGTGCTTTCACTCTTTCTCAGTCAGAAGTGTTCCACTTCCTCATTGTGTATTGATGGCAAGAAAAACAACCTACATTTGGTTCTACTTAAGCAGAAAACCCTCCAAGAGTACATATTTAGAGTTTAAACCACACATTTACGTAAATTATAAAGAAGACCTAACTTTTTGTTACTCACTGTCTGACCAAAATTAATTCTGTTTGGTGGAATTATGACTCATTCCTTTTTACAGAACTGGTGGAACTGGTTCAAATTTTAAGCCACTTTGCTTAGAGACAGCTTTTCTGCTCTTATCGTCAAGTGACAACAATCACAACACAGAGCCGAGTACAGGTTAAGGCAAGTGACCTTACGTCTTCTGTCCGTTTGTCTCCATTAGCTTTTGGGCAAGAGGCAGGCCAGGGCACATCATGAAAAGATAATCAGTTTATTACAAGGCAACACAGAGATAGGACAAACAACTGTGCACACAGATTCATCCCTAAGGGGAATTTAGAGTAACCAATCAGGACTTGTTTCATTGTGGATAATGAAGTTCTCGTTCTAGCTTCAGGCACCATCTTTGCGAGGCCTTTTGCTTTTGTTCTGGCACATTCGTCTTTAGAAACAGAGTCTGTGTTCTTGACTTGCCACATCACGGCTGTTTATGCTTGCACAGTTTGAACAGATAGATGTGGCATCTATAAGAATCTGGTTATTGTAACCAAGGATTATCCATCTGATTTTTTAAATGTATTTTTTATTTTTATTTTCCCATGATGTCATACGAAGAAGTAATGTGTTGTATCCTTGTAAACATGTGTGCCTCGGCGAAAAATAATTCTGTCAATATTCTACCGTCTTGGAAAACATGTTTATAAAAATAAGACAATGTTTCAACTGTATTACAAACTGAATATCTTAGACATAGTCTGAACACTTTTTTGTTACTGTTTACAATATAAGAAAAAAAATTCTCCATAAATAGACTTCTAAGAAAAATCAAAAAGGAAATTTTGGAACCTATTTTTTGTATTTAACTCCATGTGGAAGGTTGAGAAAGAAGAGACTTTTTCTTTCTTTCCAGGTCCAAGGCTGAGTGATGTTAAGCAGAAAAATACAGGAATCCTCTAAACCACAGGTGTCAAACTCCAGTCCTGGAGGGCCGCAGTCCTGCAACTTTTAGATGTGCCTCTGCTGCACCACACCTGAATAGAATAATTAGGTCATTAGCAGGACTCTGGAGAACTGATCTACACATGAAGGAGGTAATTAAACCATTTCATGCCAGTGTTTTGTACCTGTGGCACATCTAAAAACTGCAGGAGAGCGGCCCTTGAGGACTGGAGTTTGACACCCCTGCTCTAAACCAAAGAGTCTACCACCTTCATCTGAGAGATCTGCATGTGTGGGCATCTGAAAGTAGTCGGCGCCTTGTAAATTCAATGTCATGTGGGGGGTATTCCTCCCTCTTCCGGGGATTTTACACATCAATAAATCATAGGGAATCGGAGGGGGAAAAGGTTGTGAATCCCCTTGCTCCTGGCATGGTTTAGTAACACACTTTTACTGGATCCAGTGGTTTCAATAAGTCATTTATGAAAACCGGTTCAGCAATCTTATTCTTACTTTAAAAAGTTATACATCTGCTTGACTCACTCCCTGTCAATGGATTATGCCATTTAGCAGAATTAAGCTGAATGAGGTTATATAATGCTGGTGGCTTACTGCAGCCTACGTTGTGCACATCCTCTTTCTTTTAGGCCAAGTGCTACAATTTCAAAGGTGCCTCATATCTGCAATGTGTTATGAACAGCAGGCATGAGTCATCAAGTGGGTCTTACGTAACTGGTTCACTTCTCCACCCAACTTGCAGCTATAGTGCACCACACCCCAAATTCATTCACACTCTACTCTGCTGCTGCCCAGCCTCTCATTGATGGTGCTGAGTGCGTGGCTCATCCTGTTCCTGTCTGCAGAGCCTATAATGAACTCAGCCAGCAGGGTGGTTTAATCTGAGTGAGGATATCGAGTACATCAGCTTTCTTATAGGACATTTTGTGCCTTATCTTACTATTTGGTTTAGCAAAAACACAAAAAGACTTTTCAAGCATTACTGAGAGTAATGTTAATGAGTCACACTGTTCAAGAAAGAAATCCCATCAGAGGGATTTTAGTTCAGTGCAGGTTTATGTTTTTTGATCCCCTGAAGCCACCAAACTAACACCTTCAGGGAACCAGGAAAAAAAACAGAGATAGGAGGAACTTTCGGATGTTGTCATCAGTCAGGCCACTGACGTTGGCTGCTCACACACAGTTATTCCCCTTCCGAAATACAAAAATCCTCAACAAGGTGCTTTTTACAAAAGAGAGAAAAAAAAAGATAAGATAAATAGGAATCTAACAAAATAAAACAAAGTCACGTCATTTGGAATTGTTAAGTGATTCTGAATAAGAATTTCTTAATAAAACGTTTATAATATGCTTTTTTTTTTCTCCAGCTGTTTATTGCACTGCAAATTACTTGCGCCACTTACAATACATTGGATTGATAGTTTTATTTTCAAGCCAACTGGAATTATTCTTGTGTTATATCAATTTGGTGTTATTCTTGTATTTATATTTGGAGAAGTGTAATTGTGCAAAGCAATCTGTTTTCCTGGGCTTACTGGAATACAAGCAAAAAACACAAAACAAAACATGAGTCTATGTTGTCCTGCTGACATCAAGTGGACGTTATTATAACTGCATGGCAGGGTTCCTGATTTTGTACAAAGAGTGAGTCAGTCACTTACACACAGTTATCAGTATGTTACAAGGTTGTTTTAGTTTTTCATTTAAAAAAAACACTTAAGAAAAGTGGCACACTTGTGCCACTTAAGAAAAGCCTAGAAAAATATGTAGAATATTTTTTCCAAAACAAGTAAAAGTCTTGCAGACATTAAGATTCATCACTTTGCTCTGACTGTTCAGATACTTCAGAAGTACTAACATTTCTGCCAAATTTAAAGCTGTGCTAATAGCAGTCTTGTTATCTCTCTGTAGTCAACAGATTTCTTTTTAAGGAAAAAGGAATCTGACTGTCAACTGGTGGCGCTGATCCTCTGACAGGGGCACTAACATGATTAGACATAAATAGCTCCTCTGTAAACAGGCTGTGTAACTGGATACAACCATGAGAATACTTCACATGCTCAAAGACAAGATCCAATACGGAGTAGAAATTACACAGATGGATCAAAAGGAAGCAGAAGGAATTTAATTTCTAGAAAAAAAAGTTTAATGCTAGATATATAAGAAATGAAAAATGTCAAACCAGACAAAATCACTGCACTGACAGAGGAATCTTATTATTGGTCGGATTTTGTTTATTACATGAGTGCACCTTCCAAGTGCAACAGACAGTCATACCTGGACAGAATGAAATATCCTGATGGGACTTTAGACACAGAGAAACTGTACATCATGGCATGCACACTCACTGGATACGGCGCATTTTATGGATAAAATGATTATTCCAACAAGAGTTTACTTTGCGTTTATTTACATCTTCAACATTATTTTGGGAACTGGACTGCAACCTTTGAAAAATTATATTTACCTAGAAGCATAATGCAAAAACCCAACATAAATCAGCTATATGGGGGAAATAATATTTGGTCTCAACAAACATTTTAAGTGATCTAGACACGTTTACACAGATTCAATGTACTGAAAGTCAAAAATTGTGTCTTCAACAATGGAAGATATGATAGAAAATACAAAAGACGAAAAAATCAGATACAGTGTTTGCATTGCTGACCCATTGCTTTCCATCAACTGCAGCCAAATCCAGTTTTCCACAGATGACTGTGGAGTCACAGTGACACTCAAAATAACTTTTTTCCTCTCCAGCTCAGGGTTACTCCACTCCTTTCATGAACTCCAAGAATTCTGTAAAATAAGAAAGCCGTGTTTAGAAAGCTGCTTAACTTCTGCCAAATTGGTATGAAACAGTAAATCAAGGCAAGATATTTTATAAATCAATGTCTATAAACAAGATAGTTCAAGGGCAATGAAGAAATTGGTTTACTGTGTCTTGTTTTGATGGGTTATGGTTTTAAGATGTTAATAAACTGATTTAGTTGTGTATTTTATCCAGAAGGTAATACACAGCTCTAAATCCATAACAGCATTCAGATTTCAAGCCTCTTTGATTCCAGTTGACTGCTCTTCTCTAACCATATATTTTGAATATGTTTTGCATAAAGTTAAAGAAAATTCTGACTATAATCAAGCGATGACACAGATATATAAAATGGCACATCTCCAGGATGGATAGATATTGCAGGAGATCTTCTGGTTCTCCATAATTAAAGCTAAAGAAACCATATAATGTTGAATTAATGCGGAGTGAAAATGAAGCCTTGAGAAACTCCACATATGGTCTTTGCTCATTTAGATGTATAATTGCCAATTAACACAACATAGAACCAGTCTGCTAAGCAGGATCTGAACCAAACACACCATGAGACAATCACAGGGTACATTATTGCTGTCAAGACAAAGACTTTTAGAAACCTTTAGAGGCTTTTCTGTCATTACGCTTCTTTGTTTTTAGGCGCTTAAACCCCCTTACCATCATAGTCAATTTTGCCATCATTGTTCTTGTCCCCGTCTTTCATCAGCTCTTCAATATCATCTTCAGTGATCACTTCTCCTGTGGATTCCAGCATCATTTTCAGCTCATCCAGGTCGATGTAACCATCTGCATTTCTGCGCAGCCAAAGCAGTGCAATTTATGTTGTGCTCTCATAGAATTCACACAGAGCTTCAAGGGCAGCATTAGAGGAAAATCATGTGAAAATTCAAATCTTGGGCTTTAAAAATTTCTGCAAAACCATGATGGGAGTAAGGAAGGGGGCGTTTGTTCTTTGATGCTCAGACGAGGTGTCTGGCATACATGCTAGGGGGTGTTAGAAATACTCAGAACTGTCAAAAACGATTAAGGAGTGAACTACATGCAGTTCTCTGCAGAGCTACTTGGCATTTTGTCAGAGCTCATAATTTGCACATGGGGAGCATACTTTGCTGCAACCACACTAAAGTGCAATTTAATAACTAGGCTGCGGTGGTTCTGAGATGAAAGCATCCACTTGTTAAATATAATTTGACCCGTCTGTTTGTCAGATAACTCAAAGATCAGCTAACTGCTTTTATGGGATTAATATTTTATTGATAGTAGTAGGGTTCAAGAATAAAAACATACTTGTCAAACATCCTGAAGAGCTCAGCGAGCTCTTCTTCTGTCTTCCCTTTGCTGTCGTCCTTCATGCATCTCACCATCATAACCAGGAACTCATCAAAGTCCACCGTGCCGCTCCCTGCACACACACACACACACACACACATTTCAAAGCACCTTTTCAGAGCGGAATTTCAGATAATTTAAATAATGCACAAATGACTTTATGTGCAACCCTTTCTATTTGAGATTATTCATGTTTCTGACACAAGAAGATACCTATAGTTCACAATGACAAGCAGAAATTGTTGCGACATTTAAATGTCATTCTTATTCTTTATCTGAGAGCATGCCAAAATGTACATCACATATTAAACCTTTCTGAGGTAAATCCAAAATGTTATTTTCTGCCTTTGATCATCACATCACATGGAAAATTCAAGACGACTTGTGCATCATTTGATAAACAATTCCCCTTTAATCCAGTCTGACACATCCTGATGTTGTTACGACCGCTGACTAGCATTTGACATTAAGTATAGAGGGTCTGACTGATGCTCCGTATGCACAACAAGATAGACCAGGTCGCTGAACTATGGGCAATAAGAGGTCAACCATTCAGTTGCCTGTTTTGATTTACCATCTTCATCCACCTCGTCTATCATCTCCTGCAGCTCCTCTGGCGTGGGGTTCTGACCGAGCATCCTCATAACCTTTCCCAGCTCCTTGGTGCTGATGCAGCCATCCTCTGCGTCTTGCACAAAGATGTCGAAGGCGGCCTTGAACTCTGCAACACCCCAACAGTAAAGGAAAAGTACTTAAAAGATATATTTAGATGCATCTAGCTATCCATCATACTGTGCTTTTCTTTAGCAAGCAGGAACATGATGTGAAAATGTTCCCATAAAATTCATAAAATAAAATGAAAATTACACACCATTTTTCTGTTCATCTGTCAGCTGTTCAACCTGTAAAAGATGAAACGATTAAAAGAATGAACCACCTGAACAAAATCAGTGGGGTCTTCCCCTTTCTACACTGTCTCATATTAACAATTTTATTTCACTGTGAAAGTTTTTAGTTCTGGTATCTGGACCTGAAATTTTCAACAAAAGTCACACTATTTTACTCATGTTTGTTTTGATAACTTTTCAGTCAAAAGTGGTATTCCTCTGACTTAACGGATACTGGTTAAACCAAAGATGTTCCAAGAAATTAGATGATTACACATCCAATCAGCTCTGATCAATGCTAACAATGCTAAACTAAAAGTTTGATCTTCTTTCCAGTCATCAAAAACTTTAGATTGGAAATATGCTGGAAAATTTTTCATTGCTGCATCTGCAATTAAAACACATAATGTATGTTTCATGTGTGGCACCCAGAATGATGGGGAGCTAAAAATAAACACAACATGATCAGGAACCACAGATAAAGGAACCCGACACAGAGTGCGTTAAATTAGCATAGCAGTGGCTATCACCCATAACAATGGGGCAGTAATCCTGCAAAAGCTACAGCGAAAGAGGGAGACAGCTGCTTACATAAGAGTTATCATCTGTCGTCTGTAGTAAATTAAACAGCCATACATTCAGATGATCTTTTGTAAACAAACACAGTCCTCAAGTGATGATATATGAAACGATGTATCCAAACAAACATGTTATGTACATTCCTGCGTGCCTTTACTGTCTTAGATGTCCTGCTCAGCTGGGATGTGAGGGAACAGGACGACCGGGTCCACTGTCCAGCAGGACGGGGGTCAACACACGACAGCCGAGCTTTCAGGATCACAGATAGTGCTGGAATCCAGTGGAGGAGGAGTTTATCTAAACCTGAAGGCCCTCTATGGGACCAGAGCACTGCAGAAGCAGAATCGTTTGAGCAACTTGCCAAAATTAGCCCTGGGAGGCAGGACTAGTCCATTTGAAGTCAAGAATGAAGCAGCAGAGTGATGACCGGGGACATGTCCGCTCACTGACCCCAATAAATGGCTCCCACCTCTTCCAATATGGTTAAAGATCCACAAACATGTTTGATACCAGCTGGTGATGGAGGGGACACACTGAACAGACATTGGCAGGATTCAAATACCAGCAGTTAGTCAAAAAGATATGGGACTTTTCCAGCTAATTAAACAATCACAAAACTGTCTAAGCCTTCTACAGAATAAACCAAATTCTCTCTACAAATCAATGGTAAGAGTGGTGATGTGCAAACAAAATCCTTCTCCTCCCAGATTAGCTCTCACTGAGTTTTGGGGACTATCCAGCAAAACCAAATCGCCTCATCAGAAGGCGCTGACTGTACACAGCGTAAAGCATATGAGCTGAGTGAGAGAACGTACCGCTGCTTTGTAGATGTCATTCATGCTGGCGGCTCGTCTGTTGCCGGTCCTGACAGTGTCCTGGCACAAAGGACTGAGAAAGAGTCCAGCTTAGGGGAGGACTCCGGTCTCATCCTGGGAGGGTTTTATACCCCAAGCCTGGCACTGTCTGTCCCTCCCTTGGCAAAGCAACCTCCCCTCTGATAGAGCCTCGAACATGTGTGTACTCAAATGTGTGTGTGTGTGCGTGCATCATTGGCCCAATCTGTCACAATCACCGGGCTCAGATAAAAATGCAGCAGCTCTTAGGGGGCACACTATGGAATAAGTTTGAGGAGAGGAGAGAGGCCATGCATGGGGAGCTCTAATCTCCAGGGAGAAGGGCTAGAGACACTCAACATTCCTCCAGACCTGAGTGAGGTTGAAAGAATTTGTGACTGTGGGTGCATGCAGAAGTTTTCAGACCGTGACAGGAGACAAGCAGAGCTCTGTGGAGTCACACTGAAATAATGGTAGCAATACTGGCCTTCAAAGATCCTACAATTTCATGACAATGACAAAATAAACAAAGCAGGAAGATCTATTGGTAAGCACTTTGGAATCAAGTTTTACCACTGCAACATATTGAGATCAAAGCTACATGCGCAAAGCACTGTTGAAGGCTTTTTACCTGGTTTCTCACTACAGACTGCAATAGCTTTTTTTATTTTGACAGATGATCTCACATGTTCAGCAAGCACCCTTCGATAGATGGCACAATCCATGGGGGAAATGATGTTGACCTGTTTAGATATATAAGGCATTCCCAAGCCATGAGTTTTCCCCCTCCATGCTTCACATTTAATTTGAGGTTTTCTTCCAGACAGCTCTAACATCCTTCTCTCCGTCCTTCTCTCAATTCAAACAGTCAGGAGCACAGCAAACTAAATGTCTCAGGTTCAAAAAGGCAAACCTCCTTTGAAGACCACTGTTATAATCTTGTGGTCCTGATGTGATTTTAGCTATTTTACGTTTGTGGAACTAAATGTGGGAGTATTCCTAATTTATTCCTCGCCAGAAAGTTGTATATTTTTTAGTCTTACTTGCTTGACTATTTTACCTAAAAAATTTTTATCAGTTTTTAAAATGAATCATTAGAACCCATATGCCCCCATATGTTAGGAAAACAGGCTGTTATATTTTTCACATGGCTGTAGATTTGAAAACAAATCATGTGCAACACGGGTATACTCAGCAGAGGGCGCTGCTCGCTACATAGAAACTACATTGAGTAGCTGCACAAGGCTGCCTCCGGATATCCAATTTATCAATTGCGGGGTAGGTGAGAAATCTGGGTCAAACAAACCAAACACTTGCAGAGACATTTAAATGAAATTGCATTCACTGCAAGGCTCTGCTACCGTTTTTTTTTTCTAAACTTCTTCTTCTGAAACAAGGCCATCTCAATCACTTGACTGTGATTCTTTTTCACGTTCACACACGTGCTTTAAAGGGGAAAAAAGCTTTCACACACACACACACACACACACACACACACACACATAGTGCATGCTGTGGCAGGCATTTTAAGTGACGAGTGATCATGCTGGTTCATAATGGGATGCTAATGGGGACTGGCACAGCTTACAAGCATCATACAGCCACTCAGAAGAAGAGAGAAGGAGCTCCCACTGAACAACATACATGTCCTACTCGTGCACAGAAAGGAGCGGGTCTTGTGACAAAGACCCCCGCATCAGTGCATGTCAGTCACGGGCACAAGTTCCTGCCTGCATGGGAAAGAAGAAAAAAAAGAAAAGAAACGAAAGAAAGAAAATCAGTGAGGTGGTGAGCGGAGGGAGGGGAGGGCTTGCGGGGATCTGAAACTATTCCATTTGTCATAATTTCACACTCAGGACACACTGCACTGCGCTGCACGCTGCTGTTTGAATTCAGACAAGTGAATCATCAGTGGCTTCGAATCAATCAGCTGAAAGTCAAAGCATACTGATGAGTCCACACGGTCCGCCAGACAAATTCATTCATTCATTTTTTTATTTTTTATTTTTTGTTATGAGCGATGTCTGGTGGGTGCCAAGAGTGACAAGCGGCTTCTCTTGGTGAGGAGGGAAGGCGGGCACCGGATTCCTAATGTAAAGCGTTGGTGAGCCCGCTCTGCACACTGTATGCACCCCAACACACACACACACACACACACACACACAAACATGACGTCGAGCCAGAAGACGCAGATCAAATAAAGCATATGGAGTGATGTTTCATTGGAGCCCTTCACCAATTTCCTCTTACACGGGGAAGGGCTGACGAAAGAGCCAGCCATCTCCTCCACACAGCGCAATCAGACAGCGCATCTCAAATCCACAATTCACCGCACACCGCTTTTTGAGGGGTTGCCATAGAAACTCTGCCGGGTAGTAGCGGGCAGAAAATGAGAGGAGATGAACGGGGCTATTTCCCCCTCCACCGCCCTCCCTGCTTCGCTGCCACCACATTTTGTCCTCAGAGTGACTATATTATTCTCCATTCTTCGCCTCCTATTTGCATACGTCCGCGCTGCGAAGCATGCACGTGGGGTGTAATGCAAACAAATCTGGACAACTATCACATATAGATTTCCTGGTGTTGTTTCTGTCTCCTATTTGTTTCTAGTGGGGTTTTTTTTTTTGTTTTTTTGGTGACATGTTTGGAAGTTTCAGTAGGGTTGGTCATCTAGACACTGGAGAGATTTCTACCGTCATCTAAAACAGTTTTAGGCACCAAAACTACAGGTTTCAAGTGTGAAACATGTCAACCTGCGGGAGCCATGCCATCTCATGCTGACAGTTCCTAATCAGCAGGACTACATTGTGGAAATCTACTCCACTGCACAGCACCCATCATGCCAATTTAACTGGTCATGTGATGTAATGATTGGGTTGACATGCAGCTGAGCTTGAAGCTCCTCTCCTCTCCTCCCCTCTGTGTCCTCACCTCCTTGATTGCTGTGGATGGTGGGGGCGGAGGGGAGGTGGGGTGAACCTGTCAGCTTCCCTTTCTTTCTCTCTTCTCCTTTCCCTTCTTTCCTCTCCCTTGTTCTGTTCTCCTCTTTCTCCGCCTCCTTTCATTGATGACCAACCTGTCAGCAGCTCCTGTTGTAGCAGGTTGAGAGCGCCCTGCGTGTGACTGGATGATACAGTCTTCTTTTCTCTGACCACCTCTCCTGTTGGTTTCTTTGCCATATTTATTATAAAACCTGTGTTTTTCTGTTTTTTTTTTTTTTTTTCACTGCCTAACCCAAATTTATGGATTTCCCATTAGAGACGAGGGGGAACAATTTCTTCACTTTGCTTCACTGGCCTCAGTAATTTGTCTTTGACACTCGTCTTTACTGAGGCATTTGGCCGTGTTACACAGCGTTCCTTAAATCAGAGCTCCAATGAGCCAGGGGTCACATTAGCTCCAGTGTACATAGCTATGCACTAACTTCCAGCCAGAGGCCTGCAACATTTTCCAGTCCACTGGACCACCAAGTGACCTACCACCCTCTCCGTCTCTCCCTGCCTTACCCCTCCCAACCTCTGAAATGGTGTACGAGAGGCCCGGCAAAGATTTCTTCTCAGATTAATGGCAGCCGAGGTTCCCTCCGAGCTACAGAAAAATTGTTTTTCTGCTACGTGGCAGCTAAAAGAGCTGTCAAGGTGTGTCTTTAAGATTAATCATACTTTATAGATGGCAAAATGCTGAAAGAAATTGTTATAGTTTCTGATATGATACTGAAAAACACTTGATCTTTTTCTAAGTCTGCTTCTATGTTAGGTTCTCCTATTTGTTTAACTGTGAAAAAACAGGCAAAAGTGACATATTGAAATGGTCATAAATGTCTCCACATATTTAGATTTTACTGTATTGTCACTGCTTTACTGGCATTGTCTTTGTCTGAATCAGTAAAACAATAAAAACTAGCATGCATTATATAATAACTTGAAGCTGTACTGTTGTTTTAAGTTATTGCTGGGTTAAATTTTATTAATAAATTATTTAGAGAGTGTACAGTTCATGAATCAATATCTGCTGTCAGAACTAAGCCTTTATGTTAGTACAGGGGTCTCAAACTCCAGTCCTCGAAGGCCACGGTCCTGCAACTTTTAGATGTGCCTCTGCTGCACCACACCTGAACAGAATAATTAGGTCATTAAGGCTCTGGAAAACTGATCTACACAAGGAGGAGGTCATTAAGTCATTTCATTCCAGTGTTTTGTACCTGTGGCACATCTAAAAACTGCAGGACTGCAGCCCTAGAGGCCTGGAGTTTGAGACCCCTGTGTTAGTAGGAAGCAAGCAACCCAATGACTTCCTGAGTCAGTTAATATTATTAAGGTATGCCAAGTTCTAAAACCGCAAAAATGTCTTATAACATTATAATAAGTTGGTTGGAAGAGGGTGGTAAGATCACTCTAAGTTAGAAGAAACAGAAAGATGGAAACAAATAAGACAGGCAGTTTTTCCTCTACTCCATGCTCATCTTAGAAAGATGAGTAGAAAACACAACAGCAGAGTCAACTAATTCTAATGCTCTCTTTAAAATTCTAAGCATGTTAAATTCAGTGTCTATATAGTATCTAAATATTAACAGTCAGCCTCTACAACACCAGGCTGACCATTACCTTCCTGTGCAATTCCACTGGGAAAAAAATCTTGCCTAATGCGCCATTGGGGCTTTCTCCCGCTCACTTGGATCGTCTCCGGTAGATTTTCTACCAGGCCAATCAGCAAACAGAAGGAGAAGCTGTGCTGATTGACCGAAAGAACATTGTTCAACTTTTCTTTTGATTACATGATAGAAAAAAATGACTGAATGAATGAATGAATATTTTCAGATAAAAAAGCACAGTCATGCTATGGAAATAATTTCACTGTTTAATAAGTCCATTAACTGCATATTTCTTACACAGCCAGCACAAAGCTCTACTAATTAACAAGCTAGAGAAAAAAGTATAATGGTCAGTGTAATAAGCAATTGAAAAGAACAAGCTTAGTGGCTTTTTATTTTGTATTTTATATATTGCTTAAGTCTATGTTGCAAACTGTAACTTTCTGAAATGAAGTTATGTAGCAGCAGAGGGGACAATTGTTACATTTTTGTTTGAAATGATGTTAGCAATTTTTTAGTTCTCTCCAAATATTGTTATGAGGACAAACTGTAATATTTTTGCTCAAAGTTTTCATACCATGAAAATCTTGGGATCACCTCATGACTAGACCACACTATGTAAAGTCGAGGACTGATGAGTTCTCACACGCTTCACCCCTGCACCAGTTTTTCAAACTCTTTCAAACTGGTTCTCCGCATTTTTTGAATATTATTAATTGAATGTCACATATTATCATTACACCTCTATTAGGTGAGGCTGGATAAAAGAAATGTAAACAATAGGCGTAGAGTATTTAATATATCAGAACTCTACAAATTTGTTCATGCTTATGCATAAGTACTAAATATACTGCTCAAAAAAATAAAGGGAACACTTTAAGTGTTAAACACCTGTTTAAGTGTTCCCTTTATTTTTTTGAGCAGTATAAAGTCTTTCTGTAGAGGCTTGTAGCGTGCAGACATTTTGTACTTGTCGCAGTAGTTGCCTTCACCTCTTCCCCTTGAATTGCTGCTCTCTGAAAAGTAATCCGACAGCCCTAGGGGTGTCGGACAATGTCTCAGATATTCCCAAGTGAAATGAACAGTGGTGCAGCTTCAGAATTATTTAATCTAACAATTGGCTCTACTGAGAGCGAGTTGGATGGGAAAGAAGGTCAAAATCATCTTCATTCCAAGCAGTTACTGCTCCACTTTTAGTTTGACAGCTATATTTCGGAGGAAAGTAGCAACTGGAATTCTCTTTATCTGTTATAAAACTCAGGAAGACAGGAAAGAAATAAATTAAACCCATCCTTAGGGAGATAAAATATACATTCAATGTTTAAGATAAATAGTGAAAACTGTATTTAGCTTTTAAACAGAAAAACAGTGCATCCAAAAAAAATACATTCACAAATATTTCCATCCCTATTTCAGCCCATGATATTTTAAATTTAGTTCCAAAGTCTTCAATTCCAAAAAGATGCAGAAAATCAAGCCCTCCAATGTATGCAGAGAAGCTAGGGCTAGCTCTCAAAAGACTCCTGATCTTAACAGACTTATTTGTTTTACAACTTAAGAAATTGTCCTGGATTCTCTCCAGAAGCTCCCCCACAAGACTAATCAGTCTGAAATGCATTGGTCCTGCATGCAGTGTTCCTTTATGATTTGCTCTGCTGTTTCTCATGCAAACATACTCACGCACGCTGCCACAAATGCATGCTAATGTGCATTAATGTCCCAGAATACGCTCACAATATCTGTGTTACACAAGCTTGCGGAGCACATGAGCTAACGCATGAAAAAAAAAAATCCACCTATGCATCAGCTTGCATAGTTGAAGTCCAGCCTTGGGCCTCGTAGGCAGCAGTGAAGTGTGCTGTGATTTGACAAGGCTAGTGATGAGAAGCACTGTAAATATCTAGGCTGTCATGTGACTCATTTTGCGGCCTCAAGGCTCGAACGAAAGGTCAATGTTTCGTGATGCCGTTGTTAACAACTAAATTGAGTGACTTGTGTGTTTGTCCCGTTGGAGCAGATAAATACATTTGACGTGCAGCAAAACTCTACTTACACTCGGCACCAATTATTTACATTTCTATAAAACCAAACAGAAAGTGTTAATACAGCATGAGCTCACCGAAAAGACCTTGATGTTTACACACCACATCACACACAGGCAGACAGACTAAAAGGTGTGAATCACAACCTCTGGGTTCTTCCTCATGCATGTCATGTCTGACACTGAAAGCAGAGTGTTAGCACGTCTTCATCATCTCTCAGTTGGCAAGTTGTGACCCATGTCGTTTTACCCCGACTGGGTGCAAAAGGTTAAAATCATAGCTATATGGATTTACAAGTTGCACCTTAGAAGAAATTTCAAAAAACCATTCTGGATTGTTGCTCCTTTTGGAATGCATATCCATTCATGCAAGATTTAGCAAGAGGTTTCTATTTTAAAAAGTCAAAATGAATAAAAGAGTTAGCAAAATGCATCACTATTCTAAGTAAACAAATAACCAAAGGGGGAAAAAATGAACCAACACTAATATAAAGGATCAATCAATCACATTTTTAAAGCAATGTCACCCTGCACCAAGAGTTTTACAAGATTCACTCTGAGACACTGAAGGCTCTTGACAATGTCAGGTTCATGTGGTTGACACATTTCTTTAGCGTCTCGAACACTTGAGGTCACCTTTGAAGTGGCGAAACGGAGTGAGGTTTCCAATTTTTAAGAAAGCGAACCGTACAGTGAAGGATCACACATTTTTTTTATATGTATAAAAAAAAATCATTTGATTATTTTCTTCAAAGTCAGAGGTTTGCATGCATTAACATTGATTATGTCAAGGTTTGCAAGCTTCTATTTAATCCACAACTTCTGAGTGAAATGCAGGCTCACCAGTGGAAATATTTTAAGGTAACTCCTCAAACACGATGTTTCCTTCTGTGACATCATTGGAAAATCACAAGGAATCTGCCAATACATTATGAAGAGAGCGGTGTATCATTGGTTCATCACTGGGTACCATTTCAGATGCCTAAAGGTGGCATCTGTTCCAACAACTGTGTATATATGTGTATAACCATTGTTTATATCCACTGTTCTCTGTCCTAGAGATGGTCATTTTTAGTACAAACTGTGATGTGAGTGTCAACAAAGGTGCTGGCTGAAGCTGGTGCAGTAAAACGTGTCCTGTGCTTTCTAAAGAAAGGTAAATAAGCAATGTCAAAGGTTTCAAATGCTCTCGGTGACAAAGCCTTAAACTTTTGAAGTTTCCAAATTTAAAACAGTCTCCCAAACGTGCATTTGGAGAGAAAGAGGGAAAGCCTAAAAGCCTAAGCCAACATGTGTTTTGTAGGTGATTTGCTGTGACAGGCTATTGAAACAGATATCAAGAGGGAAGAACAATAAATATTGAAGCAATACCCTAAAACATTAACAGTACAGTTAAAGCTTTTGGGTATGCATAGGTCATCCAAATGTACAATGGGGAAATTTCTGCAAAATGTCAATGAAAGACCATCTAATGTTAAAGTCATTATGTCATTCCTCCTTAGAATTCAGTCATAGCCATTCTCTCCTTTGTCAGTGTTTTGATTTTCTGGAAGAAGTAGATGATCATTGGCCGTTTTTTCACTAGGAGAAATTTAAGATTCTACAAATTAAAGGACATTTGATAAGAGCTATTATGTTTTTTTTTTGCCTTTCTTTAATTTAAAACACCCTCTAGTTGTACTTGTGTTTACTTGGGCGTCGCCATGATGAAATAACAAATTCTCATGTTAAATGAGACGCTGTTCCTTGAATATGAGGTCAAACCCAGCTCTGAGTTCCAACTTTTTATGTAAATGGAATGCAGCAATACAAACTGCTTCTTTTTTGGATTAAATTGCCTTTTTTGAGTAGTTGACATCTTCAATAGATGGACAATTTCTAGGCTACATGTTGCAAAGTGAAGTTTATCCATCCATCCATTTTCTCTACACCCTTGTCTCTTGTGGGTTCGGGAGGGGAGCTGGTACCTATCTCCAGTGAACTTTTCGGGCGAGAGGCGGTGTACACCCTGGACAGATCGCCAGTCTGTCGCAGGGCAAAGTCAAGTTTATTAAGTTGTTTTTGATACAGCCTTTTCATCATAAGGGAAGGTAACATATGTACTTGATTGTACTAAAAATGGGAATACATAAAGCTATGAAAAAAAATTCTAATAAAGGCCACTTGTTTGGTAAAGGGGAACTGATCTAAATCCCATGTAAGTCCATATCCAAAATGCTCAATAAAGAGAAAAAATATACTTTGCAGAGACTTAGTCAAAGTTTTAACTTTAATCTAGCAAGTAATCTGCTAATCAGTGTAATGAGATGCACATAAATTCTCACTTTTCATTGGACAAATGGACAATTTCACTCAACATAGGAGGAACAAAAAAGTACAGATTTTTCTTTTTCAAATACTTGTGTTTGAGCTTTAGGTCTTCAGTGAAATCATTGCAGTGTTTGAATTATTCTTAGCTCTGCACTAGTTTTGCTCGAGGCTGCACTTATTTTATTAAAAATCAGAAAACACGTGTATAAGCTAAAAAAATGATTGGCAGTATGGAAATTGCGGAAATAATTTAGGTTGGGATTTTTTCATTTTTTTTAATGTACTGTCACACTTGAGCTTTCCTCTGGTCTCAGTGAGTAAATTTCTAACTTTCACAGAAGCACATCTTTCTTCCTGCGGCACCTGGCGCAACATTCATCACCCAGGTAACCATGTCGTTTGAGGTATAAGGCTGCTGGTTTCCATGGTTTTCACATTATACTAATTCTTAACACACAAGTTTTACATAAGCACAGCTCATTTTACATCTTTCTCTTGGAGCAGAGGGACTCAATACACGAACAGAAATAATAAGAGGACAGTTTTTAGCTGTGGCAGTTTTGCACGGCAGTGTTTGACAGCTGATGCTCACCACTTTATTCGTCATCGGCTCTGTGAAGATATTCAGGATCTTGAGTAGCTTAAACGAGCCATGTTATTAGAAATCTTGCTAACAACTGAAATGTTTTAATAATCAAAGGTGGTCAAGAAATTTTACATTTATTGGTTTGAATTAGCTTAGTGAGTCTTTCCTTTGTGAGGTTTCTCTGTGTGCTCAGTGATAACTTCCAATTTGATTCATAGTTTCTGTGACTCCTGGAGAATCCGGTGGGAATTACATAGTGCCTTCGCCTAAATCCTCATTCGGACAAACAGCTTTTTCTGTAGAAGGGATTAAACATGAGTGATTCCCTGCTGCTGACATGAAACTAATTAGCACCATTTTGAAGTAAAACAGAAACATTCCTAAGTAAGATCAGCTTAATGGTCATGGCTGAGCAACCTTTTTAATAATTATTTTTCCTCATAAGGTGGAGGAAAAATAATGTTTGTTTTATTGCAACAGGCTTCACAACTTTACTAAAGCATTAATCAGAGAAGCAACTACAAGGTTCATGGTCCATGTAGAGGAGCTGCAGAGATTCACTGCTCAGGTGGAGCAGACACAGTAAACATAAGAAAAATGTATTATATAATTTTGGATGAATTTGTTAATAATCTAGTCAATATATGCAATAATTTCATCTCAAGTTAAGGTTATTTCTGTAGGACCTATCAGCAATATGGTAGTTGAACATGATTTGTTAGTGCTATTCCATAACTTCACTTTGTTTTATTGTTTTTGTGCAGCTTTAGTTGAAAATTAGCAAAGTATTTTCAGATCCTCAAACTAGTACATATAGTAGATCACAGCAATAAAAAGCCTTCTGAATGTTTTCTTGAGTTTATGT
Source organism: Xiphophorus couchianus (assembly GCF_001444195.1). Lineage (NCBI taxonomy): Eukaryota > Metazoa > Chordata > Actinopteri > Cyprinodontiformes > Poeciliidae > Xiphophorus > Xiphophorus couchianus. Next base: position 20,969,217 of record NC_040228.1, on the reverse strand, counting down.
TTCTACATTTTCTGGGTGATAATACATTCAATTTCATATTGCAATTTAAAGACGTGCATCATGTCTGTCATAAATGCCAGTAGTTTGGTGAATATTTTAGGTTAGATAGCACTTTGAGATGTATGCTGCACAACCCTCTTAGTGGCTCTTTTGAATTATATTTACCTGTGGGATTTGCTTTTCTGCTCATTCCTCGGCGCCCAGTGTTAGTGCTGATCAGCCTGATGGAGCAAGTGATTACAACCATCTTTTTGCCGTAATTAACAATTACCAAAGCTCTTCTCTCAGATGTTGAAGGGCCTGGAGAAGTGGTTTGGGTTGGATTAAATCTGACGTCAATGGCAAATGCAAATGTGACTCTCCCAGCTTTATGTAGAAGCTTTGACTTGAGAGCTTGGCAGGAAAATTTTGTCCACATGCTCTACCCCATTCTTTGCGAGAACTGGAAGGATTGTGTGGTCTCACTGTTGGGCTGGACAACCAGCTCCCTCAGCTTTGAAGTTGATAAACCCTTTAAAACCATGACAAATATTCGCCTGCAATTTCGCCAGAGGCAAAGCGCAGAAATGAAAAAGGTAGCAGGCACGAGGAATGAAAAAAAAATATTCCTCAACCACCCAAAACTCTCCATCTTATAGCCAAGTTAACACCGAAGGGAATTACTCTTGCAAGCCTTTGAGCTTATATTTGCTGTCTTCAACAGTGCAATTTTTCAGATAAAAAAAAGAAAAAAAAAGAGTAACCAGGTGTCAGAGAAACAGACAATAATGTCACAGCATGGCTAGAACAATGATCGGGCAGCAATTTTGCTGAACAACCTTCATGTCAGTGGTGGACATGGCTGCATGGCACCAGTTAGGCAGCCAGGGTGAGACATCCACTCAGTTTCCATAGTGATGTGGTTGAATAGAGCAGATTAGCAGGGGCAGTGTGCTGAGAAAGGATTGCAGACTGCTGTCAAAGCCTCCATTTAAAGAGTTCAGTGTCACAGCTCCTTCCTGTTTGGATATGCATGATGATGGACCTTTAGCTACCTCTGGTCCCCGACACTTTTCCCTGACACAGACACGTTTCACACAAAGAAACTGCAATCTCTTTCACTTTGGACAACATGCCAAAATAAAGCTGTTATTGCAGAAGAGTTTACAGAAGACAATGAAATATACACATTCAATAATATAATCTGAAACTTTTTGTTTCCCTGTAGCAATACATACTTTAACCTTGTTTATGTTTTGTATTTGTATTTGCATTTATATCCGAGTTTTGAAATGTTTTTAATAATCGTCATTTAGGCTACCTGGGGCTGCACAGTGGCACAGTTGGTAGCACTGTTGCCTTGCAAAAGAAGGTCCTGGGTTCGATTCCCAGCCCAGGGTCTTTCTGCATGGAGTTTGCATGTTCTAACTGTGCATGCATGGATTCTCTCTGGGTACTCCGGCTTCCTCCCACAGTCCAAAAACATGACTCTTAGGTTAATTGGTCTCTCTAAATTCTCCTTAGGTGTGTGCATGGTTGTTTGTCCTGTCTGCCTCTGTGTTGCCCTGCAACAGACTGGTGACCTGTCCAGGGTGTGCCCCGCCTCTTGCCCAAAATGTTCACTGGAAATAGGCACCAGCACCCCTCCTGGCCCCACTAGGAACTAGGGTGTTAGAAAATGGATGGATAGCATTTAGGCTACCCACTACCCATAATGTAATTTGTATTTATTGGCCTAAAATGTTGTGTAGGTTTTTTTCCAGTAACATCTTATTAACATAATAAAAATGAACAAGTTTCTACACAATTGATAACCAGGGTGTATTTTGCATTTATTTCTCATCAAATCGTCCCTTAATCCCGTAATTTATAACAATTTAATGAGACTTAAATGGACAAGAACAGTGGGAGGAAATAAGCAGCTTTGGGATTGAAAGAGATAGCAGCAAAAGAAAATAAAGACAAATAAGTAATTCTTGTAATTATCTGACTGCAGCTTTGATGAGCTGAAAATTAGTCATCTAAAGAATTGGTTCAGTTTATCTACAACAACATAGTTCTCTTCCACCGTAAGTGTAAAAGAAAGCAGTTTTGTGTATAAGAAGATGGCACAAAACTCCCACCTATTTGGCTGTGTAAAGTTATTATTGCTTAAAGTTATTATTTATTTGCAGTACAATTTGTGCCCCTTCTGTAATTTTATGGTTGGTGTCTTCAGAAGATATCAAATATTTTCGTATAATTCTCATTTTTTCATGATACCTTCAGTTTTGTGTAGCACACCTGTCGCTCCAGCAACAAAACACATGGTGATGCTGCTGGCCCACCCCCACACTCTAAACGCATTTAGAGTTTGAATGATGTTTTCAGGCTTGCAGCCTTTCAGCAGGCATCGTCACAAGATGCTTGCTTTTAAAGAAACAGGAAATGTTTTATACGATTTATTGTCAGATGGCAGGAAAGGGTCTTTTTTTTTTCAATTGGTTTCAATTGTGTATGTACTTTGCAGGTGCTTGGCATTTTATCAAACTGTTTAAACATTTAAAGATTTTATTTTTTATAAACTAGTTTGTCAACAACAGAAAAGCATCCACACATTGCTGTATGACGGCTATGATATTTTTGCATGCAGAAGCATTTAAGCTGTTACTACCGGAGTAGGACAAAACGTGTGGTTCTGGGATGATTTGTTTAAAATGATCCTTTAGATCTTTAAAATACATTTTGAATTTTCCACTCTCCTTGACTTGTGTGTAGCCATATAGTTGCTTTTTGGCCCTCAGAAGCCTAATGTTTATCACTAGTGGACTTTTGTCAAAGTTAATTGACGATTTTTGGCGGGAGAAGCTCAGCAATCCCAGCAGAAAGCCATGCAAGGGGTAGGAGGTGAGGGGAGAGGGGGGTGACTGAGAACATTACACTGTTGCCTAGCAACACATGAACAAAAATTTGAAATGATTTAGAACCCCCCTACTGGTTATCATGGAGGTCATATGTTTACAAAATCCACACCGTGTGCTGACTGTCACACAGAGCCGTAAACAGACAGAGTACCTCTCTGCTGATCAGTGCGCACCGGCAGGCTGATGCAGATACATTCAGATGCTGCTCAATTTCACTGGATTTGTTGAAAAAAAAATCATTTGACTTAGCGGTAAGTGCCACATACAAATTCCTAAAAGAGCGAAAATGGTGATTTGAAGATGCAGATTTTAACTTCTTTGCATAATTGATCCCTTTGACAAAGGTAAGAAGGAAGAGAAGTGGAAGACTCCCCAAATTTGGAGGACGCTCCACTTGGTATTCCTGAAATATCTGCAGCCAGCTTGCTCTCTGAGTCTCACATCCAACAATACCTCTATGTGACTAATCTGGCTGAAGCTGATTGTTATCAGCTATAAGTGTCCTCTCAGCTTCTTTTGCTTGTTTGTAAATCGAGCGTGTTTGGGACAGAGTGAAAGCGAGCCGGAGGAATAGAAAGAGAACAGAGAGGGAGAGAGAGAAGGAGACGTAGGGAAGGAAAAAGGCGAGACAGAGTTGCTGATGCACTTTCTTCACAGAAATTTAGGTCACGGCAAACAAAACCTTACACAGAAGAAAATCAGACAAACAAAAGCATCTTCCCCTTGCATTGTGTTGTGTCTCAAACGTTGACATCACAGTGTGGCGATTTGCAATGTAAGACGGCATATTCATGCGGTAAACCTCTAAAACTCTCATCATGTGAAGGTGTGAGGTAAATTTCATCAACCATCCCTGTGTGTAATGACTAAATTATATTTAGGCTGCACAGAGAAAAACTGAGTAAGCCCTTATTTGGTTACTCTTTATTTCCCAAGTGAAAATATGCCAGTCTCTCCATCAACAGCCAGAGAGGTGTTAACAACCAAAGAAGAACATGTCAGCCATCAGAGAGAAAATAAACACATGCCAGCAACAGAAAAATGTTTCTGACTGTAACGTTCTGAGTGGGTTCAATTCACAAGGCATGTTTACATTTCAGATTCACTAAGGCAGACTCCTTGTTGTCAGAGCTAAGGTTTTTTTTTTACTATTTGTTTGCTGATTTAGGATTAGATTGATGTCATTTATCTGTTTTCTCTCCAAATACTTCCTGCAAAGGAGTCGCAAATACTTCTTTGCAGGAATCTGCAATCTTCTCTTACCGCTCTCATTATGAGAAGAAAGAACTCATGTCACAAAAATGACTGATAAGTAATTTATTTCTGGTTCTTTGACATCGTCCGTATTAGCTTCAAATGCAAATAAGGTTTTTACTTAAAACCCCAAATTCCATCGGTCATCACAATAACACCCTCGGTGAGAAAATAAAGCGGGATGTGTACACAAATCCAGTAAAAGGAGGAAAAACAACAGGATGACAACATGAATAAAATATGTGAATTGCTTATGATTAGCATACTAATGACTAATCATCATGCTAATTAGTTCATTTTGGGGACTGAAATTGCAGACTGGCGCTGGAAAATATGACTCCACGAAGATGCATTTGACAAGTGAGAAATGCTCTGAGAATTTAAGGGAGACCGGTGAGCGAGGCTGTAAAGCTATCGCTTTACGGCGAGGCTGTTTAAAAGGTTTAGAGTTTGTCGGCATCAGTGGAGGTAGAACCAGAAATTTGTAGCAACAGATTATACCAGTGTTTGTGACACTGGTATAATGTTTTTGTTTTCTTTCTTGCATTTCCTGTTTTTCTTTAGGCTACACTGCTTTGCAAAGGTTTTCCTATCCCTTGTAACGAAACCTATTTTGTCATGTCCCATGTACAAACTTCAAAGTATATTGTTGGGATTTGATGTGATAGATTAACAGAGCGAAATACATAAGTGTGACGTGAGAAGTAAATCATCAAAGGGTTTCAGTGATTTTTTTTTCCATAAATGAAAGCTGAGTGAGTTGTGTGCATTTGCATTCAGTCCCTTTCATCGATACTTTGTAGATGCTCCTTTTCAGCAACTACAGCTGCATGTCTCTTTGCACAACATCTAATCAAATTGGATCAATTGCATATGTTAACATCAATCTTCAGGGATCACCACAGGTTCACAATTGCTCTTAGGCCTGAACTTTAAGTGAGCCATTCTAACACATAAACATGCTGCGATCTAAAGCCCTGAATTGCGGCTCTGGTTGTACGTTTTCGGTCGTTTCCCTGCTGGTAGATGAACTCTAGCCACGGCCGGCAACTGGTTTTATTCCAGGATCGTCCATATTCAGCTCCATCCATCTTTCCATCGGCTCTGACCACTTTCCCTGTCCCTGCTGGCAAAATGTGTCCCCACATCATGCTGCTACCATCACCGTGTTCCACTATAGGGATGTTGTATTCAGGAGGTTTGTAGTGTTTGTCCTCCAAGCATTTTGTTTGACCTCCGAGCATCTTCTTCCACACATTAACTATTTTCTTCTTCCACAGTGGGACTTCTTGTGGTTTCCGTTCAACAATATTTTCTTTCTTTCATTATTACTTTTTGGTTACTCTTCCAAAAAGACCAAACTTGTGGAGTAAGCGATTCTTCCACCTGGGATGTAGATCTTTGCTTGATATCCCCCAGGGTTATCTTTGGGGATACTTCTTTGACTTATGCTCTTCTTGTTTGTCTTGGCACCCATTGGCAGGTTTTCAACCTTTGTCATTCTCTTGTCCTCTTTGGATGATGGAAGGAGAAGTGCTTCATCACATCATCTCCAAAGCCTGGAGAAATAATTCATAACCTAACTGTGCTTTGAATTTGTTCACAACTTCAGTGAGGTACGTTTATTGGTCTTCAGGATTGTACAAAACCATAAGAAAAATTGTTTCACCCTTTTACAAATCTCTCTCCTCCCCCCTCCCGTCGTCCTTACACCGCTTTTACAGCCACTGGGCCTGTAAAATGGGGAACTAGCGGTTCAATCTAAGCGGCACACTGAAAGCCATTAAAAACAGAGGACAAGTAATTCCAGCCTAATGGAGCACATACGGCAGTCACACGGAGCCACATGAAGGCTTCCTGCTGAAATGAAAAAGACTGAGGGGCCGCTGGTGGAAAAGTGCAGCGAGATAAATCAAAAAGCTCCGGGGTTCAGGGGTCAGCTGGCTGCGTGTGCATGTCACCAGCCCCATTGGACACGCCTGCGTGCTCCGTCAGCAGGTGTATAAATATGTGTCATGTTTCACACTTTCATGTCCGCAGGGACAGCAAACCAGATGGGATTTTAAATGCTGCATTTCATGTGGCAACATTTAGTGGGTTAGTTCACCCCTCATTGGTTTACCATCTGGTGCCCTCTCAGCCCCACGATAGGAGAGGAGCGTTCACACCGCACTTGTAAACGCTCCCGATGTCTCTCTGTGCCAGAGCGCATTTCCAGCAGTTTACATCACAGTGTGCGCCGCGCCGCCTCCTACACAACTCTTAAAAAGGTGTATTTCTGCGAGAACACGTGTTTTATGTGGGACACAAAGTAAGAGAGTGGAGGCAAATTGCAAAAACTTCAAGTAAAAAAAAAGAAGAAAAGACAAGTTGCGTTAAATATTCAAGAAAATCAAACAAGTTGACTAGCTTATTAAGCAAATCACTTACCAGAGAGTTAGATCCTCTTGTTTTTTGTCTTGTCTTCTACTTTCCATATTTTTTTTTTTACGACAAGCAAAATTTAAAACGCAGGAAAAGGAGAAAATTCGGCGCATTCCTCTCGGTGCTATTTCCATCTTTTGTATTTTCTTTACTTTTTAAAATAATTGCCAGAGTTTAAGTTCTTCCAGTTTATCCTACTCATATCATCCCAGCACTTGTGAAGGCGTCGGGCTTTCACAGGCTGAGTTAGACAGCCAGTCACTGTTCCCTCCCTTTCTTTTATTGACGGGCTCCCTTTATCTCAATTTGCCAAGAATTGCCAGACAGCCGCCGACTGGCCTCAGCCTCCAAAATCGTCGTGTCCAAACTACGCGTTTGGGCACGACGGGGGCTGCGTTATATTTACCCCTCATATGTTGCCATTTTGCACCTCGGCCATATTCTTATACTGGTGGGGGGCAGAGAATGAGGGGAGGGTTTAGGAGAGGGCTCACATATCGAAATGCTTGGTGTCAATGCAAATAATAAAAACAAATAAACATAAAAATGCTTCATCTTAATATTTGGTAATAGTCTTAAAACTTCCCAGCGTTTTTGAAAATGTACTTGCAATAAAATGAAAATAATCCAAACTTGAACGGAGTCAATCCAAAATAATGTGATCTCGGCTCAGCCTATAGATGAGAATGAGGATGAGGAGGTAAGGGGGGCGGCAGAGAGGGGGGGGGGGGCGACTTTGAGATGACATTGAGGCTGTGTAGATGGGAGTTGAGTCTCTGGTTGTTGATGTTAGACAGTCGCACAAGGCGAAGCGGCTGCTGCCCGTGTTAATTCAACCTCCTCCTCTCTCTTTCTGTCTTCTCCTCCTCCTCCTCCTTCATCCTTCTGGTCTTCAGCACTGCTCCCCGCTGGACAGCTCCCGCTTGGACCCCACGAACGCCGCATGGTACCCTTTAATGTCTTTTAATGGAAGTAAAATCTATTTATGTTTCAAGACACACCGGGAGTTTACAACTTGACCCGCGGGAGGAATCTTCGGATCCCTCGTTTGGAGATTTGTGGCAGTCAGCGGAGGCTCGGCAGTGCGGATCCCAGATTCACTGTGAGTAAAAATAGTAAAAAAAATAGTAAATATTTGCTGTCTATCTGTGGGAACCTGTTAATACGCGGCTCGGCTATTTGTCCCCTCCAATAGCAGTCGCATTGACTGGATTGTGAATGAGGCTGCTGCTCTGCTGCTGAAGGAGGGATCAAGTAAATATTTGCACACTTATCTCAAAACAACAGTCGAACATGCGGGGCTGATTCCTGTCTGCTTGGTGTTTGCAGATGCAAAGAGTCGCATTCTGGTGCGCAGAGTTCCCAATTAACATGGCAGAATGTGTGCAGCCTGATGCGTAAAGCTTTTACGCATTTGGACATCCCTTTTTTTTTCTCGTCTCCACGGTGCGTTTTGTTTTCCAGCGTGTTAGAGACGTCCTTCTGTCCACGCTTACTTTCAGCTATCCACAAAAATAACTGACAAGACAATCTGTAGGTGTTAATTGGTGGACCTCGTTGAGCTTTATTTTCATAGGCTGGACATTACATTGCTACGGTGCGTCCTGCGCTTAAACTTGCATGTTTTGGAACACTGTGCACTTCTCCTTAATTTGGCATATTTAAATTCAGAATTTGTTTAGACAACCACGTCTGTTGTTTTGTTTGTTTGGCTGCTAAATTCTGTGCAAGCTGATTTGTGTGGAGGGAAGGCAGCATGCCTCTGCCATCAGTGATTTGACATGAATGAGAAAAAAAAATGTTCTGGTGCCAAAAGATCAGAGAATGAATCAGTCTGCACTTTAAAATGCGCCTTTGGAGTTGAAAAGTAAATGATTTGTTTAAACTGCTGCTGTTGATTTAGAGGAAAAGAGTGTGGTACATTCTGTGTCCATCTTTGTTGAAACAGGTAAACATTTTTCCTGCGCCCTCAAACAACCAATCACTCTATCCACGATCTTAGGTTGACAACGACTGACCAGTCGTGTTCGCACAGGCTCCATCTCCAGACATTTGGTCCGAAGGTTTAGTTGTAGAAAAAAAGAGGGGGGGAACAAAACCGCGAAGCTGCTGTCTACGTGGACCGGTGCTGAAGCCTCCCGTCCGACTGCCAGGACCTTTGCCAAATCCAGAGACATGGCGACGAACGGCACCAAAGCGGATGGACAGGTCACAGAACTGAACGAGGTGGCCGCCAACAACGACAAGCCCAAGTCCCTGGACGTGAAGACCGAGAAGAAGCAGAAAGACGTCCCCGACAGAGAAACATGGGGAGGAAAATTTGATTTCCTCCTGTCTTGTGTGGGTTATGCAATTGGACTGGGGAACGTGTGGAGATTTCCCTATCTCTGCGGGAAAAACGGCGGAGGTAAATACTTCTTTCACTGTTCATGTATGCAAACCGAGTGAGCCATTCAGATCAACGATGCACATGATGGAGCTTATAATTTAGCGACTCCAGAACAGAAAAAAAGCATTGCCTATGTGTGTAACCCTGTGCTGACCAATATAAACTGAAATTGGCTGCACTGAATTATAACTATTATGCATTTGAATGTATAAATCTGAGTCTCCCTACGTGATTGGGCAGATTTGATAAAATACTTCTGAATATGATGGCATTTGTCGCGAATTTGTACTGCATAATTAAATTGAATTGAAGCTAATTTGGTGTATGTCAACTGATTTGTGTAGGTTTGCATTTTTAATTCCTTAACCTGATGCATTTCTGTCCATCCAGGAGCCTTCTTGATCCCATATTTTCTGACTCTCATATTTGCTGGGGTCCCTTTGTTCCTACTGGAATGCTCTCTTGGTCAGTACACTTCAATTGGAGGGCTTGGCGTGTGGAAACTGGCTCCTATGTTTAAAGGTACAATAAAAAATAAATTCAAAATGCAAATGCAATCCTTTTGAAATTATTTTAAAACACATCTAAATCATATTTTGAACGTCAGGTGTGGGCCTTGCTGCAGCTGTCCTCTCCTTCTGGCTTAACATCTACTACATTATAATCATTGCTTGGGCGATTTACTACCTGTACAACTCATTTACCACTGTAAGTATTGTTTAGAAAAATAGTGTGTAGGAAAATCTCAAAACTGGTCAAAATGGGGAGCAAATTGTATTTATTTATTTTATTTTATTTTTTGCATTTTCCAGGACCTTCCATGGAGCTCATGTCACAATATATGGAACACAGAAAAGTGTTACACAAACTACTCCATTCCAGATACCACCAATCTCACCAGCGCTGTGGTTGAGTTTTGGGAGTAAGATATTGATTTTTTTGTTTCTGCATGCCTCCCTGAGCGATATCAAAAGATGGCCTCCTCTGCTGCTTGTTTGCTGCCCTGTGTATATTATAGTATTATCGCTGTTTGCCTCTACTTACAGGCGCAATGTGCATCAAATGACTGATGGCTTGGAAAAACCAGGCCAACTCCGAGTGCCATTGGCAGTAACACTGGCCATCGCCTGGGTCCTTGTGTACTTCTGTATTTGGAAAGGGGTTAGCTGGACAGGGAAGGTAAATGTTTTTTTGTTTTTTTTTTTGCTTTCCAATACCTATTTATGCTAGTTTCTAATAAGAACATGCAGCTTCCATGCAATATTAAAAAGTCTAATACCTGCTCATCAATCTTTCAGATAGTATTCTGCATGGTCTGGAATTGATTTTTTAAATAAGATATCTTAAAAATAAAACTCACGCTCCCCTTAATACCGTTCTTCCGGCCTCTTGGTTGGCTCCTATAATTCCAATTCTCCAGACATGTTTTCCGTTCCGAGTGTGGATTCCTGATAGGAGGAGCAACAATCAGCCATACCCCTTCGATCTGGATTTATCCCCCCTTCTCTCTCAGAGCAGTTTCTCCCCCATGTGGCGCTACATTTTAAAAGTCAAGTTCATCACATGACCATGCCAAACAAAATTTGTTTTGGTCACAGCCAGACCCCTTCCTTCCGCCCCCCAATCTAATAATTTGCTTTCTGAGTATCTCAGAAAGGTGGCTGAAGATTAACTATGATTTTGTTGTTGTTGTCGTTACGACCCTCATGAAAATATACGTTGCAGCTTGAACATTTTCATGGATTTCCACTGATCACCTCCTCACATCTTCCAGGTTGTGTACTTCTCGGCTACGTATCCCTACTTCATGCTGTTTATTCTCTTCATACGTGGGGTGACCCTACCCGGAGCCAGAGAGGGAATCTTGTTCTATATCACCCCTGACTTTGAAAAGCTGAAAGAATCTGAGGTAACGACATGTTATTATGGGATTTGTTCCTACGTGCCGTATGCTCGAGTGAGCAGAGCCCGGCCTCACACAGCTAAACTCTCCTGCTCCTCTGTCAGGTATGGCTGGATGCAGCTACGCAGATCTTTTTTTCCTATGGACTGGGGCTGGGGTCGCTTATAGCTCTGGGTAGCTACAACACGTTCAATAACAATGTTTACAGGTAAGTGCTGCTGATGATTCGTGAACTACACTTGATTTATAACATCACAAGGGAAAAAGCTGCTGATATTGAAAACAGATATTGCAGAAAGGTGTATAACATTCACCCCCATTCAAGGATGCTAAAAAAGACTTTAAAATAAAAGTCTAACTATTGTGGCTGAGGTCAAGGCTCTTTCTTTCTGTTCTGTGAAAACAAAAACTATTACTGTGATGCCTGAGTGTTTTTTCTAAGAGCCCCTCATTCTGGGTCACATAAGCAGTTATGTAAAATAGTTGCATTCAAATTAGCTTGTTTCTCGCTTTTATTCAATATAAGGTAATTTTCCATTTCATTCAAACAGAACATGTGTATTTCATCCACAAGGTTTGCACTTTCATGTTAAATCTTGCAGTGAAAGCACTCCCACGGTTTACCTGCACTCTTTTTTTCTTTTCTTTTTTTTTAGAAAGGTCAGCGTAGAATGGAGAGAAAAAGTCAATTTAAACCTTTCACAACATCCACATTTTTTAAAATATATATTTATATTATTTCCTCTCCCCAGAGACTCTGTCATTGTGTGTTGCATCAACTCATGCACCAGCATGTTTGCTGGCTTCGTAATCTTTTCCATTGTTGGCTTCATGGCGCATGTGACTAAGAAAGACATTGCGGACGTGGCAGCCTCAGGTAACTGCACATGGCAGTGGCTTCAGTCACTGTTACTCTCTGCTATCCCCAATAATCGTAACATTAGCATGCTGTTTTGGCAGCTTCAAGAGTGATAAATTTTACAATAATGCTTCCTATTTACTATCCAGGTCCTGGCTTAGCTTTCCTTGCATATCCAGAGGCTGTAACCCAGTTGCCCGTATCACCTCTGTGGGCCATTTTGTTCTTCTCCATGCTGCTCATGCTGGGGATAGACAGTCAGGTAAGGGGCTTGGTGATGATCTGCTCATGGGCTGACCTAAATATTTAAAAGCAGTTACATATCATGCAGCTCACCTCTGCTCGCTGCATGATAAGCATGCAATTTGCTCCTCACAGATAGCTGTGGCTGAGCTTTGACATTAGTTGTCAAAAAAAAATTAAATGCAACCTTATCACCTCCATTTGCATTGCAGGCTTCACTGTTTCTTTACTTTGTGTGTGTGATTTTAATATGGCCTCAAATGGCCGTGACCAAACAGGCTTCAAAGCAAAACACAGAAATGACTGATTTTTCTTTTTCTCATAATTTGATTCTTTCTTATTTGTGTAATCAGATGTTCTCATCAGAAACGAGCATTAAATAAATTAATTAATAAAAAAAGTTGCCCCTTTTTTAATTTACAAATATTAAATCAAAAATAATACCTGTGGCTTGATTAACTTCATGTTTTAGATTAAAACACCAGGAAGGATAAAGAAAAAAATTATCTGTTCTCATTTCCTTGACAAGAACCCGATTCTGCAAAGTCTGACTGCATTGTGTCAGACTTTTCTTCTAATCTCCACAGATTTCACCACAAAACATAAAAGAACATAAAAAATAAATTCAATATCCTAAATATTAATGAGGTTGATTGAGGATAAAAATAATAATAATTAAAAACATTTGTCATTGTGCTGTATGCCTGATTTCAGTGAAATATGGGCAATGATGTGAAACTGGGGTGTGGACAGTGTCAAAATGTATTAAAAAAATAGCTTTTTTTATGTAGAGATAATGGATTATTTGTATTCATGTCTATTTTAAAATCTGTAAAATTAATGTCAAGGATACAAAGTCTGAAATAGTTTGAGCATGTAAAATATTTGACATGATGAAAAAAATGGAAAAACAAACAAATGGATTGTTAGGTTTTCATTTAAAAATACAAATTGTTCAAAATATTTTTTTATGGTAATACTGTAATAATTATGTTGAAAATCTTTTGATTAGGTTTGATTAAAAAAAATGTTTATTTAAAAAAATAATAATAACAAGCAAAGAAAGATATTCTCCACACCTTTACTCCAGACTTCATTGGCTGGGTTTATGTTTCACCCTGTGACATCACAGATTACAGAAGGTGTTTCTCGACATGCAATACAAATACAGCAGAAGTCTGCTTCAAATATGCATACTCAACCGTACTTTTAAAATTTTTCATGCTCTTGTTCATCTGTATTTGTAAACATCTCTTAGGTGGACAGAAGTAATAGCGCCTCCTGCAGTAAGAGACCAGGATAGTAGCAGAATTCTGTAACTATCTAGTAATATGAAAAATTTTACCATTTTTTTCTTTTTGCCAGCGTTTTACAGTTTTTGTTTTCATTTGACACATAAAATGAAATAATTAAAAATAAATCACCCTTCTATGTCAACTTATTGATCATACCAAAAATGACATGAATTTGAATCTAATATTCAGCATTTTGTCTGCTTACTTTTGTTTTTCACGACTGGATTTTGATGAGAAGTGGTACTTACCAAAACATACACTGATCCAAAATATTTCCAAAACAACAGAAAAAGAATCTCAAAGCATCCAGGTGTGAGCAGTACACATATCCAGGCAGATGTTTCAAACTGTTCCTGTGATTGTGTCCTTCAGTTCTGCACCGTCGAAGGCTTCATTACCGCCCTGGTGGACGAGTTCCCCAGAGCTCTTCGAGGCAGACGAGAGATCTTCATCGCCATTGTCTGCCTTGTGTCCTATGTGATTGGACTTTCAAACATCACACAGGTACAACAGGGCAGTTCTGAATAAATGAGCTTCTATCTGTGTTTTGCCTTTTCTAATATTTCTTTTTTGTTGTTGTTATTATTTGTAACCAGGGTGGAATCTATGTGTTCAAACTGTTTGACTACTACTCCGCCAGTGGGATGTGTCTGCTGTTCTTGGTCTTCTTTGAGTGCATCTCCATATCTTGGTGTTATGGTGTGTTTTATATTATCTTTCATTTCAATATAACCACAAAAATGACTTCTGGAAACGAAATTTGGTCAAGTGCGAGTGCGTTGTCATGTTTTACCTGCTTCAAAGTCTGCTCAGCAGCAAGGTCGGGAGCACTCATGTGTCATGCCTCATCATCATGCATGGCAGATCTCAGAAGATAGAAACCAATCAGATGTGAATATTTTGGTCATGCATTCATTTGTCCGGCAGGTGTGAACAAGTTTTACGACAACATCGAGGAGATGATTGGCTACAAACCCTGTGTATGGTGGAAATTGTGCTGGGTCGTGTTCACCCCTCTTATTGTCGCTGTGAGTATTTTGAGCTAATAGGATAGTACATCTAAAGTCACGACATGAAAGATGAAACAATAAATAAAGTCAATATTACCTACCTGCAGCCATGCCAGACTGAGGCAGCGCTGCCTGTAGTCAGAGGTGTCAGGATGCATAAAGCGTCTCTTGTCTCCCACAGGGAGTGTTCTTGTTCAGCGCCGTACAAATGGTTCCCCTCACGATGGGAGACTATGTGTTCCCAGGCTGGGGTCAGGGAGTGGGATGGCTCATGGCTCTGTCCTCCATGGTTCTCATACCAGGATACATGGTCTACATGTATCTCGGGCTCAAGGGCACTTACAAGGAGGTGAGATGAAAAGGTTCATTTTCTTCCCCCATTTCATTCCCCGCATCTACCGAAGTTGTAACCATTAGGGTTTGGTATCTCAGTTTTGGTAGCTTGAAACACAAAAAAACTGACCAACATATTAAACATGCTTGATAATTTTGTATTTAATTAAGATTTAATTTGCTGACTCAACTGAATGAGACAATTAAAATTGAAATGATAAATTAGAATGATGCAAGGAAATAAACATTTGCAACTAAATGAAAATAAAGTGTTTTATTGTTTAAAGATAAAAATCTGTCTCATTAAAAAGCATTGAAATGTAGAAATAGTACACTGAGCCTCAGTGGAACATGAAAAATCTGTGATGCAACAGATGTGCTTGTGAGGTATTCAGCATAGAAGATAACTGTATTATTTTAGATTGTGCACATTGAAAAGTTCAGCTAAGTTAACCTTCCAATGAGGGATTCTGAATATGGCTCTTCGGTAGAGAATATCAATTTATGGCCATGTAGAGGATGGAGAAACTAATCTCATTGTTAATGTAGACATTGTAACAGTAAAACTGACTGGTCTCTTTTTAAATATAATTAAAAATAATCAAAAATAATGGTAGAACTTCCTTTTTTTATTTAAATATTGGACAAAAACCTTAAACTATTTGGCACCATTTGTAACCAATGTGCCATACAAGTAGCAATAAAAGTTTAACCATATGATCCATGTGAAATAAATTGTACTGGACTGATAAGGTTCCAAAATCATATTGAAAGTTTAATTCAGGATTCTTAGCATTATATATCTGTTACATTTTTCAAATAGAACATTACAAAGGAGTTAGCAGTTGCCACTGATAAAATATTTGAGAATTTGAGAATGGAAATGAAAGAACTGTCTGCCAGAGGTTTATTAAAAATATTTTACCTTCATCGCATCAGAATGGGTGCAAGCATATAAACATCTATGTATCTATATTTTATCTGTTTATTTCTTATAAGAGCTCATTTATGCTGCACATGTGCATCACTGATACAGAAGCTATACAACTCAATGACTTAATATTATGATTTAACCTATGCATACTATGCTGCTTGCATTGATAAAAATTCACTCATTTCAACATGCTGTCTGCTTGAAACTAAAGGAAAACCGACAGCTTGATGCATTTTTAAAAATAATTCAGACAATGACTATCTGACCACTTTGAGGCACTGATAGAATATTAATATGTCGTCATCAGAGGGTCAGTTGTTCATTATATATGAAAGAAGAATGAAACAGCATGATGAAATCAAGGAAAAAGTAATGTACCTTGTTCCGCCACAGCAGAACACTGTAACTTTAACAAATGTATTTTAAGAAAGGGAGCACTTCAAATGGAACACACTTAAAAACTGTGGCAGAATTTGATGTTGAGTGAAATACAGCACATTCTCTAACATTTAGATACACGTAATACAGATTATTCAATTCACCAGCATCCGAGGCGAGACAGGTGACAGTGTGGCAACAGCTTAACATCTGTAGTTCATACTATAGATTAGGTTACTCTCCACACATTCATCTTATTTCCAGGGAGATTCGACTGAGCTAATTAAAGATGACTACATGAGTATAAAAGCATGTACGCCGAGGCCTGGAAAGGTGGATTGAACGTACAACAACCTATTTCTATCTCTTTAAAAGTTGTACAAAATGATCAAGGAATGCAGAGACCAACACCCAAAGAAAACCATCTGTACCTGAATTATTAGAACTAATTTTGTAAGCTAGCATAGCATTCTCATTCGCTCTGTTTTTCTCTCTTAGCGACTTCGAATAATGTTCCAGCCTCCCAAAGTTGTCAGGAAATGTCAGGAGAACGGGCCTGAACTGCAAGTGGAAACCAACACTGCCAACCTCTCCAGCCCTGCCAATCCTACCAACCCTGCTAGCGCCACTAACCCAGCTCCCGCGAACCCAGCCAGCCCGACCAGCACAGCACCTCTAAACTCAACCAGCCCCGTAACACCTGCCAACCCGGCTCCTCCGCCAGTAAACCCAGTCTCAGCTTCTAGCCCGGTAAATCCGACGACGAGTCCCGCTGCCACTATTACCACCACTGTCACTACAACCAGTCCGGTTAACCCGACTGTCAAAACTGTTAGCCCGACCAGCCCAGCTCCTAACCCAACTAGTCCAATAGAGCCTGTTAATCCCCCTAACCCAACAAGCCCGACCTCTAACCTGACCAATGCTGAGGCCAATGTGTAGACAACAACAAAACCCTCATGGAGCATGTAAACAAAAGAGAACAATACAAAGGACTTCCGAGATTTTAATTGATTCACCTACCTCCAGGGGCAATTTGTGATCAAAACAGATTTTCCAACCATGCTTAATTTTTCTGTATTTGTTAAATCAAGCCAATGATGTCTTATTGTTGGTTTGCGTTCTGAAAACAAAGTCAAAGACTGTTAGTGTTCACCGATACAACCGTAATTCCAAGAAAAAAAAATGTTAACATACTGTGTAATACTGTGAGAAGAGAAAAAAAAAACTATAGAGTTATAGATTAGAGATTTGTTAAATATCTTCATGAATCAAGTAAATACCGTGTGAATATAGTAGATTAAGTAGTTAAACAAACTTGACATCGCGGAAGAATGCAAGGGATGCCGTCAATTTCTTTGAGGATGTTTACCAAACCTCACACAGTTGTCTCTTTTTCCAAACATTGCTCTCTGTGAGGTAAAACTATGAGCCGCAAGGCGAACTGGGAGCTCGGAGTAAGCACAATGCCAATAAGATGTTCGTGTTTAGGAGCAATCTGGAGAAGTCCAGAGTCTGTTACAAAAGATTTTGTGTGTGAGAGAGACTGTTATTTTTTTCCTTATTTTTTCAGTGTAAAAAAAAAAAGAGATAAAACTTTTATGTGATCAAAGCATTTTTAGAATTATTTTTAGGATGTTTTATACTATGTATGTTGAAGTGGAGGACCAAAATCAATAGGCAGACAAAAGCAAAAACTATGCCATTGAGTATTCGGTTGGCAAAGCACAGGGTACAAAGAAGTACAATGAACAAAAAAAAAAAAAAAGAAGCACACGGTTAGAAAAGTGATTTGCAAACATTGACTATCCCTTAATGCTGACAGTCAATCCTGTTTACGTTTTGCATGCTTTCCTCAGGAACATCATTGAAAAGTTTCTCAAATGTCTCCTGCGAAAAAAAAAAGAGAAGAAGAACAGAGACGGCCTTAAGCCAATGCACCAATTTCAGCCAAGCGATAGTCTGTTTACATGACTGGGCAGATCTACAAAATACTTACACTTTATATGCTAGCACAAAACAACCGGGACCAACTCTGTGTTTAAGTACAGTCATGTTTTCTTTTTTTCTATGTGTCATGATCAATCATAGTCCGATCAATATGTATCCAGCAATACATATGTAGATGTTTAGGTGCAGACCAGTCCGCAAAGTGGTCTGTTTCTCTTTTTGTTTACGTTGTCTTTGCTTTACCAGGGGAGAGAGAAGAAATAAATAAAAAAGAACAAAAAGCACAAAAGCTTTTTAGGTTTTCCCAGACTTTTGCCATGGCATGTTAGGACAATGTGAGTTTGCTTCTATGGCAGCTACCTTGAAAGGCATGTGGTTGAACAGAACATGTTTACTTTGAAAAGCAAAACAACTGAGCGAAAATGTGAAATGGCTACAGTTCATGTCCTGTGAATTTTGTATAAAGTTACTCTACCACAGTTTTCTCTGGAAGTTTGTTGTAAAACTGTACCGTGTAAAACATGTAACTGTGAATGTCTGTACTACATTGGAAGTTATTGTCTAAATGTTGAAAAAGAAAAAAAAAATATGGAGTTGCTGTTTTCTGCAATAATATTTTGATCACAGAAGCTAAAGCACATATCTGACAGAGATATAAGAAATGATTATGAAAAATGAAGATACTGATGATTATATTAAAAATAGAAATTATGTCTAGTAAAATAATATTGTTTTGTATATTTTTAACTGTCTCACTGCCTAATGTAAAACATAATATAAACATGATATGTATCTAAATGGTGTCAAATGATAAAGCACGATTGTTATGTTATACAAACAGAAAAAGACTGAAAAAATAAAGAGTTATAGATAAAATAAGCAGAACACATGGCTGGCATATGTCCCTAAAACAATGTGTCATTAATATAGCAGTGTCTCTGGTAACAATGCTACCAGAAAATTAGGTCAGCTATCTTATTAAAAGATGTACGCTGCTTTGAATCCTCCTGCAGTAATTGGCTGTTGTTTCCTCTCTTGTAAATAAGCCCTCTCCATAGAGTATTTCCCGTCAATTGATGTAAAAACACTCTGAGACCTAATAAAACTTAAAAAGAGGGATTAAGTGAAAGAAAATGCAACGCTTGATTCATCTCTTTCTTAGTTTTACATGTAGGCCAGGTGGGATGTGCAGAATTAAGTAAATCCTTTCCTCAGTAGTTTGGGTTTTAAGATGACATCCAGCTTAACTTTACCAGGAGGGGATAGAAGAAACTGATCATAACAGCAAAAGAGAAAGGAGTCTGGCTCCCATCGGGGTGTGTGTGTGTGTGTTTTTTGGAGTGTCAGAAACACAAGCTGAGAGAGAGAGAGGTCTCAGCATCACCACAAAACAGCTCTCGCCTCGGGGGCCTGGCGTGCCCGCCCGCCCTGTCTCCTCTGCTTCTGATGGTTCTGAGCGTATTTGTGTTTCTGTTTGTGTGTGTTTTGCTTGCATCCCCACGCTCCCCGCCTTCCAACCACCTCCCCCAGTTGGTGCTTCCATTAGTTTCCAGTGTGATAAAAGAGACGGCACCAGCTGACACCGCCACAATGACTCGCCGGGGATGAAAGAATGAGACGTCCCCTCCAGTAGCTCGTGGCAAACTGGTACGTTTGTGGACGTGAGCTCGTTTTTGCGTGAGACAGAAGGAGAAATAGAGACAGGTCGGAGACAGAGGGCTGCGTGTTTAAGTGGACCGGGATTTGAAAAATGCCCCCTTTGGCAGCTCGAATAAACTACCCAATTGATGGATTACTTGGTGGCCTCCTTCATTCCTTGTTGTGTAATTTAGCATCTTTACCTATAAAAACAAGTCACCTGTTTGACAGCCCAGACTGATGTCTTACATCCGCTGATGGCATAGATCATCAGTGACGGCCAGGGATGACAGGAGGCAGAAGATCTTCATTAGTTGGGAGCAATCTTGCAGAATCCAGATACTCCTGGGATGCGGGACAGCAGCTTCGCTCAGCTCCACAGTGACACTGCGATTCACTTTATTTAACTGTAACTAATATTCTATGTGAGAATATTCTATGACTCTCAGAAGTTTGCCCACCTCTGTTAAAATTTGTAATACAAAAAATTAGACCAAGAAAAAAAATGTCTCAATCTTTATTGTGGTATACATGCTGCACAATTCAAATGAAAACAAATTTTTAAGGGGAGAAAATAAAAAATAAAAAAAGCTGCAATGATGCAAAAGTTGACCTATTGTTTTGTGCACTTTCTGATCTAAATTATCCATAGTCCTCTACAGGCTAACCACCAAACATCAATTATATTGATTCCCAATACCTAGAAATAGAGTAGCTGTTGCATCTCATAAATTTAAGAAAATATGGAACAACAATGTCATTACAGAAATTGTGTGTTTTTTTCCCAAAACAATGACTAAAAAAGGTAGAAAGTGGTCATTGAGCTGCTGTACTAACTGTGGCAACAGTTAGCTATGTTTTTCATGCATGTGTACTGAAGGGTAAGTGTGAAAAAACAACAACAAAAATCCAAAGAAAACATTAATTGAATGTGTTATAATTGATTCCTAAAGGTACAGTTTGTACAAAAAAGAACCCTCACTGTGTAACTACTTTAAGAATAGTCACACTGAAACATGGTGGTGGCAGCGTCATGATTTGGGATTAGAGTTTGTTGGAAATTATAACATCTAAATACCAGCCAGTGCTCACCCAAAATCCTCTGGTGTCTGTAAGTTGTAAGAAGATGAATATTAATTCTACATTGAGTCTCTACATTGTTTCTCACACAATCAAGACCCAGACTCATTTTTGGGAAGTTGCGATCCGATCCTAATATATTGATTTAATTATCTGCCAATACCAATATGTTTCTGAATTGGATGGAGGGCGCAAAGATTTCAGACGATAATTGTAGGTTAAAAAATAACTGAAAGTATTAGTTTTTCTTATAAGGAAGGAGAAATATACTATACTATACTATAATTTCTGCCCATCGACTGGCAGTGTACAGGAATAATAGAATTAGTGCTGCATTTTATCTTAAGTTAATACAATTGAGAAAACTCAAGACACTCTTGGACTCTCATAATCTATCAACTTTCATTCTTTCATCCCTAATTAGCCTGCTTTATTACACATTTAAAGAATATTTAATAAGAACAGTTTGTCAGAACAGTCTGTATATCCTAAATTGATATTTAAGATATACTTATACTTATGTGAAAAAGAAGCACGGATTTCTGAAATTAAAAATTCAAATACATTCCAATTAAATATTCTTTTGAACGAGATGAAAAGCAAAAATGTAAAACTACTATTGTAGAAAAAAATGTTTTAACTGAAGCTGTTTCACATTTCATAGCTCATCTGGGAGTCATTTTTGGACTGTGGACTGTTTAAAAACTCGATGCAGAGCAACCCCAAGTTGGGATTCAAATCTAGGATCTTCTTGCAGCAAGGCAACAGTACTACCAAGAGCACCACTGTACCACAGTGCAGCTCTGTTTTAAAGTTTTTCTCCCAAAAATTCTGAATGAAAAAACAACAAATGTTAACATTAAAAATACTTAAGACACAATCAGGAGACGTTATAAATGTAGACATTTAAAAGATTTTAAAGATGTCACAGTGACATCATAAGGTTGTTTCAGCTTATCTAAATGGTCTGTCAAGGGATTTGGTGGAGGCTATAAAATGTATGTTAATGGTCAGGTATGAAGTGTTTGTGTTCTCAATTGAATTAAAAAGTGACTTAGGAAAAAGATGGAGGGGAGAAAAAATAATATTGTAAAAATTTGTACCAGATCGAAAGTATTTTAAAGCATGTTTTCCAAAATAATCCTACATTTTTAAAATGTACTAGTTTGCTTTCTCTAAATTAGTCAAACATTCAACTAATGACTCACTTTTGAACATTTTCCAAATCTATCTGAGTCAATTTCACATTTTTATATGTTACTATGAGCTGCAGCAGCAACTGTTCTGCACTGGTTTAAAAATGACTAAAGTTCTCATGCCCAGCTTGTCAATCCATCCCTTAACGCTGTTCCCCCTGCGCAACGATTCAATGGCTTCTGGTTCTTCAAAGGGCCGTGTTAAACGAGCGCAGGGAACTCCCTGGGAACCCGCAGGGATTCACTTCATTTCCTGTTTCATAAGGCAGAAGATGTGACACCAATTGACTCTGTGATTAATTTGCTATATGAACAAACCTGACCACAAACTGTCGCTGTACATTAGCTACACCCATCAGTGCTACCCGAGTTAATTGATACAGATGCCATAAATTAATGTGTTTCTATTTTTTGTCTTGTAAAGCACAGTGTCTCTGGGCGAGCCGGCTCCATTTTGTGGCCAGATCTGAGCGCTGGAACATTGTCTGGTGTTTAGCATTTCTTGGCACTCTTTGTCAAGAGACTATTTTTAAAGTTGAAAAGTGCTCACAGTGTGGCTGCAGGAAAGAGGGACACCGAGGTAGCAAAAACTGGTGATCCATGATGCTTTTATGAAAGGATGACAGAGCTCTGCAGCTTATAGACTCACACACCCACACACGCAAACACACGCCGCCATGATTTATCCTCATAGCCCATTTAGAGCAAGGGAAGCTAATTTTGCTGTGAAGATGAAAAGGCTGATTATTATTATTCTACTTTCTCTGTTTTAACCCTGATGCCCACAGAGTTTCTAAATCATAATGCCAAATCTGGATTTATGTTGTTCTGGGTCACTGAACCTTCATATTTCTGACATTTATTCTGAGTGATTATTTGCAACATTTTTTATTTTTTTTTATGCTCAGACGCTTTTGGTTTGTCCCAGACTTTCTGTCTGAGGTACTCTCACCCGAGAATTCAGAGCAAATAAATTAATGAATAACTAATCTACGCAGATGCATGAATCTACATATCAATGTAATCAGAGGAAGTTGTATGCATGGCTATTTCCAGCACAGGGGCTGAGAGGATGTCAAGCATGCAAAGCCTCTCTGCATATATGCTAATCTGGCTCCCTTTTTGCACTCTGAATGTGAACCTTGCTGGAATCAACTTGTTTTCCAATTCACAAAGTGTCTTTTGGCAAATGCACAGTAGCTGCACTGCTGCTTGTATATTAAGCCCTGCATTTATGCTGTAAATGGAGACCCAAGATGAATGGGTACACACTGGGACCTATTGTGGATTCCCAAAGATTTTGCTGCTTCACATCGTGCTGTACTGACATGAGGATTTTTATTTTCATGACATAGTGATTTCAGTATGCATGTAAAAGAGAAGAGTCTGACAAATTATGTTTACAGTGTTCCTGCTTGAAGAACTAAATCTGCCTCTTTAACCAGCTCCACAGACAGAGAAAGAATTAATCCACATCTTATTTTAACAGCACATCAACCTGTAACAACATTGGGGAAAATAAAGTCTCCCTGATCTGAATTCCTACCCGACTCTGTGCTCGTCAAGAACTGAAAATCCAAACTGATGGAAGCATATCTTTTTTTTTTTCTCCAGTCAATCAATATATGAAAATAACTGCAATCAAAATAAGTTTAGCTAATCAGGAGCCTGTGCTCTGCTACCTTCAGTTGGCTCCAGCACTTCTTGTCTTTTGTCACAGCTTATAACATCTCCCCAATGTGCCAGCGGCTTATGGGGGAGTCACTGTAGATTACTGCCTGGGTCAAAAAAGGAATGCAAATCAGGCAGAGGAATAGGCGGAGTGAAACACAGAGAAAAGATTTAGGCAGCAGAATATGTCTAAAGGGGAGGCAGCTTTTGTTCTAATATTCTCATTTAATGTGTGTGTATTCTTGAATTTGTCTGAATGTCATCTTTCAAGATAGATTAAACTATGGTGACATACAAAAGTTTTCAGGTCTCTTATACTTTTTTCATCTTGTTACAATGCAACTGCAAATACTCATGTAACATATTGGGGTGATATCTAACAGAACATCATAGGCATGTGCATAAAGGAGAAATGAGAGGGAAAATAAAAGTCTGAAAATTTCTGTACGCATTTGTGTTTAGTGCCCTAACTCAAAACCTTGTCAAACCACCTTCTGCAGCAAAAAGCTGCAAGTGTTTTGGACTAATGCAGTACCAGCTTTTGCAGAAGAAATTTTTTATTTTTCCACTAGTTCTTCTCTGCAAAATATCTTAGGCTGGAGGGAGAATGTCTGTGAACATCAGACTGAAGTATCTCTTCAGATTCTCAGCTGGATTTAGGTCTGGTCTTTGACTGGAACATTCTGACACATGAATATGCCTTCATGTAAATCATTTCATGATGTCTCTGACTAAGGGGCATTGTCTTGCTTGGAGGTGAACCTCCACCCTGGTCTCAAGTGTTTTGCAGTTTCTAACAAGTTTTCTTCTAGGATTGTCCTGCATTTACTCAATTCCGATGCTGCAGTGTCCGTTTCCTTGCAGGAGAAAGGCATCTCTGTCACCACAATGTTTCGCCGACGGAATGTTGTGTTCAAGGTAATGTGCAGAATTAATTTTCCCCTAAACATAGCGTTTTGCATGTCAGTATAATTAATTTTTTATTTATGCAATTTTATTTCACAAATATTGTTTCAAAGCACTATACAAAATATGAATTTTGGGAAAATATGCAATTGCAATATCACAGATTTTTTTTTTAAATGCATTGTACAATATTGATTACAAAAACCCTAATCTTAAGGATATTTTTCTTTATTCGACATTACAAAATGTTCCCATCACTCCAAGAGCACTGGCATCTCAGTGACTAATAAATACACTTGGTGTGGGCAGTAATGGGAGTTAGAGTTCATTCAGCTGACCTGATATGTTATAGATATGCAGAGCTTGAATGCATGATACTTTGGATATAATCTTCTACAAAGTATTACACCCAAGTAGTCCTGTGTGGTTGCCATATTGATAATGTCTGCAATTAGATCAGTTTCAGCAGTTCTAAAATGTTCTCTAATAAATCTCCGAGGCCTTCACAGAACAGTTATATTCACATTATTAGCTTACACCCCGCTGGACTTACTGGGTGACTTCAGAAGGACACTTATTGCACTGAACATTTTTGGGGTTATTAATAAAGTAAACAGCTGTTATTTACTTCCTTTTCAAATTTTCTTCCCAAAGTCTTCTTACTCCCATTTATGCAATCAAATCTAAAAAATAAATGATAAACTTCAGCAGTTTATCATTTAAAAGGGATTAAAACAGAACAAAAACACACTGTTTTGTTCTCAAATTCGTTATTTTCATAGTACTGAAACCTAAACTACATCAAGAAGTCATGCTTCACCCACATTGTAGGTGCAAATTATTCTAATTGTGCATGTGCTGTGTAAGTGCTCAAGCTTGCATCCGTGTGAAGGGGTGAACGTGCGCAGTTTGTCTTTCTGTTAGCCTGTGTGCATGACGTTACTGTATGCGGACGTGCACAAACGCTCCTGTTAAGCGTGAAGACAGGACTAGGCAGCTGCTTCAGGCGCAGCTTTACTAAAGACCTGCATTCTAAATAAATTCTGTCAGATTACGCCAGCACACAACTTAACATTTCACTCCTCGGGATGTTGCCTAAATCTGTTCAGTTCATGAGAATTCATAACTAAATGTGGAAGGTAATCAAATTTATGACACAAAACTGTTGTTTTTCTGAAAAATTAAATCCTGGAATTATTTGCATGAAATGGGCAATTGCTTCTTGAATGCTTTGCACAAGAAATCTTTTTGTTTATGTTTGCATACTAATGCATGTTAATTTGATTATTTTTGGCACATTGTCATACCCCAACTTAAACAAGCGACCTCCATGCGTGCCTTGAATTCATTCCCCATACTTAGCCCGACATTTTCTCTCATGTGGTTTTGCCCTTGACTGCACATTGTAACTCTGCAGAATCCACACAGATATTAAGGCTGACCCACATGGATAAATGCTGCTTCAAAGAGGAAGCAAATAAAAATAAAAGTGTAGCAAACGCATGAGATAGTTCTCATTGCTGTTCCCTGGGAAACACTCTGAAGGCCTGTTGAGATGTGCTTTACTCTTTCTGACACAGAAAACACACAAGCAACTTTTATAGAAGCGCTGTCATACGCAAACAAGCTCATTCATTCCTCGTCTGTCTCGCTCTCTCCCGTAAACAACGTCCACACATGCATACGCGATGATTAAGAGATCTGGCGGCCTTCTGGGCATGCTTGGTCTGGAGGCAGTGGTGAATCACAGCTATGATGTGGTATGTGCTTTCTACTCCGATCTGTCAGAGGGGTTTGGGAACCGTGCTCAGTGATGGGTGAGTCGGCCTAGACTGATCCACAGCGGCCCAGTCTGCCCACTCTGTCCTGCCTTCCTCAGGCATCTGGGTCTTGCTGCTGCTGCACCCTGAGCTGCACGGTGACAGGTAAGACATCCTCAGGAACACTTTGACCACCCCAAGGCTGAGGCAAGCAAAAGGATCAGGGAAGCTGAAGGAAACACTAAACAGTGGAGCAAGCAGAAAGCAGCTTCCTAACTAAGGCACACAGGAACAGCAACTTCTATTTAGTCTACAGAGACAAGTTAGTGTTGTGGACACTCATACTCAAAAGTAATATAATCATAGCGTATTTCCATGTTTCACATTTCCAGTGAGAGGGAAAAATGTTATAGCCATTTTGAAGTTTTAATTATTTTTAGTCAAGGGGAAACAAAGAAATTCTGATAAACTTTTATTTTTTTTTAAAAAATACGTATTTAAAATATTTGCTAAAACTGCCTCTATGTTGTGATAATGTAATCTGCAAAAAATAAAATAACTCCTCCTTTTTCTCACTGTGGTCCTACTGCCATTTGCAGAAATACACAGCACCTGCTCAGAAACAATTAATCAGAGCTGTCAATCACTCCCATATACACACTACTCATACCCTTCTCTTTGCTCTCTGCTTCACTACAGCTACTTCCCCATAGCGAGCCTGTCGTGATCGCTCAGGCCAGCTAGCACGGCCACCAATAATAGTGGATAAACAATTTTCCTGCAACGGTAAATTGTTTCTCTGCCGTTAGCACATAGAGCAGCGCATACACAAGCATGAATGACAGTGGTGAGACCCTCCTGTCTGTCTCGGATCGATTGTTTGTTTTTGACCAGGAGCAGAGCATTTCTGCAGCTGCTGATGATAATTGGTTGTATCATCATTCCACCCAGAAAAATAACATTTCAAATAAATAATTTTAAAGGTCCAAATCAATACAACATTTATGCCTATGTTGATTAGTTGTGAACATCTGATAAGTGATGTAGGCAACTGATATGAGCAAGAGCAAAGAATAGTCATGCACCTCTAAAACTGCTGGCCAAAATATACTTCTGATAATAGAAACTACAGCGAAAAGATTAAATCTGATTAACATTGTTAAACATATTTCATTTGAAACGGAGCCATAAATCAAGCCAAAATTTTCAGAAATCAATATAGTTATTGAGATCTAATACGCAGGCTTGGATCTGGTTTTACATCATGAGTGGGACCACAGCTCTGTGATGGACTAAATTTTCTGTAGAATGTCAAACCCATCCTGTGGCCAACTCTAATGTAGCGTGTGACATGTCACACCCTATCACTCTGACCAACAGATGACCAGCTGCTTACGTATGCCGCGTGCACCACTGGATCCCAAACCAGACGCTGTCAGGTGCGATAACGGTTTGAGCACCAAACCTACTCTGAAGTTTTGCACTCCTCTGTTCCCCCCCACCGTTCATCTAATGCTGCAGCCCCACAGCTTGTGGTCAGCCATGCACTTCTACAAGCCCATGCTGTGTCCTAAAGATGCTTTTATTTCTGGTTTACCTGTTCATTCCCCCCTGGCTGAGGGTCAAAGATAACCCAGCTGCTCTGCTCCCCTCGACCAGCCACCCGGTCTCCATCACCCGGGGCTTTTACAGAGATAAGGACTGCTGCTCATCCCAGCTGTTTGAGGGGAATGAAAACCTCCTCACCATCAACTGGGGTTCATTTTGGAAATAGTAGTTTGAGTCAGAGACAATGATATATGCATATGGAGTGTTGCAAATCTGAGTAAATAAGAAATGTGGTTTTTAAATGATAAATTAACCATATATTTTGGTTCAATTTCACTCTGAAGTCAAGAGTTAATCAGATGATCAGGTGGTGCGACAACCTAAAAGATCTCAAAGAGCAGCAGATTATGTCATGATTTATAAAAAAAATCAGATTACAAATTGACTGTGTGATTGACACTGCAACTAATAGTTATCTTTGTACAGTTTCACTATCAACATTCAAGACTCATGTCAAAACCCAAAGGTGTTTCGTCTGGTCTACCCCACATGTTCACTCCATCCCAACTACCACCTCTGCACTTTCCTCATGTTTTATGAGTACTGTTTTATTTAGCAGTTTGCAATATTTTTCTGTTTATTTTTTCAATGGTCTCTCTTTTATGTGCAGTTCTTGAGAGTCTTAAAATGTACCTATACATGAAATGTTTATTATCTGTGGTCGAGAAAGAATTAGGAGAAAATCTCTGATTGTGTGTTCGAATCTCTGGTCGGTGATCAATCTGTGATTTATTTACTATTCAATGCTCTGCCGACCAAAGATGACCCAATAAAATTGTCGAGCCATGTCAAATATTTTCTAGCAGAATTATATAGTGTCACTGTTAACCAACCTATGACTCTTCTCCTGTTTTGCTCAACCATGAACACTTCAAATAATGTGCTTTCTTTTCTCCCCCTTCCCCTCTTATACATAGCATCAGTCTTAATAATAAGCGTTTTACACCAATAACTTGCTGCCCCTTTATTCATGGACAGGCATCCCAAGGAGATCAGTTGATTTATCTTAAATAAACCATTTTATGTTGCCTTTGCAATATCAAAAAAATCATAGTAAAAAAAAAAAGACTGGTCCAAGACCAGATAATTTCAAAGGCAAGTCCAAGACTAGATAGGCTGGTTCAAAAATCAGATAATTTTGGCCCAAGCCAAATCCCAAATTAGCTGCCTTGAGGTTTTTGACCGTTTTATGAAAGATAATGCAGAGGGAGAATTCACACACACAACAGTGCCTGCAAAATGCAGGCACTGTAAGTTTTCATTTGGTTGAGGTAATTACAGCATCGTGGAACAGCCATTTGTCCCTTTGCTCCCCAAACGGGAGATCGGTTTACAATGTAATGGTGAGTCAAAAACAGTTGTGTTTCCCAGCATTATATGGAAAAGTCACATTCTATTGACTTCCTAACATCAAAGAGATCCTGGACAGTGGAAGACAATGGATATCTGCAGCATTACCATTTGGTTATGGGTTATGAAACCTGCATGACCTGCGTGAATCCCAGAAAACAACATTCTCTAATAATATAGACTTGTGTATGAAAAGGACTTAAATATATAAATAAAGGAACGATTGATCTGAAGCACAAGATGAGTCACTTGCCTAAGGTGAATACTCTTGATTCAATAATATGAAAGAATATGGCATCCATGGTAGAAGGACTAAGGTGAAGTTGCTGAGCAACAAGAGCACATGCTGCATATCTGTCTCAAATTTACCCGAAAAACATCTATTTTGTGGACAGACAAAACAAACTGGAACTGTTTGGAAAGTGACTTTCTCCTCACATCTAGTATGACTTTAACCTGGTAAAAACCAGCCCCTCATTCCACGCTTCACTTTGTACAGAGGAATTGAACCCTCAGCTATTGAGAAACAATCGCTTTCAGAAGGTGTGGACTTTATTAAAAGTTTTACATTTTGAATGTAACATACTGTATGCAATGCGCCAGTTCAACGCTATGAAGTTTACAAAGAATTGCCTGCACTGTAAACAGCCATTCCCATCATGAAGAGATAAATGTCAAGTCCAACAAAATGACTGTTTGTTAACTCAATATTTGGAATTAGTATTAGTGTTATGACTTGTTCACTGCCTCTGCTGCCATTGCCAAACCATAGGCAAACTTTAATTCTAAACCAGTCCAGAAAATTGATTGTTCACAACTTATTTTTCTGTTCGCTGATTGACCCGGTTGAAATTCAAACAGAATTCCAAACTTTCATTGAGCTAGAGATATCGAGCTCAGTGGAAGAAAACTCAGACAGAGCACTGAAGGGAGATGAGAATTAAGCAAAAATGCATAGGAAGACAATGGCAGATTAGTACAAAACATGAAACAAGGGCTGTACTGGTTTAGTGCTTCAGGACCTGGACGATTTGCCTTAATCGATGGTAGAATCAAGGAGAAAGTCCAATTAGCACTTTGTGACTTTAGGCTCAAGCACACTTGGATTATGAAGCAGTCTTATTTTCTGAAGCAAATCAGCCTATCTAGACCTGAATGAATCAACAGACAAATGAAGAAAATGAAGGATTTGGAGAGGCATATTCAAAATCTGGACTTGAATCTGATTCAACAGACAGAACAGTCTGTTTGAGCCAAAATCCCTGCACCGTGGCTGAATCCAAACAATTCTTCTCAGAACTAAAACCTGTCCACAGCAATACCAATTGTGGCACAACCAGTTTTAGGATTGGGGGCAATGACTTTTTCAAACAAGGCCATGTTTGTCATGTTATATTGGTCTGATATTCAAATTTGCTGAATCTCTTATTGGACAAAACCTTTTTTACAGAATGTAAATCTCCCACCATGTATTTAAAGCGCATAATCTTTTTAGTTGCAGTTTAACAGCTGCACCCTCTGGTCTCACAAAGTGCTGTGTACAATTTGTTATGGAAGGTAAACGTCCCCTCAGCACAGCCTCGTTATCTCAATGCTCATAAAAATGTGGACAAGCCGAGCCTCCTTGACAGCATTTAATGCACTCTTGCTCTCCCTTCCTCTCCCTCTTTGTATCGCTTTTTCCTTCTCTTCATGAAAATCTTTGTTTCAGGATGAAAAAGAGCTTCTTTTCGTTGGCCTGTTCCCCTTTTTGTCTGCGTGTGATCACGTGTGGTTGAACGTTTCATAACAAGGAAAGAGACTTTGAACGGAAATGCTTCTGGAGCGATGTTTTCAACAGAGTTGCATCAGGTTTAAGATAGAGGAAATGCAAAGTAGATTACATTTGAAAAGTTACACCAATTTCTTAAGGCAGTTTTTAAAAAAAATCAACAAATCGCTTTATGTTATGTTAATTCTGACAAAGTACTACCAACTCAGCCTAATCTGGGGCTTTTTTGTCTCCTTTCTTTTTCATCTTTCCTTGTCTCTTTGTTTGGTTTTCCACAGGAATCCTGGAGCTGGTTATAATGCAGTGTACTGTACAGAAGTCTGAAAAAACAATGTAAGGGCTGAAAAGAGGAAAAATCAGCAAGGAGCGATTTCTCTGTGCTGGATTGTTCTCTTTGATCTGGAGTGCAGTGAAAGGAGGGCATTATGTAACGTCTTCAGCACACACATGGCCAACTGTGTGACTGCCAAACACACAACGGGGGGAGAGGTAGTGGTGGCGGTGGTGGTTGTGGTGGGAGAGTTGAGGGGGGAAGGATGGAGCTGTGGCAAAAAAGGGGGAGGCAGACCGGCAAGAGAAAGTGATAGGGCCACGAAGGGAGCAAATAGATGGCAGTGAGAGGTAAAATGCTGCCGCTCATGTTGGTGTTGGGTCACTTTCCTTATTAAGGCTGCTCAGTCAAGCAGCTGTAATGTGGGCCTTAACAAGCCTCATAATGAGACATGAGAATGCCCCTTAGTAATGGTTCAAACATCCATCTGCTGTTCATTGCCCAAAACACGCCGTCTTAACGCACATCATCTTCGCCTGATGTTAAACGAGGAAATCTAAATGATTACATGGAGGCTTGACCCTGTAGGGGGGGAAAAAGCAGCATTTGAGAATTTTTAGCTCGTCATTAGTACAATGTCTTAAAAGGTATTCATATCCATTGAACTTTTCTCTGCATTTTACCAGTCCTAAACACAAAGTTCAATGTATTTAACTGGGCACCAGGGGGTGCACCACATGGCTCAGAGGTAGAGCAGGCGCACCATAAACAGAGGGTATGGTCCTCAATGCAATTGTCCCCGATTCAATTCCCAGCCCCAAGCCATATGCTGCATGTTTTCTTCTTTTCTTTTTGCCCCTTTTCCTGTCCATCCACAGTTCATTAAAGGCCTCCTAGAGCCATAAAAACCTTTAAAAATATATTGTACTGGAATTTTATGTGATCCAAATGTTGAAGTGTACATAATGAAGCAGAAATAGAATGATGCATGTACTGCAAGTTTTTGTAGTTTGTATTTAGGTCCCCCTGAGTTAAAGCTTTGCACAAGAACCTTTTCCAGCAAATGGAAATCCAAGTATTTTGGAGAATGTTTGTGAACATCCGCTTTCAAGTGTTGGTAGAGATTCTCAAATGGATTTAGGTCTGGACTTTGACTGGGCTATTCTGACACTTGACCATTCTTTGATCCAAATAAGTCTGATCTAGGTCTGGTTGTATGTTTAATGTCCTGCTGGAAGGGGAACGGCAACCTACTGACAAGCTTTTTGCTGCCTCTAAAATATTTTTTTTTTAGAATGGTAATATATTTAAAGTTTAATCCTGAGTCTAACTTTTCCGCAAGTGTATTTGTGTCTACTGAGTTCTTCGGTCTTCCTAAAACTGTTAAGTGACTTTTTTTTTCACTGATACAGATCAGGTTTTTTGCAGGTGGACTCTGTTATCTTCTGAAGGCAAAGGTTGCAGGGAATTTTATCAAGGGGTATCAGAGTAAACAGGACAGAATATGTTTGCTTGTCACACTTTTCAGAGTTTTATTTTCAAAAAGTTTAGGAAATCTTTACAAATGTTTGCTACTTGTGTATTTATGTTTTTCTATAGACATTTTGTACGTCAGTTGATTTTTGATTTGTTCTCTTGCAGAAATTAGAAGCAGCATGCTTTTGCAGCAGATGGCTCTTTAAATCAATCATTGCAAATCAATAATAGATAACACTGTACCGCCGATGCCAACCATATCTCAGAAATCACTGGCTGTGTCAAGCACCATACGGTGATGCAGCAGGCCAAATGTTCCCAACAAAGCGGGTCAAACGTGGAGCTGAGGCAGCACATAGTGTACGAGAATGTAAAGTAGACGGGTATTATTAGTATCACCGGCAAATCAAGTACACGCCTTATAGGAGAAGGAGCCGTACCAACTGATAGGAGGGAGGATTGAGGAAAAGGCAAAGAGCGATTGGTAGGTTGTGTTCACGGTGGTGTGCAGCCTAAAACTGATGCTGAGACGGCCTGACAGGGTCTGTTTTTGTTCATTGCGAGACTGTTATCCAGAGTGACCGTGTTGTCTTCCATTCCCTCTGCAAAGGTTATGCCATTGCCAGCAGTCCACATGACACATTGAATGAGCCACTGCTCCGTGAGCCGGAGATGTTCATCAGGTCCGTTTTGAAGCACAGACGGCCCTCCCTTTAGATCCTGACATTGCTAAGAAGTCCTTTATGAAGGGAAATCTGCGTGGCTTCTCAACATTTTCCTCTATTTATTTACAACATATAGTACGGCTGCTGCTGCATTTTGCAAGTGACGTGATTGGTAATCGGGTGTGTTGGGCTGTCAGCTCAGGGTGCATGATCTTGCCAGCATGACTCAAGTCTGCCCGTGAGCTGCTTCCTGTGCCTGTGCATCTACTCCAGTTGCTCGTATGATCTATTTTAGATTCTTTTGCCCAAGGATGTGTGTGCATCCTCACAGCGGAGAGCCACAAAAAAAAAAAAACTGGAAAAAAAAAAAGAGGAGGAGGAAGAGGGGGAGGTGACGATGTTCACATAATCTACAGGCAATCATGCAAATTCCCCAGACATAGTGCACTCACAGATGCTGTGGATAGGGGTGCAGCCCTGGACTCTGCTCAGGCACAACAAATTTGGAATTATGCAAACGAATGAATGAGATCTCTATCAGGCGTTTGTGCAGGACAGTATGTACAGAGGACGTGAGTCAACATGTGTGACACTGTAACAGACACTTTTGCTATTTAGCCTGCAGTGAAACCATGCATTTATCCAACTGGATTCATTTATACGCCATACCGTGGCCAGAGTACACCATGTTAAGCTCTTCTCATTGGTTCAGTTCTTTTACGAAGGCGACGGAGCACACTATTTGACATATGTGTGTCCTGACTGTGTGTCTCAAAGCAGCAGAGTCTGTCCAGTTGGGGAAATGACACAAGGCAGCGGCCGAGAGACCGGGCCTCCATTTCAAGCACAGATGTCATGCTCCTTGTAGCCTTCACACATTGAAGAGGCCAAGCCGAATTTGGCATGACCCTGAAGTGTCATCTTGATTAAGACACTCGCCTCATGTCGGCTACCGATGTGGGCTGATATTTGCGTGCCTGCGTTGTGTGTCCATACAGAAATATAAAGGGGTTGTTTTATATTTTTGTTTTTACATGAACTAGAAAAATTTAGATTTCCTCTCCAAAATCCCACAAGAACAGGCATCCATGGAAGGCATGGCAGCAACAATGATGGCTATTGTATTTGCTGAATTGCGGCATCTAATCTTGTGGAGGCAGTGGACATTTTTAGGGGCTTTTCAGCAGATTTGAGAACAAGGGTCGAAAGAGAAAAAAAAATCTTTTTTTAAATGCAATGAATTCACTGTTGTTATTTGCTTGAAATATTTGTATTTATTAATATTGCACAGAAAATTCGTATTTGCAAAGCTAAATTAAGGATGGTCTAGTTCCCTAAATGTAAACATAATAATCTAAAATAGTGTTTTAAAAACACCATCACAAAATTATGCAAAATATCTTTACATGTTCTATGTTAAATTGATGTCACAATATCTTTTTTTGAACCTATTTGATATCTACTGTATCAAAAGGAAATATTTAGTACACAAAAAGACATATCAAAGATATGCAGCATCCATTCCAATTGTCTGGGGATGATGATCCTCTTTGTTTGGTCTCCAGAGATTCAGGAGTTTTAAAGCACTTCAAGAGAAGCATAATAGTGCCATCTGCTGGTCAGTGAGAAAAACCCATAAAGCCATAGTAGTACTCAGCTGTCCAGTGTTAAATTATTTCAATTACATACAATCATAAAAAGGTACTATTTGCAAAAAAAAAAAGCAGAATATTAATCACATTTTCATCACGTCACACTTGCAGATTTGTAATTGTCAGTTACCATGGCACCAAACAAACAGAGAGACTGCAGCTGACATCCAGGGGAAAATGGCAGCTGCTTGTCGAGAATAAGCCAGCCTGGCTGTAGAATGTATTGCACACACATGGTCATTAAGTAGAAAATAGAAAGACATTAAATAAACAGTTGTTACAAAGCCGACCTGTCAACAGGACTGTTAGGCTGTGGAAAAGCACATCTGTGAGTCGCAGAAACTTTCAAATAACGACCGTAGGGACACCAGGTGAGAGCAGTTTGTGTTTGACTTGCTCTTGAAACATCACTGCAAATACTCCAAATTAGCCATGCCACTTTTTTGTCAGAGATTGCCGTGCAACCGATTGGCATGAAACTCACCCAACTGGGCAGAATCTAGCAGATAAAATTTAGGATCACCAGGCAGACAGCAAGGCATTTATTGAAGCAACAAGATGTAAACCTCTGCATCAAAACTAATTTCAAAATGTCTCCTAAAATATTAGAGCATTGCTCCTTTCAGTTATTATACCCAAGATTACTATGGTAGATGCTAAGGTTCAGACTTCCTTCTTGCCCACAGTTGAGGATTCCTCCTGAGATTGGCATAAAAGCTTAAAAATAATAAAGCCAACAGTCAATTATTAAAAATGTGTACCCACTTCTCTGAACTACAGGATTTCAGATACTCCTCAATGTTCTGCTCAAATCAGGGATTTTTTAAATAAACTGAGTGCACGTAAAACTAGTTCCACTCAAGACCATCATTCTGTTTACACAAAATGAGTAGTTTGCTGCATTTTAAATCCAAAGTGAAAAGTGTGCTTGGAAAGGACATTCAAATCACCATCATAACCTAAAAATGCTGATAATTTGTAATGCAACTCCAGCCAAACACTTTACTTAGTTCAACTGTATATACCATTAGGCACTGATGTGACAGCTTTCTCTTAAATATACAGTATTGCAGAAAAAATGGACAACAAAAATGCACAAATGTAGCTATTAGAAGTTTATTTTGAAAATATTTAAGTACAAAAAGTGTTTTCTTCCAGAGAAATAAAGATGAAAAACCCTTTATATATTCCTACCAGGATGACTCCTAAAACCAGAACTTTATACAGTCTTAAAGATGCAGGTACACTAAAAAAAATTAAATATAGGCCTAAAACCGGCAAATACATTAGTGAAACTTTTACTTGTGTCAAACAAGCAGATCCCATAAATCACTCACTTCTACAAATACATACAGAAAGCTTAAACTCCAACCTGCTACAGAAGTCTACACAAAGGAAGCCTCAATGTCAGAAAACTGTTTCTGCACTTATTAATGGAAAATTTAAGAAGACAATCTGCATTGTGTCATTCTACACAGTAGAAGCGTCATCTACTTCAGCGTAAGTAGATGACACTGATCATTCCGCACCGCGCAATGATGGTCCTGTATGTGTAAAATAAAATAGAAAAGATTATATAGTTTATTAAAAAAAAAATCAATATTAATAAAAACATGGGTGTTAACTGTTAATAATAGAAAAATAACCTTAGAAAATCAAATAATGTTATCAAAAATGTCACACTATCACATGTGGTGTCATAAAAAAAAAAGTATCATAATCCCCCAAATTTGTCACATTTAGTCACATTAGAACCATAAACATTGATGTAATGGAAACATTTAGATCAAAGTACAATTGTTACAATGATCCAGTCCAGACCTTTTATAAAGTATCAGGAAGGCACGAGGCATATTTGTAAAAAATGTTTAACATTTTGCATCATCCTTCCTCTACATCATAATTACGTCAAACATCGTGTTCACCTGTCATGTAAAATCCCATTTAAACATTTTTGTTTGTGGTTGTCCTTCAACACGACATGAAGAGTTGAATTAAAACTGTAAGACATTAAAATTTCTGATTTTAATAAAACCAAATACAAGAAGGTAGGAAGACCTTTCAAAGTCAATACGTTTTCGAATCTAGGAATTAAACATCAACTATATCGGAAATATGGCACTCTATTAAGCCCTACTTTATGAAATAAGAAATTTGGCAACAATAGAACGCTACTTAGATTTAGGGGAAAACAAAAAACACAAACTGGTAATATTGTGACATTACCAGCTAAGCAACTGGTGTGACTACTAAAGAACAGCAGCATTGGTTTAATGTTCAATGCAACTTAAAAACTAAGGCTACTTCTGTCTTGTATTAACAAACCGAAAATCAACTTATTTGTTAATGAAGTAGTTTAGGAATCCTCTCCAAAGCAAAAGTTTCACAATAAAAACCAACATGTTGAGAATAAATAAAGTCACTGCTTATCAACTATAATACAGAGGAGGAGATTTAGCCGTATTCAGTCATGTGTTAAGCTACAACATTCAGCTCCACAGAGTAACAATAATGCCGCTGGTAAAACTGCAGACAGCCTTGCCAGAGGCTGCGATTTGTTGATGGATGCCAAGCTATGCACCTAAGTAGAGTCATAAAAACCAGATACAAAAAAAATACAAAGAGTACAACTGTACCAGCAGTGACTATTTCTAAAATATCACAGATAAAAATAAAATTTGGCTAAATACATAGAATAAGGATAAAGTTTGTAATAGAAACCAGCTATTTGAATCATGCTTTCTAATTAAAGTTCAACTATAATTGATGTTAGTGGAAATATGTAATCAGATTTAGTGAATGCATAAGCAAATTAAGGTTATTAAACAGTGGATAAGTCCAGTTCAACATAATAAAAATGACAGTTTGACCTAGTGTTTTCTGAAAGCAACAAGGCCAAGGCAGTAATCTTCTCATATAAATCTCAAAACGCATTGTTGCACATTACTTCCAACAGGTAACCTGTGACACCAGAGGTTAAGAACATAATAGTGCAAAAGAGACATAGCTGTCATGTTCAAGTAATATTGATTGAAAAGCAGTGTGATCTTAGAGTGGCAATGAAAGAACAGATAATATGGCTTACAGGCTGGTGGAGAAAGGCTGGAAAGGTCTTTGGCTATCAAATCAGATGACAGGCAGGTGAAAAACCTATTGTCATGCCGACAACTGACAACTTTGGGAATCTATATTCAGAAACTTACAGTGTGATTAATAATTTTCCCACAACTATCAAATGACTCAAAATTTAATTCCTTCTTTGTGGGTGAAAATTACCAATTTTAAGTGGCAAAACTGAGCCGAGTGTTCTACGAGATTGACCTTGAGGTCCAAAGAGGAATCACCTATGTGAGCACCACACGTCTTACACTGTTCTTGGCTAAGAGAAGTTGATTCTTGGCAAGAAGTGAAAATAATAAAATGATCCCTTTCAATCCTTCCCCCCACTATCTTATGGGTCGTCCTCTGGAGTCTGGTGGCTGCTACCTCTGGCCTGTATCTGAAGCCAGGTATCTCCCAGCGCCTTCGCAAAGTGATCATCAACAGAACCCGTGATAGAAACTGAATTGGACACAGCCTCGGCTTCTTTGTAGTTTTCCCCAAGACTGCGGCGGAAGTGTTCCTCAATGACAGGATCGCATACGGTCTTAGCTAAAAATAACATTTTGGAAAAACAAGAACAAAGACAGATCGAGATTATTAACAAGAATTTCAATTACAAAGTAAAAATAAAAAAAAGTAATTGAGGAATTAGCCATTAGATGTAATTTTAAAATAGTTACTTGAAAATATTTTCAAGTCAACAAAAAAGTTAACTTAATTAGTTGTAAATGTAAATTAATTCAACTAATGTGAAACAATATAATTTAGGTGGGAAACTAAACTTTGGCTAAGTTATAAAAGACCCTGTCATCATTTCTGCTAATTTTAAGAGATAATTTGAAGTTTCAGAGAAACATCAGTGGATTTAGACAGCAAGTCTTCATGTCCACCCTATAACTAATTTCATGTAAATATTCTACTGAAACTTGAAGGCAAAGCAGGATGAGGTTTTCTGCACTGAAAAATCTCAGAACTTTGCTGTCCAATGCCTATGAATATTTTTATTTTTTACCACTTAAGGGGAAAAATGTGGACTTGCAACACTGGTGTCTCAAAAATAATGGTTCGCTTAAATGAGCCAATTTAATAAGATTATGAGAATAAAGTACAAAATACAAAAAAACCCAAAGATTACCATTGGTCTTTCTCTGATTGTCAGGCGGGGGAGGAGTGCAGCCATTCATGTGGCAGTGTGAGAGGTTACAGTTCCGGTTACTTGCTGGAGCACACGTGATAACCGAGGGTCGATTCTGGGAAACAGGAAAATGAAAAAATCTGATGAGTTTCATACAACAAACTAAAGGAGACCTTGATGAGTATTAATATTTTTGATCTAACCCTATCTATGATTGCTAAGGAACTTTATTACTTTGAAAAACCACCAAACTACTACACGCAAAAATTGAAGCTTGAAGTGTGAACATAAACATTTTGAATAAAGGTTCCAAACATCTATTATTTATAATAGACGTGAAGTGATAATTTTGCAGAAGAATGTCAAACTCTTTTATGCAGATGTTTTCTGCTCTGATCACCAAAAATGATCATTTAATGCCAGAATTTCATTCATACCTTTGTTCCACAAACTGGTTAAAACTAAATTGAAATGTATTTTTCAATCAACAAGGGGACTATAACAGTTCATACAATACCATTTACTGATCATTTCAATCGATACGGACGCACCTGCTGCCGTTCTGCGGCCCCACTCATGACAGGCCGCGACACTTCAGTGTCACTGTGGTCTTTGGTCAGAGCCAGCGGCTGGTCTATAGCATAGCCAGAAATGGTTGCATATGGGTTAGGCCGCTCCACAGGACTGTGGCTCAGGCTCCAGTGCTCATTGCGGTTGTCTCCAGCAGACGGACGAGCGCTGAGAAAAACAAACGAAGATCAAAACTCAACCTCACTGATGCATCTCTGCGGACAATTTACAGCTCACCAGTTTTACTTTTATAATAAAAATATAGTGCAAGCAGAGGTTACTCTAAAAAGAAGTAGGCTTTCTCAAACACCCATTTCAGAAGTTAAAATGTAACAAAAAATACAGGTGTGAACTGAGTTGGCAGCAAATATTTCTGAATCTCCCTGACATTTATGAGCTGACATTAGAAGGTGTAATATGAGGATTAGAGAAGCAGTGATATTACAAAAAGGAAAAGGGCCATATTGAAAGGTTTCAATTTTACCTCAATTTATTTCCACTTCCATTAACATAAATGTAGGAATTTTAAGCTAAGCTGCAAAACTGCTATGGGGTTTTGACATTTTAGAGGATGTGTTTATTGCATATCGTTTATGCTTCAATCTGATTTACAACTTCTATATGCAAATCAAAATCAAAAGTAAGAAACTTCAGCAGACTTAATTTAATTTTGTGATGTATGCTCTTAAGTGCACTTACAGGTGAGTAGCAAACATTCTGCTCATTTTGGTCATGTGGTCATCATCACAGTTGAGTCCGTTTTCCATTTGTTCGTCCCCATACTTCCGTTTGTTTGGGCAGTGTGGGGAAGGCCCAGTTATGGTTGACACAGCAGTAGACAGGGAGGGAATCCTGGACTCATCTGTGGAAAAAGGTCAGCAGTTAATTTATTTCTTACATCCTATATTAATTACAGTATTAAAAGACTTGTTTTTGCTGACATAGTTTCAATTGACGTATTGTTTTCAAATAACTACAAACAAAGACAATTATGAATTTAGCTGTTTAGAATATTTCTTAGTTATATTTGAATAACAAGAATTAGGGCCATTTTATGTATTTACCAAAAGTGACCAAACAACTATGTATGTGCTTTGTTTGTGATTCTTCATAAAGTCAGGAAAATTATGGATAACCTTGACAACCCTCTTTATGAGACTGTCTTGGGAAAACAGAGAATCTTCAGTCAGAGGCTTCTTTAAACTCGCTGTGATACAGAACGCTACAAGAGGGTTTTTCTGCCAACAGCCATCCCTATCTACAATAACTCTGAAGAATTTGAAATAACATGAGTTACAACAACATTTAATTTCCCTTCGGGAACAATAACATTTTTTTAGATTTGAATCTAAGTTCCATAATAACCATTCCCGGTTATACGTCTTACATATCATTAAGAAACTTTGAACACCACCTGCAGCAATCAATTACCGCGCACCAATACACGGTTGTTTAATTAAAAGCAATTGATTGCTACTTGCCAATAGGGGAACGCAATGAGAGCAAGAGAGTCGAGGTCACATAAACAGAAATAAAATGTCATATAAACAGAAATAAAAGGGCAACTTTACCGTCGTAGTGCAGTCTCCCAATGTTATTGTTCATCTTGTCCAGGAACTGAGAGTTCAACAGGTCCATTCTAGTGCACAGCATTTACATGTACAGGCTAGTTGCTAACGTTGACATTAGCAGGCTATTCTATCCAAGGCAACAACGCAAAAGTATATCCTAAAAAAAAAAAGTTAAGAATGTTAGAACACGCTTTAAGTCAAAATACATTAAAGAAAAGTAATTTATTAAAGAGTAATATTCCATTGGCAAACTGTATGTCGTAACAGACTCAAACACCCACGACTAGCATGACAGCTAACCAACCGCAAACCACTAAGCTAGCAGCTAAAACGTTACTTAGCTCTAATTGGTTTATTTTAACACTTCATAACAACAGCTGTATCCCGAAACAAAGTTAAAGTAATTGTTAAAGAAAATGTCAGAAAACTACAAATATTGTAAGCGTAATTACACGAGTCAACGAAGGAAATGGCTAACTTTAGCTCAAGTCACGCAAAACCAATGTTAGCACAGTCGCAAACTCAGTTGGCTCAAAAAGTTAACGTTCAGCTAAAAACTACGACTGAACGACCCGTTAGCGACAATCTACTTTGATTCAACAAACGTAATGTCAAAAAGGATAACGGCAAGCTTCTAATGATACTTACTCAATCGATAATCTTGGTCTTACGACAACAAAACCATAGTTTGTACTGTGCTTCGCGTACTTTCCCATCACAGGAGGCGGAGCCCCAAAACAAAAGACCCACCCAGGCGTAGAGACGAGACATGTTTATGAACGCACCTGAATCACAATCATGTGATTCGACAAGCTGAAGTATATTTATAAGTTACGAAAACATTGATTAGCTGAGAAAAAAACAAAAGAATTTTGTTTATGACAGTAAATTCAACAAATAGGATAATAACTTAAACACTGTAGGCTGGGATTTTAAAATACAGATGCTCAGTCACCACTTGAGCCTGTGTTGGATCACACTCTACTGTCCTATGGATCTTTCTGAAATATAAACTGGATAATACTTCAATTTGACTTCAATTTGCACTACTGTAAAACAACCAGTTGGTGTCCCTCTCACACACAGTAAACTCACAGCAACACCTTTTGGTATTCCTGGGATCTGCAATGTTTGCAAACTAAAGAGACCTCTCTACTTACTGTCAAACCCAAAATATCTCGGCATTTATATATTTATATACATTTATATATATTGATATACAAAAGTCTATATTTATACACTTTATATTTACAAAAGTGGTAGGAAATGCTTAAATGGCAGGAGGAGATAGGAGTAGAGTAGCGAAAGAAAATGCAAGTCAACAACTTAAAAATCTGCTTCTACACCCTCAGAAAGAGAAAAAAGAATAAAACCTTGAAACCACAGGAACTCACAGCATGTGTATGTAATAATAACAATTATAACATCACCGATGTTATAATTGTACAAAGTACAAGTTAAAACAAGATGTATTCTGAGGCAACTGCAGCCCAAAGTAGAGTGTATATAAAAAACACCTGAATATGAACACCTTTGTCTTTTGCATACTTAACATAAATAAAGGCTTTAAAACAAGAGTTTGTGTGTAATTCAACTATATTATATATTGAGTCTAAGTTCCTTTTTAGACTGACGATCACTCTCTTGAAATGAAAAACACAATGAGAGGCAGGTGAAAATTTTAATTTCAAACTATAAATATTTTATATTAATCTGGGTGATTAAAATGTAAGTAGTAAGAAAAGTATATTTATTGTTTTTTAATTTTAACTGCTCTTGAGTGTCCTTGTCAGAGACTAACTATGTTGGCCTTTACTTATATTTGTTTTGATCTCTGGACACCACAAACTATTGATTAAGTGAATTCCTTCCCAGCCATTTTCCATACATCCATATCTCTCATTATACTTCATTCTACATTTTTCTTGTGCATGCATTTGTGAATGCAAATATATTTAAAAACAAAGATAGTAGCTTTAGGGTTTGATAACCCACACCAGAGATTGTTTACTGGATGCATTTGTGCCTCAAGGGACTGCTGCTGATGCTTCCTCCCATTTCAGTGCTGCCCACAGGTCCAAACAGCCATTTTAGAATTTGTGGCTGACAGAAATGCTCTTCATAGACAGTGGGCAGAGAATCCTACCAAACATGGGTAGGAGGTGTAAAGCCATTGTGATGTATAACCCGGATACCCCTTGCACCTCCACTGGAAACCCCTCAATTTTTCATGCTGTGGTTCAGAAAAGGATGATGTCTGTAAAGCAGAAAATGGGGGAGGGGTAGGGAAATCAGGCATGCCACTGAGAGAGAGAGAGAGAGAGGAGAGAGGACGACGGGAGGAAGGCACAGTCGAGCATCATGTGCTATGCTTGAGGAAAGCACAGGGTGAGGGGATTGGCTGCTGGAAGCTGTAGCGTCACTGCCAGTGAGGGAGAGCTTGGAGGATGCTCTGCAAAGCTGGGAGGTACTACATTCATTAGGAGTTTGTACAGAGACCCCAGCCTCCATCCGCTACACACTCACACCCAGGAGAACCCTGCAGGATAAATTTCCACACCCACCTCTTGTTTTCTCCTCACCAGCCATGAATTACCTGCGCCGGCGTCTCTCGGACAGCACCTTCATTTCCAACCTGCCCAACGGCTACATGACAGACCTTCAGAGGCCTGACCCTGCTCAACCTCCTCCACCTGCTTCCTCAACCCCTGCCAAGTCTCCAACAAGCGGGCCGACACCTCTAGCCGTTTCCCCTGCTCCTGAGAGGAAGCCTCAGACGTCTCAGTCGACCAGCGCTGGTTTCTTCAGCTCCATCACAAATGTTGTAAAGCAGACAGCTGCCTCAGCAGGGCTTGTGGAGCAGACCCAAGTCACGACACCCAAGAAGTTTAAGATTCTGCTTGTGATCGATGAACCCCAGCAGGAGTGGTAAGACAATACGTTTCCATTTCTAATTAGTTTATTGTGAGCTATTTTTGTGAGTTATTGTTGCTCCATCCTTAGTGTCAGTTTTCTTTTTTATCTCTCTCTTGGGTGTCATGTACTTTTGTAAAGATTAGAAACTACTATAACAGCATTTCTGTCAAATGCACAGTAAATATTAACGTTATTGTCACCTACTGGTGTTCAGTTGCTGCCAATAATTATTGAGCCAGAATATTCTGGTTTTGAGGAATGGTCCTGTAATGACATAACACCAAGATGGAGGATTCCAGTTTTCCTCATTCGTCTATTTGTTTTACTATTTTGTTGCATTTGTCTCTTCTCATACATCATTTTCTGGTGTTAAATGTGGCATTTTAATGATGTCATCACTTTGTAACATGGCATGCTACACATATGTTAAAGCTGCTGTGCCACATGTTGTGCTGAACCTAAAATGAAGTACCATTTTTTTACCTCTTGTTCCCTTCAAAGCACTGCAGTGTTTTCCCTCAATCAATGGGGTTTCCCCCCTGCTCACCGATTGCATGTCATACATGCATTGCACAATTAAAGGAGAAGCTAAATGTAAGATATTGCAACCCCTGATTTACTGGACAGCAGCAGTGTAAAATA
The DNA here is from genome assembly GCF_001444195.1 of Xiphophorus couchianus. Lineage (NCBI taxonomy): Eukaryota > Metazoa > Chordata > Actinopteri > Cyprinodontiformes > Poeciliidae > Xiphophorus > Xiphophorus couchianus. The sequence continues at coordinate 20,924,383 of NC_040228.1, read as the reverse complement.
GAAGGAAGCAGAACAAATATTAGATTGTTGTTGTATCAGTTTCATGTCCTGCTCCAAGAGCAGACCTTCATGCCACTAATATGAAGAAGCTGGGGAACCTTAATTATTTAAGCCTAATGGTGTTCAGAGTCCAGGAGGATCTTGCTCAGATATAGGATAAACAAACATCGCTGTCGGCTTGATGGACTCAAAATCAATAAAGTGAGTATATTTCTTCTAGTAGTATGTAGTAGTATTACTATGCAATTTTAATACATGGTAATTGAATCCTTTCACGATGACTCTTCATTTATATAGGCTCAGAGAGGATTTTTCCTCTTGAATGTGTGTGCTGAAGTATTTGCCTCATTGCAGTTTAATTTAGATAAAAAACAGAAGACTTACTGAGACATAAAGTTTGACTCTAATCCTCAACCAATCACATTGCAGGAACTCAATGCATAAGATGTGGTGAAGATAATTTTGTAAAGTTAAAATGGATCATAAAAATGGGGAAAAAGATTTAATGGACTTTGGCCAAGAAATGATGCTTTCTGCTGAGGTTTTTGCATGCACCAATCCCTTACAATTATGGCCAGAAATAGAGAAACTATATTGTGAGTGACAATTGAGTAGATGAATAATGTCTTATGTCAGAGTTCAGATGAGTATGGGCAACATGATAGAAAGGCAACAGTAGCTCTAATGCCATATTTGGTTCAAATGGACTGCAGCAACTTGAAACCATACCGGGTGTAATTCACAAAGGCTTGCTAAAACAAGACCATAACAGATTGGGAAACGTTTGTCTGTTTCTATTAGTCTTGAATTCAGCTGCAACATTTAGATGTTAGTGCTGAGATTTGGCATAAACAGCATAAATAAATCCAACCTGCTCTATTTCCACAGTTTAAATCTGTGGTGGTGTAATTGTTTGGGATTATTTTCTTGGCATGCTTTGATTCTCTTAGTCCCAAATGAGCATTTTTCAAATGCCAAACCCTGAGTATTGGTGTTCACCATGTTCATGATCCCTTTTGACCACATTGTACCCATTTTCTAAAGACTACTTCAGCAGGATATCGATATTCCTGCTGGTAGATGAGTACACTAGTAGTGAGGAAATAATGACATGATGATGTAGGAAACATTCATCTGCAATGATTAGTTCAGACTCTTATCTGCAGGATGGATGTCAGCCATGTGTATTCATATGTTCTTTATTGCTTAAAAAAAGAAGTTATTTTTTGTGAAGAAGGAAGGCTCACATTGTGGTGCTCAAATGTTCTCACATCAGTAAGCAAACTGATGTACATTATGTCAAGTGAGATTTCTGTGTGACCTCATTCTCACTGTTGGTTTTTATCCAGATCTGCTCTGAACCAGTTTCTGTGAGCAGTTTGTTGCTCTGACATTGTTTTTGTTCTTATTGTACCAGTCTCTGGTACTTATAGCATTTATCGTCCTTAATGTGCATCAAATGCACAGTCACGTAGGAGATGTGCTAAAATAATTAATTTACAGGGCTTCCTCTGTCTGAGAGCAGCATCTATTTTTAATGACAGCTCAGTAGCACTATGCGGAGGTGTTTGACTTGGTTTGGCTTCTTTGGGTTGTTTTTACAAGACCTTTCACCCAGTGGTTCTGATTCAACGTGGCAGAAAAAATGTGCTGTTCCTACACTGTTTAGATAATGTAATGAAACAGTTTGAAATAGTATCCTTTGAGTACGAAAAGAAAACAACAGCAAATACAGCTAAAAGGGATTAACATTAGAAGATTACTGATGCTTAAAAAGATAACCAGTTTAGTATTTTAGTGCTCCTGTTGGCAGGACTGAAAGTTTTCTAAAGTACTGAGCTGTTGGCAAGCCCTGGGAGGATGAAACAGCTCTTTATTTTCTTGTGGTTTTGGCAGGCTCCTCATGTTCTCAGTGTTGTTGCACATCTTGAGTCTGGGATTTATGATCTTTAACTCACTATGCGACTAGCTGTACTTAGACGTTTTTGTGTGTCCTGCCAGAAATGAAAACCAAAAGGTCCCTGCTTGCTTCCTATATTTTCAGAGAAAGGTATATTCAAGGTTCAGGAATTAAGGAAACTATAGTAAAGTATTGTAAGTTAATGGGAACAGTTGGTTAAATTTGGTCAAATTGACAGAAACAGTAAATTGTTACTAATGTAGTTATAACAAATATTGAACACAGTGCCAATATTTGTTTAGGCAGGAGAATTTAAGAAAACATATGGTATTCATTAAAGCAGTTACAGAGTTTGTATGGAACAAGAAATAGGAACATTGAATAATGTACTAATGACGTAATAGTATTTCTTGAATTTATTCCTTTTAGGATTTTTTTTCCCGATAAGGTATCTTGACTGGAATGTTTTCTTATGTTGTACTTTGCTGGTGAGACAACAACATGTGGTCTGAAGATGATAAATACAGCATTAATAAGTAGATCAATAGAGCTGGATCAGTCATTGGTTCATCTCCAGACACTTAGGGCCTCTATGAATAGGAAAAGGAAGTCAAAAGGGAAAACCACCCAACAACCCAATGTCTTTAAAGAACTAAGAGCTGAACATAAAAAATACATTTTCGACCCCTGAATGTATATTCTAAAAAAATATATATATATATTTTTGATGTAAGTACCTGAAATTTGTAGTAAGATGTGTCATTTTTATTGACATCTTGTGTAATAATTTTGCAGCAAACACTGGGCAAATGATAAAAATGTAAGATCGTACTGATGGCAGACTCAAAATAAATTAGAAAATAGAAACTACCTAAATAAATGTGTCTTTAAACTGTGAGTTTGTTATGCAATACATTTAACATAAGCAAGGTTCAGAGAAAAATACATGAAATGGGTTTGCTGCCATGTAGAAGCATTCTGTCATCCAGCCAATGTCTAATGTTTTAGATGAGGCTACCAGTCAGCCAGACAGGTTTGGATAGTTCCAGGAATACTGTGTTATAAATTACTCCTATGACAAGAGCAGCAGATGAAACACTGTAACTTATGAGACTGATGGCTGTGAAGCCCTGTCTTGCTCATTGCAATTCAATATGTTGTCATTTAAAGTACAGATATTGACAGATTCTTGTGATTTATCAAATGTTCTGATCTATAAATTTCACCTTTCTAACTGAATATCAGCAGAAATGTGCCCTGTACTAGGAGCATAATCTTATGCAAACACAAGGGAGTGGGAGTGAGAGTGGAACAGGCAAAGTAATTAGACATTAAAATTCAGCAAGGTCTACTGCTTGCCCAGGTCTCGGGTGAATCATCTGAATGAAAGATTCTGCCACAGTACCATGTGAAATATTGAATCAAGAGAATTGTTTTTCCAGATTAATTTTGAGAAAAATTGAAGAGACTAATTTATTGATTGACTTTTTGTTGGACCTGACACTTTTTTATATCGTCTCATTTCTAAAGATAACCGAGCTTGCTAAATGCATCAACACCAGATGTTTGAATATTCCATATAAAACAAACACAAAACTCATTTTTCTCACTGTGTAGCATTAAGTTAGATTAAACGTTTTTAGTTGGATATGCAATAATGTATTTATTGTATGTCTATTCTATTTCAAATCTCAAATTGAGAAGCTTGTGAAAAGATATCAAAATGTTTATTCCAGGTTGTCTTCTTTGTAAAGTTATTCTGCCAAACATTAAATAAATGTCTATAAACTTCTGAATCTAAAAATTTAAAAACGCTCCAATTATTCTGGAATTAGAAAACAAATAAATTTGGTAAACCTAAGTAGCCTAAATCAGGCTTATTCTGACTTAATGTCAGACAGTGAGGGAAAAATGCTATTTGTCTTTTTATACAGTCAGTGTTAATATTTAGATGCAACTGTGCATGATCGTTTCAAATATGGAGTAACATTAACAGCTTAAATCAAAGTCCTTCCAAAATCGGAGGACCTAGCTCTTGTGGGGAACTGATAAACCTTTCTGCATATTAATCCATGCACTAAAGGATCGTTGAATGTGCTACCTCTGATTAGTATGCTGTTAGTTGAAAAATCACCATATGCTACACCGTCTTACTCAGCCTCATGCTGGGAAAGATTACTATTTAGATAGCAGGGAGGAAATCGTATGCTTGTTTTCTTTGTGGCCCTTTTCTGGTCGCTGCTCATGTTTTTCTCACTGTATGTTGAATTACAAGCACTGATGCTTTTCAGCTTTTCATGTGCGGGAGCTGTAATTCATATTTTAATATCTGTTTTCCTTCCCATGCTCTAATTGGGCTGTGACCGAATAATTCAGTTGTTTTTCTTTGACAAACAAGCAGCAGCAGCAGGAAATGTGACAGAAGAACGGCATAGACTAATGAGGAAAAGGATGGAAGCGATTTTAAAGTATATTGAAAAAATCTGTAAAGACAGCATGGCAAAATATGTATGTTTATCAGATTTCTTCTGGGTTGAGCTGTCACCACACATAGTACAAAATGTACCACTGCAGTATATGCTGTTAGTTTAAGGGCTGAGCTGTAGAAAAAACATGCCAAAATAAAGGATTCTCCATGGCAACTCGAGGAAATTCATGGAAAAGACTGTTTTGTAGAAAACCCCTTATTTGGTTACATATCGGCCATTTCTTTTGTCAAAACGTATGTTGTTAGGTTTTCCCTCTGCATATTAATTTATCACAACACTTTGCTTGTAAATGAAATGCAGTGAAATTCATTAGAATTGAGATGCTTTCAAAGGTGACTAACATGTTAAAATAAATCAAATTCTGTCATTACTGAACAATCTCTTGAATTCACAAGCGCTAAATAATGAGTGAGGCAAAGTTCAATAATTTTCTGGCATCTTGAATTCAGATGAAATGTCACAAGATTTTTTTATTTGTATAAGCCTGATTTAACTTTTACATGTTTAGAATGTGAAAACCACAAACGTCACTCTATTTTATTAGGCTGTTGTTTGACAGACTAGCACAAAGTGGCATGTGATTGTGAATAGGTTTTCATATTTTTCACAAATGAAATCAGAAAATCGTAACATGGATTTACATAAAGCCCCTTTATACCTTGATTAAATCCAGTGCAGACAATTGCTTTGAGAAGACACTTATTAAACCCATAGAAGTAAATGAGGTCCAACTGAGGTTCAAGGAAACTCTGGAGGAGAAAAAAGCAACCTCGATGTTGGGAAGATGGATGGAGCTAAATCCAGAGCAGTCCTGAAAGAACAATCTGTCATCGGCTGCAAAAGACTTGAGACTAGGAAGGAGGACAACAACTGGAAACATACAACCTGGGTGACATGAGAATGAGATCAAAGCACATTCATAGGTCTGAATGGCACTGTCAAAGTCGAGACCAAAATCCAATTGAAAATCTAAAGTGTTTAAAGTGTTCTGTAGAGACATACTCCAAAGGGGTTGTAGCTGGATTTGCAGCGAAGGGTTGTTTTTGCATAGTGTTGCTTCTGGGAGGCTGCTGCAATATTCAGACTTTTTCATATTAAAATTTCTTAGAGCCATCAGTCATAGTCCTTTCACAGTTATTCTCCATTTGGTGTTGTTTTATCACATAGGAGCTAAACTTCAGAGCCGGTGAGACATCACTTTTCTTAAATATATCTGAAAATATCATTTGGCTGTGAGCAAGGTTCTGTAGAACTTGACTGAATGGTGAGGACAAAGTTCAACAATTTGATTGATTCAAGAGTGTTGTAGATCTAAAAGGTGCAAGACACTGGTATTCAAGGACTGGAGTTTTAAAATAATGATAAATTATGTAGTTTATGAGCTGACACAATGTGAAAAAGACTACATATGAAAGTTCCTGTTTTCAAGTGTGTTTTAGTAAATTCATGTTTATTGGTTGTCAGAATGAAGTGAGAAAGTGTGAGCATTTCTGTGTTTCAGCAGTTTGAGAAAAGCACAGAAAGGTTTTTTTTTCTTCTTTGGTTCACTCAGCAGATTGCCATTTATTCAGCAATGACTCACTTTTCTGCTTGTTGCAAAGTCAACATAATCGAGTGATATGTTCACACTGGATCTGGCATTTACTGGACACCTGTAGTTCTGTTGTTAAATTAAAAAAAATGCTTTTTCTTCTCCACCAGGGCGAAATTATTGAAAGGAAAGAAGGTTCACGGGGATTATGATATCAAAGTGGAACAGGTATGTTTAATGAAGACACTTAGATTCATTTCATGTGCTTATGCACCAAAAAGAGGATTCAATTTATTCTCCCTGTGTTACATTCTCCCCTTTTCTGCGTTTAGGCTGAATTCAGTGAGTTGAACGTTGTTGCCCAAGCCAGCGGTATATGCAGCGTGAACATGCAAGTCCTCAGAAATGGCACCAAGGTTGTCAGGTCAGACAAACAAACTCCAAATGAATCTAGCGTGCAACTGAAACTCTTTGTTTTGACTGCGCTGTGTCCACCCACAGACTGACTCACCCACATTGCTATTATCCCTTGGCACAGCTTTGTTTACATTTCTATTGCTATTCTATTCTCCAGGTCCTTCAAGCCAGACTTTGTTCTCATTCGCCAGCATGCCTTCAGTATGACCCAGAATGAAGATTTTCGCAACCTGATCATCGGTCTGCAGTATGGGGGTGTTCCAAGCATTAACTCCTTGGAATCCATCTATAACCTCTGCGACAAGCCGTGGGCAGTAAGTGCTGAAGCGACGTAGTGGAGTTAAAAATCTATTCTGCATTCTGGGCTGCATGGTTGCATTTTTTAAAAGTTTTTATAAATTTCCTTTCCTAATTTTTTACCAAATTAATTACTTGTGTGCACATCCAGTTTGCTCAGCTAATCAACACCTACAGGAAGTTGGGACCTGAGAAGTTCCCCCTCATTGAACAGACCTTTTATCCCAACTATAAGGAGATGGTGAGCATCCTACTAGATGCAAACTTGTTTTACCTGTGACAGTGATATAATAATACAAAACTTCAACAATTATTAAACAAGTAAATGTCTTTCTTAATTAGGTGAGCATGCCCTCATTTCCTGTTGTTGTAAAGATTGGACACGCTCACTCTGGGATGGGAAAGGTATAGTGACGTGTCACTTGTTTTTGCTTTAATCCTTGTACACATACACTGCCTTGCAAAAGTATTCATATCTGCTGAAGTTATTTGGAAAAGTCAATCCAAAAACAAAATTCTTATAAATGTATTTTATAAGTATTTCCTGTAATAGACCAATAAAAAGTAGTGCACAGCTGTTAATCAAAAACAAAAATGATACACTGGATTGTTTTTCAAAATTGTAACTGTGACTTGGTTTTCAGCCCTCATAAGTCAGTACTTGGTATAGCCACCTTTCATTGAAGTAACAGATCACATTGGTTTGGTGTCTCTCTTAGCTTTTCAGATCTGACTAGATCATTCTAACACATAAATATGGTTTGATCTGAAGCAGCAGTGCCCAGTACTCAAGAGCTATTCTGCAACTTTTAGATTCATTTGTAAAAGTTATATTCCTTCTTCAATATGCCTGAATGAAATGAATGGCTCGTTGCCATGCCTATCAAGCTGAAGGTCATGCAGACAAGGGAATTCATCCATTTGTGTCAGTTGTTGTTGACAAATGGATGCACTCAAAAGTTGCAGAATAGTAGCTTTAGAGGACTAGACTTGGATAATCTTGGATCTAAAGGACTCCTTTGCAGTTCTGTCAGTAAGTTTGGTCTCATCCTGCTGAAAGGTGAACTTCCACCGCCGTCTCAAGTCTTTTTTACATTCCCACAGGTTTTCCTTTATGCTTCCCCCATTATTGACCTCCCTCCATCTTGCACATATTAGTTTTTGACCAGTTTCCCCGACCCTACAGAAAACAGTATGATGCTACCACTAACATGTTTTGCATGTGGACCAAAAGGTTCAGTTTTGATTTCATCTGTCCAGACTCGTCATGCTGTACGCCCCACGTGGCTTGACACAAACTACAAATCGGACTTCCTATGACTTTCTATAAGAGTGGCTTTCTTCTTGCCACCCTTCATTAGAGTTCAGGTTTGAGGAGTGACTAAAACCAGTCCTGTAAACAAGTTTTCCAAGCAGAGCAGTGGATTTCTGCAGATCAAGCCCGAGTATGACTTCTTTTGCAAGGCACTGCACTTGCTTTTTTCATTTAAGCCTTCATTAATGTGAATAAAGGAAGATCACAGGATCACCTTATTGCATAAGAGTATGAGAGACATCTTTTTTACTTGACATTTTGTGTGTACAGGTGAAAGTAGACAACCACAGTAAGTTCCAGGACATAGCCAGTGTGGTGGCTCTCACTCAGACCTACACCACCACAGAGCCTCTCATTGATTCCAAGTATGATATCAGAATCCAGAAGATTGGTGCTGACTACAAAGCTTACATGTAGGTATAACTAAGCTGTTGTTATTCCTCATCAAACCGAACAAAACTAATCTTTATTTTTTATTTGTGTTGTACATTCATCAGGAGAACATCTATATCTGGAAACTGGAAGACAAACACAGGCTCTGCAATGCTTGAGCAGGTCGCCATGACTGACAGGTAATTCATTCCTATTATTGTATCAAATATTAAAGCTGAATTATGTCATAAAATGTGCTTAGTTTCTTAATTTAAAAAAATATATTCTTTTGAATGTCTGACAATCTCTTCTGCTGATAATTGGAGCACATTGTCTTATTTTTCTCCCAGTGCTTCTGAATAATATTTTGATTGTGTTTAGGTACAAGCTATGGGTGGACACCTGCTGTGAGATCTTTGGGGGTTTGGACATTTGTGCAGTTAAAGCTATCCATGGGAAAGATGGCAAAGATTATATCACAGAGGTAAAACTCTGACATAAATGGATATCAAATCAGCACCTGAAACTTCCAAATGGATTATTCTTTTGGAAGATACTTAACTGTTTACTTAAATAAATATAGTCCCATTAAAACCTCCAACTATTGTGTGCACAGATTTCAAAATTTCTTTTAATTAAACTGGTTGATTTCATGACACAGACTCCTGGTTTTCAAATTCTATGAAATGAATATACCTAATTGGTCCCTGTAAAAAAGGCTTTGTACCAATAATTAGCATATGTAAACATCTGAGCAGAACTACGTATATGCAGCCCAGAATCTTCTTCCAAGAACATGTGAATAATAAATAAGTGCATTATTCAATTCTGCCATTTACTGCTTCAATAATTGTATCACACTGTTCTGTGATATTCCTCTGGCTTGACCATCTCCAATGTGGGGCAGGTGGTTGGTTCCTCCATGCCGCTGGTTGGAGAACACCAGGCTGAAGACCGGCAGCTCATTGCTGACTTGGTGCTGGCAAAAATGAACCAGTCAGTTGAGAGAGAAGCTAATGCTCCCCAGAGACCCACAACTATACAACCATCCCAGGTATGAAAATACACTGAACGGAGCATTTTTTGTTTTTTTGTTTATTTTCTGTTCTTGAGCTAATCACCTTTAAGTGATCTGTTGATACTAATGTATCTATTTTTTTATTTTTTTAAACATGATACAGGGAACTGGCCAGAAAGGAGAGATTACTGGCGAACTCACTAAGAACGGTGCTGGGCGTCCACCTCAAGGTTGCCTGCAGTACATTCTCGACTGTAATGGCGTTGCAGTGGGTCCAAAACCAGTCCAGGCCAACTGAGACCTGCAGAGGGAAAAGTTCTCAGCGTCTGGATGGATGGCGGTGTGCCCCCTGGCTGTGCAGACGTGTTGGTGAATGCTGGCAGCTAGAACCAGATCTGGTTGGTGTGAGCTCTCGGTACAACTGCGAGCTGGCCTGGCCCGTGTTTTTTCTTAACTCTATGCAGTGTCAACATGTACTGTCTACCTGTCCACCTGTTGGTTTGTGTGCTTGTATAGGCCACTTGTGTTTCAGCAGCCGTGTGTTTTCTTATTTTCTTTGAGCCTGTTGTTGATAATATAAAATGAAAATTGTGCCTACACTGAGTTCAGTGCTGCTCTGTGCTAATTTTCTAACCTGGCTATGAAGCTTTTATTTCCCCCTAACACTGTGTCTTCAGTTCATTTTACATAATTTGGTGTGTCCCTCTAGTTATTATTCAAACTGTGGGTAACCATAGAGTTTGAACTTGTATATCTTAATATGTATAAGATAAATGTGTGTGTATGGTTGTAGTAGTGAATATTTTTGTACTTATACTGATAGATATTTATTTTTATTTGTTTGCATGACTGACACAAAGACAGGTGCAAGTCTTAAACGTCTGATGATGTGGGATGTTTATCTAACATGGCTGTTAAATCGCTGTGTATAACTAAGCTGTGTTTCCTGTGATTCTACATTGTGAATGTGTATGTAACAACAGATACATATTAAGAGATTCATGCAGTATTTTTATTTTATTCAAATCAATATTTCCTCATAGAGTGCTGTTCCTAGAAATTAGATTATTTAGTGGTAGAATATAAATTGATGCCCATGTAATAAAAACTAAAGGTCTATTGAATATTTTATAATGTAGAAAGATTCTAAACACAGAACTTCACTATAATTGTAGAATTTTGAACCAAAGAATATAGTATTTAGTGTTAGTCTTTGCACTCCAGAAACTAACAGTGTAAATAAGAATAAGAGGACCGTTAACCCTGCTTGTGGACAGTGCAGATTAATGGACTAACGGTGGTACAATCTGATAGTTATCCTTTCTAAACCCCTTGTTTCAGATCTGATTAAGTATCAAAGCTCTGTTTCTGTTGTTTGGAGGCAAAACTTATTTCTGATAATCAAAATGTGTGTTATGTGTGAATATTCATCCAAAAAATGTTAAATATAAAGTCTCGCTTCTACCATTCACTTTATAAAAGCTTTTGAGGAGGCCTTTTTATCGAAACAGTCATTGTTCTGAGGTCTAGTGTCGCCTTATCTGGCACTGCTGTGCTCAGATTACTGCCATTGCTGGGAGTTGATGGAAAGTGCAATATGAAAGCTTATTTGTTTTGATTAAGTATGCTGACAGGTGCATCTCAGTATGTTAGAATATTGTCAGAAATTACATTTATTTTTCTTTAATTTGATTGAAAACACAAACTCACATATTATCAATGCATACTTCATTCACTCAAATTTTCATGGCTTAAGATATGAAGGAATCTACTCCAAAAAATAGAATATAACCTGATATGCTATGTTACTGCTATGTTACAGCCTACAGAATCATGGTAGAGAAGGCTGAATTGTCCAGTAAGTCACAAATGGTCATTGCTAAATAAACTGTCTGTTCAAAGACTGCTAAATACCAACATATTGAATGAAAGTTGAGTGGAAGGAAAACATTTGGTGCAAGCAACAATGATAACTGGAGCCATAAAGTTTGTTGAGAAGGTTATGTAAGAGATTGGGGAAAACTCACAAGGTGAAGACTGCAGCTGGAGTCAGTGAAATCAAGAACAACCACCTATAGTTAAATCTGAAGTAAAATGTTTCTGGGGATAAAAGGAATATATAAAAAATACTGCACTGTTGGAATGAATTACTGAATAAATCAGACTCTTGATTATATTTACATTTATTGAGATACAAATGTATACATAAAATCAGATCTTCCATTTAAATATTTTTCAAAAAGCGATAATCACCCACACCCTGAATAGTTCTTTTTACTAAGTGGCTTTTTGTTCTACTGTCTTTATGTGCTGTTGTACAGTGGTTTACTTCAGAAGGCCATCTCATTTATCCAATATCCTAAATGGTGAAAAAAAAACCAAACAGTAAAAAAACAAGAATCTTTTCAGCGAGCTTTGCGTGCAGTTCTTTTTCTAAGCTGTGATAAGTGCCATTGTTTTATCTGTGAGTGTATCCCTGTAGAAAGCCATGCCTGAGGCTTTATGGACGTGTTGTTCCGTTTATTAGGAAATATGCCATGACATTGACCAGCAGAGAGACACAAGTCGGTGACGGCTACGTTGTTTGGCCTCAGTTTGGAAACTAAATACATCTGAGCTTTGTCATTTGGCCTTCGTGTTGAAGTGATACTTCTGGCTGCAGATTGATACTGGAACTGAGGCAGCAACTTTGAGAAGCAGTGTTAAGCTGTAAAAACCCACATCTGGAAAAAACAATAATGTGTGGACTCTTTATGTCATTGGCAATAAAGCTTCCTTTGCAATAGCTGCTTTGTGTCTTGATGTGTGCTACCAGTAATGTTTTAGTAAAGGGAACATTTAGACCAATGTATCTACATTTATTTGCACATTTGATGAAGATTTGTAAAGAGACTTAAAATAAATGTATCTCCAATTGTAGTTGCAAACCATAAAAATCAAACTTTATTTCAAGTATATTTATTCAGAAAAAAATCCATGTTGAAAAATAAAATGTTTTCAACAAAATCACCAATGAGATGCTTATTTCTTTAACTTTATACTTTTACTGCAATACCATGCTGTGAAAAAGTATTTTACTTTCTACATATTTCTTCCATTCTTATCTTTTATACCATGTTTAGCATCATCAAACACATTTTAATTCCAAACATAGATAACATAAATCAATACAAAAACAGCTTTAAATTGATTCACTAACAGTTCAGCTTTCTCTTCCTTCACAGCATAGGTCAGTCCCTGAACTCACAAACAGTGTCATTGTTCCACACTAAGACAGAGCTTTAAGTAGTTTTTATGGTTTGCTGAGGTTCTAATTGAAAAAAACAAAACAAAAAAACAGGCAATATTAGCAATAACACTGATAGGTATTATACTGAAGAAGCGTGACTTTTCCTCTTGAAATATGAACCAAAATTAAGATATTTAAGTATTTTAAATCTTCAGTTTAGGAGAGCTAAAACAAACTCCCAGTCATCCTAGTAAAAAAAATATTCTTTTAATAATGCATCTCTTCTGCAAGGCAGGAATCTTCATTTTAAGACTGTGTTTAGCAAACTTGAACCAAGGAAAAAAATGTCTAAGAAAAATGAACTGGTTTTGAAACATATAAAGTAGGGCTTTAGGATCCTGGAATAACCTTCTCAAAGCCCCAACATTCAGTCCTGCGGAATCCAACTAATTAAAAACGAAAACTATTCAAAAAGGTAAAATATACAACAAAAGTTCAGCCAGAGCTAAAAACAGAAAAAAACAATATATATATATATATATATATATATATATATATATATATATATATATATATATATATATATATATATCACATTTTTATATATATATATATGTATAAAGGTGTTATTTACTATTTCCCTCAGTAAATAAGGGAATTTGAGCCAGAATGTATTATTCATCCCAGATTCATCAAAGTAATCATGCATACTTCTATTGTCTTTTTCTCTCTTATGATACCTTGATTATCTTTATGACTCAAGGCTCAATCTCTGCCAACTCTTACGAGACCTGTCCACAGAAGGTTGACAGCACTGCAGATGCCTGACTGGGACAGCAGGAACATTAACACTGCAGAGAATTCAATGGTACTACAGCTGCTCTCAAAAAGCTGCCATGTTTATCTCATAAAATGTCAGCAGTCTTTCAGCAAACATCAGCAAGCTACTCCCAACAGATACAATCTGTTCTGCAAGAGGCATTTGTCAAACATCCAGATGGTACAGATATTTTTTTCCCCCCATCTTAACAAGCTGACTGACCCGGCCCAAAGCCTATAAGAGGTACAGAGGAGCTCCGAGCAAAGTCAGTGTTGGTTTTTGAAGTTCCAGCTGAAAGGCTTCCGTCTAGACTCCTCCCAGCTGTCTGCCAAGCTGCTGCTCTACATGAAACAAGTCGTGTCCTATGTAGGGGTAGGTGGGGAGACACAGTGCTGACCATCTGCTGAAGAGCACAGCACAAGATGAGCACCTGAATCCTTTAATGAAGTTAAGTAACAAGAGTCTCTGATAAATATATTTAAATATTATGGGAAGCATTCAATCATAGCAAAACTCGACCGGAGATTTTTCATAACACTATTACCTACAGTTGTAACACACAGGTAAAATAACACTAAATGTAGCAGTGGAAAATTTTACAATTCATTACGTTTTATCATTTGAGACTATTTTAGATCTGATTATTTATCTCTAATAAATGTGCAATCCAGTGGCACCTTCTGCATGAATAGTGCCATAGGTACAGCATGTTTGCAATTAATATCCAGGGATCTGAAATGATCAGAGATCCTGCAAGGGAACAAAATGTCGTCCACCACAGATGCAACTTCAGGTAATAGACATAGATTCCCACAATTCATGATTAATTACATTCTTTAATTCGTTGATATTTCTGGCTGAAAAATCCAAATTAAAAATTCCTATATTTTCAGTTTAACATAGCATGTGTGATCATCTGATAGGTGCAATTCAATAAGTGAAAAGCTGAAGATTAAAAAAAGCAACAAAACATAGGTATTAATCAATTTACTGAAAAGTTGACATGCATTAACACGACTTCTGCAGTGCCATGTCACTAGAGAACGAAACGAGGAAAAAAATCCAGGTGAATTTATGAATTTTTGTTGCCATCTGGTGGAGTGGATTTACAAGTCAAGAGGTCTGCAGCATTTTGGTTACTATGGCAACTTACTGAATCCCACCTCAGATCAGCATCTCCTGAGCTCCCTGTAGAAATTATTCAACATCTATCGCAGCAATCAACCGTTTTTTCATTTTGTACCGTACATGTGTAGGTTTCTGTTCCAGCGTCCTGGACAGAGCTGAGTTCTTCTACTGCAGAATCATGACTAAATTATTTTACCATGCATATGACTGACAGCTTTTATTATTAGCAACCAAATAAGAACTGGAGGACATTAGCATAAGTTATCATGGGATTCTACACAGTGTTTGTCAACTGACAAATGTGTTTGTCATGTCACATTTGTTTCAAGAGTCGTTTTCTTTCCCCCAGAGTCTGCTTTGCCCGAAGGAAACGCTGCTGTCCAGTCCGGTCCAGTGAGTCGTGTCCTTGCTGTCTGGACATAAAAACTTACTCACACACTCACCACAGTGAGAAGCAACATAATTAATGTTGATCAGGTTTTAAAAAGAACATTTGTTCTAATATTGTTTTGAACCAAAAAATATGCCTTGAAAAAGTTGGATTGTGAAGTAGAAGGAGGTTCAACACGTAATTAGAAAAGAGTGATGTGCTTTGATCTTTAGTCCCTAAATAAAATCCAGAGTGACTCAGAAGTAATTTTCTTAACAATCGTAGCTCCGCAGTTATTTGGATAATCTCTTTCTCAAAAAAAAATAAAGCCTTGATGAATTAAAATAAGGTTAAAATGTGTTTACATCAATACACTCAATCCAATTGTAGCAAAGAGTTTTTGGACGTAGATATGTAAAAATCTACATTCACAGACTCCATCTAACCTGACTCAGCTTGAGGGGGAACAATTTGTCTCTGGATGTGCAAAGTTCATAAATTTTGTTTTAAAAAAACACTCCAAAGTATTTGCATATGTAGTGGGTGAAAGTTTTCACTCCATCATGTAAAGACTTGGAGGCTAAATACAAATGCATGTCACATTTTCAGATTTTTACTTTTGTATGTATAATTTTCCATCCACTTTCCAATTAAGCAATATTTTCTGTGCAAAATCTACAAACTCCTAAAAAACATTTCAAAGCTTGAGCTTATTTTATGAGAGTTGGATTTTTACTTCAATGAAACAAAAATTCTGTCAATACAAATTAAATATTTCTGGAGATTGTGACTGACTTCAAAAATGCAAAGCAAAACATATTATAGTTGCTTTTATTTTATAGGAATTGAAAATGCCAATAAGTGCAGTTTGTGTTAAAATAATTAGTTCTTTCACATCTTTTCAGTGTTTTTTTTTTTTTTTTAGTATGGGCAATAACAATATAAAAATACTTTAAGGTTTTATAAACTTTTACCAGAGGTAACAGTAAACATATTGGTTACATGTAGATTCTTCAAAAATGGTGCCAGAACCAACACTAGATGGTGCCGTTGCTTGACACAGAAGTAGGCCACTGAGCTCAGCAGGATGCAGAAATAGGGCAGATAAATCCACATGATGCTGTTGTTAAGCCTTTATTTTGCTGAAACACATCTTATTTGGACATCTTCACCCGTGTGGTGGAACGTTTTACACAAACAACCCTCTGCAAAACGTGCTGCTTTTTAAACCCTGGCCTACATTCAAAGGTCCATGAAATACAAAATAAAGCTACTCCCATATTTAGCTCTTATGTTTACTGTAAACCTTAACGCTGAGTGGCAATACCCCACAGGAGCAGCCCGCTAGATGTTTACACTAAAACAAAATACTAGTGTCCTGTCCCTTTCCATCCCTTGCCTGCTGGTTGATTGTTGTTGCAGCATGCGCGCCAGTGACTGTGACATACACAGAGGCATCCGCCAATGGCAGAATCCCCTGGTGGTGTATGTGGACTGGGTCCCCAGTGAGGTTTCACCACGTTGCCACAGCGCTACAGCAAACATTACACCCTGCTGCAAAGTCTTGCACCTGTGTGGGACTTTACTGTATCAGGAGGCCAAACAGGGTTACACCTGCCACTACCACTGCCTTCAAAAACTAAATAAAAGGGATCTCTGCTGCTGTTTATTTGCAAATTTATATATTAAACAGCCTTTTTTTGCACAAATAAAAACGCAGTTTTTACCGTTGTAGTTTTTCTTAACTTTTATTTTTTGTTGCTGCTAAAAATGCACTGTTCAATTATTTTATTCCCTTCCACATATTTAAAAAGTACTTTCTGTATTAAAAATACTTCTAATAGGTCGTGTTTAGTCGACGGATTCTGTGAGAAACTGGATATTGGGTTTTAATTAGCTGTAAACTTTAATATCTTAATTAACATATATTTGAAGTACATCCGTCAAAGAGATTAATCTGCAAAAAATTTTACTTTCTGGATTAACTTACTAAAAAACTAACTTTTTGATGATATTTTAAATTACCGAGATGGACCTGTACAGGACATGAAGAGTAATAACAGATGCATTTAAAAAAATAAAATACAAACCAATAACATATTTCAGCAAATGACTTTTTAAACTTAATTTTATTAAAATATTGAATAGATGAATTTTCCACCAAGTTTAAAATAAAACATTTAACCTCCTCAAGGTGACAGCCAAAATTAGTTCCCGAATTACTTTAAATATTTAAGACACGTGCCGAATGTCCAGCTCATGATAACCAAACAATAGTGTATAGAGTGTATAGGCATCAACAAATCTGTTCAATGAATGTGATAAAACCCTCTTCCGCAGTGAGACACGACAACTTATCAAAAATAACCCAAAAATAAAGACTGATTTTTAAGACAAAGCAGATTCAGCTATAGTGCAACTAGATTGGCTGCTTCCAGTAGCTTTCTGATGAACAGAGGAGGTGAAGTTCTTCAGAAACTTAGTCCAGGATTTGTTTCCTCATAAGGCAGCTAAGCTTAAGTAGTCCTCTCTTCAGGTCTGATGAAAGCAGGACAGAAAACGGACCAGGAGACAAACATCACCTAAGCTTCCTTCAGTGTCCATTCATTGTTGTTTCAGGTAGGCATGTGTGCTTCTGTATACAACTAAAATCAAATACGATACGAACACGAAGCCTCAACATACTTCTTAACGCATGTGCGATGTACCTTGTGCAGATCCGATTGTAATCTTCCGTAGTTAATCTCAGATGCTCCTCCTTCTGCTATTCTCCTTTAATTACATAGTCATTGACTAACATTGGTTTATGTATGATTGCATGTGTATAGATCTATACAAATGTCTCTAAGGAGGGAATTTGTGTTTACTGATGGAGCAGAATAATCTCATTGCTAAGGAGTAGCCTATGTGTAAACAGGCAGCCTGGTGGTCAGAGTGCAGGCATTGATGTCCTCGGTCTGTGCGGCTCGGTGCAGGGACGGTTCTGAGGCACTGCGGTTTATCTTAGGGAGGGCATGCTGGAGGAGTTCAATGGAGGACAAGATCTGAGAACAAATTCAGATATAGGGAAGATGCAAAGAAATTATTTTGAGGAATTTATGGCTCAACCCAACAGCTTCTAATAGCAGAAGAGCAGCTCACCTGCGGAAACAGCGGCCTTTCTTCCTTGGATTTCTTGATGCAGTCTGCCACCAGTCTCTTCATTGCTTTGGGGCAGTTCTTGTAGAGCTTACTGAGGTCTGGGCACAAGCGGCCTCTTCCCACCATGAATATAATCTAATGGGAAGGGAGTGAAAAAAAAGACTTGAAGTTGAGAGGAAAACTGATCACATTTGATTGTTATAGATCCTTAGAAAAGCATTTATAGCCTGAAACTTTTTCAAATTGTGCCACTTTACATCCACAATGCATTTTATGTAGCAGACCAACACAAAGTCATGGAGAAGTGTGAAGTGGGTGCAAATGCTGCTTGTCTCTCAAAAATATATATTTTTTAATTAAAATACTAGAAACTCTGGTGTGTATTCATATTCAATCACCTGTACTCTACAGCACCTACATAAAAATATGTGTTAAAAAAGCACAAATAAAATGTTTAGAGGTCACTTAAGTAAATAAATTCAGCTTTAGAGTAATTTAATCAAAATACACATGCTACTGTTTTGTGAAAGCTGGCTGGAAGAATAATGCAAAAAAGTTTCAAGAAAACACCAGACATCACTGAGAAAGCTGGGCTGGGTTATAAAACTAAACTTCCATAAAACTATCAAAACATGACCACTCACCTCAATAATGGCCATTTCTGAGTTAGATTTACAAAAAATATTTATTGTCACTAATCATTTTCTTCCACTATGCAACCATGCACCATGCAGTGTTAATGTATTACACAGAATTCCATTAAAGCATGATCAAATTTGAAAATGATAGGAACATTATGCAAATATTTTTAAATTAAAGCTTCACTGACAGACATTTAACTTTGGCCTTAACTTTAAAAACTTATTTGTAACATTACAATGTCATCTTGATTTAGAAAAAAACACCAATAGTGTACATTGTCAATGCCATCTTAAATTTAAAACTCTTCATGTATTGAAAAAAAATGC
Organism: Xiphophorus couchianus; assembly: GCF_001444195.1. Lineage (NCBI taxonomy): Eukaryota > Metazoa > Chordata > Actinopteri > Cyprinodontiformes > Poeciliidae > Xiphophorus > Xiphophorus couchianus. Next base: position 20,905,388 of record NC_040228.1, on the reverse strand, counting down.
AAGCGACATGGAAAGTTTTGCAAGGCCCTCTATTGAAGGCAAACAACTGTGAGAGAGGCCTACATTCACCCTGAAGCAGCGGTCATTCTAACACATGCAATTTTTAAATATGGCGAGTTAGACTAAGGTGACAGACATCTAAAACACTAGAGCTATTGTAAAGGTATGAGGGCCTGATGGTTCAGAGATAAAAGATGACAGGAGCACTCAATGTGCCTGCCAGATCAGCCGAGTACAAAGTATTTTCACAGGATCAAGAAGAACAGGTTCTTCTTTAGGCACAATTTGTATACAACTTTAGTCTGATTATATACAGATGTGGAATGAGATCTGATATAGCCAACCCTTTGGCTCTAAAGAATAAAAAAGAAGAAGAAAAAGAAAAACACAGGACTCAGTCTCTGAAATGCAAACCTGAGAACCTCTTTTCTCACACAGGGTTATGTTACGAGATCTAAAATTAGGCCAGTGGCTCCGTGTCGTCGGTCTGTGTCGGGCCATAGACCAGCCGCGCAACCCCCTTCAGATGGCAGCAGAGGGTTTTCATCATCAAGGACTTGAACTTACGCAAATGTCTTATTGTGGAGTTAAAGATCTGTCGTACAAAATACTAAAACTTCCAGCCTGAATGCTGGGTCAGCTAAAACATGGGACATCTGTTCGGCTAGCTGTGAGCCGACCATCTCTACGAGTTTTTTTTTTTTTTTTTTTTTTTTCCCCCCCGACCTTCCTGCAAAATCTCTTAAATATACTTCACTCACTTGTCTGCTACAGGCAAGAGATCCATTACTGATGACAACTTCAGAAAAACTTTACCAATTCAAACAGTCCTTTTAAATGTTTAGGACTGTTAAAAGTGGACCCTGTAAATACTAGCACCCAAAAAAGAGCCAGACAAATGTAAGCAACTTTACCTGATCTCTGTTTGCTATGTGGGAGTAGGGGAGTTCTCCGGTCATCAGCTCAAAGAGAACAATTCCATAGGAATAGACATCTGACTGGAAGCTGTACGGATTGTTATCCTCCATTCGGATCACCTCAGGAGCCTGCCAAGGACAGAAAGAAAATGTTTACAGAACATCAAAACAGTACTGTCAAGATGTCCATCTTAAGAGCAGAGGCGCTGTGACACTGTGTGATTTTGAAATCATTTTAAGAAAACATAATTTCTTTAAAATTCAATCAATTCAAAGCATTAAAAGGGTCTCATAAATGTGCCTTATTAGAAGAAAGGCACACAATTTCCAAAGATTTTTTCCAGTGGTCTTGAATTATTTTTAGACTATTCTTGGCAACAAGAGTCATACATGACTTTTTCCTCCCAAAATGCTTGCTCTATTTAGCCACAGTTAATGTGCGGATGTGCCAAAGTCTGTTGTTGAGTGAAAGCCTAACAAAAGACATATTTTGTTGTACTTAATATTTTCCTCTTAAGGAGATTCTAATTTGTCAGTGAAAATCTCAAAAAAAGTCTCCACCCGCAACAAATATCTGTGTTACCAGGTTAAATTTGTATGGAGTTCTTGAATTTCAGTCAGGGGCTGCAGGCAGTCTTTCCATAGGCTGTGCTATGGGCTCAACCTGAATTAGCATGATTAGAATTAATAGGTGCAAACTTCAGTGTGCGTGCAGTCTCTCGTGGCTGCATTTTCTTTTCCTTACCTCTGATATTTAAAAATCCCAATCAAGCATGCTTCATAGCAAACAGAGGCAGGAAGTCCAAAAAGATAAAAGCTGCACAACTTTCAGCCTTTCTGGTATCTATTTAAGTTGCCTCCAGGAAAATTGAACAAAACATCCCTGAGGAGGGTACAAATAGACATTTTGTGTTTGATGGCACTTTTTCCACACCCAGAAAGGTTTTCTTTTAATAGCTTCTTACATATTTTGAGCATCCTCTGTCTTAATTCTTAATTATGTAATACTGAAAAAGCTAGTGTCAAGTCTTCAGTTCTTAGTAAGTGCACCCACGCCAAATCGCATGGTGTGTCGGAGAAAAGTTTGGGTTTTTTAGGTTCCAAACCAGACATTTAAATGTCAGTCTGGTTGGTTCTTCTGACCAAGAGCATCAAAGTGTACCAACCATCCAGAGAATGGATCCAGAGGGCTGCTCCACCTGTTGTGATCCGGTCCACCTGGACTTCACAGTCGCAAGACCAAAATCCCCAATTTTTACTGTTAACCCTTCATGCAGGAAGATGTCTGTACAGATGTCAAAGATTTATAACTGAACATACTGAGGAAAACTGGTCTTTATGTTTTACTCACTGTAATACCACAACAAAGAAATAGAAAAGGATACTGTTGGACTTCATGTCACGATGAATTATGTTTTTTGCATGTAAATAGCTGAAAAAAACAAAAGAAAGGGAAAATAATTAATGCTACCTGAGACATTTCTCATTAGCATTGCCCACAAAGCTCCATTCTTCACAACTTACTCCATGCCCTGAGCGGTCTGCCTAGCGATATCTATAAGCTGGATCATGGTATAATTAGTCTCTAGGACATGAATGTGTTTGTACAGGCTGCTGCCCTCACACCACTGGGTCACGATGGCCAGGTTGTCCTTCGTCATGTAGCCCATAAACAAAAGGATGTTGACATGTCTTGTTTTCCTGCAGCCCAAGCAAAGGGGAAGAGGAAATCAAGATACTATCAGATAAAAGTTTGCAATGAAGATGATTCACACAGTTTTAGCAGCTGTAAGGAAAAAAAAGTCTTATACAAGACAGAAAAGGTATTCTTGTGTGTTGTTACCTCAGGACGGCGACTTCATTTCTGAATGCCTGGAGCTGCTCCGGAGTTGGGTCGGTAACCTTTAAAATCTTCACCGCAACATCACCTACAAGAGAAATACTGTTAGATGAAAGGAAACATTCAACTTTTTTCTCAATTTATGCATCATTTACCTCATCAATAGTGCATGAGAATGTTATACCAGACTGTGCCCTGCATAACAGATACTTACCATGCCATTTTCCTTTGTATACTGTTCCAAAAGAGCCTGAACCAATGTGGGAATGTAGATAAACCTCGCTGGCCTCAATTTCCCAGTAATAACTCGAGTCTCGCTTATCCCGAGGCCTCTGGATGAACAGAAACCAAAGATGCAAGTATTCAAAACACAAGTTTCACAAATGACACATTATTAAAAAGAGCTGGTTAAACATAAATGCAACACAAAACATACTATTTTATTTTTCTCCTGAGTGTTGAAGGACGAGGCTCTCTCTCGCTGGGATGGTGCTGGAGCTTTGGACTGGGTCCAGCCTGTGGGGCTCTGGCTGGGGGAACTTCCAGCTTTAGGGGGAAAAAAACAATATTAAATGGTAGCGCTCAACTTTCAGAGAATCAACTTCTTCCATATATTTAAAGGTGTTCTGTACAAGTTCTATACAAAAATGTTTGGTGTTTTTTCCTCTCCAACAAGAGTTTTTTTTTACTGTCCTGACTCAATCACCGTTTAGCAGCCATTATTCTCATACAGACATTAAATCGTACACCTGTGCCCTAGTCACTAATGTAGTGAGTTATAATGCCAATCAATAGCACTGGATTTTATTAAGTGGTGTCAGAGTACTGAGGGCAAATGTCTATTTTTTTAACTAAGAAAAATGAAAACCCTGTATCACATATGTTCTACTTCACAAATATGCACTACTGTGCTCCAGTCTATCACGTATAATTTTAAATATGTCATAATATGTGACAAATCATGAACCAGTGCACGGGCTATAAATACCTTTGCAAAGTACTGCACACTCATTTCAGAGGTCAATTAGTATCTCAAAAAAGAGATTCATGTAAATTCACTTCAGGTGATTTAATCTAACTTTTCCAATCAAAAATGTTCTAAGCAGAAAAGCAACTATAAGAGAATGTTTCATTTGAGGAAGCACAAATGAAAATCCCCTTGAATTATAAATACCAAAACTAAGGGCAAAGGTGTCCTTTTTCAACCAGTTCCCTAAAATAGTACGCTTCTTTATCCTTATATGATCAAACTAATTTATCACGTAAAATGATAAACATATGAGTTGATCATTTATGGATAAGATGTAATTTTATAGGAAGCATGCCATGCAAATATGCATATTGAAATGCTGAAAAGAACTCACCTGAGTCATGATCCCGCATCGCTTCCTAAAACACAGACACGCACACACAAAAAAAAAAAATACAGATTAGGTTTGGTAAGCTTATTCAAACACTAAAATACACGCCATGCTGCCACTCATGGTTTGACAACTGCACTTCTGAGATGTAAGTGCAGATAACCCACTTGCAAGGCATGCAATTCAGGTTTCACACATGTGACTCTGCTTTCTAACCTTTTCGGCACTCTCTGACTCGGAGAAGTGCACAATACCTACTTTCCTCTTCAGCCAGAATCTGCGGCACCAGGAACTGGGAGAGGTACTCAGACAGTCTAGCTACTCCAGAGTAAGCAACGTAACAGAGAGCAATGAAGGGACAGGAAGGAAAGGACAGAATTAAAGAAAATGAGGATGAAATAAAGCTCATGTTTTGGGCTTATAACAGAGTGGGTATGACAAATGATAAACTCGCGAGCTGATTATGCAACAATGGTGGTGGTGATAAAGCAGAAACTGGAACTGAACATGGGGAAGTCAAAATGTGCAAGAGTATTAAAAAAAAAGCTGAAATAAGATGTCATCTGGGGCTTACATAAATACACACAGCCCTGTTCAGGTGGACAACTTAAAGCCACGGTAGATAAGAGGTGAGACAAAGACAGATAGAATCCCTGAGATGTAAACAGTTTGAGGCCCGAGATGTTAGGTGTGGCACCCTTGCCCTGCGGGAGAAATCAGCTGGCCCCCATGGTGAGCAGTTTACCTCAAACATGCTGCTGTCTACAGGCAGGGTCGTGCTGACCATGTGGACGTTGGGCGTAGATGTGGAGCGCTGCCTCTGGGAGAGACCGCCGCCTGTGGGTGGGTACGACGTGGTGTAGTTGAAGACATGAGGGGTGGAATTTCGATGGGCTGAGCTGAAAAGAGGGGGCAAAAATTAAATTAAGACTACGCTGCAGAACCGCAGAGAAACAGCCTTTTAACCGTCAGTAAAATATCTATTTTGGTAACTTCTTTAAAAATTGGGCCAAAGTGGGTGTGGTGGCTGTGGGTGCTGCTGGTTTCATTTCTGTCATGTTTACTCATTTTCTCCATTTGAGCATTTTGTTTGCATTATTTATTTATTTATTTTTAAATTAGGCTGCAACCACACTGTTTTTGCACAGGAAAAATACCTAACTCAAAAGGTAAGCTTGCAAACAACAAGTAAAAGCTTTTTGGGGAAGTAACTTATTGGTTAATATTTATTACGGCCTTCCTCTTTAAGCCAGTGTTGGTTACTTCGAAGCTACACAGGCAATTTGCCAACATCTGCGCTGGCCCAGTTAAAGAGTACAAAGCTTACCAGCCAGATATGTTAATCTTAAAATGACCTGAATGCTGCTCAGATCTGAAGTCTGGACGTACAGCCATCCACTTTCTAATTTTAGCAAGTTCAAATATTCGTAGGCATACAGTGGCTGCTGCAGTAGATCAAAGGCATAATTAGAGCAGAACAGCAGAAAGTAACCTGGCTGAAAGCTTTTAGTACACACTAACAAATGTGAACATCTGAAGGAAAAATATTACACTCTGTGAGCTCAGAAAGCTTGTAAACCATTTTATCATTTATCAAAATAAAGTTTTCACACTGCGCTTCATCAGGTCCTCCACAGATAAGCGTCTCTAAACACAGGAAGTCACTGAAGGCAGAACTCATTTCACATCGCATCATGCAAAAGTATTCACGAGCTTAAACTTTTCTTTTTCAAGTTTGGATGGCTACAACTGCAAACAGTTTTGTGTTTGTGTATTACTGGGATTTTATATGATAGATCGACACAAAACAGCCCATCACTGGGAAGTAGTACAAGAATGATTTCTGGCCTACATGCAAAACGCTGTGTGTGTGGCGGCAAACTAACACCACACTTGGAAAACACCTTTGAGGCAGTGAAACATGGTGGTGACAGCATTACACTGTGGGATTGCTTTTCATCAGAAAGGCCCGGGAAGCTAGTCAAGAGTTAATGGGAAAATGGAGGGAGCAAAGTACAGTCTAACACTGAAAGAAAACCTTTTGGAGGGGGCAGAAGACTTGAAATTGGAGAGAAGATTCACATTCTGTCAGGAAACGATGCTAATCACACTTCAATAGAACTGTTTCAATAAACGCATAGTTCTGTGTTAGAATGGGTTAATCAAATAAAACTTGTGTGACAAAACATGTTGATTGTAAAATGCTCTCAGATGCTTCTTATGCATTCTGACAGGGTGTAAAGAATTTTGCAAAGAAGTTCCAAAGACGTTTTCAGTCTCCGAAAGAGAAATACCCCAAAACACAATTCTATAACCACTATTTGTATTCTGGTTATACAAAGTACCCAGAATACAGATGTATATCTTGAAAGTGAGTGAGCACAATTATGCACTACTCTGCAGTTGTTGAATCAGAAAAACATCCTGCTACACCAAGTTTGTGATTGTAAAACAAAATCTAGAAAAACTTTTGCAAAAATCTGACAGCACCTGTGCTGCACATAAACAAGAAAGACACGGCAATGACTTCGGATCCTGAAAGGTGATAACCATTATATAACCAGATAAAAACCACAACTTCCACACATAAAAACCCACATAAAAAGTACTTGTCATTAACCTGATTGAAATGATTCATGTAGTAAAAACAATACTCCAAAGAAAAACTTTTACATGGTTTGACTTACCTTCCCTTGTAAAATAAAAAAAATAGCAGTAACATTTAGAGGAAAGAAGTGATATCTAATCATAATTGCCATTGCAGTTTCAGGGTCTGCAATATTTCAATCGCAAATGCCTACCTTGATGCAAAATTCTGTAGACTGCAATGTGGTCATACATAAGAACTGATTGTGAACTATATTTCTGGCAAGCTGGGATGATTTTCATTGACGTTGACACTAACAATTGGTTTATATCTTAGTGGGCACAATGCAAAAGCTGGAGGACAGAAGTGGCGACATTGCAATGACGGAGCAGAAAAGAGTATAGAGGAAAACTTGGCTCAACTGAAATCCATATCCTTGCTGATATAGTAAACTGTAGTATATTATTAGTATGCTTTCTTAGTATTATTCATCCCTTTTAGAGAAGAAACAAAATAGAAGAACCTATCAGTTTTTAGTTTTTGATGAAACAAAGTTTTATTCACCTTGGAAGCCGGGTTAGGGATTCTCTCATACGTCGGGATGTGAGCTGTGGCAGGGACGGGAAGCCACTCTCACCTGGTGTTGGACACAACCTGATAAAAGAAGTAAACAGGTAATAAAGTGTATTAGGTGGCTGTGGGTACATCACAGCGAATTACCATTTCATCAAAATGTACATTTCAGAAAACAGTCCAGTCTTTTTTTCTCCACAGCCCAAGTGAGCCCTCTGAGGATATTTCTTTGTAAGAAGAGGTTTGAAACATGGAATGCACACTTCAAGTATACAATATAATGTGAGTTTGACTCTTAGTTCTGAAAATGTTATAGAAGAAATTATATTATTGTTTACTTAGATGCACCTGCAGAGTGGGTGTCAGGTAAAGAGGGATTCTCCTCTTTGCTAATTATTACTGCTGATTCTACATCCAGCACAAAAAAACATAAAGGTCTCCATTCAAAGTGCATGGCTTTTTCATTTGCATGGAAAGTCATGCAAATGAGAATGACCTAGTTAGAATGACCTACCAGAAAAGCTTAACTTCCCTTTTTTATCTTTGCAGGACTATGAAACTTACCTCGCAAATATGTATAACCCATTTTTATTTGCATCCAATTATAATCATCTGAATGCAGATGTGATAATGATGAAGAAAGGTTGGCTCTTATGATCAGTGAATGCGCAAGAATATTTTTTTATTCTGATTTTTTAATCAATTTTATCTGCTCAAAACCTCAAAATTATAGTGTCCAGTCTAGAAAAGGCTAGAAACATTACATTTTTTCCTCCTGTATACTTACAGAAGCTGTCTAATGTTGCTCCAGTCCACACACATTGTGGGCACTTTGGTGCTACAATGCTCATGGAATTTATAGCCGCATGTTTGGCAACGGAATCCATTAAGGAGAAACTTCTGGCAAATGTCGCAGAAGGCTAGCTTCAAATAGGTCTTCCGTACCTAAATTTAAAAACAAGAAAAAGTGCAAATTTTCTTTCTGCAGTAACGTTTGAGAACAAAGTAAGCTGTAATTGTTTGGAGTACTTACAAAGTTATGCGTTGTCAAAGGAACATGATCTAAAACCTCAACCAGGAGCTCTTCTCCTATCAGTGAGGTTGAATCGGTATTCCAGTCCATCCGGGATTTTTTACTGATTTGGATATAAGTAAACAAACAAAAAAAACATATTTAATACTCACAACAGAAGGTTTAATAATCTTTACAAGCTCTGGTTGGAGGATTTTCTGAGTTTACCTTCTCTGTCCGGGATGCAGCTTGAAGACGGCGCAACACTGGGGCTGCAGACCTCGCACCTTCAGGGCTTTGATCAAACAGCTGTAAAGAGTCATACCTGGTCGCACGTTGACCTATAGTAACAGACCAACAACTAATATTAACGATACTGATCAATCGAATCTGAAGCCTCATTCGGAACCTGGTATGTCAAGACTTGCCACAGTGCGCTGCTGATTTGGGAGGAAGACACGGATTGTGCTGCTGGCCTTGGAGTCCATCATCTTGCTGTCGTCTGAGGCACGTCGCTGGCAGGTGAAGCCCTGGACCATGGTAGGGGACAGGCAGGGGCCCTCAAATGGTGAGTCCTTCATTCCAAAGCCGTTGCTTAGGGTCTTCCACGCTCCGTGAAACTGCTCCATCACTAAAACTAATTACTCACAATGGTCTTAAAAAAAGAGAGAGAAAAAGAAAACATTTACTCACATTCTCTCTTTACTCAGACAATACTGTAATATATATTTAGGACAAAGGATAAGAATAAAATGCATGCATGCAAGGAAAGGGCACAAAATACTCAAACTTTCCAATTGTTCAACCTTGCACTTTATTTCAACACCAAGGAAACCACAACAGATGGGTTGAGCACTACCTGATTACAACAGCGACTGTTTTTGTCTGCAGGGGGAAAAAATGTAGCAAAAGAGGAGATGTGGGTTATGGCATTGTAAGGTTAGAGGTAATCTTTACATATAATCTTGCTGAAAGCAACCCTCTAGGATTATGCTAATGATTAGCTTAATTTTAGGGTTTAAGTAACGTAAACTAATAAAACCATTCAAGAAAAGAAAGAGAATATTTATGTTCAAACTTCTTATTTTCGCTTTGAGCATAAAAAACTCAAAGCAAATATGATACTGAACCGTTTCCCTCTGTTTTCAGGAAACAATGTAATATGAAATTTCCACCGTGTTCAGGGCCAAACTATATAAACATGAACAGGACAAAAATAAGTTGACTATGTGGTCCTTAAAAAAAAAAGAAAAAAAAAAGTAAGGCCCTCATAACCAAACACACCCTCTTTTCAGCTTTGTTTGTACTACAAACTGCAGTGCTATATTGTAAATACACAAAGGTTTTCACTCATTCTTGGCATCCGCTATATGCATGAGCACCATCGGCTTGCATAGCTCCTAATTACCACTGCTGTATTTATACAAGGACCGGCTGACCCTGGAGAGATGTTTCTTTTTTAACTGCTGTCAGTGGTTAGCTGTTCCAGCAGGCCTGTTGATTCATCAGATGTACAGAAAAGCTTAAAACAAAAAAGATTTTTTTGGGAATGGTGGGTTTTTACCCTTTTCCTTCATGCTTCTGGATTTGCATCAATAAGATTAGATAGCATTTATTGTCATTGAACAGAATTCAACGAAATTTCCATTGCAGCATTTCAGACAACACAAACACCAAACACACGTCTACGGTCAGCATTGTCTCAGAAAACAGCACAAATACAAAACAGAACTACATATGAAAGGAAGTATAAATTGCACTGTAATACAATGAGAAGCTTTACATGGTTCTCTAGTTATAGAAGTAAGTGAGAAAACTGTGGAGGGTTATAATGTGGCATAGATTTGAAATAACATTTTAAATGGAACAAAACAGGACACTTTAAAACTATTTAAACATACTAGTATTTCATAAGAAACATAATGAAGTGATTTAAAGTGGACAACAGTTAATACCAATTTTAACTAATACTATATTTATATTTAATTTTTCAGTATTCATTATCATATTATGTACTACTTTAAACTGTGGCTTATGGTACAAAACCCTAACATATTATTTACTGATTTGCACAGCAAGTTAGTTTCGATCTAATTACTCATAAAGAAGAAAAAATTAAGAGTAATTCAAACATCATGTTAGGCATCATTCAGTGTGAAGGTACCATTTAAACCCAATCACTAGACTGGCAATTATATTCCTGGCTTCCCCCTTAAAAAGCTTTTTGTTTAACCTTGTGGGTTGCAAAATTTCCAGACAAAACCAGGAAACTATTTTTGTAAGCAATACATTCATGGATTATCGTTTAGGTTTTGGGATGACAAATTGGAAAATTCAGCCAGCTTAAGTTTTTTAGCTGTTTTCGGGTGGCAATTTTCCAAAAGGTAAACTAATTTGACATGTAAGCACATACTTCATTATCCAGAATAAGGTCTAAAAAATTAGCAGTATTATTATATTTTTCATTTTAAGGTCAACATTTTGTTGTAAAGTTTATAACGCAAGCTCAATGCCATTTTTGTGATCAGGCAGGATATTTCCTACTACTGCTTTAAAATTGTAAAAAAATATGTTCCAACAAACATTAGAATTGGGCTGAATAAAGAGACGGTTACAAGTCAAATGGCCGACAGCGCTGCAAGCACAAAAGAAATTTGATCAAACATGAAGCTGATAACGTCTAAAAAAATTTTAATGAAGGTATTTTTTTGTCACGACATTTCAGTCCAATTTAAGTCAAATAAATGAGCACATAATTTTACCTTTTAAAATGTTATGGTTGAATCTTCTTGCCATGTCAGGTGAAACTGTTTGTTGACACACAACTCTTAAATAGTCTGCAAAGATGCATGATTTACACTGTGGCACTTTCAACCCTCCATAGAAATCGTCAGCATGTTAGCCCTATTTATGATTCGGGACCGTTTCTCATTCAAACGTAACAAAAGAACTCAAATGAACCACTACCATTAAAACGCATGCAGTCATTTCTGAAACTATAAAAAGGTAATCATAAAAGTAGCTGCTTGTTTTTTTTCCCCCCACCAGGCCTGGTTGTTCCAGTTAAAACACTAACATTCCCAGAAGGCCGTCATAAGCAGACCGTATCGTTACATTTTACGTCCCTTCTCTCTGTGCTGCAGTTCATTAGCTTTAAACCGAAACGTTTTTAGCCAAGAAAGTTGCCTATATACGCGTAATTCAAAGAGTAGTGTGTGCTAGGATCTGTAGGCTCGGTGTGCTCACCAAGAGAAGTTAAAAAAGTTGTGCTCCGCCATAACTTTAGGGAAAAGTGGTGTCGGTGACATCATCATAATTGCAACGCATTCAAAGAAGAAGAAAAAAAGGAGGAAAAAGGAGTCAAAGCTGGTGAAGCTCCCGACGTTGAATCGAATAATCCTACAGCGGATGAATATTGCCTTAATCAAGGAAAGGGGAGGTCACAGGTGGGTCTCTTTTTTTCCACGAACCACCTAAAACAACAGGAAAAAGTTTAATCCTGCAAGTCGTGATATGCGAGAAGGGAAAAAAAAGGTGGGGGGGGAGAAAAAAACTCCGGTCCCTCAAAGTCATACGACGAGGGATTTTCTTCGTCTCCAGCGAAGCACTTTCCAAAGTACAAGTCCGATGAAGTGCTTCGTAATGCGGCGCTGTTCCAATCAATATTTACGTTGTTTGGGGAGAAGGTGAAGCGGGCTGAGTTGGTGTTGTGCGTCCGTCTGACGCCAGTGATTGAAACAGGACCTTGCAGTCATAACAAGACCTGCAAACATCGCTCACACTATTGCACACACTTAAACCCTCCCACCGAGGCCACACTGATGCTTTTGCGTCGGTAAGATATGCAGCTAATTTTTTTAAACGCTCGCATGTTGCTATAATCGCATTTAACTTATACGCACTTCAAAGTCCTGCTGAGTAGTTGACGTAGTCTTTAAAGCTGTGCACATAAAAGCTTAAGAACAATAGTCGCCTGTTGGTTAAGTTAAAACCCTTGAAAAGTCAATGTAATCGGACAGTTTAGTCGGTTTAAAAGTACATTTGTTTTGAAGAGTGAGGAAATTAGCAACTAGCGATTTGTTTTAACGAGTAACTCATAATATTATCATGCGCGCCCTCTGCTGGCGAAATGTGGGTATTGTGACATCTTAGCTTTGGAAAATTGCTTGCTTTTATTACCACTCTTCATGTTACATTGGAAATATTTGGTAAGAAAAGCAAAAAAAACAAAAAAAAAAACAGAAGATGGCGTGCATGCAGGTTACACCAGCAATACATTCTCTTAAAGCCCAACAGACATAAACACATTTTACCTCTTATTTGCAGTGTAGGTGATGTTTTTCAAATATTATCACTGTCTTTGCTATCCACAAAAATGGCTTATTCTCTCTGAAATTGACCTTGAAACAATATATAACTGTATACAGCTACCCAGCTCCACTCACCATGTGTTCATCATGTCTGTGGCATCCCGGTCTGGGTCCCCTGAGGTACCCAAATCACAGATGGCCCGGAGGTCCCTTCAGCAGGCTGGAGTTGACACCACCTTAGAGAGAAGCAGCTTTGTTAACATCCTGTATCTGCATCTCCTGATGGGTTCAGCATATATTGTTTCCATAAGGCAGCTCTAGACAATTCCGAGGAGAGATTAAAACATAAACCTGTGTTTATGTTCAAAAGCAACAATAGGCATTAACTTTGACTTATTGAACTTTCCAAATACCTATGGCATTTTTACAGGCAAGTAATCAATCCAACAACTAACAGAAACACCAACTAATGTTTCTGTGCAGATGAGGGCAGGGCTTTGTCATTGTGAAGCTTTTTAAGGTATCCCTCTCCTCATACAATTGAGCTACTGTTTTTAATTGGATTAGGATTTAATCAGCTTTGAATTTATGCCAGACAGATTGCTATTGTGGTTATTTTCTTGACTGAAAGTTTACAAGCTTCTAAAACTACCATAATAGAAACCAGAAAACCTAGCGCTAGAGCTTTAGATCCAAGGCCACCTTAAGACAGATGAGAGCATCTCTTCCACCTATTGATCCGTTCACTGAGCACTCCTAGCTGAGATGCTTCCAGCTCTAATGAGTGTTTCTGTCAGTCCTCTTGTTTTCAACAAACTATGCATGCAAGAGTTGAAGGCAATAAGGGGAAAATAAGCTTATATGCCCTTTTAACACCTGCAGTAAATGCAGTAAAATCTTGTTTTCGGGAAATTCTCATTGAATTATGTTGCACATAAAAATTTGGGATTTTCTCTAAGATTTTAACATTATTAAAATTATGTATGCTATTGTAAATGTATGCATACATTCATCGATATTTGGTTCAATGTATTTACAAGAGTTAGAGAAATTACACACTTTTTGTCACCATCATGAAATAAATAATTCAGAAATAATTGGAAATAGTTCAATATATTTACAGTAAATTGAATGGTCTCCTGGGACACGCAGCGTATTAAGCGTAGTTCGTAAATGCTTCATAGGGTTTAGGTCACGATCTTTCCAGAATCTTCCATTCCCCCACCAAACACGATGTGGGATCACAGCTCGGTTGAAACACTCAGCTGTCTCCAAATTGCAACCATTCAGCTTTTCAGTTAAGGTTGAGTTAAAGAATTTGGAGTCGGTGCTCTCCAGTTGAACAGACACAGCATATGATAATGCTACCACTATGCTACACAGCTGGTAAATTTGGCCTTAAACCCTCGCCTTGACTTTACTCCTACAAACATGCTTCTTATCACTGAAGTCAAATACCTCAATCTTTGTCTTATTTTTCCATAAAACCCTCCTCCAGAAGCAGTCCATGTGGACAGTGGTATTTTTAGTCTAGCTACAAGATTTCAATTGTATGGATATAATGATTCTCTTTCCTCTATCTTTTATCTGCTCACATGCACACTGCTGCACGCTTACATATATAAGACTGGCGACAGTCGCACATAAACCAAACTGATTAAGCCAGGCCAACTCCCGCTAGAGTTGACAGAAGCAGAACTCACGCTGCAATCTGTGCTTCACTTGATGGCACCCTAAAGGTCTGCTGAGTGGAGCCAGCTCTGGATGGTGAATGTCTCTCTGTATCTGGTCCATTTCTTTCAACATTTGATCATTTTTGGCATTAACACCTGTTTTATACTTAACCAAATCTCCTTATTTCTCAAGGTAATGACACTGAGGGGTTTTGGTTGGGTCCCAGAGCTGGTAATTGAGCTTCATTGTGGACCGGTGTTCCTGCAGCTCGTGGTGGTTAAACTATATTGGTTCCTGTGTTGTTTTTGAGCACTCTAAAAGATTTTCTTTCATCTTAGGGTGATAGTTTGGGCCACATTGTTTAAACCTAGCCATTACTGGATGTCCCAACATGACAATGATCCCAAACACACATATAAAAACTAACTTCAGGATGGAAGAGATGGCTAACGGCTTCTGGAATTGCCTTGACCTTAAGTCTGTTGAAAATTAGTGTATTATGCATAAAAATCTGTCGCTTCTGATAACAAGAGTGACTGCATATCCAGACAGAACTATGCTAAAAGCTTGTTACTTGCTACAAAAACTACATAACTGAAACATAATCATGTATAATTTTAGTGCTCCATAGTAGTTTGGATTTCTACATAGTGTTAAAGTTTATCAAGTGGCCCATATGTGTTGTCATATAAAATATTCAGATTCTAAAATACATTTGTAAATTGTGGTATTTATCTTGATGCTCTCAACACACGAAATATTGCAGCAAGAACTTTCTGTGAAGTAGAAAATAAAATGAAAGTCATGCCAGTTGCGTTAGATTTGTGTTACTGTGTTGATATTTGTATACCTTTTTTAAGTATCAGAGCTGATCAAAATCCGATCAATTTGTCCGATTCCAAAATCTGACAAATGAAATGTTATGAGGTGGACATCATTGAATTATGAATAATGTTGGTGCCATTTATGTTGTTCCATTAATGTCTGAGGTTGAAATTTAAATCTGAGAATGAAATCAAAAGCAAATCAAATGAGTTTCAGGTCCAAGCTTTACTTGACTAGGATTACAACTATCAGTAAGCTAAAACACTGCATTTATCGATTTTTTAAAAAACTCTGTAGAAACATCTAATTGACAGGTTTAGTTTGCAAATGAGTTTTACAAGATCCAAATTGTAAAAAATGCAAACATAAAGTTTTTACATCCTATTTATTGTGGATTTTGAGGTCTCGGTTGATGGGAAACCGCTCACTTTTACACTCTGAATTTTAATATCCAAAAATAATTTTTTTCATTTTTGTAGCTTAAAATCTGGAAATATCGATTTGTAAGTAAACTGGAATGCTTGAACTGTTTCTTTCAATCAATCGTGCAAAGCTAACGGACATTATTTTTCTCTTTCATGTTTTCATGACAACACAACAACCCCCAAAAAATATCTCAGCGTACCACTGTTAGAAAATTCTGGTACAAGAAAAACCTGCTTGTAATTATTGAGGTGGTCCGTATATTTAAAAGTTTGAGAGTAACTGCTTAATTTCTTCAGTTTGAAAGAAGAAAGCGAAGTTAAATGTACCGAAGGCAAAATGGGACCTTTCCGTGTTTCTGATTGGCTAATATGTAGAGGCGGTGTCCAGACTTCTTCGCATGTTATTGGTTGCTTGGCGAATCCGCGGCCAATGACTGTGAGGGTTTTTACTGGATAATGCGAATGACAATTCAGGAACTCCTGCTGGCACCGCATGTAGCGCAAAGGAGGCGTAAACACTGACACAGCTAGGTAGCCATCGAGGTAAGCAATAAAACGGCTTTAATTCTCGTAATCATGACACTATTTATGTACATTCGTTTTCCACTTATTGCGTGTTGAAATCACCAGTGGCAAGAACTTTGTTGTTTGGTTTGATTCCTCCCGTTAACAGGTTCTGCTTTTAATTATGTTTGCTCCCACTAAAACTCTAGCAACGGGCTGTTAGCCCGGCCTGCTAACGTTAGCTCATCACAACGACTTTGGTGTGTGCGCCCTGGCGGGAAATTTTGTTTTCAAGGCATATTTCCCCGAATGCCCACCAAAATGCGTGTATTGTGTATATTTCTTACAATTAATGACGGATCGTCTGGTTCTTGCTGCGCAATGTGGCTCGATCGTCGACCGAAGCGCGTTTCTTGGTCGTGAGGTGTTGAGCTAGTGTTTGCTAGCAGCTAGCGTAGCTGGCGCTACTGTCTCGCGAGTACGCAGGAGAAAAATCAACGTGACTAGGCCAACGTTAGCGGAGTTTCAACCTTTGGCATTTTGTTTTCTGTTTTGCAAGCCGGTAAACATTTAGCATTCTCACGTCTTGTCTAAATTCCTGGAATGCCTAATCCGTTTATGCGTTCCGAGGTGTTTGTTTTCTGTTTTAGACGGTTAGACTTGCGGCTTTGTTGCTGTTGAACACGCTTCATCACATAACACGATGCAACCAACGCGCTACTCACGGCGTGCTCTCGCAGTTATTCCTCTGCTAGTCAGCAAATTTCCACTAACATGGGTTGTTTAGATTAAGTTCATTGTGTCTGAATTTATCCTATATAAACGTATAAGTTCAACAGAGAGTTTTTTAAGTTGCCCGTTTTAAACGTTGCAGCCTACTGGTTTTGTGACTTTATGCTAGGTCCTATTTTTAGGAGCCTGATTACCTTACTTAGTATTCACGTTAGTGCTTCATTAACTTCCACTCTTCTTGACCTGATGTCTTCAGCAAACAGAAGGTCGACCTATGGCGATCACATCATGATCCCACTGAGGAAGTTTCTGTAAGTTAGCTCAGTAGTTAGTCTGATGGTTGATGATAGACACAGCAGCTGATGAATGTGTCTCCCGGATCATAGAGTAGAACCCCACATGGTAGTCATTTTGTTGGTTTGACTGAATCTTGAAGAGCCATATTAAAATAACTTTCTCAGCAATTAAAATATGTATTTTAGAAACTAAAGCAATCAGAATTATTTGATTCTGTTTATTTATGTAGCTTCAATTTACTACAAATATTGTAATTTGCTACAAATAATCTCCTTAGCCACTTACAAAGCCTATTCTGTTCATTTACAAAAGTCAATACAACTTTATAGACAAATTTATTTCAAATTCAATTTTAGTTATAATCCTAACTTGTAAAAAAAATAAATAAATAAATAAATAACGTTGTCCATGTGAGTTTAAGCACATTTTACTGTGAATTTAAGTAGTCAGTAAAGTTGTTACTATTTTCCAGGAAATGACTGTATTGAAGAGAAGTGTTTACCTCTGTGTTGTTTTTCTTTCTGTTTAGGTTATGGAGATGAGCAGCAACAGTGAGTGCTTCGGATGTGGCCGCTCTGGTCATTGGGTCAAGCATTGTCCTAATGCCAGTGGTGCGCGTGGACGTGGCAGGGGCCGGGGACGAGGAAAGGGTACTGTATCCATTTCTTTTATTTTTTTTTCCATATCGAGGATAAGATTATTGTTTCAAATATTTGAGCTTTATTAAGGGCCTTTGCATATTCTATTCTGGTTTCAAATATAATACAATCTTATGTTTTTTTTTTTTTCAGGATTTCAGAACTTGTCCCATTTAGTTTTAGAATATGAATTGAAAACAATCATATGACTCTACTCATTGTTTTTAATCATATTTATACATTGTAATAGTATTACAAACTGAGTATTGTTCTAGTGGCAAGTAACCAAAAATGTAAAAAAAAACAAAACATACATACCCTTATTTGCATACTGTTTTTGACATTACAGAGCTGTTCTGTTATCGCTGTGGAGACCAGGGACACATGGCCAGGGACTGTGACCAAACTGAGGATGGTGTGTAACATTTCTTTTTATTTTCTGTATTAGTTGTTTTTTTTCACAGATGATAAAGCGATAACCCTTTTTTTACCACCTCCTTTGTGTCCAGCGTGCTACAACTGCCACAGGAGTGGTCACATCTCCCGGGACTGCAAGGAGCCCAGGAAGGAGAGAGAGCAGCTCTGCTACACCTGTGGCAAAGCCGGCCACATGGCTCGTGACTGCGACCACGCCAACGAGCAGAAGTGCTACTCCTGCGGTGGGTTTGGTCACATCCAGAAGCTTTGTGATAAGGTGAAATGTTACCGGTAAGTGGAGTTTTTAAGAAGTTGCTTAGCTTTTTTTTTTTTTTTTTTTAGTACTAGTATATAAAATTCTTATTTTTAATTTTTTTTGTCTTTAGGTGTGGTGAGATTGGTCACGTCGCTGTGCACTGCAGTAAAGCCAGCGAGACCAACTGCTACAACTGTGGGAAGGCGGGCCACCTGGCAAAAGAGTGCACCATCGAAGCAACCGCATAATCAGCACCCTCTGTTGCCCCTCCTTTTTTTTCAGATTGATGGTTGGTTGTATTATTTTCTCTGAATCCTCTTCACTGGCCAAAGGTTGGCTGACAGAGGCTAGTCCCAGGCCTGTGAGCCTCTCGATATGTAATACAAAGAAAGGGGTGATAAAAAATATCTTTCTGCATTCAATACAAAAAAATGTTTTAGTTTGGTAGCGGTGTTATGTATAATGCTTTGTTAAAGAACCTCCCCCTTTCCAGGCCACTGGTGATCAGTGAGGAATAAACGGGACTAAACATATGGGAATCTATAGGACCTCTGAGCTTGTGGACGTGCATCTCAGTCAAATGAGATGGAAGACAGGAGTAAATGGAAACCAAACATCCATGTGTGGTTATTTTGGTTTGTTTTAGTGGAATATGAGTTGGCCAAGAGAGTTTGACATGGAAACAGTTCATAACATGATGCATTTCAGCCCTACAAGCAGCTACAAGTGGGCGATAACAAACGCTATATTACTAAGATATGGAAAAAAAAAAATTTTTGGAGGTATTAAAGAAACACGCTCTTTTATAGAAATCTGTTTACAATTTAAATATCACTTTGGTAGTCCAAGGTAGATTTTCTGTTTTAAAAAAAAAAAAGGCTTTGGAAATGTTCTGGTTTCCTTTTTTTTTTTTTTTTTTTTTTTTTTTTTTTTTTTTTACCTTGGCAAAAATTTAACATCAAGAACAGTCGTCGGAACAGCAGAATTAGGAGTTATTTGGGAATGACAAATGTTTTCACAGAAATCGAAATGTTATTTTTGTACAATATCACTTAGACTACTGTATAAATACCATTTGCTTGTACTCAGTTTTTAAGTCGGAAGGAAAGTGCAACTGAAGTCCTAGAAAATAGAAATGTAATTTTAAACTATCAATAAAGCTGGAGGAGCACGGGGAGGAGTGTTTTTGTCTGATTTTCATTGCAAAATGTTTCAAAGTTTTAATGTTTCATTATAATTATACTAATACAGCACCAGCTTAAATGTGAATGTCATTTTTAAAATAAATTGGTCCAATTTTAATTAAGTTGTCCTGAAATACGTAATGAAATTAAACCCTACAAACATGGACATTCTCAATAAAATGCAGCAATATTCAGCTTGATATCTATTGGTAAAGTTAAAGAAGCAACGTCATTAAGTGCTGTTGCTTTCCATATAAACTTTTTAAGCAAAATGCATTGTCAGAGGTACAATGTGACAGTTTTATGTAGTTCTCCCGTAAGTATTTGCAATACTGTATTCATAGAGTAACCATGTTTCCAGTTTAATATGTAGCGATATCATTTTTGAGCAACTGCGCTTAATGTGGGGGATTCCTTTGCGAATTTAGGACATGAGGACAACTCCCCGTTAATTACATGCAGAACATATGACGATCTCAAACTGGTTTTGATGAATGAAATCCGCTGCTTGTCCGAATAAGAGCTGGCAGGCTCCACCTCGGGTGTCTAAAATGGCAGCGGGGGTTGCGGTGCAGATGCAGCGCATAGAGACCCTCCTCCTCTTCGCTCTGCGTCACCGTCTCTGCTCCAGTCACATTTTAAAGAAAAAAACAAGCCGAGCAGCCAGCCAGCGCGGCCGGTGTGAGCCGGCTCCAGCTTCATGTTGGGGGGGTCGTTTTCATTTATTTATATACACGCCGTTTTTTTTTTTTTATTTGTTTGTTTTCGAACCCCCTCAGGGGTAAGCAAAGGAGATGAGGGGACTCCTGCCGTTATTCCGGGGCCTGCACACCGTGAGTAACCGTCAAGCCAGGCGCAAGGCTGGGATTGTCGGTTCTCGGTGCGGGCTTTGCGGAACTCAGTCTGTGAACAAGGTACGGTCCGAGCTGTTGCTCCTCCTCGGCTCAGGAGAACAATAACGCTGTTGAACTCAGGGTGGGCTTTCAAGTAGTTTCGGCGATTTGTTTCAATCTAACGAATAGGCGTTGGTGTAAAATGTTTCATGGAACTTTGTGAACCCTGGATGCGCTGACAATGAAGTAAGAGGAGGGTCCTGACAATTGTTTATATATATACGGTATATATATTGTTTGTTTCCAGGAAATTCTGCCTCAAATGATAGGAAGGCACATTCTGATGTGCTATAAACATGATTGGAAAATCTTTGAATGACTTGTGATGCAGTAATAGTCAGACCCGGCCAAAGGTACAAGCAAACTAAGCTGCTGCTGTTTGCCACCCAGACCCGCAGGGGGCTCCCAAGGTCTCTTCTCAGAGAGAACACATAACTCAAAACTCCAGATTTGTTGTAGGATCAAACTCAAGCTTTCTCATTTCAAAGTTTCAGATGAACGTTTAATAGCACATTTAAAATAATTTAAACTCCTTTATTACCTTTAGCACAAAATATACGTTTTTTTTTTACTTGACATCTAGGTATACTTTTTAAACTTGGTCACATAAATAAACATATTTTATTCCATAAGACATCTACAGAATATTTAAATTATAATTTTCTGTATGACTGTATAAAATACTAATTTAGTTTTTAAAAATTATTTGTTGATTGGCACAATTATCCTGAGAGACAAAATTAGAGCCTGTCAGTTTTATAATCCCCCAGTGTACTGCTGTATTGCCATAGTATTCTGTCAAATGTAACTGGCCCTTATTATTACTGCATGTCCTACTTAACTGAATCACTAAACTGTTGTAAAGAACAGCAGTGGAAACCAAATATAGACATTATGCAGACCATTTGTGGCCTAATAAGGCAATATACAGTATAATTGAGATAAATGAAAAGTAATGTCTAATTGTTGAATGATTACTGAATTCTTAAACATCATACTAAGAAATACCAACCCTTGAGTGGAAGTAGGAGGCAGAGTGCAGATTGAGTTGGTAATAAAAAAAAGTTACCTAGCAGGGGTAATCTTTGTGATTTTTCATTGATCTTCATTGGATCAAGCTTTTAAAACCAAATTTTACACAACTTCTCAATAATTTTCCTACGTATTTATTGCAGTTTACATCATGCAACAGTTTCTCTTTTTTCCCCTTCAGCCACAGCCAAGATTTGGGCTGCTGTTCGACATTGATGGCGTGCTCGTCCGAGGACGGATGCTAATCCCTGCAGCCAAATTAGCTGTTGAGAAGTTGGTCGACTCTCAGGGAAGGTTTGTGGTGCCAGTTGTTTTTGTCACTAATGCAGGGAACTGCCTCCGACAAACAAAAGCAGACCAGATCTCTCACATCCTGGGAGTGCCTGTGAGTTACAAAACATACTCTGTCCTTTTGATTGATCTGGTTTACCCTGATGTTTCTGCTAACATTACTTGCTCTACTGTCAGATTACAGAAGACCAAGTCATCATGTCCCATAGTCCCTTGAGGATGTTTAAGAAATTCCATGATAAATGTGTCCTGGTGTCGGGACAGGGGCCTGTCCTGGAAATTGCTAAAAAGTATTAATAAATTCTACCCTTTTTGAGTTGCTTCTTAATTTTTATTTTTTAAGCAAGACCTAAAGGTTAAACTAATTCTCTGTTAAATTCCTGTATTTAGTGTTGGCTTTAAGAATGTTGTCAGTATTGATATGGTGAGGGAGTCATACCCCTTGCTGGACATGGTGGATCACAACAGACGTCCCAAACTGCCGGTGAGATATTGCAATATTTGCTGAAAATTAGATGTTTTGCATAGAAAACCCCATATCTTAATTGTATAATAAATATGTTTTATCATATAAAACAAAATGCATTGAGATTATTTTCTTTTGTTTCAGTCCACTCCTGTTGTCAGCCTTCCTACAGTTGAAGGTATGAACAAATGTTCTTGCATTTCCTTCTCAGTGTTATATTTTTGCCATCTCAGATGTTGTATTCATTGATTTAACCTTATGTGCAGCTGTGGTTTTGTTCGGGGAGCCAATCCGATGGGAGACAAACCTGCAGCTGATAATTGATATTTTATTGACCCACGGTAACCTCAACAGTCCTCACCAAACCCATGCAGTACCTCACCTCCCCCTGTTGGCCTGCAACATGGACCTGATGTGGATGGCAGAGGCAAACTCTCCAAGGTAATCTTCTTGTAAAGACTGATGTTGACACAGGGTGTTTTTTGTTAATGTTTACAGCTAACAAATCAAATATTGTTTTTTTTTTTTAAATTACTATTATTTTTATTTTTCAGGTTTGGCCATGGAACGTTCCTTGTGTGCCTGGAGAACATTTATAAAAAGATAACTGGCAAAGACCTGAAGTACGACGCACTCATGGGAAAGCCCAGCGAGCTGACCTACCATTTTGCGGAGTATCTCATCAGAAGCCAGGCCATGCAGAGGCAATGGAAACTTCCCATCACTTCCCTTTATGCTATAGGGTGAGGCCTTTTATCTCTACAGGCAATCCTAATGACAGTTCCCACCTAAGTAATCAAAAAATAGAAAGAAAGCCAAAGACTACTGACTGAAATGGTACGAAAATAATTTACTGACAGAATAAATGGAGAAAAATAATTAAGCCTGTTTTAAGTACTACAACTAATGTTTCAGTTTAACTCGTAGCTTGTTAATTTGATAGTATTGTTTTAAGACCACTTTACCATAAACAATAAACCTTAATTTCCAACAAACATTTATTTCTGGAACTGGAAGACATTTTAAATGTATAAAATAAGTAAACAAACAATTTAAATGACAAATAAAATGAATACTAAAGTCTCCGTAAACAAAATTGCCCTTCACAAAGGGGGATAGTTGAGACCAAAGCATCGGACTCAAACCTTTTGTCATCCAGTAAGGAGGAAAAAGAGAGAGACAAGAAAAACAAACAATTCCTGCAAATTTAAATTATTGAGCTCGTTTTAATTTATCAAGCAATTAATTGACTTATTGCGACGGGCTTAACAACATCATTTAATTTCATTGGGATTTTATTGGATAGACCTACACAAAGTAATGCATATAATAACTTTATTGTATTCCCGTTTTACTCATACGCATAATTCTAAATATGTTCAACTAGTTCAACCAGTCGGCTTTAGAGGTTGCCTAATTGGCAAATAAAGTTCACCTTTGTGTAATTTAATCACATTAGAAATTCATGTGTTGCGTGAAGGCCTCAGAGGATTGTTAGAGAACATTAGTGAACACACAGCTTTGGGAAGAGCAAAGAACACAGCAGATAGGCGAGGGAAATATTATGGATAAGTTTAAAGAAGGACTAAGTTATTAAACAATGCCCCAACCTTTGAACATTTGGACAAGTGCTGCTTAATCCATCATCCAAAAATAATAATGGGGTATGGGACACCTGCAAATCTATCTAAACATGGGCACCTTAACTGATATGCAAGAACGCTGACTATTAATTCTGCATTATATAAAGAGTGGGTGAAAGAAAGTAATAAAACGTCTAGTTTGCCACAATTGATAAAGGAGACAAAGTGAATGAATGGAAGAAGGAGCTCTAGTCAAATCAGACCGAAACTGAACCTTTTGGTCTGAGAGTAGTGGAAACCTAACACTGCACATCACCCTGAACACAAACATGGAATATTGAAACATGTATTAGAATGAGCTAATATTTGAATTTCTGCTGCAGTAGAGCTGGTGGAGACATACGTCTGCAGTGTAAGTAGGGTCTACAAAGTGTTGACTCACGGACGCTAAATACAAATAAATGCCACACCATCCTTATGGATGTATAATTCCTTGTCCTTCCTCTATCACTTTCATATGCTTTAACCACACAGTGCTGCATGCTTACATAACCATAAAATATAAGGCTGGCGACAGTCACATACATATAAAGCTGATAAAGACAGGTCAGCATCTCTTACCCAGAGCATAGAATCAGGGATAGATAAAACACACACGCCATTCTTTGTTTCATTCAGTGTCATCCTTAAGATGTGCTGAGTGGAACCCAGTTCTGGACGGTGACTGTATTAACAGTATTTCTGTTCCAAAGTGAATTTGTTTTATACACCTCATCAGTGGGCATCATATCCTCTTATATATAACTAACAATGTTCTTATTTCTTAAAAGGTTGAATAACAAATACAACTCAGGGTCACCCCTCTGTATATCCTTTTCCTTTCATGTTACTGTGACGTCCTTCTAGGTGTTGGTCTATCATATAAAATCCCAATAAAACACACTGAAGTCTGGGGCTATAACAAGATAAAAGGTTAAAAAAAAACATTCAGAGGGTATCAATACATCTGCAAGGTAGTATGATTCTGTATCTGTTCCCTATTTTTCATTACTATCATAGTTAAACAGATCAATAGAAGACAAACCTGTTGTGGCATTTTTATTTATTTTAATTTCCCTCCTTTCCAGTGATAACCTCATGACTGATATATACGGAGCCAATATGTACAGTCGCTTCCTGGAGGAGAGAGCCTCTATTAAGAACCCCAAAGCTGTTGCCCAGGTGGTGGCTGCCACCGGGTCCAGCACCGCCATGCCCGGGGGGGAGGAGGAGTTCGACAGCATGTGGGAAAGTGAGCTTGCTCTGCCCTCTGCCACCTCCTGTAAGTCCATCCTAGTTTGCACGGGGGTCTACAATCCCAATGCAGAGGTGCTGTCCGACGCAAGTCGCTGCATCAAAGAGACCGTGTTCCACGGTCACCGGGACTTCAGGTTTGACCCCGCGCTGGTGGAGCCAAACTACATTGTGCAGGACGTGGCAGAAGCTGTGGACCTCATCTTCCAGCAGGAAAAGTTTGTGCCTCGTTAGTGATTCGAGTCCCGAAAGGTTCTGTGCCATACGAGCACACGAGTGGTACAGCATTAAGCTGGGAACGCACCACTTAATGCAAGAAGCTGTTGGAAGGGCATCACTGTGGACTTTGAGTAATGAACTGACAGTCAGGGCATTAACATAATATAGATCATCTTCTAAAGATCAACTTAAAGACAGGTTTAAGAGAATATGAATCATTTAACTGTGACCACCATTTGGTTTCGGTATCGTCTTTAACAGTGTGTTTTTCGTTTGGAAACGTGTTATAGCTGCCTTATTTGACCATGGTTAGTTTTTAGATGATCAGCTGTTCTAGAGTACAAGATTTTACCAGTGTTTTAGGAGAGTGTATTGCAAGAAAATTTGACTTTCTTTACTCCCTTTTTAGACCTATGTTTACTCAGTTTACCGTTAAAGATCTATGCATGAACACAAGAGGAATAGTCTTACTGTAATTCCAGATGTTTGATGTGCAATATTGTTCCTTAAATTGTATTGTCGATCCACGTTTTGTGTTGCTATGAGAGCCATAACCAATATTTGCACAGATTCTTGACTTTTGTTAAAAGTTACAGTTGTCCTGCCATAACGTGTATTGTTTAGTGTCCAACTTCTGTTTTATGCTCTCAGATTTTTATTCCAGAGACAAAAGCTAACAGCACATCAATTAAGTCGCACGTAAAGCCTTTACCAACTCATTTTTGCTGTAATTACCTTACCTTGGAAAAGAATATAAAGAATAATTGCAAGGTGAACTTAGTGTGTATTTTTCCTCTGACACATTATTAGCAAATTCTTAAAAAGAGCAAATAAACATGTTCTTTTGATTATGTATTAGATTGGATAACATGGGCTGAATAGTGGCGAAATAGTTAGCATGTCTTGCAGCAAGAAGGACCCATGATGGAGTCCGAGGTCGGGGTATTCTGCAAGGAGTTTGCCTGTTTTCCCCATGCATGGGTTCTCTCCAGGTACATTACTGTTAGTTTCTGTAAATTGTCCTTGAGTCAGAGTTCAAACAACCATGCATGCACACTCAGTGTCTGTGAGTGACCATGACCCTAGCAAGAGTGTTTACCATCTCTTGCCCATTGATAGGCACCAGCTCCCCACTACCCTGCCCAACTCTGCCATAATAAGCAAGTATAGATGGATTTGACAATTTCTTTTGTCAAAAGTGACGTGACATTTTTTTTAAATTTCAGCTATGTATTACAGCATTAAAATTAGGTTAACTGTATTTGACTTGTGGATACAATAGAAGGGAAACAGTGTCTGTTCAATCGATATACAAAATTTAGGCAATTGTTTAGAGCAATTTTATAGCACAATCAAGTAACTATTCCAACTTCAGTTGTTATAAAAATGCTGTATATACCAAACATAACTTAAAAAAAATGTACTTCACAATTTGATGTCTTGAAATTGGGCCTCTGTCTCTTTAAGAGGCGGCCATTCTTTTAAACATGGCAGAGAATATCTAAAACATGCATGAAAGAGTCAAAGCGTCACACCTGGTATGTTTTTGATGAGGGAACAACATCATAACATGATGTAAAGCTAAAAAAGTTGTTTTTACATAATACCCAGCCCCCTTTAAGAATTACAATTCTTTGACATGTTAATGTCTGTACTTAAATGTTTTTTTTTGTTTTTTTTTTAGTCATTCTAAAATCTTTAGTTTCAGCTCATTCTGTGTTATGTAATAAATACTGACCACTAGGAGGAACAGATTTTGCAAGCTGTGACCTTCAAGGCAGTAGCGTGAGAAACCAACATAATTATTTGACTGACTTTGGTTTAAATCCAGCTTAAGCCCATGCACACACAGAAATGAAACAGTTGCAAAAAACAACAAACAATGGTTGGTGTTTCCTTTGATGAATTGTCTGTACTGTCGAACTTGATTAGGATTCCCTCACTTGGTGCTCCATTGATTTACGTTAATGTTTACCAGTCAACATAGCTTATGAGCTAAGCCAAATCAGTCCATCCAATGAAGAAAACAAGCTATGTCCAGGCACAGGCTAGTAGGCTTCACTGACCTTCCCTTTTGTCTTACAAAACTCAAATTTTTGATGTAGAAAGGGAAAAAACAGATTATTTTTTAAATAAATAAAACTCTAATAAATGTAACAAAGTATTTAACCTTTTTACTGTTAAACTCCTAAATAAAATCTACTTTATTTAGGAGATTCAGAAGTTACCAAAAACAGTAAAGTGTCTCCATTTGTGTGCAATTTAACCTCAGTATAATTGCATTTGCTTAGTGAAGGTCTCAGAGTTAGAGAACATCAGTGAACAAACAGCATCATGGAGCTGAAGGAACATTACAGACATTACACCAAGCTTTGAATTGATTGAAGCATTATTGAATCTATCTGGAAATAGGTGTTATTTGGGACCTACCCAGATATGGTTTCCCACTTAGATTGATAGACACAACAGAGAATGTTATTTAAAGAAGTAAGAAGGTTTTAGGTAAAGTTGGAGGAGACTCTGAGAACAAGGCAGTTAATAATCATGTTCTACACAAATCAGGCTTTTGTGGAAGAGTAGTAAGAAAAAAGTCATTGTTCAATGAAAACCTTAAGAGCTATTAGAGAAAAAGAAAACAGGTGATCATAATAAATTGTGAAAAATAATAGTAAGTATCCCTACATTAGGATGTTTATGGAAGGTAAATAGTTCAGTATTGATAGCAGAAGGCAAATTGGAATTGATTGTAAGAAACTGAAGAAAAATTCAAAAGCAAATTTTCACATTTATTTAAGCAAAATTAGTTCGTAAAATATAAAAACAAATTAAATAAAACTCACAGAGGTGAAGTTTCTGATAAATAGGCTGGTGCCGTTTAGAATGGAAACAAATCATAAAAACCCATCTAGAGTCTTTGCAAACACTCACAGCCTCACTTCTTACTTATTTGTAGTTCTGCTAAAGTATGAATAAAAGTCTGTTAAGTGGCCTTTATCTTTATATTGTGCTTCTTCTGTAATGTTTCTAGCACTTGTGAAAGTAACTCCGTGTTGATAAGAGGCCTCTCCAAGTCCTCTGACAAAATGACAGAACCAGAGTCGGCGCTGAGCCCTGACAGTTCTGTGTGCAGCCTCCTCCTGTGTTTGGGTTTCAGTGAGCGCAGAGAGTCCGCCTGAAATCCTGAATGTCGCTCTTCCACGTATATGGTGAAAGTAGATTTTCTGGCAAGTATTAAGCTCCACAAAAGCAGAATAATAATGCAGCACAGCATCACCGATGCAATGGTGTTGTAAGAGACATAAACACAGCCTGAGGTGCTTATTTGATGTAAACGTGGAAAGGTGCAGTAGGAGAAGTAGGTATCACTTAGGTCAGTGATGGCTTTCTGAGCTACAGAGACTGGACTGGAACATAAAGGCTCCTCTGAGACAACAGCCCTGTTCTTCAGCATCCAGTACCTCAGGTACTGGATGCTACAGTCACAGCGGAACGGGTTCAGAGACAGGGACACCTTTCTAAGGTTAGTCAACTGGTCAAACTTTCCTGGTGGCACTGAGGTAAGCTGGTTGTCTTGCACAAACAGTTCTGTGGTCTCTGAAGGCAGATGAGGCAACTCCATGAGATTTAAAGAGCTGCAGTTGACTCTCAACCCAGATGGCTGGAGCTCTGAAAACACACAGGACTGGACAGTTGTCTGGGCACTTGATGAGGTCAGGAGAAGATAAACAGCTAAGGTCACACTGTGGAGCAGCATCCTGTAGGAACAAGTAAAGGCATAATAATAATAATAATAATAATAGTAATTATTACAACTCAATATAAAAGGTTTTGTACAGTTCAGCTCATAAGGTGCATTTGTAGTCAGAGGTTTACATACACATCTTGAGCATGAATTACATTTTTAATTTGGGTGTTTAACATATGCAAAAAATAAAAATCTTTAGAGACAAAACTATACCCACATATTATGTACATATACTGCAGTTAATATTTAGTGTAATGTCCCTTAAGATTTATAGCTAAGTACATTTTTTGTAGCTGTCAGCAAGATCTGCATGTAATTCTGGCTGGATATTTGACCATTCTTAAGGTTAGAAATAGTTGAACTTGTTTACACCAGCTGGTTTCCCGACACAAACATTTAAATAATTTTTTAAAAAGAAATCAGGTCAGAGTGACACTCCATCTCCAACTTTGAACTCTCTTCTATCACTTTCGTGTAATTCATCACATTTATGTTGCACCAAATTGTAAGAGATATCAGCTAAGGGCACCTGGATAGGCTCAATTTATACATGTACAGCAATAAATTAGCTCCAAATTTCGCTGAACAAATTTAGTTCAGATAACTGCAATTTGTTATCTAGTCAAAACATAGAGTCAAATTTGTGGCCAATTGCATACAGTGCAGGTCAAGGCTAATAATAAAACCACACAATCAAAGGTAGTAGATATATTTTGTCAGTTGGTAAACAGTTATCTAAAGAAACACAGAACCTAAACTAAACACAAAAGCACTAGTCCAGAAGTACTTTCTATGTTAAAGAAAAGTTAATTGTAGGTATGGCTCTGTTAGTGGCTACATGTACTCAACAAAAAGTTAAACATAGAAGTGCAAACTTGAAGAATTATCTATGGGATGAAAAATGAAGAGGATCATAATGTTCAATGATTTGGTCCAGGAAACTGACAAAGTTGAAGATGGGATCTTTGGGTCATTAAAAAAATACTTGTGAAGTATGTTTTTAGGTCCTTGTGCCATTGTGTCAAAGTTCACTCAAACTGACTCAAACTGTCACACTCCAATGAAGTAATATTTATGACAATTTTTCAAAAATCAGTTCAAATTCAATTCAAAAAGACTTTATTGATCCCAGAGGGAAATTAAATAAAAAGAAATTAAAATCAAAACCAAGGAAATCGAAAACAAGAACCACTTCAGGTTCAAGTCTGTCATAAACCGAAAGATGCTTCAATACCAGAACTACAGTCTGCAGTGAAGAATGTGCAGCATTTATAGGATTAAGACAGAGCTGACCAGGCAGGAAGCACCTGTTCCAAAAATGATGTCTTCCAGCAAGATTGCAATCTATTGCCCACATTATAAAGCCAGATGTTTTCTAAATATGTCCAAAGATTGAACTGTTTGGAGGAATCAAAATGACTTTTTATGGCCTAAAAAATGCATCATGGTGAGCCGATTTGACTGTATGAGTTCACTGATTGAGCAACCCAGGTTTTCTTAATTCTGAGTGATCGATGATCGGCCCATACTGCATGTGAAATCAATCTCATCCACTAATCTTATCTACCTTCACAAAGCTCTGAAAATCAGCCACTGTCCTTTTTTGCTCTGCTGTGAGAGAGGACTGACTGACAGACCTGGCCACCAGGTCATGTGCAAACTTTTCATTTATATTTTATATATGAAAGCACTACTGTGTGCAGCAAAAACAATTTTGTATTAGTTCATGAGTAGTGTTAAACGTTGTTTTTTTTTTTCAATTAAAGAAGATTGGAATACTGGAGGCATATTGTGATCTTATAACACCTTGGTGTATCAGTTATAAAAACTAATTATCAATCAAAATCAAAATTGGCAGGTGAGGCTTTTTAAAGATTGGTGATTGGCCAGAAAACAGCAAAATAGTATTCACTTATCTAAAGGTAGATAAGTGACTCTTCTCAAACGAACAGCTGAATAGTAAAAATGTTCTCATCACTATGTGTTCCAAAATGGCAATCATCCCAAACCTGCATCAAAACTGGTTTTCAGGACAGATGAAATGTCCCTGGTCTGAAATGTAGTAATACAAAAACTTCTGGAATGTGCTTTAAAGTGGGATCAACTTGTATGCTGGGACACCATCCACTTCTAACTGATTTTACCAATTGCAAAGGAATACAAGTTACATATTCAGCCAGAATGCCCTGCGACAGACTGGCGACCTGTCCAGGGTGTACCCCGCCTCTCGCCCGGAACGTAGCTGGAGATAGGCACCAGCAACCCTCCCGACCCCATTAGGGACAAGGGTGACCAGAAAATGGATGGATGGATGGATATTCAGCCAGAATTATGAATTTTGCCAGAATCCTTTTGATGACTACAATTTATGTTTATCTGCAACAAATGTTAGTGGAGTGTATGCATAATTTTGACCCTGTGTGGAAACAATAAAGTCCCCTTTTTTAAAATCATATTTCCACCCCCCCTCAAAAATGATTCAGATGAAAAATGGACATATTAAAATTTCTAGGAAATTCATGCAGATGACGAGTTTATTTAAATTTTTTTGACTGACACTGTCAAGACCAAAAAGAGCTAGGCCTATAACTCTCAATAAATATCACTAAACACAACAAGTGAAAAAAAATGTAACAGTAGTTTGACTTCAGAAATAAAAAAAAACAAACCTTTCTGTGTCAGGCCAATCTCAAGATTTCTTCTGCTGCTGTCTGTCATCCTTATGAACTGTCTGCTATTGTCCAGTTTGAGCATTAGGAAGATCTTCTGAAACATTTCCCCCTCCTAACTGATGCGTAGTGAGCACAGAGATATAAATTGAACGGCGTCAGGGTGAGGAATGCACCAGTAGCACCGCACAGTTATAGTTCACATGACATGAAGGAAATCCATCTGCTTTGAAGTGATAAGAGTTATCTATGAATATGTTAGCTGAGGCTTTCCAAACAACCAAGCAGTGGATGCACTGTAACCATTCACTGCATGGCTTGAGGATGGGGATAATGGAAAAGTACAAATGGTGTAGGTTTTATGTGCTAAAGCCTACACCATCTGAGCTTAAAGATACGTTTCAGTTAAGTAGTTTAGAAAAGTAAGATTATACACTTCCACCAAAGAAATGCTGCAGTCATACTTCTGACCTGTAGGTGGCGTAACAGTGCAGGGTCCCAATTTTTCTTGATTTAAATTTAACAGATGCCCTCTAGTGGAAATGTAGAAAGTGATGTTTAATGCTAATGCTCCCCTGTTGTGGAAATTAAAGTTCCTGAATCTTTTCTACTCCAGATCAAAACTGAAGCAATATTGGAAATGAAATTAAATGTGACTATTCTTTTGATGAAAATCGTCAAATGTCACAAACATTTGAGTACCAATCCACTAAACATCTCACTTTAGCTGAGGGGATTTGAATTTTCTAACCTGGTTGTGTCCCTTCTCTTTGAAACATTTTTACCAAGGACATAACCAATATATTGCATGCAGAATCGTTTTTTTATAGATTTCAAATTCAATCTTTAAAGAACGATATCAGGACAGGATATTAAAAGCAAAGATTCATATCTTGTTTTATTACTGTACATAAAGAAGAGGCATACTATAATCTTTAATAAAATGAGTAGGTATAATTGGTCTAATTTGTCAAATGTGTTTTTCACTATCCATTACATACGGGCCTGCAGAAGTTTCTGTATATGAAGTTTAAACACGGGAGGGGGAGTCTGAACAAGATGCTGATCTAAAAAATGGACTGAAGTGTACACACTTGAATCAGTCACACCTGCCTAGTCAGGAGGAATGGAAAAACTGTCAAAAGCATTTGATGCAAGACAAGTCATACAACCTGAAAGACAATTCTACCAAATACTACAAAATTGTAACCAAACTCATGCACCGGAATAATAATAATATATATTTTTTTATCTGTCATTATTCTGGCATTTAGCAACAAGAAATAATTTGGATCATTCTAACTGCAAACTGGAAAAGTGAAGTCAAATATTATCTTCAGATGTAGAGAAAAGCAAAAGGTTTTACTTTCACCATTTGTGTAAATATCTGTTTCCCAACTCATTCTTTGTTTTACAGCAAGCTACAACAAAGTCCATTAATTTCCACCCTGAATGGCAAAATTGACCAACGGAGAAACACAGCCAATGTACCATAAGTCATATATTTGTTTATTTTGCGTTCTCAACATTGTCACAGTTGAAGTTTTACAATAACTGGGGTCTTACTGACTCACTATTCACTGTACAAACAGAATGCACATTTAAATGAGGCCATTCCTGTCGTTTCCTTTCTTCAAAACATGTCACTCGTCAGATCAAACAGCTCGCAGCCGGTTGTGTGTACATTTGTTTGTGTGTGCGTGCATGTGTTTGTATGTATTTGTATGTATGAAAGGAAAACTGCATGTAATTGATGGCAGCACACTTCCTATAACAGTCTGGTTTTGATTTCCACAGCAAATCTCAGTTCACAACTGCTGGAGGAAGAGAGAGTCGATCGGTTCAATCAGCACTGCTCCAATCCTTTCAGGAGGCGACATGCACATCCTGCTCTCAACTGCAGATGTCAGAGTAGAGCACTGGAAGTATAGACATTATGTACATCTCCTCTTACCCCAGTTTTGGTCCCTTTACAGTCTTCAGAAAGCTGAACTTTCTAATCAAGCAGTTCATCAGCTTGCACAACAGATTCCTCTATTTACACAATGTAAGCCCTCAGCGAGGAAGTGCAATGTTTTCTTTTTTTCTTCTTTTTCTTCCATGTTTGTAATTTACAAAATGGCTTTGTAGATGAAATGCATGCTGAGCTTCAATGACTACCAGGCAAAAAACATGGAACGACAAGGACACGCCACCATCGTAAAGTTCCAACTTATTCAAAACCAAAAAAAAAAAAAAAAGAAGAAGAAAAGAAGTCCAACATGTCATAGGCTGATCTCTTCCCCGTCAGCTCACAGTGAATACGACGCATGATGCATCAGATCCATGCAGTGCATTGTTGGGGTACTTTTGAAAAAAAAAAAAATCTAAACAAAAAAACCTCAAACAATTAAAGCACGACAACACACCAAAATAAACAGTTGCATCAGTTTCACACCATTTCCAAAAATTTCAGAATTATAGCAAAGATATGAAATTATCAGAAAAAGACACATTCAGCGTATCATTAATGTCCCGCGTGTGATATGTCTGTCGTCTAAAGGAAAAACAAAAATAAGATAATGTGTGAGCCCAACTTCTGTGGATTTCTTCATGAATATTAAAATACATTTTATAACCTGAATATTGGGACAAACAGCTTACTGTCACTAATTTACACACTAGAATAGACTCTTATTTGTAGAATATAGAAAGATAATCTTTACATATACCCAGTTCTTCTGTTTAGCTTGCATTTGTGTAGGTTATAACTGCAATTCCTGAAAAAAATTGAACTGTCCTTTTATATGTGCTTGTCCAGCGAAATATTTCAGTTTCCTTTTTATTAAAATATATACACACATTCTTCTTTCCACTCTGAAGTGTCTAGGTACTTTTACGTCTTTTTAAAAGAACAAAGAAAAAGTTTCTTTTTTTCACCTGAATCTCATCCTGGACAACAAGACGACAGACTTTCACCCTCAAGTACAGCCTGCATGATTGCACTTAAACTTACCATGGTAACACTGATTTGTTATACAATGTGCAGAGGATAGCCTCACATCAAAAACATTACATGCAAAACAAACAAAACCCTTACAAGACATTCCACTGAGCTCCAAGTCTGTACCCCTCATAAGACCACGAGGATAGGCGGACAATTTACAGAGAGAAAACGACGCAAACATGGGGTCAAAGAGAAAATAAATAAATAATGACGCAAAATGACAAACGCTCAAACAGGAGGGGAGACCTTGCTTGCTCTTGATGTACAAAATCAGTACAAAGATATTGCACATTTAATAGAAAAACAAAAAAAAAAGAAATCCACCAAAATCAAGTTGGCGAATGAAAATAATAATCTCAACAAGGCAAAAACAAAGATTTCAGGATATTTTCTCAGTTGATTTCGAAAGCAAAGAAAACAGCTGCTGCATATTGACTTTATTTCAGACTATTTGTAACAGAAACAGAAATTTTACCTTTTAAAAATATAGTTTTGCACTAAATTCTTCATTCTGAGCGCTTTTTTAGGGGAAACATCTCCTTCAGGAATTCAGCTCTGCTCAAACTGTGTTTTTAGATGTCAAATGTACAGCAGCTGCCATCTATGGGCTTTGTTTTGGGTGTTTTTTTTGTTTTTTTGTATTCACCAGAAAGGCAAAAAAAACCCTTTAAAACAGATCATACGTAGGCCTTGACCGGACCAGGCCTGGGCAGAATGGGAGTTTGCTCCTTTTTCAGATCTACAACCCATCACTGGAGTCAGCTTAATACTGATAGAAGCCATTTTTGCTGATAATAATTGTAAGTATAATCTTACAAATTACTTTACACACAATATACTGTACATGAAGTCTCGACTAAATAGATTATGCGTTAATAATTGGCACATTTATTTAATGAGAGCTAAGACACAAAACGCATAGCTGTCGTGTACAGTAAATACAGCACTAGAACTACTATGAGTTGTTTAGCTGTCCGCTGACAGTGTGAAATGCTTATATCTACGTTTTTTTTGTATTATATATGAGCTCTAGAGGAGGCGACAACAAATAGCATTCACATGATGGCAGGATTTGCAAAAACCAAAGACTGAACAGCTGAAATTCTGAAATTGTGAAAAAACAGTCAAACATGTTCTCATCGTAGGGCATCCTTCCTCCTGATTATGTAATGGTAGGAGCAGTAAATGCAGGGATAAAGCAGCAGGTTGGAGCTTGTGGAAATTAAAGAGCATCTTCCTGTGCAGACCACCCAAACCCTCCACATGCAGAAGCCCCAAATCAGGCAAACTAGTGAAGGCCCCTATTGGAAGATTTGAATCCGTTTTCTATCCTGCATATCAGTTTGACCTGGAAGTGAAAGCGGTGTCTGGGTGTGACTGCTTCCCAGCACAGCAGCGGAAACACAGTGGACAGGCCATAGAGTTATGCTGTCAGTCCCTTTGGTGTGAGCGATTGTCCTTCCTTCATAAAGTTTCCTCCTTTGTCTTCCCGTCTCCGCGTGAGGAGCATCACACTACGGTGCTGATGCCACTGTGTTTAGGTTTGTGCCCGCCGTGTGCTGGGCCCGCCTGCTGGCCGTGGTGGTGAGAGTGCTGGGCGTGGTGAGAGTGCTGGCTGTAGTGGCCGTGCTGCGAGTGGTGGTGCGAGTGTGAGGAGTAGGCTGGGTGCTGGTGGTACTGCGTGTGGGGAGGCGGGTGGTAGTGGTGGTGGTGGTGGTAAGGCGGGGGGTTCTGCGGGACCTGGCAGTACTGGGGATGTGGGCCGTGTAGCTGGGCCTGCACCGTGTGCACCACCTGGGCCGTGTGGTGCAGGTTGGTTGGGTGCGGCTTGTGCGATATGAGGGTGGGGTGGCCGGGCGGCAGCAGAGGGGGCTGGCTCTGAGACGAGGGCTTCCCCCGCTTGCTGCCGAAGAGCGACCCAAGTATGGACGTTGATGCCGAGTTGGGGATGGAGGGATGGGTGCGGGAGGAGCCCTCACGTGCTGTTGTAGGTCTCCGACGTGTGTGCGGACTGCTAATGATGGACCCCTGGAAGAGGAAAAAGTGAACAAATAAATTAACTATAGCTATGAAGCATTACTAGAACTATAGTGCTCTGCAATACTATTCAGATCCCTTGAACAATTCTACCTTTTATCAGATTACAACCACAAACCAAAGGTATAATTGGGAAGCTAAAGGGAAATGATGTAGTGTTGTGGTGTGGATTTATATTCGGTCACTCTGAGTGAAAACTTTGAACCTCCTTTCACTGCAACTACAGCTATAAGTCATTTGAGGTGTGTCTCTACTAGCTTTTCTCATCCAGAGATTAATTACTTTGCTCATTCATCTTCGCAGAACACCTTAAGATCAGTTAGATTAGTTTGGCGTAATCTATGAATATCTGTCTTCAAGTCTTTTTTTTGTTTGCTTTTTTTAAGCAATTGCTCAATTTGATTTAGCACTACACCAGGCGTCCTCAAAAACAGGCCTCAAGGGCCGGTGTCCTGCAACTTTTATGTACGTCTCTGCTTCGACACACCTGAATCAAGTAATGATGTCATTAGCAAGACTGAAAACTTGACTGCCTACCGAGCAGGTAATGCAGCCATTTGATCCAGGTGAGTTGGACGAGGAATATCTAAAAGTTGTAGGTTATCGGCCCTTAAGAACTTGATTTGAGGACCCCTGACTAGGCCATATAAATATATGCTGACCTACACCAATTATGTGCAGTCAGTCCTGAAGGGTCAGAATCCTACATGTTTTAGTTCTGCCCCTGGTTCAACACTTCTGGATCAAATGATTGCTCGTTACCAGGCCTCTATAAGGCATGACATGCTGAGGAGGTACGACCACCAAAGGGGAGAATTAAAACATGCAGGATGCTGGCATTTGAGGACAGACGTCGGACAACCCTGACCTACAACATTTCCTTGTGTGCCGTCTCAATGTTTTTTTGAGAAAAGCTTATTTCTCAGGACTTTCTTGCATGTAAGTTTACCCATTTTCCCATCCCCACAGACTAGCTTCCCTGTCTCTACCAAAGAAAAGCCTCCCATAATGATGCTGCCTTTATTTTGTTGAACTGCAGGGGTGATCTGTGCAGTGTTGGTTTCCCATGTTGGCCAAGAAGTTCAGTTTTGTTATCGTTTGAACAGAATAACTTCTCCCACATATTTGCTGTATCCCATACATGGCCTGCAGCTAATGGTGATTCGGATGCCTCCTGAATTTCTTTCGACCTGACTTTCTGTAGGTCACTCTTCCTTTAAGACCAAATTTGTTCAGTTCAATGCTAATAGTTGTCAACAGATTATTCCACCTAGGTTGATTATCTCTGCAGCTCCTCCAGCGTTACAAAGGCCTGTTGGCTGCTTCTCTCAAGATTGAATGTTCTCCGTGCCCTCCTTATCTCGATAGCAGTTTGCAGTTGTCATAACCTTTCCATTTTTAAATGTTAGAAGAGCGTTCCATTAGACATTCAAAGCTTGAGATATTGTTTTGTAGCTTAACTCTGCTTTAAACTTCAACCACTTTGTCTCCATCTGATTTGTTTTGTGGTCTTCATGACAATTTGTTCACTAATGTTCTTTAACAGACCTCCTCAGAGGGTAGTCGCTTTTAATGCAGAGACTAAATTACACACAGGTAAACTACTGGCAAACTACTTACTGGGTGAATTATTAAGGATTTAGGGGTACCAGGCAAAAACGGGATACTTATCACTCCATACATTTCATATTTTGATCTATAAAATGTTTTAAAAGATCATGTTGCAACATTGTGTCCATCGCATGAAATCCCAAATACTACAAAAAAAGCATGTGGTTGTAACACGTGAAAACTTGAAAAAGCTCAAGGGGTATGAACACTTTTGCGAGGCTCTGAATTACTGTTTTCTTTCCTCAGATAAAGAAGTAGCAAAATGTTATATAGCATGCAAATGAAAAACTAAAAATGTCATGATAGGCAGCAGCAGGAATAGTTCAGCTTTCATGACACAAAGGGAACCCGTTTTCAGAGAAGCTCTGCTGTTATACAGGTAATCATCTTGAAAAAGTAAATCTGTGATAAATACTTTGACAAGGATAAATATTCAAAAGAGAAGGAAGTTGGGAAAACTAGATTTCTGTTTTGTGCCAAACTCTCTAAAAAAAACAAGTCACACATGCAACTTGGCATTATTAATGAAGGCACAGTTTCCACATGCAGAGGGTGTGACAGGCAAACTTATCATTCACACATCAGCATTCAACTAGAAGTCAGATGGCAGAAGGAACTGAGCACTCGTGTGCAGACTTCACAACAGGGTTGGGCACTCTGCCTCCTGTTTTGGATCCAAAACTACTCCATGGGTGCAAAAAAAAAAAGCAGTTTTTGTTTTTCTTTACCATGCTTTGTCTAAAGCTGAACAAACAGCATTTGCACCATATAATTTCCAAGATTCTACATTTTGACTCATGAATACATGGAATGAGTGCACAATGAATGGATGAAATCCACATCTTTCTAATGTGTGTGAAGCCCATGGCTTATTATGAAGGCTACACTCCTTGCTGAACCTTACAGCATCTAAGAAAAGTTGTGGATAAGAGGAAAAAATAAAAGACAGACCCAGACAGGGAGAGGGGCTGCAGGAAATGAAGAGTTTCCTAGTGTCTTTCAGAGCTACCACCCTGCCAAAGAGAAGAACCAAATGAAAACCGCTTGGATGTGACTGAATGAAAGACAGAGACAGGCGACAGGGAGAGGAGGGGGGAGGGATGCTTGTTTGAGGGTAGAGTGTATATTGGTCATATAACATGACCCAAACAGGAGATCTCTGGCTTCCAAAAAACCAACCAAAAAAACAAATAAAAAAAAAAAACAAGAGGGGAGGCAAGCAACCCATGCATGCACACTAACTGAGGCAAGCAGGTTATAAAGGCATCCCATCAAGAAAAATAAATGATCCAAACAAATGGACTGGAGTCTATGAAGCAAAGGAAGTATAAGACCAAAAAAATAAATAGAGTGTTTCACAGTGCACATCATCACAGAGAGAGAGGAGCTCGGATACCAGCTGCTTCCAACTTACTTCCATATTGCTGTCTAGTGATCCTGCACTGCTGCGACGCCCTCGCTTGCCTGCCCGAGACATGCAATACCAGAGATTAGAGATCGACAGCACTTCCTGGGTCGACTACAGACGTTCCGGCCGCCCAAAACCAAAAGAGGGTGTGGGTGGGGTGGGGCGGCGCAGTGGCTTGTGACGGTGAGTAAGATCCAAATACGAGAGATAGAGGGGGATGGAGAGAAGGGCGTTCGGGTCTGAGAGGGAGGTGGTGGGCGGGAGGAGCTTTGTTTTTTTTTTTACTTCCAAGTCAAATTAGATTTAAAAAATGTACGTAATTTTAGCCGGATTTTGTATTACGTTTTAGTCTAAACTGAGTTCATATCAGGAGATCCTAACTCCCAGGGTTATTTCTAAATCCCGTCAAAAGGTTAATTAGCGGAGCAAAATATCAACAGAATTTTTCTTGAGTAAATTGAAAGAACTCATTCTTAAGGTTGTCAGGCAGGGCAAAAATAAAAATTAAAAATAAATAAATAAAAGCCAGTCTCAGCGAGAGTCACAAAGCAGAAGACAGATCAGAAGCAAAACTGTGGCTGCTGCACATTCGGTGTGTGGGCACATCCAGGTCTGAGGGTGGAGCTTTAGGGTCCACACAGCCAGTGATATATGACCAATAATTACACATAAACAGGAAAATACCTGATGTGTATGGACAGTAAAATACATGTGGAATGGAGTATGAAAAAATAAAATAAAACAAACAAAAATGACCCCACTAACATGCCACATCCTGCACAGACCCCCCCACCCCCCAAAAAAAACATAGGAATACAGGAGGGCAAAAGGGACGACTATGAACTACCTGACCTGGAGTTTCCCCCCTGAGGGTCGATTGATACAACAAGAAACCTCATGCTCAGAACTGTGAGGCAGACCCCATAACTGGATTTCATCGTGTTATCAGGTTAATCACCTGATAACTTTCACATAGCTGTTATTTGTAATGAATGACATGTATTCCTGATTCTAAGGCACAGTTATACACACTGACATACGTGGATATGGGGTGATTCTCAATGCAAAGACTATCTTCATCTCGTTGCTGCTCAGATTGCAGTTTGCTTACAGGTGAAAGGAGACGGCATGGGATTTCTGAGTAAAACGTGTGTTAAATGTCTTTGGATATTAAAAAAAAACAAACAAAAAAAAACTGTGGAATGCAAAAATGCTTGGGAACAAAAAATAAGCAATCATAAGAATGAGAAGATGTTTAGAAAGAAATTTAATCAAATTAAAACGACTGAGAACTGCCCAACAGTTTATTTATTGATCAGGAATAAATGTTCAAAAGCTGCTAAAGCTGCTAAACCTTTTGTCAATCACGTCACTTTTAAATACAGTGCGTTGAAAGAGCACCCTTTGACCTTTCTCACATTTTGTGAGGTTTCAACAACAAACATCAATGTATTGTATTAGGATTTTATGGGATACACCAACACAAAGTAGTGCATAACTATAAAGTTTAAGACAATTATATATATATATATATATATATATATATATATATATATATATTTTTTTTTTTTTTTATATTTAGCCTAAGTGAGTAAATACTTTGCAATTACAGGTGCAGGTCTTTTGGGGCGTGTCTATCAGTTTTCATGTCTAGAATGTGATATTTTTGTCAATTCTTCTTTGCACAACAGGCCAAGCTCAGTGAGATTAGATGGGGAGCTTTAGTAAACACAGAGCTTCAGTTGAATTCAGATGTAGACCTTGACTTGTCCACATTAACGCATGAGTTTAATTTAGACTCATCTGACCACAGCACCTTCTTTTCTTCCACATTCTAGCTGGATTTCCTTCATGGATGATGGAAAGCTGCAAACAGTTTTCTTGCAACCTACAGTTATCCCGTTGACAGATTGCCCTGGGGGTGACCTGTGAGTTTCTGCAGCTCCTCCAGAGTAACATGAGTCTTCTTTATTAATGTTGCTGTTTTACTAAAAGCTTAGATAAATGACTTAGATAAATGGCTCAGACTTTCAACTGAACAGGGCACAGCGTGATGTTAAAACGTTGGGATCTTGTTTTACAACTTAGCCCAGCTTTAAATTTTTCCACAACCTTTTCCCTGTCTGGTATGTCCCTTGGTCTTCATGATGCTGTTTGCTCTCTAATGAACATCTGAGACCTTCACAGAACAGCTGGATTTATGTGAGATTAAATTACACACAGCTGAACTCAAGTTATTAATTAGGTGACTTCTGAGGATTAGTGGTTCACTGGATTTTATATAGGGGTTATTTGAGTAAAGGCTGCTGAACACAAATGCAGATTTTATTTTCTTTATTATTGAAAAACCATGCAAGATTTTTCTTCTGCTTCAACTATGCACAACTTTGTGTTTGTCTATCATATAGAATTCAAACAAAACATATTGAAAGTTCTGGTTGTAACCTGACAAAATGGGTTAAAGTTCAAAGGAAATGAATACCTTTGCAAGACACTGTAAACCAGGGGTCTCAAACTCCAGGCCTCTAGGGCTGCAGTCCTGCAGTTTTTAGATGTGCCACAGGTACAAAACACTGGAATGAAATGACTTAATGACATCCTCCTTGTGTAGATCAGTTTTCCAGAGCCTTAATGACCTAATTATTCTGTTCAGGTGTGGTGCAGCAGAGGCACATCTAAAAGTTGCAGGACTTCGGCCCTCGAAGACTGGAGTTTGAGACCCCTGCTAAACCCTGAACGAGAAACCCAACTTCTAGACCAAATCATCCAATCCCAAGTGAGTTAATGAATTCGGAACGAGGAGAACTTTAAAAATCGATGTATGGTGCAGTGACAACATTTTGCTATTTTTATCCCCTTAAAATTCTCAGCAGAGAGGAGAATAAGAAAAGCAAAATGCTTTTTCTTTCAGTGTAAAAACCTGCTGGCAGAACACAAGCTCTGTGTTTTCGCTCTACCTGCTTCAGAGAGGTCCCGCAGGG
Source organism: Xiphophorus couchianus (assembly GCF_001444195.1). Lineage (NCBI taxonomy): Eukaryota > Metazoa > Chordata > Actinopteri > Cyprinodontiformes > Poeciliidae > Xiphophorus > Xiphophorus couchianus. Next base: position 20,862,622 of record NC_040228.1, on the reverse strand, counting down.
AGCTGCTGAGGGCGCTCCTCTTCAGACCCTCGCCCATGGCGTAGCTGTCGTCCAGACTGGCGCGGTTCATACCCCCGTTGCCGGCTTCCTTCTTCAGGCCGGAGCTTTGAGACATGCTGGGCCTCACCACCCCCTTCTGCTTCTCCAGCTCGGCTGTGGAAACAAACCGTGGAGATACCGGGGTTAAGTGACAGGGACTCAACCGACAAAGACATTTCAACATCCTGCTCTTTATTTTAGCACCGCTTCTGCATGTCCAGAATAATCTGAGCCGTGCTGTAAATTCTTGTAATCTACTTCCTTATAAACTGAAGCAGCTGAATAATGAAGACCGTGCCCTGTTTCTGTTTAACTTGGCCAGAAAGAGAGGGGGGATGGGAGGGACAAATAAAAAAGTCAGCTCACACTCTATTCTGTATTTCTCCATTTCCTGGACCTCTGCAATTGACTCTCTCAGGTCGTCTGTGAACTTCTTACGGTCCTGGGGGTTGGGTGCGTTAAAGTTGATGAGAACTTTGATGTCTGCACCTGGTATTGCTGATGTAAGTCTGATTCCATTTGGGTAATCTGGAAAATGAGGGAGCGATTTACAACCGGTCAGTTCGAGTCTGGAAAGTTTGACAAGCGTACTGGCTTTATCAACCTCTGGGATGTAAACTGTCATATGAAACTCTTACACTGGTTTTCAAACAGCATCACTTGCATCCCATACAGAGAGAAGGACTGACGGAAGCTGTATGTAACTGAATTCTTCTTCTTCTGGAAAATCTTTGTTACCTGAAATCAAAAAGGAGACTGTTTTTATGGGCCTGGGGTGGAAGATGGAGAAGGAACAAAGAAGGTGGAGGAAAGAGCAGACTGCTTTTACCACAAGGAGGTCATTGAACAGGAAGATCTCCCGCTGATGCAGGCCCAGCTTCTGAGGCTTGTTGGGGTCTGGCACTTCAAACAGGCGGCAGTAACACACCAAACGTCGATGGGGCAGCGACAGCACCTACGAGGCAAAAAAAAAAAAAAAGTCCCCACAAATGTTTTAGAGGTTATTATGGCCTCAGTCTACAGACTAATAGGGAACATAAGTGTGTTGCAGATACAACAACTTGGATGAGTCACAAATAATTTAATGAGATTAATAGGCTACTTACACATCCCAGTCCATGGTGGAGTGAACCAATCTGTAGAGAGGACAGAAAATGTTGTATTTTGCAGTTATCTTTCAGTTAATGGTAAAATAAAAATATTTCTTAATTAAGTCAATGCCCATTATAAATAACTCTTGAAAATTGTGCATCCAATAAAACTAGGGGTGAACCGATAAATATGCCGACCTAACCCAGTATCCCTTAATTTTGGGAAATCAGCTCACGCATGTGAAAAAGATCTTATTTACTAATCTTATCTATCTCTGTACAGGTCTAAAAATCCTCCATTGTCCCCTTTTGCTATGTGACTGACAGACCCACCAACCAGGTCATGTCTACACATGAGCAGTTAACTTTGACTTTGTCCTATATTTAGCAACTTTTCAGACAAAGAAAATTGTTATCAGGTTTTTTAAAGATCAGAGATCTTTAAAAAGATCACCAATCTAAATAAACCAATTTCCGAGAGTCAGTAATTTCTGACGTGATTATTATGACAATAAATAACTAGTTAGGTTTCCAAGATTATTACTCAAATTTGCATCTAGGGGGGAAAAGGGTCATGATTGTTTTAACAATATATTTGCAACATTTTCTTTGTTGAATTTGAACAACACAAATACATCAATAACACTATAATAATAAATAATACAACCATTTAGTTCTTAGTATAACCATTAGAGTCAGTAGAACATGTAATAAGAATGAAAAAGGCACTCTTTTCACACAGGGGTCACGTTTTAATAGATTTCATGATTTCTAGTAGTGCAGAAGTAAGATTAGTGTCCTCTAATCAATGTGGTGGACGAACCTTGTCATGAGTGGCATTGATATCATTGTAGCCGGCAAAACTGCACAAATGCAGCATTTAATTTACTTGATTTACAATTTTGTCAGCAAACCTCCAACAATTAAACAAATTTTTATTCAAGTGAGGAACAAAAAGTGCTTTATAAGTTTAGAAGTGCTTCTAAACTTATTTGATTTTTAGTAACAATTTCAGATTATTTTGCTTTCTGACAAGTGATGTGGGAAAGCATGAAGGAGGACAGTTGTCTGGGAGGAATTTGGCCATAATGAAATGCAGTTTTGCAAAGAAAGCAAATAGAGAAACAAAGAACTAGACAGATTTTAAAATCAAGGTAGAGTGGTAAGTGCTACAAAATTAAACATGTTAAAAACATCTGATAATCTATTCTGTTTTTCAAATTCTTTTATGTCATAAAAAGATTGCAGAATGAACAGAATCCGGTTTATGCTGGGAGTGTGACTTTAGATCTGAATATTTTGGTGGTGAACTATGGTCATGGATAAATGCAGCTTTGACCAGACTGATCCGAAAATAGAACTAGTTCTTGTTCAGGCTGAACTTGTAAAACACTGCTGCTATGCAAACCAAACCTCACTAGCAAGGTCTCACAGGTCAGTCACAGTTTTACCCTTTTACAGATGACAGAGACAGCACTGCATGCTGAGCAGTGCAGAACAATGTAGAATAATGGAGCTGTGCTCATTGCTGGAAGGATAAAAGGCTCAAACACATCCAAATCTGGAAACAGTTTCAATTAAATACAGAAATAACACTGGCCTCAGTGTTTCAACACTGCAGGTAAGTTTCTCTGAAATCTCAGTTTCTACAGTGCGTCAAGGTGGAGGCATGTAACCATTTGTTTTAATCAGCACTGCTGCACGGGGCAGCACGTCTCAAGGGCTTTGGGTGTGTTAAAATCACCAGCATGAAGGTCTATACTCAGACATGTCAGTAATTTCACAAGAGTAGCCAAAGGCATGCATGCCATTCCTAAACTTAAATTCCTCACATTTCCCAAACTTTATAATTTAAGAACTAGAACTGCAGGGAAAATTCTGATTCGACTTATAAAAGATCATTTCAGCCTGTGAGAGTAACAAGGTAAGAGATCAATCTCTTCAATTTCACCCAAAATTGAAGAGATTGATGATGATGTAAACATCTCTATGACTGTAATAGTAAAACACGTATTATTACTCACTGGTTTCTTTCCCACTATGAGTTTCTCCACTTTCTGCACCTGTGACACATGGTCTTCATTAGTCTTAAGCTCTCGCTTGCGAATCCTCTCATAGATGCCGACCAAAGTCTCTCTGGGTATGTCCTCCCCATCATCCACACCTGGAGAAGACAAAAGACTTGATTTACTGAACCAAGCACATTAAAAATGATTTATACTATGCATTTGTTATATTTTGGAGTCACAGTTTGGGAGACTATCTTAACATTCTTCCAGAAATAAAGCGTCCAGAGAAAAAAAAAACACCCCTCTATATCTAGCCATTTTGTGGTAAACTATGCAGAATGATTTAAAATAAATTTATTTAAAATAAACTTAAATACTGAAAATGAATCCAGCCTTTATTTTTGATTTCATGTATTAAGTCTGGGGGAAATCCTACTTTAAGCAATAATCATTAATGGTACCACATCAGCAAAGAAAGTTGTTTTTAATTTACACTTAACACTTGAGAGTTCATCCCAGATTTTGGGACTTCTTATTAGTAATTGATGACTTTGAGTTTTCCTGGGGTACAAATACGCTGTGACAGCAAGACTGGTTGAGGACATTTATTTACTGTGTCACTGTGCAAAGTCAAAATAAGAAGAAGGAAGATAAAAATTGGCACATGGTTATGATCTACACCGAACAGTAACATCTTAGGATCATCAAGTGTCCAGTCCAATGCAAACCAGTTGCCGGGTAGGTAAAACTGGAAAAACCCTTTATTTCCTACAGTTATAAACACAAAAATGTACTATAAGATTTTAACTGGAATGAAAGCTTGTAAAAGGCCTGTTGCATATTTTACCAAGAAACGAAGACAGCCTAGAATCTATAGGCGTATTTTAACAGGCCAGTTATAACGGCCATTTTCTAAAACCAGAGGAAGCCACGCTAAAGACGAGAATTACAAGGCAATAGTAAGAACCACATGTACCAGCACACACATATAGGTTTAATGTTTGACTTTCTCTTAACTCTGACCCTTTTCAGTGTTTTCATCATAGACAGATATTGCAAGAACTGCAGTTATTGCTGCAGGACAGCAGTGACTCAGGCATTGCAACAGTAGATGCATATCTACATCTGTAGAGCAACCTGGTGGAGCAACTCTCTTTCTGAGCTGATGTACAATTTGCTAATGTCTGCATTCAATGAGGGGAGAGGCAACCGGACTTTATCTTCCCGGACTGCTTTTTAAAAGCACGATATAATTCTTTTTTTTATCCAGATGACTTGCTGTGTCAGCGTATTTTAAGTTTCATTTAAGAACAGGACAGGAAAACCAAACCTTGTACCCTAATTACATGGAACATATTTTTTTATACATCAATAAACATTTTTTTACTTTGCTACCTCTTAAATTCTTGATGAAGTCTTCCAGTTTCATTTTCCTCTCTGGCTTGACGTTTGGGCTGTACATGTCAGTGTTGAGAAGAATGATGGCGAAGGCCAGGATGAAGATGGTGTCAGGGTTCCTAAACTGTCGCACCACCGTGGGGTTACAGATGCAGTACCGCTGGCTGAACACGTGAAAGCACATCAGTTTACAACAAAGAACACATAGAGTACAGATCCCTTTCATTGTGAGGAAATACTTTCAACGCTGTTCAAGGAAAGCAGAAGTAATGATGAAAAAGGTCCTCTTTGTCTACAAAACAACTACTGATGATTTGTTTTATATTTTTACGAGTGAAGTTGTAGCTTGTAGTCTGACCTGAACGCTTCAATGAGCCGCTCCACCTTCTGAGCTTCCCCTTGGACACGGATGTGGTTTTGAAACTTCCTAAGGGCCTCATCCAGCTCCATGCTCTGGAAGTCCATTTCATCTACCACACAGCTGGTACACGAGGAGCGACGATGGATTTCCAAAAGTAAAGTTAATAAACACAGAATGTGACTGTTTTCACAAAATAGATTTTAACAGAATTTAAGAGTATTTAATCAAATTTACACACTAAATATTGCACGCTAAAGTCATAAAACCTACAAATTCTTAACAGTAATAGTAATAATTAAAGCTACAATGGGTCTTTATTTTAAAACACTGACACAAAAAGACCCTTTTGAGACAGAACCCTACAGTCACATGGCTGTAAACAAAGTGGAGTTTTGCTACAGAGTTTATTTATAGTGAGTAGGATGATCTGGAAAGTCCTGCAGGGATCATTCATTAAAAAGAGTGTTTGTTTTTTATATGAAGCACTTGTCCAAGGAGTTGGTTACAATTAGACTCATATATTTAAAGAAAGGACCAACATAAAGCAGAGGGATAAAGATCCCTCTTCATCAAAGTTCATGCTTCAGCTACTTCAAACAGATTTAGCAGAAAGTTAACATCCAGACCAACAACAGTAGTTCCATTAACCTAGTGTAGCATAAAACTGAGATATATAACACAAATTTGTAATGCAGAGAAAAGTGAAACGTTCACAACCACTGATTGGCTCTCAAATATAAAATTTCTGGTGACACCAGAGAGTTGGAGAAAAAAGAACAAGTCAGAGTGACATCTGGTCAAATCTGTAGTAGAAATTGCAGAGTGTGCCAGATGTTTTGTTAATTACAGTTTTTCTCACAGTCAACCATTTGCCATGAAATACTGGCAGACTGGGATTGCCACAGAACGCTTTTAAATCTCTGGGTGCATTGTTGGTATGCTAGGTCTCCAAGACACTGCTTTCAGATAACATGTCTTCCTTCTCACTGAATAAATAGCACAGGGGAAAATTTAACACCATGACCCGTGGCTACTTTTGGCTCCGTTCTTGACATTCAGACATGAAAATCAATGCAAATATCACAAGCTGCAAACCTGAGATGCAATTTGTTTCATTTTAAATAAATACATGTTAACATTTTTGGAAAGTTCACTTGTTAGCTTAAAAGAATGACCACTATAATAACATACATTTGAATAAAAGTCTCCTGTTATTTAAATTAGGGGGAGAATTAAATAGAAAGAGAAGGAAAAAAATCCGACTTACTCCAGGACATCTCTGTTGAACTGTTTTTGTCGATTACCCAAAAATTCTCCAATCATCTGCCTGCTGAGCCCCTTCCTTTGAAGTAGGAAGTGGGCAACACCAACCGGTGTGTCGGGAATGAACCCCCGCTCGGTCAAGTACTGGATGCCCTTCTCGGGTTTCCTGAAATTTCAACATGCAGCATTATGTTAGAATTTTAATCACAATTTTAATATTTAATGCAAGAACTGGAGAGAATGATCTGTTACTGCTTGAGTTCTCTGAAAATTCCTATTGAAGACATCTTCAGGCAAGCTAGTTGATAATTTTCAGTCAAGCGTTTGATCTTTGAGATGGGCAAAATGATACATTTAATTTTAATTGCTCCTTGAGTTCTCATTATCATTTGGATAATGGAGAAACATTCACAAGGTTTTAAAACTAAAAATAATCTGTTATAAAACCTCTAATCAGCAATATGTCTGTAATTTAATAGTCAGCTAGGTTTAGCTTCTAACAACGAACTGTAACACTGCAAAACAAAACTAAATCTCTATTACACAACAAACACAAATCGACATTTTGTTTTCAAAAAGAGGCTTTAAGACTGACTTTGTACTTGATATAGACACAACTGGATGCAATTAATAGAGCAAGAGAGAGCACAGCTTCTCCAATGGCTTTGCAATCACTCAGTCTATTTTCTTGGTACTAACAAGAAAAGTCAAGCAGCTGCTCCATCACAGCTGAGTACGTACTTGTTGAAAAGATTGAGGCCGATGCGGTAGTGTCTCTTGCGGATCACATCATTGCTGAAGATTGGCGAGTCCCAGCTGTTTCGAGTCTCTTTGTGGTAGGTCTGCTTACATAGCGTCTGCTCTCGGAGGCTGTCCCTCGATGAGGACTCGGAGCTGCAGTTTATAGTGTCGTTTGAGTTCGATGTGCTATTGATGCTGTCGTTGTCCCCATCTGAGAAGTCTGATTCAGACTTGCTTTGCCGGTTTGCTGAGCCATTGATTGCCAGATGGCTTTCTAGCTGCCGGTGGCGATGGCGCAGAGGCGCGTCATCGTCGCGGGAGGGCGCTCGTGGCGGGGGTCCGTGGGATATGTGTTTGGGGCTCGCCTGGGAGGACGTCACGATGTGGCCGTGAGGTTCGTATACAGGCGGTCGTTTGACAGAGCCGCGGTCAGAGCGATCACTGAGCTCAGCTGAACTGTCACTTGGAGGTTCTATAGTCAGAAGAGGAAGGTGATCCACTCTAAGACGCTGTTCTTGGCACTCCAGAGAAGGAGTGCTGCGGCAGCTAGTGTCTGTGTCACGACCCTCATCTTTAGAGTCAATAGGCCAGTACTCCTGGGAGGAGTTTACTGACTGCAGCCTTAAGTCTGATTCTGTACTGGACGGCTGGTCTCCTGACCTCAGAGCAGCAGGATGGGACATGTCATCCTCATCGATGAACAAAGTAACGTCACTATATGATGCAACAGTTTCATCTCGCATCCGACCAGCTGGCCTACGGTGGGACTTCATCTGATAGGGCACTTCTCCCTGCACTTTGGAGCAGCCCATAGTCTCAGGGTCAGGCCCCTCGTCCCCCTGAAGACTACGACAGTTCAGCGCATCATCTATGGACTCTGCCAGAGACTTAACCTGCCTGGAGAAGGCATCCTCCAGCTCTGTGATGGCATCGGTCAGGTCAGCCTGCGGTGGCGGATGTGACGTCATGTTTGCCTGTTGGTGGACTTCCACGTCCCCACGTTCAGACTGCACCATGGACAGTGGGGTGCCGTCCTCCGTCATGGACACTTGCCTCCCTTCAAAGTATGAGCTGTGCACTTTCTCAGGGCCCTCAAATGAAAGCTGCATCCTCATGTTAGAAAGAACGATGCGTCTGGACATACGGTTCTCTGACATAGAGCTCCTCAGACGTTCAAAGTTCTTGTTCATCTGATACTGCCTGAAGGCTGTCTGAATGGTGCGAGCTGCATGCCGAGTTATGAACCTTCCACCATATTTACGCTCCAGCATTTCCACCTAAACAAAGGAAGGAGAAAATTAACTGTAAACTTGTACCACCACCAGAGCACTACAGTAGTTGAGCGCACAGGTTTGAATTTATTGTGGCTGTCCTCTGATCACAATGTTTGGAAATTGAAATAAAGGACTAATGTCTACCAATATAGTCACCTCAGATGATAATTATTAATATTAATTAGAATTAAATGCCCCACAGAAAATAGTAAACCACACACATTTTTTGGGTATGAAACAGCCTCTGACAGAGTTCTGTTTCGATATTTAACCACTGTTATCAGAAATGGTATAGAGGATCTTTTAAACTGGTTGGTTTTTCTGGAGGGGATCTGACTTTTAAGCTGTAAATTTTCAGTAAGGTACGAAGCTTTACGAAGCCCCAACACTAAAGATGTTGGGGCTTTAAACCAGAAGTTTTATTTTTCCATTCCATTTTGATGTTCCTTCCTTCTATTGGAACATTCATTTCCAAACAAATGACAACTATCCTAACAAACTTTCACTCTGCCAATGAACTGGAAACTGTGAGAACACTAATGTAACCGTATGTAGTAAATTAAGAGTGGGTGACAACCAAAAAATACACCTGTGCTCCAAAATGATCTCATGGTGAAGAGTTCACACACAAGCAGCTTATAGAAGCTGTCAAGCATGGTGGTGGCACCATTTTGTTGATGAGCTAGTTTGGTACCAGATGTACTGGTGTAATTTAAATGGTGGATGGAATAAAGAAAAAGGAGACTGCGCCCCCTGAACTCAAAACACTTAACAAAACTGGTTTTCTGATAAATCTCAAAATTCTAGATTTTTTACAACTACAAAAAACTTAAACTTGGCAAGTAGAAACCTGTCCAGATAACTTTTAGGAATACCTGTTTATCCTGAAGGTCAGCAGAGAGCTCATAGCTCTCAGAGAGAGAACGAGACCGCTTGATGGCCTCCTCCTCGGCCTGCTTGCGGAGGATGGATTGCGAGTGCTGGAGTTTGGGTCGACGGGGCCTCTGCGGCCCGGGTTGGACCCCGTGGCTGTAAAGCGGGCCGTCGAATCGATCGGGGCTGATGGCTGACCCGTGAGTTACGGGACCCTGGCCATAGTTGGCTCTGCCGTCCAAGGAAGGACCGCTCTCACTGGGCCGTCCATCTCCTTCCACACTGAAATCAGAGCAAAGGGATAGAGAACGATTTTAAAAGGAGTGACAGAGATACTTTAAAGTTTGGGTCTGAATATATCGAGATTTTATTTTGACAGTAGAAAGCAGGTTGACACTAGGGATTTAGAAGCTTTTTCAAATGAGGTACTGAAACCAGCAGATGTATTTTTATAAGATAGACAAGAGAAAATGCTTTTTCTAACATCTTTTCTGTCTGAAGTCTAATGAAATGAGGTACTTTCATTAAGTTCAAAAAAGTTAGAAAACATTGCTTACAATAACCTTTGAAATGTTTAATTCAGAAAACACCAGTGCCACGTAAACAGGTTCAAACAGTCAGACATCTATTATTTTTCACAAACTCCTTTCTTTACTTACACACTCTTGTGCTCTGAAACCCTACGAGGCGATGGCTTACTGCGAAAAGATCGTCTGTTCTCAAAAAAATGCCAACTCTTCCTCCATATCTTGTCCACCATTCTTTCAGTCAAGTTAAGTCCAGAGTACACAGGCTCCTCCAGGAAACCAAAGTTTATGCAAAGTTAAGGGCCAATCAGTGACCAGTGGGGAATTACATCATGTGTGCAGGCGTGACGACACACTGTTCCACTTCATGCTACAAAGTCCAGTTTAGAGCAGAAGCACAGAGCAAATACAGCTTTCAGTAAATCCTTAAGCGACTTGAGGTGTCGCTGAACGAGTTGCCAATTTGTTCAGTCACACCATACCAACATTCCTTCTCTGCCACGGTATGGTGTGCCCACGGTTCACTCACAGGCGAATGTGTTTGAACTGTGACTTGACACACCCAAATAGTGTACACAATCCACTTCCTTCATTAGAGGGGCCTGAAATCAACATTCAGCAATGGCAGCAGCCTATCAAACAAGAGGAATCTGCACTGAGTGAAAAAAGGGGAACTGAATGACTTCAGATACCAGACGCATGCAGTTTTGCAGTTCAACATAGTACAGATTAATTCATTTGAAATGCATGCCAGTGAAATGACAACAACTAAAAGCACTATTGAATCTTTCTGAAATTTTAAACAAAAATAAATCTGATTCGATGCACCTTTAGCTGACTCAAATTTTCCTTGCTTCTTTGTGGAAGTGTATTTCTAACACAAACAATATGTTTTTTTTCTCTGTAGTTATGCTGCTTTTACTGCCAAATTGAAAAGCTTGGCTACATTTTTGTGAGAGTGTAGGGCAGATTGATTAGTTTTAGAGATAAATGCAAATCATTTGGAGAATTTTTGTGATCTTGCTTCAGCAAACTATTTAAATGTGAAAGCTTAAAACAAGCTGACAGGAAGCGGTTGCTAAGTTACCAGCACATATCATACTGTAAGTGTGCACATGGGATTGAATGGATTTTCCACTTTTACCTGTAAAAAACTAAAACCTAAAGGAAAGTCATTTTTTAATATTATTTTGGTATTTATATCCTTGTTTTTCCATCTGTCTTAGACAAAAATTCTTGTTGTGTGACATTAAACTTTGAATTTTGACCCACGGAATTTGAATGGGCATCTGATGACATCATCACATTGGATTAACAGTCAGCGACAACTTTGGGAATGTTTACATTTTTAAGGGGAAATCATAAGATGAACTAAAGAACAATGTGGCTAGCAAAAATACTGCAAATGCAAGTAATCTGATACATTATAACTAATAACTAATTGAAAGTAACTGTTAACAGTTTCTTCTCAGGGCAATATGTAGACAATGTTTAATTGAGATTAAGAATACAGTAGCAGGGGAAAAAAAGAGCCACGCTTTTATACTGCTGCCGCAACACCAGAGCGACCACAAGTCACTGAAAATCCAACCTCATTGCATAATCACCACTGGGACAAATCTCTCCAGCCATCTGTCATGGCACTCCAAAGCTGCTATTCTGTGAGTTAAAAGTGACACACTGCCTTCTGTCGCAGAGCCAAAATACGGCTGAGAGGTATCTCTGATTTTCTACAGCAGTCAATAGAGGTTTAATTAGACATGTGGTTAAATGAAGGTTAGAAATGCTCTAATGCTTTTTTTATTTTGCAAGCAACGACCACCATTTGGTGGACAGTTTGCCTCTCAGATGCTCAATATAAATTAGAAGTTGAGGACAGATTTCACATGAATCTATGAGAACCACAGATGACTTTTAGACTTAAGATTTTAGACTCAAGTCACACTTAAGTCACAAAATTAGACTTTCAAACTTGACTTACACTCTAAAGACTTGTTGTTTAGGACACATGTTTCATAAACAAGCTAATCTCATGTTATCCTGGGTGAAAGTAAGAGTGAACCATTTGAGCAAATGATCGTTTTCCCCACTTAATTACCATACTGAATACTAATTGTCATGGTAATATTCTGAAAACAGATAAACATGTTAAATCTAAATTAGACTTAAGGATGATAATTTGAATTCTTAACCTACAGCACTTCTTTTTTTTAGGCACACAAGACAGAAGCCATCTGACTGTGAAAATTAATTTCAGTAATTAGATACATTAAGCTTCCCTTGGACAAAAATGACTTATGAACATCTGAAATCTCTTTTCTTTACACCCCAGGTCATCACTGCAAACTTCAATTTACTTTATTACCATCTGTAAGATTGTTCAGCAAATGCTAATAAGACTCTGCTAAACTAAGACAGGTAAACTGTACCTCTGCAAAATTATTAAACCTCATGTTTTGGCATAATTTAAGTAACATGCCAAAGTTTTGAATTTAAGCCCTTAACTGTCATCCTCAAAACACTTATAACTAAGTCAATAGGTCCATGAGGACTGTTATGGCCCCTGGCCTGTTGAGGCTGTGCAGGCTCCTTTTTTGTTATGCAGGTTCAGATGTGAGGGCACACCTTCTGGATTGGCTGCCTGGAGGCTGCAGGAGAGCAGCCACCCCATTGGGCCAGCAGAGACTTGCAAGCCAATCAGATGTTAATGAGCCTCACCTGCTCCCTATAAAAGGCACCTGAAATCATTCCTCCAGGGGTGGGGGAAGCGGTTGTGTAAAGCTGTTCCCCCACCTTTGGTGCTTGTAACTGCTTTGGGCACTGTTTTGTTCCTGCTTGTTCTGTTAAGCAGTTTGTGTCTGCTCTAGATTGTTTTGATACAAGCTAGAAGCTCGTGTTTGGGAGGTTTAGTGCTCCCTTTGGTCCTTTCTTTTGGGTTGTTTTGAGTTTACTTTAGACTGACTTGTTTGAACATTTTGTAATTTAATTTGCACTTAACAATTCTTGAATTTGTTAGTCATTTTCTTTTGTTTTAATTGGGTTAAATTGTATTGTGTTTTGGTTTGGTTTTGTGACACCATTTTATTTGGTAATAAATCATTTTACATTCCACTTTTTCTCTGGACACATTTTTATGTTACCACCCCTAGACCTTGGGGGCGCAGCAAGGACACTTGTGTCATCATGACAGTTATGGGGTCAATCTAAATCACAAAAAGACACAAACTGCGTGGATGAGTCACTGGGTGTGTTGTCTCACTCCATCGACACTAAGAACATTAACAGGACTGACTCAAAACTTTAACTACAAAGCTGGCTTTGCCTTGAGGCTCGTGGGCCAGAACCATTTTTCACTTAAGTGCCTTTCTTCTGCTTCTCATTTAACCATCCAAATATTCAGACCGGCATGGGATTGTGGGTACGTGGAGAAGTAAGAAAGTATGAGTAAGTGCGTCTGCGCTTTTTGCTCTGAGGTCACTGAATACTTGACTGAGTGAGGTCAGCTGCTCCTGATGGAGAAAACGGAGGGAGAAGGTGGAGAACAGAAAATAGAGGAGTTCATATTTTAAGCTGCAATGGACGTTGGAGAGAAAAAGGGAGAAGTTGAAAAAGCAAGGGCATCTATGAGAAGCAAACAGTAAATGTTATGATTTATATTAACATGATGTCATATATATAAAGCACACTGAAATAATAAAAAACGCTGTTTAGACATGAACGAGTACGCAGTGATGTGATCTCCACATCATCTCCTGATTATGACTGTATTGCCCTTGAAATATGATAGCAAAGTTGTCAAACAGCAACTGTCCCAGCTTTAGGGTATCTAACCAGCTGAAGCCCCTCTTGCTTATGATGTAGGGAAGCACAGCAACACGGCTGGCAGTGATTTTCAGATTAAACGATTTGGATGAGTGGGATCAGGAGCCGTGGGGGGGGGACTGGACAATAACCCTTGTCCCCTCTAAACATCCTGAGTGAGCAGACCTAGGCCCTTGCCCAGGCCTCAACCCATTTCATAAGTAGGACCTGGGGGAAAACATTCCTACATCCTGGAAAAGAGGAGTCACATCAACAGGAGTTCTGGGAAAAGAAGAAAGCTAATGAGGTGCAGGCAGAGTGAGCTACAGCTTGGAACTAATTTAGTCCCCAAACAAAGTCACAAAAAGTCAGCTCTTGGAAAAATTTAGGAAATGTCTGCACAACAGTAGCCCATACCTTTGCAAGCCTTCCTTTAATAAAGACACAGATATTAATTTGAGATCTGATTCCGTTTCCCCCCTAAAGACAGAGATGTTAAATTATAAAATGGATGTTAAATGTTTTTAATTTTAACCAAACAACTCAACGTGGATTTTTTTTTTCAGAAAATGGAAAGAAAAGTGGCTCCGAAAAACGCAATGTATGCTCAGAGGAAATGTTGCAAACAAGCATATTACACTCACACTAACCACAAAACACAAATGCAAATCATTCTACCAAGAAGCTGACTAAATAGTTAAATGACCAGTTAACTTGGCTTATTTCACTTATTTGCTTTCAAAACATACTGTTATTATTGAAACAACTTTCTTAATACATCAAGTCTAACAAAAGAGAGCTTTACAGAAGATATAAATGAAAAGCAATGGTCAGGAGAGTGTAATCGGTTTTTCATGTTCAGTAAAGGCATTATAACTAAGAATTTGCATCATATTTGGTTTATACATGCATCAACAAATAATATTTCCATTATTTTCAACAATGACAATAATAAATGTTAGACATACAGTTGATACATAAATATTTTCATTCCTTCTTTTCTGTTGGATTACAACCTACCATATCTATTAGAGGAACCTGCACCATATTTTTTCTTTTATGTACAGGAATCATCAGGAAAGAAAACTGTCAAAATCTACATGAACAGATCAGATCTTAATGGGGAAAAAACAAAAATTCATTGCAGGTTTACTTGATCTGAAATTAACAAATGTATGACAAATAAGTGAGATGTAGTATTGAGGAAATGTTCAAGGGAGAAAACTTCAGACATTCACTCAGAATAATTATAAACGTAACACTTGTTTTTGCCCTCATTTTGCATGTGCTGAACTGAAAGATTTAAGACTTTTTCTATGCAGAAAAATCTACGTTGACATTGTCTGGATCTGGGTTAGTGAGCATTTCTCCCTGGCTGAGATAATTCATCCACCTCACAGGTGTGTCATATCAATATGTTGATTAGACAGCATGGTTATTGCACAGGTGTGTGTTTTCAATAAAAGGCCTCTCTAAAATGTGCGATCTAATCACTCAGAGACTGTTGAGAGCACAGCTTTGTTCAAATTTACACATCAGAATAGTTATCTAAAAGTGTGGAGTATTCAAACTTTTAAAAACACAATACTTTGAGGAACATATTTCTAGAGTTTATTTTATTTTCTATTTAATTGTAAATAAAGTATGTGTTTGTAAAAAACAAATAGCTGGCTGACGGTGGTTCGACAGCGGCTGACTGTCCTATGCTGTGAGCGTTTCTTGACAGTTTGAGTAATGTTTTTTTTTATGGTTTTTGAACTCTGCTGCATACCATACAACTATGACGACATAGGTCTTTGGAAACTCACATCTTTCTTGTGCTGCTAAATGAAGCAATAAGACTGGTCATCAATATTCTGTGCATTTTCACCAGCTCATATTCTTCCATTGCTTCGGTGAGTGGTGCTTTAGATTGTACCTTCTATTTTCTTTTCCTTGTTGAACAGTAATAAAAAAAGGGTTTGTCCTCTTCTGAATGAGAGAGGTGATGGCCAGTAGCTTACTATATTTCATCTGCTTGAGCGCCGTTATCAGCTATGAAGAAACAAACCTCATCTCTGCACCACTAATGTACATCCATAAGTACAGCCCCCTTTCACCCTGCATTTTAAAGATGCCAGTTTTTATGTGTGCATATAAACACAAGCAGTTAGATGGCCCTTCCAATAAAAATCAAGCAGCACCTCCACGTTACACTGCTTATCCCACATGCAGTGATATGCTCGAAGCAGCACCAAAGCAGATGTTTTCACCCTTTTCAAAGTGACTCAGAAAGCTCATAAATACAGATGCACCCAGCAGATCTCACAGCACGCAGATGGAGAAGTGAGGAGACTTTTCAGGTAGAAGCTCAAGAGACGTCATGGTAGCATATGAATCAAGTCCAGCGTTTAAAAGGTGAAGCTGCTAATAAACACAGAGGCAACCCGACTGTCTCAGCTCCAATAAGTGGCCTAATGAATTATCCTGCAGCTGCTACAAAACACACACAGAGGAACAAGTTAAGAATTTTACAGTTTGACCTGGCTGTGTACTGGAATGAGCACTGGCCAGCTGACTGACAGTACTGCTCCTGAGAGTGTTCTGCAGACTGTAAATAGTCAACTGGAGTCTCATTATTACTCGTGATTGATAACTACTGTCAGCTCTGTACTTCATTTTGAGGGGTTTTACAGTATTTCGATAGATCAAAAATGGCTTTTTGGTAGCTATTTGTACAGGAAAGCAGTAACTGAATCTCTTAAGGGACACAACTGGCTCTGTCTTTAGGCAAAAAAGGCCACAGATTGTAAAAAAAGAAAAAGCAAAGGGAGGTGTATTGGTCATCTAAATGTCACTCATTGTTTTGTGAATGGAGCCTCGAGTTCAGCTCAAGGCTATATGAAACTGGGTGTTCCAAAAATTAAAAGAGTAATGAAATAAATCTATGGGTTAATATATTCTGGCTGCAGTAACAACTTTGGCACAAATTCAAAACAAGCTAAGCTTTTCTTTGATCTGTTATTTGTGTTCTTGTATGTATTTTCAATAAATGTATTTTAATTCTAGAAAGATTATAGCATTATTAGTGAAGATGCAATTTAAAAGTGGGTTGAAAAAAGGAACGCAGAAAGATTAAGGGGAAAAACACAAATATTGGTTGAGTAAAATACAGCAACATACCTTGTTTATTGTATTTTCTGAATACTTAGAATGGGATGCAATGATAAACAAAAATCAGATGTTTTACATTTTAGTGTTGTGAGTCATATTTAGGAATGGTGAAAATTAGACAAAAATTAAACCAGTCCAAAACTTGAGACAGAATTAATCACTTGTGAGAAAGTTTCAAAACATCCTGCGGCTATGTGCAGCCTGGAATTATTTGTCTACAGGTAACGTAACTTTAAATTTAGACACTTTCTTTTCAGTTATCTTGAATTGAAACTAAACAGTGTCCCACAGGCCATGCATCAAACAAAAAGTTGACAAACCTAAAAGGTTTGTCTTGTGCTACAAAAACATTTTTAATGGGACTTTGTCTCAAATAATTTGGTCTTAGCTTCATGTCAAAACAGAAATGGAGAAATTAATAGCTAATAAACAAATATTAAACAGTGGCTAACCCCCGATATTTTTAGCAATGTAAGGGTTAGGTGGCATCTTTGAGCCTTGGTTTGTATATTTAACATCCTTCATTAGATGTCACTAGACGTCAAAAAAGTGCATAAATTGTTACCCTTTCGGCTTCCCCCCTTACTTTCTATGATATCACTATTTCAGAGTACAGTACATGTACTGTTTATATATTTTAGAATAATCATTTACCTGCTTCCACTCATGTTTATTTTCCACTTTTTTGCAGCATTTGAGCTAAGTTAGACACTTTTGATATTTTTTTGTCCTCAGAGATGCAAATATTATCTTTTTGGCAGATCTCATTTAGGATATAAAAAAACAATTAGTATGCAGTTCAGCATTACTGAAAGTACAAGCACATAATATTTTAATTTTACAAAAAAAAAAGAAACAAAACAGGATTGGCTTCTTTCCTATTTTAGAAGTTGATCAGTAGTCATTATTTGTTGATCAAATGACAGCATTACATATTCATGTAGTTCAGATGCAGCACATAAAATTCATGCTGCCAACAGAAGTAAGTTATCTGTTTGTTGTCACCATCCATAGACTTCTGAAGAAATCAGAAATCAGTGCTAATCTCCTGTTATCCACCAGGCCTCATTCTGTGTGATCAAGGCAAGGATTTCTCCTCCTCCTTCCTCACAAGATCAAACAACAACAGAACGAGCTTTCATTTTAAATGAGAAGAATAAGGCTTATGCCTGAAACTATCCTCAGCACCTGTCCTTGAGCCTTTCTAGTTATGGAGCAGCTCAAAGTCAGTTGGTCGGGGGGCCACGACACACCACAGGAATGCAATGCAATCCAGCTCCCAGATGGATCCTGTACAGTAAGACTAAACACACACATACAGTGAGTCAGAGCAGGGATCTGATCTATTTTCCATTGGAAGGGAGTCAAACCTAGAAAGGGGGACCAGTCTCTGAATAGATCTTAAAGATTTGCATTAAGCTAGTCATTCTCTGAAAACACAACACCAGCCTCTTTTATTTTCCTAAAAAGGATTAAAAAAAACCCCTCCAGCGTTTCCTTACTCAAAGGCAAATAAATATACACAGACGAGCTGGAAAAAAAATTGCATGCACATTTTCCACTTTTCTATTAGTCTTACCAGCCCTTTAGCTCCAGTTCCAGCAGCGACTGAGTCTTCTCTGAATTACACTGCAAACACCACATGCTGGCCGGCAATCACAAGACGATGTACTCCAAACATCAGTGGGTTCCCTCATGAATCCCCATACTGCCAACACTATTCCAACAGTAAATGCATCTCAGAACCATCTTTTGCGCCAGGCTGCAGCTGACTGCATTTCACCAACACTCTCATTTATTTTCCCGTCCTATAGATGGTAGACCTTTAAGTCAGACCTAAGTGGCAGTCTGCGATCACTGACAGACAAACCGAGCTCTCTCTTTTTGTCTTTCTTCCTCTACGTTCTCTGCGCGCCGGGCTGGTAGGAGTTTCCAGGGGGGTGGAGGCTTGGAAACATGGGGAGTGTGCGAGTGTCTGCCAGGTCCTGAGTAGTATTGGAAAGGGGGTGGGGTGCAGAGAAAGGGGGTGTGAAAGGACGGGGCTTTTAGCTGTGGAGGATTTGGAAGAAATATGCTGTTGGTGTCAAACATCACGCAAGACATGTAATGCAAAAGATCGAGGCAGCAGGTGAAGCAGATAGATAAAAGGTTTGTTCGGGCATGTTATGAACATGTGAAATGGAGAAATTACAGCACAGAGAGCAGGGTGTGTGATGAAGGAAGGTGCTAAAGATGCAATGCAGGAGGGAGGGGGGAGTGTATATAAGCCTATATGTTTAAACCCTGAGCATATGGATGGAAAAGGTGTAGGCAAGAGGATGCATCCTCCATGGAGGGCGAAGAAAACAATGTATTACAGATTCACACAAAAAGAAAAAGGGGAACATACTGGGGAGATAAAAGCAAATAAGTGGATCTCTATTAATAGAGCCTTTCAGGTCTGAGACATGGAGAAGAAAAAGGGCCTGAAGAGATTTTATCTCTCTTAGCTGAAAAAAAGAATCTCTTTCACCTCCGTGACTTTATGTACAGTGCCTCAAAAGTATTCATACCCATTAAAAAATTAAGAGTGCAATAGTTTTTGGGATGCTTCTATGTGTGCATTTAAATACAACTCCATGAACCTATGGTATGAGCTAGACACACATTTTTTACCTTCTTTTGTAAAAAACAAAAAAAAGATATACATTTATATCTCAGGATAAACCAGATTGGCTAGGGATAATTAGAGACTTTTACTGAGCCATGGTTTTTAATCACAGGTATCATACTAAAAGGAAGTGTAATTCAAATAAATACTATACTTTTATATATATTTTTTTGTTTGGACAAAGCTTTCAAAGTCATGGATCCTTTTCTTTCCACCCACAATTACAAATTAGTTTGCATTGGTCTTTTCCATAATGTCCCAATAACATTCATTGGAGTTTGGGGTTGTAGCGTGACATTTTGTACCTCTCCTAGCGGACTGCAGCAAATCTACAACACTGGCGTATGTACTCCCCATGCCTAACATGCATCAGACCGTTCTCTGACAGCCCCTTGTTGTTACACTTCACAGACCACAGATGAATCACTCCTCTGAGGCTAGGGGTGCAGGGGTAAACTTCCCCCCAGTCAAAAGTATTTTCTGAGGAATGACACGAGCACAGGAAACAGGGGAGAATGGCTCCCACATGCAGCCAGTTTACAGGGACACCAATCATCCAAACAGACACACACATACACCCAGAGGAAGATTCTTCTAATTACAGGCCTGAGCCCCTGAAATGATCACCTTCTGTCGCCTGTTTTCATCTTAGGCTGTAATGAAAGACGCAGAATTAAAGACATAGCCAAACAGGGTAAGTAAAAGATATTATAACAATCCACTATAAATGTCTGACCAAAGCAGGGGGATTATCTGCTGACATAGATCAGCAACTGACCAGCTGATCTATTTCAGTTTGAAACCTTGGCCCTGCACTCAGATGACTACAGGTGCTAATGCTTTGTGGAGGTGCAGACACTTGGCTCGGCTTACATGCAACTACTCATCATAAAAAAAACAAAACAAAACAAAACAGCGGTGACTCATTTAAACTTTTCTTTATTAAACTGGGACTCTGATTATTCCACACACAGAGGCACAAAGCGCCTTGTTTGGAAATGTCTGCGTTACATCAGATATTAGCCCCGGCGTCTGGCTTTGTTTTGGCAAAGCACCACAGGGAGCAGCTAACCAGAGTTTATTTGTCCTACTGAGAGAGAGAAATATGAAGCAATTTCTTGGTAAAATTACGATGCATTTGGCGTTTTACCCCCTGATTGTTTTAGCACGAGGCTCAGGGGCAACATTGTTTTCGGAATCAAAAAGACTTCTTCCTAAACTCATTCCCACTTGATGAGTTTATGTAAACTAAGAAATTAAAGTCTTCACAGGATTAGTTAGAATTATGTGGCTCTCTGAGCCTGCTGGCCTTCGTGTCTCACTTCCTCTTCTAAAGTTACGATGCCGTCTAGCCGTCCCATCTGCTGAAGGCCCACTCCATCTCCGGAGTCCTGACTGCACGCCGCTCTGCTCCAGCATGATGTCATTGAGAATTCCAAGCAGAGGCCCACTCACTGCTCATAAAATACCATTTCTTCAACTCAATACATATGGTCTTTCTGGATTTCAGCTCCTTTTTCAATCATCAACTCCTTTTGGTTTCAAACCCTGCCCTTCTTTTAATCTTCACAGTCATGGCACAGCGAAGAGAAGCTTAGGCTGGATACATTAGAGTTGGGCCGTTGCCAAGGAGGCATCCGAAAGTCAGATACAAGCAGCTGAAAACTGCTTTATCTGGTGAATTCCCACAGATGTGCTGCTTAAATACTGTCAGGGAACCAAGAAAAAAAGAAAAAAAACTTGGGACTTTGCTTTTGCAAGAATAATGAAAAAACACAGAGAAGGGGAAAATACAGCAAAGGAAACAGGAGGGGAAAGTGATAGCTTCCTGGAAAGTTGGTCACAAGATTTTGGCGCGATGTGTCTCGTCTACATGACATCATGTATCGTTTCTCCTCATCTTTTATTTTTTCCCTTTGCTAGATGCAGAGAAGCGAGGCCTGCGCCGAGAAATGGAAAAATAGAATGAAAACGCAACCCTTCTCAGGTCTGGAAACAATTAGAGCAGGCTGATGTCATAGTTTGATACAACAGCATACTAAATGAGATGTAGTGGCCCGGTAGAGCTTTGTGAACACAGAGGACTTTGTGTAAGACAGGAGGGAAAGAAAAAAGAAAGAGTCCTGTAGATTCTCAGGAACAAAGAATGTCTGTGCATAACAAAGATCTGGCAGCAGATTTATAAATAGAGCTGATTTAGAAGTAATTAAAGGATATGTTGCCTCTGCTCATCACATCCTGGCAGCAAAGCTGGACCAGATGTGTTGGCAGGGGGATCCTATGGGAATCATCAAAGTACATAAGAGGCAAGTGATATCTGAAAGGCTTTTCTTCTTTTTTTCCCATTTGTGCGTCTCTGCAGTAAGCAGTAGAAATGGTTTCCAACTCGAACAGAAATCATGTATCCAGATGCAGTGAAGCTGGAAGTTATCCTGTTTTAGCTTAGTATTAGCCGATTATTATTTCAAACTGCAGAAACAAATATTTCCCAATCCTGTCCTGACTTGGTCCATCTGTAAAATCTCTGGCTGACCCTGGTATACATGATGTTTGTCCTTAATTGTCTCATGTATAGGAATAGATCATTGTGGTGTCGACTAACCATATTGGCATTATCTTGGGAAGCCTGAGTGAAGACAGAACTATTAGACACTCAAAAATATTTTTGTCAAGAAGTGAATGTTTACCAC
The DNA here is from genome assembly GCF_001444195.1 of Xiphophorus couchianus. Lineage (NCBI taxonomy): Eukaryota > Metazoa > Chordata > Actinopteri > Cyprinodontiformes > Poeciliidae > Xiphophorus > Xiphophorus couchianus. The sequence goes on along the minus strand of NC_040228.1, from coordinate 20,840,752 downwards.
AATTAAAGGTGATAATTCAAACGACACACAATCTTGTTGAATCTTAGCTGTTTTTCATTTACAGCATGGGTTTCTAGAGTATAACAAGCTGATATTAGTTGGTTAATTAGTTGTGTGGTTTTTATTCTTTGTATCTGACTGTCCTCACTTATCAACAACAGGAAAGATATAATTTCATCTTTGTTTGCAAACAACAGGTGGGGAAGGGGCTTGTGTCATTCTATGCTCCATAAGATACTCTGTCACTTTCTCTACCATTTCATTAAAAGGACTTAAAACAACAGCAGTGGGATGACATTGATCCAGTAAACCAGCTCCTCCCAAACTGGAGGAGGAGAAATTAAAGTAAGGCTAAGACACTTTTAAAATATATTTTAACATATTGACAATACAAACATGGGTGGGTGTTAATGTTGGCACTAAAATAATGCTGAACAGAAAAGATGTAGTGAACTGTAACAGATCTATAATAATTTTGTTTCTGTGGAAATAGCCCAAAATCTTTTTACGTCCTGTAGTACTGAGTCATACCGATGTCTTATTTATAAAAACATACATGTAATCCTTGCAACCGGTTCTAAAATAAAGAGTTCATGACCTGGTTAAATATATAATGTAATGTAAAAATGTCTAACATTTGAAAAAAGATAAAAGCTTTTTCCTCCCAAATATAAAATTGGGATGCAGTTTATTTTAGGTTAACACTGTATGAAAGAATAATTGAGCATGCTGTGGTAAAGCTGTTCAAAGCTTTACAAAAACCAGAGTGGCAATCAGTCACAACTTTGGTTGGTGCATTTCTAGGAAATGTGTTGCTGTAAACACCATCATGTCTTCAACCACATAAAAAAAGAGAGAAAAAAAAGTCTTGCTTCCTAATCTTTAGAATTGGTCCAAATAATCCTCTTTAATTCATACATTTGCAATAAAAAAATCTGCATAAGTTACTGGATCCTTGCTTTGCTAAAAAAAAAAAAAAAACCCACACAAGATAGAATTCTGAGTGGATTTATTTTGCACTTTCTTGGTGTGGCTGCATGTTTCCTTTCACATTCCAAGGTCATATCCAAGCCAGGTGCAGACTCTAAATTGCACTAAAATATGAATGCGGGCCACTAGTGACCAGCTCCTGGGCATTTCTCTGCAATGTTTAAAATGACTGAGTGGGCAGCAAAATTGCAAGAATTAAATAACACCCTTTCAGTGGAAACAGCAGACCTGTACTTTACAACTCAACCACATGTTTGCCTTTTCCTTCTGTGATTGCAGCTGGATGGGCTCAGCTTGAGAGCTGCATTTCTCCCCGATTTCTCTTTATTTCTCTAATTCTATTGATATTCTACAGCTCATGTGCTGCTTTCTGCTGGGATTATCAGAAGTGGGCCGTGTTTGTCGTGTTCAGCTGAAACCAACCCGTTACCATTTATCGCTTTTCTCTGAAGCTCTTCACAGTTGCCCCACCCTGACATAAAAAAAAAAAAAAAACATACTACAGCACAGTTCTCCCTCTGCTAAAAATAGATCCATGTGAGGTGACACGCTCTGCTAAACACAAAGCTGCAAAGAAGTAGACAAAGAATACACATTCACACAATGGAAAAGCCACTGAATGCCCTGCTGATTCCATCTTGTTTGCTCTTTTTTGACACACTGATGAGAGGTGCTTTTTCCCCCCCCAATGACCCACACTGTAAAATCTGAAAACAAAGCAGGACTCAGACAGTTTGTTTGGTGGTTGGTGTTCAGTGCAGCCAAGATTTCTAAATGCGACAAAGCCCACAGTGGGTATAAATACTCATGGTGGCCATAATGACTACAGCCAGGCAGCCTAAATGACAAAACAGAGGCCTTGCAGGATGGGACACAGTCCAGAGTGTGCACTTAGTGTCACAACGCCTCCCTCTGGTTATAGAGTACACAACATGCTCTCTTAAAGATGCACCGTAAACCTGATGGTGATGGGGGCACAGGGGGTCTCAGAGCAGCGATGTCATTCAGGATGACTGAGGTCAGATATTTTCTGTTCTGAATGCAAGTCGGGGAGGGGGAAAAGGGGGATTATTCAAAGGCACCGGGACGCAGCAGGCTGGCTTTTTCTGGTTGGGGAAAGTTTGCGTGTGAGGTGACAGAGGGGTTGGGTCATGGGGGCTGTGCAGTGATCTATTTGTGGCAGCAGCAGACTCACACCTGTCTCAAGCGACAGCCCTGTCGCTTGTTACAGAGCAGGGCAGGTCAGGAAAATGAATCACCGCATTTGAGTCCTCTTCACTTCAAATCCTAAGCTTTGTGAGAATATTTCAACAAGAAAAAAATTACATAAACATGTAAAATGTAGTAAACAGGATTTTGTTATATGCTCATCTGTTGTCATCAATTTCATAAAATTCCCTGAATGATTCGGCTTCCTGACTAATAAAATCAATAAACAGACAACCAACCCTTTAAAAATCACATCTGGCTGCTGTCCTGATTCCAAGATTGATTTCTGGAGGCCATTCATAACTTTTTTCCCCTTCTGAAGCCCATTCAAAATGTATCCATCTTTAGTTAAAAACTAGAAATTTCACAGAACAAAGAGTGCTTTTCAAATATGATTCTAGAGTCAGGAAGTGAAATGGATGAACAAATTTTAGAGTTCAAACAAATAAACTTGATATTTCAATCCAATTTCCTTTTTATTTTCAGTTAAATCAGGGACACCAGGACTTTCTTTAAAACTGTAGCATTTAATATGAGGGGCTTAGAATCAAATCATCTTTCTGCAATACACATCTTTGCACTCAAATTGCCAGGTATTTTAGAAAGTACTTGTATGTTGTTAAATGTAAAACAGAAAATAGATGCAATCATTACAATAGAATTGACACTCTATAAAAAATAATGCAAGAGGCTAGTATGTAGGGTTACTATGAGATCCATGTGGTGTGATGGTTGACTAAAATCACAGTTTTCAGGGTATTAGAACAAAAATTAAGCAACAACATAATTGCTTTTAGAAACATTCATATACTATTAGTGCAAAAATAGTAAAACATGTTCATTACAGTTATCTAAATCATGTGCTTGGTTTTATTTTTGATTCATTTCATATTTTGTTTGTACTTTACAATAACAAATATAGCGTAATTACATTAGTTATTGTATGTTTTGTTTCTTTATTGCCTGACAGAAATGGAAATACAAAAACTGATACTAATAATCTGCTTAATTTAGCTGTTTTTGAGTGCTTTTTGTGATTCACACATTAATATTACGTTTTTGATTATTTTTTTGACTAAAACAACTTTCGCAAGATGATGGTAGTTGATTAGTTGGCTAGTTAGACATCATGTCTTTGCTGATATTAAACCTGAATTTTCCTATAATGAAGAACAAATCTGTTCGCTAAATGCACTTAAATGGAAATACTTCATTCTTTGTGTTTCAAACAAAGAATGAAAAGTGTTTCAAAAGCAGCATGCTCTTTGATGCCCGTTATGTTCTTTGAGCTAAGCAAAACGCATAAAGCCTAGAGACATGCTCTTTGATAAATGAATGTAGTTAATATTGCCCTCTGTTTGTTCTTTTACCTTCATCAAGGAAGCTGCAGCACATTTTGAATTTTAAGGTCAACAATTTATGAAGTTGCTCAGCTGAAACAAATTTCAGAAAAATATGATGGCAAAACAGACAGAAAAGGATGAAAAGTTAGACGTCACCATTTCTCACCTCCACTGATTACCGTAAAATCACAGTTTGCTTTCCTGAACTCCACCCTTATAACGCTGCCTCATTGCATATGAAACTCACAGCAAAAACACAGCAGCTATTGAGACCCACAGATGCCTAAAAGAGCTCCTTCAAGTTCACTGGCAAAAGTCATTGTTTGTTCTGGCGCTGCTTATAGAAGGTGGCTTTCTCATATGTGCTAATGTGCCTGATTCAGACAAACAGTCAGTGAACAGGAAGGGCTGTTCTGTCATGACCATCAATGTGTCAACATGTCTCACAGCTCAATATTATTGTTTCCTTTGGGGACATCTGATCGAGAGCATACACCGTGTTCCAAATTATTATGCAAATTGGATTTAAGTGTCATAAAGATGACATTTTTTGTTATGTAATTAAATTTATAGATGGTATTGTGTGTCAGGGGTATTTGAATCACTATAATTAATTTCAGAGAGCTGGGTTGATTAGTTTGTCTGGTGAACTCAATTAAAGGAAATCTACTTAAGAAGGATGTTCCACATTATTAAGCAGGCCACAGGTTTCAAGCAATATAGGAAAGAGAAAGGATCTCTGCTGCCGAAAATCATCAGATAGTGTAGTGCCGTATGACAAGGTATGAAAACATTAGATATTTAACAAAAACTGAAGTGTTATCGTACTGTGAAGAGATTTGTGGCTAATTCAGAACCAAGATGGGTTTGTATAGATAAAGGCATAATGAGGAAGGTTTCTGTTAGACAAATTCATCGGATTAAGAGAGCAGCTGTTAAAATGCCCTTACAAAGCAGCAAACAGTTATTTGATGCTGCTGGTACCTCTGGAACCTCAAGGTGGAGGATCCTCCAGAGGCTTGCGGTGAATGAACCTACTATTCGGCCACTCCTAACCAGTGCTCACAAGCAGAAATGGTCGCAGTGGGCCCAGCCGTACATGAAGGTTAATTTTCAAACAGACTTGTTCACTGATGACTGCTGTACAACCCTGGATGGTCCAGATGGACGCAGTAGTGGATTGGTGGTGGATGGCCACCACGTCCCAACATGGCTGTGACGTCAGCAAGGAGGTGGTGGAGTCATTTTTTGGGCCGAAATCATGGGGAGAGAGCTGGTCGGCCCCTTCAGAGCCCCCGAAAGTATGAAAATGACCTCAGCAAAGTATATGGACTTTCTGACTGATCACTTTCTTTCATGGTTCAAAAAGAAGAGCCGTACCTTCCATAGCAAAATCATCTTCATGCATGACAATGCACCATCTCATGCTGCAAGGAATACCACTGTGTCATTGGCTGCTATGGACATAAAAGGGGAAAAACTCATGGTGTGGTCACCATCCTCCTCTGACCTCAACCCTATTGAGAACCTTTGGAGTTTCCTCAAGCAGAAGATCTGAGGGTGGAATGCAGTTCATATCAAAACAGCAGCTCTGGGAAGGTTTTCTGACATCCTGCAAAGAATTTCAAGCAGAAACTTTCCACAAACTCACAAGTTCAATGGATGCAAGAATTGTGCAGGTGATATCAAAGAAGGGGTCCTATGTTAACATGTAACTCGGTCTCTTAAGATGTTTTTGATTGAAATAGCTTTTGATTTTAGTACATGTTACCACTTAATGCTGCACATTCTTTATAACCGCACATTTGCGGTTCTTTATAATCCATAAAATGTTTAGAAAATCTGCTGTGCATAATAATTTGGAACAGTGAATTTTGAGTTTTTTATTTTTGAAAAAAAAATACTGTTCTTATGGGGAGCTTTGTTCAGTAAAATTTTATTTATACTGTAATAGTTAATGACTTGAAAATTATACTGACCATCATTTGCATTGACAATTTAAGAAAATCTGAGAAAATATCACTTGCATAATACTTTGGAACATGGTGTATACAGCAGCAGTCAGAAACAGTTTTTCATTTTCTGCTTTGCTTTGATAAAGTGTGATCTAGTTGGACTGGAAGGGAAAAACTGAGTTAGAAAACAGTGATGGCAGCAAAATATGACGAAAACTAGAAGACCTAAAACCTGGGTCGTCGTGAGAAACTAATTTTTACAGTGCACCAACCCAACTATCTGTTCTCAGATTAATACCACAATCTTCATTGGATTTTTTTGTACAAAAAAAGTCAGTGCAAAAAACCCCCAAAATGTATCTCCTGCAATTACAGATTCAAGACTTTGGGTAAATTTTGCAAATATAAAGACTGAAACATTGCCCATTATTCTTCATAAATGTGCTCAAATTTGATCAGGGTGAATGGAGAACATCTGTCAACAGCAGTCTCTCTTCAGTTTCTCAATTTTATTGCTGTATAGATTTTGACTGGGCCACTCAGCATATCTAATTCCCAAACCGTGTCATTGCTGCTCTGACTGTAAATATAAGTTATTTGTCCTGTTGAATGCAATTTACCTGGTGAGCATCAAAACAACATCAGACAACATCAGAACGCAAAGGTTAATGATTTATGATTGTACAGTCAAGCAGATTAAATGGATTTGGCATTACAAAGGCATAAATACAACTTTCCTCTGTTATTTTCCTTTGTCTCTAGTGAAGGGTAATAAAAGTCTCTAACTCAGCAGAAATGGTGTGTCAGGGTCTCTGAATGTCAAAGGAAATCCTGGCTGCTCTGCTTTCTTTTCCCTTTTGTTCAAAACTTTGCACATCCAAGCAGAAAACAGGTCTCATTCCAAACTGAGCTTTTTAAGAATGCATATGAAAAAACTAAAGATAAATTTTCCCCACAGTGAGAACTTGATCAGCTGGGTTTAAATATTAATTCAAGGCCATGGTTAGAAATGTCTAAAGAAATAAAACTATTGAAGAAATAATTTATGAATCTTGTTTCACTTGTCCATGCATTTATGGGAAAAAAAAGTCATCCACGTTTTTTGGGTTTTAAACAATGAATGAAATGCCAAAAAGTCACATTTATGAAAAAAACGAGATTATCGGGTCAAGAGATTAATTCACACAGACAACCAGAAAGCAATCAATCTCAGAACAAAAGCACAGAGATAAAGCAGGCGCGCCTGACTCATTCTTTCGTCACACAAAATGCAAAAAGCAGCTGCAAAACACCTTCTGTGCAGGTCATAGGAGTGCTGAGAAATTGATTCATGTTGACATATTCCAGAGAAACAAGATATCCTGAGTCTGCAAGTTCCATTCATACCACCTCTCTGCAAGACCTGCTGCCTGCACGTCAGCAGATCTTATATTTCAACCTGCGCTCCATTCAGACAGGCCAGAACCGGTGCAGGACACGATGCAGGGCTTCATGCAGAACAACAAGCACACTCGAATTTATGATAACAACTCCTCAAGGAGAGGTTAATCAGTGCTGTGTCTATGGTTTCATTAGTCTCAACGCCTCCTGTGACCTCCTTAGCCGTTTATGAGGGAGGTGGGTTGCAGGAGTGCACAGATTAATTCACTGTCTCTGTGATGAACAAGACGATAGCTAATGATGTTTGGCTTCACAACCAAGGCTTAGTTGACTTTTTTTTTTTTTTTGCATTTGAGCGGGGGTCAATAACAACCAAGAAGAATTGAAGAATTTACAAAAGCACCAGAATGAATAAAATGATGAAATGTTGAAAAAAGAAATAAATTCCTCTGATTGCTAAGCAAGGAATTTCAAATGTGCCACATATCGGTTTGAATCCCCAGAGCTTGCCCTTATGCTCCAGAAGCCTTATTATATTCTCGACTACAATTACATCTCAGATGTCTGCAGGATGCAGAATTATCGACCCCAAGCCCCTCAGTTACTTATTAAAAGCTCCGTCTTGCTTTCCCAAGACCACACCATGACAGAGAATGGGTTTGGCTGGATCTTCTTAATTCAAGTTCTAATAATGCGATTGGGATAATTACAAAATAAAATAAATCAGTATATAGTTGTAGTTGGTTTTTTTTAAACATGCCTTCTACACAACCTTGCAAAAATATGAATTCACATTGAGATAAACCATAAAGTACAACACATTTCACTGACATTTTGTGCGACAGACCAACACTAATTATTGTATACTGGAAAGGCGGAAGGAAAATGATACACTACTTTTTCAAATGGACAGACACCTATAAAAGGTTTTCTTTCCGGACTGTCTAGCTCAATTCATCTTGCCCTTATATCCAGCTTCCACATTACTGTGGAAGGAAATCATCCCCACAGCATGTTGTTGCTACCATCCTCTTTTCAGGTTTGCTTTCAGATGCACATAGTATTCTGCAACCATGTCTGGCAAACTGGGCTCTCTTTTAATAATGGCTTTGCTCCTGACACTCAGATTTGTTGAGTACTTGACTAATAGTTGTCCTGTGCACCAAATGTCCCACATGAGGTTTTTACATCCTTTAAGCTCCTCCAGGGTTATCATAGATTTCCTTGCAACTACTCTCACTATTTGCTACTCTGACCAGCTTGTAAATCTAGACGGATGACCATGTCCCTTTAGGATTCTAACTGTTTTTCCAATTTCTGTGGAAAAATAGTTTGAACAGCACCCCAAGAGATGTTGTTTTATGCACAACTGTATCTCCGACCTGTCTGCTGTGTTCCTTGGTCTTTGTAAAGTTGTTTGGTCATTAATGTTCTCTAACAAATCTCTGAGGATTTCACAGAACATCTGCAATTATACTGAGACACACGCACATAGACTCTGTTTACTAATTTGTTCACTTCCCCAGGAAAGGAGGTATTAAACTAAATGGTGTTGAATACAAACACACACATTAGTTTTCAGAGATTTTGCATTAAAAAAACATGTATCATCTTCTCTCCATGTCACAATAATGCATTTCAATAAAATACATAGAAATTTGTGATAGCAATTTTATGTTAGAAATGTCAAGAGCTATATATATTTGCACAGCTTTTCCTCACAAAACACTTCCAAGTGAGCAGGCTTTTAAGAAAACAGAGGATGTTTTTCCACCTCCCATTTTCTGGCATCCCACAGTTTTTCCCTGAGAATTCGAGTGTACACAAGGAGACCTGCATGTTCCGACATGTTGGTTTTGGGCTCTTTTCATTAAAAAAAACAAAAACAAAACCAATTCTGTCATTTTAATCAAGCAAACTTCCCATCACCCTCAGTGAAAAGCAGAGGGCTGAATCTCACGCCCACACCATCCCCGCTGTGATTACGGCCTACATAAAAATCAAGAAAAGGTCAAATGAAAATGTGTTCCGTCCTGGTGGAGTCTATTTTCTTAAGATGATTCAAAGCAAGACCTTGAAGTACAAGAAAAAAAAAAAAAGATTTTCTAAACTTCCCTGTCAAAACTACAGCAAAGGAAGTTAATATTAGAAAAATATGTATTTAATCTATAAGAAGCAGTGGCATTTCTTGCTGTTTATCTGATGAGACCCAACACCCTGGCCTGAGATTGGGTTACATCAAAGCCAGGGTAAGTGGAGACATCAACATGCAGCAGGTAATAAGAAGCAAAAATAATTAGGAATTCATGGCAGGCAACCTGAGATGTTCACTTCAGCTGAATTAATTAGGCCACCATTAGAACCAATTACTCTTGGTAGCTGCATCCTCCTAAATGAAAAGTACGAGTACAGTGTCTTGCAAAAGCCTTAATACATCGTGAACATTTTTCACAAATTAAGTAACTTCTAAAGGAAATTGGTTGCATTGGATATTTATTTAAGGCAATACAAATACAGTGATGTGAATATAAATGCAGGGCATACACTCCACATTAACCCCTTATCTATCACTAGTCAGACATAGTTTCCTTGAGAACACTGGTGTTTTTCCTTCTACTTGACATGTATAAAGTAGTTTGAGTTGCTCTCTCCGACAAAATTCCAAGGAAATGGTTTGAGGTTTGTGGTTTTAGCGTGACAATGTGAAAAAGGCACTGACACAGAATTGCAACATGACCCATTAGTTTGCTTTCATTTTGGCCCTTATGAACTAAAAGGCACTAGATTTCTAAATCTATTCACTCACACAACCAAATCCTTGAATTCAGGTATTTCAATCACTTTTATGGGCATGTTTATAAAATCCAGCACCACGGCATGCAGACTGTTTCTACAAACATTTCTGAAGGAAAGGGCCGCTCAGTGCCATGATAGGATGAAGTCCAACAGGGAAATTTCTTCACTTCTAAATATTCAACAGTCAGCTGTTAGTGGTATCACATTAAAGTGGCACTAATTGGGAATTATAGCTCATAAATGTGACAGGCAATGTAAAATCACATATCTGGATCAACAGATGTCGAGGAGCATAGTGTGTAGAGGTTGGCAATATTTTTCAGTCAGAAGCTACAGACCTGAAAACTTTAGGTGACCTCCAGATTAGCTCAATAACAGGTACAGAAATCTAAATGGGATGGGTTCCCATGGCCAAACACTGCATCCAACCTATTTGGTACAATCTAAAGCACTGGAAGCAGATGGAAAAAAAACATACCACCTCTGGAATGTAGAGCAGTATAGACATGTTCTCTAAAGTGACAAATCATGCCTCCCAATTTGGTAATCACATGGATGTGTCTGGATTTGAATGTTTGAGTTCAGAACTTTCTTGGCTTCATTGTGTCACTTGTAAAGTTTGTTACAGAGGGATGATGATGTTGGCCTTTTTTATGGAGTTTGGTGTGCTCCCTCAGTTCCAGTGAATGGAACCTTTAAGGCCTCATGATACCAAGACATCCAGGACAATTTCATGCTCCCTTATTTGTGGGGACAGCATAAGGGGAATGTTTCAACAAGACAGCTTGCTAGATCCATAAAGACCTGGATGAACAAATATGGAGTCCTGACTTCAAACCAATATGATGAATTTGAGCAAAGATTCTGAACAAGGCTCTCTTGTCCAACGTCACTGTCTGTCCTCAGAAATGTACATCTTCAAGAATCAATAATAATTAATAAAGACGCACTTTTAAACCTCCTGGAAATCCTTTTCTACAAGAGCTGAGTTTGTTATAACCGCAAAGACTGGCTAGCATCATATTAAACCCTGCTCATTTAGAACGGGATGTCGCTCAAGTTTATATGAGAGAAGACAGAAGGGTTTAACATTACAGTGTATAAATCTTTGGTGACTATTATGAGGTGATTATTACAGGTACTGATTTTGCTTTCATAAGAACAGCAACACACAGAAAATCAATCTAAAAAATGGCCAATATTTTGAAGCCAAAGACTTCTTGAAGCGGGGCAACACAGAGGAATCATTATTGCGTTTTAAGACATTGCCATCCCTGATAGTAATATATATTCTTTATAGACTAATGCAACTCCACTTCGGTTTTTATACCTGGTCCCTTCTATTCACATTACATTTCAAATTTTAACTTAAAAACTTTATTGGGAAAAATGCTATTAAAAGCTAATTTAATATTCAGACAGTGATACATTGTTTTGATGGAAGCATATTTTAGTTATTGTCAGTTTTCAAGATATACTATCATCCCTGCTGTCTAACAAATCCATTGCGTAAATAAGGTCAACTGCCTGACTTAAACTTTGTGTAAACCGTGCAGCATACCACCACAAGCTTGGGGTGACAGCTGAAAGGAGCAGCATCAGAGTGAGGGATTTACAAGCTCAGAGCAACCCTGAAAAAGGGATGAGATCCTTTTTACTCATAATCCACACATGTTTTCAAAACTAAGCGCTCCGAGTTCCACAGGAGGGTTTTTGTGAGTGCGATGGGTCACAATAACGCACACCTGACCTCCTGTACAAATGCACAAACATCTGTTCAGTATAAACTAAATGTATTCAGGAAACACGCTCTTCAGTGCATTGTGTATAAGCAGCTTTGGGAGGTTATTTTAGCCATGTCCAAAGCAGAATAATAAGCTGAAAAGCCAGGTCACTGCGTTTTCCACTTCACAATGAAGCACCACGTAAGTTTGTGTAGTGAATTGCTCCAGAGATTCGAAGCAGGCACCATTTGTCCCTGTAGGGTGTTTCCTTTTATCTGTTGTACCATGAAATGCAGCACAGCAACTACACATCTGCCATGTTGAAGATGGGTTAGAGCAAAAACAACTTAGGGGAGAACAGAAAGAAAAGGGATGAGCCACAACATGTGCATGGGTGTGTTCAGCATAGTGCAGCTATGTATCCTCTAACCACTGCTCCACTGTTCAGCAAGACCAATGAGGTAGAAACCATTTCATAATTTGTGCAGCTAATAGATTCTAATGATGTCCTCACGAAGCCATTTATTTTACTAATCCGACTAATGGGAGGAAGTTGGGATGGACAAAGCAAGCGTCTACACAGTAAAAGGTCCAGCAGTGTTTTCTAGCTGCACTGGAAAACATCAATAGGGCGCATCATGGTAACAAACGACCATCAGGGATGTGCTGTCAGAGGGACACAACTCATTAAATTCCTGCAGTTTATAGGAAATCAGCGAACTAGGGAAAACCATAGAGAAATCAGATAACAGCCAGAATCAGGAGACTTTCTTTAGCTTGACTGGGTCAGGCAGAAATTTGATGGTGGTAGAAGATAAACAGTGGGATGCTGGTTTGATTCTCACTCCGTCTGCCTCTGTCGTTGTGTCCTTGGGCAAGACACTTTAGCCATTTTGCCTGCTGGTGGTGGTCAGAATGCCCGGTGGTGCCGGGGCAGCTCTGGCTACTATCCAGCAGCTTGCCACCATAAGGCTGTGAACAGGGCGAATGACTGAAAGTAGTGTGAAGCACTTTGGGATCCTCTGGACTTAATTAAATTCTATACAAGTACAAGCCATTTGACAATTTTTTTTATCAGTGTAAAAGTAATAGTAATTATCACCAGTAAAGCTAACAACAACACTCTTCAGTGTAAATGCCATAACTGAGGAAAGAAGATCTTATGAAGGTGTTTAAAAATGAAGTCAAAGGTAGCACACAATGACATGTGAAGAAAATTATTCTCAGCAACTTGTCGGTACATGTCTGTAGTTTGTTCATGTTGCCAGAGAGCACAAAACATTTCAGGTGGATAACAGGAAGGCTAGTTTCTCATAGCAAGAGTAAGAGAAGTTAATACTTAAAGTGCATTAAATTTGAAGTCTTTGTCGCTTTTAATCTCAAATGGCCTGATGATGCGTGTCTTCTCGTCTTCGGGACAATAACCCAGGTGGGGTTCAATTCTGATAGCCGGCTTCATTGTTGCTCTCATTTCAGGAATCAAGCAGCCAAAGAATCAAACATTTTTAAGATATAATATTTAGATTAGATTAGATAGCATTTATTGTCATTGAACAGAATTCAACAAAATTTGATTGCAGCTCCCGTGGAAAAGGTCAAATATATACAGTAGAAATAAGCAAACACACAATAATAATAATAACAATATATACAACTAAATTAACTAAAGGCACTCAACCACACCAAAGAAGTGTGGTTGAGTGCCTTTAGTTAATTTAAAATATGTAGTTAAGATGTTTTTGACCTTTTGCATAAAGCAAATAAAATAAATCCAGCTAAGCAGGGCATCGGGAATCTGTCAATTGGGTTGGCATATCTGAAATCTGCCTCAAGTTTTAATAAATGTGTCAACCTCATGCAAACACAGACCAACAATTACTCATTCAATAAATGTATTATTAGCTGAAAAGGGTAAATACTATAAAAGAATGAAAATCACAGAGTCCCACAAAAGTCATTTAAAAAAACAAACATTAAAGTCATCCCTCCCGCAACGTTGACATTTATGCTTCATTAATGACATTTCCATTTATCAAACTTGTTGGTAATTACTGTTTCGACATGCAGCATGCCAGCCTGTCATACACCTGCAGGGATGAACAATGCAAACAGCTGCTGCTAACGCTGCAGAATCTATAGAAAGGCTTTGCTCCACAGCCGGAGAGATCACAGACTCAGCGTAGAGCCCACCTACCTCCACACATCTGCCTCTGGGCTGGTCTGTGCAACGTGAAACCAGATCCAGGCTCTGGTGATAAGCCACAGACAGGTAAAGTGACCGTGGTGACTGGAAAGCTAGCCTGGCTCTATCAGGCATGCGAGAAAGGGAACCACCATCTGACTGGTTTACTTTCCGCAAATCAGCACATTTCCCTAAGCGTCAATGAAAAAGAGGCTATTTGTACTCCCTGCTCCCTCCCCATGCCTCATTCAGCTGTATCGCCCACAGCCTCACTCTGCCGTTGAATATGTCCCATTATTTTCCATCTCTCCCATTTTTACAATTAGTTTTCTGCTCGCCTTCAAACCTCCCTCTGCCCCTCTGTGTGGTCAGCGGCTTTAGTGTCTGTGATGCCTGTGGCTCGGCTGGGACGGGTCTGGAGCCTGCGTGTTGCAGCTCTGCAAGGTCACCAATTGTTTCTCCCTCTTTCCTTTCCTCTTTAGGACACATGGTGTGGCCGAAGGGGAAAACTGAGCTCTCAAGCAGACAGCGAGAGTACACTCTGAACTGCACTTACATAGCAATGTCTTTAAATTTAAGGGAAACAAGACTTTATTTTCACTTTGGGTAGAAGCTCAGAAACAAATATATGCATTTAAACCTATTTGGAAGTAGGATTCTCTAAAAATAAAAACGGGAAAAAAAGAGAAAACTCCTTAGTGAATTAAAACCACAAACTACTAGCTTATTAAAGGTATAGTAGCTGCCAGGCATGAACATTCTTGTATTAAAACAGTTATGCAATCATTGGCACCGAAGCTCAATAGCAGCTATCCGGGAAAAAAGCCAGCAGATGGGCCCATCCGGCTGCAGCAGCCACGGTAGGACACCTGACAAGGCAAGTGCCCCCATCTGCCTTAATTTGTTTTCCTTTCCTCCTCTTATGACCCAAACAGAAATTCTTCTTCTTTTTTTTTTTTTTTAAAATATCCCCTATTGTTTTATTTCTTGACTCTACGCACTCAAGCCACAGCAGAATGACTGAATTGTTTGAAAAACTGGTCATTAGCAGTCTCATAACTTTGATGGCTTGTAACTGAAGATAGGCATTCAAAAGGAGTCTTATTGACATAAGGCCTCGATAAGTCACAAGAGATTTGTTTGGAGGCATTGGAGCTGCTCCCTGCCCTGACGTGTCTCTGCCAACAGATGGCACTACTGCACAGTGCACACAAGAACCGGCAGGGCTTCAGGATGCAATGACCGATTGAATGGACTCATTCATCTTGATTGAAAGGAGGCAGGAAAACAAGATGGTATAAAACAGAGCAGAACTGGGAGGAGAGAGAGAACGAGAGAAAAAAAAAAGCTAAAACAACAATAAAATGGGTTGAGAACTGCAGAGTAGCTCATTTAAACTGCAGAAAGTTGTGTTTCAGTCCAAATTTTCATAACTCCGTGATTTCAAGCCTTGTTGGGCTTACACTGAACAAAAGGGATTATTTAATTTCTGAGGAAAACTTAAAAATACATTAATACTAATAATTATAATGCACCGTAATCCAAAGTATAGTTGCAATTTTGCAGGATGTATGAGCGGTGGAGTGTCTCTGAGGAGGAATCAGGTGACTGTGGGAACCTGAATGATGCAGGTATCTACAACTCTGTGGATAAAGGCTCATTGACTGGGAGCAGGATTTATCACAACTGCACGTGCTCAAATCCAAGGCCAGTTGTCAAGGCAACAGCTACAGCAGACCCACCATTCACTGAACAGCAGTGAATATGTTCACATGCATTCACACAAGAACATCTGCTTCCATCTACACACAGCCTCCAGCTGTAAATCCAGTAAGGATAAACATTTAAGTTTAATGACTGTTTACCAGTCAAAGTCTCAGCCCCCCTGACAGCTCTGCTATTTCACTCTGAAGAACAGACAAGCGCTATTTTTCCAAGTAATGAGCCCACACAATGCAAGGCAGAGAAAAACAAAACTGCTCCTGATCGAGTATTATTCTAGAGAAAATAGTCATTTCAACCAACACAAAGAAGTAAATAAACGAAACGCCAGGAAAAGAATGCATCTTTTTCAAAATCTCACAAAGAAAGATTGCAAAAGTGTGGCACACATATGGACTTAATCAGTCCTCTTTACTCTGATGTCCCTAAATGAAGTCATGTGCAAACACCTACTGACAGAAGTCAGCTAATTGGTAAAAAAAAAAAAAAAAATCAGGTTTATGGATATTTTGAGAAGCATTACATTCACACTTTTGTTGGAGAACATTAATGAAGAAAAAAAACTTAATGTAGACCAATGAACACAAGAGACAGGACAGGGACAATTTTGGAGACATTTGAAGCAGAAATATTATCCCAAAAAATAAAATTATATCCTTTCTCTACCAACCCACAGATATCCACTTCTTTAGGTTGGCATGACATAAAGGTTTGTGGTTAAAACACGACAAAGTGTGACAGACCTCAAGGGCTATGAATATTTCATCAAGGCATAGTGTGATGCAGAGAACTGCAAACTATAATTTTGTAATACTTAAATCATTGGCAAACAATTTTTTATCCATTTGTTCTCCAGTACAGGATGAGACGCAGCTGAAAGGCCTGATGAAGGAGCACTCTGTTTAATAGAAAAAAAATGCCATAAAACCAAGTGGCACAGCTCTTGTGTCACTATTACAGACACCTATCACCTGACCCTGCTTCTCTTTGCACATTTCACACATAAATCAAAACATGTGTCACATAATGAGGGACTTATTTGTCACATAAAAAAAGAGTTGGTGAACCTAAAAGCGATTGCCGAGCTACGCTGGCTCAGTTTGATCATGGCTGAGCATCGTCTCTCTGTATCATCAGTGATGCAGGTAAAAGATAGTGTCACATATAATATCTTTCAAAGCCTTTTAGAATTATTAATACAGAAACTGAATGGAAAACCTGCCTGCAGAGCTTCACATTATGCTAGAAAATGTTTTTTTTAGAAACCACATTCATGCAAATCGTCAATCAAATAATTACTGAACATAAAAGGAAATTGCATAAATGGACCTCGATATGCATAACAACATATGGCATGAAGCCAAAAGGTGTAGAGTGTCTATAAAAGCTGCAGTGCAGCAGCATGAGCTCATCATTCTTCTACTTCCCCCCTCCTCCTCTTTCACTCCCCCACCTCCCCTTATCTCAGCCCTCTGCTTGCTCGCCATTACATAAGTTAATGCAGCAACGAGCCTCATTATTCTCCAAGCAGGCACATGGAGGAGATGCAAAAAGAACATGTCATCAAAAGTAAAATAACAGCAAAAAAAAAGAACAAAGCTCTCAGAAAGAGATGGTGCCCGTGTTTCTGAGCTGTCACAGTCCACTGATCAAAAAGAGCAGAGCACAGGCGAAATATCTCTTTGCTCATCTTTAATCATACAGTGTGTCTACAAAAATAAAAACAGCACTGGGAAACAAAACAGAAAGATGCCAATATTTCCGAATGAATCATTTATATTCATGTGCATTTTTCTGATCAGACACCTCGATGATGAGGGGGGTCGAGGGGAATGAATACGACATAAAAATGTGCTCTGTTGCGAGGTTGGCGTTCTTGTGCATTAAAGTAAACAAACAAGCCTCTTCAGATGATTAGCATTTCAAACGCTTCACAGCTTAAGCATGCACCAGAAGCAGTGTTCCCAAATACCTTCCCCCATAATGTTTCAGCCTTGCAGCCATGACAGGTGAAAGGAAGGTGATGGATGTAGTTTGTTCTCCTGCGATTCATTTATATGCACACATTATCGGTGCTAAAGGCTACAAACTATTTTAGAAAAATAAGAACTCTTAAACAAAATTAGAAAAAAGGGAAAAGAATCACCTCTCACACTCTGCTTGTGTCCCTCTGGGAGAGACATGCATATAAAATATTCAGTGGCTTGTAGACAGAGACGGCAGCTTAAGCTTAGATCTCTGTATAGAGATATATATCTATATGAAAGGCTCCATAGAGATGGATAACTATAAAAGTCTGCAGGTAACTAAAATTGGTCTGTTTTCTTGCTTTGTCATGATCAACGATGAAAAATCGGATCAATCAGAGACTCACATGTAAGCACTCTCATATCACACTTAAAGTGTGGCAGTTGTTGATGAGGGAATAAAACTCAAACTTCAAGCAGGTTTTTAAAAGGAAGTTAATTAAAGCGCACATCTTCAGAAGTCATTTAATAGGAAAGTAAACTCGAGATGTATGTACGGTTCTTTCAGATTACCAAATGGTAAGAGCGTGAGACTTTCAGCAGATAACAGGAAGGCTCAACAGAAAACAAGAGTGCCAGTGCGCCCTTTAAGTATCTATCTCTGTCCTTTGACTTTTCTTGAAATATAAATAATATATTATTTATATTACATAGTACTCCAGGAGTGCCATTCATTTCCCATGGTGCTGACTGGTTCTACACCCAGGACTGTAGATATTAGCTTCTGTGCTAGTACCAAGATGGATTCTACTGTCAATATTAATATACAATATGGCGTTTTTGATGCTTGAATTATTAAAATAAACAACTAAAAGCATTTTTTTAAAAAGGAGTCTCAAGAATTAATACATTTTAGTTACATTTAGTTAGAGTCCCAATCTCATAAATACCAGGGATCCACTCTATTGCATATTATAGTTATATCAGTTATTGCACATTATTTCTTTGTAGTTCAAGTGTTGCACATTGCCTATTTATATGGAAATATTACACTTTGTCCTAAAATTAGCTAAAAAGGCCAGTGCAACTTCAGTTCTGAGGCATATTTACTGATATACAGTTACTCAAATGGCAGCCTCTCCTGATGGAGCATAACACTGAAGCATGAGCACAAAAACAATGTTTGACAACAAGTGAATTTAAATGTGCTGAATAGACTATGAACGCCTTACCTTGGGTGACAAATAGATTCATGCCTAAATTATTTTTTGACCAGGACAAAATCTGATGTTTAACAGCAAATGGTAAAGCCTTTAACATGGTCAACATTTCTGTCATGTCTAACTGGAAGCTGACCAACACCAAGGTAATATTTCAGAGTTGAACATGGCCTCGATTTGAGACACGTCTCAGTTTTTCCACCTCCGAGGCTTTTTTTCCCCTCCTCTCCACTCACCACAGTGGAACTGTGAGTTGGCAGGTTAGTATGTTTCCATTATCAACAGTTCCTCTCAAACCTCTTCCCAAAAAATTTGTAAGTTGTCTTAAAGCCAGCACACTAAGGCAAAGAAACCAACACAAGGTCAGAGCCTGCTCTCATTTTATTTTTAATCAAGTCACACTCAGTTAAGATCACAACTAAGTTATTTTACCTTTTATGAAGCACTGTGAGGCTGCCAGGAGGTGCTTTAACATCCCGGTTCTTGTCAGAGTTTTCTTTCTGCTGCTCAGTTTCTTGGATATTCACAACGGGACGAGCAAGCACCGTTGAATAAATAATGCTCTCGTCATTGCGCTCTTGAAACGCAACACTGGCTCGTGTTTGTCACTGAGACGACTGAAGCAGCCAGATCAAATGCACCCTGGCGTCTAAAGTGTCGCAGCTAAAGGTTTCATAATGTATTCATGCATATTTGCACATAGCCCTGTTATTGTAATATGTCAGCCACCCAACAGGAAGATATTTCCACTTACCGTCAGTCGTCACTGGCTGCATCGGCTTTCGAACAGTGTTTATTTAACTTTGCCACTGCTGTTTATGGAAATCACAACTAAGTTTTAGGGGTAGCTGATAAGTCAGGAGCACAAAAAACTAAATTAAACACTAGAGATTCACTAAAACTAACTCCTGGAGACGCCTACATGGTGTCCATCAACCATGGTGAGGTTGACGATGTCAAGGAAGCAAAATGCAAGATAAACATCCCATTTAACAACAATTCCTATTTCAAAGACTAATAGACAGACTTCTATCTTCTCACACTGTACTGAAAGCCATTTTTTACTCCCAGCTCTTGCCAAATCTCACAAACAAAAGACAAATGAAAGGCTGCTCCTTTATATCTAAGGTTGCTGTTTTCAAACAGAAAGAGGTGACCTGCTTCATCCAGGTCAGTGGTCAATCTCTGCCTCAAGTGGAGGAGTGCAATTATCTTGCAGTCTGCCTCATTCATGATGGATGGTAGGATGGAACAGTGAGTGCATAGATGGATTGTTTCTTTTTCTGCAGGAATTCTGGTGCTGCTTCCACTGATTTATCTGCTGATATTTCATTTATCTGTCTACATTCCTATCCTCACCAATGAAAATAAAAAAGATTATGACTGAAAGATTGAAATTACAGACACAAGTGGCTCATAGGACCCTTCTAGCAAGAGGTGGCTGGACTCAACGTTTGCATCAAGAGAACTCAGCGGAGATTATATGAAGCATCTCATCAGAGTTAGAGTTGTCAGAGCCCAGAATCTCTAAAATATGTTGGGAGAAGTTCACTAGGGAAGAAATGTCCGAGTTTTCCTTTTGGACTTGACACAAACCAGATCGCTCTCAGGTGGAAAGACAGTAGGATACAAGAATGGATTTGCTCAATCAAACACGCTAAATTAAAGACATTCGCCACCGATTTCAGGAAAGCATTGAACTGCAATACTGCTGCTAAATTTAACACAATTTAAATGCAAAAACTCTCAAAATAGATCAAGTGTATGCGTTACCCAGTTGTTTTAAACTCCAGTAAACAAAAATGTTTAGAGAAATTATGTTGGCATGACTTTGATTATCTGAAGCAATTGTGATTAAATGTTTAATTAATTGGTACAAGCCTATTTGTAATTAGATTGGGGATTGAACCATTCACCGTGATGCATTGGCTTACCTCTTTTCATTAAGTGCCAGTTGCCATGATGACAATAAAACTGAGAATCTGTGGAGGCCTAAGACTGAAGCACGTTTTGGTATTTTAGTCCAAGAGAATTGATTCTTTATATTTGCTTGATTAAATGCATTTTGCAGTGATCTCATAATGAGTTAATCATTACACAAATTAATATTAGAAACTACTCTGCGTGTGTCCTTTTATTCATCAGTTATAAAAGATCATTTGATCCAAGCAGGAAAAGAAATGCTTAAACTACATCTATATTTGAGAAAGAAAAAAAAACTTGCTTGCACAAGTGAATATTTTTTTCTATCAGTCCTATACCCAGGACTGATAGAAGCAAAAATGCAGATTCTAACAAAATAAAACAAAAAACGTTTAATTGATACGATAATAATCGTATCACTAGATTTAGTGAGAAAGGGATGTCACACAGAGCAAGGAAAAGCTTTTCTCCTTACTGGTCTCTGTGTTCCTTTAAAAAAAAATTATGTCAGGGAACATCTTGGATGAAGTCCTCTACTCCAAGACAAAGATAAAACTTTAAAAGGGCTCAAGGAAGACAATAAAAGAAAATCCAGATTATTTTTTTATGCCTTTACAGTCAAAGACATGTCCTTGACAAAGAAAAAAGTACCAGGAAAGACCTTGAACATGTCTTCACTGTTTCCTCTCTGCCTTTTTTAGCTGGCTGATAATATATTTCCAATGGTTTCAGAGAGGAAACCACCGGGCTTGTGAGCATATGGACAGGAATGTTACTTGATCAGAAATATCTGCACAAACTGCTGCGGTCAGACTGAAAAACAACCAGTGCTCAGACCGCAGGCCACTGCCATCAACACTCTTCGCCATATGCTCTCCTACCTTATAGTCCGACTGGCAATGCAGTACTTCCACATCTTGTTCCATATGACGGTGACATCAGCGTGGGCATCAGAAAAACACATACATGGCACCCAAAGGCAGTTCCATAAAAAAAAAAAGTCTCAAAGTGCAGTAACTGCTCCCTAAAAGCAGCAGCAGAAGAAAAAAAAGTCTGTGCAAACTGCTTCCTCAACCACAAATTACACCCCACATGTTTCACTTTCCATAGACGAAGCCACAGTGAGATTCATTCTTTCACTACTAAAAGTTGCTCTGTCTTTGCCTTTCCGAAGCCCTCCCTGACCCACTTTATGTTGGGCTCAGAGTTGCAGCTCTTGCAATCTGTCTGATTACCAAGTAAGGTAAAGGACCAGTATGTAAAGAAAAAAAAATCATCTCTCTTCTTAACAAAAGCTCTCCACCCACATTGACCAACACACCAGCCCTCGTTCTCCCCTCTGCAGACACTCCTTGTTCCGTTCTGTTCTGTCCAATGCAATCCTTCACTCAGCTGCTTCTTGCAGGATGCTTGCTTCCCAACAGTGACGGGCAGGCCCTGCATTCACTTTTCTTTTCTTTTTTTGGGGGGGGGGGGGGGTAAAAACTTTAAAAGCAAAAGAGAAAGCACAATAATCTTTGATTATTGTGTATGATAATACCCGGGCCTGGGTCCAACAATCACTCCATTCTCAGCAGGAAGGACATGCGGGGTGGGAGGGTGAACCCCAGTTCAGCAGCTAGGAGAGGCTGTTTTCAGTTAGTTCTCCGACCTGGCTCAAACAGCACAGTCTCAGGACACAGACAACGTTATGCTACAGTCAAAGCATTGTAATGAGTTACACCCACTGACCAAAATATTCCAGTTACTTTGGAATTAGACATATAATGAGCTGCTAAGATTGGGTGGAAAAATCCAATAATTCCAGAGAACACTGAGTCATAGACAGCTGCATGCAAAGTTAAACTTATTTATAACAATGTTGGAAAAACAGTAGAAGTACACCAAGATGTTGTATGCATAATATGTCGATGCATATGCAAGGGAAATGGCACAATAAGAGAATGTAGGCAAAAATAGAACTGTTTAAAATAGAATTGATCAAAGTACAGAACATGTTTTCTAAGTATAAACTTCTTAACATTTATTAATACACTATAAATAAGTTTTTTTCCACCCTCTTTTTTCAACACTGCACTCTGCAACTGAGCAACATAATGCGATGTACGAAATCTGCAAAAGATACATTATGTTTATTTCACATGGTTCAATTCCAGCATTCTGTCAATTATGGATGGGACATCGCAAGGCATTTAACTCCAAGCTGCCCAATCTGCATTGGTGTATAAATGTCATCCAGCTGAAGTGCTTTGAGTGGTCAGTATTCATAGAAAAGTGCTATATAAATTCAGTCCATTTTAGCATAAATAAATAACAAAAACAACTGCAGGGGAGCTAAGAAATGAAAATAAGTTCTGCTTTTCTAAATAAAAGGTCATTTAAAGGACTGAATGTGGCTCACAGGCTGTGAAATGTTGAGATCTTCCACATGGTAAAAATCAAGCTAGAAATATTAGAATGCTGTTTTGAAGAGTAACACAATTTAGATTTTTACTGGTTTTGAAAATGTTTAGCATCAACAGTATCCTAATTTAGGATTTCTAATCGAATCAAGTGTTAATGTTTATGCTGTGAAGACATTTATGATGCTGATTTGTGACAGGCAATACTATATCAATATTTAGTACTACATATATATTAAAGCAGGCTGTTGCAAAGTTTTGGTGCAGCTATAGTAGTGTGCCATGTGTGTAATGTTACTCTAAGCCATATTGTGACTGATTTTATCATTAAGCTAACCGCCAGAACACTGTTGCATAATTAAACCAAAATTTCATAGTAATCTCATGCTGTATATTAACAAATGTTAAGGCATACATTCAAATTATGACATACACATTATGAAAGACCAAATTCACTGGACAGTTTGCTACAAGAGAGAGGAGGGAAGTAAGTAATTAATCACATGCTAATCACGAAAAAAAGATTTTTAGATAGGTCACCTTTGGTTTGTTTGACAAAATTTGGATACTTTTGAGCTGTTTTATATAATCTCTCAGTTTGTCGTGGACACACACACACAATAATGGCTCTGCTAACAACTACTTAGCAATGCAAGCAGAAAAGCTTGTTAGCGGGGGATTTTGTCAAGGCATGTGGCTATCTTTTTAGACTATTTAGCAACATTTACACCCCAATAAAACTATAGTTTAATTTACCTTTAGTTTATTATACCAGCTTGATTTTCTTTTATGTTATGCCATTCATGATTTCAAATCATTCAGACAATCCAGTAAGTTATTCAGACAAACTGTAAAGTTCTTTTGATAAGGAGAAAAATCTGAGAATTATCAGTGTAATTGTGAAATGAAACATTATGTTTCTTTAAATTCAAACAAAACGGGAAGACGGAGAAAAAACAAGAGTGGACCGAGAATGGGACCTTGCGAGACCGACCACCTGATGGAACAAGAAGATGATATAAGTGTCTTATTTTAATAAGAAAGGGCTCCTAAGTAGGAAAAACATTGTAAGCCATTTGAAGCTGAAGTTCACAGAAGAACAAAATAAAAAGCTGTGTGGAACACAAAATCCAAACAATAAAAAAATAGGAGAACATACACATTTTGAAGTTCTTGTGAACTCAACTTAGTAGAGTAAAGCGATTATTTCAAATTCAGAGAAGCACAACACAACCTACAGACAGGAGTTTCCCTGCAGGCTGGAGGCTAAAAATGATAAATTACTAATAAATCCTGGACACACTGCATTCTGATTGAATTTTTATGGAGCGAGTTCATGAGACATCAAAATTGTGAGTGTATGTGTGTGTGAACAATGTGAGAACAGATTAGCATACAGACAGAAAGCAGCATTTGATTTCAAACATATTTCACACTGCGACTCGCCTCCATTCCTGACATCAAACATCTGCATGACGGAGGAGCGATCGCAGGAAATTTCCGCAAAGATACACAGCTAGAAATCCTAAATGTAGTAGAGATAATTTTTTAAGATATACGTCTTCTACAAATACTAAAAGTTGAAGGCTTTGTGCAAAACAAATCAAACTGCATTCTGTTTGCTGAGACTACATTCTCAGTCTGAGAATGTAGAGCATACGTACAGAATATGGAGCACCATATTCTATTAATGCACACATGGCAATAAGCTCAGAAGGTGTGAAAATATAAATGGTGAGCTTGAAAGATGAGCTTAAAAGATAAAAAAAAAACATAATTCTGAGCATGTGCATCTTGTGATTTTTTCTATTACTATTTGCAAATTGAAACATTGGCAAAAGATCGCTAATTTTATTTGGTGTGATCCCATGATTTGCATGTCAGATTAAAAATAATAATAATTTGATGTAAACTGCAAAGATAGGGTCAAAAATGAGGAACCGAGTGTCCAACAGATGAGAGGTTAACATAAGGAGATGGACAGAAATGCAATCTGCTCAATGCTGCGTTAGGTTTTTCTGAACAAAAAGTTTTTAAGCCAAGAGTTTGTGGAAAAAAGCCCAAAGCAGATTCACTCAGACACTGATAATAGCCTGATGAAGTAACCGCACTCTTGTTCTAAGTGATGTAGTGTAGGTGGCAATTTAGCACACACAGAAACAGTGACAGGCTTACAAAAAAATTTAACTACATGCAAGACAAACATGATGGCCAGCTGCAACTATTTATAAACATACCTCTTGTAAAAGTTGTTGTGTGGGTGCAGACAAAGCACGTGCCAATAGTCCAGGCAAAACGCTTTGAATTTCCACATCTTCAGTTCAGAGAATCAACAGGGTAGAAGAATATCCAACCATATTACAAGGCATCCCTGCAGCAGAATCACAGCTGGCTGTTCATATTTTTTTTATTAGGCAGAAAATCCCGAGCATGGACGTCAGCTCCGTCCTCCTCTCCAAACTCCAGCTTCACCACTGCCGCTGGATGACAGAGGGAGAGATTTGAACCCGCCCAGAACAACCACATCAATCCTGGACGTGGTCACAGCCTTAAGAGCCAAATAAAAATAAAAAGATCAGAAGTCCTCGTGGACTGATTTGCACTCGGTATTAATGTCTGGGATCCACCTCCCAAAATAAGAAGTACATTGGCTGCTTTGGCTCTATTTTAAATCTTATCCAGGTCAGTCAGTGTGTCCTCTGTGGATGCCTCTCCACACGTCTTGGGATCCTCTGAGATGTAACGGTATGGTCAAAGCTTGGCGCCCCTCCAGCCGGCACTGGTACTGGAATGTGTGAAAGTCTCCTAAACTCCCTCATCTCAGTTTGAAACAACTGAATGGGGTTCTCAAACCCCTCTTCCGACCCATCTCCTCCTGCTGCAAGAACAAACTTTCCAACAGGGCTTTTTTTCCCCCCTCTTCTGAGCTTCTAGACATCCTCACCTTGAAACCATGAACCTTTCCTCTCCTTCTCCTTCCCCTTCTCCTGCTTTTCCATGTCTTGCTCTCTCTGTCTCCCTCTCCCTGTTACAGCTAAAGCCATCCACACAGGACCTCCGAGAAATGTGCCGACTCCCGTTGCTGGGCAACACTACCGTACTACTGAAGCTTCAAATGGAAGCCGAGCAGCCTGCGATTGGCTGGCCTTTAAATAGGGAGGGGCTGCTGCAATGTTGTAGAACCACATGAGTTCATGCAGGATCTTTGGTTAAATAAATGAGCTTTTAATTTTTCTCTCTTTTGTCATTTTAAGCAAGAAATACAAGTAAATGCGAGGCTAATGTTTATTCTATAATATATTCTATAAGAATAATATTATTTTTATCCACAATTAAACTTAAAATTTTAATTACAAGGCACTAAGAAACCACCATTTAAAACCTAGGCAACCTTCTTCATCAGTCACAGGTTCAGAAGTGCTGCAGCATTTAGAAACTGCTTCACTACCCTCTTTTCCAGTTAAAGAGGGTTTTTGCATTTGAACACGAGCAAAGTGCTGTTCTTTCTCTGCCTGGGATGCAGTGCCACGCTACAGTGCCACTCTGACCCAGAAGCCGTGGGAAACAGGCATGTATGGGGATTGCGGGGAGGGGGTAGTGTTCATCAATATTCAGCCACTCACAGTGTCCGCAAACACATCGAGGATTTCATGGATTTACACAGAGGAGGACGCACTAATACTCAAACCGGAGAAAGACAAACATGCATCCTCGCGTGTGTGTTAAAGTAATCGCTAGTTCGATCTGTTGGCTCTGACGAGTCGATCCACACAACTCCTGGTAAAAGTTGAACTTCAGCAGGGAGATGCTAATAATCTATGTGCTATCCATCGGACTTCTGCCTCAGTTTAGGCGCTCTCCATACAGTCAGGACAGTAGGAATGCAATGAACTCCTATGGTGATGCTAAAAAAAGTAAGATTTGTCTTGTCAAAGAATAGTCTGTCTCAGGAAGAGTCATCTAGATGCTGTCAGAGGATGACTTTTGCTGGCTGAATTAAGTGAGCTATTATTATGACCCCTGGATATAAAGAAGAGTGCTTTAAGCTCAACAACACAAATCTATAATTACAATATAAAACAAGTAGTTCTTGAGTTACTCTGCTGGTTTGGTAGAGTTGGCGAATGAGGGACTTGTCAAGCTGACAAGCTACCCACCTTTTTCTTCATAAACCACAGTTTATAAGAACAGAGTTTGTGTAACAAGCATTCACACTTGTAAGCAATCTCTCGCATAGCAGAGAATGCCAACTATAATAACTTAAATCAGATAATAAAATTATAGCTGCGACTTCATTTTATTGCCACACTTTGGTTCGGGTAACAGTGTCGTTAAATATACAGATAGCAGGCTGCACCTATTTTGCAGGAACAGGATGATCTTTCAGCAATGTAGTGGCTGAAAAATCACTTTGAGAGACCAGGAGGTCATATCCTGAAGAGTTATTATGTATCAAAGCATTTCAGCATGTTGCTTGTTATTTCTGACACTTAAAATCAAATCTGATTTTCTTTCGACTGTACTGTTAATTATTATTACATTGATATTTCTTCTCTGGCGGGATCGCCATTAAAGCACATTCATTCTATGCCCCTGTGCTCATACCTAAGGGCATAATTTTAGTTTTTCTACTTTTCCTTCATAAACTAGCTTTTACATTGTCAGGGTGGCAATATAATGCTGTTCTAATGTTACTGCAGTATATTAACTTTACCGTTTTAAAATGAAATTTCAACCATATTATAATATGAAGAAAATACATTTTTATTTCTTGATCAAAACCCAGCATCACAGACACATAGGTGAGCAAAACCTTTTATCAGCTTTTTATCAGCTTCTTTAATTTTCTGTACTAACACTAACCTGTTGATGAGTTCTGTTTCTCATCGACAAGTTAGCAAAAAGGATAATACAAGCTTGCAAAATTGTACAAACAGAAACTCAATCTAATTCAAGAAACTTTAAGGCAAGACATCAATATTTTGGACTCACTGTGAAAAGAGAAAAACATGCTAACCATTAGCAGCTAATGATGCTGAGCTTGAACTAAATTAAAAATGGGTTTACAGATTCTTTAAAAACACAGCTGGTGATTTGTGAATCTTTTACTCTGTAATAATGAAAAAATAATGGGACCCTCAGTTTCTCGAAATGTAAACTTTTTCATGTGAAACCCAACATCCATTACTGTCTACACATTATTACTGCATTTTATCTCTGTCTTATGACAATTTTAAAAAAAACAGAAATTGCTATCTTACAGTTTTACAGAATGTAATGATATGACATTGTTAAAATAAATCTCTATGCTACCTGTATTTGTTGGGAACAAATGGAGGGTATTAGTAGAAAACTGTTGTATTATATCTTTAAAAGCGCTGTCGTGCTGGAGATACAGAAGTCATAAAACACAATTAAATCACTTATAAGAAAAAGCCTCTTTAAATTATATGCACCAAAGCTCATAATGTCTGTCATCTGTTGTGATGATTCACTCAAGTAGAAACCTTTTAGTTCCTTTCTTTTTAATTCACAAAATGTTAACTTTAGAGGTGAGTGCATGCTTAAGCCCTGCTGAGTCTGTCACTCAAAAGTCAGAGCAGGAACATTTTCATTCATATTGCATGAAAAGAAAAGCTAATTTTCCTTTTGAGTGAAAGAGATTAGAAAACGTGTGTAGAGCATAACCGGTTTTCGTTTTCGTGGTTCAAAATGGCAGGCATGTGACTAAGCTGAAAGCTGTTGGTAAATTGGACATTTTCTCCACGTCCAGCACCACACAGGTCCACCTACACAAGTTTTGCCAGCTACAGTACCACAGGACACAAGTCAGATTACTACCAATGCTTCAACATTAGAGAAAGAAAACATGGCAGAAACTTAATTCAAAAGTTTCAAGGCAGATGGGGATCTTCCAGTCGTCAGCTTGAGGTCCCGATTAAGACTTTTTAAAATGATTGGTATTTGACAAATCTTCACTAATCGTACCACTTATAGGTCTACTGTCTCGGAATCTTTATTCTGAGATTTTCGAAATAAAGATTAAAAGTATTGCACAACGAGGACAAAATTTCAAAATAAATACAGTGTAGTTCTATAAAAACCAGCAACAGTGTGGAATGTGTAACTAAGTTGGTTCATTTAAAAATTTTCAAAATGTGCATGTCTACTTGAGCATTAGACTGTCAGAATAGCCTGTAGTGAACGTTAATCATCTAATGTATGACAAAGAGCTTCAGATTATTTTTCTAAGTCAATATTATATAAAAAATGTAGAAAATATTAATGCCTTATTAAGTTTTTTCTCTAAAATCCCTCTGCATTGTACTGCAGGCAAATCAATATAAATCCTCCCCGTTTCAGGCATCAAAACGCTATCATGGCTGTTCAACCATCAATCTGAACAAATGACCTCTTTGAAAAACCACCTGAATTGCTCAAAATGTCTCCTCTGCCTTGTTGCCTCTTTACACTGCTGTATAGGGAGCCGGGCTGATATGAAGGTTGAGGAGAAAAGAGAGCACATTTCCCTCTGCCAGTGACAAAGACACTGATTATCTGCCCTGTGGATTTCACGATGGCTCACTTTGGGCAAGGCTTGTGCAGTCGATAAACACATCAATCAAAAATGGGCCCCACGGCATAGGAGGAGGAGGCAGACAAGTGAAAAGAAAAAGCAAAACAGAAAGCATTCCTCTCATTTCCTAAAACCCTGAAATGAATTTAAAACAGGCGGAAACGCATGTAAGATAATCCGTTTTTCCTGACTGGATAAACACTGATTGCCAAATTCTTTCAAATTGTGTGGTAAAAGCACATGAAAATTTCTTCCTTGAATTATACCAATGTTTAATAAAGAGTCAGAGCTTGCATTAAAGCCAATGTGAACAGAGTCTGAATAAATGTGTTAGAAAAGTTCACCCCCTGGTGGTGAGACTACAGCAGTTTCCATGTTTTGAGAGCTGAGGAGCCAGTGAGCTGATGTGAAGAGAGGAATGAGGAGTCTGGCGGATTTGGGGATTAGTCCCGACTGTGTTTGAACACATGTACCGTATTCTTTTCCCATTCAAACCGCACCACAGGAGCATTCAGTGAACACCAAATAGGAAGAATCACATTGTGTCATTCCTCAAAAATTATAAGAATGAGATTTTAATAATGGAAATTTACAAATGTCAACCTCACCAAGCACCCAACAGGATGATACTGTTGATGGCACAAGAGAACCTGCAGATTATGCATGTGCACGTATGCATGTCCTTTGCATGTTTGTTTCCCTGTGACTACAGATGTACCAATCAGAGTGTTTCCTACTGATTCCAATTTAAAATTTCTCTGTGCACAGGCTAATCAATCTTAATATTGACTGATTTACTAATAACAATGCCACATGAAAGAGAAGAATGTGCTGCATATTCTTGGGTAGCGGTACTAGTTTTTGATCCAGATGAACCCAGATGAAACCTTTATGTGGCTGTTAACATGTACTTCAAAGTTCATGCTGTTGGTTTGATATTTAGGAACTGAAATTGTGTGATTTTCTTTTAGTATTGATGCATTAAAAACATAAAACAGTGCATCTTACCTGCTGAACACTGATCAGAGACAATAGATGTAAAACTGGCTAATTTAAATCTCTGGCTGATTGATTTCTGCTGCATCTCTACTTGAGGTGACATTATGACATGTCCAGAGCTTGTGCCACATTTCGCCCTCTGAAGACGGGCACCAGCCCTGCACCCATGAAATTTGATAAATGGACTAAAACCACAGAGCATAAGAGATCTAAAAAACCACACCATTCTGTTTATTACAAACAAAACAGGTAATATCATTTTTAATGAACAGCTTTTCACTTTCTACAGCTCTGTGTAGGAAGACCCCAGGCTGGTATTCAAACCTGGCACTCTCTTGCTGCAAGGCAACAATGCTAACAACTAACAATCATCATGCAGCTCTTACTCAGGCCAATCTTGCATAAAAATTACAGCACAGTAATATGCATTAATAAAAGCTCACACATATCCTACAGTACAATGGTGTAGCCATGTAGAGCGGAGGGAGTGAAGGAGATGACAGAACAGAAGGTCCGTAGGGAGAAAGCATAGAAGAACTAGCAAAGAGGAAAACTTAAACTAACATTGATGCAGGATACGAGTTCCTCTGTCATATGTGGGTCCACTTTTACAGTAATGGGCTAGGAACAACCCTCATATCATGATGCCTGCTCACTTTACTGAGGGCCACATTCTAACACATTACACAGAATCTGCAAACTGCATGTCATGATTGTTGGGTTTACAGGTTTTCTATTACTCTGTTACACCAGCTACTCTGCTACTTTCTTGCCATGTAAAGATATACTGTAGCTTGGAACATAAACAGGAATTGATTTGGTTGATGATGTTGGACTGCAGTTATTTTGAACACAGTTGTCTGAATGAACTGAGTCAGCATTAGCACATCAATATGATTTACCAATCAAAGCCTAACAAGATTATTATGCCTCGTGGTGCTGCATGGGAATGAAACATTTGCAGAAATTTTGAAGTCATAAAAGCGAATACATGTGCATGCAAAATATAATTCTGACTGAAAATACTCATTACACACAACTGGAGCTTGTTTAATTACAACCCAGGGAGAAGAAAACGGGAAATGCTTGTTCATGTCTTAATCTGGTTTCCTTTATACAACATTGCTGTTCGCAAATATATCCTCATATGCATCCACAGGAACAAAATGTTCTGGAAATGCATCCTTTTTCCATTGCACCCCTCACTCCTTCGTGCTGTCGCTTCTGATGTTGCCGTTGGCAAAGGCAGGGGCTTATTATGGGCCGTTTCAAACCACGGATGCATCAGTAAGCGCCTCTCCCCGGAGGAAAGTTTAACTCAGTGAGATGCTCCCCTGAGAGCACTGCAGCCATTGCTGGTTTTGACCATCTTTCCACATGGCTGACGCAGCTCCAGCTGCAGACTCAGCTCCTGGAAGCTGAAAGACAGATGGCAGATGTCCTGCAGTTGAAGTTCTCATTTGGAAATGACAGCTTTCAAGCTACACTGGGGCTGATTGAGGTTTATGCAAAACACATAGTGACTAATGTGTTGGATGAGAGAGGAAATGCAATTCCTCTCTCATCCAATCTATTCCGTTCATCGGATAATTGATGGAGCCGGAGAAGAAATGCCACACGAAGTCCCTACTAGTCAGAAACAGAGGAGACTGAGCTGTGCTTTATAGGGTCCTAAGCATAATGACTCAGTGCCAACAAAAGTGATTATGTCCACCTTGCCACATGACAGTATTTGTTTATTGCAATAGAAAGCCAAAGCTGATATCAAACTGAGTTTCTTTCTGATTTAACAACTGCCTCACATCTTGCGTTGCAGCATCAGGCTCCGTATGCTTTGATATGTGAGTTGACAGCATCCTCAATGCCAGATCATGTGCTTGCACTGCACAACCTTGGATGGTGTTGTCTTATGCAATTGAACCATGCATCCTACAGTTGCAGTCTGCGGTGGAGGCATATTCAGAGCAGCACTGCCAGTTGCATACTCTCTCAGTCTGCAGACCAAGCACACTGTGTTGTCAAAAGGCTCAAGCTTATAGCAAAGGAATGTGCTGTCAGTGCCTTACAGCTCTGGTGACGCACTCGTATTTTTCATCATCGCTGGCGTCACTTGAACAGGAGCACTGCATTAAGTATGACTCCGCCAGGGATGGGGGAAAAGGGCATTCCTCCTGGAAACGTTTCATAACACGGCTGCCCTCTGAGGATACATGACATTATATCAGTTGAAGGGTAAAGCCTAGCAGTGTTTATCTGGAGATTAAATAGTACAACTTCTCCAAGGAATCGATTAGAAAAATGCTGTTATGGATAGAAAAACAACCAATGCACTGTGATCAGATCTAAAGGCTACTTAAAAAAAGAAATCAAGGTTCTTTTTTGAGCCCAAGTTATACAAAAACTACCAGTAAGTCTAATAAATTTACTAAATATAATTAACCTGCAACATAAAAATACAACACAAGTTGAAGCCAAATAATATTTTCTACATCTGCAAAGTGTATAACAACTAAAGAGGCACCCAAAAAAAATCTGCTGTTTACTAGTTGGACACTCAAATATTCAACTTCTTTCGAATCAGTGAATGCAACAGATAAGCACTCGTTGACCATGCTGCCAGCAACACTTTTTGTTGTGGATGCTATTTCTGAGGAAAGACTCAATGTTGGCAATTCTAAGGATCAGTAGAGTGTTAAAAAAGATGACGATTTATGACGATGGTAACACGGACTTTTTGCTATATAAAAGCAAAATATTCAAGTTTCTATTTTCTAGGACATTTGCCAATTTACCTGTTTTATTCCGGCCATCAAGAGCAAGACAAAGAGATTTTCAGAAGACAACGGGAATTAGGTACAAAATTATTCTGTTTTTATATTTTGTAGATTCTAATTTCTTTCTTTTATGATGTTTCTCCACCCTGGTCTCCAGGGCTGACTGCCTTGCTTGTTTTTGGTGTTTGTGTGCTCCCACACAACCGAATAAAAATAAATTCCTGATTACCAGGCTTCTGCAGAACTTAATGGCAATCTTAAGAAATAATGCAATTATGTGAATCAAGTTTGCTTGGACAGATTCACTTCTAAAACATGAAGAACATTGGTTCTGAAGAACAAGGGTTGAGAGTCACTGTGTATTGGAACATACTGGATAGGTTGGTGTGTTAAGGTAAGAATTTACATCTATATTCTGTAGGGAATGTGAGAAAATCTGACTTTTCAAATTCGACCTGTGCCAGCCACTCTAATTACTGAGATGTCAAAAGCCTTTTAAAAATGTCAACACTTTAATAATTTTGTCTTTGTCTATAAGTAATAGTTAAAATGCTTTACAGTGACAGGTCTTTCACACACACAGTGACGTCGCCTCTACCCGTAGTCTAAATCATTAAGGAGGACTAGAATAGTTCCTTGGATCTTGTTTTTATAGATATTTATATAACTGTAAAAGCCAGAGTTGCTTTTCTTTCTTTACCTTATCTGCATGTTGTTTGTACAGAACTGAAAATAACTAGCATCTAGCTGTTCTGATCTGCCTTTTTGTCTGTCAAAATAGTGACGTCTTTAAAAGCTCGAGAAACATCTCTGCTTCTGGCCCTCCAAAGAGGTACAATCAGCTTTAGGAATCAGAGGGCTGCTGTGCTGCCAGCTATGATGAAATGTGATTTTCAACAGAACGTCCATGCGTCCAACCCCAGTTATTGGCAAGACACTGGCGGTCTTAGTACCCATCCCTCACATATCTCATTTGTCCTCCACGAATCAATGTTAAACCAAGTAGTGGATTTGCATCATCTTTGTGAGGTTTGTCCCCTGAACCGATCACATCACTTTGTACGGCTACGGCTTTTCTTAGATTGAACCAGAGACAGAGACAGAAATCAGCATTGCAGAAACAGATGTCCACCTGCATTTTGTGCAGCTCCAAAAGCATATCAGATTTAGGAATGTAGTAAATTCTTCCTCACATTGTTAAACTAAGAAAATGTGATAATATGAGCTAAATATTAAAGCATGTATGCCTGGTGCACACAAGAAAAGATGCAAGGCAGTGATTTAGGACACTAAAAGAGCAGCAGCAGCAGTTTGCCTACAGAAGGCTAAATGGACACCAGTGAAGGTCTCACATTCATTAAGGTGACAGAGCTCCACCTATCATGCCATGACAGGGTCATTTAACATTACCCATCAACTTGTACATGCATGTGCAAAATATATGCGCACATGCTTACAGGGCTGACTTGGTATAACAAGATAGTTAATTGTATCTCTGCAGAGGAATATAGTGAAAAAACCTTATTCAGCTGATTGTACTGTCCACAAAGCAACAGAAGTCGGTTTGAAGAATTGTTACACAACTGCCCAACGGTAATAAAACAAACGTGACATTTTGTCAACCTTTTGTCCTCACTGGATTCCTAGATGGTTTACTTTGGAAGAATTGCAAGCCTTGCAACACACCGACTATGTGTAGGATCCATCCTAAAATAAAATGAAAGACCCAGCCGCATTTTGCACGCACACGCCGACTTACGAGCTGTGCCACACACACACACACACACACACACGCCCCCGCACGCACACACACACACACTGAGATTGTACCAATCACGCACAGGACCACAATTACTCCCACAGAAATACAGCAGAGGCTGAAAGGGACTCATGTGCCCAGTACGAGCTGTCACAGCATCATGCAGAAATGAGTCATGTTTCCCCGAGGCTCTAAAAGCATCTCTCACATGACTCTGCTGTGATCACAGCTACAACAGCAGCTCCGCAAACACAAAACAACCCTGAGGTGTTATCATGTTACATGAACACACATGGCATTCATGCATCTTGGTGCTATTGGAGACTGTCATCCAAACAAAAGCACACTGCACCGTACCACCCCTCCCCAGAACACAGACGTTGTTTACAAAGAGCATGGGAAGGGAACAGGAGAGACACAGCAAGGTCTGAGAGCCGTAGGTGACTCAGCATGGACTGTGGAGTGGGCAGAAACAGTGTTTTCCTCTGCCACCCACTTGACTGCTCTGCCTGTGAATGGGAGCCGTACCAGCGCCGCCCAGGCAGGCGAGCCTGCCCGCCTGCCAGTCTACCTGTCCGACCGTCTTCACAACAATCAGGCTTTACTCACATGTCATAGAGCCTGTAGCCCATGGCCCCCGGTCTGCTCGGGTGGGACCCAGGGTCCCGTGTCCTCCGGGGGTCCGTGCTGCTCACCACAGCGCGCCACACGCTTGGCTTGTCCATCCTGTCTTCTGGTGAACGGGACGTGATGATGGGACGGAGTGTGCACACAGCCTCACTCACGCAGACTCACTCACACTCACTCTCCTTCCCAGTCACAAACATGGGCTGCCACAGAGCAGTGCGTGCGTGATGTAATGAGGAGTATCCAAGAGGCTGACGGACGGTGGGGAGGTACAGATGGGTGTGGAGGACCAGCAAGAAAGGAGGAGGAGTGGGGAGGGGATGTGGAGCCCAGGAGCTAAATGAGCCGTGTGGTGTGCAGCCTCTGTTCTAAGGCATGAAGGATGATTGGTAATTCTTCCCAGGTAGGAGTGTCGGCAGCGACTGCCACACATAAATAAATGAAAAGAGGGCACAACCTGCAGGGAGGCTGCTGGGAGGTTCACTGGGATTACTGTGCATCTCAAAGATACTGGGAAGCATCTGCGGATACTTCTCTGCACCCTCTCATCTACTCTCAGTAGTACAGTCCTCAGATGGGGCCATTTGATTGGCTGCAAGGTCTCCATAGAAACAAGAGGATGTGTCAGAGGTAGGGCTCATTATCATGCCTCCTATTTCCCGTCCTTCCCATTTTTTGTTTTCTCTCACTCTCTTCTCCAATTTCTTTTCTCCCCACCACAGCATCCCTCTCTCCACTGGAATTAATGATTTTTCTCTGCAGAGTCCTTAAAAACACATTCTCATTATGATCCAGAAAGCTAGTGATACCTACTGAGTATGGACTGTGGACTGTGGGTATGCTTTCTTTTATATATTACATTTAGGGGGAAAAGTAAATCAAATAAAGTAGGCAACGAAAAATCTGCTAGGGACCGGGGTGATCAGCTCTGACCAGGAGAAATGACCAAAAAATCTGTTTCCAGTCAGTGAACATGCGACACAAATGCACCACCATATCATAGCAACAAAAATACTACTTGGAGTGGAGGCTGTCGGTAAGGTAAATCTAATTTTAGAAATAAGAAAACACAAAGTGAGCTATTTTCAGTATATTGAGCTGTTACAAATAAACTCAGTAGAAGCACAAAACCTGTTGTAATCTAAATTCAACACAAATAATAATGCATTTTTAGTGTGGTTCTTTGTGATAATAATCATTCCTGGCAATTCAGGTCAATTGAAAAGTATGTTATTAATCCCACATGTTGTTATAACTCCAAGATTCTTCAGAGTTGTTGTAGATGTTGTTGGCTGTGGGCAGAAAGGATCTGCTGTTGCAGTCCGTATTACAGCAAATCTGAAGAAGTCTCCGACTTAAGACATTTTGTTGATATCAGCAGTCTGAAGAAGAGGATGATCAGTGAGCTACATAATGTTCATCATTTTATGAAGAATCCTTTTGATTTTTGATTGGTAACAACAGAACATGAAAAGCACTTGAGCTCAGTATTCAGAGAAGGATGCATTACTTCTCAATATGAAAATCTAACTGATTTTCATATTGATTTTTTACTTCAGTTTTTTACTTCAGTTTTAAACATCACACAACATTCTAGTTAGTCTCCAAAAGTGGTTCTTTCCTCTGGCTTGGGTCAGAACTGAGAGTTAAGAATCTATTTCGAGGCAGAGTTTAGTGGAAACCAAAAGAACCGGTGCCAAGTCAGCGCTAGCTTCCATTAAGCACTGCTGCTGATTTGATGGAAATAAAAACTCCTGAGAGAAATCATGATTGGATAAAACTGCTATCAGCAGACCAGAACATTTCAAGCTTGGTAGTTGGAGATCAACCACAAAAATCTCAGACCGGCACTAGAAACTGAGTAAAAACGTATCTATTTAAATATTTTACAGATCAGTTGCTGCTAACATCTCTGAGCTTTATAATGCCAGACATGCCCAGAGATGTATGGCTTGCACAGAGGTTGCATCATGAAACCAGCGAGGATGTCTGATAAGCTCTGCTAAGGTCCAAACAATGGACATTTTATTTCAGTTCTTTGATTATGAACTGAAAAATGACGTTTTGGCTGCAAAATGAGTCAGAATTGATGCTGTAAAATACATACAGCAGCCACATTGTGCTGTGCCTCTGCTAAATAATGCATATGATAATGTTGTTCAAGCTCTCACCAGGTAACAGCAACTAAAGCGGGACGGTTGTCAGGGATGGGAGAGGGTGAAAAGAAAAACAGACTCCTACGTGCACACACACACACACGACTACACGCAAGTTTGTAGTTCTACTCATACTAGGGCTTTGTTTGGACTCTAATTAATTCCAGTATGTTAGTCTGCAACTCTAACCCTACATAGTATATTTCTAAATATAAAAGTATCTGCAGCATTAGGACCAGGATTTAGTCCCTGTAAGGCCTATTTGTCTTCAGAAAGTTAATGAAAATACAAGAAAAATTCATAAAAAGGAAACAAAGAAACATACACCTACACACAATCATGGAACAGAAATCCCAGGCTGATGGCCTCCAGTCTCAGCCTGGAGACTGAGAGGGTCTCCAGAGCGGTATGCTTGATGCAGTGCTGTTGATATCTTGATCTTTAAGGTCAAAGAGAATAATAACATCAGACCTCTGTCTTTTTTGTTAATGAACCTGTCTGGTGTAGTAATGGTGTATGCACATCATCTAATCGTGATTACATCCACTGCGTAATTGCTTCAGTCTGTAATCATCAAGCATGAGAGCTCTTTCCGCCGTCAGACATACTGATCATGAAGTGCTGCGTGAGACTGTGCATGCGATAGGACACCCTGTGTGATGTGTGAACAAGCACAGCGCTACACTATATCTGAAACAAGCTCTACCTTTTATTTCACTCGATATTTTGAATGCTGGGGCCTCCGACTTACAGAGCTTTGCACTTTGAACCGCTTAACTCTTGTAATGCAGCTCTTCTCATGTCACTTCTAGACAGTTAATTTGTGGGAATTTTCTCTAAATGTCAAGTACAATTCCACCAAAGCCTGACATGTAACTTCACTTCCAGGCCAATTTGCGTGCCCTCACTGCTGCACAATGTGTGTACTACGTGCTGGTGTGTGTGAACAATGGCTTCTTACAGGAGTGGAGAG
This sequence comes from Xiphophorus couchianus, assembly GCF_001444195.1. Taxonomy (NCBI): domain Eukaryota; kingdom Metazoa; phylum Chordata; class Actinopteri; order Cyprinodontiformes; family Poeciliidae; genus Xiphophorus; species Xiphophorus couchianus. Next base: position 20,802,074 of record NC_040228.1, on the reverse strand, counting down.
GAAAGCTCAACTCTACAACTGAAAGTCATGTCTTTAAGATCCAGCAAAGACCGGATATAGGACCTGTGAGATACACCATCCCTGTATGCCAATAGCTAATTGAAATACAAGGATAGAGCTCTAAGGGAATCATCTAGTTGGTATCAAAATACTATTTTATGTCTGTCAACGTGTGTTCACTGAGGTTTGGTTTAATTCAACAAAAGAAAAAGGAACAGTGTGATGCAGTCTTTGAGGAAGACTGGAAATAAGACAGCACAGAAAAACCCAATTTAAAACTTATTTCAATAATTGTTATACAAATTTATTTTTTGAGACACAGTGATACATTTCAAACTTTTTTGAGTTAATTTTGATAATTATAGCCTTTAGCTAACTGTAAATTACAAAAACAAAAGTACATTGTTATGTTATGGCCATGTGATGGCCTATACAATCATGGGGACTATCAAGATCTGCTGGCTTGCTAATTATCCAGCAGATTGGAGGGTAAGCTACAAAAGGGCACACCGTAAAAAGCTTACCATTTAACCTGGTGCTGTATCTACATATATTAATGAATAGTTGCTTGGTAGGAAGAAGTACTGTTGAAAAATGTGTACCCACTACAAATATAACTGCTGCTTTGAGGGAATTGTGCAGCAAAGTCCATCAGAGAGTTTGTTGTACAATTCTTTTCACCACACTGACTTATCCAGGGGCTGCAAATGTCACATTGCTTCTGCTATATCCATAATGAACCAGAGACAATGTCAGAAGTGTCTTACCTGGGCAGAGGAGGAAAAAGACTGGACTGTTGCTCAGAGACTTACATTTTCAGGCAAATTTAGCATTTCTTTTAGAAATGACGACCCAAAAATCTGGTGGTAAAGTTGAGAGGTATGGAGTCCAAGCTGCTTAGGGTCCAATGTGAGGTTTTTTTTTTGCACTCGGTCATGATTTGAACAGCCATGTTATCTATTGATGTTGGTCCAGTGTGCTTTATCAAGTCCAAAGCCAGTGCAGCCGTATACCAGAAAATTTTAGAGCACCTCATGCTTCCCTCTGTTGACGAGCTTTATGGAAATGCTGATTTCATTTTCCAGTGGGATTTGGCATCTGCCCACACTGTAGTACGAAGCGACCCCTAGGCAGCTCCAAACTACTCCACGGTCGATATATAATCTCCCTTGGCACTGGATCCCTCACAGGCCTGAATGTAAACCTAAACTGCAAATGTACAAAAAGTTAAAGGGACCCTTTAAAAGACTGACAGAGGGTCCAACTTTGTGGAAGCTGCTTTGTGGGCTTTTAGATGTACAAATATTGCACATGTTGGTGTTCTTCTCCCAACCTCCCCGCTGTCCTCTCTCACCATATGGCCCCTTTTTGATCCAGCTGGCCGTGGTGAACAGTCCGATGTGAGCTGCTTAACTCTAGCTGCAGGATTCTGTTCAGGACTGCACAGACGGCGTGCACTCCAATTCACAAACCCATGGCATGCACAGCTACTCATTCTTATTAGGGTAAAAATACAAAAACCTCCATAATAATCTGAATTATTAGTATATTCCCAATTTCCACAGTTTATTTGTGCAGTTTGAAGTATTTATTTCTCACAGTGGTCTGAAGTTTTCCTAAAAAATTCAAATGTCTTTTGAAACCATAAGCAATTTTAAACTGAAGAAATAACATAAAACGTTATAATTCCTAAGCTTCAAAAGAAACTTTAAAAATGTGCGGTCAGATTGTTTTGTAGCATATCAGCCAAGAAGAACTTGGCGATCAAAGAGCTTAGTCCTGCAAAGCTGACCTGTCAGCTTCTGAATGAGAACATTAGAACCTGACTGATAAAGAAAAATCTGTGTTTCAAAGAATTAAAGCTGCTAGAGAAATCAGAGGAAAGGAAGCAAATTACTAACCGTGGCCTGTGGATCATGATTTTCATAAATATGTTGGAATTGCTGATTTTTCCCCTCTACTTGATCAGAAAACAAGGTGAGCTATAAATTGACAAAATCATTTTCCTTTGAAGTATGTCTTGTAAATAAAAAATGTTTAGCTAATAAATAATTGCATCAAATCTGTGATCTTTGTTTTTGTAGCAAAGTAAAAAAAACCAAATGCAATAGAGATGATTGTTTTTTTCCAAGAAGCTATATGACAGATTTTGTGAGAGTGGGTGGATTTTGTTTTTCTCCAGCAGTTGTGTCCTTCTTGACCTCCTTCTTGTAGAGCAGTAGCTGCTCAGTGAGCAATGCCTGGTAGGAACTGAACCCAATCATGAGACGACACTCATCACAACAGTACAGCTCTCTCCACTAATTTTATGAGATCATCCGAAAGCTCTTGATGAAAATGGTAAAAACTAAACAAACCCGCACACACCGATCTTTACTTTTATCCTTGCTCCCTTCCCTTATTAAAAAACTTATTCACACAAATGGATTCTCCGTTCCCTTTTCCCAATAGTACAATCATTTCAGTATAGCTAAACATTATGTATTTTTTTTATTACAATACCAAACCCTTTTTGAAGTATTAGTCAAATTTTTAGCTTCCATTTATTTAAGAACATTGTAAAAACTGAGTAAATTATTCAGATTTCCTGACATTAATGATCAGAAACACTGGTGAGTTGTAAAACTGAGGATGCTCAGATCAGATTAATAAAAAAAGCAGAGAAAAAGGAGTGAGACACCAGACGGCCTTATTAGATCTTTAACAGCGGTGAGTCATGTCCTTGCACTTGAGCTGAGACAATTAACCTTTGAGTCAAGCCTACAAGGATTAAAAACTGCCAACTCTGACAATGGCTTATAAACCATCTAAGCATATTTTTATGCAAAGAAGTTTAAATTGTTTTTTCCTGCCATTTAAACAACTACAGGGCCTTAAAAAGTATGTACAGGTTGTCACGTTACAACCATAAACCTCAAGGTCTATTATTAGGATGTGATGCGATGATCAACATGAGGTAGTGCATGTTTCTGAAAATTAAAATTTTTAGGCGGGTTTATAATAAAAAGCAAGAAAGGTCATTATGGAACACACCTGACAGGTCAAGGATAAGATTGGGATGGCAGTTCACTTTCAAGCAGTACATCAACCCAAACATACAGTCAAAGCAGCAAAATTGGAAATCTGTGGTTGATTTATAATATTGGAAATATCCTTTGAAAACTAATGTTGACAGATATTCTTTATCCAATCTGACTAAGACTAAACTAATTTACAAAGAACAGGCAACAATATCAGTCTCTAAACCAAAAAAACTGGAATTACAGTGAAAGTTGATTTTTACGAAGTCTTGACTCAGAAGAGCCAGATATAAAAACACTACACACTTTTTGGATTTTATTAGTAGAAAAGCTAAAACGCATGCATCCTTTCCTTCCTCCTCCAAATTATGCCCAATTTTAATCTAAAACTATGATTAAATAAAGTCAAGTTTGTGATTTTTAAATTCAACTGGATATTAGAGCTTTTGCAAGACACTATTGTCAAATTTATTTTATTATAATACATGTAGTCAGTAATCAGGCAATATCAACAACGTGTTCATTTCCCAAAATAATAAGCGAACCATCCAAGGTTTCTTACCCTTTGCTCGCCTAGTTTAGTGATATTGGGAGTTGATCTGGCTGACATAAACACAGATAACACAAGTACTGAAGGTCAGAAACACCATGTTTTGTGTTTGCCCTCTAACAGACTGATTCATCACTTTGCAACAACAGACCTTCAACCCGTCTTTGCCTTTATTTTGTGTATGAACCCAAGGAAGCTCTCATATGCACACACACTTATGTGGGAGCCACAGCGCTTAAGAAAAATCTTCTAACAGTGAAAACCAAACAGAGAGATTTTTTTGTTTTGTTTTCTAAGACATGCAGCTCTGTAGAGATTTGGCCTCCTCTCATGAGGCTTCCTCTTAATTCAAACATCTTCAAAACAGAGAGTTGGCGAGAGCTAATCATTTCCTGGGTGATTGATGCTACAAACCACAAGATGGCAGTGCATGATCTACTCTGCCTGAGGAAGCCGCTGTCCCTTTCTCTCTCTCTCTCTCCATAAACCAATGCTGCTGTTAAAAAAAAACCTAATTGAAGTGTTTATGTATCACAGGATTAGACAACAGTTACATGTATGTGATCTCAAACATTTTTACTGCAGTTACACACAAAAAAATAAAAATATAACAACCTATCGCCACTTTCATTATTTCAGCTTTGATGTGTTTAGTTATCAGCAACTTCCTCTGATTAAAACACACCCATAAAGTTTTTTTGTTCCATATAAATATTTTTCCAACCTCCCCAGTAACAGCGTTTAAACGCCTCCCCTCGTGTTTAGATAAGAGACCTCTCCGCCCTGCTCTGGGCATGAGAGACGAGAGGTTTAGTTCCCCTGCTGTTTTCCATGTTATGGCTCTGCACGGCCTCTCTGCGCCTCACTGGCAGAGGGCTCTGCCGCTGTGCAAAGGCTCCTTCTGTTCCCTGCTTGGCCTCAAGCCTGAGAAGATCAGAAGTAGAAGACAGACGAGCTTTTCACTGGCAGGCCAAACAAAGCGCTGTCTCTCTCTGTCTGAATGTGACACACAGACAAGAGCGTGACCCCCCCAGCCAGCAGCTGAGTCTCTTTGCTGCCATCACAAAGATTTAGACTTCAGTAGAAAAGCTGATATCAGTAGATGAACTGATATCTGTAAAAAGCCACTCACCACCTCACACACACAACTGTATTAGTTTTAGAAAATGTACCTCGAATACTTTTATCCCAGCAAAAACACTAGTAAACTGATGTAAAAAGATACTATTTTGAAACGCATAACATATTAGAAAAAAAAATCAGATGGCATCAAAGAGCATCCTTTTTGTTGATGATTTGCTGACTGAGAGTTTTTTGTTTTCTATTTATTTTTATTGTAATGAACAGAAAATAAAATTTTGATTTCCAAATACTTGGCCTGTTGATCACTGAACAAAGCCCATCTTAGGAGGACAGCTTTTCAACATTGGTAAGTAATTATGGAATACCTCTTATACATTTTAGTCAAATTAATAACACTAAAATTATTTGTTTCAGTTTAAATAACCAGGTAAAATAAATTCACTTCCACATCTATTAGATAAAAAACTTATTTTCTTTTCTCCTTCAGTCTCTCCTGTAGTATTTTCACATTTTACTTTGAGATTTGTCCACATTTTTATATGCAGTATTTTACAAAATTGTCATGTATGCAGAGAGGAAGCAGTCTTTTTTTTTTTTATTAGGTCCAAGTCGCATCAGACTTTCACAGGCAATTCCCAGTCAAGTTTTATTTCTTTTAATTCAAGTTCAAATCAATTCTCAAGTCTCTAATTAAATACATATTTCTCCTTTCATGCCATTTATAGTCTGACTATGAACTTCTTCACAGTTTAAGTCTAAGTCAAGTCTTGAGTCCTGGGGATGAAAGTCAGTCAGGTCTGGAATCTGTTTTTGTGAATAAAGTGTGACTTGGGTCATTATGTCAATTCAACAGCTCTGGTGTGACATCTTAAGATGCATCAGAAATTAAAATCCAAAGTATTATGATGACAAAGTCTAATAATGCTCTAAAATGTGAGAAGAGCTATAAACAGGACTTACAAATAGATAAAAGCACTAAGTCGGTTGTTGATTTACATGATTTAGTGGAGATGCTTGTAGGTTCCACCAGTAGTCTGGGATACAAGTACATGTCGCTGGTATTCTGTATTCTGGGGAGTTGTAGCTGAAAAGTTTGATAAACACAAATCTAGAGCATAACTATCTGAATCAATAGTTTTTTTTGTTCACCATCCAAAGATACAACACAAATTCAAACACACACCAATATATATCCAGGTCAACCCTCTTGTCAATAAGTTGTTGCACATGTTCAGGATCCTTAAAAATCAGCTGAGATCGGTCGTGAGTGCTCTCCGATCTTTAGGAAACTAGTGAAAAGTGTGACACACCTTGCTCTATTAGCTGATCTGTGTGACGCTCTCTTTACATCTGCTCGATCTGAGCAGCTTTGGAACAGCAAATTTCTATTATCAGTCTGGCAGACAGATCTGAAACGCTTTGAGGCTCTTTTGCCTAATATCACTGGTGCGTGGAGCTGATGAAAGGATAAGCTGTGAGGGAGTTGCAGTATCGCTAATCTATCACTTGATCTAATTATCCAACCGAAGTGGCACAGGATAATATGGTAGCAGTGAAGCTGGGAAAGAGAAAAAAAGCATGACACGTCGTTGCTACAGTGTGAAACATCTGTTTCATGTTGTTTCACTCTGAGGCTTTCTGAATCACACTAACATCACATGAACATACCACGCACCTATCTGGGTACTTACTGCTGAACCAATATGATCGCTGTGGACTTGCAACCCTTTCTTAACCTCGAATAAAACACAAATTCCCACCTTTGTGATTGATTCTGATTTTATAATCAAATTGCTTGATTATGCATGCAGTTTTTAGATTGAAAAGTTTTCTTTTCCACCCCATCAGCTAAAAGAGAAATTGAAATTAATATTTTACAAGAGCAGTTGTCTTGATAATGACATTGCAATTCAGAGAGACGGCTTGCTGCCTGATATCTGATTCGGGGGGGTTGAAGGCAACGCAGATAGCAGGCTGTGTGCTCGCTGAAACCATAATAGTGTGTAAAAGGACAAATTGGTTATTATGACTGAAGGTAATCACGTACTTTCATGCTGACAGCTTTCGCCTTTAAACCAGATGGAACAGAACAAACTGAAATACAGTTTATAAATAGAAACATGTTAGGAACCATCATTTTAAGGGTTTTTAAGAATAGAGAGAAGTGTAAATCAAGATAATTTCAACGGTTCCCATGAAACATCCATACTGTGTATTGGTTAGATTCCTGAATATTAAATGTTTTAGTTATTTATTACTGTTTTTACCACATTTGTTTCATGTGTTCTGCTATTGTTCAGTGCACCAAGTTTTGTTGTCCTCGTTCAGCGACAATAAAGACATTTATTCACTCACACAAATGGAAAGTGGAGATAAAAAGCAAACACAACCCCATTCAAACAGATTTTGTGATGTCATATTAATAATATGTTAAATAATTTCAAAACATTTTCCAGTAAAATGTGACATGATGACACTATGTACAATTCAACTGGAACAACAAAAATAGCATAAGTAGAAAGATATGAGCAGAAAAGCTGCAAAGGTTTGCTTAAATGTGAAACCGTTAACACTGTTTTGATTCAGTCTTAGTTTCCTGTCATCAACCTCACTGAACATTTACATTCAAAATTAAGTTCAGCAGTCCTAGTCGAATTTTACTGACGTGCTCTTTTACATCCTTTTTCTAAAGCTACAGTTTGCAGGCGTGCTAAAAAGTACCAACAATTATATCATTGTGCAAAGGTATCAGTCAGCAGATCTGGCACAGAAACAGTACAGCATTTTCTTATTGAAATCAAAGTTGGAAATGAGTTAATTCTGATGCACATAAAAGGGTAATCAATATAGCTGATTCCTGCCTACCTTTCACTGCATCAAAGTCCCTAAAAATATTATGGCATAGCTGCTTAGAGGCAAAATAGTGTGCATACACACCACACACTCTGTGCATGGTCTCAGCAGAAGATAATGCCGATAGGATCATCAGTAGGACTGAGTGAAGTGAAAGGAACACTGCAAAAACTTTCTCCCACCTGACTTTCTGTCAAAGAAACTCATTCTAAGCCGAAAGGAAAAACCATGTGCTCCTTGATCAGAAGCATGCATTTCCTCAGATCCAGCCTCAGAGTACCGAACTGAGCCTGTAATTAACTGTTGGGGAATATGGTGACGAAACAGAAGCTGGGAACCTCAAAGACAGCGTTCCCAGGAGTTCAGACTCATTACTGAAGTGGGTCTTTGGTTCTATAGGCCTATTAAATAATTGTGAAGTTGTGATTTCCCATCTGGTGGCATCAAAATTTTACAATACAAACAGCAGTAAATAAAAAGCCCAATAAAGATGGATTTCCTACAGCTGGTGGAATGTTATGTTCAGCAGAAGCCATTTTCTTTATTCCTTTTTTTTTGGCCCAGCAGTATTTCATCCCCACAATAACTGCTCATTTATTTACCAAACACTGTCTGCTGCCACATACAATAAATGTTTATTGTGCTGTTAAGGCCTGTCTCAAAATGACTTCAGTTATAGTCATCCCTCACAAAGGGGAAACGCTCTGATGAGATAGTTACAATTAATGCCACAATGCGGGGTTCATGAACCTACACATGGGAAGACGTTTCCACTTCCACAGCGTGTCGTTTTCCACCGTGTTCAGTTCTGCGACATGCTCTTATGAGCTGCCTTTCTGCCTCAAGCAGTCAGCAAATAACAGGGCAGCTGCTTCAGCAGCAGAGGCAGCGTCTCCGCGATTCTAAATCGATAGGCTCTGATTCTGCAGTGCTATTATTTAAAACGCCTGGAGATAATCACAGGTTCTGTCCTGAAATGGACATTCACTGTAATGAAGAACATAATGCGTATGAGTTATTTATGCGGCTCATTCTAATGATCACCAACCAATTAGGAGGCGTAACCTAAATATGTGCCGAATGTCTAGTGAGCCTAAAATGTTTTGGGAGCGTTCAAGAGATGACACTTTAAAAGGCCTTGAGGGTTCATAGATTTAGTCAAAACAAACTGCTATGCATGCCAGATGTAGTCTGAGTTTACGACAACGCTAGTCGTTCCTGCACCGTTTATCATTTGGGAAAGGTTTCTCTTAGATGAGCAAAATTGAAAATTTTATGTTGTTCATTTAGAAAACCAGGCTATGAATGTAATGACTTGGTGTTCAAGTAAAGCGTCAAATTTTTTGTTTCTCCTGCTTATTTTATTGTAATGTTACACATTGCTTCATGGAAAGGAAGTCTTAAATCTCCATACTGATTTTGACTGATAGACATATGAACGTAAATATAACTTACCGTAGTTTAACCCTATTAAAGGCCTTGCGCCGCAACACAGAGAGGAGTATAAATACGTGATGCCAAGCCTATAATCTATATCTATACCTATAAATCCAATCAGATTTTTCATGACTGACGACACAGAATGAGAGACGAGGAGAGTCGGAGAAAGTGGCAGAACTGAGACCTGCCAGAGGTTTTTTCGACTGAGAGGAAGGAGAAAAATCTAAAGTAAAGGGGGAGAAAAGGGAAATCAAAAGAGAAGCGTGAAGTCAGGAAAAAGGAGAAGCACAGCAAGCATCTTGGGTATTTAAAAGCCTTCATTCAGCCTTGAGCTGGACTTGATGGGTGCAGAGAGGCAGGGAGGTCTTAACTCTACACAGGACTGAACTAGAAGGCAGCTGCAGGCAATGAATGCAGCAGCTACTTCACAGGCAGTACACCAATCAGTTCAAACTTTTTTTTTTCTCTTGGATTTAATTTAATGATGACAAGGACGTGCCTTGGACAGGAAGGTTGTTTCCTCCTTAATTGATGAGTTCATCTGTACTTCTGTAAGATTTGGAGATATATTCTATAAAAACCTTGTTCTCTTCATGTAAACCCTACAGTACAAAGCTATCCTCCTGTCTAACATTGCTTTTTGACGTCTACTCTTCCTGACCACTCCACTTTTACAGTCTCAGTCTGACATTAACACACTTCCTGCATTTATCTCTCAATGCCACAGAGCATTCAGCAGACACTGGAGAACAGGGCGACCATGGAGCCAAGAGAAAACAAAAAAAAACAGCCAAACATTTTTAGAACAAAAGCTGCAGGTGTGAAAAATGTTGCAGATCGTCATCACACAGAAGGACATAGTCAAATAATATTAATAGGTGAAAGAAAATGCAAGCTTTGGACTGGAGTCAGGTCAATTTAGGACAACACTTTCCCTTGGGGTCTCATACGGAAGAGGATTAGGGCCACTGAAAAAAAAAAATTATGGCCCAGAAAAAAAAAAAATCTCTGAATTTTCATGTAAAAAAAAAAAAAAGAAAAAATTAAGTGTCCTGAAAAAAAAAAAAAAAAAAAAAAAAAATTCAGTGTCCCGAAAAAAAAAAAAAAAAAAATTTCAGTGTCCAAAAAAAAAATAAAAAAATTTTCAGTGTCCCGAAAAAAAAAAAAAAATTCTGTGTCCCAGAAAAAAGAAAAAATTCAGAAACCACAATTCTGACTTTTTGCTAATAAAATGTTACTTTACCCAATACTTTCCTGGTATGGTTTTCAATATGTTGATTAAGCTCATTTTCTATTTGAGCAGGTCTAAAAGCTATAGTCTAAATGCATTAAAAGACAGTTATCCCTGATAATTACTAAAAATATATAAACTGTTGCATTTGAAGGAAGTCAAAAAAGCGCTCTAAAAATGTTCTCATGTTTTTTGGAATTTAGAAAATACAATTTTGCTAATTCTAACTAACTTAGAACAAGAAACGTTGGGGTGGTGCGGTGGAAAAGCACAACCCATGTATGGAGGCCTCAGTCCTGAATGTGGACATCACAGGTTCAAGCCCCGGACTGATGACCTGTGCTGTGTAGCTTCATTACTGGCTTTCCTGTCTGATCACTCTCAAAGGAAGAGCAAATAAAACCTTAAAAAGTAGGAAAAGTTTTGTCTTATAACGTCAGACAGTGAGAAAAAAATTGCACATGACTTTTTTTATTATTATTTTTTTTTTTTATTATATATATTTTTTTACATTAATCAACTGCTCATAAATATCTGGTATCAACTCTACTATGCAAACTCTTGGTAAACAAAACAATGAAGTTCATTTGTATTTCACAAAGAACTGGTTTTCATGTGTTCAATTTATGACGTAATTCTTGCTGTACTGCCATTTTGTTCACATCTCAACCATACATTGTCAATATCTTTAGTTTAACAGAACAGCATTGTGTTTGAAAAAAAATTATATTTTTCATTAATCATAATGCATACCCATTTAAAAGGATTGATATTTGGTACATAACTGATTATCATAGAACAATAATTAACTTTGCATCAGCGTTGTTTCTTCAAATGACAGTGTGAAAGCAAAACAAACTATGGATTGGGAAATGAAAACATGTCAACAAAACTGTATGTTTTACTTTTATCAGCACAGTAACAGCTTGAAGACTAATGTCAGGTCAAATCAGAACTCTACAATAAAATTATGACAGCAATAAACTTTCATGTTCTAGCAGAATGATGTCGAAAATGTTATGTTTGCTTGCACACAATATGTCTTTAATTAAATGCAGTGCAGGAAGTCCTGTTTAGAGGGCACCTATCAGACATTGCAAAAACTATCAAATGGCATGATCGAGATAAACAGCAACACTTTTTAAATTATCTTTATGCGCACTGAAAGTTACGGAGCCCCCTGAATTTTTTTTTTTTTTTTTTTTTGGGACACTGAAATTTTTTTTTTTTTTTTTTTTTTTTTGGGACACTGAATTTTTTTTTTTTTTTTTTTTTTTGGGACACTGAAATTTTTTTTTTTTTTTTTTTTTTTGGGACACTGAAATTTTTTTTTTTTTTTTTTCGGGACACTGAAATTTTTCTTTTTTTTTTTTTTTTCATGAAAATTCAGAGATTTTTTTTTTTTTCTGGGCCATAATTTTTTTTTTTTCAGTGGCCCTAATCCTCTTCCGTAGTCTCATTATAATATTTTAGTGTAGATTTTCTGACTTTTGTTGAGATTAAGTGTTGCACAGCCTGGCATTCTCAGGAAGCCATTTTAACTGTATTAACTTATTGGCCGGTGAAACATTTTTTAAGCTAATGGGAGCTAAAATATAACAATTAAAACTCACATTCAGGTAATATCCATTTTTATTCGGTTTATTCCATATTTACTCTTTTAATGTTCAGTTCTTTTTTTAGTTTATTTCTCCCTCTCCCACTGTGGCCTGCTGGCTCAGGATTACTGTCTATGAAAAACGCACACAAAAACTACAGAGAAAGGACATTACATACATCGAGGAACACGTCTATAAATTTGACGAGGACGTTATGACAGAGATCAGGTATTTTAGTGCATTTGGTCAAGTTCAGAAATGCTAATTTAGCAGAAGCATTATAGTGCATGTTTCATTTACCTGTGCTGATCATTACATCAGCTCAAGCATGTTGCTGTCCAGGGTGCTATACCCCGAGGAATTCCCAAATCCCTGTATAGTCACAAGCCTATAATGAATACATAGTACAGTGTAATACATGTAATAGTTGAAAGGATTGTTTTCCTTTCAACTGAATAAAGGAAAAATCTCCCAGCAGTCTCTTAACGCTGCTTGTATATCACCATCACTTGACAATTGTCAGCAAAGCTGGAAGAAATTTGACTTATTTATCAAGATTATGTCTCCTGAGAAAATTGTCAACGTATTCCTATCCACAAGCTCACTTCTGTTCTTTCTGGAACATCTGAATCTGTTTTTTATTATTATTACTATTATTTGAAGATCTGTCATGCTGTCTCTGGATGATCACTGGAATTTATTTTTCTGAAAGGTTTACTTACTTTCTTGTTGAAGTTACTGACAGTTTAGGAGGATTTCTTTTCTCTACAGCAAACCCCAACAAGAAAGGTTTCAATAACAGTGGTCAGTTGATCATTTGCTCTTTAAAGTGAAACAATAAATCTTTGCTCCAATCTTAAATATTGGTTGCAACTGTTGCAGAGAGGTGCTCACTTGTGCACACAAATTTGCACACAGAATCATCATAACATGCACTGATTCATATACATTTCGACACAGGAAGTAAGTCATCACATCTAAGCCTTTAGAGCGCTTGTTAAGTCCCTTACACATGCAGATCAAATGTGTCTTATGCATGTAGTTGTTGAAAGCAAGAGAAGAGCTTAAGCACAGAAAAAGAAAACCAGCAGGGTGAGACACAAGGAGTGCAAACACGTACGGAGATGGAAGGAGAAGAATACAACAGCAGTCCTGATTCAAGAATATCCCTGGAGTATTTTTTCACTATTACAGTAAGGCAGTCGTTCTGCTTGCTTTTGAATCTGACTGCTCGTCTCCAGAGATTGCTCCGACTCCAGCTTTGAGCACGTCTCTGAGTAGCATAGCTCGAACGTCAAGATTCATATATTAATTTCCAATATCTTCTCAAGCTCAGAACTCAGAGGCTAAAATAAATCATGGAGCTATTAAAAAATAAGAGTTCTGAAAACCTAAGCATACAACACCTTGCAAAAGTATTTATACCCCTTCAACTTCTGCACATTTTCTCATGCTTCAATATTAGCTAGCTTAAATGGTGTATAATTGTGAAGTGGGAGTAAAATCAATCAAACAAGTTTATTTGTATAGCACATTTCAGCAACAAGGCAGTTCAGAGTGCTTTACATCATGAAAACATAAAAATATTGTAAAAACTGTGAAATCAGTCATAATGACAGTTTTCAACTTTTTTTTTACAACTATAAATCTGAAATGTTGGCACTATCACTTATTCCCCAAACTAATACCATGTTTTACTGCAATTGGGGAATGTCTACAACATTTGGCAAAAATGTATGTCCATTTATCTTTGCAAATGAGCTCAATATTTATATCTGGATTTTGACTGAATCATTTCTGCTTTGATCAAAACCATTCCATTGTAGCTCTGACTGTGTATTCAAGCTGGAAGGTGAACTTCTGCCCCAGTCTCAAGTCTTTTGCTGCTTTAAACACAATTCTTCCCAGGATTACCCTGTGTTTAGCTCTACCCATCTTCCAAACCATTTCGACTAAGGATATGCTGTGTTCAGAATGATGTGCGGTTTCAGTTTTCAGACTTTGGTGAATTAAAAAAAAAAAAACATGAGTCATTTACTTTCCCCTTCACAATTAGCCATTACCTTGTGATGTTCTATCACACACAAGCTAAATAAGATTCCAAAAATTTTGCAGCATCAATGTGAAAAATCTGAAAGAAGTTAAGTTTCGAACGTTACTGTAAATGACTGGGCAACAACAACTCAACACAGGTCAGACTCCCCCTTTTCCAAACAACACAAATTTATAATGAATAATTCAGTCCTCCAAATTCTTTGGATAATTAAAGTTTTTTTCCTCAGCATGTTCTATTATGCAACACACATACATCTAAACCAAGCGAGGCAATGAGCACGCTGCCGGGCATGGCACCGCATGTCAGAAGTGGCAAAGTAATTAATATTTCACCCACTCGTTTCACATTAACACCACACAAACACAGTCAGAAAACACAGTCGCAAGAATCAGTCACTCATCAGGAGTCTCACACAGCCGCAGAGCTTCAGCGGGAAATGATTACACAACATCTTTCCTCATTTCGCTTCAAACACAATGTGAAAAATGCTGTTTTCCAGTGACTCCATGGTCAACATTACATTCCACATCAATGCAACATCCCGAGTTCAAATCTGGTGCATGACCTTTGTCACGTTGTGGTGAGAGAGCTTCCACTACCGAAGGAAATCATCCCTCAAAAATAATTCATAACAAGACAGTCATGATGGAGGCCTCAGCATTTGCTTTCAATCCGTTTCGTGCAGCTATTCATTTTTTAAACTTTCCTTCAGCCATGGACAGTGTGTTTGTGTTTTCCAAAGCATGCATTCAGCAAGCTGCCCACTCATATTCATTGTTACACTTCAAACTGGCCTGAAATGTTTGACACAATAAACAGCTGAACAATGAGCTTCACAGTGTCACGGATGCTTGACACAGAAAATACAGAAAGAATGGAAAGACTGGCACAAATGACCTTTTCTAGCCAGAGAAACCTGAAACGAAACGTTGGTGTTGGTTGATGTACAAATCCCTGAAGGAAATCCATTTGGAAAACAGGATTGAACTGTTTGTTTGTGAATTAGATGAATGATCAGCCTGTAGTGAATCTGTTTCTGAGAACACTTCACAGCTGATCCTGATACACCGTTTGTTGCACATTTGTTTCAATGTGTAGAACTACAGAAATACTCCCCCATCTTATCAGCAGTGTTATCTTTACTCAGCTGCTGATATTAGAACCAATGCATATGCAATCACTAAGTTACCACTGACTTTTAAATTTACAGTGACAGAGAGACTGTATTGACTGGCGCACCTTTCTGCCTTTCTGTATCTTGTCACCTTCTCTGTATGCTGCCCACAAACAGCTGCTGAGTAGGAAAGAGCTCCTAGAGAGAATCTGAAATATTAAATTATAAGATGTTCAAAGCAAATCACTAAGCTACGGAAGAACGAGAGCAACTTTTTCTGCAAGTTGTGTCTCCACATTATTAACTGAAACCACACTAAAATATTTTATAAAAAGAATGATCGAGTCATATTTAAAAAAATTAAAAAAAAATTTACCATGCTAACATTAACCTTGCACTTCACAAACTTCATTGTCAGCTGGAGCAAAATGTCACTTTCTACTGTATACATTGGCTCAGGAACACTTTTACAAATAAATGATAAAACCACATTTTAGACACCTTAATAGCCATAAATAGCAACATGTTATAGCAAAATACAATGATCAACACACAACACAGAAATGCCTGAAGCAGCAGCACATCATCAGTACAATAATTGGCCGATATATTTTTTAATTGTGTGATGGAAAAATTACAATAAGGTCACATCTGCTAGTCATGTTATATGAAATGCTTATGAACTCTCACCAAAAGCACTATTTGGTTTACATGTAGAAGGTTGGAAGTTGTTTTCTACAGCTGCATCAGAACCAGACTGTCTCGCCCTTTGTTGTTAATTCTTTATCCTTGGTATAAAACTCATGTGTCGTCTCTGCCTGACAGAGCTTTTCATCCAGACCTGCTTCATTATTGATTGTCATATGAGCTCTTTGTATTGTGCGCAATATATGAATAAACCTGATTGAGTGATTTCACTTGAACAGTGCTTGGAAATAGTATTTTTTTTTTCCCACGACAATTGCAATACATATGCTAGGTTACAAGAAAAGCATTTCAGTTAACATGTCCGACAATTTACAGTTTTTCACTGGACCGTAATAAATTACGTTGGTTATGTCTGACTGTCCGACGTGTTTTCACAAACAATTCCGATAATTTATGCAACTGGCTCCACCACGAGCTGACTCCGCCATGAACTGAATAACCAACTTGAAACACAAAAATGTAAATATAACTGATGAGATGAAAAGAAACGAGCTAATGTGCAAGGCCAGAAAACTGCAGCAACAAAGAATTCAAACCAGACCAAAGCCAGAAAAAAAAACTGTTTATACCAGCAGAAATATGACCATAGTGGAGTCCCTTTGCAAAGCTCCCTCTCATCAGAATTTAACCTAACAAGAATTCTGATTCATTTTTGTAAACCGCTGTACCCCTAATGCTAACCCTTTTTTGGACCAGACTATGCTGACTGTCAGAATACCTGAAACTCCCAGTCGACTGTATAGAAAGCAAAAAGGATTGTCATGTTCTCCAGCCACAAAATCAAAATCATGCTAAAAGCATCATACCATGCTAAAAGCATGGTATGTTGAATAATGGAAGTTCCATTATTCTTTTGATAAGAAAAACTAGCTTCTTTGCCATGTTCCACAACTCTTAGCTCCAAATAATACTGCAGTTTTTGAGAATCAATCCAGCGAGGACAAAGAAACAGATTTTCATGGAGGCACACAGCATTCAGCCATTATCAGTTAGCAATCAGCTGATTGTAATTGTGCCAGGATAATCCTGCTGTACAGTAAACAAAGCTTCTCAGCTGCTTACAGTCATCATAATCCATTTAACCTAATAGCCTTAAGCTGTTTTTAAAAATGACTCACTAAGCAACAATCAAGCGAAGACGAGAGGAGCGGATAAATAAGTGAATTAATCAGTGACGTTTTTGCAATTTAACAAAGTCTAAAAACAACTTGCAAATGTTTCTCATCAGACACTGAACAGCTTTTTTTGTAGAACTTCTTTTTTTTAAACCGTGAAGAAAGATTTATTTTTGTGCTGCACATGAGCCAAAAGTGGGCTATGGATTAAGCGCATATTTCTTTTTAATGATGAAGCACAAAGCACTAGGAGGCAGCTCTGAAACTCTCACAAGTCTTTTGAAGCTCCCACTAGTCAGTCCCACAGATTTGACAGACTGCTCCCTTTTTCTCCTTGCTTGCCGAGAAGGTTTCTGAAGGTCTGAGCTCAGTGCAGGCTAATGGCTCAGCAGGACTGAAGGCTCATTTCAGACAAGATCATATTTCATTAAGGCTGAACCTGATTATCTCCTCCTATAGTGCACTTGGTCACAAAAAGATGAGCGTACACATCAGGAGAACAAAACAGAGGCTCCCAGACCTGCATTCATGAAACGCTGATGACTGGAGAACAGCTGCAAAGCCTCCAACATTAGGACACGGCAAAGTTTGCTGCTGTCAAGCTGTCACTCCCGATACATCTGACGAAGAAAGGCTAACTACAGCAGGGCATTGATTTTAGCTGGGACAACTTCTAGACAATGACAGAAGGAAGACAGAAAGCCACTGGTGTTTGGATATGATATATACATGCTGCTCTTATTAAGAGACACACTGCACATTTACAACTGTAACACCAAATAATATCTTACTGTACCCAAAGGACGCAGACTTCCACTTGCGGCAGGGGATGACCCTCTTGCAACCTTCGGATCCTAACCTCCCGGGATTTTCTGTGGCTTCAACCGGCAGTGATGCATGCCTCCTAAAAAAAGAAAGAAAAAAGGACAAACAGTGTCACAGCACAACACAAACCTGCAAACATGTGATGACAGATCGGAGGAGAAAAATTATCAGTGAAACTGCCACTTGGCAATGAAGCATTAATTATTTGAAGGACTAATTCTCTTTGTGGTTTCCACTTTTCCCAATATTTTGTTTTGGAATAATGAATTTTCATAGGAGTAATTAAACATTTCAGATATAAACTGCAAACTGGAAATGACACATTTCAGTTTTATGGATACAATATGTCATCAAAAGGAAAAAAAAGTAATTTGCTAAACAATATCTTTTTATCTGTTTGGCACAAATAATTCTATTAAAGCATATTACCTGAATTCATTTTTAACATATTAAAAGATAAGCTATAAGAACAGAGAAATGGCCACAGGTCCCACTATTAACAACTACAATCGACGTATAAACTGTACCTATTACTGCCTGCGGCTCGTCAATTAGAGCAATGAGTTTGTATTCTGTTTTTTTTTTTTTTATTTATGTTCTATTGATCATATTTCTGTTATTTTTGAGGCATTTATTTTAATTTTCTCTCTTCTATTTTGTAAAAAGTCACTACAACTATTGAGCTGGTTGTTTTTGACATTTACACAGCTTTTCTTAGGAAGCTGGGATTGGTTTTACACCATCTCCAAGCAATTAAGTGAAATACACCTGCACTGAACTACCAACGTTTTACTCTTTAAATTACAGTAAAATTTAGCTGTACAGATATTGAGGAACCTAACTGTATTAATTTAAGATGGTATATCACTCATATGGCTTAGTTTTGAACATATTATTGTTCTTAAACTGAACTTTTCTCCATATTTCTCAAATCTCCCTTTGTATAAAACACAATCTCTCAAAAAATCCCAGTCTGCTCAGACTGAGAGAAACTGAATTGTGAGCAATAATATCATCTAGTCCCAAAAACATTAGAAAAGAAGAAAGGCATTGACTTTTTCGGACACACATACATATATATTAAAGATATTAAAACTATGTACATACATTAATGTACTTACATTTTAGAATGTAAACACTGAACATTATCTACTAGATAATGTACATTCGTTGATCAGCTATGAGTCATATGCACCATGATGTGCAATATTTCTCTTGATCTGTATTTTCATAGTTACATTTTCTAAACAAGTGTTCATCAGCAATAACAGGCTAATAGAAATTATAATCTTGTCCAATATGGAGGATCACAGAAAGGAAAAGCCAATAGGACTTAGGTTTAATTGTAAAGCATGTTACCTCACTTTTAAGCTTTGTTTGTATTCTACACAACAGTGTTGTATATAGAGATCTCCTAAGAGGCATGTCTCTCTCATCTATTGTTTACTAATGTTTTAACAAAACAAAGCCTTTTGGTTGATTCAAATGGATGAAGCACAGTTCTTAAGCTTGCAGCCCAACACTAAGAACAAAGTTGTAACCCGATTATTTCAGTACCAGATCGAGAAATCCAACTTTATTCAACATTATTTCAAAACCACAACGATTTTCCATCGTATTCTTCCCTTAAATGAGATGGCAGAGAAAATATCAGGGTGGTAGATCATTTCTGCCCCTCCACCACTTGTTGCTGTGCAGCTGGGTGTAAGACTGTTATACCTTCAGATATTTGTATTACTCTTTAAAGACCACAAAAGCATTTAATAGCATTAATGAGTCTTAATTATATATTAAAATGTAATGTTACAAATAACATTAGTAAAATTCTATTATCAATGTATTATTTTGGGAGCATTAAAGCAATTTGATCATGTCATACAACTGAATCTCAGTCAACTATTTATAAATGTAAAGCGTTTATTGCTTTTAACTTTAGTTATTATGGCTTAGAACTAATACCAAAACTCAGTCCTTCATAAAAATGGAATATTTTATAATATGACTTTTGACCAGCATTGACATACAACACTGCTCAGCCTGATACCCTCAGCATGCTCTGTCCAAGCACAGTAATGGAAAGTTGAGTGGAAGAAAAAAGTGTTGTAGAAAAGGTTGCACAAGCTACAGAGATCTTAACCTTGCAAGGACTGTGAAGCAAATATATATATAAAAAAACTTAAATAAATGCTTTGTGTATTAAATTTACGAGCTTGAATATTTTGTAATTACTTAAAGGAGATGCATCTGTATATTTCTGTTTTTGAAATTCTGTGTGAATACAGCGAAACGCTGGTATTTTAACTGAAGGTTATCATGTCATCAGAATCCCATACCAGCCCGTGCTACTCAGAAGATAATGTCATTATGTCAGATCTATGCTCTGCTTTTCTTTTTTCCAAGCATTAAATTAATTTTATTGTTTAAAACAAGTTGCAGACACAAATCCAGCTCTGAAATCCAGAGAGACAGCAGAGGCTGATTGTGTCATGCCTACCGCCATTTGCTGCTGTTTCTGCATAATGAAATATTAATTTGAAATATGCAAATTCAGGATTCAGAGCTCTGGACCTTAACTAAGAAGGAATTCACTCAGTTTCTCACCTTTAGCTACTCCAGGGGTGACACCAAGTCAAATGCTGTGAAGTTTTTTTCAAACCTGAAAGTGGCAAAGCTGCTTTAGAAAGCTTCTCTTCCCCAGACAGAGATGTGTTGCAGACGAAGCCCTATGTCTGCTGTACTATTCTCGCATACACAGGTTACTGTAAATAGAGTTCATGTATAATGGAGTGGATTTAAATAGCACTCCTCTCGCCTTGTTGGTCTAACAAGTCCTATAGGCTGCCCCCCACTTTGGCTTTTGTCCATCATAAAAAATCATCAAACACTATTTGACATTTGGAGGAGTAGCGACTTCAGTTGCTTCCTTTAGATTCTACATATGAGTTGGGGGATGGATATCAATGCAGCAAAAACTCCTCTTTTATGTTTTAAGAAACTTAAATTTAACCGGAAGGGCCCTTACACTCATCCTTTCATATTCCACACCGATGCCTAAGTTTACATTTTCATGTAAAATTTTAGAAAAGTTAGTCTTGAATCTATTCACATCACATTTGAACTTTTACAGTTTTAAAAGTTAAAATGAATAGAGTCAAGTCATAAAAAATAAGTCTAATTTTAGATCAAAAACAGCACTATTGGGCGTGCCGTGTTTGGAGGCCTTGAGTCCACGACGCGGCCGTTGCGGGTTCGACTCCCGGACTCGGCGACATTTGTCGCATGTCCTCCCCCCTCTCCTTCCCCCTTTCCTGTCAGCCTACTTTCAAAAAATAAGGGACACTAGAGCCCACAAAAAGACCCCCTGGTGGGGTACAAAAAAAAAACAAAAAACAGCATTATTAAAGATCTGGGATGATTTTAAGTGTGTAATGGATCACAAATAATGGTTACCACACTTTTCTCCTGTACAGGACTTCTGAAAATGGATTTCAATGCTTCAACTTGTATATAGCTGATAAAAAAATAATAATTTAAAATAATTGGGGCCTGCCATAGCAAAGCATAGGAGAGCAACGAAATGCCTTGATTCGCATTGCATGTTAGGTACCTAATACTCTACACCTCAAAATAACTGCCGCTTCCTTTCAGCAATAATGCGGCTCGTACCACTGCGTGGATTCCCACAATATATACACATCAAAACATGTGGCTGGATTTTGGCATTTTTTTCTGGTAACGAAGTGCCACAAAGTATAAATCAAATTTTTACTTTAGTGTTGAATGTCTGTTTTATAATATGTTCGCCACCAATGACAAAGAAAAAAAGAACTTTAACTTTTCTAAAAAATTCACAAACTGCACAATAATTGTTAAGTAGTATAAGATAAGCAGTATTTCAAAACAGCAGAAGAAATCTTATGTTTTTTGAACAATAAGATTTGTTATTAATCTGTTGCTAAGTGATGAACGTGTTTTCTGGTAGCCAAGTGCCATGAAGTAAATATCTGATTTTTACTTTTGCAAAATTGGCCATCTGTAAATTTCCTGTGTCTAAGCGGATAAGCAGTATTTCAAAAGAGTTTATGTTTCATAAACAATAATTAATTTGGTGTTAATGAAAAAATGAAAAATGATTTTTTTTTCTGGTAACGAACTGCCACGAAGTATAAATAAGAATTTTACTTTTGTGTTCAATGTCTGTTTTATAATATATTCACCACCAACAACAAAAAAAATTAAAAACTTTAACATTGTTTCTGAAAAATTCCAGAAACAATGATTATAGAACCACCTAGAATATACTCATACATCAAGTAATTAATGAAGTCCAACATTTATAACCTTAGCTAAATTTTCATTCACTGGACTTGCATATAAATTGAATCTCTTGGTCTTTCATCATTCACTTAAAAATGTTCAGAGCATTGTGATGTCTCGTTTACCTAACTGTAGAAAGCTTCTCCTTTGCTGAAGCAAGGTCAGTGACATGTCCCAATAAGCGAGATCATATAACCCCCGTTCTAAATTCTTCACACTGGCTTCCTGTTGAGCTCAGAATTCATTTTGAAATATTAGTCTTTACACAAAGCAGCAAATAGTCAGGAAACAAGGATATCCTTTAACTACACATATACAGTTTCTTGTTCTCTAATAAGGAAAATCAAAATCTCTAAAATCCAAACCTAATTTCCACTTCAGAGTAATAAAATAATTTTAAGATAGATTA
This sequence comes from Xiphophorus couchianus, assembly GCF_001444195.1. Classification (NCBI taxonomy): domain Eukaryota; kingdom Metazoa; phylum Chordata; class Actinopteri; order Cyprinodontiformes; family Poeciliidae; genus Xiphophorus; species Xiphophorus couchianus. Next base: position 20,779,755 of record NC_040228.1, on the reverse strand, counting down.
AAATGAACTGTATTGAAGTTGGGTAATCTATTTAGTCACACTTTTGAAAAACAATGCCCAAAATTTAGGTTGCTTGTCAAAAGGAACTTCTACCCTTGTCAAGGACAGAAACAAAGGACACAGTTGGAGCCCTAGACACCAAAGTTGAGTATTTGTCGGCAGCAGAGGACGGGTTTCAGAGATCCCTGAGGACTATTCCTGCTTTGGGTGTGAGACAGCTCTACAGCAGGTGTTGGAACACAGCACTGTCACTTCCTGTCCCTGAAGATAAATATCAGCTCAGCTATTCTGTCACTACATCAAAGGATTTTTTAAGGTTAAATATCTTTGTGAACTAAGCGCTGTTTGGTCCACACCGTGTGCTGTTTTAGAAACGCTTCCTCAGCTGCAGAAAACCGCTGCTCCAAGGGTTTTCCTGCAATAACTTACCTTGAAAAGAAACTGCAAGTGTGCATCCTCTGTGCTTCCCTTTTATAAATCTATTACATTAATTCCTTTGGCATAATATTCCGCTTCATTAATTATCTCACATTCCATTGACAACAATGCCATGAATAGAGCAAATGATGCAATTGATCGGACACGCTGTGCTTTGCTGCTGTGGTTTTGAAACACACCAAAAGAGAGAGGTTGAGACCTCCAACACATCAGCCCAGCAGAGCTTTATTCTCTTCACTGTCATCTATATAATAATGGTTGAGCTGTATAATCCTCGCCTCTCTGTTTTCTCCAAGTCTCAGCGGAGGAGTAAAGGAAAATAAAAGCCACAGTCCAAGGTTTTTCTACAATGCATGCAGTCAATCACTATGCTAGAGTCTCTCACAAGATCCCCCGGTCTTATTTGGAGTCGATTCTTATAAATATGAAATTTCAATTAGCGATCATTTCTTTCATATTCTGTCAAATACAACTTCCATCCATCCCAAAGCTCAGCAGCTACACTTTTATGAATGAGTGAAAAGGGCACGAGGAGGAGCGGCAGTGTGGGAACATTCACTGAGGAACAATCCAATGAAAGCAGGTCGCTGTGAAGCTGTTGATCCCCTGCCTGAATATCTCAGCCAACTTCTAATCACGTCTGAATAAAGCCATCCATTCTGATTTCACAACAGCAGACCAATTAAACACAACCATGTTGGTAATCCTCTCTCATTAAGTACGGAGTGTGGTGGAGAGTATAGCCAGCATTGCTGACGTCTCCCCCCACACAAACCTCTTCCAAACCAGTGCAAAGCAATCCTGCAGGATCGTGGCTTATTTATTTATAGCGCCAGTGCCAAGTTCAGAGGCTTCTGCATTATTAATGATAATGAAACCTACCGAGCCATGTTGCACAGAATTTTTTTTTAAAAACTGCCAGTCTCACTGGTGTCATGCTGTAGCATATTAACAAGGTGTGAGATGTAAGCAACTGTAAGGGTTCTGTGTGCTGTCAGCAGATTGCTGTTATGACAGTTCAGTTTATCCTGCTGTCGGTTCAGGTGACAAACAAGGAACAGCAAAAAAGGAGGGAGAAAATCACAATGACAGATAACTGTGATGCTTCCCAAATAGATGCTACAGCAGATTTGCACGCTATTCTTATTAAGAGATTTATGTAGGATATTTTACATACTAATTATAAAAGCATATACTGAACTGTAAAATTATGATTTTATAATCAAAACAGAGATCTTTCAAAGTAGTTTTTATGCTTCACTGGAACATTTCCAGTGAAACATCCTGGTAGCACTATTGCCTTTGAGCAAGAAAGTGTAGGTTTAAATCTGGGCTGAGGTCTTTATGCATGGAGTCTGCACGTTTTCCCTGTGCATGTGTGGGTTCTCTATGGGAACTCAGACAATCCAAAAACATATGTTTGCTGGGTTAGAGGAGAAATAAACATGTCTGACAATTTTTGTCTGACTGTATTAACTCATGTTTGCTACCAAAGTATTTTTGCAAACACTGTATTTATCTATGTATATGGATATACATAATGTGAGTATTTGAGTGACTTTGTGACTGTGAACCAACAAGGATTGACTTTCGTTTTGTTGTTTAAAATTGTTTGGTTTTTTTGGACTTTGAGTGGGCTATGTGTTTGTTTGTTGTTGTTGTTGATCGTTCTTGTCAGACAAACAGAAAAATTGTATCTGCTTCACTTATAACCAGTAAAACGCAGAAAAGATTTGGTTACGGAAGCACACCAAAAAGTTTAAGCTATATGGCCAAACTTTATGACAAGCCAATAGTATAAACTTTATATGCAGAATGTAAACATCTAGTTTAAATCCCCCATTAGCAAGCTGCACCTCAACCTGACACTTTTAGCTGCATTAAACAACCCTGTACAACCATTTTCAGGTTGGGACTTCAGAAGAACCATTTCATGAGCTTCACTTTTCTCAGTCCAAAATCTGTTTAGATGTGTGCTTGGGATAATTGTGCAGTTAAGGAAATTTATTCCTCTCATGAAAAGGAATATAAAACCAAAAGAAGTGACTGACAAAATAAACTGTTGACAAAAGCCATTCTGTTTCAGTTTCAGAAACGAGATAATACTTGATTTTTGTTGCTCTATTTGCACCATTTATCAATTTTTGCTTCGACTTACATTTTTGGATCCAAATTTTACAAACTAAATATGACTTTTTTAAATGATTTGTGGCTCCTATATGTTAATATAGATGTACATAACATAATCAAACATCTGCAACAAAAATAGGCATCCACACTGCTGTAACACACCAGTGAACACTTGCTGATGCCTCAACATGTCAGAGCTGTGAATAGCAGAACTGTTAAGAAAACGTAAACATGTTGATGTAAGTAAAAAATAGAAAAATAAATTGTTTCATCTTTCTGCTGTTCCAAAATAAACAGCAGAGCACACTGCTGGAACACAACTCATTCATGGATTTTTGTAAGAGGTTGTTCATCAAACATGTGCCTGCTTTTCACAGGATGATGATAATGAATGAGTCTTTGATGTGAAGCCACTTTGCTGTTCTATTTCGCATCCATAAAAAAAAGCTCTCAGTGGCCGTACTCGACCACATCTACTTTTGAAGCTAAAGAACCATAATGTTTAATGCAGCCCTGGCACACCTATTTTCTTGTCCGTTCTATTTATCAAACTGTCTTCAGAAACATCACCTCTTGTTTCACATTAAGCCGCATCTACACCTGATGTGTCTGCTGTAAAAGCAAAAAGGTTGCACTTATCCATCATTCTTTTTACAGAATGAGAATGTCGTGTTGGGTTGTGAGCTTAGTACCAATTAAGGAAATGCAATAAAAGCACAACAGCTAAGAATGCAGAGGCTGTTTGGTTTCCAACCACATCAAATCAAAGTTCTGTTTCCCCTAACGGTCTGTCTGTGTTTTAGTTTCAATTCCCACACCAACTTGCAAAAAAATACATAGATTTTTCTGTTTGAAAATAGTTAAAGCAATACTCTCTCCATTTTTAGCATTCTGTAAAACATACTTTCCTGTCTGTAATCACTTTTTTACAATAAATATTTTATATCAGGCTTCTATTATTAATGCTGGAAGCTACAGAGTACAGTAGATTCCAGCACTAGTCATAAAACAAATTGATTCACAGGTGTTTGAGCTTAACAGGCCAACTACACTGAAGTCAAATAACATTATATTATTTAGTATTTCAGAAATATGGTCTTGCTCAAATGCTGCTGAACTTTGTGTGAAATTATGTTACTAAAAATCCTCAATTGTTAGATTGTAATTAGGGCTACGTTTATGTTTCAAAATTATACACACTGGTTTAGTTAAATGCTTTTCCAAGAATTCATATTTGGTTTTACATCCCTCATGAAGTTGCAGTAAAATCACCCACTTGTTGCACAGTCCTGGCATATCTCGAGCTGGATATTTGACTAACCGTCTCATGAAAATTGATAGAGATCTTTCCAGTTGGTTGGGTTATGGCTCTGTATGGGTACAGCTTTAGACCATTGATACCAGTTTAGAATTATATACAAAACTGGTTTTAGACTAGTTTAGACTTGGTAGCTGCTTGGTAGCTTGATAGTCTTTTTTGTTCAATCTATTACTGGTTTTGATAATTGCCTGGGATCTTCTTGAGACATCCAAATAACTGTGTGCATATAAGGCAGCCTGCCTTCTTTAATATTCCACCTGATGAAATATCACCACCAAAATGGACTAAACATGATGTTATTACTGCCATGCTTTTAATAAATTGTGAAGGCCCTTTGCTTGAATAGTCTACTCATGCCTCCAAACATTCTTCTTGGTTTGGGGCCAAACAGCTCAATCTTTGCCTTCTTTGACCATAAAACCTCCCAGTTTTATGGTCTGCAAATTTCAGCAGAGCTTGAAGGTGTCAATTTTGGAAAAGGGGCTTATTTGTTGGTCAGCAGACTCTCAGTCCATATTGATTTTAAACTTGCTTCATGGTGGACAGCGACACTTCTGTTTCAGCAGCTTCCAGTTTATGAGGCACTTGAGTCTGGGTTCCTGGATTATTCGTAAACATCCTCACCAATTCCCTTTCAGCTGAGGCGACGGCTTGATTTGGAGGAGTGAAAATTCAACACGTTTTGGCGTTTCTGCATAACAATGTGTGCAAACACATCAAAGTTGGTCTTGCACATAAATAAATGAGGCTAAAAGTAAGGTTCTGGGATAAACAACACCATTAAAAATGAATGGGCTACGCTTAAGAGCTGAAATATGCCAGAAATATACAAAAAGATTGTTTGAGGTTTGAAAAAGCTTTTCATTTATTTCTTTGGTTGAGGCCCAACTTGCTAAGTGATAAACATTCATTCATTGGGACTAAATATATTCAAGCCAGCATTTAAAAATGTTGAAGCTGTGTCTCTCAAGGACTTTACCTGGGCCCCACTCCAGCCAAAGAAAAAGAAGAAGTTTAATGCATCGTGAAAAGCACCAAATTAATATGAAAATAGCATAGATGATGAGTGGGCTTTAACTTTTGATCAGAATTGTAAGTAAAGGTAAATAAGTAACTTTCAAGAATAACTTCTTCCAGGTTTTTGCACACAACAGTGTTATTATGCATCAGCTTCAAAAAATACTGTTAGATATTTTGTGTATGCAACTACCTACAAGGAATTAACATTAGCATGTATCTGATCTTCTGAAGTATAAATCAATAATATTAACAATAGCTGTGAATCTACTACGAATAGTGCAGAGTGAGAACTGTCTTTTCAGCTGAATTTCTTTATCTAGAATTCATTTATTTCTTTAAACTGTTGTAACAGGTAATGTTGCCAGTCTGCTGCATGATGGAACATAAACAACATAAACACACGAGTTTTATAGCAGGAATTATTGTGGAAGAATACCGCAGGGAGAGCCTAGACTGCAGAACAAACCTGGAACGTTTTGGGGTTTTTTTCACCTAAAACAGCAGACAGTTTGTGTGACACTCTAACGTACTTAGACTGCCTTTGGCAATGACACATAGCAGTCTGAGATTGTCTGAGGTGGAGGTTGCTTGAAGAAAAACAGCTGATAAGGAATGTGTTTACCACTGAGCAAAACCCATCTACTCTCTGCACATGGCTTATACTCTTCAGTTATGTCCCCAGTAAAGATCGGTTTACTTCGGTTTTAAAACTGTGGCAGCAGAACCACTCTAACTGCCAACAAGTAAAAACAAAGACAAGGGGCCTTGATGAAAAAAAAAATCCCATCATTTTCTCTTCACTCTGTAAAATCTACCAGTCAGCAACACAAACAAAAGTTCTGTCTCTGTCGTACAGGTCTGTTCTTGTCCTTCAGAGAAAAGAAAACGTATCACCCCGACTAGTGTTCTGATTGCTGTTATTTACTTTTACACAACCACAGCTTGAGATTTTTGAAACCCAATCCCAATATTGTGTCAAGGATGTCCAAAGCAAAATGCTGTTGTAATGGAAAAAAATCTGCAGAAGTCTATTACTGATCATAAAAACTGGAATCACAAGAAGCAGCTTGACCTACCTGACCATTCTGGTGGGGTCAAACTCCAATCTGTAAGGTAGAAAAAAAAATTGTTAATTTTGTTTAAACAAATTGAAACTGGAAAAATATTTCAAGAATAAAGCTTCAGATATTGCTACACAAAACAAATTAAATAATTTGATTCAGTGACGTCAGAGGTGAGATCGAGTTAAGCAGTGTGGAACTGGAACTGATCTCCTGAGAAATTGTAGCAATTTACAATCCCACAATGAAATATGGAAGTGAGATTTACAAGTTAAACATGTAAAGCCATTTTTAGGTATGTCTTGTCAATGCAAAAGAGTGAATTAGCCAATCACATGGGTGCAACTAAATGTATTTAGGACTCTGGATATGATAAAAATGACCTCTCGAGATCAAACTGAGCATCAGAATCAAAATGAAATGGGATTTTAGTTACTTTTGGGCTGTTGTTGCCATTGACAGAGTCTGATCTGGGTATTTCAGAACCTGCTGATCTAAAAGGAATTTCACATACAAGTCAACACAGAATAAGCTGAAAAAGATATCTTGCCTTGTATTAAGGGCTCGGCCTGGTGCTGATGGTGTAACAGCAAGAGAGACGCCTTCTTGGCTTTCTTTCTTTATAATGAGAACCATTGATTGTTGCTGACCATGTCTATTCTTTCATGACCATACCCATCTTCTGATGGCTTCTTCCTGCAGTAACGCACCATGACTACGAACTTAAATCCTTCCAAATTGGTTTGTAGAATATAACAATGAGCTCGCTGTACTCCTAAGGCCTCTGTAGTGACCAGTACAACAGAGCACCTTCAAAAAGGATATTAACATCAAAGATGTGGAACCAACAAATCTTGTGTTGTGGCTTGTTATTCTGATACATAATAGTGTTTAATTGCATTAAATAGCGAATAAACACAGCAGATAACTGAAAATTAAATATTTTCTTATGTATAAATAAGATAAGTCTTTTGTGTGTAAGATCCCACCACCTGTAGAGGATTTTATTAAAAAGCAAAAAGGTTTACAAAGCACTAGGTCGACCTGCAGGGACTATGAAGTCTTCGTTCTCACAGAATGTTCTATCAATTTAAGAATATCATTGCAGGAACACACTGCCTGTTACCGGCTTAAAGTATGGTTCATTAGTTATCAGCAATGTGATCATTGAAACTTAGGTATCTTTAAAGAATTTTGAGATTTTATTTTTGACAGACAGTTTTGTAAAAAAATTAAAAATTAAAAAATATATATTTGGGATGTGCTGTGGTGGCGCAGGGGTTAAGCACAACCCACATAAGGAGGCCTTAGTCCTCATTGTGGCTGTCGCAGGTTCGATTCCCGGCCTGGCGACCTTTGCCGCATGTCTTCCCCCTTCTCTCATTACCCACTTTCCTGTCAAGTAACTATCAAATAAAGGCCACTAGAGCCAATTAAACCTTTAAAAATAAATATATATATATATTTATATAAGCCTCTTAAAATAGGGCTTCCTGACTATATAGTTTGTATTTGTTTTTGCTGCATTTTTTATGTATGAAATTGTATGATTGCATCTGGTGCATCTGGTTTTATGGAACTATGGACGGGAATATAGCATTTTCCGGTATATTTAAGACAACGATGTACATTCATTAATATGTACATCGTTAAATAAAAATCAATCAAAACACAATTTGTTTTTCCTATATTGCTTAACTTTGGTTGGGAAGGGTACATTTTGAGGTTTTAGTAAAGAGTTGAGCTGAATGTGCTTAAAAGTTGAACTCCTCTCTTTTTTTTATACCTTCTGCACCTATAACTATCATCAGATTTTTACACACTATTAATCCTCAATTTTTGCTAGGAAGTTTCAAAGGCACTATTAGGGGTCCACTGCAGTCGAGATGACTGCACTAGAAAGGGAAAGAACTCCTCACCATGCAGAAATAAAATGTGCAGCCTGTTCTTCAAACCATAGCACTGAGGAGCAATAAAGCAACTGCATGGCTGCGTCAGGCCAAATTTATGAGCCGCCTGGTTGGCTCCTCTCACTTTGGAGGAAAACAGTGAAGTAAAGTCGACACAGACTTGACTTTATGTGGACTTTTAAAATACTATAGGCTGTGTGCAGAAATGTTGCACTGTTCGGGAAATAACATCTCTCTGCAACTTCATTTCTATTTTAGAAACATTTGTTTATAAGTGTCTGTAAAGCGACCCTAATCATCTTTTAATAATTCCAACAAAGCACAACAAAAACATGGTATTAGCTGTTTTTCTTTGTGCACATTATAATGTTGAGATTTTAGAAAGTAGTTCAGGTGAAGACTGCGGAAGTGTCAGTGAAACACAGTGGGTGGATGAGATTCACTGATTCACTCTCTGCGGTTCACGTACAACAGCAATTACTCAAGCTATTGATTGCCGTGTAAAAAACACATTACAGGAAAAAAAAATGGAAAACTCAAACTAATCACTAATCAGTTGTTGAATGATACACCCATCTTTTAACCTGCCCTCCACCCACTCATTTATATGCAAACCATAAATGGAAGGAGTTATTACATTCTGAAACCAAAAAAAAAACACTTCAGGCTACTATCACCACCATTAATATTATCACAAACACCAAAGCTGTTTACGTTACAATTTGTTTTAGTATGCTGACGCTGCAATGAGGGTCCCACTTCCACAGAAGACAGATGGAGTGTCTGCTGCAGCGTACACAGCATGACGCATCATCAGTCACTGTTATTCATGTGGAACGTCACTTTGTGCCCATCTGAGCTGCTGCTTGATAAGTTCAAACCTTCTTGGCCACTTCAAGACCAGCCCAAAGCAAACACCGACATATCATCAAGAAAAATTTAGTTTTGCATGCTTTTTTAAAAACAAATTAAGGATGTTAAAAGAAATGATTTACTTTTTATAGTAAACTAGGACAAAACAAATGCATATTTTAGTTAGAAGTGCACCGATTGCAGTTCTCTGGTCGATCTCCAATCGCCGATCTTTACAAGTCCTGACCTGCCAATTCTAATTTTGTCCGATACCATTTTTTTTTGTCATTACATATAGCAAGAAAGTCGCTGAATTGGCAACAGTACTATTGTTGACTGCAAATGTGCAGGCATGATCTGGTGGGCCGGCCTATCACTTAAACCAGGAGAGCAGAAGAGGACAGTGGATGATTTTTACACCTTTGCTGAGGCAGATAAGATTGAGGTAATTATCGGTGGATAATCGACTTCACATGCAAGTAGCCAATCACTAACCTCCCAAACTTAAGTAAATCTGCGCTGATAAATCGACCAGGTGTGCCCCTGCTTTTATTATATCCTTTATTTGTGATAGTAAAAGTCTCACTGATATTAAAATGTATTTTTCAAGAGAGACCTGGTCAGAACATCTTAATAAAATACAATGGATCTCCAAAGGAGGCATAAATAGTCAAGATCCACATTTTTGTGGCTTAAAACGTTTTTCACCATGTATACGGCACACATCGTGTACAATTCAACAAATTCAATAAATATATCTATGGGAGAAAAACACTAAAATACTCATTTTAAAAGTGAAGTTAATCCAACACACACTTGAACTAATATCTGGTTAAATCACTTTTATTTAACTTCAGCGTTCAGCTTGATTTGGTAATGTTAGACCGCTCTGAAAATCAATCATATTGTGAGGACATCTGTTATTCACTCGTCAGGTGACCTCAGAGATTTTTTTGGTTCTGGACTCCAGCTGGATCATTTTAAAACTTGAAATATTGTCTTTCTTTCTCTTTTTTTGCTGGTTTTGACGTGAGATTGAAGTGAAAATAAAACTCTTATCTTCAATTGAAATAGCATACAAACTTATTTGAATACAAGAACAGAAAAATAGGACCCAACCTCATCAAAACTCCTAATTAATTATTTATCCTATAGTTAAATAATAATAATTTTTACTTTATTCATCCCAGCAGGGAAATTATTTCACAGTTACAGCACACAACAGGAGCTGTGTCTGCAGGCAGCCAGCTGAGCCGGCACCATTTTTTGAAGGAGGACATGCGGCAGAGGTCGTCGGGACCGGGAGTCGAACCCACGACATCCGCGGGTCTAGGGCCTCCAAACGTGGGGCGTGCTAACCCGCTGCGCCACCACAGCACACCCCAAAAATTGAAGCATTAGCATTCAGTTAGATTCAGTCTACTCTCCCAATATTTGCTCTTTGGCCTCTAAGGTAAACGTGTGTCTTGACACAGTGAAATCTCTATGCTTTTATTCAAAAATAAAGTTTTTATTATTTTTTTTGTCCCTCATCCATCAAGCTTATAATGTACACCTAAATTAAAGCTCAAATTGAAATTAAACAGTTTTTTCTCCTGCATTGCGTAGAAATACAGTCTGCTGAAGCTCACTGAGGTTCATTCCCAAAGCCTTTTAAATAATGCATGAAAGGCCAAATCCCGATGGAAGCATTATTCCACAGTAAGGCCTCCGCGAGGTGTGTGATTGCTTCCTCCCATGGTGGACCAGGAGCAGCCAAAGCTGCAGTGGTAAAACTAATACTTTATCCCACCCACTTCCTTAAACTAAATCTTAAAGTTCTGCCTTTTCCTGCAGGGTCAGTGACATCACCCTGCCCCACAGGGGCGGGTATATTCATTCCCCGTTTCCTCTACCTCAGATACATAATCTGTTGCTATGAGGACAGCCTGTTTCCTGTTGTGAGGGTGGAAAAGAACAGAGGGCACACCGAGCAAGGAAAATGCTGACTCAGAAATTATCAATCTGCCTTTCTGCGGGAGTAAGTGCAACCGGACACGACTGCAGGAATGCAGCAGCCTCGCTCATTTAATCATAGCTTGCTGCTTGGCTTCAAATGAACTGGAACATCATTTACTGCAGGCCATGCAGCAGCACTGAATTGCATCCCAGGGCAACGCTCCATCTGAGACTACTCCTTTTAAACGTGCATTAAACTTGTGTTTCAATATACTTTTTTATATATATAGTTATGCATCTTAAACATGTTCTGTAAAAAGCTGTTTTGCTTTGGCCAGCATGTTTGAGATAAAGTTATTTTCTTCTACACTTTGTATGGATAAAAGCTTGAAGGTATATCAAATCGCTGCTGTGATAGAGCAAAAGTAAAATATCTAAGCTAAATCAAATGATTATGAACTGAATTTGCAAATGCCATCATGAGATATGTTTATTCTACTTATAAAACATTTTTGATTATACAAAATTTTTGTAATAACTGTTTGGTGTATTGTCATTGGCAGTATGGTCCCTTATATTTAACAAGCACAAAAAATTGTAGGAAATACAAAAAAATATACAAATATATAAAAAAAATGTTAGTCATGTTTTCAAAAATAACAGTTTTTTTATTGTTTATTTTAAGTTATATAGTTGATTTTCTTTTGATAAAAAAAGAGTTAAAATAAAGAGCTAAAAAAACATGACTTTTCTGTTACTTTTCTGACTATATTTGTTCTTTCAAGAAAACTTATGTAAGATGACATCATCAACAAAAAGTATATAAAATGCTATTATTTGCGGCAGGCTTGCCGGCTACTACTACATGACATTTAGGCGAAATGTTTGCAAAGTGATTTTGCACTGGCTCTTTGCAGCAGAATCCCATTTACAAGTGGAATACTTGTACACTCTTTTGGTGTATTTCCACTGCAGAACCCTTTTTCCAGGAACCATGGAATTTCCTGGGTCCATTACTTTAACCCCTGGCATTTCCACTGCAGGAGTCAAGGAAAATCTGATTACCAGTGTGAAAATTTGGAGGATCCTTCCTGTTCTAGAGCATTTCTCCTTTCCACTCTTGCATCATGCATGCTGAGTATGAAGGACACTGGCCCTCGAAAACTGGAGTTTGACACGCCTATTCTAGACTATCTGCATTTTTCTAGAACCAATAAAACTCTATGAAAATACTTGGTATTGTCACATATTGTCAGGGCACTAATTACAACAAAGCATTTAACAATCACTTAGTGACATTTGATTAATACATGTGAATGAATTAACAGCAACACTTGTTGAAAGCATCTCACACAGTCCACAAAGAGTAATATCTTATCAGAAGAAGATATAAATAGCAGTGAGTGAACTAGCAGCCTAAATAAAGTCTTGTTTCTTTTAGCTGAAGCTGCTCAGGTTAATTATGTGACCTCAAACTGCTGTGTCAGCATTCTCTTCAATCCCTTGACAAATTGATTACAACGGCCAAAATCAATGCAGAAATCACAAAACAGCAGCCCAATTCAAGCAGCCTGTTTAAGGTGAGACAATGTCTTAAGATTATCAAATGCTACTGCAAAAAGAAAAACAGTTTTCTTACATTCTAGTGTTTTACATGTTTCATAGACATAATTGAAATCAGAACTTTACTAACACCAAGTTTGCTAAATGCCACAATAAAGATAGAACGGATATCTCAGAGATTTATTTGATTAATGTCTTCAAAATCTAAAATTTACACACATTTGGCTTTGTACTTGTGTAGCACCTCATCAAGTCCAGAGGACCCCAAAATGCTTCACACTTCAGTCAATCACGCTCACGGATTCACTTAGTATTTGGCAGCATTTCCTTTCAACTGCATAATCTAGGTCAAAAGTTTTGTTTTTATTTTCCACAAGCTTCTTAATAGTTCACTGGAAATCTGGTCCATTCCTCCTGACAGAACTGATGTAACTGATTCAAATTTTTATAGGCCGCCTCACTCACACACACCTTTTCAGATTCTCTGTAGGACTGAGATCAAGGCTTTGTAAAAGCCACCTGAAAACATTCACTTTGTAGTCCTGAAGCCACTTTGGATGCAGTAGCGGCTGGTGCTAAAAAAAACTGAGGGGGGCGCACACAAACAAACAAATGAAAAACAAACAAAACAAATCTTAAAAAATAGCACTATTTGAACATGAATTTTGCCCTCCTTTCCTTCTGCCCTGCAAATTTCTCAATTACATTCTTGTTAAAGTCAGTCATCTCTGTGACTAGTCTTTTCTCCATTGACAACATGGCCAATGCATTCAGCCTGTCCTGAGTCATTGAGTTTCTCAGAAAAGTCTTGATTCTTTTCAGAGTTGAAAAGCACCTTTCAGCTATGCTAAGTTTCCCCCAAAAACTTAGCTTCATTGCATTGTCTTGGTGGCTGCGGCTGTTTTCGTGCCGTTTGCATTTTTCTGAAAGATGTTTTAAGTCTCTTACCCCAGTTGTTGTCCACATTGCCTCCGTGCCAGAACTTTGAAATAACAAACACGGAAAGCAGTAAAATGCATTGCTTAATGCAAACGTAACCGTGAATCGACCTAACGAACTGCAGCTGCGCTAATGAGTCGAATCGGGGATTGTCCAATCACACAATGTTTTAAAAAAAATGAGCCAGTACTGACGCTCTACCAGTAATGACACAACAAAATGGGTGTGTCCGGGACGCAGAGCGCTGCGCCCTGTGGAAAACCTTAAACAACCAATTAAAAGTCAGCCTCAGATCACCTGCTTGCCAAAAGTTGATGCGCCTACATACACTCTCATTAGGACGGCGCCCCGCACATACGAAGTGTGCACAATGTGAGCAATTAGAATTATGTATTTACTATTTTAATAAATTCTAACATGTCTATTGGACACACAGTATGAATAAATACATTTCTAAGTATTTTGCAGTTCAGAATAGAAATCATTTATTATCTAAACAATTTAAAGGGGGCGGCGCCCAAGCGCCCCCTACTGGCCAGCCGCCACTGTTTGGATGTATGATGAGGGTTATTGTCCATTTGGACCAATCTCTGGCCAAGCTTTTACTTCCTGGTTGATATCTTTAGATGTTTTGTCAATATTTCTACATAATATTCTTTCCTTATCTATTTCACAAAATGTAACCACCAAACAGCACCACAACATGATGCTACCATCCTGCTCTCATCATGTCTGCATGTAATGGCATATAATTGTTTAAACACATCTGGGAATCTTTCCAAAGGCTAAACCAGACTTGCACAATTCTCTTCCTGATGTCTTGACTGATTTCTTTTGACTTTCCAGTCATGTCAAACAACAAAGCAGTGTGATTCAGGTGCGGCCCTAAAAAGACAAGTATTCCTCCAATCGGTTAGTTAACCATTCAGAAGTTTCCAAAGCCATGACATCATCATCTGGGGTTTCCTTCATTCTGTATGCAAACTTCACATTTTGAAGACATGCTCTCTCATTATTGTGGCATAAAGCAAATAGAAATAATTTTGATAATTCTGCCTGAGCTAAAAAATGTGAAAAAAACATCTGTCTCTTTGTTTTTGGTTAGATGTCAACAAATTTATAAATTTAGAATCAGGTAAAAGACCAATTTTAATCATAAGTGCAATTTAGTTTACCAATTAATCTTCATACTATTTTGCTTATTTTTTTTCCACATTTACAAATACAAAAAAAAAATCACACATTCAGATTCAGATTTATTCATGTCCCAAAAAAGGCAAAGTATCAAAAACTAAAAACATACAAAAAAGGACATCAAATACAAATCAATGCAATATAGCATTGATTTGATTTATCTTGTTGTACCTATCTTTACAAGAAGATAGGTAAATCCTCTAAAAAAACCCATCTGTCACTAAGTGGCAAAACACCCACAAATTGTACTGCATTCATTATTGAAATTGTAGACAAAAGGTAATCAGATGTATGTAGACTGGCAGACACCAGTGCGGTATTTTAAGTTCATTTAATCGTCTCCTCCTACTCATAATGAAAAACTCAATTTGCTTTATCCAGCTGTTTTGAGAAAAGTAAACAAAGCTAAATATTCAAACAGATGTGTTCCTGTCAGGGTTGGCAAATCAGTTTCAATAGAATTTAGTACAAGTATTTTACAAAATGTTGCCTAATTACATAGTTGGTGAATTCTACACAGCAGCAAATATTCAGGAAGTTCAAGTTATTCAGATTGAAAGCATCTAAAATAGCCTGAATATGCAACAAAGGAAAATCAGTAGTTTGAATAGTCAACTTGAATAACCATTTGCATGGTTATTTTCAAAGCAATGTAATTCTGTGGCTCTGCTCTGATCAATTCATGATTTTGAAGCCAAAAACATGACAAAAAACAAGAATTATCACCCACGAAAGTTAAGGACCAAGAATAGTTGAGTGATTTCCAATATATGCACACCTGCTAATCAAGATAAAATATTAAACTGGCTCAGAACACAGATTAATACCACTGTCTGATTGTGAAACATTGACAGGCCACGTTAAAAAAAACACACACACACACACACCAGAAGAACTCCACATGGTTGTCACAATGTCTGGGTTACATAAAGACGCCGACAGCTTCAACTGTGATTGAACATGTGATGATGTGACATCAGAGTTAATGAGGTTTTCTGTAAAAACCACAAAAATGGCAAAAGATGATTTCTTGGGTAATTCCGAATAACAAATATTGTCCTTTCTGTGAACAAACAAAACGAAAAAACAAAACAAAACATGTCTATAGTCACCTTTTTGTGAAAAAATGATCATCATTTAGTTACAGCAAGTAATCAACTGACGTCTGGAATC
Source organism: Xiphophorus couchianus (assembly GCF_001444195.1). Classification (NCBI taxonomy): domain Eukaryota; kingdom Metazoa; phylum Chordata; class Actinopteri; order Cyprinodontiformes; family Poeciliidae; genus Xiphophorus; species Xiphophorus couchianus. Next base: position 20,764,216 of record NC_040228.1, on the reverse strand, counting down.
AGGGTATTATTTGGACCTGATTGGCCCTGACCAGTGACTGACCGATCCCAAAATCAAACGACCAAAAATGTTCTGATCAGTGAATAAACCATATATAAAACTCTATGACATGGGCAACAATCTTTGATGTGGAAGTTGCTATTTTCGGTAAGACTCTCAGTCAATTTGGGTATCAGTAAAACTTCATGACAAACTATTTTATACAAAAACATTCGGTCTAGTTATTGTAGACTTGAAATTTGCCACAAATCCCTGATCAGGGCATCACTTTTAGTAAATAAAGATGTCAACTAAATGTGTCTTTAGCCTTTAAAATTCAATAAACAAGCAAGAGAGAGACATAGAAAGAGATTAAGTTATACACCGGGGGAGAAAAAAAATATTGCAGTGAAAATAAGATGAAGAGTTCATTTAGCCTTGAAATGAAGGGACCGGATTGGTGTCCAGGCAACCGAGAATGATCATGAAATAAACTGAACTTGTTCATATTTAAAGAGGAGATAGGACAGAGATTGTGTCAAATGTTTTATGCAAAGTAATTTAAAAATGAAAAAAGAAAGTATTATAAACAGAAATAGCATATTTTTCTTCAAGCAAAAACAATCCTTTTCTATTTCTACTTTTACCTTAAAAATATATAGGTATATTGGCATATGTATCTCCAAACTCATCCAAAACTGTGCTTAATAAACCACACGGTTATCATTGAAGTTACCCAAAGTTTTTTTTTCCTTCAGCAGCAACCATGAAATATTATGTGCTGTCCCTTATAAACTCCTCGCTGACAGAATAAAAACATAATGAATCACAATATTTGTACATTTGCCTCCATTCACAACAATGTCACAAAATGATCAATGAACCTGCAAACAAATTTAGCAGATCATTAATGTTGGTAGGTTGCTGCAGAGCTTCATCATGTCTTACATTTCAGCCCATTTATTGTCAATATTTCAAAAGATCAATTTTTCACAGCGGTCATGACATAATGTACAGCATTTTACTCCTAAAGAGGAGTTTGTGCTTTTTTTCCACTAGATGCGTGGTTGTGGGGGAGTGGATGCGTTATTGCAACACTGTCTCAGTGAAGTACTTGTATTACAGAACTGCACATTCTTAGCTCTGACATACATCTAGCATTCATGTTTTCTGCAGAAATCAGCAGCACAAACGTGGAAGAGCGTTCCTCTGTGGAGGTTTGCTTCTCATATTATGTGCTGCATCTGGATGGAGCTACTGGTGCGTAACCCTCAATAGCTGTCTGGCCCAGAAAAATGAGGGTGGCAATCTGCCGCAAACACATACACACAAATATACACAGACACGTGCACACACACTACTACAAAACTCTGGTAACTGTTCCAAATAGTTTGCCCACTTCCTTCACCTGCGTTGATTTCTCATTATTTACTCTGACACTGCACTACCAGCCAATACATTATTTAGATAAATGTCAAGCAGTGTGAGATGCACTAGCAGAGGGACTGAGCCCTAAAGAATTGATGTACTGACCTGGTGACATGTCATTTAAATTGAAGTCAAGACACATTAATCTCATTTCTGCCCAAAAACATGAATATATTGTATTGATTTTACTGCCACAATTTGAAGTAAATTCTTTGTATTATCAATTACCTTGATGGAAATATGTCCCCTTGTGATTGAAAACATAATTTTTATGTTTGCGAGTCTTCTTTGATCCTTTTTTAAATGTGTCATAAATTTAGAATGCAAGATGATTCCCACGTTTGATCCAACCACAAAATAAAGCATGAAAAATGCTAAATATTGTGGGTTTCCAAGAAAATGCCCTCTACTTTGTCAGTTTTGACTTACAAATCAAGCTGCAAGTCCAATTTCTCATTCCTGCTTCTAGTCACTCTTAAAGTTGCATTTAAAGGTGCATTTTATTTCAATAACAACCGCACACTTATAAAACCCCAAAAACAGGAAACTGCTGGAGGTTTCTTTCTGTTAAAGCGGTTGAGGATGAAGGATTGATGTCTAGTTGTAATAATTTGTAAATTAGAGAAACTTGGTCATTGCAAATTCAAAGCACCAAATACTAGTTGTTTTTTGGGGGCAGGGGGAGGTTAAATCACTCAAGTTGTTCAAATCATATCAGTCTTCCAAAAAAAAAAAAAAGAAATAAATTAGTTATTAAAAGCTAGAAATAAATATGGCACTCATGTCCACATTTATGTAAATGTGTGGTTAAACTTGTTTTTGACATATTTGACATTGATATGTTCATCTTAATGCAAAAAACTATGTTATAACTTGAATCCACTCTGTGAGGCAGCACTACATAGGGAACCATCTGGAAAGTTTTTCAGAATAGCAAATGTTAACTGAAACCAAAACCATGAAACTAATTACAAGAAATAGTAGACCTGTTCTTATTATGGTTTTTTTTTTTATTTGAGGCACGTACTACTTTATAGTTTGGTAACATATGAGCACAACATTCTCAAATCCCCTGAAGGAAGGCCTCACTCTCACACATTGGCCAGACAGCTTCAAAAGTATTGCTACTGTTTTTGCTTATCATTGTATAATAAATTTATTTACCCTCCATTTATTTCAAACAAACTACTTCTGCTTCATATAAGAAAGCACTGGAACAGGTTAATAAGCTCTGACTTTTACATTTCGGTTCCCTTAAAGCGTTTGTTCTCGATGAAAAACTGGCTGACCTTTATCCTACCTTAATTTGAGAACCTGCTAAACAGCGGACCTGACACATGGAGCCATATACACCAGGAGATCTCACTTTTATTCTGGATGCATTCCTGAAAATATTGCTTGGATTTAAACAAGCCCTAAGCGTTTTTTTTACAAAGTCCGGGGTTAATAAAAAAAGAGAAAATAAGTGCACACACCAGCAGGCCGAGTGGAAACAAGTTACAGCCCCGTAGGAATGACAGAAAACCAATGCAAACCAGCAAGTCACTCTGATATTCGTCACCTGCCTCTCACTCAACACAAGCCAGAAACCAAAACTACAGTAGCTGCACTGTGTGTCTAAATTAACTTGTTTACATGTACTAACTACTTCTCACTGAAATTTCAACCCAAACATTGTGTGGTGAAAGAAGAGGAAGTCTGTGTTGACATATTTCCCTGATGACTAAGAAGATGTGTGAGCAGCAGATCCTCATCTGTGTTTAGCTGTTGACTCAGCCTCCACCTTGTCAGCTACACACACACACGCCCGCACGCACACACCCCTGCTTGGCAGAAAACTAGTGGCAGCCTTTCAAATGGCTCTCCACAGGTACTACGCAACAAATTGCCTTCGATTCGGCTGCTGCATCAGCTGGTTTTGACAGCTGAGAGCTGGATAATTGGTTCAACTGTGAAGAAATAAAGAATGAACAAGCCAACCTCACTTTGGCCTCCTGGCCCCTTCAAGTGTGATGTTTTAGTGTTGATTACAGTGTGGAATAATGAAACAATGTGGAATGAGTATGGTGGGGCTTTACCAGGCTGAAGTAAAACCAGTCGTGGAGTGCATCAACATCAAGAAAGGCTATTTTCTTGCAAAGATTCTTCTCATAATTGACACAATTTTAGAAAAACCCCAAACTTCAATCTTAGAACATTTCTTCAGTAAAGAAAAAAAAAAGGTTTTAAAGACAGTCCCCAGTTGCATAATTGTTCAAAATCCTAAAAATAATTAAAAATACATATAACTAATATCTTTTTGTAATCCATAAGTATCTGTTTAGTTGTTGGAAATTTTTGAATTTTTTTTTCTTTTGCGAAAGTGTCCTGCTCACCGAGTTGTGGCAAAATAAATATGTGAGCAGTTTGAATAAAAATGGGGCTCCATGTCATGTCATATTTACCCGTGGGATTTTGGGGTCATAAAGTCTCTATAGCAACCCCTACGTGTCCTCTATAAGCCAGTAAGTCGTTGGAGTAATGTCAGCAAAGAGCCTTTTTCTCCTAAAACCAAGTTCTTTCATCAAACCTGCAAGAAATGGCAACTTGCAAAAATCTACTGCAAAAGTTAAAACCTTTTCAAAATGCCAAAAGCTAAGCCTAGTTTTAAAGGCACAGTTTTTGACACCCACCACTACCAATGACAGGAATCACTGGACTATGGTTTGAATAGCAGGTAAACACTCATAAACATCTGTTCTACTGCAAAATTGTACTGATGTAGTTCAGCTGGCTACAATTAAAGCCATCCAGCAGCTGGATCAACCAAACAGAATATGATTGAGGCAGAAAAGATGCTGTCATTTTGACATCTCCCTTTTTTCAAATAGGAAAGCAAATAGAATCACAATAATCAATGTTAATGCAAAATTATTAACAGCTGACCACAACAGTGTGGGGGAGCAGCATTCATGCTCAAAGCTAAGCAAAACGCCAACCACTCTGGCACTTTCTCTAACTTTTTACTAAAAGGACTTAAAACAGTACTGACGATATCATTCAAAATTTTAGTAGTTCAGAACTTTTTAAAACCTTGAAATACCTAAATGGCAGTGACCAGCTACTGTCTAGTAATGACCAATTCATAAGGAGCCTGTGAATGTGACAGGAAGTGGCCTGCAGTGAGGTCTGCAGCTGGACTCTTAAAGATTTATCACCTCTGTTGCTCCCTCAGCCTAACTGCTCCTCTCACTTTAAAGTCCCACTGCTGCTGGCTGGCGAGTTGGTCCAAGTCATATTTTCATTTTTACTACTGAAATTCAGGGCTGAGAACAAGGATGGGGTGTTCTTTCTGCAAGCAGAAACTGGCTAGCAGGCAAATGAGAAGGAATTTTGCAAAACAACAACAACAAAAAAAAAACATTTAAGAACAGTAAAGCTTTTCCCACTAATGGCCATATAAAACTGTAATATCCCACTCCCTAGCTTGTAACCTAAGGAATGCTCTTTAAGACTTAATTATGCTTTCCCTTGAGGTAAATGACATGCAGCATCAAAGTACACAAAGCATTTGTTAACTCCACATTAAAGACTTGATTCAGGTAACAATGGGTCAGCGGTTGGTGGCTTTCTTCCAGCAGGATTGCTCCCACACCAAAATGCTCGTAGAGAAATGGTCTCTTAGAGGTGAAGGGAGCCTGCAGCTGATTTTGAGAGCAAGCTCCATGTCTTTGGCCATTGCCGAAGATTTATAGGTTAGACCGAATGCAAATCAGTCCTGTGTAGACATTGATCTATCAAGGGTATTTCATTAGAAGGCATTTGCTGAAGAGAGGGAGAGTATGTGCTCATAAATTTTGTTTGGCGCACTGATTGTTCAGCAGATCACTGGGTAAACGAGTGGACAGCACTGGCCACAAGAAAAGGCTTTCCCCATTATGCTATTATTTCCTTCTGAGGGGGCCTCAAGACACATGCTAGCACTGTTACAGTGGCTCGGGGTGAACTGTTTATGAACTTGCCAATCTCCAGTACACAGGCTCTATCCAGGAGCTTAGTGAGGGCAGCTGAAGTTTCCTCGGGCAGCAAATTACAGTAAAGAAGCCAAGACACAGTGATTATAACTAATAAAGGCAATTATAAAGTCACCAGAGGTTTAAAGAAGATATATGCAAAGGCCAAAATCAACAACCTGAAACAGCCCTTATGCAAAACTTTAATATATGGTGCCTATTTCATTAAACCACACTATTTGTATTTAAAGCTGTCCTGTGGTTATCTGCATTACAACCATGTCCAAGTATTGCATATCTGCCTTGAATTTCTATAGGAAAACCCACTGTTTTAGTTCAGTAAAACTCTCTTTCAACACATCTGAGATTATAGCATAAATTGTTTATTATCAGCAAAGTGAGGCTGCCCCAGGTTTTCTGGATGTGTAAAGAAAGTTCTGTCACATGGGTAAACCTTACATTTCATACGGCACAGAGACATTCTGCACGAGCTACTAAAATGTTGCAACAATGACCTGACAACATTATTTAACCACAGAATGCAGATGCTTCATCTGCTCTCATCAAGATTCACTCACCACAGCAGGCCAAAGGCTTGCAGTGGCTCCTACTCACTGTAGTCCAACCTATTTTCTGGTAAATTGTGTTAATTGTTGCTGATTGTTCAAAGCACAGAGTTTTCATCCCTGGATGGTGAGGTAATTATAAAGTATGCAATACTGCCCTGATGAAGAAAGGGATTATAAATTCAGCACGCTTTATCCAGAGACGTGCTCGAAATACATAAGCAACAAGCAACACACACTAACCCCTAACCTCTCAGATAAAACAGAATTTAAGTCACAAATCGTACAGTATTTCTTCACATTTAGAATCATTTAAAAATCGTTAGATGGCATGCATGGCAAAATAAACAACATAAAATAGACAGCTAATGATACTCCCAGTTGACCTCTGGTTCTTCTAAAAGTACAATCCTGTAAAGTCAATTATTTAAACTGACGACATTTGAAACCTTTGTGTCGCTTCAGAGACCAGTAGGATAGCTAATCTTTCTTTATCCATTTCTACACAAAATTAATGGCTGCATTGATCTGATGCTGCAGGAGCATTAAGTCAATCACAAACTAGACACTTCTCTATTGATGTTCTCATGCTTCATTCAGACATGCCTGTACAATTGATAGATGCTGCCACAGCGCATGATATGTGTTATTTAGTGAGACTGGTAACTACATTAAGTTCAGTGACCTGACCTATGATGAACGTTGTGAAATTTTAAATTGCTAAAACAACGTAAGGCATGCTAGCTGCAATATCTGCAAAGCAAGGTGGCAGCATAAGAAAACAGCTGAAAACATAATTTTATTGCACATTAAGAGTAAGTTGCTCAACTGTCGCTATATCTAGGGAAATATAATTTCATTTCACTTGAGGAAACCTTTGGTAGGTCTTGAAATTATTTCAACTTTTCAACAGAAAAGCATACATTTTCTATAAAAATCCTATCATCCAAACAGATGCTGAGCAGCACCACAGGGTTAAAAGAGCTGTGGATGGGACCAGTTGAAGTAAATAACATTTGATCAGACCAAAAGTAGATCTTCAGCTGCAAATTCAACATTTTCAATATTCACAAACGAATTGGGAGATGTTGCGCAACCATGCGGGAGGAAAATTTACACAGCACAGTTATTTATTTATGAACACAAACAATTTGACCAGCTGCACATGTTAAATTCCCCATTAGAGTAACATACTTAGGGCTTAGATATATTAGGACACAAGTAAGTTTTACTCCACATTGAACTAGAGACGGAAGATTTGACAACAATGAAAAATGTGTAATTTCAGTGAGAAATTAAATAAAAATTAATAAACCTAAAATCTGTTCTTTTTCCTTATTGCCTGTGATATTTATGGAAACCTATTCTAAGCAGGCTTCAACTTTCCCTGTAGCCTGAGTGAACAGAATAGCAGGGAAAAACCTTAACATTATCCAACCTAATATTTTTATCCACAGTCTTATTTCCAAACTATTTACAAAAGTAGACATGAGGTGAATCAAGAAACACCAAGATTTAAAAATAATATGATTTCAAATTCCCACAAGATTTCTGTCATGCTGCGCCTGCAGTTTGAAGCCATTTTAATGGGGTACAATAGAAAAGAGGAGCGTGAACAGGGCTTTGTCCTGCTACATGGATCACAGAACAGAGCTTCACTGTCCTTGGCACATCGGTTGCTGTGTGCTGACATTCAGCTGGCTGAAAAAAAACAACAACAACAAAAGGTGCTACACTCTTTTTGGCTTCCAAGAAAAACATATTTTACTATTTCCAGTACCAAAAATGTACACACAATCATGATGTGGACACTAAACTAGGGACACGGATTACAATTATTAAAGTAACATTGCTTTAACACTACAGTGAGCAAACTATGAGCTGTAGGGTGGCCTAATTAGATCTAATCCTCAGCTTCTTATGCTTGTGGTACATTTTGGGAAACAAAATGACAAAAAGTAGTTTTATTCTGCAGAATAAGCTCTGGAAATACCGCTATTAAACTTAACAGTGGTTAATAAACTAATATTTTTAAATATAAATAAATCTAGTTGATAATAATAATAATAATAATAAAATATTAAAATATGCAATCTATTATTTTTGCAACACTAAAACAGTTGCTTTTTCATGTATAACAAAAGTAAGAGATCACTTTATATATATTGTGGTTATTTCTACTCAACATTATTGTAAAGGTTTTATGATTATATTCCAAAACAAAAATAAATATTGATTAACTTTACTGAATTTACATGCAAACTGTTGGCAACTTGTGCATCATGCATGACAATGCCAATAATATTATGTGCATGTTAATAGAATAGATTTAAAGGAAAAAAACAGTTTGAACAAAAAAATATAAATGCAAAATAAGTTTGTTTTGTTTAGTTTTAAAACTGGGACTGGTCAAACATCCCACTTCCAGAGATATGACTACATTGATTTTTTTTTTTTTTTAAAGAAATGCTTCAAGCTAAATTGCTTGAACAGCTGTCCAACTTTTTGCTGAAATTAAATGAGTACAGTAAAGACATTTTTGATCAAAAATTGCTATTTGCATAATTATGCAGCTGCTTGAATTCACCAAGAACATAAAAACTGCAGGGCTACGGCATCAAAGCAATTTCAGTTTAATCACAGCCAAAAATATACAAGTGAACATGAACACCATGAAACGTTATTTTACTGTATGTACAGCCTGGCCTCACAAACCTGCAGAAATGAGAACGTGGAGGGAGACATCTTTTCACACATCGAGGTCGAGATGAATTGACACCTCAATAGCTTTGATGCACATTCGTCAGCACGGAAACGCTCATTAGTGCGTTAACAGGACGGGTGCTGGAGTTTGTAAAGATTTCTCACGTCATTCATTAATAATTGATCTTTAAGTCTAATTTTGCTTCTTTACTCACTCAGATTTATAAGAAATTTAAATGACTACTTAGATAAAAACAACTTGAGAGATGACACCCTTTTGATGCCTGATTTTCCTTTATTCTGTCAGGAAACAACGAGTATGCCTCTCTCTGTGCAACACAAGATAAGCTGCCAAACCAGGCATTAAAGAGCTTCTCTTTAATGTTTGAAGATCTGCATTCAAATACAGCTTTTCTGGAAACGACACATCAGCTGATTTCCATCCCCTGCTGAAGACGTTATCTCTCCAGCGATCAGGTCAGCATCCCAAATATTGTTTACACTCGGTTGGCTATCTGAGCCTGGGACAAAGTTTGAATGCTAAACATGGACAGGCAGATGCACCAAGCAGTTAGGAGATAAGAAATAAAAGTGATTGCATGGAGTATACCCCCACATACCCCAGAGACGGGTTAATATCATGAGTGATGCACTCTGATTAAACCAGCAGCAACCTTTCATCAGAACCACTGTCAGCAGTGACTTTATACTGGATTTATACAGGAAAAGGAGACATACATTTTTTAGATTAGTTTAGAAATAATCTAAACTAATCTTATATATTATTGGTATATATAAGAAAAGAAAACTAGATAGTCAGAAATGTAAATGGAGAATGGTGGCATGGTATTTCTAACTTATCTCAAAATGTTGCAAATTGTTTTTACATACCAGGTGCCAATCCCCAAAGACAGATCATACAGTTTAGAATCAGGATCAGTGCTTACTACAGTATGTCCCCTAAATCTGTGCAGTCTTTGTGTACACCCATAGAACTGGACTGACCATGTTACACAGGAGCTTGTTCTGCACAATCCGCTCATAAATCTGTTGACTTGGCAACACCAGCTCCGCAATCTGTGGCGCATCACATTTATGGCTCTCTGTCTTTTGTTTCTAAAAAAAAGGGTCAAGGGAAGAAATACAGACACAACACGAAGGGAAAATAGCTTCCTATTTTAGGTCAACCCAAGATAGCAGCAAACACATTAATGGAGCTCTCTGCTGAAGAAATACTCACTCACGTGTTTGGTTGTGCACAGTCTGTTTCCTTTCTCCCTTCCTTTATATTTCTCCGAACATGAAAAGAGACTTTGAAACATCTTCATTCTGAACTGACTTGGAAATAAAAGCAAAGCTCACCTATTTCCACATAAACTATGAACAAACAGGATATGCTGTATTTGCAGTAGGTAAAAAGCAGAAGAAATTTATATAACAACTGCACGTTGACATACAGTGCAATGAAAAAGTATTTGCTCCCTTACAGATTTCTATTTTTGCTTTTGTAATTTTGTCACACTAACATGTTTGAGATCAAACAAACATTATCAGACACGCTACAATATGCAGTTTTGAAATGATGATTTCATTTATTAAAGGGGAAAGAATCTACCCCATATACTTAATGTGGAAAAAAATGGAGTAACTGGCTTCCCAAAATTACTCCAAGAGCAAGTCAACAACACAGCCATGAAGTCACAAAAGAATCCAGAGTGACACCTAAAGTACTGCAGATTTAATTTGCCTTAGTTAGGATCAGTGAGCAGGATTCAACAATAAGAAAGAGACTGAGAAATTATGGTATTAATGCGAGAGCACCATGCCTGAAACCACTATTGACTGAAAATAATGAATGACCTGTGTCAAATCTACCAAATAAAACTGATGATCGCCAAGACTTTTGGAAAAATATCCACAAGACAAAAGTGGACCTTTGTGAAAGACGTGAAAAGACTGAAGTGTGATCATCTGGAGTTGCTTTGCTGCTTTAGGACCTGGACAGGTCAACATAATTGCCATAGATTCCTCTCTCTATCTTAAAACTTTAAAGAAGAATCCCCCCCATTGGTTCATCACCTTAAGCTGAACTGCTCCTGGGTTACACATCCAACAAGACAGTGATCCAAAGCAAATTAGTAAGTGTACCTCTGAATGGCTAAAAAACCCTCCACTAAATAAAAGTTTGGGAGTGACCTAAACAAAGCATAGATTTAAATTGGATTGAAGTGGATTAGCATAGCCATATGCATGCCATTTATGTTGGGTATTTTACAAACCCAACAGATTAACAGCGACATAAAAACTAACACAAGAGCTTGATGGCACTTATTGCTATCAAAGGGTGGCAGAACCACTTACCATTACTTTCACATAGGGTCAGGGTTGTTTGGTTAGCTATTTTCATTCAATAAATAGTTAAAATCTCATTTAAAATAACTTTCTGTATTCACTCAGATTATCTATGTCTGGTATTAACATTTCTTTGATGGTCTGAAACATTTCTTTGATGGTCTAAAAAATGCAAGAGTGACAACAAAAGAAGAAAACTTTTAAACTGCACTTCATGTCCACCAAGGCTTTGAGCCTTTGCATTTCTTTGACAACTTCATTACCGTTCAGTTTTTCAATGTGCACAGGAAAAATATTTCATCAAACGGAACACTGTCCAATTTACAGCTTGAAACTGAGTTAGTGTATACAAGCTTGGAAGTTTGGAGGTGAAAAAACACAGTCCCTAACTCAGCTACTCTATGTGCATGTCTTGTTTAGGGCCATTAGCTTTTACACTTCGTTTCAAGTTCACCTCAAAATGCTGTTTCAGCAGGTTCCGGCATTAAAGAAGTAGACTGTAGTGTGTACTGATATCTACAAACACATCTGCAAACTACAAAATACCCCCTGTGATTTCTGGCAGTGCCATACTAGCTGTAAAAGGTAAGCAGAAGAGGAACTGCTTGTTCTAATAAATCAAAAAGTCTTATTTTTACATAATATGGTATAAATATACCACAGTGACCATAGTGGCGTTTGTTAGATACACACCGATTTAGACAACCATAACCACAAATGTTATTTAGCACAACTTTTGGTTTATTTACGTCAAGTTAGTTGCATGTAATCTACTAAAAACAAAAGCGCAACTTCTAATGCAGCATTTTTTATTTTTCTCCCTCACCCCATTTGGTAACCAGCCAGTCATTAGGGGTTGAGAGTCTCATGCTCTGCACACTTGCAAAGACAAGCGTCTGTCTGAGCTGCTGTAAGAGTTGGTCAATTTTCCAAGTGCTATCAGTGATATCCAACTTTCAGTGGTTAATCAAGCAATGTGGAACCAGTGGAGGTGAGGAACTAGACTCAGCTGGGTTGATATAAAGCGTTACACAGAAAATCTGTCCAACATCTTTCATGGTTAACTTCAGTTTCCTTTTTTAAGCCCAACTGATGCTGAACAGGTCTGAGCCAATCGCAGTGGGTTTCTACTATAAATCTGCCAAGTCGCGACTGTTGGTCATCGCTACATCGCACACTCAACATAAGTCAAGTGAAACAGGGGGCAACTGACAATGATCTGCATGATATTACCGTACATGAATTTATTCAACATTATGATCAGCTCATTGCCACAAACTTTACATAGCAACAATGAAGATTTTGGAGGAGCAGAGCAAGTTGTTATGTGAATGCCACAGAATCTTCTGACATGGACAAAATGCATATAGAATAGAATAGAATAGAATTCAACTTTATTGTCATTGAACTGTCACAAGTACAAGCAACGAGATGTAGCATATGCAATGGTGCATATGGAGCACCATTGCATATGCTACACGCAGCATTTCCCAACCTTGGTCCTCGAGGCACTGTCCTGCATGTTTTAGATGTTTCCTGGCACACATCTGATTCAAATAATTGCAGCTCAACAAAAGCTTGTTAGTCAGCCATCATTTGCAATCATGCATGTTAAAGCAAGGAAACACCTAAAATACGCAGGGCAGTATGTGCCTTCAGGACCAGAGTTAGAAAACATTGTGCTACAATACAGGTGCCTAAAAATGGTTATGTCTACACGTCATTTACTCAACCGGCGAATTTCCATATACACCATAGAAGATAGGTATTAGAAAGTGTAGTGGGGTATTTGTATAAACTAGGGATGCACTGATTAAACAATTTGGGCAAATATTGATGTCTGATTTCAACACCACTGCTGTGGCCGATTCCCTGAAATTACACATAATATATATATATATACACATATATTTCCCTATTCTTTCGACACCATGTAAAAGCGACCACACCGCCTTCATTGTTTCTCTGCTTCAGTTAAACAATCCTGTATGGAATACAGTACAAGGTTGGTATTTGATCTAACGAATACCACATGACTAACACTGTCCTCCTGAAACACAAGCAAGAACAAAATAGAAATAAACACTGGTTGTTCATATCAGCTCAGCTTTACTTATCGGACAGATACCAATATGTTAAAAAAGGTTTCTGTTGATACTTATGTTGATATCAATATATTGTGCATCAAAGGGTGCTCTAAAAGCACATGAATACAAAGTTCTTAAAATTAATTTAAGATTTCTCTCCATGCATTTACATCCTCTCTTCCTCTGGGGTCCTGGACTTCTACACCATTCTGATCCTTATACAACAAGGTGAATGTTGGACTAAAAGTTCCAGCACTTCACTGTTTGTACAGATTAAACCCAGAAAAGGAAAGAGCAAATTGACTGAGATTTAGGTTGAGTACTTGAGAAATTCTGCAATTTGTTCCAATATTCAAATATTCAAAAGTTCTTAAGAGGTTAATGTACAATAATATCCTTTTCTTTTTATTTGACACAAGACAAAAAAAAATTATAGTAAAAAAGCCTGTTTTTCCTCAAGAGAAGACTTTTTGTACATTTAGACAAATGACCCAGGAAAAGGCTATTTATTTAACTGGAGGAAAACCTACTTGCTTCTCTCATCCAGTTCCTGTAAGTCACAGCAATGACAGCTATCATACAGTGAACAAGCAAAAGGAAAGTCTTTACACCACACACAGCTTTGTCTACATTATTAGCATACTGTTGAAAAGACACTCCAGTGTGTCCTGTCACAAGAAACCGGATATGCTTTGTCTTCACCAACCTGCACAGCATTCATTTTAGAGGAAATAAAGGCAATGCCATGGACTGAAGTGTGTCCCTTCAAACATCTGCTGTTTGAAGATAGTGTTGATTTTCAGACACGTGATCCTTCATTTGCTCTGGAGTGTTTATTCGGTTGATAATGTGGCCAAAATATGTGTGAACATTCACACACTCAAATCAATTTTGGCTCAAAACAAAAGAGACAGCATTCACCTCCTCAGAAAGAATAAAATTCTTAACACCAAAATAACTTACACTAATGATAAATGTCAAATATGCTTTTTTTTTTTTTTTACTCGATCAGCATTTGCACTGCCTTCAAACTACAGCTCCTGGCAATAAAAGAGATGTATAGAGATGTATAAAGCTAAGATTTTGAGGTGTTTTCAATGTTTTTTGATAAAACACAGAACTTGAATAGTTGTACGCCTTTTGGCACTTCTGATGCTGCTCCATACCTACTTTGAAAGTATGCAGAGAAAGTCAAATACAGAGAACACTTTCAGCATGGACCTTCCTGGAAAACCCTGAAGGTAAACAAAGAACTAAGGAAAAGATATTTTTGCTTCCATTGCTATTCGCTGATGACTAAACAGTTTCATTTGAAAGAAGAGACTACAGTAAGTTCTCAGTATATGCCGTATTTTTATAGATATAAATTTATTTATATACTAATACAAAAAGTAGGGTAGTTGTACAATAGAAGAAAAAGTAAGCACGGTAATAACTTTTTATCACTAATAAAAAACCTAGAAAGTGTGGAGTTTCAAGCTGGATTATGTTATAAACATTAATCCCCCACTTGAAACCTCTATTGGAGTACTATTCAATTCATGATTCAAAAAGAGAAACAGTCTGACACATGTGTAGAGCTACCAACACCGAAACAGATAGGCAGAGCAAAAACAGAATTTGTCAGAAAAAACCCTAATGGGCCATGGGAACTTTGGAGGAGCTACAGAGATCCACCACTCCAGGAGAAAAAATTTTACAGAATTCAAAAAGACTTTAGACCTGAGCAGAGATTCAAGATTCACCTCCCAGCAGGAAAACAATCCTAAACATTCGATCAGAACAACAACAAAAAGGTGTAGGTCAAAGGCAACTTATGTTTTAGAAGTTCAGATCTAAATCCATCTGAAAACCTGTGTCAATAAATTGTACCTTTATGCATCTCTACACATCTCTTTTACTACCGAGGCATTTTGGGAATCCAGCTAACCGAAATGCCTGAGATGCTTATATGCTCTCCAATGTTCAGATGTACAAACCTGCTGGAGAGGTACTCCCAAGGATCGCAGCTGTCTTTGCAGTTTAAGAAGTTTTCTGAGGCCTTAGAGGATCAAAGATGACAAAAGGCTGATTTTATGGAGAAGCCCCACAGAATGCTCTTTCATGACGCTAGAGCAAGATTTACAGATGGAAGTATGCTAAAGGTCAGCGGCCTAATCTCATGAGTCGAGTTTTATCAACCAGCAAAGACACACAGCCCCTGAGTCAAAAGTATTGATTTGCTGCCACTGATCCCCATGACATGGACATGTCCCCGGAGACAAAGGTCAGGCACATTCACATGATCCTACAGGCTGTCAGAAGCTCAGTCAAATGTCTGCATGCCGAGGCATTTTGGGAATCCAGCTAAACGACAGTGAACTTTAACCGGGGAGGGTAACCCTGATGGTGCCCAACTATAAAGGTCTTTTATAGAAACTACAGCCAGATGCTCAATGATGTTACTCTATCTGCTCTCCTCTTCCTGAAGCTCAACCCACTGCCTTGCCTGAAGCATAGCTGCATAATCAATTTGTGTCCCTTTTTTTTGTTACATAATTTCACAGATACTAATGTGTTTATCCAGAACATTTAAAGACAATATCCAGTGCACTTTAAAACCAAAAACAAATGTGCATTGGAAATAAAAAACAGGTAGGTAGTGAAATAGAGATTGCCACTGACGTTTTTACATGGTATTCAAAAAGCCTTCAATGAAAAACAAACAGCGTAATCGGCTTTGTGTGCATTTGACTTGATGACATCACAAGAGGCACACAAAATACATTGATCTGCTGATATTGGTGAACATATGGCAACTTTTTATTAGTTTTGACATTGACTTTGAAGCAATGGGGCTGCCAGGGGTTCAACTATTTGGGCCAGAGTTTGACTCTGATAACCCCAAAGATGATAAAGTTAGCTTATCGTCAGTGCCATGCTGATAAAGTATTTTAGGAATGCATTTGAGAATATCAAATTCAGAATCTAAAATATAGTGATCAAACCTAAACCGGATAATTACCTATTTAAAAAACAAACAGTTTAAGATAATTTTTTTAATTTGTAAAAACAAAAAATATATATTTTGTCACTAGGATGACATCAGTAAATATTAGCTTCCATAATAAATAAAAATATTGCTATAATGAACCTAATATCATGAGTTGGATGCATTGTTATACTTCTGTCTTTAACGTGGCTTGAATGGTCCCAGAGGATTTTGGGTAATTAAATTTGACCATTCCAGATTGCTTTAGTCATCCTCAAACCTCTGCTTCATCTTTGCCAAATTTTCCTGAATTTCAGGTGTTCTCAAATATTGCTTAAACATTTTTGCAGCAGCCAATAATTTAAGTAGATGTTTTAGAAAGAGGAATTTTAATACAAAGAAAGACACAAATGAACACAAAAAAGGACACCTTATGTCAAAATTCATATACCCGGAAGCTTGTTTTTGTGTGTGTGTGTGTGTGTGTGTGTGTGTGTGTGTGTGTGTATGATTTATCACTAAACAGCGAAACAAATGTGTTTTGGTCGCAGCAAAGTGAGTTTTACTGAAAAGTATGGCAACTTTAGCAGCAGAAATTATTGAATATGATTGGGACGAAGGAGAAATATTGGAATAGACGATCAGAGAGAAAAAAATGAAACAAACATTACCGACCACATTCGCATAACTGACATCCCATCTTAATGTGCTTATTTGCTGTGATATGTCGGTCAGACAAAATGCAGCTCTGTGTTTTAAAACGTGTGGTTGCTACTATGTGCTCATCCTAACACACGGAGGGATGGCTTGTGGTTGCTATGGCCAGCATTTTCTCACACGCATTTTCATGGCTCTTTACAACCCAACTACAGCAATTTTCTGTAATTCTGTGTAATTGAGCGACCCATTTTTAAGCAGCAGACACCACCAAACCCAGAATGAACTGCTGATCAGAGCGTGGCAGCCTGTCATTGGGGACATTTCCCAACTTTAATGAGTATGCTGATAAGCGGGGGCTATTTAACTTTGATGTATACATACATATATATATATATATAAAAGGGATGATTATTTGTCATCTCTTACTTGTCGTGAGTGACATGTTCCTTGATGGCTCCCAGTGTGACCAGGCTGCTGGTGCCCTGCAGCAGCCTGCAGGTTGCCAGGTGCCGCTGGTACTGCTCCTTCAGGCAGGCGTTTTCCGCGCACAAGTCGGACACTTGCTGCTCCAGCTCCTCTATCCTCCCTCTCTGCCTTTCCAGCAGCCCCTGTTGGGTCTCGATGATCTTGTTAAGCTCCTTCAGATATTCCGCAGCCCTGGTAGGGTTCTCGGTCGGACAATCCATGTCGCCCCCCTGACTCCTTTCTATGTGTTTTCGCCGAGCTTTCCCCCCGAAGAAGCCGTGAGGTTGGGGCGAGAGGAGGGGGAGAAAGAGACAGCTGTTTGGTCCTGGCTGGGTTTAGGCGGAACAATTCGGCAGGTCGAGCCTTTTACGCCTCGTCATTGTTTTTTTTTTTTTTTCTTCTTCTCTCTAAGTCTATTAGTTTAAAAGAAGAAAACCAGAAATGCTCCCAGCAGACGCGTGTCCAAGTCACCACGAAGCTCCACGCGTGTAAAAGCTGGGAATGTCAGCGGATGCTAACATATGAGCGAGGCAGACTTCATGTTGAGGAACACAGCTGACTGTCCGCTCACATATGTCTGACTGACTGTTCCCCCTGTTGGCAGCGCGCTGTGACATTTCTCCGCTCGCTCCATGCTGCTCCCGTGACTTTTCGTAAACAGACGCTTTGCCGTGCGGTGTGGGCGGGGCTTTCAAGTTTTATGAATCTGCAGGTCTCAGTGAGCGGTCAAGGTGTTGCTGCGACGTTGCAGATTTGAGTTCAAGTGTAACTGCGCCGAGTTCTGTTTCATCCTCCAAAACGCGCCAGACAGGGGAATGATTCAATGTAACTTTGCTGCATCGATCAGCTCTCTCTAATGTTGCAGCGCAGCCTGGTAAACGCAAAGTGCCTCTCTGCTCTCCATCAGAGCTGTTTACGATCACAAAGCAGAGCTCTGTGTCCCTTCTAATACAAATAACTGCAACATAGAGAGTTAGGTGTGGACTACATATATTTTTAGAAGCTGCCCAAGTACAATTTAGGACAGCTCAGGTGATGTTGTCATTAGTTTTTAGTTCTCTAATGTTCATTCAAAACATTTTACACGAAGGCACACGCTGCTTCCTTGTGTGACAACATGGACAAATAGAAAATCAGTCAAAATATCAGGAAGATAATTTTAAGGAAAAGGCTTCTGGATGCACACGGGGAGTGAAGGCTACCTACTGTTGCCCAAATTAGTGAATAAGTTAGTGGTGGATGTAATAGAAAGAACGAGAAATACAGAGTATCTCCTTTTATTGCATATGATCATATATCTGTGGACCATTAAGGTTTCCCATTTTAACCCCTGCAGACTCAACATCAAAATCAGGACCACACAGCTTTAGAAAAACTGGGCTTATATTCATGAATTATTATTATTATTATTTTTTTTTTTTTCAATTTTATTGTTTTCGATGACCAGAAGGGAACCACATTGAACCAGGTGTACTTTGGGAAGACTGTAAGCTGGCAGATGTAGTGTGATGATTTTGACAGTGTTCTTCTGGAAAACCTTTGGTTCTCCTGTTACATGAACACGTGTTTGAGCTTTCAGTGGCCTGAGTTTTTATTTGTGTTTTTGCAAACAAAATAAGTGACTCATAAATCTGAAACCGTGTTTGAACTGTCTCTATTCAGAGCTGATTGAAGAAGTTCAATTTTGTTCCGGTTAAGCACTTTTATTTTTTTGAACTGTACAGTAAAAAGAAGAAACATCAACACAGTGAAATGTTCCTTGTTTAGTGCGGAACTTTAGAGTTATTAACCCACTCAACCATTGTTGCACAGCTTCATTTTCTCACTATGCAAAATAACAGAAGGCCCCAGATCCCCATTCTGTGGATGCAAAGTAAGCAACAGGAAACTCAGCTTGGGCTACGACTGACCAAACCTCTTTTTCTCTTCTTTTACAGCCCATGAGAGAAGGGCATCCAGGGCGCTGAACTACATCGCATGCATCAAAACCCCTCACTGAGCACATCTGCATAAATGAGTGTAGAGCTGCAGATTCTGCACAAGCTGAGCTCAGTATGAGTTCCCTATCAGCAGCTCCGTCAAGCAAAAATCGATGTCGAAGTTTTCACTGGGTGGCCATCGCTTCTCCTTCTAGCACTGGATGATCTCAGAGACTTCAGTGCAAACTAACTAGAGTTGGTGGGTTTTGGGGGTGGGAGGAAGCGGGGGGGGGGGGGCAACAACCAGTCAGCCCATTACACACACCACCCCTGCATATAAGAGCTGAGAGGAAAATCAATAAAGAGTCCGAGCGATGGTGGCTTACATTAGTGACCCTGCTTAATGCAACTCACAGGGGGAATATGGGAGCTTTAAAAATCTGTCGTCAATGTCTTTACCTCTGGATCTTTGTGTTAAATTACCTTTAAGTAAAAAAAAGTGAGAGAATAACTGTAAGGTGTGATGTTCCATTATTGTTGGCCAGACTCTGTTCTCCTACTCTTCTACTCCCTTCTCTTACATGTAAACTTGTCATAATCCTACTTTTTATTTAACTTTGTTGGCATCCAAAGTGAATTAACATAGAAAACTTTGAATATATACTTTTGTCATCTATAATTGATGCACTAGTTGCATATTTAGGAAACAAAGATAAAGCCAAAAATGGAAAACTGTTAGTAAATAAACAAACAGCACAACTAAGAGTCTGTAATCCTCTTGTGTGACATATGTTTTTGAACTATAGCAGGCTGTATTATTTCAGGGTTGCATCTCAACATCTTCCTCTGCGTCTTGTCTTTTCTTGCTCCTCCTCTTCACTTTTTATCTCCCAAGCTCTGCTCAAAAAAAAAACAAAGACATAATCACAAAGGAGCTGAAGTTTAAATAGATTTATTCTTTTTATACATCTCGTAATTAGACTAAAAACTGATGTCATAAATAAATTTATTTCATGTGGAATCAAATTCAGCCACACAGGCAGTTCAAGCACAAATGTGATTTATTTAGATGCTTTCTGTTTTTGCTTCTTCTTTGCTCACTGTATATTCATAACTAGGTTACATCATTTTATCATTACTGTAATCTGAGCTTTTGTTATGTTTTTGGGTTTCTTTTATTTGCTCAAACATGAGAAAGCCACAGTCTGACTGGAAAGGATGTCTCGCAGACAAAGCTGTCAAAAACAAAGTCTATCAGTCACAGTTACCAATGTTTGTAAAAAAAAAAAAAACATGTTAGTAAAGGTGTGTCTTCATAAATATTCTCCCCTACTTAGTCAGAGACTCACTGATTCAGCTTGTTGTCAGGAAGTTGAGATCATAGTTGATGACGTTGGATTCTGCTGCCATCAGTAAAAGAGACACAGCTTCTTCTTCCTCTGGCCTCACCAAATTGACCCAGGAAAGAAGATAATACATCTGTCACCAGCACCACTGTATATCTGCGAAAGCCAAAAATGATTTCCCTGGTGGCTTTCTATTTGTTTCACCATGTATTACATGTATAGAGCTGAGGTCATATAGTGCAGGAATATCACATAATTTGAGGGAGTTTAATGATGAATCTGAATATTTTTCAGGGCGGAATGAAAAAATAACAAACAAATTCATAGAATTAAAGAAAGAAATTTGGTTCACAGGTTTGAAATTACTGTTGATCAAATAAAATATGCTAAAATATGTAAACATACCAGCATTAATAATTTTCTAGACATTCCTTAGCAAGTTGGATTTAAAGTACAAGCTTTTTCAAAGTATCAACAAGCTTTTGATTTTGATGTGGCCATTCATCCCAGGAAAACACATGGAGTTTCTTTTAATTGGTTCTTTGTCTGGCATAATTTATGATTCTTTTGCGCCTATTTTCAAAAATTTTGCGAAAAGGTTCCTTTCTCAGGCCAGTTTTTATTCAACAGGAGGTGAGAGTGACATTCTGTCATTAGCAACCTGTCACTGAGAGTTTCCAGAACTAAACTATAAGAGGCAGTGTAAGCTTTTCATGGTGCATGTAGAGTGAAGTAAATATAGGTTTAGCTTTTTTTATTATTATTATTATTATTATTATTATTATTATTAATAATAATAATAATAATAATAATAAAACTACCTGCTTTTTGATCAAACATTTCCTAATTATTTTTTAAATGTTTAACACATGAATCAGACGATGTTCAGGGCTGCAGCCTCGGATGCTCAGGGTTAATGATGCTTACGCTGCAGCATGTGACCAAACTTCCAGTCACCGGGGCTTATTTTATCAAAGCGACATACATCTGCTCTGAAGAGTAGTAATAAAAAACTTTGCTGCTCTAGTTCTCTCTCTGCTCTCATTTTCTTTTGATTCATATTTCAAGGCCCTTTTGAAATGCTGCAGTTCCTGGCTTGGGCTGAAGTGAAAGTGGGAACGATGAGTGCTTTGTCCATGAAACTGGATGCTTTGTCTTCATGCCGTTTCACCTGAAGGCTGTGTTTATATGATCTGAGAAATCTGAGCGTTATTGTGGCGGGGGAGTGGCAGCAACAAAATGGGAACATGGGATGCAGATGAAGTAGGAGAAGCTATTAGCAGCGAATGTGAAGTGGTCCTGGGGGGGTGGGTAACAATACAGTAATGTTGTAAACAAAAAAAATGGAATCTAATTTTTAGGCTATGAGAGCAAAGTGTTAATAATTTCACACTTACATTTTGCACAACAAAAACTGAAACGTTTTACAGTACACAAGAGAAAGAAAAGGGCAAAGACCACTAAAAACAAAAAGCTTACATTTTTAAAAACACCAGGATAGCTTTAGTCGGTGAAAACAGGAAATCAACAAACATTTAAAGGCACAAAATTGCATCATAAACCGTCTTTTACCAAAAATATCAAAACTATGTTGTTTTTTAAAAAAAGCATAAACACAGAAAAGAGAATCAAGTAAAGCCAAAAAAACATCACATGAAATAATAATCCTGTGATTCTGAAAATCTATTTCTGATCTAAGATTCCACCATCAGATCAACTCTAAACTCAACCACAGTCAAGCAGCCATTTTAAAGTTTTGCCACAAATTCTCAATTTGATTTTGGTCTGAAATTCTGCTCTAACGAGTCCCTAAAACAGAAAAGCACCCCCAAAGCATGATACTTCCAATACCGCGTTTCAGAATTTGGTAGTTGTACTCACAGTAAATAGTACATGCTTTGTGTCACTTTTCCACAACACATAACTTCAAAGTTAAGTTTTGATCTCATCTTACAGATGAATTTTTTCTGATGAATCCTCTCCCTGTCTGGCCTGTTAGAAGGGCAGCCATGTTTTGGTAGTTTTTCATAAGGACACTTTTTTTTTTAGTTTCAGATGATGGATTAAACGGCGCTCCAGAAAATGCTCATAGCTTGATATTTTATTACCTAACCCCGTTTTAAACTTCTCCATATTTACATGCTGCGGTTTGCTCTCTTTCGTTTCCCCTCGTAGTCAGATAGTTTTTGAAGGCAACTGGCTGCACTGGATCTTGGATTTTAATTTGTAAAAACGCTTTTAACATTCATTCCTTTCATTCTGGATTACTTTGTGTTGGGTAGTCACATGGAATCCAAAGGAAATAAATCACAGCGTGTAGCTGTAACAGGAGAAAATGTAAAAAAGTCCAGAGCACTGCACATATAACACCATCAAACCACCTGGCTCAGCAGGTTCTACAGACGTTTAATTGAAAGCAACTTTTAAAAGTAGCAGAATTTGACTCCTATGAGAAGAATGCTAGCACCCACACACAAAAAAAGTCACTTTAAAACACTCTGTTGCTCATCATTAATATAGGCTTGTCCTCTCACACTTTTGGCTCACAGCTAAAATGCCCAAGTGAGAGCAGGTTTCAGTCAGCAAAATTTCATTCTGAAAGGGCAGAGTGGAAAACTTTCCAGTAAGTTTCCCAGTTGTAAATGTGAGTCTGTGGTGCATCACCAAGAATGTAATAAGCCGTGAAGTCTGTGCCCTTAATTTTCATGAAATCCACGATTAAAACGGTTAATAGCAAAACAAAACGTGTCATTGAGTTTCCTCAGTTGTGCCACAGTCCTAAACAGCGATAATTTACACGAAGCTTGATTAGGTTTAAATTGATTTGTGTGAAATGTATGAGGGGAAAAAAATCCTCTTCAGCAATTTTCTCCTCACCCTGGCAGCTCTTACTCTGGGGAAACACACTGCCTTCTTTTTTTTTAATCCATTCCCAAACAATGTTTGGGAACATTTGGGAATGGATTAAAGGTGTTGGGGGAAAAAAGTATTTGCCCCACTTCTATCAGACTAAAACAAATTAATTCAATACAAAATACAGTTTCTAATTTATTTCTTTATAAGATAGAAAAATAACATTCATGTAACCTGGATTTATGTTAAAAAGTTATAACAAGTATAACATTTCAATAATATAACAGAATTTAACAATGAAATACGGTGATGGCATTTGTCATGGATTGAGGCAACTTCACTCAGAGTGATTGGCAAAAGTTGATGTACATCATTTGGAAAAAATCCCGAAGAAGCAAAGCGTACTCCAAGTTACACTTCTGGAAAATAGAAAAAAAGAGTTTTGTAGTCATGCAGTCAAAGTATGTATTCAAATCTGAAACGATGGTGAGGTATGATTCTTACTAGGCATTTTATGCTCCAAAACTCCAGTGTGGCTGAATTAAAACAATTCTGCCAAGTAGAGTGGATCAAAGTTCCTCAGGGATTCTGTAGACTCATTGCCAGTGGTTGACAGCATTTCTTTTTGCTGCCAAGGGCTGGACAATCAGTAAATTGGTTTAGGGGATAATAACTGTTCCACATAGGATCAAGTTTGTTAATAGTATTTCATTTTTGACTGTATTCAAGTGTGATTTTAAAAAAGCAACAAAAGAAAATCAGTAAGTGTCACAAAACGTGTTTTGCTTTATTTATATCTAAGCTTCTTTCAAAGGTCCAGCAGAAGCAGCCTAACCCAGCTGGTCAGGTTCACTCAGTTAGGCCCTCATTGATCACCTCCACTGACAGCATAGTAAGCCATGTGGAACAGTTTCCCTTCACTGCAGGATCAGTGCGGCAGGCTGACATCAGGGGCTGAAGCGGTCTGCATGCTTTAATGGGAAGAATAAATTGAGTGTCATTTAAGCCTCCGTAACTGCTCTAATCATTTAGAAAGTGCAGTCACTCTGAAAACCTACATGCCACTACCTATTGATGGGGAAAACAGTCATTTTCACTTTTGCATTTCATCCCATTTTAACTGAAGGCGGCAGTTAATTAAAACTGGTTTGCAACAAATGTCTCCGATAACCATCTGCTGAAGTAGTCGGGCAGCCAGTGAGCTGGTTTGTTTGCTTCTTTGCACAATTCACTTGTTTACATGTTTTCTTTCTTCTTCTTCTGCAGTTTGTGCAGAAGACCAACACTCAGGGCTCCACAGAGCCCATCTAGAGCTTTATAAACAGCTTTCAAGCATGCATGTGGGAGAAAATGCAAACACCAGCCCAGATTGTCTGGATGAGTTTATGTCGGTCTGGTTGTCTGTGGTTCAACCGATATCAAAAGACACAGTTAAAGCTTAACAGATTTCAATTAAAGAACATTTTAAGCATGAAGTGAGGAGCAGTGAATTATTTTGTATTATTTAGTGTTTCTTTTATGCGTTAAAGAATTTCATTGATAGGTAAGAAAAAAATTACATACAACTCACTGGAGTCGGTATTTACAGTGCTGACCCACATGCTTCATATCAGCTTCTGGGATAAATCCTAATGGATATTGATTCATTCTCATCCTATTAATGCCTTCAGTGGACCACAGTTATCTTCTCTTCTATTTATGCTCCTAAATTTTCTTAAATAGGTTAAAGATCTGTGGAGTTTTCTGACCATGAGTTTAAAATTCGATATTGGGATCTGTGACTGGCTGCACAGTGGCGCAGTTGGTAGCACTGTTGCCTTGCAGCAAGAAGGTCCTGGGTTCGATTCCCGGCCGGGGTCTTTCTGCATGGAGTTTGCATGTTCTCCCTGTGCATGCGTGGGTTCTCTCCGGGTACTCCGGCTTCCTCCCACAGTCCAAAAACATGACTGTCAGGTCAATTGGTTTCTCTAAATTCTCCCTAGGTGTGAGTGTGTGTGTGCATGGTTGTTTGTCCTGTATGTCTCTGTGTTGCCCTGCGACAGTCTGGCGACCTGTCCAGGGTGTACCCCGCCTCTCGCCCGGAACGTAGCTGGAGATAGGCACCAGCAACCCTCCCGACCCCATTAGGGACAAAGGTGAACAGAAAATGGATGGATGGATGGATCTGTGACTCACATTTCCAATCACTTTAGCCTTGTGACACATTGATCCAACATGGTGGGAAATACACTGATCATCCTCAGTTTGTTTACTGTATGTAAGAAGTTGCTGACATTTTCAGTCCACTCTTTTTATGAAGGTATTTGGAGGCAGAACTGAATAGATACCCACTCAGCTTGGTGAAAAGTAACTGTAATGAGCACAAATGATTTGGTTCATCATGTTTTCCGTTTGACTTTTTTCTCTACAGACAAGTTATTTTCTAGTTGTCTCATGAAATCAGAAGGAGCGATCAAATAGTCCCTTCTTGCACTTACTGCAGAAATTTACTTTGTCCTTTATGTTTTCTTTAGGCAAGCTCTGTAATATTGGGAGAACCTTTTAGAATGAAACTCCTCGATAACCCGAAGCATTTTTGTATGGTAACAGAACCTCTAACCATACCAGCAGCTTTGGACGCAAATCAAAAATAGTTGTATATCTATAAAGGTTACAATTTCAAACATGTGTAAAACATTATTTGACTTCTGGAAATTAGTTTGCAGATTTTTTGACAAAGCAATTTCAGCTCCACATCAACTTCTAACTTTACTAAAGTAGGTTAGGTGGAATTTTTTTTGTCAAAGCAAAAGTACTGAGTCAAATAGGTTTTTCCACCAAGTTTTGCCAATACAATTATTCCTTTAATCATTGTGCATCTGATCCCTTTGCTCAATAATCTGAAAACAGTGTACGGTAAATAATCACAAACCTGAAGCTGTATAATTAGAGTGTACAGTAAGGTAAATCCGAAAATAGAGAAAAGGTTCAAATTTTTCTTATGAAGCATATTTCTTACAATATTTCACCATTTCATTTGTAAACTGGGACTTTCAGACAGAAACTATTTCACCAAATCAATCCTCCTATAGGATAATCTATACATTTCTTTGAGAGCATCAACCATTAAGCTCTCCAAACAACTAAAAGGTGAAAATATGCATGAAAAAAACACATTCAAAATAAGCCACTTTGACAGCTGCACAGCTTAAGTGAAGCCCATTCGATGTTATGCTGCCTTCCATATCATATTTGTAATTTAATCCAGAGGTCTGGCTGGAAAAATTCTGTGAAGAAAAGTTAAACTGTAGACAAATTTGAGACAAACTCCTGATATAAAAAGTAAAATCTTTAATTAGCAAAAACAAGCACATTCTCACACAAGCAAACAAGCTAATTTCAACCATGTGCCAAAAAGCTGTTCAGAGTTATATGTAAGGCATAACATCAATCAGATATAAGAAAACATAAATATAATCTTTTGCCAATAATAATCAAATGCCAAAATATGTCACATAAAAACCAAGTCACATTTTAATGAATCAGCATTTCAGCAGTGCCGCAAGTCGTTGTTCTTGAAATGCTGGGGAAAAAAACATTCGTTTTTTCCAACATGAGGCCATATCACATGTGAGTGCTTTTATAAAGACACATCTACTTCGGATAAATGAATGATGCTTCACATTTGCAACTGTTGCACATTAAACAAAAAAAAAAATTAAGAGCTGCATTCATTGTGGCGCAAACATCAGAACAGTTAAATAATAATTAAAAATGCCCAAGACAGAAATTAGACCAACTTAGTTGGTGTTCAACACATTTGGAGGGTTCGGCACCTTTCAGGACGGATTCAGTGAAAGACGGTTATCAAAGCTACAACCAACAGAGGTCATTTTGTTCTTGGAAAAAATCAAGTCAGCTTGTTACTCAAAAATGGATAGGGTTGTTTTCCTGAGTTATTGACCTTCACGTGTCAAATATAAGCGGCACACAAGTTAATGGCAAACACAATATATATCTTTTCAAGCTCAAACAAATGATTTGGTGTTCGAGCATTTTGCAAATACTTCAGTCGTTAACGAAGAGGCAAAACACAACAAAACAGCACGGTGTGTATTATTTCTACACCACCAGCTCTTCATATACAACCACCACATCACACTTCACAGAAAACATACCAAGAAAAAGACAGAGCCTTGCAATCATTCTGCATTAATTTTAAATGATATATTCTTTTTTTTAAGTTTCTGTACCAACATTTGAAGGCAGATCTTCCCACAGCTTTCCTGCTGAGGGTTAGAGGCACATTCTTCATATATTAATGACCCGAGGTGTCGTGTCGAAGAGGACGTAAACACGGCGCCCAATCAGGACTTGTAATCTGGAGAATAGAGCTGCGATCTGTACGTGCTGTTTGGACTAACTCTCGGCATCATGCGGTTGAAAGAATTTGCTGCGGGCGAGTCGAGACCTGAAAGAGTCAGACAAACAAACTTGATGAAGTATACAAAACACAGAGGAGCAGGTTCTGTTTGACAAAAATGATCAGCTACAGATGGGTGACGGGGTCAGAGACTAGAGGGCAAAGTCAGACAATTAAAATACAGATGCATGGCAGATATTACACATCAAAACATATTTATTATACAAGATGATTTTTTTTTGCATTCTAAAGCATACTTTAGAATGCTGCATCAAAGCATATTAATGAAAGTTTAGTGGAAGGAAAACATTTGGTACAAAATGGTACACAAGTATTAAGGATAACCACATCCTTGAGAGGTTCCAATAGACTGGGATCAGTGCTTCAAGAGACATCACACACTGACCTGCAACTGCAATCACAACTACAGTCTCAGAAGCCGTTCAAAAAGGAATAAAAGAATATGACTGTTGCTCAGTGGCCCAAAGTCCTGCTTTCAGATGAAAGAAAACATTGCTTTTCTTTCAGAAGTCAAAGTCACACGGTCTGAAGGAACATGTAGAGGAACACAATCCAATTTGACTGAGGTCCAGTGTGAAGTTTCCACACTCAGTGATAATTTGAGGAGAAAATACAAACATGTCAATTCAGGCAAAGTAGAAAAAAAGAGAAGTCCCAAACAAGTGTTAAGCGCACATATTATGAAGTATGTGGACTTCAGTAGGCCAATGACGCTTTCTTAAAAAATCTTTTATTAGGTCTACTGCAATTTCCTATTTTTTGATAAACTTATTTTTGCTGTTTTCATTTGCTGTAAGCCACAATCATTAATATTAAATGAGAAACAACTTCAAGTATATCAAAAAAAGTTTTTATGATTCTCCTTTTGAATCAAATAACTGAAAAAAGTCAGTCATATTATAATTTATTGAGATGATCCAGTTTGACCAAGACTAAGAAATGCTTCTTTTCTAGTAATTTAGTTTCTTCTTGATTCATTCACACAAGGTTGTACTGCAAGCTGCAGCCACGGGAAAACAC
This sequence comes from Xiphophorus couchianus, assembly GCF_001444195.1. Lineage (NCBI taxonomy): Eukaryota > Metazoa > Chordata > Actinopteri > Cyprinodontiformes > Poeciliidae > Xiphophorus > Xiphophorus couchianus. Next base: position 20,735,452 of record NC_040228.1, on the reverse strand, counting down.
TTGGACTCCATTTATTTTATAAAAACATCAACAAATATAGGTTGAGAAGGAAGTATTCTGCCAAAAAGATAAACAGAAAACCTGTTCTTCCACCTGAGGGACAGTCAACCATAGCAGACCATCAGCCAGCAAATCAAAGTCTGTCTGAAAAATAAAAACTCCAATTGCTAAAACACACATATGTAGAACATACTATAGATAAGCCTGTTGAACTGTTGTGAAGTAACTATTTTATACTTCCAAGCTTTACAACTGATTTAAATAATACACTGCGCCTTTATCCTATTCCACAGGATGAAACGTAGCTACATGTTTCATGTTACCTGTCAGTTTCAACTAAAGCGCCACCAGCTCGTCTGAAACTCCTTTTGTTTACCTTGTTGGTGCAAAGCATTTGAATGAAACAACTCAGGAACCAATCAATTAGTTCGTGATCAGAATTAGCCAATATCTTTTCGATCAGCTCTGCCTGGTGACCAGCAGTCGTATAAAAAAGAAAAAGGAATTAGATTTGTTTTGTTTCTGTTCGTTAAATTAACCAAATGGAAACTTCCCACTTTGCTTTCAACTGTAAACACATCAGCTTGTGGCAGTTTTCTTTGTTAAAAGTTAAATTAATGTGAGAGAGAAGTACTTTGAAACACAAATGAGGACATAATCTTGATATTAAAAGGAGAACCTCTGTTAGTTTGCTGATCTAAACTAATGTAATCGGATTGGGCAGAAAGGTGGCACCACTAGAAAATATTCTGCTTGACAAATTATTTCTTTAATAGTTGCTGCCTGTTCTGTATTGTAACTGAACTTCACTGCTTTACTTTTCAGAGTATAAGAATATTTCCTTTACACAAATCTATTAACTACCAATGTCCCTGAAAATCTCTAATATTGCCAATGACAATGTGAAAAAGCTGTAGAGTGAGTTCACATTTCTCACCACTGAATCGAGACAAATGAACTGCTGTTTCATGGTAGATTCACCTGAATCGACTTAATTTTAGGTAATTTTTGGAGGTTTGCTTCATATTGTGTGTGCCATACCAGTGAGGGGTGGCGGTGTTCTCTGGATGAAAGCCGGGTGATACGACTGCTCCTTTGGAGACAACAAAGAGTGCAGGACTGCCGGGGGGGAAAAAAAGACATTAAAATTATTTCAGTTTTTCAAACAGGGCGAGTTTACATGAAAAGTGATGCTGTAGCTTTTCTAGAGTTCTATGCATTCAGGGCAAAATACAAATTCAAGATATACAACATACCAGTCTGAAAATGAAAAAGAAATCATTGAATGTAAGAAACTAAAAGGGAAAAGTATTGGGCAGTTTTTATTCACACAGTTTTGTATTCAAGTAAAAAAAAAAAAGAAACAAAACAGCCAAAAAAATCCCACAACATTAAAGGGAAAATGCTGAGAAATTTCCAGCGATGAACTAAAGTATAGAAAATGGACTGTATTGCAGAAAGTCCTCAGCTTGTTATATTTTTAGTCAGATGTAAACCAAACCACACACAATGGCTTTATGTTGAAAATAATGCATAATAAAACATAGCTAAAAAATACATTAAGTAAAAAGAAATAATAAAACCAATCTAAATTATTTAAACAATAAACGTAGCAAAAAAAAACTTTATATGGTGGTACATTTTTAAAAACAGTTTTTTACGCTAAATGGAAAACAAAGAACTACAAAGTAAAATAGGTTTTAATGAAAGGTTTATACTTCAAATCGATACAGCACTTTTCAAACAAATGAACATTTACACATTATTTGATTATTTCTACTTTTAAAAGAAAAATATGGATTTATTTTTTATTTTCCACTTTTAATATGTGGTCAGAATGAGATTTAAGTGGTTCTTTTAACAGAACTGTTAAAGCAAACATATCCTCATATTTTAATCTGCAGGTACCAACAGGAAACTCATATCAATGTGTGCAACAGTGAAATAACTAAAACTGCTTGGATGTAATATTTAGTACAGGGACGTTTCTTTAAAGCTCTACTTGCCACAAACATCTGAATAGTTGGCCAGACTATGATCAACTTTCTTAGCCACACCTGACCCAGATCTTAATGACTGCTGTGCTGAAGCTCAATGAGAATATTGGGGTCATTGCGATGAAGGAAAAGAGGGATTAAGGTGAGTTATTTCCATTTTATAGAATTGCAAAAGTCACAAATAACATTACAATTTTCTATTTTCCAAACAATGTGCAAGCTCTACAGGAAGCCATACACAAATATTCCACAAAAAAAAAAAAAGAAAATCTGAACTATAAATCGCTGGAGAACTTGAGTAAGTTTCTAACAAAATAATAGGATAAAAAGAGAACGTGACTCTGAGCAGAACCTTGTGTGTATCGCTGATGTACTTTTGTTAAAGCGTGTGCTGCTGCCAATAAAACTGGCACATTTTGATTTTATCTTTGCCAACAGAGTATGAAAAATTGCAGCCTGATGGAGGAGCATCCAGAGGTGGGGACTCGAGTCACATGACTTGGACTCGAGTCAGACTCGAGTCGTTAAAATCACGACTTGAGACTTGACTTGAAAAAATGCTCAAAGACTTGGACTTGACTTTGACTTTCATGCCATTGACTTGGGACTTGACTCGACTTGAAGCTGTTTACTTGAAAAGACTTGATATTTTTTACTCAAAGTCTTAAAATTTAAAACACATTATTTATAAAGTGGCGTCATTAATTAATGTCACTCATTCCGTATCAATATGCGCAGACCGTCACTATGGTTTTCCTCTCTCCTTATGTATGTATGTGTACGTAGCTGCAGCACAACCAATCAAATTAACAGGATTTGGACGTTTAAAAAAACGCGGCAAAGCTGCAGAGCTCAGGGAACGAAATACGAAATAACCGCTCGAATATGCTTCCGCGAGTAATTTCTTTTGGCTACGTAGGTTATGAACTTTCGACTAAAAAACGAACTGCAACTTGTAAAACATGCAAGAAGAGAATATCGGATGGAGATGCCACGACGTCCAACTTTGTCCGGCATTTGAAGCTTCACAAAGATCGGTAGGTGGCACGTTTCTTTTGCTGTAAGATAGTTGACTTTAGCTAACTTCGTGTTAGCATGTGTACTCCGGGTTAAATTGGTGATTATTTACCATAAATCCGGTCCTTCAAATGCCTCCACAAATAATGTGCACCGTGTTAGCTCAGGAAGCCGGTGGATAGTGAGCGGGGCTCCGGAACAGGAAGCAGATTCTGGACCTGAACACAGGGAACAGAATCTCTCTGTCCCATCATGATGATGAGCCGGGTCTAGTATCATCTAAGGATGGTTGGTGTATTTGAAGACATCTATGTTGGGAAATTATATTGACAATATATTGTTTTGACAGGTCAGAGAAAAGAGGAAAAAACTGCTGTTATGGTTCTTTGTATTGTGCTGTGGAAATGTCAGCATTTTCCTCTTTTTTTATTGAATATCAAGTTTAACAGAACTGGGCAATAACGTGGTCCAATTTAAAAATGTTTTTATACTTTGTGTTCAGCTACACATGTTCTATCATTTGAGATAAATACATATTTTAAAACGAACAAATGGTCTATTATTTGAATTTTATGTATAATTGCAAATAAAAAAAAAATAAAATAAAAACGACTCGAAATGACTTGAAATTAAAGGTTCCTGACTTGAGACTTGACTCGACTTTTGCTTGTCTTTACTTGAGACTTGACTCGGACTTGAGGACAAAGACTTGAGACTTACTTGAGACTTGCAACACAGTGACTTGGTCACACCTCTGGGAGCATCTTGTACTCACATTGAGACACATACATCAACATTTACAGGCATTTCATCATTTAGAGGCAAAACAATCTGAAACATTGTGCCAGGCAGCCACACTGCCTTTCAAGATGAAGAGGAGGGATGTCTGAGTGAATCAACAGTCTGATATAGATCCAATCCTTCAGCCAACCAGCTAATGAAGATCTGATTGATAGAGATATCCCACAGAAGGCAGGCAGCGTAGAAGGATTGTGAACACCTTTAACTTGATTTTCACTAAAATCAACCCTTTGAAGCAGCCATTTTCTGACTTGCCTTTTTCCAATTAAATTTAGATTATTTTCCTCTAATATTTGATGTAGCTAAAGCTAGCAGTCTAGATTAGACACTGAACACATCATCAAGTCTTATTCTGTAGAATTCTTTGAGTATAGACTAAAATACCACAAACCTTTAACTATTTGACTCCTTCAAAAGTTCCTCCACCTACAAAATCAATATTATGGAAACAAAAAAGTGAGGTGACCCACCAATGATGATGATAGCTGTGCCCGCCAGCAGAGCGAACAAGGTGCAGAACATCATCTGGTAGCAGTTTATGAAGCTGTGGAAGGAGTTGTTGTCCTCTATGAAACTAGGAGGAGCCGCTGCAGAAAGGAAGCAGAGAAGAGAGTCAAAGCTTTGATGAAGAGTTGAGAACATCACACAAACATTAACTTATTCTAGGAAATCACACTGAAGTTTGTTAAAATGCTGTAGATGTGTGAAATTTCTACTCCTGCATTTATTATCACTGACAAATTGCATCAATATGTCCTTGTTTCCCATAGGTCTAGTCAAAAGAACTTCTTAGAATAACTTGTGCTTAACTTACTTAATGGGTTACGTAAATATCTATCTATCTATATCTATCCTTTTTAATAGTTGTGAAATAGTAAAAAAAAAAAAAAAAACACAACAAAAAAACCCCCACATAGCAGTAAGTGAGTGAGGCTGCACCTTTTTCCGAAACATCAACTTGGAAAAAGGGGCAGTCACGCCCCCATAGTAATAACCTACAGCACATTAAGTCAAAATTTAATAGAACCATCAAATTTTGTATACAGCTCTGTAAGATTTTACGTCTGCTATATTTCCTGAGAGCTGACAAAAAAAAGTACAGATAAAAGTACAAAAGTACATCCTTTGGCTTGTTGCTCAGCAGATTAACATTTGCACAGAAACAGTGACTGACCTTGCTTGGCAGCGTTGGGATCATTAACATGAATAAAACTGACAGGGATGACCAAACTCTGGCCAGAAGAAGCACTGCTTATGTCGACAGAAGCTGAAACTGCTGAATGCGGGTCCACAGCGTTAACAATGTACTTCGTATAACTGGGGAATCCTTGCTGGACCTCCTTCTCGTAGACGACAAGACTGGGAGAAGTGGACGTCACCTAAAGACAACAAAATGTGTTTTCTCACATCTACCTGTTGACATAGAGTAATATTGTGGTGCATATTTCCTGAACCACTCCTGACCTCGATGGTGGACAGAACAGCGGGGGGGCCGTAAACTGTGAACTCAGCAGACGGGTGCAGGTTGGAGAGTAGCAGCTCAGTCTGGTCTGAGTAAAGCCCCGGCTCGATGGGCAGCTGGGCGCTGACCTGCTCTCCGGTGAAAACGCTGTCGACTAGGCCAGCCTTCACCAGCAGGTTGGTCATGGACACGCTAAGTAAACGGGTCTGTTGATTAGTCGTGGGCTGCAGGGTCATTGTGCATGTGTACAGACCTGGAGCAAAAACAGGAACAAGGGCTCAACTAGTATTCATACCACAAACTTTTTCCATATTTTGTCACTTTAAACCTTTTATTTTATTGTTATTTTATGATAGACAAAGTAGCATATGATTCTATAGTAGAGGGAAATGAGCAGTTTTCCCTCTTTTTTAGTAGAAAGTTAACACATTTATATTCAGTTACCTTTCATTCGATGCCCCTAAATAAAACCCATTGCAACTTGAGCCTTCAGAAGTCACCTAATTAAAAAAACAAAGCCCATCTAAGTATAATTTTATCCCAGCATAAATTCTGTGAAGGCATCAGTTTATTAGAGGACATGAGTGAACAAGCAGCATTATGAAAACCAAGCAACACAGACCAACAGGCCAGGGATAGAACAGCAACAAGGGCTCCCATAATCCCAAGCTTTGAACATCTCATGGAAAACTGTTCAATCAATCATATGCAAACTGAAAGAGCATGGTGCAACTACAAACTACTGGATCTACTGCATCCCTGCTCCAACACAGCTGGATAAAATCACTGAATTATTCTTCAACATGCCATCAAATTTAGCAAAGGCCTGGTAACGGGCCAGTCATCTGACTCAGCTGTGTTGGAACAAGAATGGAACTAAATGCAGCGCAACTGGAAGAATGAAAAGTGTTCGAGTCTGCAAAAGACATCAGACTAAGACATATTCATGTGTTAAAAGGGCCTAATTAAAGTCTATACCGAAATCTAATTGAGAATATTTGGCAAAACTAAGTTCACAGTTCCTCTCAATCTAGTTGGACTGAGCTGGAGCTGATTGCAAAGAATAATGGATTCTATGCAATAAAAGGTGTACAGAAACAACACTGTCTCGGGGAGAAGCACAGTTTGCTTTATGTTTGTGTAATCGTCCGTCATTTTCATTCCCCTTCACAATTTTACCAAGCTTGCACATTTCAATGTTATAAAGGTCAAAGAAACTGCATAAAAGTTTAAGCCTGTGACATGAAAAGATTCACTGACAAACTAAACACTGTATTTCATTCTAGAGTTGCTGGAGTTTTAACCTTTAACCTCAGGTTCACAATCAAATGGTACATTTAGAAAGTCCGTAGAAAGCCATAGTTTTGTACAGTGGTACACACCCAATGGATCCAACAGTGACAAACAAGCAACAAGGGTGAGTCCCAAACCCCAAACACAATTACATCAATGCTTTCAAGCAACATGGACTCTCCTTGGTTCGATACATCACTTGGACACCTTTTATGGCCTCTGTAAAATTCATTCCTTGGGCAATGCAAGTATTGATTAGGTCCTTGTAAACAGTATTTTCCCGTTCTCATAAAGTGCACAGACATTAACACTGTTAAAGATAGATTTAAATGTGCTATTTCTATATTTTAGAACAGAATACCAGAAAAAAACACAAGAAATGAATGTGAACGGAGCGACATTATGGTCTTGTGAATAGATTTTCTGATCTGCTGCAAAATTGAGTGATGAGGTTAGGTCTGAAACTTTCTAAAAACAACAAAATGCTGTAAAAACCAAATGATGGGCTTCAAGCGGACAAAGAAAAACAAAAGCATCAACAAAATTAGAATCAGTTATTTGAACTTTCTGTAATTTAATCCAACAAAGGCTATTAACCTCAAATGCATCAGAAAATTGTATATTTGTGCAATAACTCAAAAGAGAAAAATGTGCTTAGAAGCTTCTTTAGTCATGAAAATACTTTGTGACCTGAATTCAGATGAGTCTTACCAATACTGGAGTCAAAGCGCGTGTGTGTTTTGAACACATCGTTGGGAGAGAAGTCGATAGTGTCGCTGGTGAAGCTGAGAAGGCAGCTGACAGATTTTTCTGGCTCAAGCTTTGCAATAGCTGCTATCTGGGTAGGCAAACAGGTTCCTGGGGGTAAAGCAGAATGGAAAGCTGAAACTTACTTTTTATCCAAATAAAAAAATTAGATTCTAGTTTGGCTAAAACATTTTACCTTATTTGCTCTTCACACTGTTTATTTTTATGTAGCCAAAGTTAAAATATAACTGAACACTTAGATTTAGTATAAAACAAAGTAGTTAAATCCAGAAACATTTTAGTAGCAAATTCATCTTGCTCCATATTCTCCATATTCTTTTACTTACTCTAAAACAGATATCTGCTTTAAATATTTTTACCGATGAGGTTGGTTCCTCTCTCTCTGGTAGTAAGCAGAACTTTTGTCTCCTTTCCAGACCGGACGGGTGAAGGTTGAGTCATAGCGGTTGTTGTAGTAGGCGCTTCCACAATTACCTACAGAGTAACAAACACAGAAAATAAAGTTAAACTGGAAGACTTTCAATGTTTGGAAGGGAGAAGCTCATTTCTCTGCTTTCCCATTTCATACTTTTGTAGCTTTGATCACACACTTACACTTCACGCTTACACTTTTAGATCAGGAGAGAAAAAGGGTCCTGTCCTATAATATGTTTTTATTTATCTGCCGTGTTGTAATATATTTGGTTATGTGACTCCTAAACGTATTTCTTTGCTTACTTAAAAGTCAGTGGACATAGTGTTCAAATAAAGTCTTCCAAAAAATATATTTAAAATTAAGAATATATGTGAGACTTACATTTTGCATCTGCAGTACAGAAATAACTGCAATAATAATAAAAATACAGAAAAACTAGCGAAAAAGACACCAACATGACCGTGCATTGGCATTTTACTTACTTTACTATAACATTGTTATAATAAAGAATTTACTATAACAATGTTATAGTAAATAACACTGTTATTTACTTATCCTCACCCAGTGTTTCAACCTGCTTTGTGTTTGACCAAGCAAATCATGTTAAAAGACACCCACAAAGCCAAATTCAACTGTAAGTAAACATTAGTTTTTCCATTGTGTACACTCTGTTCAGTCTTAATCTCCACGGCTCAAAAGTGGGTTCAACCATGACAGAGACGTTGTTTTTCTGGAGACTAGAAAAAAATGTACAACTTAAGCATTTTCCCCCAAACTTTCCCCCTGGAGTTGAACCAATAATATTGTGTTCTGGGTTCTGTTGTAGTTTGAGACATAAAATTGAATTTCTGTTTGGATCTCCTGCCGGAACAGTTCCAGTTTCAGTCACAAAAACCTGGTGTGAGGTGTCCAATTTGTGTATAACGCCTCAAGCATAATTTTTGTGTTCTCATTATTATTAAAGATTAAAAATGAGGAGGTTTTTGTTTTATTTTTCTATGTCTATTATTTTATATTAATAACTCATTTAATACTTTACTATTAAGAGAAATGCACTGATGCATAATGATTAAGTATAAGGGTATGAAATAGTTAATTGAGGGGTACAAAACATAAGTAGGTTGAAACATAATGGCAAAAAATGTGGTACACACTGACAAACAGGCATATTGCATCCCTCTTCTCTTTTACTGGATGTAAAATCACAAGATTTTGTGCTGTTTTTGTAGTAATAAAAACGATGACAAAAAAGTATCTTTAACTTTTTTGGTAACCGTACAGCTGTCACTGCAGTCTCAGCTCCACAAACACAAATGCTGCTCCTTAAAAAAAGTTATTTTCAAAGAGGCTTCTTCAGGACGCCAGTGACATAAAGTGTGATTCTTATCACTAAGCTACTAATACAACTGCATTTGATCAAATTTTTTAATATATTGATTTTTAGTTATGTTCTCGTGGAACCGACAAATAAACCCAGAAAATACTGACAGCATTTTGAACTCTCACATATCATTCATTTCAATTTGTCAATATGATAACTGAAAATTCTTATGACATTTTTCACAACAAGGAGCAATACCAGCTCAAGCACCTCTTGCGTTTCTAACATTGACAGAAACTCTATCTGTAACTGTTCAGTGGAGTCTCAGGAGCTTTATAAGAAAATCTCAACACAACATATCACCATGTCTCCTCCTGCTAATGTATTTGTTTTTATTTATTTGCATTTGTTTTAAATCACTGGTTGAGTTGAATTCACAGGAAAATGTAATGAAAAGGTTGAAAGCTAAGACACAGCAAATTATTCTTGTCTTCACAATTACTCTTGTCTAGTATAAGTTAAGAAAAAATTTTATGCACTGCACTTTGCTGTAATAGATGAAGAATAAACTTTATAGGTCTTAAAACCTGTGCATTATTTTTTAAAACTATATTATTGTGTGATGAAGAATGATTCATGAATCTCCAAAGGAAACTTGTAGTTGTGCAATTTGCTCAAATCTGCCTTAATGAGAGATAATAAAACACATAATTTACCTCTCTGTAGGTTTTCAAAACACCAGATATCTCATAGAACACAGTCACTACGCCAGAGTCTCTGGCTACAGCTGCCCCGCTTTTAGGGTCCACCTGGAGAATACTATCTGCAGAGGAACTCCATGTGCCAGGAGCTCCTGAAAAGATGGTAACAAAATAATCTGTTGCAAATATCGGGTAGTAAAGGACAATTCTACACAGCATGAAATACTGATAAAGTATTAAGGTATGTAGCTGAAAAAAACAAAAAAACTGGTGAAGAAAAACAATGTGGGAAAAATTGCAAACATAACAGAAAAACAAAAGAGTGTCATATACTGTAAATATATACTGACAGAGTTATTAAATGTTATGTTGGTACATTTTATACAAATGTCTTGGAGCAATTTATGATACACTTACCATCTGGGTTTGTTAACTTGGCTTGGAAGCAGACCACATCACCCACAACCAGCTTATTGGCTTCATCCATATGAATAGCATGATGAACAGGAAGTGGAACGTAGTCCGCCACGCCCATGTTTTCATTATCCCACAGTGCCAGAAGTGTGAGACCTACATTGACTGTTCTCACTGTCACTGAGTGGTTAGTGGGGCCGACTCCCAGCTGGACCAGATCATCCCTGAGAGAAAGCACAGAGCCACAGTAGGTGATGGGCACACAGCAAGAAGAACATGAGTTTGTTGTAAAAAGCATGCAACTCCATATATTTCCACTGTTATTATTCTGATCTGGCTATTTTTAATATGCAAGAATGCTCTGAAAAATACAAATTAAATAAAATTTGCACATCAGGATGAATCTGTAATGTGTGTGTTATAAAAATAGTTTAAGGACTAAGTCAATAGATGTATATATACATCTGTAAAGGAAAACCTCAAACTAGACCAATATAGCTGATTGGTATTCTAAATTTATAGGCATGTTTTATGGCTTATTTTCTTTTTTTAACTTTAGGATGCTGATCCATTTTCTCTCCACTTAAAAATACATCTTATATTTTGTCTCATTTCTCAAAAAGGCAAAACTGTTTAAACCTCATATATTGAAACCTATTAGTTCTTCCGAGACTCTGCAGAATTTAATCACTGGCCAGTGTTCATAGATCCCACACCATTAGGACTTTAAAACGCAGCCTCCAACTCTTGCTCTAAAATTATCTCATGGACTGGAAAACAATGTAACAGTGTAACAAAGTATCAATTTATTGAGCAGGTTGGTGAGGGAGTCGCTTCCCCTGAAAGAGCAGCAACTCCGTGTTCAGTGACTATTAATTTAGGTTCCTTCCTCAGGAGAAAATCTGAGGTGAGGTTACTGGTCGAGTTTGGGAAATTAATGTCAACTCCTCATGGAGGCAGCTGAAACACTCTGAGGTGACCTTAGCAACTATTATCAGACTGAACATATAAGAGACTAAAGTGTAAGAGTATCACTAACTATTCAGAAGAAAAATAATTGAAGTGTAAATGACCAGCTGCTCTGTTAAGCTGCTTTTTTCTTCAGATAAAAAGCAGCATCTGAAATCAGATGGTTTCAGAGCCATCTAATTTGGCTCTGAAACAGTTTGAAAGATTACTTTCCCTCACATGGATAATCAATTTGTAGATATGCAGTGCAGGGCCAGAATTGGCCAATTTTTATCTTGATTGGAGACAGAGTAGTCAGAACTAAAAAAAAAAAAAAAAGAAAAAATAGAAATGTTTTTCTGATCAGTGACTGCATCATTATACTCTCTTCCAGTTCGTAGCTACAACACCCTTTGGTGTGGATGTTATGACAGAGTGAAGACGACTTTAATTAGTCATCTTCAGTAACAAGTGTTTAAAATCCAGTCTGCAGAAGCACACAAAGTGTTGAAAGCAAATTAACAGGAAACATTTGCCACAACTTATGGGGACATGTCTGCAGTTCAGTGTGCAAAACAGCAGAGAATAAAGATTAACAGTTACTCTATTTTTTTCTATTTATTGTCTTGAGCTTTTAAATCTTTTCCTTTGAGAAAAATGCTGAATTAAGACACATTGTTTTAAAGTAAGGATCTAAGAACAGATATCAACATTTTACTGAGAGCCATCCTGTCTCCACAAACAAAAAAGCTGGACAGAAAACAAATTGTTTTCTCATTCAACAGATCTGAAAAGTAATCGCTCGTCACAGCAGATATACTGCATTCCTAAAGTATTCATAACCTTTTCTCACATTACAACCAAAAACTTTAATGTATTGTAATCAATCATGTTCTAGTCTGACACAAAGTAATGCATAATTGTAAACTGAAAGAAAGCTCATTGGTCATAAAAAAAATCTTGAGACTAACGTTTTGGACATGTCTCCATCAGTTTTGCACATGTAGACACCAAAATATTTTCCCATCCATCTTCCAGTCAACTGGAATTTCTCTACCTGCTGGAGAAAAGCATCCTCACTGCATGATGCTTCCACCACCATTTTTCAACATGAAGATTGTGTGTTGAGGGTAATATGCAATCTTAGTTTTCCACAACAAATAGCATTTGACTTGTAGGCAGAAACATGGAGACCAGACCAACTCAATGAACTTTCTTTTAAAACTCTTTCATGGGGCGTGCTGTGGTGGCGCAGGGGGTTAGCACGCCCCACGTTTGGAGGCCTTAGTCCTTCGACTCCCGGTCCCGGCGACCTTTGCCGCATGTCTTGCCCCCCCTCTCCTCGCCCTATTTCCTGTCTGCCTACTGTCACAAAAAATACGAGCCACTAGCACCGCAAAAACTCTTCGGAGAAAAAAAAGGCAAAAAAAACCAAACAACTCTTTTCATAAAGAATAAACAGCTAAGAGTTGTGCTGTCAATGAATCATCCACCTGAACTGTGGCTCTCAGCAACTCCTCCTGAGCTTCCATGAGCCTTTAGGCTGCTTCTGTAATTAATGCTCTACTCATCTGTCATGTTAGGAATGTTCTGGAACAAACCTCTGAGGTCTTTACACCACAGCTACACAGAAAATTAAAATATACACATACAAGTGGACGATTTATTAATCAGGGGATTTCTGCACTTAATTTCATGCAACAGTATTTAGACATCTGTGTGAAAACTGTTAAAACCATATTTCTCTCCACAATTTTGTCCTACTTTGTGTTGGTCACTCTAAAAAAAATAACCCACAATAACATGAAGTTTATGATTGTAACATGACAAAATATTACAGAGAGACCAAGAGGTATAAGTACTCCAGCAGGCAAGCACTGTCGACTCCTCATTAAAACATTGTAGTTGGCATAGAGTCAGTGTAAAAAGCTGCGCGTCTTAAGGTCACAGAGCATTTAACAATATTTTGCCCCATCCTACTTTGCAAGTGGGCAGGATTACAGGATGGAAATCCTGTAGTATGCGTTCCTCTACACACTAAAAGTAATACTGCTCCCTCCTGTGTTCTGTACTGGTCATAGACTACTTTCATGATACACATGAAAGTACTGCATGTGCTTTACGGTATTAAAATCAGGATAATGTTCATCTCAGAAAGCAGAATGAAAAACAAAAGAAGACAACATTGAAAAGCAAATTTCTAAAAAATAAGTAGATTTATGTGTCCAGCAGAAGAAGGAAAATTAACTTTGTCAACCTTTAAACTGACATTTGGATAATTTTTCTCTGGCTTCAAGACTAATGGGATGATTTTTCAAACTCTGTCAAAAAGTTTTAATTTGGGTTGTCAAGATAAGGGATGACTGACCTGTTTGTAGAAAATGTAAGCTGGGAGTTTGAGCTGTGCATGGCCTCTCCAGTGCTAGCATGAAAGTGGACAGTGAAGGTGAGCAGGATTCCCAGAGGAAAGGCGCCCAGGCCCTCTCTAGCGAGCGTGTTCAGCACCGGACTGGCACTGAAGCGGACGTAGGACACAGGAACCACCTGAGGAATCAAATAAAAGAGGTTGGTATTGCAATCAGTCGTAGCTGTCAGCTGTCACTTCAACAGCTTGGGAACAAACGGGGAAGCCACATAGATAAGAGGCTCATATTTCTCAGCAGCGTGAATGTTTCATTTTTAAAAATTCTTGTTCAGCAGTTTTTAGCACTATTCAACAAAAGATTATCTGAAACCTTTCTGCACAGATTTAGTGTTAAACAAAAAGTTTAAAAAGTTTCTGCAAGTTAAAAAAAGAAAATATTTTTGATCTACTTATTTTAAGAACATAACACTATAAAGCTACTCTTACATTTCAACTGCTACAAGGTCCCTTAAAAAGTTATTGATTTAGCCAAAACAGCCTTTATCCCAAGCACTTACCATCCTGAATCTCTGATACAGATAAATGCCTTCACCATGAAAGGCTACTCTCAAAAGAAATATATGAATGCCTGTAAATATCTGTCTCTGACCTCTTGAATTAATATTTATATTTCGCTAATTTAGAAGTTGAAATATTTTAATCGATGATTAATTACCTTCTGTATGTCATTCCTACAGTGAATAACATGTTTAACTCTGAAGGTGAGCTTGCCCTTTTATGAACAGAATGACTCCATGTTGGGAACCTTGAGTATATAGTAGCATCTGCTGGCATGAGATCATATTTAATCTAAAATGATAAATTATTTGCATTCCTGGCCGCTTATTTACAGAATGTGGAGTGGGAAAAAAATAAATAAAATAAGATTTTGATTGTTGGCTAACGAGCACCAAGTGGACACATGATTCAACCAAGTGTGCATCTTACTGGTTGATCAGGAAGCAGTTGGTTCTTGGAGGAACTCTTTTTGGACACACATGCAAGTGGGAAAGTTTTGCCCAAACTCAAAGCCAAACGGGATCAAGATTCCAGATTCTATCATTTTTAGTTGGGCTGTTTCCTTTGCTACTTTCATCAAATTTTTGTGTTTATCCTGCAGGTTTGCTTTGTTTTTCGAAGTTTGTCTTTTCTTAACTCGAGTCGAGCAAATCTCAATCTCGTTGTAATCTGTTGATGACAATGACAAATAAATCTTATCTTTTTCTTGCCAGTCTGGGGGACGACCAGCATCAGTGATGACAAAACTGAAACAAAAAGTGCTTCAACAATTAATAGTTTAAGGGTGAGCTCCATTATGCAAGCAGGTATTGTAGATTTTATATTATTAATTTTTCACTTTGATGTCACAGTTTTTAAATTATGTATTAATGTTCTATATTATCAAAATAGCCATAACATTGATGGCTCCATGATGAAGCTTCCCTGCATCATGGCGCTTATGGTTCTCCCATAGCATAACCGTTACGCCTCTGGCAATAAGCAATTAATCAATTAATTGCATGATTAATTAAAATGGGCTCCATGATTTCTGTTCTATTTATTAAGATTTTTTTGAATGGCAATTTTATTTACAGAGACATCATAATCACACACAACTTGGCTAAAGTTGTGTGATTTTTATTATTTTTTTAACTTATTGTTTTTGTTTATTGTGTTATATTTTCAATATTTAAAATATACAGCTCCAGTGTGGAGTGTGCTGGACAAAATTAAAGTTTACCAGTATTTGAGAGGGCACCCTTCCATTATAATGTCATTATTAATATATTACTTCAAAATGACCTGAAAAGAACAATATTATCAACACAATCATTTCTGGGACAATAAACCAGTCAAATAACATTTTTGGTTGTTGTTTTTTGATTTCTAAAAATAAAAAAATAAAAAAATCTTAAAATCAAGATTTATAAATTTAAGCCTTTAAAACCTTGTTGAACTTTCGGCAGGCAGTTAGATGGATTTCAACATTGCTCTCCAAAGGCTAGAGGTTACAAAAGCAAAAATCCTAAAATCATTTCGTTCAACTAACTGAGCTGACCTTCACAGTGAGGATGAGAGTTTGATTGACACCGAAAATCTCCTGTGAGGTGACCAGGAGAGAACACATCCCAGTGAGAGAACCAGATGAGAGGAGGCCCTTATTGTCAACTTGAGCAACAACAAGCTGGTCAGGGCAATCCAGCATCCGGTAGGAGAGCACACCCACACCATCCCTGTTAGACACAGGAAAAAAAACCCAAACACATCATGTTTCTATGACGTTGTGTGTTATAAATAATGCATTAAACACACTGTGCAACAAGAACAGATAACTCACCTGTTAGTTTGGAGCTTGAGGGCAGAGTTTGGAGCCATCAGGATCTCCTCAGCTTCTACTTGAGGATGAAGCACGTGTAGCTTGTCATAGACCTTGATCAAAGAAGAGCGTTAAAACTCAAATTATTAGAGGACCTTTGATGTTTCTGCGCTAGTGACATGTCATGGTTTATTACAGCCGGAAGCCAGATGCATTCAGCTTCGACTAATCTGCAGTGTTATCTCTTCAAAGATCCTTCAAACCTCTGCATTTTCAATATTCTGCTGTCACAAAGAAAGCTTTCAACATTATAAAGCAGCAGGGAGCATAGTGGCGACGAGCAGAGAGGTGCATAAAACAAGTTTAAATTATTTATAATACTGGTGCTGAGATGAAAGATGAACAGTTCTTACACAAGATTACCCCCCGTATGTGTCGCCACCGTACCTGGATCTGGATCTCATCTCTGAGCTCCAGAACATTTCCCTCTAGCTGCTGAGCATTTGGGTCAGAAACTCTGAGAACCACCTTCAGCCCGGTCCGGCCTCTTGTTCTCCCTGTCACTGTCATGCCAAAATTATGCTCTGGCTGAAGTTCAACATTAGCCTGAAGAAGACAGAGATCATCAGAAGAATGGCAAAAATAGCAGAAAATCTAATAAAAAAGACAACAACGATGAGAAAAGAGGAGCAAGACAGAGGCTATTAATGAGGAAGCGGTTGAGCTGAGCGGGACGGGGTTCTAGAAACTCCACCATAACAGAGAGACAACATTATCTTAATTTAATCAGAAAAAAGGATCAAAGAGAAGACAGAGCCTAAAATAGATATGGTTCAACAACAGAAACAGCATGTGAAAAGAACAGAACAAAGTTAACTGGTGCATTTCCTCAGCTTATAATAGGACAAAAGCTACATAATATATTTAGCACTCCAAATTTAATATTTAAATAAAATTAAGCGGTTAAAAATTTAGTCATGTTGGCTAAAAGACAACAATGGGCTGATAAACACTAAACTGGGGTCAGAAGTGACTACAAATGTTGCTAATATGGGTTTTTATTAATGGATTTGAATCTCTCTCAGGGTGCAACAATTAAACATACAACTCTGAACATGAGAATTTTCTAAAATTTAGTTCAAATTTAGACATATAGGTTCAACCATATACACAAGTCACCATTAGTATTTGGAAA
Source organism: Xiphophorus couchianus (assembly GCF_001444195.1). Taxonomy (NCBI): domain Eukaryota; kingdom Metazoa; phylum Chordata; class Actinopteri; order Cyprinodontiformes; family Poeciliidae; genus Xiphophorus; species Xiphophorus couchianus. Next base: position 20,718,399 of record NC_040228.1, on the reverse strand, counting down.
ATGTCCCTTAGCGAGTTGCAGAGAACCTGCAAACTTCTTGCACCCAAAACGCTGCTGTGTACCAAACCAAACAAAAAGGGCTGTACTGGATGTTTTTGGTATAAATACATGTATAATTAAGAGTCCGATTCTCAGTCCAACTCATTCCAGCATCTTCTAGTTTATGGTAAGTTTTCTTGTTTTTTAGAATCACTTATGTTGTTTAATCATTCAACCCTGGCAAGAAAACAGTTCAAACAAAATAATTAATTATGTCAATGAGTATATATTTCATATTCAGCACTAGTAACTGTTGTGTGAATAGTAGATAAAATAACTCAATAAATTAAGCAATACAAGAAAGAGAAGAAATCTGAAGATTCATTTTACATGTTGGAAAAAGTTAAAGTCCAACCTTATTCAATCCCACCCTTCATTCATAGCATAAACTTAACAGCAGGGTTTCCCCTGTATATTATGAGCCTGGCAGGCCACCAGGCTTTACTTGTACCCCCACCAGGCTAAGCATTATTTGTTTATTAGGTTTTTTTATACACCACTAACAGTGATAGCAAAGACGAGTTAAAGAGTCTCTTTGGTGAAATGATTGGAAGTACAAAGGCAACATATTGCTGTCAGTATGTGAACACATAGGAAGACTAGCCTCCATAATCACTGACTCTTCACCAGTCTGATTGCCAACAACTTCAGCAAATGAAAAGTCACAAATAAACGATCAAAAAATGTTGGACACTTTCATTAGGATGAAACAACTGAAGTGCAAATAATTTATTATTTTAAATGTTTTATATTTGCGTTTTTTTAAAGACTTTATAGTTGGTGTTTAGATATTGTTGTTAATATCTTCCGATAATACCTAATTACCTAGTCATAATTTTAAGTTTCCTGTCAACTTTAAACATTTTTTAACTCAAAACCCAGTAGGGTGCAGAATGACTACCCTAGTGCCCCTACTACCAAGCTTTGCAAGATCTGAACCAGTATTTTTAGATTAAAAAAATGAAATACCTCAATGTGCCTGGAGTGGACATCCAGAATGTCTCTCTTAGTGGTAGACCAAGAAAAAGTGAGACTAGGTACAACACTGCCAAAGGAGAAGGGCGTCTGGCTATTGGTCAGCCCCATCACATATACTGGCATCTATATGTGCACACACAATTATACATGATATTTGAATTTTACAACAAAGAACCTCAGAAAGTTGTAAAGAGTACTTAAAGAAAGAACCAAATATAAAACAAAAATAATCCTACCTGTGCTCCAGTCTTTATTCTTGTAACTGGTGCTCTGATTCGAATGGCCGACAGAATAACAACTTCAACCTCTACTTGATCCTACAGTCAAAGGAAAATTAGATTTAGAGCTAAAGGTAAGAAATCCATACACAGCTCAATCCACTACCATTTACCTGAGATATGACCACAAGCTTCCCAGTCTCAGCATCAACAGCTTGGACCAATCCTTTCACTGTAACATTCCCAACAGAGACTCCCCTAACATGGCCCACAGCATTAACAGAAGCTATTTCCTCATCAGAAATGGAAAACAGGATGTTGGATTGAGGTTGAGGACCACCCTCAGATGTGATCTATCAATGGCAACAAGAGTGAAAAGAGAATGAATAGCTCATTTGGAGTAATCAGGGCCAGGCCCGTTGAAACATAAATGTTTAAAATGCCAGCTTTAGAGATGCAAAGCATCCTGCAATGCAGAAGTAAGATTTTCAGCACCCAGGAGGCCACATAGTAAACATAATTTTTTTAATTGGTGAAGTGAAAAAACGCAATTAGTGACGTCAAGGTAAAGATGAGTAATTCTGAAAGATAAATGACGAGACAAACTCCCTTTGCAAGATGAACCAGTGACATTTTTCCATTTTACCACACCTACCTGCATCATTGCCCCAATTAACAGAGTCATTTTCCTGGGAATAAGCTTGAAAGGCGGAAACACCTATGAGAAGCAGTGAAATGTTACTTCTTTTAACAAGATCCACCGGAACAAAAATATGAACCTACTTTCTGAAAATTATACCTCAATTTGCTGTGGTGCTGAGGCTATTTTTCTCCCGTTTTTATCCACAACAACAGCTGACAGGGTGGTCTGACCGATGGAGAGTCCTTTCACCCGGAACACTGCCGTGTCACTTTCTGTCAGCTCTGCTAAAGGACTGCAGGGAGAGTTATAGAAATGTAGCCATTGCTAATTGTTTCATATAAATAACGTTTCTAATTACTTACGTCAGAGAAACTATTACAGAGGCTGCCTTGAGTTTCAATTTCATGGATTGGAAATAGCTGGCTGAGAAGGGCTTCCTGTTATCATCCAACACTCTGACATAAGCTTTAACAAATTTGCCAATCTGCACCTGTAATCAAGATATTAGAAGAATGAAGAATTACAATCACAAGGAGGGACAAAATACTGGTGCAAAGGATCTGTATATAGCTTAGGACAAGGTGACATGGAGACCATTAAACCATATTTAATCTCCACACATCAGTGGTTTGCTTCATGGTACTTATGGTAATGATAATAAAGATAATGTGGTGTAGCAGGGCTATGATGCTAAAATAAAAGAGTTCAACTGACCTTGTCAACTACTCTGACATTAACCTCCAGGATGTCAGAAACATGAACTATTGATTTGGCAGGTGCTGGGAAAGCCAGACAAAGATCGTGAACCATTACAGAAACTGTCCCTGTACGGACTGGAGAAACCTGGACAGAGACAAGAAAATAGTTTATGCAGAAGAACATCAAAAGTAAAAATGAACTAAAGCATTGCAGGCAGTGACGGCATAGTTACTTTGAAAAAGTAACTGTAATCGGATTACTGATTACTCTTTGAAAAAGTAACTTAGTTAGATTACTGACTACTTGATTTGGAAAGTAACTAAGTTACATTAAAAGTAACTTTTTAGTCACTTTTCGCAGCTGCTAACAACAACGCTGTGAAAATGACATTGATCTTTGCCAATACTTAATTGTAAGCTATTTTATAATGGTAACATCAGCAATGTGTCTCTACTTAAAAGGCTGAACTGAAGAGGAGATTGTTTAATGGTTGCAACAGTACAAAAAAAAAAAGAAACGTGAGTAATTTGTGTGGTCCAGTGTTGTCTGGAAAACTCTAAGAAGGATTTTAAAGCCCCCATATTTCCCCCCAGCCTCCAGGTTGTGCGTTATGGCCCTGCGTTTGGTGTCAAAGCACAGCGCTCCACCTGCAGCTCCACAACTCAGATGGCTGCACAGATTTGTGACACTTATCTTAATATTAATAGTTATAATGGCATTAAGTATCCATTATAATTATTGGCAACTACGGTCACGTTTATTCGTGGCTGTTTTCACGTTTATTGCACTGTTCAAATTAGTCTCGATGTTTGCAGTTTCCTGGAGCGCAACGCAAAGCTCGACGTAATTCAGAGGTAATATATTAACTTGACATTAACAAAGACACAACAGGACGGATCATCCGGGAAATGATAGACAGGGAGAGCCTGACTAAAACTACCTTACTGACGGATAAATTCAGGGATTTATTATGAGTCTGCTTATTTCCAAGCCCAAATGAGTAACTTCACGTTAAAAAACGAGCCCAAAAAGGCACAACCCGCCATTCATTAAATTTGCAAGCGACTTAAAAAAAAAGCCCAAATCCGCTTATAATAATCGGACTTGGCGACAGAAACTCAAAATAGTTCCAGTTTTTCCACCAACAAAATGCGCATCTCCCTTCATTGTTTACATTTCTGTCGCATAGAGACGTTGGTCACTCGACAAGACGCGTAGAGGAAATACGATTAAATAACAAAAGAAGATAGTAACACACAGTAACGCAAAGTGATTTCGATAAGTAACTGTAGTCTGACTACTGGATTTGAAATAGCAACACGTTAGATTACTCGTTACTAAAAAAAGTGGTCCGACGAATAAACATGTCCGTAGACATCACTGATTGCAGGCAAAGGTGCAGTCACTTTTCACATTATATGCAGGAAAGTAATACTTATCGCCACCAGTTTTGTATTGTCTGGCATCAGACAACTTGCCATGAAAGCAGTACAGATGTTTCTTACCCGAGCTTCGCCTAGCGCCTCTTGGAGCACGACATCCACAATCCCCTTCATGCTGGTGTTCATAAAAAAGTGCCCTGAACCTTCTTGCATAGTCAGATCCAACTGCAGGACAAAACACAGTAAAACATTAAGAACATAGTTCTTATGTCACTTACAGATTAACCTGTAAGAGGCATAAGAGAGGATTCCTGCAGAAACTCACATTTTACAAATATTTTTACTGACCATGAGTTATCCCACACACCTGTATAAGAATACTCTCAAATATGGCAGTTTTTAATTTTCTGATGAGCAAAGATGACAAGTTTCTACTGTGTCATTTGTGACCTATGTTTACATTCATTCTAAATAAGCCAGAATGAAAAATACTGGATTTCTGTTTATTTAATTTGGAAAACAAAATATTTTTGATGATAAAATTATCTAATTTATATATTTTTTTTCTGCAGGGATAATCCGTTTTCTTATCCTCGAAGCCAAACCAAGTAGTGATAGCAAATGGGAAACAAAAGACTAAACTTCCCAACAATAATAATAATAGTCATCATCAACTTTACAAAATCTAACACCAATTTTCTATGTCTTAACATTTTTTACTTAATTTTTACTTAAAAACTACAGTTACTTTGTTGCAATTAGAATATAATGACATAAGCTTGTGATACAAAACTTTAATTGCAATGACATTTTGGGCTCTGCTGGAGGGTCATTCCTGTTAAAAAGCAAAATGTTCCCCTCTACTATCGCCACATGCTTGCTATGATCCAATTAGCAGGTTTATTGCAAACATAATACGTAATCTGTCCTGTAATATACATAAGATCTTGCTGTACTGAGTGTAATTGAATGATTAAATTGGACAGATATGAATTTGATTCTGTGTATTTTTGTAAAGTTTGAATTAAAATGAACCAGTTTTTCCAATAATGTGCCTCGAGATGACATTTATTAACTACTGCTAAGTAAAATAAATAACTCTGTATTCAATTGAGCATGCCACACTGTTAACCTTAATGTATTTGATAGTAGCAGCACCTTGTGAGTTTTGTGGATGCAAAGAAAACAATGTTTGAATCACTAAAACATAACTATACCTACAGTGACTAAGATTTTACTGATGAATCCAGATTGATTTCCTAAATAGCTATAGGCTAATGACTTCATACTGGACACAGTAGTCACTGTTGAAATGAGCACAACCTAAAGTTTTAAATCAATGTAATGAGTGGCCCAGATACATCCCTAACTTACAAGTGAACATTTCATACAATCCAGTGTGACTGCCTGTGCTCAGTGCAGAAAAAGTGGAGATAACAGAAGAATGCAATGCAAATAAACAGCAGTGATAATTTTGCTCTTACCCGCACATCTGGGTGGTTATAAATAGTCACTCTCTCAGGAAAAACCTTCACATCTTCAACCAACAGAAGCTCCAGTGTGGCAGAGACAGGTGTCAAAGGTTCATACTGTCCAGGAAAGCAAAGCGTATTCAACCTATTAGAATCTGACTTTCATTCACAAAAGCAAGTTGTTTGCATATTGTTAATGCATGTACACAGTGATGGAAAGAATAAACACACTAATTTAGCAGTAGCCTTTAGAATATTGCTGCTTTGTGTGACTGAATAACTAACCGACCCTTCAGCAGTCTGAAGTCCTGTCACGCCTTTGAAGTAAGTGTGCTTCTCCCGATTAACTCCCATTCAGAATAATGCATGTGTATTAGGATCAAGTGTGATGAATTCAGTTTTCCACAGAGACAGGATGGTGTATGTTACATTTGCAGTGACATCACTCTTGTCACTGCAAATTCTTAAATGCCACGGCTACTTTTAGCCGTCACATTTAAGAATCAACTATTTGGGAATGATATATCAATGCTCAGTGTTGTCATCCAGCCAGGTAATTGCTACAGTTAATCAAAGTAGGTCATGCCATCTGTTGCAATTTTAGTTTCAAGCATCCAGACTCTGTCTGGACATAATGGTAAGGGTTTATGCGATTTTATTTGGGTCATTCCTATCAACAGGTTACTTACAATTCTGCTAATTCTGTAGCAGTGGTGCATATGTACAATATTTATAGTGTGCAAGTGCTGCGGCACTGTACCAAAAAAATCTGTGCCAGCCTGATTTATCTGGTGATTTAATTGGGAATTGCCTGGCCATTGTCTTCCTACTCAATTCTCATCTCCCTTCAGTGCTCTATCTGGACTTTCTTCCATTGAACACAATTTCTCCGGCTGAATTTCAACTGGGGCAATCAGCGAACAAAAAGAGAAGTTGTGAACAATGTCATAGATTTTCTGCACCCTTATAGAATTGAAGGTGGCTTACAGCACAGGCAATTTCAAAAACAGAAGTTGGTTATGGTCCTAAATGTTTCAAAGAGCAAAGCAGCAACTGTTAGTGAGATTAAGTTATGTTTCTTTCAAATTTACACTCATAGCGACATGTTACTCAAATTCTTTGCAACTGTTGTTGCGATCTTAAAAAGAGGTTTTTGTATACAACTTGGAAATAGGTTTTTCTTACAGGTCTGGAAACTTTGGCAGCTTGTAGATGTGGAACCTGGTATCCAACAGCTGTCACAGTAATGGCAGCAATTCCTGTCTGTTGATGGACAAGAACTGTCTGACGTCCTAACCAGAAAAAATGATAAAAGCTATCACTTAAATTTCCTTTAAAAATGGACATGGCGCATAGAAGGCATTTTTAAATTGGGACAATCATACGCCACTTAATAAAAAAGAAAAAGTTACCATGTAGTTTCATCTGTTTTTTGCTGTCTTCAAACAGTTGAAGGTCCATGGGCATAGTGGGCTCAATACTAGCCAGGGACCCCTTTGATGACTCCCACAAAATGTCTAAAGAGCTAAAGTTGTCGAATTTCCTTCCTTGCTGATCAAAAGCTGCCAAGTCCAACACTGGGTTCCGATAATTTGAAACAGGCACCTGACAAATGAGCGCAAAAACACCCAAAACAAAACAAAGTTTGCAGATTTAGTTTTGAAAATACAACATATATCATTAGCATTTTTACTGTTGGTTACAATGCTCTATTGTTCTATCTAAACAACTTGTAAAAATAAATAAATAAATTTTAAAAATCCAACCTACTGATTAAAAATTAGCATGCTAAACCATTTTTAAACCTCACGCACCACTTGTTTATTCTGCTGCATCAAAGGGCAGGCTAAGTCCAGCTGTGGACTGGTATAAACTGGAACCAGTGTGAGCCGTGATGGAAGTGCACAAACAAACTTGACCACTGCCGGCTCCACAGCTGGAAATGGATTGGTCACAGTGGCCTTGTTTCCCACCGTGATCTCTAACACCTAAAGAATGAGAGGGTGACAGTTGAGATGACAGAGATAATATGGCTAAAGAACAAAAAATTTGTCTGATGTTGTTTTAAGAAATTTAGGCTATTTTAGAGCCAGAAAGTAGAGAATCTGGGACTACAATGATTCCTATCACCCTTACCTGTTCTCCCAGCACCCTGCAGGTTGCTCTAAGCCAGTGACGATTATAGTTCTGACAGGAAGGACTAATCAGATTGAGGCTCATGCTGCTCTCATCCTCCGCTCGTGAAAAACAGAAAAACTTTGAGGGCTCTAAAACCCAAGGACGTGGTCCTCCCTCAAACAACATGTCTTTGGAAGATCCAAGTGTGACTACAGCCACCGACACAGGGTCAATCGCCTGAAAGATGACAAGATTTTATCAGTAAGTTCTGAAATGAAATAAAAAATAAAAAAAACTTAAAATGAAGTCAGATTACGGGGGTGAGCGAATGAACAAACTTTCAAGATAACAGTGAAAATCCAAGAAAAAGATCTTTAACTTTACAAAACACAACCTAACTTGAAAAACATCATCACAAGAAGAAAATAGGTCAATCTTTAGCTACCAGGGCAAAAATAAACGAAGCGAAATAGCAAAAATATCTGAAATATTTGAAGAACAACATACTATTAACAAAAATAAAACTGAAGAGCCCAAAAGAGATTCAAACATGTTAATGGTTAAAACTTTAGCGATGCACATCTGTAAGAAAAAGATAATTCTACAGATAATGTGAATTAATTTATTCCCACTTCCTCAAACAATACTTAGTTCTATAAAATGTTAAATTATACAGCAACAGTTCATTATTTTTGCTTTAATGGAGTCTACATTTTACTAAACAACAATTTCGCAAATTTAGAAAGAATAAAATCTGAACAGATTCAGGAACTTATTTTATTTCTTCTTAGACAAGAAAGAATATTTTTTATTTGTTTATGAAGATAATATGTGGAACTAAAATAAGTCGAGAAAAAAGAGCTCGGCCTGTGATATTAATTAATAAATAGTACAAAAACATACACTTTTGTTTTTTTCTACTGAGAAATTATAAATAAATAAAGACAAAAAAGCAAAACAAAACTGTTAGGTAATTTTCCAGCCTGAGGAATTCTCAGGCTGACATATTACAGATCTTAATCAATCTGTAATATGTACAGATTGATTAAAATGCCACGGTCAAAGCTCATAATTAGCAAATTCCTGAAAGGATAAGATTGAAAGACTCACTCTGAGAGGGAGGTAGGCAGCAATAGTGATCTTGGCACTGAGATGCACATTGCCATGAGTGTAGCTGACAGTAAGCACCGTGTAGCCAGGAGTCAGGGCCTTGGCTTGCACTCCACTGCAGTGCTTCTGGCTAGGAGCCAGCCTCCCTGAGGAAGAACCAAATGCAGAGGGACAAGCCAAAGGATGAGATAATTTAAAATGGCAACTTTAAATAGGAAAAAGACAATTGCTCTTCTGTAGTTGTCTCTCATCTCAAACGCGACAGAAATATCTGCAGCTCACTTTGCTGCTGGCAGTTTCAAGGAATGTTGTTTTGCAACTTTAAAAAACTAGATGGAAGCCACTTAAAAGATGACACACTTAGGGTGAATTATTTATAGAATTAAAATAGTAGAGAGAAAGCTGTAGTGAATTGTCATTTTGTGGAAAATCCAAGAGTTTGTACTGCAAACATTTTATTATGAACATTTAATGACTTAATTCAATTCAGGCAGAAATAAAGCAAGGCAGCATAAATTAGAATTGGATGGTTAAAGGAGCCAGTCGTGTAAGATAAAATAGTATCTCTTCCTCAACACCAACTCTATTTGTTCTAAAAGGCTCTTTACAATGTGCTTCTCTTACAGTCTTCACTTTTTGCACTTCACATGAAGATCTGGCACATACTCCTCCGTTTTTGTCTGACCTAGCCAAATCACAGAGACTCACCTTCTAACAGTTCAAACACTCCTTGGTTCTCCTCCTCGACCAGCAGATCAAAGTGGGAGCAGTCACTCAACATGACTCGCTCCATCTCCAACTCCTCCAGCAACCCAAAGATCCGAAGGGGCAGTTCCAGATCTTGGCCCAGGCGGGCTTCTACTGGACATGGAGCAAAGTCCATGGCGACAGGCTCAACAACATATACCTGAGCAGGACGAATGATTGAGGAAGATTAATAACAGTAAATGTGTAACATCCACAGTTTATTAACACGTGAACTTTTCCAGTTTGTTTGTCAAGTTATGATGGCAACATCTGAGTATTTTAGCATAATTTTGTGTGATGGACCGAAGTAAAGTGCAATGGCAAAGTGAAAAGGATTTTTGGCCGGATCGTTTTCAAAATGTTTTACAAGTTTGATATGAATTTGTAGTCAGCCCTCCAGAGTTGACACATTCACCAGCTTTGTTTCTGCAAGCTTTCCAGTGAAGTTACTACATGACCAACAGATAAAAAAGTAATAAAAATCCAAATGTTAGCCAATTTTTGTGCCATAATAATTTTGAAATGAGTGTCATTATCAACCAACCTTCATCTGTCCGAAGTGATGTGGGTTACGTAGATCATGAGCATAAATTACAGTGACACCAATGTCACTGACTGTGGTCATCGCTCCTTTCACAGTCACTGTGGCCACATCTGTATTTGATGAAGTCCAGCTGAAATTTCCACTTCCACCAGTTGCCTGGAGTGAGCAACAGAGAATACCTCATCAGATGCAAACACACCACATTTCCTAATTTGATCTCACTCTCAGTCATGATGCTAGTATGCCAAGAACAAAATAACTTAGATTTTCCTTTTAAGTTTGAATAGCTGGGTTTAATATTGTATCCTTTATTAGATCAAAGCCCTCCGATCAGCATGGCTGAAAGAGAATAATTACCTTTATTGTGTACTGATATGCTCCAACTTTTGGTTGCCATGGAAATGTGAGAATACTGGGAGTGAGGACTATAGGGTTATAAATTTCCACATCCTGTTCATTGTGCACCGGGTTGACGAGTGCATGGACTTTTCTATTCTGAAGCAGAACAGTGGACACAGGAAATTATCAGATTCAACAACATGAAGAGGAATAACAGTGAGGAAGGCTAAAAACAAGAATGCGACGGTCCAAAAGAACTCACTTCATCTTCAACAGCTGTTAGGGTAGCATCAATAAGAGTAAGACCATCTTTGAGAGGTCTGACATGATGATATGATCCATTCACAGAGGACTCCAGGACCTCAAAATACTCTTTAGGAAAAACAGTGCTTATACGGACATTCTGCAACATCAAAATAAATTGTTCAATTTATAAAACTGCTGTATTTATTTGATTGTTTGGTTTTTTTTTTTCAAACATGGAATCTCACCGATCTGCACTTACGTCAGAGAGGTAAATTTTGTTCCCAGACTTATCAAACACTTCAATAAGAATGTTGTACACTCTGCCTGTTTCAAGAACCCAGCTTTCTCCTGGATGAATTTTAAAACCTAAATACAGAGATTAAAAAAGGTCAGCTAAAACTTTAAACAAGGAAATTAAAATATGTGTTAAAGCAGAAAGACAGACCGAGGTAGGCTGGCTCAACAACGTAGAGCGTGCTGTTGGGGAGGCGAGACACTCCTTGCATTCGAAGGCCTTTATGGAAGCCATTAAAGAAAACGTCCTCAGGTAGACATGAATGAGAGCTTCAGCTATGAAATGTATAATTATAACTGAATGATAGAAAAGTAGACATGCATCGATCACACTATTCCTGGTCAATATCAATCATATTTGCTTTAAGACCCAATATCTTGCGATTGATTGGTGCATCTTCATAAAAAATGGCTCATTAAACCACTGCTACAACTTCAGCTGCTGGTGCATTTCATCAAAAGGATACTCTTGTGATCCAACACCACATTGATGTGTCCCATTTGAACTCCTGTAACTTTGGAGGTACTCTGATCAAGAGAGGCCACACTGACTCCTGGGTCTCCATTGGGATCAACCACACTGTTTCTAAGGTGTAGTTCATACTGGTCACAAGGCATTGTGAGCTCTGGAGAAGCAAAAAGAGACCAAGATAGTGGATTTCAAGCAGCATGACATCAGTCTTCACTTCAAATTCTTTCAGTTTCAATTTCATTTAAACAACAAATCCATTTTTATTTGGATCTAACACCAGGAACTGTACAGCATCATGAGTTTAAAGATAAAACTATCAGCTAAATATTCACACCTGTGATAGTGCCTTGTCTTATCTTGAGGACTCTGTATCTGATGGAAGTTCCTGCCATTAAGTAGACATCATGTGCAGGGCTCAGCAGGATGTTCTCTAAAATCAGCAGTCTCACTTCAGCAGCACCCACATCCTGTGGCATAGATACCATGGTGACAGAACAACAAAGCTTTAGATTCCCGCTTCAATAAACCAAATGAAATGGGTACAAGTTTCAAAAGTGTCCAAAAGAAGAAAAAAAAAATCTAATGCAAATCAAATCACATGCAAAAGAATTGTTTGTTATAAAATGTAGAAATAACACAATTTGACATTTAAAAGCTTTGTCAGCTTAACTAAAACGACAGCTAATGATCTGAAAAGGCTAAAGACCTCCTTTGGTCTTCACAATAGCATTGCACAAGACTCTGCAATTGCATTGCATTTTGCAATTTTTAAGAGTACATTTTAGTCCATCACAGAGGGATGAAGTAGCAGAACTAGGAAACAGAATAAGCAATGCGCTGTTTAATGAAGCAGAGTTAATCATGATCTTTTGCAATAAAAGATCAGGTTTCTCCTGGCTGACAGCGATCTCCAGTTTTCTTGGAGGTCTGATGTGCCAATTCTTTTCTACTCAATTTTTTTTTCTACAGATGACACAAAAACATTCTGTTACATGTACAAAGCATAGATTTTAAGCACGTTTCAAAGCATATGTTTAGTTAATACATATTAACTAAACTCTAAAAAGAGCATCATAGAACAAGCTGGTAGTTGAGTCAGTTAAAGACCAGAGATGTTGGGAGTTCATAATTTTGATGCATGAATGCACCAATCAAAGAAAACCTGGCAAATTACAATCTTTGACTGGTGCATGTCTAGTGAGAAACCCCATATGCTATTAGCAAGAGAAACAATTTCTCCACAAAGTTATGAATAAAACTATTACCTTATACAGAGACTCTTGTATTTTGGCCTTTAGCTTAGCATGTCCTGTTTTCAGACCCGACACCAGAATGATGTCGCCTTGTTTGCCCACTCGCTCCATTTCAGATATGTATCCAGGAGGAGTGTATGTGGACTCTGAGAATTTAAGCACCCTGAAGGTAACAAAGACAAAAAGCAATAAGCAACAACGCCTCAGCAGAGTAATTAAAATGCAAAAGATAATAACACAAACAGCATAACCATTCTAAAAATTGCTTTTGGGGACATTTGGTGGTCTGCATAGCAGATTTTTAGAGGGGATGAGAAAAGAATTAACAAAAGAGAGATTACCGTAATGAATTGTAGGAGTCTGTGAATCCATTCACATCTACATCTTTCACTAAGGTCCAGTCAAACACCAAACCGGCAAGGGTAGAGAAGGTATTTCCTACAAAAAGGAAAGAAAAAAACTTTATACTGCAACTTCATAAAAAAATAAAACAAGAGGTATGCAAAAACTGATCAGGAACTGAGAATACAAACAGAGGTTTTCAACCACACTGCAGGGCCAGAGGTGCCTTCACTTTAGCCGATAATAAATTAAAAATTGTTTTGTCCGATACAAAACTGGGAGGGATTTAATTAAACAGTGCATTGCAATCATTTGCAATCTACTCTGTTTGAAGAGTCTGAAATGGACTCTTACGCCAAAGCAAACAGAGCACCACACCCTGCAGCCATCATCAGCAAGTATCAGGCTGCAGCCACAGCTCATTAAACGAAGTGTGGCTGTCCTAAATGGAACAAGTCACACAGAACAAACAGCTACTTCACTGTGGCAGCCTTTATGAGAAGAAAGAGCTGCCTGCAGCCAGCCCCCTCTGAAGAGATCTCAAAGCAATGAATGAACAGCGTGATGACAGATCCTTATTATTGGAGAGCTGAGTTATTACAACATCTATTTTTTTGGGTCACACCTGCTCAAGGCAGGGTATTTACTCATTTAGAACCACATTACCCTTTAATTAGACAGCTGATCTACTGCAATAAGTCAGTGTACCACCTTCTGAATCCAGTGCATGAATTCTGAGTGCCAGTGGAGAGTCTTCAAGATGCAGCTCTCTGGTGGTAGAGACGATCTGGATCTCACTGATGATGTCAACGATGGCGTCGCAGCGGAGCACCTGTCCAGAGACTGCCAATGGATGAGTAAGAAAAAGGATTATAATAAATGAAGCATAGTCAATAACAAATATATGCAAATGATTAGCAGGAAGTTATCGCTCTGGGGCTTCCTTTAGTTGTTGGCAGGACTCTGGGTGCTTATCACTGTATTCAAATGATGTGGCTATTTGGAACAGCTATAGGGATTTCATGGGAGAGATAAAATGTGTAAATATGATACAGATGGGTAATTTTATCCCACATTCAGACTTAGTTACTTTGATTTGTTTTATAGACTTGCTCACAGGGTGTGTGGCAGCAGATGGTATTACATCAGCACAAGAGGAACAATAAAAAACAGGGGGAAAAAAAATCTAATTCCTATTTAGTTGACTGAGTTCAACCTCTTTAATGCAAAAGACCAGGTGCCATGGACAGTTCAATGTTCAATAAACATTTAAATTACTACTACACGTGACTTTTTGATAAACTATAATGAGAGAAACATTTACTTGAACTACAAAACAGCTGCAGAGTTACTGAGAAAAAAAGTCCATTAGGTTGAGGATATTTTCTCAAAATGCAGCTATTGTTATTAGAGGAAAAGGCTAAAACACTCAATATGTCCCATAACTGTCAACACAATTTTCAACATTTATTTTAACAACTTGGCAGTGTTAATGCCACCCAAAAGGGATCTGAACCTTGCTTTCTTCCATACATTGTGATTTAAAATGGCATTGTTGTACTTACCAACATCTTCAGCAAAAATGATGCTGGTCAGTCTGGTGGGCTGGGTGGACAGAGCCTGCAGGACAGCCTTCTGAGAGCAGCCTCTGTCAGCATCCTCTTCCACAGGCTGGATGCTTGCAACCTCAGGTCTAGTGGAAGACCTGGACACCAAAAGCCATAAAAATACAGTTACATATACAGTTACCTGGATGTCAAACAATTTCAATTTATAGCAACCATATAATGATCCGTATCCCTGGTGTCCATTTAGAATGAGTACGGTAGGTAGCTGTTTTACTAAGATGTCAAAAATAAATAAATATATGCAAACTGGAATCATTTTTTTTCCAGGAAGTGTGCGTGAATCTAATATGGGAGCCAAGTAGTCATTTGCCATGAGGATTATGATACAGTAAGTTGTGCACCCCCCAACTAGAATAGTTGTTTAACTACTCTATAGTTAAACAAATAGTAACAGAAATGTCTGACATAAAGAACTGTAGTACAAGAAAAATAAAATTATTAAATAATGAAATACCTGCTTATGATTTTAACATGTCAAATGAATTCAAAGTTTCTGTTCATTTCTACATTTAATTGTTCAATTATATACAAATTTAGAAATATGTATATAATTTTATTTACTAAAAGTACACATTACAATTGTGTTTGAACTATCACAAGCATTTATTTGACAAATCATTTACGTGCTGAATTATGGCACTTCTGGTCCTCAATACAATGAATAAATGAATGAATGACAAAATTTAAAACATAAATAAATATAATTTTTTTCACCTACGCCTACGATAAAAAAAATCTAGTTTTTTAACGTTTTATGACTTTTATAGTTCCTCCTAAAAACTTCTGTCCATTTTTAGTTTGAATGCCATCAACAATTACTATAGTAACATTTTATTTAGACAACAGAAACTAGCGATTTAAAAAAAAAACACAAGTCACATTTGACCCCCAGTGAAAACTGACAGAAGGCGACTTAATTCTGGGGGGGGGAAAGATGCAATATTACCATATTAAACTAATCTTTTGATATTCAGTACGGCTGGACTCTTACAGCAAACCACTGTACTGTATATGGGAGTCCATGTGACTTCTCTTTCTAGGTAATACGACACCTCCATGCCCCACAAACCGGGCCCCCGACAAACCCTCAGTTTCACTCACCATCTGTAGCAGCCTTCAGTCGTTTCCAGTGTGAAGTTAATTTTCGTGCTTCTCGCAAGTGGTAGCAAAACTTTGGGAATATTTAATTTCGACGAACCGTAGACCCGTGTGACGGTTATAAAAAATAACACAAAAAATTTTACCAGACTCATTTCCGACTCCGGAGATTTATTATGAGCCACGGGAAGGGTCGAATGAATGGGATATAGAGTCTATTTACGAGCTTAACTTTCTTTGTCTCATCAAGTTTAATATTTTAAAAGTTAGGGTTGATATCGGAGCAGTATAACAGACGTTTCTGTGAGTTAGCATAGCCAGCAGGTTAGCTAATGCTCAACTCAAATGCACGCCGTCTTCCTGTCCTGTTTCACTTTGACACTTTAGTTACCACACATGATGATGATAAAGATAACAGTGGCAAACTCCTCTGGCGCTGTTTTTTGGTTCCGTCGTTGTCTTTATACTCGAAAATAAGTCAGAAAACAAGCGACTATAATTTGAAAATCGCTACAGCAGAATAACACAACCGGATAACAAACAATAGCGTAAAATCTTCGTGTTTTGTACAATACCCGCCATTAGCAATAATTGGACTTCCAGTGAGCATGCCGGGAGAGAGGTGACGTCACTACAGGAGAGGGTGGGTACAATATTTCTTAAAGGTACAGTCAGAAAAAGATTAGCTTTAGAAACATAGAAAAGCAAATTTGTGTATTTATGTGTAGTATGTACACGCGCGCGCACACACACACACACACACACACACGCACACACACACACACACACACACACCCTCTCTCTCACACACCTACAATACAATAGTTTTGTTGCTGTTGTTGTTGTTGTGGGTAAGCAAAAGCGAAGCTGACATGAAAATAAGCATTTCATGGTTAACTTCATAGTAGGGGGCTGCAGTGGCTCCAGTGGTATAACAGGTGGTCGTGACCCTGGGAGCTTCTGATTCAAATACCATTCTTCCGCAGGAATAAATGGGGTTTGCGTCAGGAGGGTATTTGGCATTAAACATCTACCAAGTGTGTGTGCACGCAGCTGTGGGGATGGAGAGAGAGCTGCTATGGCAACTCCGTGGAGGGAGGAGACCAATAACAACGACATAGTAATAAATTGCTTTGGCTGAGAATTGACAATTAACATCTGATGGTTTTAATGTTCTTCAAGTTAAGAAGCCATATTTTTTGTTGCAATCCCAACCATCCGCAGAAAAAGGGCTTTTACTGTGTGCATTATTTATCAACAGTTATGGTGTCCATAATATTTAGCAAGTTCAGACATAATAAGCAGCAGAGCTAATTATTTTATCTTTAAATGGATATCCTTAAGCAAAAATGTTTGGCAACCATGTGTAAATCCAACATGACACCAATAAAAGGAGGCCTATTTAATGGATCCTGACCCCGAATTATTATTTTCTAACAAAAAAGTCTAAACTGATTATTGTAGTATAGAAAATCTTGCTTACTTATGTAAATAAGAAAACTCATATACTCTTGTCTTAGTTGTGTTGTTAGTTAATATGTATTTTATTTTTGTCCTGCCATCAGTTCACCAAAGATACTAAAAAAGTAAGCGGTATTCCTATATTGCTATATTTATAGTGTTCATATATCTAAATGTGCATTAAGTAAACAATATATTAATAACAAATATTTCAATGAACCCACATTTGCTCAATACTCATGAAAATATCCAGTACTTTTATTAATGTACTTTTTGCAGGTGCTATTCCTATACTACTGTACTTCATCTTGTTTTTATCATCCTTATTTTTAATAGCAGTATTAACGGGGCAGTATTATGTATTGTCAAAGTGCCAGTTTATAGCACAATCAAGTAACTATGTTACCTTCAGTTAAAAAATGCTGTAACAAACATAGCTAAAATAAATTTGACCTGTTGTTTTAGTACAGTAGAAGATGTTAAGTATTCGATCATTCAATTAATTTTCTGCAGCTAATAGATCCTTACCTTGGGTCACATTTCAGCAGCCTCACTGTGAGAGGTAGAAAACACCATGGGTAGGTTGCCAGTTCATTACATAACCTGCAAAAATAAATGTACCTCTAAATCAGGCTTAAGAACTGAGCAGAATAGACATCAAGATCATGTGGGAGCCACTTCTTCCTGCATTTATCTTCTTGATTCATTCTCACCTGACATTTCTGATCTCTGGCCATCAGTGAAGCACATGCAACACGCAACTTTTCACCCATAGGTGTCACTCACAGCCACCTATATCACATAAAATCTGCAGCAGGAGGAAGGTCACTTTCATGGCACCAGTTCCATTCAAATAAAATAGGATTTGATAAAAGAACATTGGCTTCCAACAAGAAAGACTGTATAAAACAAGTTTAATGTAGAACAATCCAAAATCATATTTTCCCTCTGTCTGCTCTGAGAGCCTCCTCTGGCATTGCAACTGGTTCTAACAGAAAACATGAATTTTTGACACAGTTCTAATTAAATTGGCAGCATTATTTCTTATCTATCCTCTTATCTGCTTTGAAGTTTCACAGCAGTACTCCTCCTGGATTCAGCCTCCTTTACACACAAAGAGAGGCACAACTTGATTAGCAACTTGTTCTGAAGTGCTTTTCCATAGTGCTGTTTTATGCCAAAGGTGACATATTGTTTGATCAGCACATGTTATCAATAAAAGCCCATCACCAATCGGTGTTCCGTTCCAATTGGCTGATTAAATACCAGTCATGTAGACGCACCTACAGCAATCTAAGCGTGATGTAGTTCATGTTCTATTCACACATCATAAAAATCTTTTCAAGCAGTTTTAGGAATTGGATGTGTCACAAAAATTATTCTAGGTACTGAAACCAGAGAAGAAAATTCTGCTTTCATTTATCTTCACTGCCCAGGTCTGTGCAAGCTTCAGCCCTGCATTAATTTTCACCTTTGTACCCTTTCCACAAGCAGCTAACATGCAATTGAAGCAAGAAGTGGATGATGTAATGTCTGTTAACATGAAAAACAATGTCTGAATGTTTGACTCTAAAGCTGGGACATTAAGGCTCAGTTGTAGAAAATGCAAGACAAAACATGTTCCAAGGAAAATGAGTGTGAAGATCTTGAGATTTTGGATAGATTTCTATGGGATTTCTGCCAGGAGTGGCCAATTTAAAAGAGAAAGTTCTCAAATGATTGAGTAATATTTCCTTAGAATTATCAGTTCTTTCAGATTTACGGGAGGAAGGTGACTCACTGTTGAATATTTCTAAAGAATTATTTGTCAGTGGCTGACCTTTAAGTTTCACTTTGTTCTTTAGTGTTACAGTTTCAACCAACCAGAAGCTGATAGACATTTTTTTGGGCTTTCTCTAATGCTCCAGGCAACCATATGGGGCACAAATATTTTCCTGCATCCTGAGTCACTGCATCTGCTTTGGTATCCTGTCTTGTGTCTCTTCATCTGGCATGCATCAGCAGTCACATTCTTCCTGCAGGACAGTTTTTCTGGCCACCATATTCTCACCGTCCCAGACAAGTGCAGAAGGCCACTGCTCTTACTTCACCATTTACACAGTGGCAGTGTGTTCAGCTGTGGCTCTGCTTTCAGCAGTAATGTAATAATCTTAAGAAGGGTCACTAATTCAAATAGTTTGGAAAGTACCCAGCTTAAACATTCTCTGGGTGTGAGGCACAGGAAAGAATTGCTGTAAGTAGGCATAATAAGAGGTGCTACTATCCCGTGAAATCAGCATTTGCCTGTGGGAGCTATTATGTGTGTTCTAAGAAATATGAAAGATGGCATGAAAGTGAGACTAGCTCAAATTATTATGTTTGCGCAACTCTTTGATATGATATCCAAAGGGCCCCAACCTCTCCATTTCCTCTACTGGGTGAGGTTTTTATGAAAAAGACTGAAAGGAGAGAATTTATGAAAGTTTTCCCCAAGAAGTAAAACCTTTTTTTCTCTTATGGATGAACATGGTGCACAAAAAGCAGAGTGAAAAAGGTTAAGTCTTGCAAGGCTTGCTTATCACACTGCGGTGAAAAAGTTTGCCCTCCTTGTAGATTTTTTTTTGACAACGTGTCAGATCATTAAACTAATGTAGCTAAGGAATGAGTACATGCATTCTGTACTCAGTGGTTTCTTTGTTTTGCTAAACCTGACTTCAGTTTCACTTTCCACAAGTGCTATCAAATTAGAAGACTCCAGTGCTTTACACTACATTCACTCATTAACACACACAGATGGTGTCAGCTACATTGTAGCCACAGAAAGTTTGTGAGAAGCCCCATTTTTGGTTTGCAGATCAAAATTGAACATTCTAACCTACATGTAGACTCTTGTGTATGGAGGAGAATTAATATTACATATCAACCTGAAGATGATATGCAATATCATCCCTAGAGCATCATGCTGTGGCAATGCTTTTCTTTATGAAGAAAGTTGGATAGAGTTGATAGAAAGGGAGAGCTAAATACAAGGTAATCCAAAATAAAAACTTATTCTCTTTCTGGCATCTGGCTGTAGATCTACAGTTTAGGTCAAAGCTTATTATGTATTACAATGACTCAACCAATGTTCAGACCTAAAGCACACCTTAACATACTTTGTTGAATATTTATTTCAGTAATGGAGCAGAATTATGTAAATAGTAGTCAAGGCAGTGTCGGGTGGCCCCTACCAGCACACTTTTACATTCACCAAACCCCTGAAAAGTCTTTACAAGGTGCAGGTGGGGAGTCGCTTTCACCGCGTTACATTTGGGTCTTAATTTCCCTTGGTGCAGCCTCCTGTGGCGCTTTGGTATTCTGTCTCTCTTGGTTTCCTTTCAAAACTTCCTCCCTCTCTTCACCTCCCTTGTGTTATATGGGCCCACAGCAGAGCAATGAAGGGAAAATACTTCTCCATTTAGAAGGCTTACAACATTTGTAGGCAATCAGCCACATGTGAGGTTTGTTCCTTGAAAACGATGAAAAAAAGTCATCTGGCTGATGGTGTTGTAAGTACTTATTTTAGGGATTCTGGTACAAATCTTAAACTTTATTTTTATGATTAGATTAAGGACGATTCCTGGCGCTGTGCAGTCCTGGATGAGTCACTCTTGTCTTACGGTGGAGCACATCACACATTACTTCAGTGAAAAACACAATCCAATCCACCTGTTTAAACAAAGAAAGAGGAGCAGAACTTTGTATTACACAGTGGACAGATAACGTAAATGGCTGCTGCATTAGAAGACCCATGTAAACAATGATATCACATTCATAGGAATCACTTTTATTGAAACCTTGTTGAACATATAACATCACCTAAGGAGCTGCTGAAATAAACAGACTTAACTTTGTTTCAAGAAAAAATAATAAACATAGAGTATTACATTTTGTATTTAATGAAACACACACATTAAGTGTAATTAGAAGATAGGGGAGAAGTCAATGGGTTTTAGCTGTTATAATTGGTGCAAGGCACTATTCAAATGTGCATGAATGAGAAATTACAACAGTTTTAGGTGCAATTAGCTCTGCCACATCAGTGTGTGTCAATGTGGATTATCTCACACACTAAGAGTCCTTACAGCACTGGGTGCTTTTAGTCCCAGAAGTGTCATTAGGGTCAACTAGTGTGGGGTGGAGAGGAAGACTCACCATTTGGTCCCTGCCTCCAACCACAAGGACAGCCTCACGTGTTCTGAATTGTGATTTATTTCCATGTAGATACTGATGACAGAGTGGAATTTAGATTAGAAACATGCTGTTGTTGAAAAGGCACATGGGGTAATTAATTTATGAAGCGATCATTGCCAAGACATTCCAGGGTGTTTCAACAGATTAATAATGGCAGGTGGTCACGCGAAATGTATGTTATGCAATCAGTGTCACACAGGAATATGAACACTTTTTAAATTCACTCCAGGAATAAGTTATCCATCTATCTGTTTCTTTATGAATGAATGGATGTTTATATAAATTGGCTTCATACTGGACATAGTGAACAGACAGCATTATTAAGTGCAAGGAACATAGCAGACAGATGAGGGATAAAATTGTGGAGCTGTTGCACTGGACACAGCATTTAGGCACACATGAAGAGAACCAATAATAGGGGCATTGACTCATCTCCGTCATTGATCATCCAAGGGAGACCTCTAAGACAAAGAGGCCACTGGCCCCATATGTTACTCTTTGAGACTTCCTGATTATTCTGTTCAGCCAGGGAAGAAGAGCTTTGTCATCATATGTTCTCACAAGTGGTTCAATGACCCTTTAAGATCAAGTCAGAAGAAAGATCACAAACCGCAGGCTTCATTTATCAGTGTAGCTTCATGGCATCTGGAGACGAAGCCAGAGTCTTAAACTGATTGGGCAGCATTTAGGGGCAATGAAAACCTGCCCTAAAAGCTCTATCATAGTCATTTCACTAATTGTTGTGATGTTTATATATATGTATATATATATATATTGGCCCTCAAGCTCCCAGGCCTCTGGTAGAGGACCCGAGCTCAGAGGATAAGAACCACCTGCAGTGGGTGAGAAGGGAATTTAGTATATATATATATATATATATATATATATATATATATATATATATCATATATATCAAAAATAATGATACTAGTTGCAATGTTTACAACAGACACTGCCAATTGACTGTGAACTCTGAGAGGTTACAATCAGTCTGCACTGGATAATATCTCCCCATAGCTCCATCAAACTGAGCATCGTTTCTCAATGTCCACAGCAAATTCAGCATCCCTAAACAGAATAAATGCTTTATTATATTTTTACAGATCATTTTTTAAAAACGTTTTCTTTAAAAAGTTACATATTTCATATTTTTTGACATAAAATCCCAGAGAAAGACTGCCTTGCTTCGTTATAGGTTATTCAACATGCAATCAAACGACAATAAACTGATGTGATTGTTAGATTCGCGCTATCCTGCGAACTGAGGAGACGTTCCCAAATTTTCACTGACACACCGTCATGGAGTCATTTGTTACGTCTTGGAAAAACTTCTGAGTCTACAAAGATAGGCAGAAAAGAAGTTAGGAATGTTTCTCTAAATTGTCTTCGCCCCGCCCTCCACGAGAGGAGAGGCGCTCCCAGCCTCCGGAGTCAGATTTGGGACATAAACTTTACGCACAGGTTTAACTCAGAAGCACCACTGCACCGAGGGATCAGAGAGGCGAGGTAAGCAGCGAGTATAACAACTATGAATGTCAATGAGCATCATACAGTCAGTATTTTGATGTCCATATAACGAGGGGATAGAGTCGCTTGGTTTTAACGGGTGCGCTAATTCGTGGATAATAAGAGTGCCGAAGCAGTCGGAGTGAATTGATGTCATCTGGTCTTCATATATTGAAACCACCTCTAAGCTTGGAAACTGAAATTAACTGCAGTGTGTTTCACGTACAAAAGAGAGAAAAAGTTCCCTTTTCATAAGCTGTCATATTTGAGCATGGACCTTTTTGCATGTACTGTATGGATTGCGCTGAAACTGTGTTTTGTGTTTGCGTATGGTTGTACATATCACGGGATAAAGGTCACCTTTGCAGCCTGTTTGAATTTCTGGAACATCAGCAACCCAAAAATGTTTCTTTTTCGTCCGTTCTATCACAAAAACACACTTTTAGATTCTCTGTAGGAGTCAAATGCTGAAACTCTGTTAGATTTCCTCATGTGTCCTTTTGCTCTGGCATGTTTTCTGTCACTCATTTAGAACATTGCAGGCACACGGTTAGCGGTTGGACTTTGTTTTCAAAGCTGAGGTCAGTACTGTTGGAGTAGAGGCTTAGGGCAAAAGGATCTGGTAAAATGATTTTGTACCTTCTGCACAAAGACGTCATTGATTCCTTAAATGAATGCTGCAGTGCATTTTATACAGTTATGTGGGAAAATATCTAAGAATAAATGTGTCTATGCACTTTGATTTACTTTTGAATATATTTGTGGTATATTTAAATTTGAAGTAATGTGAAAAATTACATTTTGATTTAATTCTAACTGATGTGCAAGAACTGTGCTTCACATAACATAGCAAATTAGTAGAAGTTAACAGCTTATTTTGCTTTTATTTTTCTGCTTATGTGTAAAACTGATCAGCTACATTTATAGGTACTGTACAGTTGCAGAAATTAATTTTATGTAGAGATTTGGTCAGATGTGTTTCTCCAGTTGCATTTTACTGAACTGCTGGTAAAGTTGTGCAAAAAGCCAAAAACTGGAAGATAATTTCTATTACAGTAACATACCTAATCTCCCTCTGAAATTAAAATGATCAAAATACTTTATTTTTTTTATCATATTTCTGTATTTCATATTAAGAACAAAATTGCTGGTGCAATGTTAGTAACTCCTATGGTAATTCCTGCAAAATAAATACATTTCTCACATAAAAAATGATAGAGCTCGCCTATGGAAGGCAGCAGCAGAGAATAGCTTCTTGGAGTCATCTAGTATTTATGTCAACAATTAAATGAGCTCTAAATGCCAACTCTTAGATTTTGAGGAATGTCAGGAAAAACTCTTTTATGTCCTATGATTACAAAAGAAAGCTCGTGTAGTTTGCTAGACACTGCTGGGATGTTAACTCAAATTTTGAGCAACAACTTGTAGAGAAGAAAGTTTTTGAAAGGATCCATTACTTTGGAAGAGAAATTGTGCAAAGAGGGATGGTCAGCAATCCATCTTTTTGTAAGATTTAACCTTACAAAATGTTATAGGAGAAAAAGAAGGGTAAACACAGATGTGCCAAGATTTAGTTTTAAACAAATGTTTTCTTGTCGTTGTATTTTCCTGCATACAACTGCTGAAATCGAAGGCTAGATTTTCTGGATTTCAGAGCAAAATATACATTTATTTGAATACTTCCATTTTATTACAAAGAAAACCTGTTAACATAACTTTTTACACATTATTTCCAAAGGTGTCAATAACAATTGTTAATACAGATGTTTACTGTTAACTGAAACAACATTCTCAATATATTTGTCAGACGCTATTACATTTTAGTTTTTAACACAGATGTATGAAGCCAGGTTATTCATTCCCATTACAAAATATTAAATACTGTATTTTTATGAAGCAGAGAATGATGGAGAGGTTTTGTCATTTATATCTTGTTGGGTCATTACTGTACTTTTTCCTTGGGTAAACTATGCCACCAGCCAAATTTCCATGAGCAGTTAAATATAAAACACAGCCTTCCTCCCTGGGGTGTCAAAACAGTAGGGATGGAAAGTGCGCATTTGGCTGCTGATCAAATCAAAGCAGACAGATTTTTACGTTGAATTAAAATCAGCATTACCAATATTTCCTGTAAAATAATGGGACACAAATTTTTATCCAGCCATTTTACAAATGATATTTGTAGAGTTATGAAATAATTTATCACTGTTTGTTTTTGACAGGCTTCAAGACGCAACAATCTTTTCCATCCAAGGAAAAGTCTGCCTTGAAAAGACATTTGCAGACATTTTTGTCATTTTTAAGCAAAATGCAAACAAGATTATATATTTTTTTGTTGATAATGTCTGCTGTGGATGTCGCTCTAAGCCAGAAAGACTGCACAGGCGTGACATGTCCTGTCGTGCAGAACTGCATTGAATCAGTTTTAGAGGACGGTGCCTGTTGTCCCAAATGTACACAAAGAGGTTGCACCTGCGAGGGGTACCAGTTCTACGACTGCAAGCAACAAGGCTTCAGCGACGGGAAGGTACCAGAAGGGGAATCCTATTTTGTGGATTCTGGAAGCACTGAATGCTCGTGTCCCCAGGGAGGAGGGAACATAAGCTGCCTTTACATTCTGTGCCCTGAAATTCCCCCCAACTGCATTGATGTTTTACAACCTGCAGATGGGTGTCCACAATGTGGGCGTGTCGGCTGTGCCCATGGCAGCAAGAAGTATGAGGCAGGACACTCATTTCAGTTAGACCAGTGCCAGGTGTGCCATTGTCCGAATGAAGGGGGCAGGTTAACGTGCTCCCCAATCCCAGGCTGTGACCTCCGTGGTGTTAACAAGCCTACGTGGGCAACAACTACTGAAAATAACAGCCACCTGAGAGACATTAGCGGAGGTCATGATACTCGATCAACAAGCTTATTTTCCAAGGTTGTGTTGGCAAACTCTCTCCCACTTTATAAGGAGGACCCACCCGGTTTTGGCTCAGAAGACTATGACTACATACTGGCAGAACCGACATCTTCCACTATTCAAAATCTGGCCAAGTCGCAGGATGCTGCTACAGTTCCTTCAACTTACCCAGAGTCAAGCTCTGCAACCTTCACGTCTCATGATGTAAGAGGAAATGACCTGGCTGAAAAACCTCGAAGCCCAGTGAGGAGCAGTGAGAAAGATCTGATGCGAGTCTTGGATTCAACCACGACAGGAACTCAAAGCAATTCATTACCATTGACAACAAGCAACTCCACTCAGGTAGTTTCCAATGACAACCAGAGGTCAAAGCAGGAAACTGAAGAAAGACCTATGAGACATACACACAGAAATAAAGGAGTTAGACACTTTGGTGAACCGAAACCCAGTCGTCGAGGCCACACTAGACATCATGGTGAAACCCATTCTATCAGCCGCACTGAAGAGGCAAAAGCATCTATGGAGCAAAAGTCCCAGCTTGGCAAACAAGAACATGGTTTCTACCCCACAGTCCAGTTTAGTCCCACCAGCAGAGCTCCAGTTAGGATGAGAGAAGAGCCTCAAAGACAATCTCACACCCTCGACAACTACCGTTCACAGGGTGTGGAGGAAGACACAGAAGGTAACTCTGACCCATTATATTAGCTGCTAAGCTATATATATATATATATATATATATATATATAACAGCTGAATTTAAAGAAAACCTTTCATTTACATGATTCTATTAATAAAATATTGCAGACTGATATTGCAGTGCATTGATAAACAAACATGAAGTACTGATATACTTAATTTAAATAGATTTTTATAGCAATGCTAAGTTGGTATTGATCTATTGTCCTCTCAAATGATAATATTTAGAACATCTTGAAACAGAAAAACTTGTCTCCAAAGGCTTGTAAATAGCAAGTAATATTAAGCTTTTAATTTTATATTATCATGTTTATTTTATTCATTTTTTTAAACTGATGGGAGTGTTATTTCCTGTACATTTCTTCACTGATAGCGTTATTATGCTTAAGTTGTTATTGAGATTATTATGATTATGACTGATGATGAAATAACTCCAACGGTGTGAAAAAGGGATACCTCATAACATAGAAAAATCGGTTGTGTGCATGTGTGTATATTTAACACATCAAAATTCAACTTCACACTTTTTTTTAGAAACATGCTCCTCTGCAGCATGAAGGAGAATATGCTCAGAATCACATCTTACATTTAATTCAGGTCTATGCCATTTTACTGGTCTGGGCGTTTAGGTGTTTCATTAAAGGAAAAAGTTAGGATAAACACCAGTATTGGTTTTAGTGCTGCAGCTCATCAATTGAAAAGCCTATGAGATAATTTCCCAAACCTTAAAAGATGATAGAAAAAATTACAATGGAAAAGAATGAAAGATGTTTGCTAATCGTCCAAGTTGTGTGATGAACTTGGCCATGGAAATGGTGAAACTTGTCCAAAATGCAGTTTGGCATGTGCAGCACAGCTGATATCAGCTGATAGATACAGTCATAGAGGTCTGGTGAGTTGGGCTGGATCTGCTTCCACAGAGTCCGAGTAGCTTGTAGTCACACAGTCAGCCTAATGTGTGCCAACTGTCTGATAGCTGAAGGTTGGCCAAAAGATTAATGCAAGAGGAATACATTCCTTGGAAAATAAAAGAAAAAGCTCAACAGACTGTCTAAGAAAAGATCGAGGTGTTGCACCAGCCCAATTAAAGTACAAACCTCAGCCAATACTAGAACGAATTGCCACAAACCTTAATCAACTGATGTCGCACTCTGAAGAAGGGTGGTAAAAAAATGTCTCGTTAAAAAGAAGATGTGTTAGACTACTCCAGCTTTACAAAAGCAGGTACTGGTAATTTAAAGTGACTGGTGCTAAAAATGTGGCTCTAAAGATATTAAATCATAGAGTGCTTTTATAATATCTTAGAAAAGCATTCATACCTTTTAAGGAGTTTACACATTTTGTCTTGTTACAATGACAAAGTTTAATTGGGATTATATGTTATAGAGGATCAAAAGTAGCACAAAAGGAAGGAAAATGCCACATACTTTTAAATTTTGTTACAGTTAAAAATCTGAAAAAGAGTGCCTGAGTGATTCTGATACTGTAAGACATATCTTGAATAACTTTGATTTTAGAAGTCATCTAATTTGTGGAGTCCTGCTATAAAAGCAAAATACATAGTACACATTTTTCAAAATATGTGACAAATAGAAATCTATAAAATGTGGTGTGCATTTTATATTAAAGTACAAAAGGAACTTCTTTCAGCTATTTTAAAAAAAACTTTTCCATAAATGCTAGATTTGTTTAGTGCATTACTAACATTTTCATGACAACTGAATCTTTCACTTGAATGGTAGATTTCTGCAGCTCTTTTAGAGTTCACATGATCCGTTTGGTTATTTTTTGACTAATGCTCTGCTTGGCTTTTCTTAACGTTTTACATTTTTAATAGCCCATCCATTGATTTCCTACACAATTCTGCTTGATTCTCATCTCTCTTCTGTGCTCCTTCAAGGATTTCTCCCATTGAACTTGATTTCTATGGTGAAATTTCAACTGGGCCAATCAGTGAGCACAAGGAGAAGATGTGAACGATGATGTAGATTTTTGGCACGGCTTTAAAACTGTAGTCTGCCTCTATGTGATTGTAGTTTTAGCAATGGCAGCAGAGGAAGTGGAAGAGGCCATATAGTCCATGCTGGTCACATTTCCAAATATTGAATCAACATTAACAGCCGTCTCATTCGCAGTCAACCTCCGGTAAGCTTCTTAGCATTGAAATCATTCATTATGTATGTCACGGCCAAATATTAGCAACTGGGTAAAATGTAAAACCTTAATAGAGTCCATACCTCCAGCAAACAATCTTTCCCAATAGCCAAGGGTCCAGAACCTCAGTAAGAACCAAAGCATGGAACAAGGGACTGGTTTTTACCAGACTAGTTGTAATGTGACTAAATGTAAAAACACTTTAAGCTTCAAGAATAATGGTATCAAACTTTGTATCTGTTGTAGCTGTTTTACAACTTTGTGTGGTGGTGTCAAATAATGACATAATGTATAATACTTGTTACATTTACCACGTTTTATGGAATAACAATGTTCTGTCTGTCTAAGCCGGCTTGTTTCACCTTGACAGTAAGTGGACCGTAAAAATGCTCTACAGAACTATAATTTATATTGAGACCTGTCAAGGTAGTTATGTTTTTTCAACACCTTTCACCTATATGTATGCATAGTATGCAGAGGACATCTTTAAAGGTAACTAAAAGCTTTCAAGTGCACAGAAATGCATGTGAGCCTATAAAGTACACATTTATTACCACCTTTTTTATTTATCTGTTATACAGTTGTCATCAAAGGTTTCCCACACTGTCCTTAAATCCTTTTGGATTAACTTAATCTGTTGATATAAAGAACCTAAATTTCAAGATAGTTTGTTTTGGGGGTTTTTCAGATTTGAAATGTGCCGGTCAGCAGTTAACATCTAGGCTTCATTGCACTACAGTGAAGTTAGATTTTCAGTATGGTGACATGTTAAAACACAAACGGGAAAATCCCCACTGATAAAGGCTTTGAGTAATGCATGTTATCATTGCTATTAGCACAGGATGCCAAAGTTATTTGGACAGGAAAAGAGAAAGTACAAATAACAAGCACATGGCATTTTATTCCAAACAGGAGTGGGTTTCTTTTCCCGTGGGGCACAGTGCAAGTTAGAATCATAATTTTGTTTAGTCTATAACTAAAACTCATGCTCTGCTTTGCAGTCTGTGTACAAAAGGGTGATGAGATTGTTTAGGAGTTCTAATACTAAACTGATCTGGTTTAGGATTTCTTTGTGGTGGGGGTTTTACCTGAGAGCGGCATAATTCCCGTGTGATGAATGAGACCACTGTTATTGGTTGATTGCCAGGCTCTACTCCCTGTTCCCTATCAAGTCTGTGATTGCCCATCTCCCATGAGACCGCTGCTTTCCTAATCTTCTTAGTAATAATAACCTCATCTGAAGCACACATCCACCCATTTCCAGACATTAGGGAACACAACCTATTATGCTGATCTCAACTTAGAATTGTTCCAGACTTGGGGAAAAAATGGATAAAATGCTTCAGTAACACATTAAAGATCGTCTAGGTTGAGCTGAAACAAACTGAGGAGGCACTTGTTTTGATCAGCAAAACTGTCACGACATGCTGCATGCTGGAGTGGGTCGAGTCGATGTATAATTTTCTTTATGATGAAAGAGTGGGGTGAATTCCAGAACCGGCTGTGGAAGAGGTCGTTTCAGATTTGGTTTGAAGATGATAGCTAGTTTATCTGGGGCGCCTTCCAGGTCATTTGCAGTAATTTTAGAAGTGTCTCTCGTCCTCAACGTGGTTCTTTTCCCAATGCACATGTTCCTGGTGTTTATAAATTAAAGCACACATTGCTCCATGTGAAGAAAATTGACCATAAAAGACACCCGCATTAGGCGAGAGCCCAGTCTGCTTCTTGAAGTTATCTGCATTTGTACATATAGAAAATAGGTATGGGTGATATAGACTTAAACATTTTATCACAATATTTTGTGGTACTATTATTATAATGATAAAAGGGATGATAAGAAATATTTTTTTACTTCTTTTTTACATTTACTGTATGGCTTTCGCTGCCCCACAAACACTGACAATGCTCTTGAAAAACAAATATTTGTAATATGCATCTTTAGGACACCAGTTGTATGCACAAATCAAACTTTTTTATCGTGACAGGAAATGTATCACTATAAATTATAAATAATACAATAAATGCCCACTACCAATAAAAAATACTTTCATTTTGCAAGATGTTTGAGGACATACAATCTGAGCAGTCAGTTTTCTTGACCACATTTACAGCAACCAAACTCTTTCATATAAAGTTGTTTAATTCACCCTAATCTAATGCAATAATTTCCTATGTGAAAAATAGCTTTTGAAGTTGAAAGCTTCTCGTTTAGGACAGAAGTGTTTATTTATATATTGGTCTACTCTAAAATCAAGAGTTGGATGGATTTCCTTTGGGAATAATTGAGCAGATTTCCTGTATTCTGGCTTACAAACAGCTGTTGAAATATAAATGGCGTAATAAAACATCGAGAACCAGTGTTCAATTTACGAGAGTGGAAAACGCTTTTGATGGAGGCAGGCAGAGGAAGCAGATGTTACAAAGCTAAATATTGATCTTGGTTTGGGTGTGTCCTGGAAATGTGCAGCATCTTTTGGAAACTAGAGCAAGCGGTTCAGAAAAAAATTAACATAATATGAATGATAAGC
This sequence comes from Xiphophorus couchianus, assembly GCF_001444195.1. Taxonomy (NCBI): domain Eukaryota; kingdom Metazoa; phylum Chordata; class Actinopteri; order Cyprinodontiformes; family Poeciliidae; genus Xiphophorus; species Xiphophorus couchianus. Next base: position 20,687,315 of record NC_040228.1, on the reverse strand, counting down.
CTTGACAACTGAGTATTTTGATGCTGTGGCTTTGAAGGAAAAATAGATTTTAGAGACATAAGTTGTTGTTTCCATAACAAAATAATATTTCTGAGTCAACACTGACTTAAAGCTGGGCACTCAGTAAGGGGGTAAACAGAAAAATATGTTTTTAATGGGTTAAAGCACATGTGTCAAACTCAAGGCCCACGGGCCACATGTGGCCCGCTACGTCATTTTATGTGGCCCTCTCCCCCACCACCGTTTTACAGCCCCATTGGTTGACTTAAAATATACTGCTCAAAAAAATAAAGGAAACACTTTAAATGTTAAACACCTGTTTAAGTGTTCCCTTTATTTTTTTGAGCAGTGTAGGTTTTGAGCACGAATTTCCTACAAACTACATCTCCCATAATACCTTCCGATTCTTACCAGCCAACATTACGGCTTCTCGCCACTAGAGTGCAGCAGAGTCACCTCAAGCTGATTATTAATTTTCCCAGTCAATAAAACTGAAACGTCGTAGTGATGGGATTTTCGGCTCCTTTTCGAGATGCGGCTCTAATGGCTCTTCTTACTGTGGAGAGCCGGCTCTTTCGGCTCCCAAACGGCTCCCCATATATATTTTTGACATTATTAATTAATTAATAGCTTAAACCTAATTTTATAATATTTTGTTTCATTATCGACATTGTTAAGCACTTATGATGAGTAAAAATGCCGCATAACAATGCTATAGCAATACCGATGCGTGTGATGTCCGCATGTGGTTGTGCAGGTTGTTTGTCGAGCCTGCACGATAGGAAATGCTGACTTTGCACAGTCTGCACTCTGCCCTGGAGCTTGATGTAGCATTAAAATGAGTCCAAATCTTGCTCCGTTTTCTGTCACTCATTTATTTTCACCTATTCAGTTCTCACACTGACTCCCCTTCTTTCTGTGCTTCTTGACCGCTGAGTGAGTGTCTGTACATAAACACCTGCCGACGAACGCTATACAGCTTGGCCAATTGCCTGCCGTTTCCACAAAAAAAGTGGAGATAAACTTTTTTTTCAGTGTTTTCCCGCCACATTATTAATTGGAACTATGTGTGATTGGTCAGATGTGTGGAGCACACGCTTGACATGAGGGCAGTGGACCGACCGAGGGGAAAAAAACTCTCCGCTCTAGCACTGGCAGAAGAGCAAAACGCACAAGGAGAGGGAGAAGGAGGGGAGAGACAGCGAGGCACCGCAGGACAAAAAAAAACGATGTGCGGCTCTGGCTCTGGCACTTGCAGAGCACAAGCACAATGACAGGGAGGCGGAGAGACAGCGATATACTGTAGAAAAAAAAACGGCTCCCATTGTGGAGCCGGTTCCAATCGTTCACTTCAAAGAGCCGGCTCTTAGAGCCGGATCGTTCGCGAACGACACATCACTAAAACATCGACAAGCTAACGAGCGAAGTCCCGTGATGTTTCAATCGAGGACTTTTGCCGTCTACTGTCCCCTGATTTGATGCCACAGCTTCGACTCCATGCAGCTCATGTTTTTTGTCCATGTTTGGAAGCACCTATCTGTGCGAACAGATGTTTTCAATAATGAATTTAAACAAGACCAAGCACAGATCGCACATTACTGACGAAAACCTACACGCCATTTTGCGGATTGCCACAGCACAAGTACTAAAACAGGTGTTATCGACGAACTGACCAGGGGAAAACGGTGCCAGACATCCGGCCAGAAAACATTGGTAAGCACGAACAAACTAAATTTAAATAGAATGAATGTAAAACCAAAACTCAGTATACTGGAATATGCATATAGTTTATTGATTTTGCTTGTGTTTTGTTTTGTGTTTATTTACAGAACACAACACAATGAGGATGTGTGTGAGTTGGTGACAGGGTGAAGAGAGACCAGCTTTGTGTTCAAGGACAGGCAGCATCACCTAATTGTTTTATTCTTATGTGAAATACATGTTCGTTGTGTAATAAATAACGAAAATATTTTGTGAATGAAGTTGAGAGTTAATATCAAAACTTGTTTTTATTCTTTGTTTGCTTATCTTTAAAGCAGACAAAGAATAATTTTCCCAGCGAATAAAACTGAAACATCAACAAGCTAAAGAGCGAAGTTTAGCTGAGCAGTTTAAAAATACTGAGCATATTTTTAAACTGCTCAGTTTAAAAATATTGTAAATATTGTAATTTTTAAACTGAGCAGTAATTTTACATCCATGCAAACTCAAATGTAATATTTAAAACTTGAATACATAAAATGAGTTATTTAACAATATGAGGTGTTGTTTAATTTATTTTTAACATTGTATTTTCATACATTTATGCTAGGTCTAGTTTTCCAGACCTATCACTCTGCAATTTTAGATGCGTTCCTTCTCTAACACACCTGGATCATTGACTCATTCATAGGCCTCTACAGAACTGAGTTGCTGCTAATGAGGGAAGTCAACTTTTTGTCTGGGGTATGTTTTAGCAGGGACGCATCTAAAAGTTGCAGTCTGGAGGGCTGCACTTGGGCATTCCTGATTTATACCGTCAATGTGGCCCATTGAGGGTGGCCAATATGCTGAAGTGGCCCTTGGTGAAATTGAGTTTGACACCCCTGGGTTAAAGAGACGTGTGACCACTTTTTGGCAACACAGAAAAAGAATGAAATAATTACTTTTGTTCCTAAGATCATCTTTGGAAAAAGTGTCTTCTGAGCAACAGTTAAGTTCTTCTTCTCTTTAATTCAGGTAAAATGCTTGTAGCCCATTTAGGATTTATCCATGTAGTGGGTTCCTCAGTCCACTCCTTGTGAAGTTCCCCCAAATTCTTGAATGGATTTTGCTTGATAATCCTCTCAAGGTTGCGGTTCTCCCTGTTGCTGGTGCATCTTTTCCTACCACATTTTTCCTTGCTCTCAACTGTCTATGAATATGCTTGGACACAGCACTCTGTGAACATCCAGCTTATTTCACAAAGACCTTTTCCCCTCCTGATGACTGTCCTCTGGACATCTGGACATACATAGGCTCAGGCAACCATAGCAGGTGTTTTGAGTTAATTAGCTGATTAGGGTGTGACACAATGAGTTTCCAATATTTCACTTTTTCAGTGGTCTAAATCTGAGACACTGAATTTTATTTTATTTTTTTACTATCTGTGATCTATAAATCATCAAAAATAACAAGAAATAAAAGTTTGAAATATTTCACTTTGTGTTATGATTCTATATATAAAGAATTCCCTTTGTGAAACAAGTGACAAACTACTTAAATTTTTAAGGATATACATTTTTTTAGATATACATTTGGTATATGCTAAATGTACATGCTTTGAGTTGTTTCCTTTTGATTGTTCAACATTTTCAATGCGAATAATCTCACTAGTTTGGAACTGTCATAAAAAAGCAAAGCATCTGGTGTTCTTGTCAGTCTAATGAAGAGGTAATGACAGACTACAGAAGAGATAAAAGACATGTTAAGAGTATACTGTAACTTGGATCTCTTTTGTTGAAGCACAATAAATCAGTGTTTAATTGTTTCACAGCTGGATTCAGGTTTAATTATAAGTGCTGTCAAGGAGAAAGAGCAGCTGAAAGATCTGTCATAGTGCGGTTGAAATTTTTTTATTTCACAGTTGCTGTTCTGTGGAAGCATAATCCTTAGAAAACATCTGACATATAATGGAACCTCATGCTCCATTCAGTGTGAACACCTGGATAAAATGTGTGTTGTGTTCGCTGATTCCTTCAGGAGAAAATGAAAAGGAAGCAGAAGAATGAGGGCAAATGATTATGTTTGCTGTCTTTTAATAAATATACTTTCACACAGGTTCAAAGGGACTTGTTTAACTGCACAGCTTCCTCAGACGCTGTAGTTGTGTATCAAGGAGCCGTGGTGGCCCACAAGGTTTACATTTTCTCTTTTCTAAGTCTTTAAATGAAGCACATTGCACCAATCACTTGCACTGGTCTGTGTAATTGCTTTGGTCTGATTTTGTTGCTTTTCAAGTTTTTCTTTGAAAAACGTCCTTTCAGTCAAAGGAAGTAGATGAGAAAAAAACACTAAACTGATGCTTCAGTCCGTCCAACAGTATCCTTAGTTATTGACACCCATTGTCTTAAAAAAACGCCTTGCAGCAGTTGGATAAGCAAATCTTTAATTTGAATACATAAAATCAATGAAGTTCTAACCTTTAAAAGTATACAATATATACAGTAGCTGTATATAGTAGTCCTGGTTCTTCTCTTATACTCACCTTAGTTTACCCTAAAAGTTTTTCTGTGTCATTTACAATCTTTAAAATGAATGTCTAGGAGATGTAACAAAATGCATAAAATAAATCCAGCAACCAACAACCTAAAACTTCTGAACAAATCCTACCTCAGCATAAAAGTGATGTAACTTTCAGTTCAGGATTTCACACATAACTTAAAAAACAAAGCCATATACTTTAGGGTCTCTAAGGCCAAGAAAACAACAAGAAGAACTCATTGTGACTGAAAATAATATTTCTTATTTATAAAAACACCAAAAGTACAATGCCTAATCTCCCTGGCTTACCATGAAATGGGAAAGAACTAGCTGAAAGAAAAAGACAGAGAACACCTACCAAACTCACCATCTAAACACAAGATATCCTGAAATTAAACAGGTCAGCAAACAAGTAGATCTAGTCATCAAATTGTTCTCACGCGGTTAAGTTCAACTTGGGAAGGGGTGTGGCACTGGATCACTGAAACTTTTTTGCAGTCAACTTCTTTGATTTCTTCTTTGATTTTACTGATGGTTGTCGAACAGTTTATTGCCACCACTTTCTTAATTTTAGTGTGAACCACTGGCAGTCCACTGAGAAGGAGTTCATGATTTCAGCTGTGCATCAAGGTGCCCCAGAAGAAAAAAGCTCTCTATAGACAGTTTCTAGAAATCAGTGGATGTAGGGGTGCTCTAGGCCATATTTTGGATCATAACCCTTTTAAAAGACATAATAACTTCCCATTATCAAGATATTTTTTTATTCTTTTTTACATTCCCAAAGGGAAAAAAAACCCACATCATTATGGATCCTCTCTCACATTTCCAATTGTTTTAAACTTTGTAATTACTCCTATGTAGATACAATCCAGTTCAAGGAAGCAGTTATATTTTTAGGCAATACCTGACTTAAAAAGGTCGCCACGCATCTACTGTGTTCTGTCTCTTATTTTGAAGAGTGCTTAAGAGAAATGGGGCCTTGTGACACATCCTATTTGTGCTTCACGGAAACAGGAATTGATAGATTACTTAAGCGGTGAAGAATGGAACATTAATTTATTTAAAGCTTTTTACAGATCTTTCACAGTCAGTATATATTACCCTGTGACCTGTGCCCTTGTTTGAAACTTGTTTTGCAACAGACCATCAGAACAGCCTATGAGTCCAATTAAAACCTTAAGAGAGTTGCCTTTTTTCCTTTTTCTTTTAGTTTTGTTGCATAATTCCCAATAGCACAGTTGGTTGGGCTATTCATTCTCAATTCCAGAGAAATTACCTTCAACACCAGCAGACTGCCTTGAATCTAAAGGTTTGTGTTCTCTCCTTTCATTGGGATTTGAAGAGAACCATTTCATCTGAAATGAAATGCTGTTTGATAAATAATTTATAGCCACCATGTGAACAAATCCAACAAACATACCTTTTTTTGTGGATATGAGTGACATTGGTTGTGTGTCACATAGTCGCACAGAGACTAAATCCTTAAATCCCCAGGTATCAAATGAAAACATATTTGTGCATTTTACCCGAGAAGTTGGATGATACAGGTTTTGATCTGTGCATTGCTTTGAAATAATGTACAGAAGAAAAAAAATACATGCTACACTTGGAGTTCTCTTTGTTCAGTCCTCCAAATAAGAACATCTCTATGTAACAACATTGCAGAACACATTAGATATGGTTGCAATGATAATATCACTAATCAAATTTTGCAGCTTCTCACGCACTAAGACTTCAGATAGTAAACTTTAACTTCAGAGTGTAAACAAATTTTTCTCTCCTAATTGGATATACTAGAATAGAATAAATCTTTTTGTCCACCAGAGTGGAAAATTGCCTTTTGCTCAGCAACATAAGGGACAAACTGACAAGAATTTTAAAAGGGACCAGGCACACTGATCACTGGGTGCACTGAAAGACTTAAATGAAGCTGTTTGTGTTTCATTTACAGTGTCTGTCAAAGAGTTGGTGAAGACCTGCTGTGAGACCGGGAAAAAATGGGCTTCGGCTAATGGCCACTGCAGCAACATGAAGCCACCCACGGATGATAGGCGCACCATTTGCTGGTGAGCTCATTATGTAACGTAGAAGCACTGAACCTGGAAACAAGGTGATATAATGGGAAAAAAATGTGCCTTACAGAAGTATTGCATTACTATACCAGTCATTTCGAATTTAGTTTTGCTTTTATTATTTAGCTGGCTTTCAGGTTTCTCATAATTAAACTTCTGGAAACTTGAAGCCACAATTCATTCAGCTCTGTGGCAACCCTCGGGAGGACCGTTTCTGCTCCTGGATGGCCACGGTTGCAGTCTAGAAATGGCCACAGTCGTTTCTCATGTGCACCTCTCTCTGTCAGGACCGCCCAACAACAGTGCTGTCTCGGCTCTCTGAAAGAACGCCAGTGCTTGGCGGGAATTGAGGCAGCCAGAGCAGGAAGCTTCTGTAGGGAGGAAGCCAGCAGTAAATGTGGGATGGATTCCTATAAGGCAAGTATCCAGGAACAGGTACCAGGGCAAAAGTCTCAACAAATCCCATAATAACTGACTTCCCTAAAGTAATAAAACATGTAATTATAACCTCTGTGTCAGTAGTCACAACATTCCCAAACCCACTCCTCTAACATTTCTTGATGTACCTCATGACCTCATATTATTCAGCTTATTGATGCCATATTTATTAAGCTGTTTGTCAAAAACTACAAATTACCCTGAAATGGTTTCTGGTAGCACAGAACTATAAATTAGGGTTTCAAATCAGAATATGTTCTCTGCATCATAAAATACAATCCTTGAATGGACATACTTTTATTAAACGATATGAACAAGCACTAACACTGCATTTATAAGTCCTTTACAAGTGGAAGTAAATGTATCAAAACTTAAACTCAGTTTTTTTACTATGGTACTTTGTAAAAAGAAAAGGAAATAAATGTCAGGTCAGTCAGAACATGAACAGAACATGGCTTTAAATAAATAATGTTCCTAGAAATGAGAGATCAGGCAACACTACAGCTTTGAAAGTACTCTAACCAATAATACCAAACTCTTTCAATAATGAGTAAAAAAACCCTGAAAAGATGCCTACTTTTCTGGATTTATTTTACAGCAAAGTTTTTGACAAGATCTCTGAAGTCCAGTGCCAAAGTCAAATGATTCAGTTTTTCCTGTTCCAGATCTGTGTCTGATTTTTTTTAAGCTTAGAGGATGATCCCTCACCACTTGTCTTTTGGACAGGAAATGTCAGGTAAAGCCTGAATGAAATGTACACATTTGGAAAGATGTACTGTGGGTTTGTTTTTCTATAATTTGCTGTAAAAGCAAAATGGAACAAATATGGTGCCTTTACCATGAATACAAGGGACAGTCGTTTCCCCAAACTCCAGCTCCATCTCAGCTGAATATTTAAAGTGGAGATGAATGGCTTTGTTTCTTCGCTCTAGTACTGTGACATTAGAGAAGTTGTTCAGGAAGCCAAATGTATTCTTGAGATGATCATGTGGAGCGTACCTGTGATCAGTTTCTATCAACAACCACCACAAAAAAAAAAAAAACCTCTGGTGAAGAATTTTTATTGAGCTGATAATTCAAAATCTCAGGTGGTGCTTTTTCCAAAAATGCTTTTGTATTTATTTTTATTTTTTTGGTGTTTGAATGACTTGTGAAACTGTTGGAAACAGCCACTTGGCTTGAGACTCAGACTTATTAAGCTGATCTCTCAGTCCCACTAGGATCTCTCCAAATCCACAGCTTTGCACAGGTCCAGTTCAACAGCCTGCAATGTGCACATGAAGGCTGTTTCAAGCCTGCCCACTTTTTTTATTATGTGATCTTGCTTCATTTCTAGTTGCTGCATTTGATTAGTGTCATTTACAAAATCCTCTTGCAAGTTTTGAATGTTTACATAGTTAAGTGTGGCATCTGCATGTGCAGGCCATCTAGTGTTGCAAAGCGGCCTCAGTGTTTCACTGTGTTTGTTTTCAATCGGCTGCAGTTCATCTGTCACCACCTTCCACCTTCGTGTCGAATGGGAGCAGAAGTTAAATAGGTTACACACAAACTGGGAAAAAAAAAAAATCAGCTGTCTCAAAACATCAGTTAACACTGACTCCAACCAAACTCACGGTGTGTTCAGCAAACATGTTTAGGAGGTTGATTTTGTTTATGTATTCTTTATACTCCAGGCATGTTGGCAGCATTATCATACCATTGACCCCACGCAGTTTGCAATGTAAATCATAATATCTTCCAAAACCTTGAGTACAGAGGTAAAGTTTACTTTGTATGACTTTCAATTAGTAGGAACTTCACAAAGTGATCCTGAGAGTGTCTTTCAGGTGACATATAGGATAAGCAGAAGCTGATCAACATGTGCCACATCTGGCACTGACTGGGAAATGTTTTACATTTTTACTTCACTTGAGTACAAGTCTTCTAAATAAACTCCTCACATATTTTGGAAGATAGATATGAAGGTGTTCCTGCACCTTCATTTCCATAAAGAATCAAACTACTGATTAACTCCAGAATACCCACGTCATTCCAGTTATCAGTCCTGCCAAAAACATCATTACGGGGGTCTGTAAAAGCCAGCCTTCTCTTTGCTAGAAATTTGACAATAAACAATTGTGTGTATGTTTCACAAATAATGAAATTGTGGAAAAGGGGCAATTTACTGCTGTTTTGACATGTAGAGAAACTTAAATCCATATTTTCCCACACTGGAACCACAAACTTCCAGCACTTCTTTGGATCATTTTGTGATAAACAAATCATGCAAACTACATGCAGAAACACTCCAAGCCTGTTTGCTGTACGGCAATAGCAACGCTCCATGCAACCTGCTCTGTATTTCATGATCTATAATACTTGTAACATCTGATTATCATGCATTAATTTCTCCCAAATTTCCAAACATAGTAGCTTCAAACTTTTGTTTTTTATTTCAAATCCTGAAAAAGTCCAGAAAGCTGCCAAGTGAGCCACATTTTAAAGTATTTCTACAGTAGGCAAAGTTTATTCTGAGACAATCATTGTGTAAAATGAAACACAATAATTGTGCTTAATTTTACACAGACTGTCAGATTTCTTTGTTTTTTTTTGGTTGAATTGAATGTAGAATGGCAACTACATATTGGGGGAAGATACGTAATCAAGAAAATATAGAGAAATTATCCCCAGGTAACCATAAATGTCACATTATGCATATTGCCTTGTTAGCTGGGGGGCATCTTCAAAATGAACTGAGCAATTAACAACCATTAAAATGAACACTTTGCCACGCTTTGCCGCATCAGGAGGAAAGGAAGATTCCTAATGAAGCTAAATGATGGGGAAGTGTGGTTAACATAGAGAAGCTGGGTCAAATGAATGCTGCATCAGCTATAAAGTAAATTTAGAGACAGAGACAGATTGAAATCAGTTATTATTAACATAAAGCTTTGGGAACCAATATGTTTTCATGCTTCCAAAAACAGGATCTGTCAGTAATTCACCATGTCCAGGAAATTTAAGTCTCAATAATCAAATATTGCTGTTCAGTTCAGTTTTGTTGGCATTAATTCAAGGTGAAATAGGTTTTAGGGTATTAGATATTTTATGATTCAAAAAGAAAAATGGGGAATCCAAATGCAGAATGCTGGAGTCAGATTTATCTGTAGGCATGTGGGCAGTTTCACAGAATTTATAACAAGGAGTTTAATAAAACCAGGACCCTGAAATAAAATATTAATAGAGCAACATTTATAAATGTCAATTGGGAGGTGTAAAGGCAAAACCCTGGGATACACTTAGACAGTTCAAAATGTATTTAGGGGGAAGCAGGAAATTCATGATGAAAAGCTAGAGTCACAATAAACACAATTTGGCAAATGATGACAGAAAACTGGTCCCTTTGTGGCCGACCACTTGCTGCCCAGAATTTAATGATTGCCATGATAAACATCTCATTAAAAATGTGGCGCTTGGATACAACATTTTATAAACATGACTGCGTGACAACCAGTTCAGAAGTTTGAGCGCCCAGACACAGAAGTCCACAAAAGAGATCCAGCCTGTCTATTGTGTCATTAAAGGAAGGTTTTCTAATTTAGTATACAATATGTCCACAAGTCTTAATGCATTAGCTGAAGTATTTCTATGATTTATTTGTGTAAATAGCTTTAAAAAAAAACAAAAACTGAACACTGCATGATTAAAGCCTGGTTTGTGTGAACTTCAGGAGTGCTGCAGTTGCTGCTTTCTCGGGCTGCAGCTCCACAGAGCTGGTCATCGCTGTGAAGCTCACCAGTACCCGGGTCTCCACTGCCAGCATGTCTCTCTAAACTGTTGCAAGCAGGCTGAGGGGACACAAACTGTCAGAGACAGGCCTGCTCTGGACCCAACTCTGCTCCCAGTAAAAGGTAATGCAAGCTAGCAAACATAATGATGCAAAGTCTTAAATGCAGCCTAAAGTACGGTGTCCGGCTTATTGGTAAGAATAATGAATTAACCTTGAAATGGTTGTTAAAATGAATCACTGTCACACAGTCCTTTCACCCTGCTGCACCTAATAGCCTCGCTCACCCTGTGTGCTGTAATTCTTAGAGATCTACCGTCTCCCGTGCTGCTATGCCTTGTATTCTGTACTTTTCCAGTAACATACTGCATTTTGTTGCAGCTGTAAATTGAGTTGGCTTAAGCAAGCTGAATATTTTGGCTCAACTCATATTAAAAGTGAAAAATATTCTGCCTTGTGGTCAAGGGTGATAAGGAATATTTCACTGAGAGGATAGTTTGGATTTATTATTCATGCCAAAAGTTTTGCTCACCCAGCAGCAAGTTGATTTATGAAGGAATCAGAGACAGAGCAACAAGTTCATTATTGCTGTGGAGCTTACATTGGATGTGAATTATTTTGAATTTGTTTGTTCTATTCTGTAAAAAAGTAAAGTATAAAATATAATACAAAAACTATCTCTCTCTATTTGTAATATAATATTTACTGGTTCATTATAACTATGTTTTTGGACAAATAGATAGATGGGAAACATGCATTTGAAAAGGTTCCTCACAGCCGCACACATTCTGGTGATGTGTGCGGCTTGCAGAGACCCAACTACAGAGATAAACTAGTGTTTTTTTAATGAAAGTAAGAACTTTGAACAGAACAGAAGCAGTAACTTTGAAGAATAATAAATGCAGGAAACTGAATAGAATATGGTAAGTAACACCAAACACCTGCAGGTTTAGGACAACCTGCCATGGTCTGCCACCATCAAACTTCTGAACCAAAGACACCATCTGAAGCATCCTGCCTTGGATAGGGAAAAGAAAAGAATAGACTCAGACTGGGTTTTGCATTTTATTGTGAAATAAAGATAAAGACTGGAGGAAGACTTTATCTTACAGAATCCAAGCTGCTTGAGGTCCAGTGTGAAGAGTCTACAGTCGGTGATGATCTATGGAGCCATGTCATCATGCTGCTGTTGGTTCGCTATGTTTGATCAAACCCAAAGTCAGAAGAGCTGTTTAGAAGAAAATCTTAAAATACTTTTGCTGATGAGCTTTATGGAGATGCCGATCCCAGCAGGACTTTGCACCTGCCCACACTGCCAAACAGTGACGTGCGGTGAGGTTCATAGCTGGTGAGGCACTGACGTCATCAGAATCAGATTTGCAAATAGATGCATAGATTGACAGCAGTTTACAGGTTATGTTTCACTTCTGCATCCTTACACATACAAACCTTTCAGCTCCGGCGTTGGTCTTCCTTTGGTTATTATCTCCTGCTTCGATTGAAAGTCCACTTGAGAAAACTTTTTTAGTGTTGTAATGTAGTCATCCATGTCGAAAGTCGGGATAAGCGAGAGGAAAAAAAATCACTATCTCTATTATAATCTATCGCTGCACTTGACTTGCTTCCCGAATCGTTTAGCCTAGCTCGCTGTCACTTACTCGGCAGTTGAGGAGTGAACAAGACGAACGTCTGGGATCTTGAGCGCCCCCTGCCATGAGGCAAGAGAACTGCCTGCCTCACCTCGAACCTGTTCTCTGCCGTTTATAATCGCTCATTACACGAAACACGTTACACAAACACAGTTGGTGACAAAAAGCACTGTACATTATATACATAAGCTAAATTATTGGAAATAAGTTCACATATTAAATTTGTTTAAACCATTTTATTGACGCCGTACAGCAACATGCTCTCTCCGCTTAGCAGCCAGCGCAGAGCCAGGGGTTGCGCAATCCAAGGTGAGGCAGAGCTCGCTGCTGCCTCACCGGCATCGCTTCCAAGCATTTGAATGGGAAAATAAGAAAATTCAGCGATTTTGAACAAATAAAAATCGAAATTGGTGAAGCTACATGAAAAATAAATATTTTTTAGTACAAACCACCGGATGAATATAACAATTTAAATTACTTTATGATTATATATTTTCTTTCTTTCCATGATGGCTGGTGAGGCACTGCCTCACCTGCCTCCCCTGACCGCACGTCACTGCTGCCAAAAGCACTAATATCTGCTTTAATGACCATGACATAATTTTGCTTCAATGGCCAGCAAACTTGTCTTACCTGAGCCCCATAGAAAATCTATGAAGTGGAGAGATAAAGAGCAGATAAAGCAGACAAGAGGCAACATAGCCAAAAATGCAGAAGAGCTGAAGGCTACTATTCAAGCAACCTGGGCTTCCTTAACACCTGATCATCACTATTCTGTCATGATATGCGGTTAGATGAGGTGGTGAGGAAGACGCTGAGGACCCAGGTTGGAATGAAGAAGTGATGATTTAATGATCCAAAAACACAATAATCCAGGCAGCACAGATGAGCGGAAGGCTAATGCTCACAACTAGTAACAACTGAAGACTGACAAGGCAACTTGACATAATTTTTGGCTAGACCAGACACAGACAAGGACCCAACAAGGAACACAGGTGGGATTAAATACACAGAAGGTAATCAGAGAACGAGACACAGCTGGGAACAATCAAGGGGTAGACAAGACAACACAGAGACTCGATAGACACAGAAACCTAAAATAAACACAAAGAAAACTCAAATCCTCATATACATCACTGTTTTAATAAAGGGATTTGTGCAAAACAAACTCCAAGTATGAAGTGCTACTACTGAACAGTGCATAGAAATACTTTTCAGGAGGCCATCATTTTTGGATTAGAAAAGAAATTCCTTTTTTCATTTTTTATTTTCTCAGAAGCTGAATCTTAGGTTTTCATTAGCTGAAGCCATGATCATCAAAATGAACCAAAATAAACACTTCAAATCCATGACTCTGTATAATGAAGCTGTATGTCACATAGATATTTCTTTCTGAATTGAAATACTGAATTCAAATGTCCTTTCAACGATACTCTAAATCAGGGGTCCCCAAAGTCGGTCTTCGAGGGCTGGCCTCCTGCATGTTTTAGTTCTCTCCCTGGTTTAACGCACCTGGATCAAATGATGGCTCGTTAGAAGGCCTAAGAAGAACACTGACATGCTGAAAAGGTTGGTGGTGCCACCAGGGAGAGAACTAAAACATGCAGGATGCCGGCCCTCGAGGACCGACTTTGGGGACCCCTGCTCTAAATTACTGAGGCGCACCTGTATGTTCTGAAAGGCCACTCAAACATTAATTATCCTTGTGCTTCAGTCTCAGACAGCCTATATCCTAAAGAGGCCTTCTCCATCGGCGAGGAGCGGGATGGTGAGAATGCCGTTGAGGGACCCATCGAGGACATGAATGAGTGCCTGATATATGAGGGCAACATCTGCCACCAGCGATGCATCAACACGCCCGGCTCTTACCGCTGCGAGTGCTACCCCGGCTACGTGCTGCAGGAGGACGCTTTCACTTGTGCGCAAGGTAAAATGGAGACCACAAGTCGTGGTTTGTCTCTGACATTTTCCAGTGGCGCAAACACACAAAGCGGGAGCAGCCTTCCGTGTCATTTACTCTTTAAAGTGAGATTTACGGCCCGGCTCGTATGCATGTCAGAAAGACCCCATCTGTCATTGTGTTTTATTTTTCGGACCTATTTGGTTTCCTTCCTTTCTGCAGGGCCTAATAACAATTATTCTATTTTTATACTTCCATCCTGTTCCTGGATCTTACTCACATCTTTTTCTGCTGTCAAAAGGCATTTCAACACTGTTTCATTTTTTTTTCTTCTTCTCATTTTTGTTCTCACTTCTTGCTGAAGCCAAAAAAACTGACGTGTCTGCTCGGATGAACAGTTAAGAGGTATTTTCAGCTACTTTGCAACAGAGCAGACTTTAATCAGCAACACAAGCCTGTCTCAACAGGATACTAATGCCAGAGCTCTCAGCAAATTACAGTGAGGTATGGAGCTTACTAATAAACCCAAATGTTTGTCTGAAGGCAGTGTTTATTCCTTTTTCACCTCCAGTGGAGTGACAACTTCCATCCGTAGCCACTTGGCTCACATTATTGGATTTAAATGCAATTATTTGACAACTCGGTAACTAAGACCACAGTACAGGACAGAGGGTTGTTATTAGTGATTGCAATTAAGTTTATTTCTCTTTTTCTTTCTTTACTCATGTTTGTGCAGAGAGGACGGATGAGGAGAACAGTCTGAAGGAGTTTAATCAGGCAGCAGTGGAAACCACCTCTCCACTTCCACCTCCCACCCAGCCTTCTGTCCCACTCAACCCCTGTGAAGGTTAGACATTTGGCTTAATTACAGAAGGAGCAGCTCACAATGAGCAATTTTGTCACTTTGAAACTAAATAAATACGTTCAGTTGAGGAGCCTGCACAGGTTTCCATAAAATTATTCTTTCCATAAAGTGTAAAAAACACAAATCAAATACAGCGACTTGCAAAAGTGTATATAACTTTATTGCAGCTTTTCTTATTGTAGCCACGTACTTAAATTTTTATTCAGTACTTTGAATTTTAACTTTTATAAACAATCTTTTTTAAAGATATTTGTTAAAACTGTCATTATGTTGTGAAAGCATAACATGAGAAATATAATCTTTGAAACATTTGAGCCCCTCTACTTCTTTGCTGAAGAAGCACAACCCCAGAATAAGATGCTGCCACCTTCATGGTTCACAATGGGAATGGTCAGGAAAAGAAGCAGTGTTAGTTCTTTTGCAACACATTTGTTCTTTGAATGTAGGTTCTCCTCCTAAATGTGGCAGATCGCAAACTAAGCTTTTATTACTTTGTTACACCATGGTGGTATAGTATCGGTAAAACAATTCTGAACTTTTGATCTCTACGCCGCTTCTAGAGTTATCTCTCAACTACTAGACTCATCTTGGTGGGTTGGCGTAGTTGTGCCAAACTATTTTAATTGACAGATTATGGATTGAACAATATTTTGTTTGAGATGTTTTTCAACCTTAGACTGGGCTATGTTATAAAGCAAAACGTTATTCCTGACATGCTAGACATTTTCCTTGGTTCTGTGCATTCACCAATGGCACTTTGAAAACCTACAGTCATAGGCGGACTCCATTTAGTAGTACAGGTACTTTTGAAGGCAGTTAGTTGTTACTTTAGTGAGGGGTCATACCAGACTTTCACATTGTGCACACTTGGTTTTGGTCATCCACACAAAATCCCAATAAAATATGCTGATATTTGTGGTTGTACTGTGACAAAATGGTAAAAAGCTCAAGGGTAATACTACTTTTTTAGATACTTGCCCTTATTTAGGCTCTATGATGACATTATGGTCATAGGTTAGTTCCAGTGTGGACCAAGCTTTGGAATATCAAAACGTTATTATGAGTTAGCTTGTTAAGCTAGTATACCTTGATGTTGCTTTTGCAGCATAAGAGTGAACTGGTGAAGCTTTAAAAGCTCCTGCAAATGCTCTTGTATGTTTTATTGTATCAAAATTGCTGTGTAAGCTAATGACACAAAATATTTCAATATTTTTCAGGAAACGGCATTTGTGAGCAACAGTGCACCCCAGTGGGAGGAAGGCCACAGTGCTCCTGCTCCTTAGGCTTCTCCCTCAGAGCAGATGGACGTTCATGTGATGGTAATGAGCTGAAATGTCATAATAATGCAGAAAGTAATTCCATTTGGAAATCTGTGGTGACAGATGTGAACAGTAGATTGAAAATTGTCCTGTACCCCGGTCTTCAGAGGAATTTTGTTTTCAGTTGGTGAAGCTGTCCTGCAGAGACTGTCTGACCCTGATTTGTCTCTTTCACTCATCAGTGCCTTACGATTTGCAGAGGAGATACAGCTCTAATACCCTGTGGGAGAAGTTTTCATCTTGTTCCTGGACTGTCTATAATTGATGGATTATTCCAACTTTTCAGACATCCTCAAAGTCTATCTCAACAGCAGCATACTATTTAAAGCCATTATGTTCCACCAAAAATTATGGAGGACAGAGAATGATCATCTCCTGATCAATGAACTGGTGTAACTGAATCTGGGTTGCTGGCTGCTTCACTCAGACACATTGGTTGATGTCTTGTTGATGTTCTTTCAACACAGTGGAACCTCTTAGGCAGCAGTGGGCTTGAGGTGTTACTGTAAAATACATTCACATGTGTGCAATTAACTCAAATTTTTAATTCCTCTGGTCAGAGGAAACCAAAACCTTTGGAAAATATGCAAACATATGTTGGAGAGCTACTGCTGCGTATCGACCTGAGCAAAACATCTATCAAGTAATTGTGGAAGAAAACCTGTCCTTGACAGGAGCGGAAGTTCACCCTGCAGCCAGACAACAACCCTACACACACAGCCAGAGATTTTTTTAGAGACTGCTTTAGATCAGACCATATCAATTTGTCAGAATAACTATAAAATAATCCATCCAATCATCCATGCACTGTGACACACTATCTTAGAAACCATTATTCTCCTCTCCGAATAATGGTGGAAAGAAACCAAACATCTCCTGAACAAGGAAGTGTCTGTCCAAGCTGTCTCTTAGGTCAAACTTATAAGATTTAAGCCATAACCACGGTTCCATTTGCTGCTTCACATCAGCTGGCTGTTGAAAGTGGCACAGAGAGTGGCTCCGAGTGCTGACAAATTTCTTATTGTATAAATGTTATTCTCAGTTTCTTTGTCTTCTATCTCTCTGCTGAAGGAGGCTCTGACTTGTCTCTTTAATCTGTTTCTAACTGCCGACTGTCACATTCAGAACTCGCAGTTGTTGACATTTATTGTACATCTTCTTGTCTGCTTTCTCTAAATCTTTTTACTTGTCCTTGCGTTCTATGCGCCTGTCATTGTTTGTATCCTGAAGCGTCTTGATTCTTTTCTGCAGACGTGGATGAGTGTTTGTCTGCACATGGCTGCCAGCTTAACGAGCGCTGCGTGAACACAAGGGGGAGTTATGTCTGTCAGAGACTGATCACCTGCCTGCCTGGATACCAAATCAGCAACGACATTTGTGAAGGTACTCTTCACTTTATCAGCACTGAGCTGTATCAGTGGGCTCACTTCCACCCACTGTGACCATTTTACCAAGGGAGGGATTTTGTGTAGCTGGATGTTCACAATGTCAGGAAAGTGCATTGTTCAAGAATAATCTGCTGTACCTCCCCTGGGAGTTAGGCATTGCACATTAAACAAACCATTCCCTCAAATATACAAATTATTTAACTTAAAATGTCAGCCCACACAAGAAAGCATAACGATGACCTTTTTTTTTTTACCGCCTCAATTGTTATTGTTTGCTATTAACAAACTCTTAAAAGGCTTGCCTGTGTGGTCGTTGTGGGCAGCACCCAACCTTGAGATTGTAATAGTAATCCTCCCAATACGTCTCATTATTTCCATGCTCCATAAATTGGGACCTTTCAGAAGTCTCATTCCCAAAGCTGCAGCGGTGTTCATGAGAAAAGGGTCTTCATGATGAGGGTGTTTCAGATGGACTATGAGGGCTATTTTCCGCCGTACATGGGGTTCAATGGTTCAGGCTCATGGATGCAGCTAATCCTCACTCCTAATGGAGGTTGATTCTTATAACAAGTCCTCTGTGGTTATTTGTTATCTTTGAACAACTGGCAGAAACGGGGACTGCAAAATAAATATTCTACTCAAACTACTCAAGGGATTTTGTTACGGGTGCTATTGAAGTATAAGGTCTTAAAGTTCCTTTTATGTACCGGCACAAAGTCAAGCCCAGTCTCTGCTTTAAATGGAAGAGTTCAAGTTTCTTTGTTTCTTGTTTATGAGTAATAAATAAGACACAGGAGGAAAAATACAGAAGGACTGGGAACAACTCAGCACAAATGCTTTAGCTTTAATGGTCCATCCATGTTCTGGTGTTTCACCTGTGATTTTGAGATATATTGTAGATTATGCCAAAAACAGATGCATCTGCTCTGGATGGTTTCTGGCAATCTCATTTTAAAGATTTCAAATCACATTCAGTGTAGCAGACCTTGTACTCCCTCGAGGAATTATAAAGCCTTTATGGGAGAAGGTTAGTTTTATTTATTTTCCCTTAAATGTTGCCTCATTCTTCAGAAAAAAAAAAATGGGGTTGAGCCACAGACTAGAGTATGTAGGTTGAACCCATAAAAAATGTGTCAGCAACTCCGCTTAGTGGACTTCAAATCCAAATACTATATACTGTAGATCAGCTTTGCAGAACAAGATGTTAAGTATTAGCAGGGTGGATTGGACACCTTTTTAAATTTAAAGGGAAACAAACACACTTTCCTGCAGTATGAGATTTATTGTCAATAAGCATTGTTACAACAAATAAACAATTGACTGAATGCAAATTTCCTTTTGTCTTGTCTAATAAGGAAATTTGTGTATTGCATAATGTTTAAACTGCTTTTCCTGTTATTTACTGGATTCTTTAGAGACACATAACAAGGTTATACTGTAAAGCTCTTTTTCTACATTGGAGGTTTTTTCTACATCAAAATCAAAATCTTCTATGTATTTAAGAAGATTATCTCAAAGCATTGTTAACAATGCATCAGAAAGATACATTTGTCTTAAACATTGGGGTCATATTTTATTATTGTATGCCCTGCTCTTTCAACATTTGTGTTATGAGTAAAAGGATTAGGACAGAGGTAAATTTATTCAAATATTACAAACCTGTGTTTCATTATTTTACTCAGTTTGCCTGTTCTCTGAGGGAGGTTGCTGTTCTCTTACTAATTTTTAACTTGTGTGTTTTTTTTTTTACGTTTTCTTAGAATCGTGTTTATGTCAACTGAAAAGTGCACAGTCCCACTCTCCTGCTCCTAAAAACTAACCTAATCTGTGAAGGCCTGTCTGTTGCAGGCTTGCAGCTAATGGGCTTCTTTTCAGCTGCTACTGTGCCCAAAATCCTGCAAACCTGCTAGAAACCAAAGCAAAATCATAATAACTTTTTTGTCCTCAAAGATTTCAAAGTTTCATTTCATACATTGACAGCAGATGGGCAAGATTGATTTAGAAAACATAAATCTTTCAGGATACAGGTGGTGGATTGTTCTGGAGGAGGGTTTTGCATTTATCAATGTCACACAGTAAGGATTGAATGATGCGTAGGTCCACTGTTGTTTTTACTTATAAGCAGTATTCATCAAATAATAATAATAATAATAGAAAAATTCTGTGTATTTTAATTGTATTAAGACTGACTTGCAAAGAAGATGCTTCCAAGATGGTAAACATGCAGTTTACTACTGAACTACAGTGCCATCCAGTGGAAATATGCTGCATTACATCCACTTAACTTATTTACAGTGCGTGATTTTCTCTGTCTTCATTTGTTTGTCGCTGTTTGTTCCCAGACATTGATGAGTGCATGATGGGAAATCACAACTGTGGAGACAGGCTTGTGTGCTTGAACATAGCCGGCTCATTCAGGTGCAACCCCAAACCTGTCTGTCCTGCAGGATTTAAACAGGACGCACAAGGCAACTGCATAGGTAAGACAGATTTTGTTTTACAGTTAATTAATTGGTCACTGCTAATTATATGAAAAAGTTAATAAAATGAAAGAAAGATCATATTTTTTGAAATAGATGGATATACAAAAGCTTTCACAAATAAATTTCTCTCTAGTTTGAACAATTGCTGACAGACCAAAGACAAGTAAAAAAAAAAAAGTTTGCATTGTGTTGAAATTTGATGACATGCAACATTATGATATCCCTTATCTTATTTGCAAACTGATGAGTGAATCAGCCAAGGAATTTTCCCACACATGACTCACTGTCTACAAAGATGCACGGTTGTACGCCATGCAGATGAATCAATTTTGTTGCAGTGGCAGAGGGGTTAAATGCCACACAGACAGGAGATCAGAGCCGTAGCTGTGAGGGGTTACAGAGGGGGTGGATAAAAGCCAATCCTCTGTCCTCCTCCAGTACAAACTGATGCTGTGGAATTAGCCCCCAGGGGCAGGAACTTGGGCATGTCAAGGCAGCAGATGCCTCTATAAAAGGACTGCAGCAGAAATGCTCTGTGAAATGACAAACTGGAGAAAGTGCAACAACAAAGCTGTCCAAGAGAATGTGACTGTGTGATGTGTTTGCTTTGATATCACAGCACGGTGTGGCTAAAGTAATGCCCCCTGGTCTCTCGTGCCTTGTCTGTGTGGCTACAGGGTTCTCGTCCCATCTTTTGCTTTCTGCCCTTTTTTCTCTTTCCCTCTCTGTATCTCCATACCAGATATCGATGAGTGTACTACTTTGACCCAGCCATGCAGTTCAGGATTTACCTGCATCAACACAGCGGGGTCATACATTTGCCAAAGGAAGATAATATGTAGCCGTGGTTATCATGCAAGCCCTGATGGATCCAGATGTGTTGGTAAGATTTGCAATCATTGCACAAGATGCACAAATCATCAGATTTGATATACAGACTCAAAGTCAATTTGAGCAGAACAGATTTGTCTCACAGGAACATGCAGAGTGAGTGCTTAAC
Organism: Xiphophorus couchianus; assembly: GCF_001444195.1. Taxonomy (NCBI): domain Eukaryota; kingdom Metazoa; phylum Chordata; class Actinopteri; order Cyprinodontiformes; family Poeciliidae; genus Xiphophorus; species Xiphophorus couchianus. Next base: position 20,666,214 of record NC_040228.1, on the reverse strand, counting down.
TGAATTAGTCACACATTGGTAAAAGACTGCGAAGATCATCATTTCTATGATATTTAAACTGGAAATCTTCAAATGTTGCCATATTAGGCGTCTGGGTACTGGGAGTTTGACATCTTTATGAGTTTTTTTTATCTCTCCTAGATGTGAATGAATGTGAGAGTGGCCTGCATCGATGTGCAGAGGGACAATTGTGCCACAATATGGCTGGCTCATATCGTTGTGAGTGCCGGACGGGGTACCAGTATGATTCATTCAGGAGGATGTGCGTAGGTATGCTGAACATTATATGTGCTTAATCAAAAGGAACAAAAATTCTGTGTTAGATTCAATGATAGATTTAAATTATGGCATTGCAAATTATGTGAGCAAGTCTAACCTAAGCGTGATCAATAATTTGTTTAAAGTTTTTGCTAAGGTTGAAATGAAAATAAAATTCTTAATTTTTCATGGTCTTATTATGACACATGAATGTTTCGGATTTCTAATGAGTTTTAAAGGCCAAAGTTATTGCATTTTAGGTCTACACCAGCATCAGCAGGCACCGTCAGAGCTTCTTCAGGATTTTTTCTAGTTTTCTACTTATTCTGTTTTGGTTTTTTTGTCTTCAGTTCTTAGTAATTTTGTCACTCTCACCCTTTAGCTCTAGAGGACCATTTTAATTCTCTGCCTGCTGTTTATTATTGTGGCTCTGAAGCAGTCCAGTCTTGTGCCTCTTGAATAAGCGAGTGGATTACAGATCACTGCTGCTGCTGCTTCACTCTCAGCACGAGTTTCACTGTGTTGTGATTCTCATAATAATACACTCCACTCAAGTGTTTAGACTATCAGCAGACAGATGAGTAGCACACATACACACTTTTGTGCAGGACGCTAAGAATGCACATTCTGTCTTTAACACATGCACCTGCACATATGGGTGCCAACATGCATGAAGCGAGGTATGATGATGATGATGATGATGGTCCTTCCTCCCCTCAGATATAAACGAGTGTTGGCGCTACCCTGGCCGTCTGTGTGCCCAGACCTGTGAGAACACCCCAGGCTCTTATGAATGCTCGTGCACCTCTGGTTTCCGCTTATCTGCTGATGGCAAGAGCTGTGAAGGTGTGTTTTTGTTAATGTCAGTCGGTCTGAGCGTTTGTGCGTGTTGCTGCATGTTTTTTTGTTTTTTTTTTTCAGTAGATTTGTGTGTGAAAATATGCATGTCTGGACAGTGAGCTTGTGTACATTCACAAACAGTGTGGCTTAAAGGGTAAAGCTGGTTCTGGAAGTTTGATTAGTTGGATTAGTGTCTCTATATGCCATGCCTAGAAGCGAAAACGCAGCCAAAAGTATAATTGTCTTAATGACAACATCTTGTTTATACTTGTTGATTAAAACATTGAAGATTCTTTGATCAAGTGAATTGTGACACTAATGAGTTCTAACCTCCAATCTACAGATGTGAACGAGTGTTTGACTAGCCAGTGCAGTCAGGAGTGTGCCAACATCTACGGTTCCTACCAATGCTACTGCAGAAAGGGTTACTACCTCAGGGAGGATAGACACACCTGTGAAGGTGGGCACTTCAAACCTCAAATTCATACCAGACTTATGAGAGATTCATACCTTAATTTAATTAATCTTCTTTGTCATTCAGACATTGATGAATGTTCCCAGAGCATTGGCCACCTTTGTACCTACAGGTGTGTGAATACTCCAGGCAATTACCAGTGTGCGTGTCCTGAGTATGGCTACGCCATGTCCCCAAATGGACGCTCTTGCAGAGGTAAGTGACTTAATCCCTCCTCCCAACACCAAACTGGAAGATATTTACTGTGTTGCAGCTAATTCTGCACCGGTCTGCCTCACTGAGTTCTTCTCTGAAATTAATTCAGAAAATGCACAGCACCCATTTACCTTTAACAGAGTATGGTGTGAAAGTTTTGCTCAGATAAAAATAATTGGTAGTCTTACAGTGGTACAATAATTACACACTCTATAAAATTTTATTGGCCTAAAAATCTTGTCTTGCTAATTTGATTTTTTTCCAGCTGGGTAACCTTTCTTGTTTTTTTTAGCTTTAAGGGATATCATAATGTTGCATGTCATCAATTTATCCTCCACTAGTGAACACTTGGCAAATAAACCAAATTTTGTTCTTTCACTCCTTGATTTAGATATTGATGAATGCGCCACGGGGACTCATAACTGCTCTCTGGGTGAGAAGTGCTACAACATCCAAGGAGGGTACCGCTGCCTTTCGCTTAACTGTCCACCAAACTTCCGCAAAGTGACTGACACGTAAGTTGTAGCAACAATTTAAAGTCCCGGCTCACAATTCTGATTGAGAAAATATTTTGCATAGCTAAGATGATTAGCATTGCTAAGACAATTCTTGGCTAAAAATTAAACATTTCCTCCAAAAAACTGAAGCTCTGAAAATTAATGTTTTCAAAAACTACTTGTGCAGCAGACAGTCAGTTTTACTTAATGTCTGTGTCAGTTTGGGCAGCACCTTAACCAGTTGCAAGACATTAAAACCAATATGATTTGCAAATTGCTGTTCTCAATGACCTGGCTGACAATTATCAATTGACAATTGATTGATATTAGAATATGGCAATGTATTTTTTGAAAACAAAGAAATGTGTTTACTAACAGAGGTTGGACAGCACTGAAGGCAGCAGACTACCTTAAGTTTATATCTTCCTAATCTTCAACTCTAATTAAATTGCTTGACCCAGTAAGTGTTAAATATGCAATGTAACATAACATGATATAATGTAATATAACTCTTGACTTGTTTTAAATATTAGTACTATCATCTTTTATAGTTATTAGCTTTTCTTAAACATTAACTTCTCCTCCTGATCCTCAAAAATGAGATATCTCAGAATGCTGTTGTACGTAACATACTGACTACTTGTAGCTACTCTACACTTTCCCACAGTTTTAAAAAATCAAACTTAAACAAACAATACATTTCCAAAAAGTTTGAATTGTACAACTGAGCAACAGCACCTTCCATGTACATTTTTTCCTTCCTTCGTTGCTTGTAGACGCTGTGAGCGGATCAGCTGTCTCGACTACCTGCAGTGTCAGAACTCTCCTCAGAGAATCACCTACTACTACCTCAGCTTCCAGTCCAACATCGTCATCCCCGCTCAGATCTTCCGCATTGGTCCGGCTCCCGCCTACTCTGGAGACAACGTTATTGTGACTATCACAGAGGGGAATGAGGAAAACTACTTCAGCACCAGGAAACTGAATGCCTACACTGGTGCTGTGTTCCTACAGCGACAGGTGCAGAGCCCACAGGATTTTCTGATCACAGTAGAGATGAAACTTTGGAGGCAGGGGAAATTTGCCACCTTCCAAGCCAGGCTTTACGTCTTCATCACACCAAATTTACTCTAATGAGTGCTTGTGGTGAGGCCATTATGGAATACAGTTAATACAGTAAACTATGTCCTTTCCAATCAATATTTAACAATGTCGTTCTCTGTTGTGATGACTTTGAACTGTTTGAGGAAGTTGTTGCTAGAAAAGTAGAATTTTAAAAAGATTACATCCTGTCATTTTTGTCACTAAGACTGCAATAAATCATCCAGTTTTGATTTATTTTGTTATATTTTGTCATATTACGTTTCATATTTTCAAAACGTGTTTTCTGCAAAACTCAATGCCTTTAAGATTAAAACCTAATAATCAAATTTTTATGTCTAGATTATTTCAGCTCAGTCTAACATTTTGTCTTACTTTGCAACGTGCACTGCTGCCTGTGTGTGTTTAAGAACTTAATTTAATGTTACCATATTTGTATGGAAAAATGTTTATCCCTGTAATTAAATATATTGCAAGTAGATGTATCATATTTCTATGTTGAATTCTGAGGTTTTATATATATATACTGTATATACACTGCTCAAAAAAATAAAGGGAACACTTAAACAGGTGTTTAACACTTAAAGTGTTCCCTTTATTTTTTTGAGCAGTATATATACGTATATATCTATATATATATATATATATATATATATATATATAAATATTTTAGAAAAAAATAAAGCTGTATCCTTTCTACAGACCTCATAGAAACTCATAGATAATAAATGATGGATTATAAAAGAAGTGTTTGTAAGTCCAATTATTATTATGAGGGCTTAAGAACTTAACACAAGATAAAAAGTGTTGCACTTCCACCTGCAGGAGTAAAAAGGTATTGCATTTTACTCTGTATAATTTAGACTTAAATAAAGTATAAACAGAAGCAAATAATGATCTCCATACTAAACATACTTTTTAGTGCTGCTGTAATTACCAGAAAGGTTATTTATATTAATCTGTGTCACATATCAGTTTTCTGTTCACCTCAATGAATTACAGTTTCTTTAGCAATCCTTCCTCTTCACATGACTCATGATAATAGCTTCCGTTTAGTGACTGAGATGTTACTCCTGGTATGCATGGTTCATGACAGGGCCCCGCACACTGACTGATGTCTCTTTCCTCTAATTTGTTTTATCTGCTCTTCAAGAAAAGGTAGTGATACCTTTTAGGAGAGGGAGAACTAAGGAGCCCTGAAAGAGGAGCTAAACACATATCTGTCAAAGATTTAAGGGCCACTGACAGGAAATTTCATCTCACACAAAAGGGAAGTGAATGCGCAGTAGCAAATTGGAAAATATCCACAAAGTCGCTATAATTAGCTGCTATCCAATGCTGCAAAATGGCATCCATAATGGCTGGTGCTTCCTTTGCAATATATCAATTGAAAGCAGCTAATGTTAGTACAACTATAAATAATGCATTATTTTAGCATCAGATAAATTTCTTTCTTCAAACCCATGGAGCAGAGAGGGAAGAACTGATTTAAGGAAAATTAATGCAGAATACTCTCACTTTCATCAGGGTGAAATCACACTCCAGCACCTTTCTTCATGATGCTCCAGCTGGATGGCTTTGAAGCAAAGTTGTAAGTGGTGGAAGCAAAAATGTGATTAGTTTGCAGTTTTGGACATCATACTCATTAAATCAAGAAATATGACCCAAGCACTGCGTTTTCATGCGGCTCTACCATTAACCTTCTTTCCTCGACTCCCTGTGTTAGCAGTGAGCTTCAGATTTGTCTCCAAGGGACATTTTGTCAGTGTGTTGTTTGTGTTGGTCAGTTATGTCTTCTTCTAAAGATCCAATCTGGGTACACTAAAAGTCTAATGAAAATACTACTAATTTTGTGGAAAGACAAAATTAAATATTAAATAAATATTAACTTAATCAGCAGACTGACAGCAAATTTGCCTGGGGGATTTCCTTTTAAACCAGTACTGAGATGCAGAAAACCAAAGATTTACTATATATACAAAATGTCGACCAGGTCAGCCAACATGATTTCATTGACCTCTTTGGTAAAATCAGCATCTCCAAGCTGATACCAAATGTTTGGTGGGTTGAGTTCAGGACAGCAGGCAGATCATTGGATCCTCTCCTCGTTCATGGTAGTAGGCTATATTAAACATCACTTTGTGGAGGAATGGACATCTTGGAGGATATACATGTAATTTTTAAGAAGCATTGTTACAACAACAAGTAATTAACCAAACTCAAAGATACCTAGATTTTGTGCTATGGTTATATAGAAATCTAGCTTAAAACCTAAAGAAAGTGAGTTAACATTGAGAAGAGTTTTTGGGGTTCTGGTTCTGGTCTGTTTTTTATTTTAATCTTTTTAATTCTGTATTTGCCTTCGCGAGTGTTGAATTGCTTTTACATCTCCATATCTTACCATGAAGTTAGGTCAGGTCAGTGGTTCCCAAAGTGTGGGGCGCTGGTGTAGTGCCATTGGGGGGGCGCGGGAAGCGGTATGGATGCGCCATCTGTAAAGATGGTTTGTAGTATTTTGTTGCAACCTGAAGTGTGAAATAAATTTCAGTGGAGTTTGAAAACAAACTATGTGTATAGGTTTATGTCTGGTTGAATGATGTGTGTGCCCAGTTGATTTTTTTTTTCTTTTTTGGGGGGGGATTTTATTGTAATCTATAGGGGGGCCCAGAAAATCTTTGGGAACCACTGGGTTAGTTCATTAGTCTCACGTCATTGCTGTTAATTAATTTTCCAGTTATGTTTTTTCTCTCAACTGTCTTCCTTGTTTCCTTTACTTCCTTGTTCGTTTTTCTTCTATTGCTCTAGTTAAACCTGTTCCTGAGTTTCTATTTTCTTGGTTGTGTACTTTTAATCATGCAGATGTTTGTCAATGCTTCATTTCTAGATGATTTTTGTGATTTTCCAGTTTGTATTCATGTTTTACCATCTACCCTGGTCATGGTTTCTTAGATTTCTGCTTCTCATAGCTGAACCTCATCAGGTAATCATCCACCTGGTTCCTTTTCTGTAATCACCCCACCCTGTATAAAACTGCCTGGACCTATAAGCTCTTTGTTAGATTCTGTTTCATTAATCATACATCCAGGTGCCACATTGCTGGAGTTCATTATGAACTTCCGTATTCATGAGTTGATATGTTCGTCCAATAGAAATATGCAGGATACCTGCTTTATCAGATAAAAAAATACAAATTCAGAAAATTATTTAAACAGTAACTTAAGATAAAAAAAACCCCAACACAAACACTTTTTTAAAAAGTCAGGCTTTATAATTTTTTAAGACCATGGTTTCCAGCATTGTGACTCTTTTTAAGATGGTAAAAAGAGTCACAATGTAAACCTATTTATAGCACTTATTTAAACAATCCAGATCAGATGTTTAACATCATCAGCATTGTAGTATAGATCTTCACACTTTTGCAAAATGAGCATATAGGACTGTTTTTAACTTCTACTTATGAAATAGTTCTGGGGAAAAAACTACATTCTTACAATATTGGTGAAATGTCAGACAAAATGTGAAACCGTTTTTCTATTGTTAGGATGATGATCGCAGTTTTGAACAAAATGTGCGTCCTCTTTTAAAGGGGAAACCAAGAGCTCTGTAGTGATGTGGTTTAGCTGTACAGTTTGGGCGGAGGTCATTGCAAAGGGAGGGATGAGGATGATGAGCTGGGAGGGAGGGGGGAGGAGGAGGAAGGGGAAGGTGGTGTCACAGACAAGCTTGTCTTTGATAGCTCAGGTGGTCATCACCTGAGGGGGAAAAAAGCATTAATGGGCATTCTCTACAGCAGACAAGCACAGGCTAGCGCTCCTCTTCTCTGGCTGCCATAAACAGGGGGGATGTATGCATCATTAGATAAAGGTGTGGCTAACGACCTGCAGTCAAACCCACCTCATACAGTGCATGTAGATCTTCCAGAACATCTCACTGCCTCTGACTGGATCCACCTGCAGTGGACCTACAACCACTGCTGAGTTATTGATGTTTTTGTGGAGTGAGGGACTTTCTTAGAAAAAACAAAAATGCTAATAAATTAATTTAAAAAAAAAAAATTACATAGATAGGTATACAAAATGAGAAAGCTGTGTGGACAGAAAAAAATAATGATATTTTTAAAAAAAACAGGTTCAACCTTTTACAGCCAGGTGTTATTGTGCTCGTCTCTGTGATAATTTGGAAGTTATAAGAGCCGAAAAAAAAGACAGAGGAGCTGCAGAAGGAGCAACAAACATAGAGGAATTTGCCTAAGAGGAAAATGAGGGAAGGTATGCAAGGTTGCCTGTCACTCTGAGGCGCCCGATAGCTTAACCTATCATCTTATCAGAGTGTCATCTCTTCACAGTTATTGAGATATTTCATAATTGATCTCATATTCTACGTCTGACATCAGAACTGTCTGTAATGCAACTTCCACAGGGAAGTTTAAAAAGCTTCCACACACATTAATATATATAAATATATTTTAATAAATGCTGATATAGCTTAACACATGAAAAAGGAGAAACTAATTTTTTCTGGAGCGAATGTCTCTAATGAAAGAAACTCTCCTCCAGTTCTCACTGGGTGGGACGATTTACTGGAGTCCTAATCACAGGTCGGTAACCTTGGCAGCAGGCCTCCTGACCGACAGCGGAGGAGTCAGAGATGATGATGCTCGGCGCTGGTAGCTGCCTTCCTGACAGCATGTTATGCAAAACATCTTTGGTATGTGTGACTTCTGAGACCGCTAACTGTGTTTTCTGTTCCCTAAAATTAGGATTACACCTGCAGGTCTACATGGTAGGTAATTACTAATTTGTAATGAATGGGTCAATACGTGCTGATTATATGTCACCAATCACTTTGATGGTTTTGGTTAGATTTGTTCAGATTTTCAAAGTATAGCTTGAAGCTGAGACGTTAGTTGCTTGACCCCGCCCAGAAATAGTTTGACTATCAAAAGACTGCAGCATAACTTACTTGATCTAAAACTGAAAGGTTCTGAGTCAAAGTTATAAGGCTGTTATATTCACATTCTGTTTTTTCCAGCGTGAAATAAACATAAAACATTGCACAGATATTTGTAGCTTATGACATTTTAATTATTTGAAACTTCATTAAAACATTTGGAAAAGCTTTTAAAAACAGAGGTCTAAGATTTTGAAGCAGACACTGACTGTTGAAGATATTGAACCCCTTTATGTTTCCCTTGTCTGTATTTCTGTATGAATACAAAATTGTTCTGTTAATAATGCATTATTTTCTAACTTAACAGGTTTGTTTGAATTTCAACCTTCTATGGCTTGAATAAGTGAGTTACTGAGTGAGTTACTAATTCTTATTCCATTAATACCATTTGTAAAGTTTAGCAGCTTAGAGCAAAAAAAAAAAAAAGAATAAATAAATAAATAAAGCTGTATCTAATCCTTTTGCAGTAAGCGTCTGGATAAATCTAAAAAGAATTTTGGGACACCTATTTTTAGGTTGTACGATTTGATGTAATCTGGTGCAATTTAAATTTGTTCAGTGAACTTTGGCAAATGAACTTTGCCTTTTAAATTTTTATATCAATAAAACACATTGAATGCATTAACTTGAACAGAAAACTGTCAGGATCTTGAGGTTGTTGAGTTTCTATTGTTACTTCGGTTCCTTCTTAATGATTCTAGTTATGTTTGTTTCTTGTGTCTAGTCCTTTTCTTAGTTACTCTAGTTTTTTTTTTTTGCTTCTAATGTCAAGATATTGTGTTAGATTCCATTTCCTCGCCCCCTGTGTCTCTCCGTCTTTCTCTCTCTCTCCTCTGCCTGCATGCTTTCTACTCTCTCTCCACACCTGCAATCAGTTAGGTCATCAGCCCATCTGCAAGGAGGAATGGGAGAGGACCCCCAAATCCAGGTGTGAAAATCTTGTTGCATGATTCCCATGAAAGGTCATGGCTTTACTAGCTCAAAGATTTTGACATTTCTGTTTTTTTTCTGTCAAACATTCATGATAAATGATACAATTTTGGTAAATGGCTGCAAATTTAAAGGGATCTGAATACTTTCTGTCCCCAAAACATTCAAATGTTTTTCTATACAGAAAATAGAGCTATTTTTCTCAAATATTTTCCACAAATCAGTCTAAAAATATACACCAGTTCCTGTGACCCTGTAACCATGAGCGGGTAATAATGGATTTTTAGTTACAGTTTTACATGAATCAAACCTGACACCTTAATTTAGGTCCACAAGACACAGATTTCCTTTTTTAATTACAGTCATGCTGACTAAAAAAGCCTCCCCTTTAAATTCTAAGGTCACCTTTTATCTACATGTTATTCTCACTATGTGGGCGGAGGGCATAGCATATTGTAATCTGGCTTGTATGCGTTTTGTCTAATTGATGTTAGATTTAAATCTTTTTAAACTTGATTAAGACCCAATTTTATCAATATGATGTAAAACAGATATATATGGTAAAAGCCTGTAATTGTGAAAGGGAGCATTTTCTTCTTACAATAACTATGTTTTCAGCAGTACAACAGGTTGCCTCTCTCTATAAAAACTTTGATTGTATTTTGACAAATCATCTTGAGTGCATGTACTCATAAATTAAAAAAAAATGTCTGATTGCAACTTGACATACCTAAACAGCCAAATATTATAATATTTTTTTAATAATAAGACAGCATAAATAATAATGTATTTATGTATTACAATAAGAGTCAAATGACCTTCTATTACCTAGAAACTCCACATTATTTGCATCTGCTTCATTCAATCCCCCTTGTGTTTCTCTCCGATTTAAGTGGTGAAATTTTACAATATTGAGCAAATGAATTTGCAAGATGCAACAGGTACTGTGCTGCTTTCAAGGCTGTCTGCATACCAATGTGACCACAGTCTAACTATTACTCTCTTTATCTCTGCTCCCTCCGGCAGCGGAGCAGAAAACCTTGTGTTCTCTTTCCAAAAAGACACGTCTTCGAAATTTCTGCGGGACATGTACATTTGTTTGTGTTTATGCCCAAAGCAAAGTATTTTGTGGTCAGTCTTTCATTTATGAAAGCAAAATTCATTAAGTGCAGGAACAAATTACATTAGGCCAATCCTTGAAAACACGAATTTGTTGTTATTTGCTAAAGACAACATTCACCTGAGCGCTGGGAGTGTTTTGTTATAAAAAGATTGATGCTTGTGTGCTTATGGGCTGTAAATCGTGCAATACGTGGCTGTGAGCAGTTTTATACTGACTGACAGCTGCTCAATATTCTTATTCATAAACACAAGCAGCAATCAGCATAAATCATGTCACTTACAGCTCTTTATACGCTTCAAGAAACCTTTTTTCAACGACAGCTTGATTTGTTGTTATTTCTGTCTAATTGTTGAACTTGTCACTGATGCGCACGCTTATGACTCACAAAAAAGCACGCCCAGATAATGGCCCTGTTGCAGAGAGAAATTTCCCCAGCTCTTCACAATATCTTGCACCAAACCACAAGAATGGTGCAGATATATCTGCACCCTCAGGAGGCCTTGCAGAAGGGCCCATGTTTCACTCAGGGATAAAAAGAAACCTCACCTGTCATCATATCTGTAGCTGACTGAAAAAAGTTACTAAACACTTGTGGAAATTTCTTTTAGGTAGGTGGCTAATAAATAATGTTGATAAAATATAATCTTTGTGTTTCCTAAAATGTTTGCGGCAGCAGAACCTCTTCTCAAGAAATACACTTGGCACTACAACTACTAACTACTACTGCAAACTTTTTTGGTTAAGTTTAATATGAAAACTATGTCTGAACAGTGTGCTAATAACATCCACTCATTGAAAAATATTGTTTTGTGTTTTTGTACATTCAAAACTCTGCTTACACTTGGTCATCAACATTAACATCTTTTATTAAATGGTTTCTAGGTTTGCACAAACTTTTTTAGTGTAAAATTAACTACCATTGGTGGCCACCACTAACTAAAAAGGTAGTTGTTCTAACCCTTAAACACTGATCAAAAACATTAGCTCTATTAACACACTATGACCAAATAGCTATTGGAAGCTAGTGCTACATAACTAAATTCTACTAGTGATGCCAATGACACACAATATGTTAAAACGGAGTATGTCACTCTCAACAGGGTCAAAGTTGTTATTGCACACCTACCTGTGTGATTCAGAAAGTGGTTGTTTAAAACAGACCTGTCACTCATGGTTTCAGTTCTATAGTTGTACAGTATTGCTAACTCTGCTGCTGATTATTCCTAATTGACCACTGTGATCAGAAAGCACACAATCAGAACATCATTCTGGGTAAAGCATAAAAGTGATTTGCCGCATTGTATCATGGAAGGAGAGGAAGCAGAGCTGCTGCCTTAACAGTTTTAACCCACTGTTAAATAGGAGTATATACAGTATATATATATATATATATATATATATATATATATATATATATATATATATATATATATATATATATATTTACAGTATATAATATCTAACTACTTGAAAATATTTTAACAGTTGATAACCAAAATTTATTCAACTGAAAGTCTGCATTCATCCAAATAAATTGGCACGTTAGAATTTATTTGGAAAAATATATTTAGGAAAAGCTAAGTGCACTAAAAGTTTTCAAAGTTTGCAACAACTCTAAAGTGCTAAATGCAATTTAGTTCTGCTGTTAGCGCATCAGCACATTAGAGGAAGGATGAGATCTTGTTGCTTTGCAGTTATCTGGTGAGTAAGTGTTGATTTCCTACTTCATTCTACAATAATTATTATCTCAATCAATCTCATAAGGTTGAAAAAGAGAAGCAATTTAATGGAGGAATTCCTTTTGGTTCTAAAACAAATTTAAAAAAACACTAGAAAGAAAGGTCAATTAGAAAGGTCCTTTACTTGGTCTGAAATCAGTCATATAATCGATGTGGATTGCTGCTAGAACAGCGTCAACACTTTTGCCTCTTCTTTTGCCAGATGAGGAAGTCTCTGCACAAACAGAAGCTATTCTGGCCAAAAGTCCCCAAGAAGCTCGAAGGCTGTGGTTTCTGTTTATGTTACTTTCTTTATACCTGTATTCAGTATAAATTTGTCCTAGAGCAAGACAGAACTTGACAACACAATTCTATTACAACAAAATACAATGCAGAGAGATTGTACTGATTGAAAGAATGCCAAGAACATATTCAGATTAGCAGTGCAAAAGTAAAATGTAAATAAATAATAATAATAATAATAATTCAATACAACAATATAAAACAAATCTTAGTATTAAGATTCGGTTTTAGTCACCTTTCAGGTTGCGACAAATTGCTGCTTTTTTATTTAACTCATTTATTGCAGCAGGAACAAAACTGTTAGAGCTACAGTATGTTTTACACTTATACGGGCTAGAAACCTTGACCTAATGACAAGAGTCTGAAACTCCATGGAGTGGGAGCCATTTTGCAAAATAGCTGTTGTACCTGCTCGATGTACAGAGATGTCTGATGCAGATAAGGCTCACCAGTCAGCCAGCTGGATCATTTCACTGTCTGGTCCAGGTTGTTGTTTTTTTTCTGTTTGTTTTAAGAAAAATGTCCTTACCATAAGTGACTGATTTAATAAAAGCTTGATAAAAGATAGTCATTATTCTGTTAAGATGAAAATGTGAGTTTCCTTTGAAAACCAAAAACAAGTAGATTGGGCTTTTGTTCTAGATGAGTTCACCTTGTTTCTTACTGTCTGTGTAGAGGCCACTGGACCAAATGGATTTTGGTAAAAGTGTCTCTATATCTCACCATTTAGACAATAAAGAAAATATTTTGTTTTTTCATGTGGTAAAAGCTACTGAGAAAGAAGCAATAACACTATTATCTCCTGGTTGAGGCTGCTTTGAATTTAGGACAAGAAAAGTTATTCACTTTCAGGGTTTTTGCATTTAAATCACTTTTTGAAGTGAACTTATCAAAGATTGTTTTAAAACTTCTCAAAAATTTGTAAAACAATGCTAGTATTTGTTATGGCTAAGCTCCATGGAGTTTATTTTATAAAAGAAGTCAAATTTGAGGTGATATGTTTACAACATAGAGTATGGTTAAAGCTAAAGTTTTAATTTAAATTAGGTTTTTTTATTCCCTGTGTTGCAAACAAAAACAGTCAGGAATTTGTTTTTTTATTAAATAATATATTTTGAAATAACAGAGTTACCACCAACATACTGACTGTTTCTGTGGCCAAACAACTTTATCATTTCCCAATCTGAGTAGAACATGATATTCCAAACAGAAAAGTCTTTACCTCTGTGAACTGGGTCAAGTTCTCCTTCTGGAAAGCCAACCCTTTTTCCATGACTCCCATGCAGGATGAAATTGTGCAACCATGCTGTAAATGTTGATTTAGAGCCAACAGCTGCAAACATGCCTGCAGGCCTTGTGATTAAACTTCACATATATTTTTGGATAAAACTGATGGAAGTTTATAGATTCTTTTGCAGCTGATTTTTAAGGGTTTAATTTTTTAAGATAAATAATCTGGAGCTGATTTAAATTTGTTTAAATATTCACAATTTGATATCAAACACACATACTAATTGAAAAATAGAACTGATAAAGACAGTGACTAGTCTTTACTTACATATCCCATTAATGTTTTTCATCCTTCTTTTACAACCCCAAACGTCCATGTATGTCTTGGTTTTATGTGAGCAACCCAAAGTAGTCAGGCGTTGTGAGGTGGAAGTAAAATGATAAATAATTTTCTCTTTTTTTTCTCAAAAATAAAAATGATAGTTTTCTACAAATTTGTATTCTTCAATTAGGAAACACTTTATAGAAACAATTTTACTGCAGATACAGGTGCAGGTTTATGAAGTATGTCTCACATACAAAAAGAAAGACTATTTGCATACAATCTTCTTGGAAAAATAGCCAAAGCTTAGTCAGACTGGATCAAAGACAGCATATTAAATTCTTGCCACAAAATACTCTTTTCAGTTTAGGTCTGGACTCTGACCAGGCATTTCTAATACATGATTGTGCTTCAATCTAAATTATTCTGTTGTAGCTCTAGCTGTGATCAGTCTTCTTTTACAACCTCTGACAAGGTTTCTGGAAGTACGTACTCCCCCATATTACACTCCATCCCCCATATTTCCAGCAATTGTGACTAATTTCCCTATTCATAAAAAATAGCATCTTACTGTGTGGTGATGCACAGCAATGCTTCATGCTGTAAATGATTTGTTCAGGAAAATGAGCAGAGTTAGTTTTCTGCCACATATGTTTCTGCCACATATGTCTGTCTGCATTTATCTCTTCTGGTCAGAACGCCTTCTTCTATGTTCTGTCCCGTACATGGCTTGTTGCAAACTCTAAAGAGGACTTCTTGTGGTTTTAATTCAACGAGCTTTATTTTTGTCACTTTGTCACAATGACCAGATTTTTGTAGTTAATGACTAATAGTTGTCCTAACAACAAGTTGAGATGTTGATCTTTCTCCTCCATAGTTACCAAGAGCCTCTTGGCTGCTTCTCTGAGATGCTCTCTTTGTCCCCTTGTGTCGATATTAACTATGTTTTTTGTAATGTGAAAACAATTAAAAAGGTTTTAATGCAACCGTAGAGGCGCCCTGCTTGCATTATTTGTATGATGTTGACTCTGGTTAATCCTCTACTACTTGGCACACCACTCTAACCCGCAGGTGTGCTGTTTCACAACAATGGTAAATCAATATTGTCCTGACATATGTGGACATGACGTCACCAATAAATAATCCACATAAATAGCCCAATTTGCACATTGCACAAGCAGAAAGATGGTAAACAAGTTTATCATTAGAGCCTTTTTAACCTTCTTCATCTTGTTGCTGTGTAATTTGTACAGGGCACAAGAACACGGCAGTAGCAGAGCTACCAGTGCCAAGGAAGCGTCTGAGACTGACATGTCCAAATCAGAGGAAAATAAAAAAAAGCTGGAGCCTCAGCTTGACATCTGGGAGGAGCTGAGAAACCTGCGAGATTTGGTATTGGAACAAGCAGTAGATTTAAGGCTTCTGTCAGCAAAACTGGCAGAAAGTGACAGTCTAGTTCAGGTCCTGCAGGAGGAGATTAGAGGTATTCATTGATTATGTTTAAGCTTAATAACACATGCATGGAGCTGATGCTTAAGGATGCTTTCATGTTACAGTAATGAAGGACAGACTGACTGCAGCAAAGACTCTGGTTGAAGAAATGCAGATGGAAGGAGAAGGTATCTACTGAAAGTTGGATGAAGACGTTTGTCTTATAGGTGTGAATTGTGAACATTTACAATCACAACTTTTTAAACTTTTTTCAGCTCAATCTGCAGAACTTACAATGACGCAGCAAAAACTCGACATCGTACAGGAAAGGCTATTGGTGAACGTAGCTCATGTGGAAGAGTTGCAGGAGAAACAGGAAGGTAAGGTTTTAGGCTTTAATTTTTGTGTCCTTAGTTTTGTGCATTTGTTTCATGAATTAATACAGTTTATCTTGTTATTTTAAGAACAAAGTCTGGCACTGCAGAAGCTACAATATACCAGCAATGGTTAAAAGTTTTTTGATACTGTGTTTCTGTAGTCATAAAATCAATAAACCCCTTTTGGTTTGGTTTTGGGTATACTTCAGTTTTCATAACCTTTTGTAGAATGAATTTATCTTTATTTAATCGGCACTAATAATGTGAATTGGGTTATGATTACATACACCAGTTGTTAGAAGTAAAAAAATAAAGCGTAACAATTTGCAGAACGTGTACTTTATTTTTACTATCATTGTAAGTTTTTATAAATTTTGTTAATGTCAAAACTAATGGTGTGATATTTTCACAAACTTTATTACAGTGAGCAAAGTGGCTTTTTCTACTTCTCTGCTGTTAACCAGTGAAGGTTTCACATACTATCCAGAGTTTACCACTCTTGTCTACAAAAATGTTTTTACCAACATTGGAAACCACTACAGCCCAGTCACAGGTATACACTTATCAGATTTTTCCTTGAATCTAGGAAAAATTGTTTTATTAATGTTGCTTGAATACATTTTGTCTTCTTGATCATATTGTTTCAGGTTACTTCACTGCCCCAGTAAGAGGAGTATATTACTTCAGATTCACCGGCCAACTTGCGTTTAATGATGATACTATAAGGTTGAGACTTGTCAAGAATGAAGATCCCATAGTGCTTTCAGGGGATCGTGTTTCTGAGTTTGATCGTGAGGACAATGTGTCCAATGGAGCTGTGTTGCATTTAGAGATCAATGATGTTGTTGCTATTCAGTTAGGTGGCTATGTGTGGGATGACAATTATCATAGAACCACCTTTAGTGGATTTCTCCTCTTTGCCTTGTAGATATTAATCTTTATGAGACATCACAAACATACTTATTGATCTACTCATTTATCATGAACAGACTTTCTCCTTTTCTTGACACGACTTTCCAAAGGTTTTAGGCCTTTACATTTATTTTAAAATCTAAAGTACAAAAGCTGACTATAAATTTATAGCTGATATTTTTACAGCATTTTTAAATGCATTTATTAAAAAGTAATTACTTTTTGCTCCAATTTAACTGGATGTAAATTAAACCCGTTTGAATTTCAAGGATTCCTAGTGACTACATTTGTTGTAATTAGTGCTAAATAAAAATATTAGATAAAACAATTGAGTTTGTAATGAGGTGTTTCTTGAATTCCTTGTAAAAACCAATGTCTGACAAAATTTTTAAACTTGTTTTAAAGGGCGGATATTATTTAATATCAACTTTTTTCAGGTTTACATCATGCTATAGTATTATGTCACAGTGAACCACGTATGTTTGAGAAATCCTTGAATCATTATGGCAGCCATTCAGGTATGGCTAAGTGTTTGCTCACACAAAGTGCCACCTATTTCCTCAAACCCCCTGGGAGCTGCAGTCTCCAGCTAAGCTTACACCTCACCTGTGCATCTCATCAACTCCTCCAGACTAGCGACAGCAGCAATTAGGAAACACCTGGCCGAACTATGAGTCTGCTGAATTTATCATAATTACTACATCTCAGTCCAACTCTCCTAACAATAGTGGTTAATGGCATAGTGGAGTAACCTTCTTTTGATGACATGCTAAAGGTGGAGTGTAGGGAAAATAAGAAGCTTCTCAAAGACACAGAGGTCCAATTTCAAGGCGTCAAATTTCTTTTAATTTATGTTCTAATACATACAGTATTTTTATAGCAACTGAAGGAAAGTGTTACTGGGTTCTTTTACAAAAAGAGACCATGTGCCTGAAAGGTACCCAACACCACCCTTTTAAATATTTATTTCACCATATAAGAAAGAGAAGAGAAGCTGCAAAGCTATACATACAAGTCTGGAGGTCTCAGTTAGTATGTTATATATAAAAATTTGTCAAATAGACCAGTAGTTTGTTTGGAAAGCTTCACAAGCGAAAGCTTCCTCTCTCTAAAAGAAATATGACCACACAGCCTTGTTAAATTGTATGTACAGTACAGACCAAAAGTTTGGACACAACTGTGTGTCCAAACTTTTGGTCTGTACTCAATACAGAACAAAAGTTTGGACACACTTTCTAATTGAATTCAATGAGAAGGTGTGTCCAAACCTTTGGTCTGTACTGTAAGTTAAACACAAGACTTTTAGAACAAAAACCTTTGGATAAATTAATCCAAATTAGAGATGTTACTGTAATGCCTAATTCAAACTTCAGAGTTGACAACGTGACAACAAGGCCATCTGTACTCGTCCGTCAGAGTTCTGGTTTTGTAGCAGTGTTGCCTGAACAAAACAGAGATAATTTAAGCTATTCCTGGTCATAAGGTGGCACCAAACACACACCAGACAAAGAAAATGACAAGTAGAATCAAGACCAGAAGAAGAAAAACAACAAAGCTTCCTTTATTGATATGCATTGATGAGACATCTGGTCTTTCCCAGGGAGGATAATTTTTGTCTCTGTGACAAGAATGAAAAAAACTGCAATAATTTTCAGATAATAGATCATTTGTGTTCTTGCTTTTCGATTATTTTCCTCTCTTGTTCTGAGCAGACTGTTAATAACATATGCACGCAAATGCATCATTGCCACTTAGTGGACTGTAGTGGAAAATTTTAAATGGAACACAGTTGGTACTCAAAATTTGCCATTGTGAGGTGCAAGCTGCTTGTGTCACTGGACAGAACAGTTGACATGACTTATCCCACATCAAATAGATCCTTCAAAAGATGCAGCCCCTGAAATTAGATACACTTAAAGTGGTATATAAAGCCCATTATATGTAAGCATGTGAAACCATGTATATAGCATAGGATTAATCTGATCATTGCCTTCCTGTGCCTTCAGTTTCTGCTAGTCTCAATAAGCTGAAGCCATGATGTATTGTGAGATGCACCTAAATTCCTTTACAGACGTAGCCATATGCATGGATGTTGCTGCTTCAGATGTTGTGCAGAACTTTTCTCATGACTTTGGCAATTGAGATGAATGGTTTATTTATTTGTCACCATATTTGATCAGCGCGGCTGTAAATCTGAATCCTCTGCAGCGGTACCTTCCATTTGCCAAAGGAACAACAAAATACAGTTTTGATCACATTACATTGTGTAAAAGAGGTAAAATACTCAACAAATTCCAGAGATAAAAGTGGGAGAAAATGACATCTCATGAATGCGATCATTGTTTCCTTTCCTTTGGTGTTTCACATCATAAACCTCCGGGAATGCAGCTGCATCAGCGTTTGAGCTTTGACTAAATCCATTCAGACGCTTTGTTGTGCAGTCACTCAGATCGCACAAGTGCATGCAAACATACACACACTTACACGCACACACTTGAAGAGCACCACACCTCTGTTATCAGCCATCTCTTATGGTTGATAACCATGATCAACACAGAGGTAAGTCTCTTTTCACAGCCAGAGTCTGTGGGGAATTCAGTCCCTGTTCTGTTGCTCACTGAACAGCTCATTTCTCACAATCAATCTGCAAACTATAAGATGGCACCATTTCTTACACCTTCACTACAAGTTATTGTGACACTAGAATAACACTCCAGCTCCAACCCCGTGGGACACCTTCCGCCTTCTAAAAGTAAAATATAGGCCAGAATCAAGCTAGCAGGCTCAAAGGAATCATTCAGGTGTGTTTATGGAAAGAGCCTGGAGTGCATTGGAGACAAAGTGTCTCCTTTGAATCTGATGAGGTGTTTAGCTCAGACCTGAAGCTACAGTACAGCAGAGGAGCACAGTCTGATCAAACAGCTGCCAATATGAAAAGGACTGCCATATCCTCTAGGCACCTGGGGCTGTGTGAAGAACACAGCCTCTCTGGTTTCCCTCTCACAGGCACCTCTTTGGTTGGAAACATTTTTTCATAATTGCATTTAATTCTATGTTAGGTGTCCCCGCAGTGCCACTATTAAGGTTAAGGCTAAGCCGAAGGAGCTTTTCTAGCTTTTTCATCTGAGCTTCTTCCTCGTTTAAAACTTAGTAGCATTCCCACAGTTCTGACAACACAAAAAACCCCACCAGATATTAAGTTGAAAAATTCCCATGCGCACAGTATTTTAATTAATTGTGCGTGCTATTTCTGGAAATTCCTTTGTTCAGGCACAATTTAGAAATTGATGAATGCAATGGATCTTGGGTAAAAGTCTTTAATGAGGCAGGGATTTCCCATTTGAAAAGCTTAGTCATTGTTTCATTAAGATAGTCTTTCATTTGGATTTTTTTTCACATCTCTCTGGGGAAGCTTAAGGTGTGAAGGCTCATTAGACTTGTGATTGTGTCGGGAAGGCTGCGTGCCTTTTCTGTCTCACTTACAGCTTTTGCATGAGGATCTGCTGAACTGTGAATGTTTTGGTCAGGGCTGAATTCATGAGAAAGGGCTTTAGAGAGAATCACTTACAGCGTTTGTGGGACATCGTCTTGGTAGGTCAGGATTTTGCTGGATACACAGGGAGGAAAAACACAGAAAAACTGTCAAAACAGTGAAATATAGTAGAAAAAAAAACGGTGAAAGTTTACAGTCTACTTTCGTGTCTATACTTGTATGTATGTGTTCATACACACAGAAACACATAACAAGGGAATGACAGCGCCTTCTCTGACTTTGAAATTAAAGGACAGATTCATTATAGGCTTAAAAAGTCAGTTCTGGGAAGAAGAATACGCCTCTTGAGAGATTAGTTTTGGATCTGAATAAAGAATAACTAATTACGGGGTGATTTAAGACAATGACAATAAAGCCATTGTGAAGTTCAGTGGGGGAGAAAGTATCCGACATGTCAAACAGCATGTTCTCAGTAAATGTATCTCTAATGGAGACACTGAAAGGCAATTTACACAAAATGCCATTAACAACTCAAATAATTCACACTTAATAAGAAATTAAATAAAGAGATAAGGACATAAATAAGTTTGGTGTAACAAAGAGACTTTACAATGCACCGAGAACATGCAGAAAAGAGGTGACCAGCTGCAGTCTGAATATATTTGGTAAGCCATCTTGTTCCCTATCAATGTACCTTATTGTCAGCTGGTTTACTCCTAACTAACATTCTATAAAAAGGTTTCTCATGACAATCGTGTAACAAACCATTATTTTACCAGAAAATTACTTGAGATAAAATCTTTTTGAAAAAAGAGCTGATTGGGAGTCACTGATGAATAAAAGGAAACATCTCTCAAGACCTTCACAAGCTGATATTTGCAAAGTGTACTGATGGAATTGGTTACAGACACATTTCTAAGCTTCTAAATGTTTCAGTAAAAATCCAGTGAGTTCCAGTCCAGAAGTGCAAAGAACATCTTGTCATCCTAAACAAGTCACAACCAGGTTCTTGAAAGTAATAAAGAATGTCAGTCTTTAGCAAAATTACAATGCAATTTCCCTTCATTGCATGAAATAGATACATTATTTGTATTTTTGGATCAGATGGGTTGTTACTGACATTTGTGCTGTTTAATAGCCTTGTTAGAACTATACTTACTTATTTCCACAGGACAAATTTAATTTTAGCTCCTCTTGGCTTCATCATTCTATATCAGCATTTGAATTTATGATGCCTCAAACTACAAATTCACTGTCATAAAAGACTCAGGAGTTATACCAGACAATGTTTTGTGTTACAATTGTAAACTTATTGAAGCCCCCAGTAGGGGCTATCAGTCTTCTTCCTTCTCTGCAAAAAACAAAACAAAACAAAACAAAAAACATGTTTGGTGCAGGCAACAGGCCCCAAGGCAAACAAAGACCAAACGTGCATTCCTTTCAGCCAGATTTAAAAGAGAAGTCTCATCTGTTTTATGTATTTTGGTCAATCACGGATGAGCAGGAGACAACATTAAATCAAAACCATGCCTCTAAAATGTTAAGAGACCAGTGTGAATTGTAATGCACTTCTTTCAAAGCTTGTTCAACGGAAATAAGAGAGAGCATGTGTGCAACAAAATGCATCATCAGTGTGCCTTTAGCTTTGTAACCCAAGCTTTCTGGTACATGAAAGTTCCGAGCAAGAAAAACCCAAAGACCTTTGCATTCATGCATGCATGCAGAATCATGCACAAGCGCAGGTATGCAAAGAGAGGGCAGCCTGAGCCAACAATTCACTGCAAATGAAGCCCTACACTTTGGCCAGAATCTACAGATGCATATCTGCTCAGAGTCATGAAAACACCTGATTGTACTCACATTCAAATAACTCAGCAGGAGAGATCAAAATTCAAGGAGTGTCTTCAGTCACTATTGTCGATTTATTTCACCTAAATAAATTTTTGAGTTTATAGTCCAAATTTAGGGTCAAATTAGGGTTTTGTTTGTGAGAGGAACTGATTTTATCTCTTCGCATGATACAATGTTGAAAGTGTGTGTGAGTTTTAGTTAAAAGAGGAGTTAAAAAGGAAATGTAATATGGTTAATGTGCGCATGTGAGGTTGTCAGAATAAATTACGTTGCAGTGCAAGGAGAATTAGACCCTCTGGTCTGGACCTGCACTCCTGCATTCACCTCCATAAAAAATGCAGCAGTGGTTAAAATAGACTTATAAATGAGACCAAACTTGCATTAAGATTTGATGACACCTGGAATGTGCAATTAGATTTTTGAATGTAACAATGACTTGATTTACACTGCACAAAATTACATTACATTGGATTTTAAATTAAATTTTATTAATTATATATAACTGCAGGTTGTTTTGCAGCCACCTATTGAATTGGATTTAAAGAGCTGCAGTTGAAAGGTGGGAAAAATTTGGCATAATTACTTCCTGAATCATTTCTAGACTTTACTAAACAATCAAGGTGTTGAGTAACAAAAATGTCTTTACTCTGATGGTTGGTGTTTGTAACACTGATGATATTATATTTAAAGATTGCTAGGTTGAGGACATTATCTTGAGTAAAAAGAGGAAGTGAGTTTTATATTGAGCTACAAGTCCTTTTTGTGATAATACCTTCCATCTGAAAAAGAAAGAAAAACAATCTGATTTACTTTGGCTATGTGCTTATCTACCTTGATGAAAATTGTTTGGTGAAACATGCAGTTCTGGGTGGCCTCAAAAAGGCTCTTGAAAGTCCTGGCTGTGCAACCATGACTATCTACTGCATGACAGTGTCAGTCAGCCTTTGTACTTCCAGAACCGGAAAACATTTGTTTATTATGTTACGATGTTGCATGTCTAACTTTTCAGTTCAAGTAAAACCTTTGGTAGATTTATAATGGAGAAATATCGTTCTTAGCCACAAAAAAATAGCTTCTTAGGTGAAAATGTTTGATGCATTCATAAGTTTTTTTTTTTTTTTTTTTAAAGAGCACATTCCTCTTGTGGGGGCATTTTAATGTGTCCTCTTTACTTTTTCAAGGCAGTCCATCCAAGCAGTTTAAAGCTTCCTCTTTACAGCAGAATTTTACCTTCGGGGCGGTGTTTTCAGTATATTTATTAAACTCTGCCTCATTGACTTTAATATGGGTTTCCTGAATTAGTTATCTTCCAACTTGTTTCTACAGGAACTGATGACACAAAATTATTTCAAAGATGCATGATGAAAATTCTGATCTTTGTGGTCTTGCTGCTGTTTATTCTTGAAGACTTTAATCAAAACTTCAAAGTCAGTTAGATGTGGCAATCCTGGAAAAAAAAAAAGACTTGCAGATAAAAAAAAAATCAAGACAGCTGTGTTTGCAGGTAATTGGTTCCAGACTACTGAGAAAAAAACAAAAACATTTTGTACGGTACTCTTTCCCCATAAAAACAAAATAAAATAGAAACAAGAAAGAAAGTAAGTACTACAAAATAGCATGATATGACTATACAAATTAATTAGATGAAAAGAAGGAGGAGAGAGTCTGATTAATACAGTTCTCAGCAAATATAGTTAATTTAAAGAATATACATACTGTATATCACTCATGGTTAATAAAGATATAGAACTCTGCTCAGTGCCTTGTGGTGCCCCACAAGTAATCTTCAGTAAATCTCAGACGACAGTATTTATTTGTATATTCTGATATTTAATGCTGCTAAGACCACACATTTTGCTTGTGATAGTTAACAACAACTTGTTTTAAAGACCACATGGATCAGCAGTCACCTTAATAATAGATAACAGTTTGTACAAATAATAATAAAAAAAAGCATAACTCTGATTTGCTGATTAATGATGGAGTACCACCAGGTCCTGTGTTGGGTCTTAATAACTTTGTTTTTATACACACATATAAAATAGACATCATGTACCGTGGAAGTATGTGCATACATATACATACAAAGACATGTATATACATACTGTATGTCTATATGTGTAGATGCATATTATATATATACAGTATGTTTGAATATATTCAGTATACAAACTTTGCATCATTCAGTGGAAAACTTAATTATAAGAAGATTCATAAAGCTTGATGCTCAAACTGACAGGAAATCCTTCCGTATTTGTCTTTCAAGGCATTCTTATAGGTTGACCAAATATTTTTGCATTTTTCTGGGTTTAACCAAAGAAAAAGAAGAGGATGCACACATCAGCAAGGCATGAGCATTTTGTTGAGTAAATTTAAGCTCTGCATCAAGGATATATGTGATGTAATCCTCAATGTGTTCTTCCACCCAGACTGCTTTGCTAACATTCATGACAGTATGAACATATTTGTGTTTTAGTGCACTTTTTTATGACAATATATATTTTGAAGTTGTTAACTATCAACATTTTTCTACCACTATTACTATTTACATACAGGTCATTTTGTAGCAACCATATGCTGAACACCAGCTGTTGCTTCACAACTGGAATTTCTCCTGTACATGAACTCATCCATGTTTGCTGCTTGGAGGTCCCAGTCAGCAGCAGAGCAGTGAGCCCAGGAGCAGCTGGTGATTGGGGTCTGCCCCAGATGGAGCTCCTTAATAGGGATATTAAAATGACCAATCCCAGAAATCGTATTTAAAGGGGCCAGCTTCAACCTATGAATCTTATGTGACCTTTTTAAAACTGTTTCTTCAATAGAAAATTAATAAACAATTTGTTGGATTCACTGGTAATTCAATTTGCCTTCTGAAAACAGGGACGCAGCACAGTAAGTGCAATAAAATCTGTTCCTCTGAACCATACTCTGGATAGGTCGCCACTCCCTAACACGACAACAAAGAGACACAATTTAAGTACAATTTAGGGAGCCAAATTAACCTAACAGTCATGTTCTGGACTGTGGGAAGAAGCCGGAGTGCCTGGAGAGAAACCACACATGCACATGTCCGTACAGAAAGACCCCAGGCCAGAGATCAAACACAGGACATTTTTGAAGCAAGAAGACATTACTGCCACTTTTCTGCTGCCCACTTTTTACAAAGAGACTAAAGAAATGTTCATACATTTTCTTATGCTGCCATGTCATAGCCACAGACTTCATTGCATTTTGGGGGGATTCTTCTAGACTAGAAGTAGCGAAACGCTATGAAATGGAAGGAAAATGTGTCATGGTTGTTATTTAACAACTAAAAAATAATGAACTTAATCTAGTTTAATTACCTCTTGCTCCCCTAAAAGAAATCCAATGCAACTAACTGCCTTCAGGTAATGTTTAATTACAAAGCATAGTAAACTGTGTATAATTTCATCCAAGAATAAATTATGTTGTTCTGTTGTTATGTTTGATTTGTTGTCATTCTGCACAGCACTGTTCAATCCTTTATTTGAGAATTTATATTGCCCTAAGGCACAACTGCAAACCTGCTAAGGGATGGCCATTTATCTAAACTGAAATGCCAAGCAAGAAGACTGAGATCCACACCTCAGATGGGAGAATCTGTTGGCAGGATGAGTATTAATCATCCTTTAATCATCCATTAATCTGTCCTTTGTGGAAGAGTGGCAAGATCAAAGCCTCTCCTGAAAAATGCCAAAGGAAGCCAAAAGTTATGGGTCATGGCAGCTTGCCAACTAACCTTTAAGGGACACAACAAACTTTTGGAAGATGGGGAGGCAATCTGTTTGTATGAAATCAAAATTGATTCTTTTGTTTTGGCTAACATGTAACACACAACATAGAGGAAAACTAACACTAACTAACACAGAACTATATCTAATTGATATATGTTCACAGATGCCTTGTATCTAGTCTGACTGAACTTTAACAATCTTGCAGAGATAATTTGGGCAACAATTCTAGTAGACGTTCAAGGGTGGTGGAGACCGTAAAGATGGAGATGGGAGTCCAGGGGCTGGTCTGTGGAAAACAATTTCCCTCTCAGGACAATACAGTCTAAAAACGTAAAAGTCTAAATGACTTGAAGCTCTGCAAAGTATTATCACAGGGAGGCTGAACGCAGATGTACAAACACTTTTGGATACCAACTTGAAAACAATGTGCCATTTGAATTCCACTACATTAGTATATTGTATTTTGCCTTGCTATCTCACATAAAATACTCTTGAGTTTTTGGCTGCAGTGTTACAAAGTGTAAAAAAGTTCAAGGGCTATGAACACATTTGCAAATTGCTGTAAATATATATTTATTTTTCTAATCAAATAAGTACAGCTGAGTAGAGTACATTTTAATGTCTGTTGTAGCTTTCATTTAGTCATGTAGTTTTACTTGGATTTATCTCACAAGTGTAGAGGGGTGGAAAAACAAGTTGTTAGTAAACAAAACCAAGAAGTAAGAAAATAGGCACCCCAACATAATTTTTCATTTTGTATCTTTAATTTCTCATCGTAATAAGTTCTGTAGTGTTATTCTACACATGGCCGCTAGGGGCGCTGACGCGTTAGTGACCAAGAAAAGATTGAGCTCACCAGAAGAATAAATCTTCCTGTCGAAGGTAAAAGGAGCTCAACGTGTGTGTCTCGTCTTTTCTATATCGCAGGTCAGTAAAAATGTATGTTGATGCATAAATGTGGTGTCCAAGAATTACGAGGTTATAGACTCGAGAGTCAACTGGTGGGTCACTTTGTACAGCTTTGGATGGACATTGTGTAGAAAACGGGACGTATTTCTACGTGGCTAATGCGAGCGAACATTGTACACGTGTTGAGCTAGCTGAGAAACAGTTGAAGGACTAGAGATTGAGTTCATTTTGAACTTATTGTATTTTTCACTTTTGAAACGGTAAAAGATATTTTTCTGGTGTCTTTTCTTTATGGGTTATTTCAATAACACAGAAACAATGTTGTCAAACTCATTGAATAAATGGTTGCATGAAGAGACAGTATTAACGGAGCAGTTTGTAGTTTTTTGTGTAAGAGATAAAATACTGTAATGTTGTTAAAACAGTGGATACAGTTAAAAGCTACATTGCTTAAATATTAAAGTATATGTTGTGCAAAAATAAAAATTGTAAAAGCTATTAAAATAGTTAAAAACAAATCCATATATTTTTATTTTGACAGTTAAAAATATAAAAGGTCTGAGGAAAAGGGACAAGATATTTGAGTTAAAACAAAACTAATTGGTTTGGATAGTTAAAAGCTATCTAAAATATTTTGTCATTCAATAAAATTCACGATGGAGCATGTTAAAATAATTCTTGTTGGGTTTAAAGGGATATTGCAGTCATTTGTAATGTACTGAATCGAAGGGTTATTTGTTGAAGTTATACAGTGATACCTGAAGTATTTGATATGAAGTATTGCATATGTAGTGTTGTATATGGAGTACGGTCATCAAGAGAAGAATAAATCTTCCTGTTGAAGGTAAAAGGAGCTCAACGTGTGTGTCATCTTTTCTATATCGCAGCATCACACGTTGAGGGAAGATCATCTACTACATTAGCCTCAGCCATCCGAGGTTGCAGGGTAACACAAGCATCCCAAACAACACAACTGTTAGCAGATTTAGTGGGAAAAATTAATTTGCAGACTTATATTAATATTAGGTAATATTACAAACAAAAGATGCCTCTAGGATCTCTTAAATTAAACTCAAAGCAACATTGCGTCTCTATGTTAATTAATTAACATATCACAGTAGCACTGATGGTGGTTGTAGTGGCTGACAGCTCTGCATCTGTTATTGTCCCAGCTACAGATGGATGGATGGCTGAATAGATGGATGGATGGATCTCTTGCCTTTTTAATATAAAATATTTTTGACTCCAATTGAGTTGTGCATTTGGGGGGTTACCTCAAACCCTCCATATACACAACTACAGCCAAACCTTGAGGTTTTAATTTCTTAAATTACTTTGTGTCCTTAAAAACGTGAAGCAATCTAGCAGCAGTGATCTATTTGTGGTCAAAAAAGAGGTGGAGGTGTGGCTTCATACCTGACATCTCAGCTGGCGTACGGCATTCCTCTCGAGCTAGCTTCAGCCAACAAGCAGAGGAATGCACACAGTCTGCTCTAAGTGGATTTGAGCAAAGGTAATAAATTTTCTGTGTGTGAGCAATGGGCAGAGTTTTGTATGACGATGAAGCGTTCAGGCTTGCCTTGGAAGGAACAATGTCACTGAAGTAATGAGCTGGCTTTGAGCGTTTGTTATTTCAAAAGGCATTTTTCCTCTTCAAGGTGCAATCGTCATGCAGTTGTGGACTGTGCTGTGGCATGTTGTGCTCACGGAGAGGGGTGGAGAGGGATTTAGGTGTTCCTTAATATTCTGCCAGTCAGTGAAAACAACAAGACTCCAAATATAGCATAATGGGAGATGATGACTCTTTTCATTTTTAGTAAGGATTGCTTATGCATACATTTCATAGATACAGTAGGTGACAAAAGTATTCACGCTGCTTGAACCTACTAGTCCACTAGCAAAATGTTCATCATCTCCTTGGGTTAGGGGATGGGAAGACGGATGGTTTTAAATACAGGGTCATTCAGGAATACAATCTTGCAAATGATTTGATCCTGGAATGGAGGTTCAACCTCCACACAAGGCCCTGAATGTACAGATAACATCCTCTAGCTTAGCTTGTGACACAATAAGGTTCATGTTTTCAGTCTTTGGATGTGCAAAGATGAGAAAAGTAAACCTAAAAGGACTTGTAGCCTCAAAAGTTCAAATATTTTTATACTGCAAATTATATTGCCCAAGTTCTTAGTTTATCATTTTCTTGTATTTATGGGTGGTTTGTTTCGATCCTGTTTCTGCCTGTGTCCATTTTAATCAGTTAGCCACTGTTGTTTTTATTTTACAGCGTTAAACTTAACTGTAAGATGTTACCAGCACATCTCTCCTCTTATCCACTTCTATCTGATTTTCCTCTGTTGTGTCTCTCCTGCTTCCTCTAATGCTTATGCTGTGAACTTGTAATTTTGGATTTTCTCTGCCTACATTTGTTTCTATTTGTGATTTTTGGACTTTTTTTAAAATGAAACTTCACCTTTTCAGACGATTCTGCGTCCTGCCTGTGTCCGGGTCCATTCCAACAATTAAAGATGACAGTAATTCTGGCAAAGGTTGAGTCAAAGTTTACTTTCAGAAGAGCTGAAAACGAACAAAATGCAACAACTTTTGGACTTTTATTTGCAAAAATGTAGGAGAATTGTTTTTGTTTACCACCACAATACAACTAGGGGATATTTTATGTCGGTCTATTTCTTAATCTACCAGTAAATGAGATTAAATTTGCTTTTATGAAAAGCAAAAAATGTGGGAAAAGTCTTTATACTTATCCAAGTATTATGTGATATTAACACAGCAAGCTTTGAAAGTTTTGTACTTTAACTGGACTATAATGTTGGAACTTTTCACTATGTAGATGCCCCATCTCAGAGCATGACAGAATCAGCAAGAGGAAACATGTAAATGAGGTACTAGCACATCTTAAAACCTGATAACTCTTTCTTTTTTGTTGTTTATTAGGCAAAAATCCGTTAACACTGAGGGGAAACAATCACACTCACCAGGTTTTTAAGTAGCTGTTATTAGGTTCCTGTCAGTGAGCAGAAACATCTAATCTTTCTAATAAACCAAGAACACATGAACCTACTAAACCCCTGAGGCTATTTAAAGCAAACTTCTGTATTTTGCCTGCACCTTATGTCTGTTGACTGTTACCACTTGATCAGATGATTATACCATGAGACACACTTCATATCTGTTTGTATAATCAGACAGGTGTAAAGCAGCACATGTTCTTCTTACTATTAGACAGTCTGTTTACCTAACCCCTGAAAGTAATCAGCTTTTGTGTTTGACTGAATCTTGTGCCGTCTGCTGTAGCAAGAATCTAAAGTTGTAATTAGCTGTGTACTTCGGTGTGGGAAGATTAGCTTCATGCAAATCCTCCCCCATGTGAAACTTCCAATGTGCAAAAACAGCAAGAGGGGTTGGCAGTCAGCTCTGACAGACTGCTCCCTGAATTTTTGCAAAATTCAGGGAGTCCAAACATCGGCCGACAGCGTTCACCGCACACAGAGAAAGTTTTCAGAAAGCATGTTCACAAGCATACAGTCAACTCTAGTCATCCATGCTGTGACGATACCTCTGTCAGTGTGGCCCTCTCATGTGAAATTACTGTCATAGTTGGCGAGATGACTCTCTTCAGGTGATAAAAGAGGTGTTGATACAGAAGCACCTGGCAGCCCTCGCTTCTCCAGACAGATTCTGCTCTCACCCAAATCTATCAAACCGCATACAGGGCCATAGATTAGTCTAGTTAGCTGACATTGTGAATTTCAAAGCTTGCTTCTTGTGCACCGCAAAAATATTAGCTTTGTTGATACAACTTAGATTAATCACAAATTCATCCGAAGGGGTTGCAGCGGAGTGGGTGGGTGGAGGTGGAGGGTGTGGGTGTTCACACTATCTCCGGCTTCTCCTCCGCAGATCTCGCGCTCAGTTGGGTTTTTCCTGAATATGTTGCTCAAGGCGTGTTTTTTGGAAGGGCTTTGATTGATTGCCGGGATTTAGGAAGGAATCTCACACAATTTAACACAAATCATGAAGGACTGCTAAAATAAACCAGGTTGAAGCTGGATGTGGGCTGCATTTGGAGTTTTCTGCAGTTTGTAACAGTGGGGATGGCTCTGTCGGTGACACTGACTGATGTGGCAACTTAGTTTTGAATGATGTTTGTGTAAAAACTTTGGAGTGTATTGTATAACAATGACATTCAGACAAAAGATTATGATCTTCTGAGAAGAACTTTCCAGCATTTACATAGGGCCTTCCAAGGGTCTTTATTCCCATTCTACATTTTAGCACATTATAACCACAAGCTTTTTGCATTTTCCTGGCATTTTATGTGACAGACCAACACAAAGCCACACATACAGTAGTTCAGTTCAAGCTCAACAGATTGCAGATTGGCTCAAGCATCACTTTTCAAGTGTTGCTGCAGAATTTTTAGATTCAGGTCTGGACTTTGACTGG
Organism: Xiphophorus couchianus; assembly: GCF_001444195.1. Taxonomy (NCBI): domain Eukaryota; kingdom Metazoa; phylum Chordata; class Actinopteri; order Cyprinodontiformes; family Poeciliidae; genus Xiphophorus; species Xiphophorus couchianus. The sequence continues at coordinate 20,635,080 of NC_040228.1, read as the reverse complement.
GTCATTCCAACTCATAATTGGAAAGTAAACTTCCACCCTAGTCTCACTAGTCTAACAAATTCTATTCCAAAATATTTCACTCAATCCATCTTCACATCAACTCAAACCAGCACAAGTAAGGCATACCCACTGCATGATACTACTGCCACCATGTGTCACTCTGTCCATAATATGCTCAAAGTGCACAGTGCTAATTTTCTGGCTCTATTGCTTTGCACCAAGGAGGTGTAGGGTCTTTCTACATTGGAGTTTGGATGTTCTTCTCCTGTATGTGTGGGTTTTTTCTGGAACTGTCCAGAAACTGGCATGCTAATTTAATTTTTTTTTTTTTAATAGAACATAGGACTGGGTCTGAGTGTGGATGGTCATTTGTCCTGTGTGTCTCTGTGTCCTGTGATAGACTGATGACCTGTTCAGGGTTTACCCCGCTTCATGGTCAATTACTACTGGAGGTAGACACCGGCCCCCCACAACCCTGCAGAGATAAGTGGTTCTAGATGACAGATGAATGGACTAAAGTTAACCCACATTTTCCTCAGTAGTCCATGTTTTCTTTCCTGTCATGATATCCACACCACTCTAAGACTTAGCAATTCAGTTACTGTATTGTCTAATTAAAGTAAAGACTAGCCTGGAAGGGCTCCACCGCTCCGAGAGGTTCTTTGTGACATAAGCTTAGAAAGTTATGAAAGTAATAAATGTTGTTGACAAACTCTTCTGGATAAATAAATCTTGTATGGGTTTTTAAATTTGTTTCAATGATGTCCAACATTGTAGTGGGGCACAATGAACAGGTGAATAATTTACTTTCCTTAACATCAGTATTTCTTTTTTAATCCAATCACAAAGTAAAATAACTTCAACTTCTGTTTGTTTGGTCCAAGACCAGTTTCACTGGATCTGTAGGAATTCAAATAAAAAAGTTTAAAGACTGCTCAGCTCAAGCAGAGGAAAATTAGTCACAAATGCATTTAAAAACCTTCTTGGACAAATTGTTTCTTAACATCACTGCAGCCCATGAGGGATGCAGGACTTACAAGTAGTCAAGACAGAATAACCTCCAACCCTTACCTTCAAAGATGGCACTTTCAAACACTTAGGTAATGTTAATAAATATTATAGTGATTGCTTTTGACAAATTTTGTAATACTCATGTAGCCCTGAAACCATTGATCCTGTTGAGTTGGGAAGAAGAACATGTGAAATATAATGACTGCAAATGTTGCATAAAAAAGTCCATTGAGCCTGCACATATTGATATTGTCATAATATGTTTAATTGCAGCACCCTATTGCAGGAAGAAAGCAGGTTGGTTTTACTTAGAAAAAAAAACACTTAAGTACAGGGAGAGTCTAAAATAATATAGCAAGGGACCCAGGGTGTTTTTATACAGGATGTTAACAGGAGGATCTGACTCAGAGCTGGGCAACTGGGAAATATTTATGCAGGAGAGTTGATGTCTGAACAAGCGAAGGTTGTTGGGTGGTTAGTTAGAAATTTGGGTGCAGCTGTGAGGGAAGGCAGATTCCTAATTAGACTCACACTCCTTACTGGTTGGTGGCAGTAATGTATCATATTATTGTTTGCCAAACACCACTAAAATCAAGAAAAATGAAGGTGAAGAAGAGTAGCTAAAGTTGAACTGAAGAACTGGGAGAAATTGCTCCAAAATCCCCAGGTAACTTGGGAAACATACCAGAATCATGACAGATATTGTGATAAATATTAGTTTATTGTGAAACTTTTCTTGGTGAATGTGCGGATGTATCATAAGGTCTCTATTTTTGCACATGAAACTGAACATAGCCCTTTGAGATGTTAAAAGCTTAAGATATTGCTTTAAAAAACTAACCCTGTAAAAACTTCTCCGCAGCTTAATCTCCAAGATAAAAGGTGCGGAATAAGCAAACAGTATGAATACAGTTGCAAGGTGCTTTGCAAAAATCTAACGAACATTAGGTTTGCATGTTCCATAACCTCTCACCTTCTTCTGTGTTTCATTGTTTTTCTGTTCCAAGCTGCACATTCATACATGCACACCAAGACACTTATTTTGTCTTTCAAATGTGGCCAAAACCCCTGAGGAACCCAAGCTATTTTTCATGCAATTACAAAAAGAACCTGTCCGACTGGCTTTCAGGTAGCTTGCGAGAAGAGGGATAAAGTCCTTTCTTACACCAGATACTTTTAGTAAAAAGATAATTTCACAGTTTTTCATTTTCAAGCTCTGGTCCAATGTTGTCGATGCCTCTGATGGTTCTCAGAGGTGTGCCACTGCACCAGCTGGTTGAGCAGCATAAGTGAGGGCCAAGTAATGTCTCACCTTCTAATACTCCTCACTTATGCATCTTAATATTGTCAGGTAAAGCCTAGCACAATCAACATAAAATTGAACAACCCCTTTCCCAGAGATCTATTTAATCATTGTAAACATTTAAATCTTGCACGTTGAAGTTTCCAGCCTAAACGTTCATGCATGTGACAACAGCAGTGGAATGTTTTCCACTACTGAAGCACACAGATATATCATCCTATGACCCAACCCTGACAACTACAGTCTGCTGCAAAGAGGGACAGTGGTAGATAGGAATTTCCCCCGGGGACACATCAGCGCAGACTCGGTGAACTGACGCTGCTTTGGGATGTAAGAGCGAGTCTGCAGCAGCTCTGAGGTAATGTTTGTCTCTGACTCTCCTCAAGATAAACCTGTCATTACAGATCTAACAAACCTGTCACTTTTTCTGACTCTCTTTTATTTTGTCGTTTAGAAAAAGTCCAGGAAAAGTTAGTCAAACTTAATGAGAAGTGTGTGATCTAATGAGGCATGAGAGAATCTTTAGGTCTGATTTGATCTCATCCCTCCTTTGTTCTTCACTCTGAGTAACAGTAAATTATGTAGTTGCTTAAAAAGCAGAGCAAAATATCCCCTTAATGCCTCATGACTCATATTAAATCACTCATATTTCATCATGGGAGGCATGTTTTTTCCTTCAAGTGTTAATTTATGAATCCACAGCAAACCATTGACATCCAAACAACCCAAAAGCTACCAGCGATGCCTTTTTGTTTACCTCTTGCTTTGTTTTCTGCTTAAGCACAACATGTTTATTTAACAGTGGCAGGAAATCAGGAGTGGGTGCTCTCTGCTTTACATGGTTGCAGCTTTCTGATATGTATGCTGCATGAGTCACCTGTATATTTCAGAACCAGCTCCTCTGCACTGATTTGTGTTTTGGTTTTCCAGCCAGCAACCATAAAAATTTTAATCAGTCTTGTTATCGCATGAAAATATACTTTTGTGTCACAGAGTTTAAATATTAGAGAGAAAAAACATTAGCTTAGATAAAACCAGACTTTGGATTCTTTGAGTTGAAAATTTATCACTGTTTTGACCAGTGATTTTACATTAAATTAGATTGTATAAAAAAGCAACTATTTACTGATAAGCTTGTGAAAATAAACGTTTGCATCGTTGTAAATTTGTGTGTTGGCACTGTGATGGACTGTCTATCTCGTCCAGGTTGCACCGTGACGTTTTCATCACAGTTTGACCTACAAATTTGTCATTTCAAAATTAAATATGAAACAGTTTTGCCCTTCGTTGTTCACAGTAAAACACCTTCAGACATGAAGGACTTTTTAACATACACATCTACCATCATGAGCATGAAAAGCACAGTAAATCTGAACATTTAACAAACCATTTGTATTGTTTTTTTCTTTAAATTCTCCTGACTAAACTTCAGAATAATTTGAAAGTAAGAATTTTGAGTTGCAATTTGTTGTGACTTTTCTCTATTTGAAACAGGGACAACATTATACCTTCAAGCTCCAAGGTATCACAATAACTTTCGGTTGAAAATCTCTTGGTGAATTGCAGAGAAACAATATAATCAAAGAGATTTGTGTAACTCCACAAATTGTGTCTATTTTTCAACAATCAGAATGTTCTGTGGCAAAGTTTCAGCAAGGGTAGATACTCATTACTTTTCATTATTCCACTCACTTTGTGCAATCCATTACAGGCAATCCATGCCTGTTCATCTAAACATACAGGCTTGACAAGGTGAGCATTAACCAGAGAAGTAGTCAAGAGTTTAAAGATAACTCTGGAGGAGCTTCAAAGGTAAATAGCTCAGGTGAAATAATTTGTAAGGAAAAACATTACACATTTTACAAGTGTGACTTCCATGGAACATGAGTAAGAAGAAAGTCGGTGGTTACAAAGCAAACATCTAAAGTTAGGATCTCTGATGAGGCCAAAGTTGTCCTTTTTTTGGCCTACACTTAAAGTGCTTTGGGTTGAGAAATACTGATGCTGCACATTGCATGGAACACATCACCGTCATAAAATAGGGCAGCAGCAGTATCATGCTCTGGAGATGTTTGCAGTATCATGCTATGGAGATGTTGTTCAGACCTGATAGGAAAATGGAAAAAGTAAAGTTTCAAGAAAACTTGTTAGAGGTTTCAAAACAATTTGAGACTGGGTTAGAGGTTCACCATACATTAGAACAATGACTGTAAACATTCAGTCAGCATCTCGGTGGAAGTGTTTAGATCAAAGAAAAGTTCATGTTAGAATGAGTAATACTTCAAAATAGTTTAAAAACACTTTCTGTCCAATTTGACACAGCTCCCCTCACCTCCAATCACCTCCCTCCGATATTTTTACATTGTGACCTAACTTATTTTAGCTGCTGTAACTCGACACATGAAAACGGTTTTTTAATGAGGTCATACAGGTAATTTGTCTTTCATTAGATCTGAAGATTTCTTCACTTTTCTGCAAACTAACTGCAATCTGACTTTGTTGTACCGCATTCAAGAGAAGTGCTGCTGATAATAGAACCCGACTTCAGAAAATCCAAACTATCCCTTTAAGGTAAAGACAGGCTGCGTAAGATCTTTGATGGGATTCACAGTGATTTAAAGGAGCATTCCGGCCTGCCTTTAAAGGCTTTAGGAATATTAAAACAGAGAAAAGTAATGTGTCTCAGGAAAGAGGTTAAACAAACTTTAACTGTTACTTTGAAAAGCCGCCTTTTAAGGTGTGCAGCATTTAATCAACACATAATCTGAGCGCCCGATGTGATACTTTTTTTTTTGTTTTTGGATTGACTTGAAGCAGGTATATGGAGGGCCCTCATAGCTGCTCCCCCAGCCCCCTCCCCACACCACTTCCATATCACCCACACACACGCACACTAAATGTCACCTGAGCTAAGCTTACAGTAATCCTCCGACGTCCCAGGCGTTCTGACACGGGATGTTTTGAGCAATAACACCAAACTCACTACAACCCTGTAAGACTCAGAGGCGCTTAGGATATATCACCGATCATCATCCGGCGTCATATGCCCGTCAGGTGTGATGCTAACCTGCCCCTTCCAGGGAAAAATCAGAAGATTGCTTCTCTTCTGATTTCGCAATCCACTTGTTTCTGTATAAACCTCAGTCTTACAGGTGATAAAACACCTTTAAACAAGAACATAAACAGAACTGACACAAAACTAGAGCCTCAGAGGATACTGTTTATCAGACAATCAATGAATCAGTCATTGCTGTCTGTGTTTCAGTTCTTTATTTCTTTCAAAGTCAGCCAGGTAAAGGTGCACAAACAAGCTGCTGGGAAGTAAACATTCAGCGTGAATTGATGGTGTCATAACTTCGACGTTCCTGACAAGTGGTTGAGTTCAGAGGGAGTTGCAGCGAATTCTCTCCGAGCATCTCGCAGCCTGTCCGGACACGCTCCCAAATGTATCATTGCAGAAAGCCATGAAACAATTTGAGCTGATGCTGCCAGTTTAAATAACTAAACAGTGTGGTCAGAGCTATTATATCATTAATCTTCTCACTCTCTCCACTCATTCTTTGCCAAGCTATGGAAACACCCTCAGCTCCCACCAAAACGAGGTAAGAAGATACCTGAAAGTACTTCTTTTGATATGTATCCCACTATGCAGGTGACAAAAAAGTGTTTTGAAGCCTGTGCCACATTTTCATCCATGCTATCTTCATTGTATTCCTTTGCTACTGGACTGAAATGCATATTCCAGAAAAGACTTTGAAGCTGCAAGACAATTTGCAGAAAAGCCACTGTGTACATTTGCAGTTTATTGTAAAAGTCGGAACTTTTACATTTTTTTGCATGTTACATTCAGTCTTCTCTGTACTTTATTGGGATTTTATAAAATAGACCAACACAAAGCAGTGCATAATTGCAAAGTGGAAGTGGAAGGATACGCAATGTTCAAGAAACACGAGAACCTATTTATAAAAGCAGTCAACGGGCTTAATGTCACTCTGGAGGAGCTGCAGAAATCCACTGCTCAGATTTGAAAATTGGTTGACAGAAAAACTGTGCTGCACAAATGAGCAAACATGTAGAAGGAAGTGGGTGATTCAGGTGAAACCAAAATTATCTGTTTTAGCTTACGGCTCTGACATGTTTAGGATAATTTGATACATGACATGCTATATATCCTTTTCTGTACAACTAATGGGCGAACAAATCTATTAGGATAAAACAAGAAAAAAACAATAAAGGTGCAATAGCTCCTTTTTCATCTACTTTCAGCATTTCAGCATATTTGAAATGACTGAGAATCTGAATAACCTGAGATGAATTTCATCTGTCCTAGCACAAGTTTTCTGAGTTATGTTCATTGGTATCCTTCAGCAAAAGCCATGGTTTCCAGAGACGCTTCAAGAGATCCAAAAGATCTAATTATATGTCAGTCAGAAAAGCAGGGACTTTCTCAAAAGAATCCCTTAGCCACATCCAGGTATGCTGGTGGCAGCATCATGATCTGGGATCACTTTCTTTCAGGTGAAACTGGGCGCTCTGTTTAGGTAGATGAAAATATATGCAAGATAAAAATTAAGTTTTGATGCAAACCTTCTGGTTGGAGCTGTGGTGCCCAGCTGTGTTCCTCAGCACCAACTGCTTATGCACAACTTATTCAGAGCCTGGTAATCACCCTTTTTTCAAAGTCAACTGTGTGGTGGCAGCAAAACACCTTTAAAAGTTATAAAATTTTATCAACGTGTCATTTTTTTATATCACAGAAGACTGCTGTGTGCTTTTCAAACACACAACAGTCTGCATACTTCTGATAGCCATATTATTTTCTCAATTGATGGAAAAGTGGATGTAGCTAAATACAGGGCAATCCTTGAAGATAACCTCATACAGAGGACAAAAGTCTTCAGCAGTAGCACGCAGAATGGCCTAGTAAAAGCCCAGACTATATTCTAAATGAAAATATGTGGCAGTAGTTGCTGTTAACAGTCAATCTAACTGAGCTGGAACTAATGTTTCAAATACTAGATGATCATTTTAGTATGTTGATGTACAAAGCTGCTAGAGACATTTCCCCCCAAAAGACTTTGGTTGTTCTAAAATGTACTGAACACATCTGTATACCACAACATTTAGATTTTTCTACTGCAGTTGTCTGAAAATAATTAGCAATTTTTCTTCTACTTTATTCATTACTTGATTTATCACAGAAAATTGCAATAAAATACGATTTAAGTTTAAGTTTGCAACATCAGAAAATGGGAATGGGTTCGTGGGGCACACTTTTGTTTACTGTCTGTTTTTGTGTATGGATCACAAACCCAGCTCACAATGTGTTTAATTACATACACAGTTCTTGACACTGATGTCATCAGGTCTAATAACCACTTATATGGGAGTTTTATGTCTGTGGCTCCCTGTAAATAACAGCCAGTGTTGGCTGTAAACAAGCCCTCCGTCTGATGGGTGATATCTTAGGTCATTTCGCTCATTCATCCAAACAAAATATTTTCCATTGTCAACCTTTCCCTCACTATGCATCACTATTAAAGTCTAAGCCCACTTTAAAAAAGGCTGATGTGACAGTTGTGGGTAAAATGCACCAAGTGACCTCTGAGCAGCGCAGGTCGCCTGGTGACAGTGGTAGATGAGGCCGTGACAGTGCTAGATGATCCTCCAGTTCAGGACAGGGTCAGAGGTGTTTCGGTGGGGCAGGGGAAAACAGCTAGATCCTCCACGCCGAGGTCAGCCTCAGTGATGGTAATGAGATAACAAAAAGGACAAAAGTGAGATGTGACTAATGGAGCAGTGAAGGGGAGCTTACTTTCACACATCTCCGCGGATTGCCGAGGCGCTTTATACCTACAGTATGCTGATTTATGGTTATTGTAACGTTATATTGCACTCATTGTCTTTCCAAAACAGAGCCAAGGCATTATAAATGGTGTTTTTTGGTTAGGCTATTCATGAGTGAGTGTCTCCTGTTTTTCTTGTGAAATCCAGAATGAAAGCCTGATGGACAGGGACTTTAAAAATTGCGCCAGACAATAGCAGACACCCTGCAGGGATTTTGGCAGGAAGTCTTTAGACTTGTTCCTCCTTTGCATTAAAAACTGACGCTGTCATGAACTGACAGCGATATGATTAGGAAACAAACTCCTCTGTGAAGTTGAAGTAGAATCCCCGGCTTCATGTGTCCACCCAGCTTTTCTCCGGGGAAGCGCAAAAAATACAATCTGATCCATGATCTGATGTCACCTGCAACTCTTGAGGAGGAAACAAAAGCAGCAGCGGCATTGTCAGCTGGCACAGATACCACAGTGATCGCTTCCACCATAAATCACCGCTCTTCAAAAGGATTGGTGTCTGGTGACAGGATGAGCAGGCCAAACAAAGCAGAGTTCGCTGTGACAGAAACTCATAAAGCGAAGGCGGCCTTTCGTATTGCGTGAGTTGAGGGTTTCTGTTGAGAACGCAACTGCAGAGCAACGCAAGAGTGAGATTTTAAGGAAAATGGGCTACAAGGATCCTGACAAACAGGTTTTCCCCAACTGGAGGCAAATTATCTTAGCAGGTACAACATACATTAGTTATAAAATTGAAGGTGGTGCATGTCAACATTGATTTTACTGCTTTTGCTCTTCCATACAAGTCAGATTTATAAAGTATGTGATCGATTATTTTTACCTGAGCTGTTTATGTATGCAGTTACAATTACACCTACACTTACACCTACAGTTAGAATGAAACTCCTGGCTGCTTCTCTGATTGCCCAGACTGTCAACTTAGGTGAACTGTATAGTGGTCTATTTTTTTTTAGCAATTACGACTGTAAAATATATTTGGTTGCACTGGGCTTTACTTAGGGCCACCAAGTACAAGCGCAAACCAGGCTTTTCAGATATTTATTTGTAAACACTTATCAAAAACTGTCTATTTACTTCTTAAAAAACAATTTAAATCCCAACACTTTGTGACTACGGTAACAAAAGGAAACTGTATTACTGATAAAACCTTCACAGAAAGTCACTTCAAAAAAGCTGAACTATCCCTTTAAGGCCACTGACAACACACTAAAGTGATTTGACCACGTGTTTACCTGTAAAATCAGATAGGTAGATAGGACCCGTGTGGATTTCTCTCTTGTGAGGAGTGGATATTGTCAGCTATCAGGAGCCTCCATCAAAGAGCCTCAAATGGCAGGCGGTTTTCAGAGAGTGCATGAATGAGCTCTGCACCCTTACAGTATCTCTGGAATCACATAAAGACAACCTTGTGCTCTGCAATTTAGTGTGCGAGCACTCAGGTGCTTGTGCATGTCTCAACCAGAGGAAAAACAAAAGTATGACTGACATAATCATGTGTCAGAAGATTTATGGTCAAGAGGGAGCAGAGGGGAGAGGAAAACTGGAGAGCATATTTTCTTGCTCCTCCTCCTACTTGGAATTATTGTCTTTAGCTCTGTCCACTTGTTAAACTGAAGCGTTGGAAGTTGCTTTAGCAGAATATGCACATAAACGGTAAAACTTTGTGCAACGTCTCACTGAAGACCTTGCACAAAGAATGACTTAACAGCTTTATTAAAGTGAAACTATGAATCATTTCCTTCATTGTGGCTGGTATTTTTATTATTTCTTTTTATAGATTTCCTGCAGAAAATTGAATCTAATGTGTGCATTTGTGCATATTTGTGCAGAAAATTGGATTAGGGAGACAGGACTCTTTGGTTTCAACAAATGCCAGCATCATCAGATGAATTTTTAACGTCAGTTATAAATCTGATCCACTCGCGCTGTCAGGCCTGATCTAATGATAAAACACAGAACAGGACGGATCTTGCTTAAATATGTTTTAAAGACTCATTGTCGGCTTTGATGCTAATTGCTGGCTGGAGCAGAGAGCTGGGCTGCCCTGATGTAACAGGGTCATGGGTGCAGATAGGGAAGCTGTGGCAGACCTCCAGCAATAACAAAGGGAGTGAGCCAGACTGCCGACCATAAATCTGCTGCTACCACCAATTTCCAGCTACCGCAGGTGATGGGGCCGAGGACGCGCGCTTGTGCGTCTGAGTGTGTCTCAATAAATAAAACTCCAAAGGGTAACGCAACCCTACTTCAGAGGAACAAGGATATTACACCCCTGAACGTGTTGGCATGGGCCTGGTCCTGTTTATGGAGAAACACGGCTAAGAGTATAATCAGAGTCCCAGTGATCCTGCAGGGTGTCTGACATGGGCTGAACTATCAAAGAAGGTGGCACTTTGTGGTTGTGACTCAACTGGGATGAAGTGGACTATGAGTGGTTGGGCTTTGCACCTGGCTGAGAAACACCACAGGTGGATTTTTGAATTTAACTCACCAACCACTTTATTAGATACACCTGCTTGATTGCTTGCTAATGTATACAGTGAATCAGCCAATAAAGCTGCAGCAATTCAATGTACTTAGGCATTAGGAAACAGTGAATACCAAGCATCAGAATGGTGGGTTATTGGTGCAAAGGTTGGTCTGAGTTTTGTAGAAGCTGATGATCTGCAGGGATTTTTAAACACAGAAATGCATCCTGTATTTATAGAAAATGGTTCAAAAAAAGAGGAGTTATCAATTGTACACTAGTGGTGTCAACATGCATACTGTGTTCATGCCAAAGAGAACATGTGAAACAAGTTAAAATATCCATTCATTAAAACTGGTGGAAGATTTCCTTTGACTGTACATAGAAAATTAAGGCAACAATTCATTCAGGCTCACCAAAAATGGACAATAGACAAGGTAAATGTTGGTTGGTCCAGTGAATTTATACTGCAGCTTCCTGGTATTTTGGATTATTTGTGCATTTGTCTTCATTAAAATCATCATCATTTCTCTCAGCTACTGGGTCCACTGCATCTGCCTCACCACTTCACACTGCAGCTCATGTCAATAAGACTGTTCATATTGGTGTCTGCAGTAGTGCTACACATTTCCAATGTGTGTATTAAAGCATAGTACATTAGAAAATGTAATATGCTATAAGTGTTTTTAGAGGAGACCTCAAGTATTCATAAATTTTATATTTTTGTGAGTGGCTATTTCACTCACTCCATCAATACTGTAGACCTAAATCCTTTTATGGCCACAAACGTCAGCAACTCCATAGTGGCCAAATCGCAACCCACCAACGATTTGTAAGGCGTAACCTCATAAGTAGGCCGGTTAGGGTCTATTGTTTTTGTTGTATTTATTTTTATTATTATTATTATTATTTATTTTTCAAAAAGAGACTTTTACTGCTATAAATAACAGGTGCAAATCCTTATAGGTAATCCAGAATTAGCAGACCTTGGGGGCAGCTTGTACAGAGAACAGCACATTAAAGGAATCAAAACAAAACTGGGATTTTAGGCTCTTTCTTTCAAAAGTAAATCACTGCAGGCGAAAGTTAATAGGAGATGAATAAAGGAGTCGATGCAACTGTCTGTGCACAAGATAATGTGATGCGAGTCCTTCACACAAAACCCTAGTTTAGCTTTAACCAGAAACTTTTGAACAGCTGCCTTTTCTTATACAAGCCTTTTGTATCAATATTATGAAAGCTGAAAGCTTTTGTCAGACAGACAAGCCTCTGCTATTATCCCTTCACGCCCTTTTCCCTTCTTACTAGGTAGATTATCACTGTCACTGACACACAATAAGGCTTATCTACTGTAAGTTAAAGTTGAATTCTCTGCTCAGTTTCACAAAACTGTTTTTTCTTTTGTGTGAAAAAAAAATCATATCCTATAAAAACCTGCACAGGTGAAAACTTTACAAGCTGCATTCATCGATCCAGGGTGATTACTAGGAGCAGGTTTTCCATCAACACCTTCGGGCCCCGGCTCCTCACTCCACTTCCAGTTCCCTGTGAGAGTGGAATCCGTAACGACTGTGGGCCTTAGCATCGTTAACATTTCCCTGACACGTCGGCCTGCCTCTCTTGGAGACCGCCCCGCATTTTCTCCACTATGCTGGAGTTGTTGTAGCAACTAGTGGCCCAGGAGTGAATGAAGCAGATGTACGAGTCATCTATCACCTGACAGCTTCCACTCCCCCGCCTGAGCAAGTCATCACTGTGACACGTCTGCCCCACCGGCCTCATCAATTACGGTGGTACCCTACCATTAGAGGACAAACACTCCTCTGCTTGGACACATTCAACTGCTTCCCAGTCTACAGGATGGGCCCTCAATTAAGCTTGAATAACTTTCCCCCTCTGAAAGAACGTCTCTCTTTTGGCCCGGCACTGAACACATTGTGCTTGCCTCCGAAAAGCTGATTTAACACCATGGTGACCACATAACACCGGATAACATTTATCTTTATCTTTTAATAAATGGTGGTGCAAACCAGAACACAGCGACTATTAACCAAGTATATTTTGGGTTTATGTTTCATTTTAATTTAACGCAATGCTAATTAAATGTTTTTTATTGACAACTAATTTTATTTTATTTTATTATATGAGGAAAATCTCTCTAAGTTCCTCTCCTAAAATCACTCATGAAATAACTAAAGTTATTTGTTTTGATTTATGATAACCATAAATGTGATTCGCACTGGCATGCTTATAAAAAAAAGGAAAACTAAACAACTCTTAAAATGCTTTTCTATCTGCAATATTGTTTGAGATTTAGATTTAGTTCTAATTTGACCATGTCATTATAGATTTCTCCTTAAGAACTATGGCAACAAAATTACATTTATTTTCATTTCTGGAAAATGCTCTTAACAATAAACCATTCGTTATTAAATTTTAAAAAAGGAATTTCCTCTGGGATACAAGTAACTTGTTTTATTGCAGAAGACATTTCTAATATATTAAATGGGGTCCATTTTAATGGCTGAGAGAACAAAAAATGTTCTGGTTTTCTCATTTTAGCTTGTTAAATGATTAATAAATGTGTTGCTGCAGAATTTCTTATACTTCTATATTTTGTGAGCACAACCAGTGCGAGAGAGACCAGTCTGACTTACGCAGGTTTACAGTTGAGCAGAACTTCAAAAATTCTTTAAAAAGAAAATGGTTACAAAAATCGACATAATGTCATTGATTCTTAGGGTTCTATTAGCAATTAGTATTATCAGCAAATATAATGGGGTTAGCATTAATAAGTATTGTATTACATGGAGATTAAGAATACCCTTCCAAAAGCTATGAGATTACCCAAAGATTTTGAACACTTCCTAATCTAATAGTCATTCATATCCTTTTGAACTGGATCATTCAAAAGGATAAAACAGAGAAACTTTGTTGTAATGCCTTTAGTTTCCTGTTATCTGTTGATGTCTTAATCTGAGTGAAATTACAGATCCAGATCCATCAAGCATCTTTTCGTTTCCTCTGGTTTTGTTTTAAAACACCTCACTAGCTGCGTTTCCATTATAAATGTGCACAAATCTTTGCCAATATTATGCTAACGTCGAAAAGACTCGATTTCTCAATTGCTATGTTGTACACTAAAGCGTGTTGTAGTCAGTGTGGTCTTGTTGTAGCAGAGACATTTACTGTGTTCACTAGTTGGAAAAGTATCTAACTGTTAGTTTCCAACAGTACTGACCACCAATCAATGATCAGGACAAATCAAGTGTAATGTCATCAGATTCTAGTTATGCTAGTCATTTTCAGTCATTCCAGTGTATTTCTCAGTGCATCAATCATTTTTCTTTGGCAATATTTAGGTGTTGTGTGATGAGTCAATAATGAAAATATGATCTTGTTAGCGTAGTTCTGTTCCTGTATTCCATCAGTAGTAGTTGTGAAATGCAGTAAACAAAGGTTTGAACACAAACAGATATAGACAGCCTCTATCTCGTACAATATACAACAAGCGATGGCCGTGACAGCCAACTGACATATATCAGCTTTTTTCACATGGGCTTTATAGACAGATCTCATTGTCCACATCTGACAACGAGTAGGAACAATAAGATATAAATAAAACATTCATATAAAAATAGTCCTTTACAAATATATACTCTATTAACTATCATTTACCGTGGAAAATGTGCCCTTGTTTTTGATCAGCAAATAAGTCCAGTAGAACCAGGTCAAAGTCAAGACAATAAGTACAGTATACAGACTTTTACCTCAACAAGTGGAATTTTCTAGACTAGCAGCAACAGAAGAAGGAAAAACTCACAAAAGGTAGATAGGTCAATGTGAGCAGCCTACAGTCATTCCTGAAGGAACAACACTATGCTACAATATGACTCGAATCCAGTGTGTTAACTGTAGACATGTTTGATTGCTTCAACAAACTAAAAAACTGTTGATATTTAGTTATTTTTTTTATCCATACAGGACAAGATCAGTAGTTTTTTTATAGAATAAATTAATATTAATAAGTCTCATTCTCTAAATACAGCATGTTAAATATTTAAAATGGCTATCTCTCTAATTTTGTCTGTGCACAGGGGAGTACGGACTACAGCAGTGTGTCCTGCTCAGCACCCCATCCACCTCAATTCATCCGCATCTTGTAAAGTCCAAACAGAGAAAACGTCAGTACCAGTCTATTCAGCTTAAAGTCTCAGATGTTTTGTTTCATTGACTGAAACTGCGATCCATTTTCCAGGTTACAGTTGGTCCATTTCCAGTGTTTTATCAGATAGTTGTTGTGCTGTGTCCCAACAAAGAGTCCAAGAAGAAGGGTGAAGAACTTCTTGTGCAAAACAACTGTGGTACCCCATCTTCAGCTGTCTGCATATGCAGCACAGCAGTGCTGTAGTAGTTGTTGCTAAAAAGAATAGACTGCAAACGCAGACTTTAAACAGAAAGTAGACTGTGAAAACTTACAGAAACACACTCACATCTCCACCCACACGCACACACACCCTCCAATAAATATTCTCATTTGCATGTGTACACCTCTGTCCTTTCGCTGCAGGTGTTGCATTTAACGTAGCAGCACCACAGGAACTTGCAGTTGCACTGCCAGACCCGGGAGTACTGGTGTGTATTGTATCCCCTTCCGCAGCACATCAGGTCGCAGCCGCTGATGTGCTGCATCATTGTCTTGTTGCACACCCTCCCCTGTGTCCCCAGGCTTCCCGTCACCGGGTCCGCCTCGCAGTAATTCGGCGACTTGTCTATGTACACCAGGTCCATGTCCAGTGGCTTCCGGTAGGAATAAGGCTTCTTGATTTTCAGGAATTTTGGACGCTTGTTGCGGCTTGCTTTGACTGGTTCCACGTGCACAGCATGGGCATATTTCTCCTTGAGAATGTAGCCAAGCTCGCGGAACTTGGGAAGTGTAGTCCAGCAGGTTTTGGTTGTGCAGGAGCCTGAGACACCGTGGCACTTACATTCCAGCCGCATATTCTTCTCCAAAATCTAGACGCAGAAAGAAAACAAGGTGAAACACTGAGAACTGGTGAGAGCATGGATTTTAACAAGTTCTGGTATATTCCAATGCAACGCACAGGACATCATTTAGAACTTAATGATGTCCTAAATCATTAAGTTTGATTTAGGACAACAAACTTAATGTCCTAAAGACGAGATTGCAACTACTGAAAATGACTCAATGTGACTTAAAAATGTACAATGGCAGCTTAACTACAGCTCCACCACAATGGAGCATGATACCAAATACACAGAAGCCAAAATAATGTATCAGATTTCATACCCTGTGTATGTAGCTACCACACACAACCCACAAAAGTCAAGAGTGACTGTACAAGGCGCCGAGTGACTAGGATTACTGCTAAATCCTGAGCTGATGACAATGAGAAGTGCCACTGCAGTTTTCTTTAGCAGCAAGGTCAATCACAACTTCCAATTTTTTCTTAAAATGCTGCATATTTAGTACATAATTCTGTTTCCCAAAGACCTGTGCAGGAAACTTATGACTGTATTCTTGGCAAACAAAGCTGCAATAGTAAATGCTAAACAAAAAAGTGTTATGAAGAACTTTTTCCTTGGTGAACCCTTTCATGAAAACCTTGGCTGCAACTCCTTTAACCATCAGTTGTCCTGAAGCTAACACTTGTGACAGCTATTGTCTACCCGTCTTCCACTCGGGAGCTGAGAACGCTGCTCCTGCTCGGTGTCACCGCTTTTGATTAGCATAAATAAAGGAGTTGGTGGGTGGGTAGGGCGTCAAAACAGAGGGTCTTTTTACTAGCAGAACGGAAGGAGAAAAAGAAAAGCAGTTCGAGGACTGAATCCACAAGTACAATCTTTTCCTTGGGAGGCAATTTAGCTTTCCAGATAAGCCAATTTGAATTCAAAGTGCAAAAACATGCATGATCTACAAGCAGGCGTGAGGAGACTTTTCAGCCACTGCTTTGGACGTGTTGGTTGTGTGAAGTAGGTCTTTTTGGCAGAGGCGGCAAGGGAAAGGATATCTATTAACTTTGGTCAATGCTGCCTCTAACCCTGACTTTGGCACATTATTCCACTCAGTGTCTAGCTTTCAGACCCACTGGAGTCTCTTTGTCACTCTGCAGTGTTCTGCAACCATGCATGCAAGAAAAACACGAATGAAAACAATCAGGCAAGCTTTCCTCCTTGGTATTTTATCATATTAGTCTTGTTCCTCGTTAAGTTTTTATGGCGTAATCTCCAGCGTTTTGTTGCTTTTGATGCTTTCAGCTGTGAATAACGGTTGATTATATCTCTTTTGGAGCTAAACATGACCGGTACATAATAAAATTTTTGTTTAAAGTCACACTCTAGATTAGGATACAGGACTCTTGTAAACTGACTTGTTATAAAGATAGAGTTTATCTATTTTAAAGTAACTGCAATCCTTCAAACAAAAACAGATCCATCACCAATGACAATCAAGCCAAAAAGTAAACACCCCCAAGGTGCATGTGGAGACACATTTTACCTGATGTGGGTTTGTGAGATTAGCAAAACTGTTGGTTGCAGATTGTCATAACTGCAACTGAAGACTGTCTTAGTGGTGTACAACATGGGGGGAGCGACAGAGTTAATGCCTTTTCGTACAGTGTCAGTCTGTTTTCAGTGCATGGATCTTGGCTGTAATCAAACCCTGCCACTTAGACAGTTCTCCCTCTAAAAGCAGCTCTTTATTCCACTTCTTGTTTAAGCTTGGTCCCCTCTGCATAGGTCTTTGACAAGCCAACTAATGGTAGAGACAGTTAGCACTTCCTGAGACTTCAAAAAACTTCAAAATACATATTTTTTAAGCGTATGTTTCCTCTGTTGATATTGACAGTGAAATTCCAATCAAAAATGCCATAATCCTTACACTGCACTGGCAGGTAATGATGAAGACCTCTACATCAAATATTAATTCAGTAGAAGATCCTGACCATGGCTAAAGAGCCATTTTCTTTTAATATTTAACTTCTTATACTTACATTTGAGGTTTAAGGAAAACAGAGTTGTGTCATCCATTCTAAAAATCTCTGGATATCAATTTCACACATGTAGGCCACATATAAAGTTTTTTTTTAAAAATCAAAAGAAAAACAGAATGATTTTAGCTTATGTTTATCTTTGCCTTTCTGTAAAAAAATATCTTAAGTTTCCATATAATGCTTATTGGGACCAAATCCAGAATAAACGCAGTCAAATGTTCAATATTGCCCATATATAAGTGGTTCCAATCTTGCTGTGCCTTTTAACATGAAAAGCATCAGAAAGTCATGTATTAAAGCTCTATGTTGTCTCCTGACATCTGGACACTATTTTATAAAATTCTATTTTTTTCCTTCCAAAAACTCAGGTACCAACTACATTATTTTCTTTTTTAAACTGACATCTTTTAACCATTCTTAAAAGAAATATATGCCTACATGGCTGGATCAATCAAACATGCTGTAGTAAATGCTAAGCCAGTAGGTGGCAATATCATCATTAACACTAACTATATAAAAATTTCCAATAATAGTCTGAGCATGGCTACAGAAGTGTTAGGATATAGATTCCTTGAAACCGGTGTAGCAAATTTTCATTGGCACTGCATTCCCTTTGCTACTGGTCATTAGGTTCTTCAGGTAACATTTGGTGTTTGACATAAACAGAATTAGGACATTGTTGTGGTAGTTTCTCACATAAAAAGCAACAGTGCACATGTAGAAATTAAGCTTCTAAGTCAGGGGTGGGCAACTCCAGGCCTCGAGGGCCGGTCTCCTGCAAATTTTAGATGTGTCTCTACTTCAACACACCTGAGTCAAATAATGAGGTCATTAGCAGGACTCTGGAGAACCTGACTGTTCTTAGGAGGTGATTCAGCTGTTGGATTCAAGTGTGTTGGATCAGGGAGACATCTAAGAGTTGCAGGACACCGGCCCTCGAGGACCAGGATTGCCCACCCCTGTTCTAAGTCATTGTTTTGAAATCCAGCCAATGACTGGACACCACAACAGTTTTTTAAAAAACTAAACCTTTAGAAAATATTCTGAAATAAATTTTTTCCCACAAATAATGGTGCAAATGGAGTGGAATATTTTGTTTCCAAAATATCCATGTTAAGCTGGAAAAGTCTTATTATAGATACTGTAGGTGTGTTAGTGTATATTTTCTCTTTGAACTTGGATAGAGTACATCTTCTTGTCCCTTACCTTGCGTCCCACCTCATTATTATGGAGGTTCATTAGCGTTCTTGCATTCTGCTTGACTTCCCTTGCATCTATGAAAACTTTGGAGAAGCCTAATCCGTAGCGGATGTCTGCCGAGCAGCCTCCCCACTTCCATCCTTGGTCTTTGCTGTAGAAACCCTGCTTTTCCTTGTCACAGCTGCAGTCACTCAGGTTGCCCTGCGTACAGGCGGCTGTGATGGCATGGGCCACCCCGGCAGCAATGATTGCGTAGGTGAATGCTGCTTCTTTGCTGCCTAGGGGAGCAGAAAAGAAGGTGATCAATAACACAGCCTGTGAAATATTGAAGTGATTGGTGTATCTCCTTCAGCTAAAGTGAATACAATAAATAGGTAAAGAGGGAGGTCAATTATTAACCAATTGTATGCTTACATCACAGCCTCACTGACATATCACTCAAGAGCTGCAGTGTTTTGAAACCTAACCTGGAAACTGTCCTGCCCATGAACCAAAATGTCTGCTAGCGGTATAGTCAACAAAGCTGCATGAATAAGAGGGTTGTAGACAAGGAAGGGCTATTGATCTTCTTGGAAGCTGTTACATTGTGTGTACACTCCCAAGATAGGGATGTCAGAATCTTCACCCTGCTGTTATCTGTCCCCAATTCCAGCTAACAAATCATTTACACATACGGAAATATTGGCAAAATAAGTAAAGGTTTGACAGAAAGTCTGGTAGAAGTATAGACAGGGTTGGCAGAAAGATTTTCAATATCTCAGTACTGAGCCAAGGGGAAAGTAATTATGGTCTCAAAGAATCATAAAATCCCTTCTCATAATCAAAGCCATCTTAAAACACCATGTGATGGAATAAAAGTGTTTATTGTTAAACACAATAAGCAAGAAGAGTGTTTTACTTTTAAATTTCCAATCCGCGATTTATCAAAATGCAAACAGGAAACTGCTGATTACGACATCCATCATATCTATGTGTAAATAAACTCCTCTTGTCACTGTTTGCTCTAAACAAACATCATACTTTCTTTGTGCTTCCTTCTGCCACACCGTTCACTATGTAAAGCTGCCATGTTTTTGATAAACATCTTGGATGTGTGCCCTTGTCATTGAAAGAAAGGAGAAAAAACTAATATTGAGGCATTAATTATGTGGACGTTTTTATAGACTCGATGGGCGAGGAGCCAAAAAAGAAGGTGTGTCAGTGCAGACTGCACCGTTGTTAATTCTTTCCCCTTCAGTTGTGAGTGCACAAGTTCACCGCAAAAGATGGAATGAATGAGAGATGGAAGATCTAAGATCCAAAGCCTGTACAGGTTTGAGGAGGACATACTTTACCGTATCTATGATGAACTTCTGAACTAAAACAGCTTAGTGTAGGCCCAATTAACCCCTCCACTAGTTCCTACTCCATGTTTATTCCCATTTTCTCTCTTCCCACTTCCATTTTGTAACTGTATGCAAACCAATGGTATTTTTGGTTACCACTGTAATTAATAATTTTCATCAAAAAGCTCAAATCTCAAGTATAATTTCATCCATCTTATCAATTTTCTGTCAATGCGTATCTGTGCAGAAGCCTAAAATACTTCTTACCTCTTGTTGGTAGGTACGATGTGTGACGTCATATAACTGCCTTTTTTTTTTTTACAGTGGACTATAATTAGAATGAACAAAATCATCTGAAATCATTGGTTAAAGGTATCTAGGTACAGCCTCGGTACTGAAGGTCCAACAGAAGATGCCACCATTTAAAAAATCTAAGTACAAAAAGAGCAATAGCTATTTTTAGTATAAATAAAAGTTTTTTTCACTTTAGGCCAAAAAAATAAGTCAAATGTAAGGTTTTCCACCATTATGCCACTTTGCTGATCTCTCCTTTTGCTTCAGGAACAACTGCAAACATCTCAGCTCCCCTTAGTCTGGGCATCAACAATACCATCTATTTAAAACCATTCACTATCTATGCTAATCTGACCAGTGAAACCAATCTATTTGGTATGGCTGTCCATACCATGGACTGCAAGGAAAATAAAAACTCCAGATTGGCTAAAAAAAAAAACCCTCCATTCATAAAGCAGATTGTCAAACAGCACTGTTTCATTTCAGAAGAATACAGAGATAATCCTCTTTTTGCAACAGCGGAAAGCAACAATGCCTCAAACAGCTGGTCCAAGCTGCCAGCTATTGTATTTAGGATGTTTTTATTTAAATATATTCGTCTAGAGAAGGAGGTAGAAGGTAGAAGGAGGAAAATGTCTAAAATATATCTCAGAACTTTCTAAAACAGTTTTATAAAACCACCTGAGGTAACTTAAGTCCTTCCTCTTCCTGGCATTATTTCAATTACAATTTCCCTGAAAAGTTTTCCTTAAAAGTGACAAAACTCCAGCTGTAATTTCCTCATCCCCTTTGAGTTTGTCCATCTCAGCAGCAGGAATACTGACTTGAAATAATTTCTATCTCTTATTTAGCACTTGCTTTGCTCTGAGTTGTAACTTGGTGTAATTTATACCCGTGGTAAGCTCTACACCCTTACAGTGAGAGCCACGGCACCCATCACCAGACAGGATAAAGACCAGGGAAAATGTGCCTCTAGAGACTTTGACTGGATGAAAAGAAAGGTTGCCAACATTCAGAAGAGCTTTGTTCCAACACTGGCTTCAAAATACCTTTTATACATGTTCAGAAAGTCCCTCCTCGGAGAAACATAAAGGGCAAATAGGCCTGGTGTAAACAACACTGACATCCCTTAGGGATGCTTACAGGTGCAATAGCTATTTGTGTTATTTATAAGAAGAAAAGTTTGAAGAGCAAATTATCAACTGGAGAAACACCACCTAAAGTATATGAAAAGCGATGCCTATCAAGCTCAAACAATTTCTGTTTTATCAAGGGAAAAACATTGATCATTTTATGAGTCCAAATTTCAAAGTTCACTTCTGTCTTTTTTCAAATATTGCTCACTTTTATAGTGGAAGTTATAACAGAGCAAAAGGTTAAGAATGGGGTTAATCATAGCTCACAGTCATCAAGTGTATACATTTTTAATATTTAATAACAAACGTCAACAGACAGCAACATACCCACTTTCAACTCTTTTCCGAAGACAGTCCTCTCTCCAAGAGCAGAGCAGTTCCAGCGCCCGTTTTTGAACTGAAATTGACACTCGTTGATGCCCATTTGTGCTCCCTCTCCGATGACGATAATGGCATCGGGGCGACTCTGGCAGATAATCCGTTGTCTGGGAGCCAAACCGGGGATCTTGTTACAGATTATACTCGCACCAAGGGCCACCACCGACGAAAATCCACTGCCAATGATAATAATAAAAAAACGGATAGAACTGAGAGCCTGCTCGAATCATGTATTATTACAAAAATTATGAATATACCCAAACCATTAAACAGGTAAATCATATTAAAAGTTCTTGTTTAGGTATTTTAGGTAACTAAAATACCTAAATACCCATATAGCCTAGTTCCAGGAGTTTTTTGCATAATTTACAGGTAGGCTTTTGTAAAGTAAAAGCGCCCGCTTCTATAATAATGGTATTCATTAAGTCAGCTACCTGTTATGGGGAAAATAAAGACCTATGTGTTTTGGAGAAATTAACCCCTTGAGAGCTGCTATTATTTCTGTTAAAGTCTTATCTTTCTGGGACATCGTTCTTCATTTGCTGATCAGAAATTGAATAAACGCTCCTTACCCAATTTTGAGGTAAACAATCCCTAAACAAAGCAAAACTCTTAAAATCCAGCGTCGTGTTCTCCGGCTCATTGCGGCCCAGCTTTCAGTTTCATGCACGGATCTGCAGAGCTGATTTTAATAACGCGAGTCGCTCCTGTTCTCCGCTCGACCACAGCTCAGGTAACTCCAGGGGGAAGTCCAAAACCACGAAAAGCATCAAAAACAGAAGAAGCCCGAAGGACTTTTTACAAACCAAGCGGGACAGCATCCAAACTCCCCTGGCGAGGCCCCCTCTGGATTGGCCCGCTTGTCATTGCGAGGGTGTCACAGGTAACCCTTGGGGTGAGCAAGTGCGATTATCTCTTTCTCACAGTTCCTCTGCTACCCGCAGGTCTTGCTATATATCTGCCTCATCTATCTGGGGCGTGTTCACAGGAGACAAGGGGCCCTTGCTGAAGAATCCCGCCAGGGGTGACTCTCAACACACACACGCACACGCACACACACAGTCTCTCCTACTCTCCCTACGTTTTGTACTTTCGCACACTCCTCTACTGAGAAATCACCTTGACTGATTGGAACTGCAATTAATTTGGCTTATTATGAGTCAGCGTGTCATGCGCATGTGTTTGTTTCACCGCAGCTAACAAAATGTTTCCACACCTGCCAAGAAACACAAGGCAAAAGCCAGGCATAATCACGGCTTTAATTACTGTGTTAGGATCTTCACGCACCAACTCAGATAGAATAATAACCTTCTTTGTTTACTCTTCTGGTAAGCTGATGTTTTGAATCAGCATTTGTGAAATTAATAATTTTATTACGAATAGATTTGACTTTTATTTTATTCGTGTTTATAAATGAAAACATCACTATTTTTCCACTTTTATGCATCCAGTGGGGGCTTCTGCATGTGCGCGTCCCTTCTTGGCGCCAACCTTTTACAATGGTGACATCTGGTGGCGAAATAAAGGCTCTGCAATAAAGAACTGGGTAGTTCCTTTGCGCTTTCCGTAGTGTGTTTTTTACGTACGGATTCTTTATCTCTTTGAAATTTCGCCAGGTTGTGAAAACTGATGTTGGTATGGATTTCCATCATCCACAACTTATCGGTGACTGTCTTATTCACATTTTCACATTTCTGAGTGAGGATGATTTAATCAGCGTTTCTACTGTGTGCAAGGTAAGACTTCTCGCTTGCGGAAGTGGCAGAAAGCAATCACATCGCGTAAACAACTAAGTTTAGTTTGGTTTTTAACTGTATTTTCTCAGGACTGGCATGAAGCTGCAGAGACTCCTTGGTTATGGAGGTGAGTTATTTGTTATATTTTTTTAATAGTATTTGGTTTTTCATGGCAGAAAAAAAACTACCTGTTTTTCGATCATGTCATACTGTACAGTAGCATACATAAAAATGTTACGCTAGTTTTTAAAAATAAATTTCATTGATCTACTTTTTAACTGCTTATTCCAGGGACATTGATGTCTGTGTGTTTTTAGACCAGTTTGTAGTTTTTTGACAAAGTCCATAAGATTCTTCCCTGACGCTTTTAATTGTGTGTAGGTGTCAAATGAATGTGTCTCTGACCATCCTGGTTAGCAGTCCTTAGTAGCAGCGCCATCACACTCTGGAGTACCTCAAGGTTCTATAATTAGAACTCTTTTGTTTTCCTTGTGTCTGCCTGTTGGTTCTTCTTTCATAGCTACTTTTAAACCCAATATAATTAATACCTCTGGCAGATTTCAGTTTACACATCTGTTTCTTTTGTTTTGAAGTAATATTAATACTTCAGAGTGACCCAGGACAAATTCTGATTTGAATCTGATACACAATTTGTGGCTGAAGATAAAGAGTTGGGGGAAACCTTCAAACCTAAAAGAATTGGAGCTTGTTGCAAATGCAAGATCCTGGTGATTAAATATAAGAAGGGTTGACTGCTGTAATGGCAAATATTTTCTTCCTGTGACAAGTTGTGGAACGTCACTCACTAAGAAGACAGCAATAGATTGTCCACATTAAATCTCCATTCACGTTTGGTCTAAAGGTTTACAAATCCAAACTGCGTTATTGTCATTTTGATTCAATACCATGCTGATGTCTGATGATCAGATTCATTTTTTCATCCACATACTGTAAACTTCACAGTGCTACTTCCCTTTTAATCCACAATTTGCAGTAGTTGTTGAAAAATAATAAATGCGTCCAAACATCAATGTTCTCCTCAGGAGGATGTGCCTGCAGCGCTGGAGTTTCTGTAACCTTGCCGCCTTGGGCTGTGACCAGGTCACTCTTTCATGGAAGAAATACTTCCAGCAGCGTTCCCACCTGGAGAAGAACATGACAGAAGGTCGGACGGGAAATTACACATGCAAAAGCTTGAGAGGCCATACAGGTATGCATTTTTTTTGTTAATTAGAAATATCCTTAGCATGACTTCATTATGCCTCTTGTCTAACCTGTGTGTCAAACATCTTGTTCTTCAGGCAGAGTGGTTGGCCTGGTGTACCTGAAGGGCAATTCATGCCTGCTGCCAAACCTGTCCAAGACCAGTGCCATTGCTTGCAGTGCGTCCACTGATGGGACAGTTCGGGCATGGAACATCCAAAAAGTCAGTGCTTCTCCTTCAGTAACATCACCCATACATAGTAGACATACACCTGACTGGCATAGCATTATGACTGTCCTGTAATATCCTGCCCTATACGCTATACACTGCTTTACATTGTTTGATCCAGTATTAATTTCTTCAGCCGTCTGAGCTACAGTAGCTTATCTGATTGATCGGAATATGTGGAACAAATGTTAGCAATGCAGATCAGCAAGGCCCCTCGGGAGATGCAGTCTTGTAGATACTCTCATGCAGTTGTCAGGCCATCACAATTTGGGCCTGGTCAAATTTGTTCAAATTTTCACTCATGCCAATTGTTCCTGTTTCCAGGACAAGTTGTAGCCAGCAAATACCCTGACTGTATTAGATACAATATTGCTTAAACACAACTAATCACTAAAATACCTCTTGACAGTGTTAAAAAGTTATGCAGAGGGCCTTTATGAACCACTCATTGGATTTAGGTGTGTTGAACCAAGCGGAACATTTAAAACATGCAGGACACAGGATTTTGACTACCTCTGTTCCAACACATCAAGTTTGAGGGAAAAAAATGTTCACTTACCACTTAACATATTCTACCCATTAACGGGTGTTCTTCTCTTTGCCTGTCACAGCCTTTTGCTTGATAGTTATAATGAAAGTGACCATTTAAGTGCTTTCTGGCTTTAATCTGATTTTTGTTTGGTGATGCATATACTTTTGCATTTGTCCTCTGTATGTTGGTTAAAATGGATTTCCCACTGCGGGTGTTTCATTAAAATAAGTAGAAAAAAATAATAACATAAAAACCCTTCTATAGCTTTACCAATCGGGGAGATGCTGTTAATGCTCACATTTAAATGACAGGGTTTGATTTTCCTTCTGCAATCATACTTCGAATTAGCCATTGTAAATCTACTCAAAATTTTTTGTCCACTTATTTCTTGTAGCGTACTTTAAACAGTGACCCTTTTTGGGCTTTTTGAGCCATGATTTTAATGCTTGTTTTGTTTCTCAGGGTGAGAGCCTGTGGTGTAGTCCTGTGCAAAGTCCTTTGACAGGGATTGTAGCTGATGAGAAGGAGGAAGTTGTTATCACATCAGACTCTACAGGCCTCATTAAGACCTGGCAGAGTCAGACTGGTCAGGAGCTGGCCTCTTTTGCTACCGCATCTTCACACTGTACATTACTGCAGTACAACATCAACAATGATTGGTTCCTGACTGTAAGTACCCCCACAATCTCCTTGGTGATTGTGTAGGTTTTTTTCCCTGACATTATCTTCTCTTCCAGGTTGGAACTGGTCAGGGATCAATTTGCACACTGGCTGATTTGACTTTGACTAAAAAGTCAAGTCTAATGGTGTGTGACTCTTTCAAAGTTAACATACTCCTTGTTTCACCTGACAAGAAGTGGATTATAGCTGGAACCAAGGAAAATTATGATTTAAGCCTAAAGGTATTTGAGGTTGTCTTTGACTACATAATTGTCTGTGTTGCCTTTTCCAGATTGTTTCGCGTTACCTCTGTGCAAATACCGCCAGAAGGAAAATTGATAAGAATGGAAAGTATAGATACATTCCTTTTACACTTGTGTTACTTTGCTTCTTTTGTGCCAGGTGATTAACAGTGAGAGTTTGACCTCACCGTCTGAAGATGAAGATTCTCTGTGCCAGACTGTGCCAGTCCTCGGGTGCCAAGCTGCTGTCTTCATACCCACCCAGCCTGCCAGACTGGCCATCATCCACCACACTGAGCTCAGAGGCAACAAAGCCCTCACTGTCTTCGATGTCAGCATTAAAAAGATGAAGTACAAAACTGAGATCCAGGGTGAGCCCTGATGTTTAGTACAATGACTTGGAAAATGCTTTAGCTCTGAACTCAGATCATTGGGAAACAAAAAGTCTGTTAGTGAGTCATCCAGGAAAAATGTCTGCGTCACCGCAGGAACAGTTTGGAAATCTTCCTGGCACCAGTATTTTATTTAGCTTACTCTCATGGCATGCAGAACATTTTTATTACTCGTTCATTGGATTTAATAACAACAATTTTCAGTGCCAGTGATGAGCTTACTTAATGCTCATCATTGGCTTGAAATTTCTTTTTTTTTCAGGGTGAAATGACTGAACAGCAAACAGTTAATAATTTCTAAAAACAAATTTGAGTTGTTTCCTCTAATCCACACAGTATGATAATTATACATGCAGGTACAAATACACAATTCCCAACTAATAGTTTGAAGAATCTCACTTAGCAGCTTGCACCTCAACCACATGGTTTTTATATTTGCATTATTATGCCTTGTTGTTTTGTACAACAACAAGGCATAATAATGGCTAAAATGACAGCACACCAGTGCAAAAAGCAGTTTCCATAGATGAGTGAGTTTGGAGTGGACGAACTTGACTGGCCTACACAAAGTCCTTACCTCAACCCAAAAGAACACTTTTGTAATGAATTAGAATGGAAACAGCAAGCCATATCTTCTCCTCCAACAATGTCTGACCTCATAAGTGATTTCTAGGATAAATGGTGAAACGTCCTACATGCTCACCACTATAGCTTGTGGAAAGCTTTTCCCAAACACGTTCCAGTTGCAAGGGGTGGGTAGACATTATATTAAACCCTTAAATTAATATAATAAATTCTAATCTCTTTCAAACTGTAGTCCAGCAGATGGAGTCCTTCCCCTTGATGCTGAACCGCTACTCATCACAAATCCTTCTGGAGGCCAAGAACAGCAACTGCATAGTGCTAGCAGCCGGGGAGGAGCTGTGGGTGTACTCGCTGAAAGGAGTCGTGCTTGCTAATTTTAAAGATCATATCATGCCCATCTCCTCAATATGTGTGGTAGGCTGTTTTTATTTGAAGTTCAGAAGTCCAGTTCCTGAATTGGTTGGAAGCTTAGCATTGAGTTTTGAATTTTGTTTTGTAGGACAGTTTTCGTGTCGTCACGGCGTCTCAAGACCTCTCCTTACGAGTGTTGACGTGGAAGAACGACAAAGATAGTGGGCTCACTCTGGAGAGTCAGTACCACTTACTGGGAGGCTCTCACACAATGTCCAGGTTAGTGTCATGCCTCCTTCATCTACCAAGGATGTCCCAGCCAGATCTAATCATGTTTTTTTTCTGATACCGACTCTAAATTTGACACCATTAATGGTTAACAAAATTAGAGCCATGTGCCTTGAAAACTCACAAAAAGTGCACTACAATAACCTATAGTTATTGTAATAATACTGGTATGTCACCAGTATTACATGGTTTGAATAGGTATTTAGACTTTGTTTTCCCCACTTAACTCATTCTATAGTGGTGTTCAAGACATTAATCTCATCTTTTGCTCACGAGTGACAGATGTTTTGCCCATCTCCTATTTATTTAATTATTTTTTATTATTTTATTTTTGACAGAAAAAAGTTTCTTTAAGAAAAGGGCTTTGTTTGAAAGTAGTTTCGATTAGAGTTTTATCTATGCATTGCACAGCTCTTCCTGAGCATAGCGTGCGTAATAGGTCATGTAGCACAGTCAGAAAGATGAATACAATCTTCCTCGCTTTCTCTCAATTATTGTGAAAGGTAAAAACAAGTTTGCTTTTTTTGTTTGTTTGTTTGTTTGGGGGTTTTTTAAGTAATGTGTATCATATAAAAAATTTTTGAGCTTTACAAATTAAAATCAGCTGTGCAAAACATTCCTGGCTAGTTAGAATGTGTATCTATTTGTGCATAGTGTTTATACATTGCTGTGAAAGAACTTTAGCTCATTTTTCTTTGCATAATATTTTAAATTCAGGCATATTGGACAGCTTTTAAGGACCAACTGCTTGCTCATGCCACATTATCTCAGTTGGATTACATCCCGACTTTCACTAGGTCATTCCCAAATCCAAATTTTGGTTTTGTTTTATTTTATTTATTTATTTTGCACCATTCTTGCGACAATAAATCAACGACAATATACAGTATATCACAATAGACATGTGATCAGTGTCATTAGGTAATACATCTGATAAAATATTCAGTATA
This sequence comes from Xiphophorus couchianus, assembly GCF_001444195.1. Taxonomy (NCBI): domain Eukaryota; kingdom Metazoa; phylum Chordata; class Actinopteri; order Cyprinodontiformes; family Poeciliidae; genus Xiphophorus; species Xiphophorus couchianus. The sequence goes on along the minus strand of NC_040228.1, from coordinate 20,605,924 downwards.
TGATTATTGGATTGTGACACACTCCAGTAATTATTGCCGACCTCTGGAAGAGTACATTTATTCCGTATTATTGATTACTGCATATTTCTTTGTTGCAGAGGGTTCACTCACATTACCTGTGACTACGCCAGCATCGTGGCTTCAGTAGAAGGAAATAATGGGAAGGACGTTCTTAAAGCTTACTCTTTCACATCTTGAGCATTGCGGCCCAGCACAAAGACCAACAGTTTGCAAAACCTTCTGACATTTGATTTTATTATGGACTCTTATACTCTTTGGTGGGTGTGGGTTGACAATTAACAGGAATGTAGCAACCTGCAATTTGGTTGTTAAGCAATAATAAATGACTATAAAATAGTTTGTATTTTGAATGTTCGTTGACTGTGGGGGAAAGTAAGGAGAGATGAGTGTGACCAGGCTTAAGGCAGAATGTTTTGAAACTATCTGTTTTGTTCTTTGAAGTGTCACCTAAACTCTACTAAGGTAAAGTTTGTTTAGTTTTTTTTTTTACATTATGGATTTTGACTTATAAAAAAAATTGTCACAAGGCACAGAAGTATGTATTTCATGTACAGTAAGACCAGGTGTGGTCATGTTGGAGGGAGCGCAGGTTTGGCTCTCTCCTCCTCCTCCACAGCCATAGATCTTAGGTCCAGAAGAACACACCTCAGGACTGCCGCCATATTCTTGTACAGCTTGCCCTCTTCCGTTGAAATAATGTTGATCTGTTAAAATCAACATTCAACATAAAGATAAACAACACTTGGTGAAACAATCCACTTGCGGTCCCAGATTATCAGGTTTTATACTTTCTTACCCAGGTGAATGCCTTGATCGCTCTATTCAGAAAAGCTGTTTCAACCTCCTCTGATATATTCATCATATGAGCCATGCAGTTCAGTATGCATGTTACTGTTTCCTTGGGCGCCTGACAAGAAGTGGCATGAAGGTTTAGCTTAAAGTGGTTTTTTTTCCTGTTATGTCTGCAGTTCAGAAGTTCAGAATAGCCTCTTACCTGGCCCAGTTTGTTGAGGGCAGTTTTAGCATCTGTGTTGCATGGCTTCAGGGCTTTGGCATCTTTGATAGAGATGATTGGCTCTTTAAGCTGCTCCAGCCATGACCACATTAATCCAGTCAGGATGAACGGATCTCGCTCTGTGCAAAGTCTCTCCCATGCGCTACCTTGATTCATGTCCTCCTGCACACATTTCAGCACTAACATCAGCCCCTGCAACATTGCAGGTTTGAATGCATCTTTGGTGTAATGAATTTTATACTATTTTTTCTCCACATTGTGTTACTTAATTGTGAAGTGGAGGAAAAGGATGTATAATTTTCAAAAGAAAATGATGATTGCATCAGGTACAGAGAAACTGTCCAGAGCTGATGGAAGTAAAATACAGGACAATTCTAAGAGAAAACCTGTAGAAGCTGTAAAACACTGGAGACTGCAGTAGTGACTCGCCTTTCAGCAGGACAGTTTCTAATTATCGTTTAACAAAATGTAGAAAAGTCCAAGGAATAGGAAGAGGTTTACAATTACAAATGTGTTTACTGTTATATATTTAACAAACTTCAGTATGGTAAGTCGGTTACCTGCCAGGCCAGTACTTTGGACTTATGCTCCTCTTCTCCTTCAAGAAAAAGGTCCACTGCCAGTGCCTGGGCCACCAGCAGCCTCCTGGCCTCCAGAGACAGCTCAGACTGCAGTGTAATGAAGGGAAGTACTGATTGCTCATCTTCTTTATCTTTAGACTTTACCCCATTCATTACTAGCTCCTCTCTCTGCTCTGCCTTCCACCTGGACAACATGTTGCCCTTTTTAGTCGGCTTCTCATTTCCCACCGATTCGCTACGATGCATGGTTTTCCTTTTCAGTTTCTTCACCACAATCGTTCCATCTTTCTGGCTTTCATCATTCTTAATTTGCCAGAGCGATCCTGTCGAACTGTGGGAAACATCGGATGTGTTGATGTTCTGGCCTTGATTGTGGCATGAGGGGAGAGTTGTCTGTGATTTGGAGACAGAGGTCAGGGGTTGCGTGAGAAGGTTTAACTGCGAGCCCAATCGTCTCAGGTCTGACTCACTGTAGCTCAGACTTTTGCGGTGGTAGAAGATGGGAGGCTCGTGGAAATGCCTGGGTAAGGTGGGTGTACCGGGCAAGCGGGGTTCCTTTGCAAATAATTCAGGCCCCATCTTTTCAATGAGACTGAGAGTCATTTCAATTTCCTGAAAATCAGGGGCTTCAAGAACGTCTTCCTCAATCACCTGCCGGTTTTCTGCAATATCCACCAAGAGCCCACACACTAGATGTATAATCTTGGGTAAGTGCTTCAGTTGCTTTCTCTCATTGCCATGCAGAATGCGTCTCTGACGGTTAAGGTACTGGGACAGGGTTACAGGTTGGGAGTGAGGCTTGGCGTGGGAGAAAACAATTCTTAAAGGGGCAAGAAACTGGACAAACTCTCTGACGCACTGCAGCTGATGCCGGGTTTGGATGGAATTGGGCCGTTTGGCACGAACGTACAGAATAGCCTGGTTTGCAGTCATCCTGGTTGCAAAGGCCAAGAAACATGCCAAGAGTACCCCTGGAGTGAGATCAGGAAAACTTTAGCACAATGTTTTGATCTGCATGTGAAAAATCACAATGTGAAATAAACTCTCTGTACAACAAACCTACCTGTTCTGCCGAGTCCAGCATGGCAGTGGACTGCTACCTTTCCTTCCTGCACTGCAAAGGCCATGACCTTGACCATGTCCAGAATGGTGGTAAGGTTGGCCACTCCGTAGTCTCTCCAGCCATAATTGTAGAAATAAACTGAAATGGCAACATGCATTGCATTCCCCATTTTAACATTATACATTTATGACTGAAGACACCTTAAAGAGTAAGCATTCTGACTAACAAAGTCCCTATTTTTGAGACTACATGTTTTGAAATCACAACTTCAAACCTTCCAATCTGAAAACATTTTTCTACTTTGGTCTGACAAGAACATAGAATCCATTAGTGATCTTCATAATAATTGGATCTTCATTGTTTTTGAGACCACTTCAGGTAGACTTTAAACTTCCTGTTGCTATTTTTTGCATTAAACATTCTTCTCACAACTACAGAGAGGGAATATTTCACAGATTAACAATACTATAGCAGTATTTCTCTTGAAAACCACAAAATTGTTAATACTATATTGGAGTTTACTCTGATACACCTATAAAAAGTAAAATCCGAGAAACTGATCATTTTAAGTGGTCTCTTAATTTTTTCCAGAACTGTATATTTCAAAATTCCTGCAAAAGTACATACTGTTATTTTCCATGAACACTTCGGGGCGGTATGAAAATCCACTTTCTGGTTCCAGAGGATTTCCACAGCTTGCATGTTCCCCAGGTAACTGTAGGTTGATCACTGTTTTGATGCCATTCCTTCAGCACAAGAACAAAAACAGACCACAGACCATGTCACTGATCTCATTTCTTCCATGCTTTATTTAAAACATTCTTATACTCACAGCCATAAATTAATGATGTGACTACCTTATGAACTGATCAATAATGTCATACTTCTGAATGATCTCTGTTGAAGGTCTAGACATAGCAAGAAGATGGTCGGTTACCCTAAAACAAGCAAAAGAACAAAACCGTCAGCAACTGTATGTGCAGTACATATGAATTCATACTTTTCTAAGTTCATCAAAAATATTTTATTTAATTAAAAAAAAGCAATCATAGTGCTTTCACAGTGACATGTTTCAGATCACTAAACACAAAGACTACCATAGTCTGAAAGTTTGATCGATTTCTGTCATTAAAAGGCTAAAGCTATCCAAATCAACCTGGTCCCATGTGAAAAAGTAATTTTCATATCAAACTAATAAATGATTTTGATGGTCAGCAACTGCCATCAAGTACTTTGAATAAGACTTTTTTTAATATTGCTGTGGTTGAGTGTTGGTTTACTCATCTTCATTTCTTAAATTCTACAAATAGGCCAATGTGTGTCTGCTTTTTTTCCCATTAGTAAATTACATCATTTCAAGATGAAATGTTTAAAACATTCTTAAACTCAAAGCCATAAATTAATGGCTTTGATAATCTGTATTTACCCAGGTTATCTTTGTCTAACATTAAAATTAGTTTGATGATCTGAAACAGTGGGGCAAAAAAGCAAAGACAAAAGAAATCTATCAAGGAGCAAATACTTTCTAACGATACAGTAAGTCATAACACATTCGTGTACCAGGATGAATAGAGGCCTCTTATTGCTTGGTTGTCCTCGCTCCAGTAGTTTGGGTTGTCATACTTGCAGTCTTTCCCTCTACAGCCAATTGAACATTGCATATGTGGGGGAAAGACACCTCGTATTGCTTCTCCTATGAATGTGTATTTTGCTTTGGGGGCTTTTACTGTCAGGATGGAAGAAAAAGAGAGAAATCAGTTTAAACCAGTGATGTCCAAATTGTTTGCCATGGGAGCCTAAATCACTAAGTTAGAAAGGCTGAACGTCACAAAATATGTATATTTTAAATTAAATAAAAAACTAAATTTCTTGTGATTTTTTTGTTGTTGTTTTAATCCATTCAATAATATCTTCAACAAAATTAACTAATGACATAATCGCATTTTTTGTGGAGGAGTAGTCTGTAAATTGTTCTTAATCCAAAACATAAAAGCCATTTATAGAATTTGTATGTTATTGGTGTCAATTGTTTTCATTTTAGAGCCTGAAAAATAAAATTGTCTCCATTATAGCAACAAGATAGGGGTACATCAGAGTTTGCTGTGTTTAGCCACGATTAAAGGGGGCCATGGAACTTATATTTACTAAATAATTTAAATGAAAGTACAAATATAGTTAAGACCAATACTTTGTGCTATATCTAACATCTTTATGTTAAATCTAACATCAAAGATTTTATTTGTCTGTGAAAATTCTCACCCTAAAAAAATTGTTAATCTGGATTAGCTGGAGATGAACAGGCTACATTTACTCCGGTCTTAAAATTGTGATCTGGGTCCAATAAAACAATTGAAAGGGCTGCAAATGGTCCCTGTGCTGCACTTTGGACACCCCTTGTTTAAAACAAGGCTTGAGAACAAAAGTTACAGTACACTTACATTTGTTATGAATTTTGGTGCGCTTTAGATATTTTGGTGTAAATGGTATAAATCATCTGTTAAGAAAATTTGAAAAACTATGATGTAAAGCAAAAAGACGATGTCTTTTTTTTTATCCACATTGTTCTTTGATTCATCAGAAATTTGTCTAAAAAGAAGCAATGTTTTATATCCAAAGTGGCCATTTTGGATTTTAAGGTTGGACCAACATAGAAACCTCTGATTTTCCAGTTTGAATTTTTAACTGTAAAAATTTTTTATGTTTCTCCTCTGTTTTATTGGTTTTCTTAATAACATCACACACAAAAAAACTAAAAAAGTCCAAGTCTGGTTGCAACGTTGTCTAAAAAGCCCTGTCAGTGTGCTTAGAAAAATATGTATTTAGAGAGGTAATACTTGTTTTGAAAAGAATTTTAGAACCACATTGATCAACAGTTGTGGTACTTAATAATTAAGGTCATCAGTGGTGAGCATTCTCTAATCCTTGCTCTGGCCCTGCAAGTTCGTCACCACGGCATTACAGTAAAAATAGCAAGAGATGCACTAATCAAGCATTTAGTGACTCACACAGATTTCTGATTTGGTTTGACGGTTAAGGAGATGATTCTAATTTTGGCTGATCTCCATATATCCCTTTTAAGGGGTATAAACTCATTTATGTAAACTTTTCTATTTCTTTAGCTAAAATTAATCAACATTGTCAGGTTAAGTGTTAGAGGTAGTAGTTTTCAATCGAACAGAAAACAAAGAGATTGTAAGACAAAGTGGATCAAGGAACACAATGTTAGTTGATGATTTAACAGACTGAAAAAAATATTCAGTTCAATCCAGTTTATCTACACAGAGCTAATTCACAACCAAACTAACATCTGGCACTTTAGGACACAAAAATATCTAATTTCAGACAGATTTGAATTCAGCTGCATAAAAGTGGGTGTTTTTCAGTTTTGATGTATTTAATATTCAAATTTTTCCATGTTTGACATTTTCATCATTGTTTAGAGACAATCAAAGTAAATTGGCCAACCGGCCAATAGATTGGGTTGACACTAATCGTAGCTGCTATTCTAATAGGTTTCTATTTCATTTGATTGGAATATTTTGCCATGATAAAAGCACAGGTATAGCTCTTGCCGGTTCATACCTAAGTCGTTGGCTGGTATGTTTTCAAGTTTTAATTATCGTTACTTACTATATTCCATCAGAGATTCTCCTCCCAATCTTCCATGGAATGCCATGCGCACATTCACACTGACTGATGGTCATAGCAGAGCCTGGAAAACCAAGTGAACTTTGTTATATTATTTAGCACACTTTCTGATTTACATACAACAAATGCTGTTAAAATTGTACTTGTGTAATACAACAGGAGACAATTTTCACAGCATTCTCTGTGTGTAAGTCAGAAAATGTCTAAAACAATAAAACCAATTGGCTAAACTCCAGTGTTAGGCTGCTAGCATTCTTTTATCAGTATCTAATTCTCAAGTATACCCGTGTTGCATTTTAAACTAAAAGTGGCCATGATTCTCAAACCAATAGCTGGAAAAATATTAAGTCTTAACACAACAAACAGACAAACAGAACAAAATTAAAAGAAATACAAGCAAAGATTTACCTTTAGAACTTGAGAGGAGCTGCCAGTGGCTCCAACCTCAGAAGGAAAACTATCCAGTGCTCCAGTTGTCGACATTTCTGACATCATTCCTCAGAGCTTTGACGTTGTCCTTCCCACTTTGCTCTTTAAGAAGTCAATCTTGTGGCCTCATTGCCTTCAGATTATCTCCATGTCGTGAGACAATGCAGCACAAGTGAAGCTATGGATTCAGACTCCTCTGTAAAAAGCCATAACAGATCAAGAGATCAAATCAACTGCAGGGTGTGGAGAAACTGCAGGCATTTTGTCTATTTTGCTTAGCACTATGCACAGGTTCTGTGTCTCTCTGACCCTATGAGGACATTCTGAACCTATTCCTGACTCCTCCCAGATTAGACCACTAATCTCATTAGGTCAAGATAAAGCAAAATGTTCCCACTCTTCAAGAAAAATGTCACATTTACATTTTTAATGGGCTTGCTTACATTTTGCATCCACTTTTGTTACTTAGCTTAATGGTAGCTACATTAGATTCTTAAATTATTTAATCAGATAAATACATATTATTTTATTATTTACTGAACATAGCAATAATAATAGACATGATGGAAAGGTCGAAAAATGTCTCATATCAGCACACTAAAGCTGACCTACCAACTGCAATGTACAAATTGTGTCATCCTAGTGATGTAGCACATAGATCAAATCTCATTAGCTTACCTTTCACCTTACTAAAGCAGGTTGGCTTCAGGTGATTGCAAAGAGATCAGTTTACTAAGTAAAGCATTTTGAGATCTCAAAGCCAATAATCCTCATGAAGTTCAAAACTCTGCTGAACATTTTATAATAATGAGGGGGAAAAAAATCACATCTATACACATTTGCATTTCAATCAGAAACATGTTTCTTCTTAATGTCAAAATAACAAGAACTTTAGTATGTTAAAACGTTAAGTCAGTTTGGAGATTTAAAGAATATCCTATCATCTTTTTCCAGACATACTTGCACAAAAAATTAAATTTACATTTACCTTTTCAAGGGTATGTACCTTATTAAGACTTCTTCATATTACTACAAATGTTAATGGATCTTTTTAGCATTAGTATCTGACTGACCAACACAAAGACGGGCATAACTGTAAGGTGAAAGAAAAATTTTGCGTCCTTTTAATTTTTTTTCACAATACTTGGGGTGTACCTCCAACAGCTTTGGATATCCACAAAAGAATATCTCTGCAGATTCTTCATTGCAAAACAGCTCAAACTCACTCAGAAAACAGCTTCCCTGGACAAAAGCATTCTCTCATAGTGACTCTGTGACCACTGGGTTTAATATTTTTATGGTGATGTATAGTTTATTTTCAATATAACGTTTTGTATGTGAACCATGACGTTTGATTTTGATCTCATCTGACCAGAGCACTTTCTTCCACAAGATTTCTTATGACTTCCTTTCAGTAAGGAATTTATTTTTGCCAGTCTTCCATATAAACAGGTCAAGTTTATAGAGACTAATAGATTTTGTGTCAACGGATTTAATCTCTGGAGCTGCTTCAGGATAACATTAGCGTCTCAGATGTTTCTTTAATTAACGCTCTCTTTTGCCTCGCCAACAAGATTAAGTCAATGGCAAAGTTTTCTTAAGTTTGTTGTGGCAATTCATTCTTTTTTCAGAAGATTGATTCAGCAGCTCACCAGAGATGTTCAACGTATGGATATTGTTTTACAACCTAATCTTATCTGTTTGATGATTTTATTGAAGTGTTTCATTATTGGGCCTCCATAAATTTCCACTAGATTCATTTTGAAATAGAAAAGGATTCTCCAACAGATGGCGGCAGATATGCATCTGTCCACTGCTAAAGAGCCAATCTGCTCGTTCTATTTCTGCGACAGCAAGCGGTTTTGTATGAAGATTTCCGCGCTCCACATAAGCAGGTCTCCAAGGCCTTGTGGGACATGAGTTCGTGTTGCGTTGCAGTCGTATTGCTTCTACCACCGCAAGGACTACAGTTCCCGAGAAGCCCTGCTAGAAGGTAGGAGACGTCTTTCCCAGCTGATTGCGTAGGTGTCTGATTTCGGCAAACTAACTGCAAGCTAGTTGTAGTACCGGAAAAGGAAAGATTATGTTTTCAAAATAAAATGAATAAGTTATGCTGTTTTTGAAAGATTATGAACAATAGAAACAGTATACATATATTTCATTAAGGTCGTGTTTTAATAGTGGTTTATTTGGACATAAACCTATATTTCTAGTTTATGTCTTTCTTAAGTACTGTCTGATTGCTTACTTTAGCCGAGTATACTCTTATTCTGAAAGCAGGAACCACAAACTGTGTCCTCCCGGTCCTGTATTGGCAATTGGTCCAATGACTTCGGCAGAATTACTTCGACAAGCCGGTGGAGAGGTGAGGGGAAGCCTCAGCGCAACACGATGGAGCGTTTCTAAGAGATAACAAAAAAGCCGGCAGAAGAAAATACAGAGAAAATTAAACAACCACATGACCAAAGAAGCTGGACCCGCACCAGGAAACGCAGAAGTAATAACCATGCAATTTAAATACAGACGAATTTGAGCAGTCGCTGCTTCTCTCTTCAAGGTTACACCGCCCCTACGTCTTCTCGTCGCAGATCAGCTGGCGCACGTTGGTCAATAGAAATCATGTCCACAGAGGAGCAGGGATACCCTGAAGCTATGCTGCTGGAGGCCGGGCCGGAGTGGCTGCGGGCAGAAGTCGAGCGTCTTTCCCGGGAGCTGAGCGAGACATCCAGCGAGAAGATCCAGGCGGCGGAGTACGGGCTGGCGGTGCTGGAGGAGAAGCAACAACTCAAGCAGCAGTATGACGACCTGGAGGTCGAGTACGAGGCTGTCAGGCAGGAGCTGGACCAACTGAAAGAGGTAGAACATAAAAAAAAAAAATTCAAATCATAACTCCGGGTTTATTAACAATACATTCTAATAGCATTATAACCTGTTTCCCAATTTCTTTTTTGTTGATTGTGGCAGTTTCATGTTATATATTTGTGCGCAAAAAGAGATATCACATTTGAACATGCATCAGAATCATTCTACAAGGTCAAAAGTGTAAAGGGAGGTAGGGATGCTTCTACTGTGGGCAGACCCCCCCCACACACACACCCACTTCCCTTTCATGCTCAGGGAGTCCCCACTGCACTGCCATCTTTATTTATTTATGCAGCTCCTCGTCTTCAAGTCTTTCTCACAGATAAGCCTGGTGTGTTTCCACAGCCTGTTCTTTAATTATCTTTAGTGGATTTGCTAAGTGCACTGATGAGATCAATGTCATCGCAGTGATCTGGGTAATGTGGCACAGTTACAGGTAAAAAGGTATACCAAGATTTTGAAAAGTTAACGGGTTCAAAAATATTACTAACCAAGGGTATCGTACTAGCCCACGCTTAAGATTCTGTTGCTTTGTGTTTTGTGGAAAGTGTTTAAGATACAAAAACAGAACTTCTTTGGATTTATTTTTGTTATTTTTCTATATTTTTGGATATCCTCATTTTGTATCCAATACATTTTAAGGTTCAGGATGTCAGTTTTAAATCTCGTCAAGTTGTCTTCTGAGCTCTCTCAGACGGTGAAAACAAGAATTTCTGGTTCGGTTGAGAAGGGCGGGAGCAGGTTTGAATTTTGAACCTTCCCGCTCACATGTGGACAGCCTACAGCTGACGCCAGAAGAGTTACGACCCTTTGGGAATGGAAAGAATGCTGAGCGGCGTAGTTAAAAACGGCCTTGAGAGCCTGATAAAGGATGTGTCTGTTTCTTCCCGGGACAATAGTTGAACTTATTCCCCCTCTATCGGATCATGCTGCTTCCAATTTTCTTCTTGCAGCAGCAGTTTGTCACTGGGTTGTAATTCAGACAGGGAGACGTGTGCTGCTCTCAAATGTGGATCTCGTGTCACAGTTTATGAGGATCAAAAAAAAAAAAAAAAAACCAGTAAAAATTTACTAGCTTGTTCATGGTTGCTCATATCCTCCTCTGATTTACTCATTTCTCCTGTGTCCTTTCAGTCAGAACAGCAACCAAAGCTTACTTCATGGTGTTGTTTGCCAGAAATCTGTTCCTCGTCTCTTTGAGGGTTTTTTGAGGCTTAAAGGAATGTTTCACAGCCCTCTGTTCCTGCTCCTTTTCTCAGTCTTCCGGTGGCCATCTCTCTGGAGAGGTTTGCAAAAAAAGAAAAACAAAAGAGAGAGAGGAGGTGGTGTTTGGGCTGTCTCAGCTGCTGCTGCACAATTTTCCCATGATTCTTTTGCTTGAAGGTCTCACCATGTTGCAGAGGAATGACAACAAAAAGTTCTGGATAGAAGATGCTAGTCAGAAATTGTCTAAATGGTTATAACATGGCTATAAATGATGTTGGTAGTTTCTTTTTTCCTTTTATTTAGAAATACACTAAATGAAATATTTATAAAGAATCAAAAAGTTTGTTTGGTTTTAGATTTTTGGGATAAGAATGGAGAAGGAAATGGATTGTAAAAAAATATTGCTATCCAGCTGTTCATTATTTCGTCTGTTCATCCAGCTGTTATTCCATTTCATAGTGAACTTCTGTATCTATACTTTATAAAATGTCTAAAAAATCAATAAAACTCAGAAAATTTGGGGATGAAATATTGGTGTTTGTGCCAGAAGGCCAGTTTTTCCCTTCTGTTCTCTGTCATCATAATGTCTCATACGGGAGCCCAGCCTCCTACCTGTGGTTAATGAAATCAGTTGTTTGCTAAGTGACAGATTTTTTTTCTCTCTCTCTTTTGCCACTGGCTCCAGCTGCATTGGGGGGAGATATTGCAGGAGGTCACATCTTTGGTCCCTTTTCCCTCTGCCCTGCCCCTTAGTTCAGCTGTAAAGGGCAGACATGATGTCATTGCAGGAGAACCACAAACACATTCTTCAAACATCCCCCAACACTTCCTTTGCACTGCTGAGCGAAGTATCAAGTTGTGGAAGACAAAAACACTGTAGAGATGTTCAACATTATTGCTGGGTTTCTGTCCATAGCTTCAAATTGCAAATATTCCAGCTTTTTTATCTTCATGTTTTACGTGAAGGTGTTGCTGTCTGTAAGGTTGTCTTCAGCTGTACTATTTACACTGACAACAACAATGTCTGGAAGTGACTGCTCCTTTCTCTGGAAGACTTAATGAGTTGCTTAATACCCAACCCCATCGAGCGACTGTAAACCTTTTCCCTCGCTTGCTGGCATGCACAAACAATGTAAATCATTCAGGATTGTAAGAGTTGGTACTGCTTTAAAAATGCCAACATGCCACTCTACTTCCTTGTGGATAAAACCGCCAGAAATCACTAGGACATGGGTAAAGTTTTGATGAATAGCCAGTTTTCAGCCTCTGGGCCACATTGCTCTTGTGCTCATGTACCACACCCCCCTCCATGCAACTCCTGTGGCAGGAAGATGGAGAAATGCTGTGCATTGCTGTTGCCTAGTTACGCCCGTCCTCGTGGTTTAATTTGAGCAGCCATTCTGCTTCTTCAGCAGGTGCTGCAGTGTGAGAGTGTTTGTAGGTAAAGGCAGAAGGATTAAGCAAAGACTTAGCGGGGAAATTGAACGTAAGTAACACAGATGAGGCAAACATGTTGCATCATGTATTAAGTTGGGATGATCTCTGATAGTTTTTATCGGTTTGCCTGTTTTTTGTTTTTTTTACTTCACATAATCCATAGCATTGGTATTTTTGCTGACATTGGGAATATGCTGCTACATACATTGATCCCACCAGTCCTTTCCTTAATTTCTTGCTTCCTCTAAAGCTCTGCAGTTGCTTGGCTGCATGTGATGTCACCCCCTGTGGCTTTGTAGTGCACACCCACTGCAGTACTCTAGTAAAGTGATCCCCCTCCTGTTTTATACTCATTACAAACCTTAATCCAGTGCTACTTATTGGATGCAGGAACAATGAAAAGCTTAGGTGTTGCTGTTCTTTCCAGAAGTATATGTACCCCTTGAACAATTTTAGCCTTATTTGAAATAAAAACCTGAAAAGTGTGGTAGGCCTATGTGTTCAGCACTCTCTTTCCAATAATAACCCTAAATAAAATCCACTGAAAGAAATTGCAAACAGCATCACGGAGACCCAGGAACACTCTAGAACAGGGGTCTCAAACTCCAGTCCTCGAGGGCCGCTGTCCTGCAGTTTTTAGATGTACCACAGGTACAAAACACTGGAATGAAATGGCTTAATTACCTCCTCCTTGTGTAGATCAGTTCTCCAGAGCCTTAATGACCTAATTATTCTATTCAGGTGTGGTGCAGCAGAGTCACATCTAAAAGTTGCAGGACAGCGGCCCTCGAGGACTGGAGTTTGAGACCTCTGCTTTAGAGGGTCAGGGATGAAGTTGTAGCATGCTCCATTGTATCATATGAAAAGGAAAAGAGCATGCCAGCATTGCAAATTTACAAATATGTGGGTGTCTACCCACTTACAAGCTGGACAAGGAAAGCATTAATCAGAGGAAGCCACCAAGAAATCCATGCTAACTCGGGAGGAACTCCAGAAAGTCACATCTCAGATGGAAGAATCTGTTGATAAGACAACCAATAGTCATCTTCTCCATAAATCTGGACTTTATGGAAAATAGGCATTAAGGATAGAATTGTTGAAAGAAGGGAAAATGAGAGATTTAAGTCAGATGACAGCAAAGTTCAACTTGGAGGCCTACATGTAAAATAATATGTTGGGAAAACTGACAGAGCTTGATCTTTTTTTACGTACATAGACGGAAGTGAAATAAATCACTTTCCCTTTCTGTAGCTAAAGGTACTTCTGTAGTACAGAATCAGCTAGACTGGATAGATGGGAACACTGCATTTACTTTTTATTTTTAAAAACAATGTTTAAAGGCTACGAATACACTGTGTATCAATTTGAAGTACTTAAAATACCAAATTAAGATATTTTGGCAGCTGACTGAGATGTTACTCAGTAATGGAAACATTGTCTACTGAGCCAAAGATCTAAGAGCAGCATATGGAGGTGGTCTCTGAGTTTTTAGTCATTATACCTTATTTTTGCCTCCACACATGTCTAACCACATGTCTCTGCTCTAATACAGATCAGAAGGACATACAAGTGGCTGTGACTTAGGGGGATTTTTGTATTTGCTGTACTGGTCCTGACGTTCAGCCCTCTTGTCTTTCTTGGTAACTGTGAATCTCATGAGATGGACACTGTGACCACGAAGACGTCATCTTCTCCCCAAAGACAGAACGGCTATTATGTGTGCCACAGTTTTTGTTTCTTATTTACTTGTTCTTTGCTCCTGGTTCTATTCAGCCTACTGTCTCCAACTTAAACAAAAGCCTTCAGCGTTGTATGTCTGAGACCCACACAGCCGGTCTGTCTTATCTTCTAAACTCCCCTCCAGTTCTAGTGTCCAGTCAGTAAGGCGGCAGCTGTACAATGCAGTGTTGAGATCAACCAGAGAAACACGAAAAATCATGAACCAAAGGCAGGCCAAGAGCCTTTGTGACTCTGCCTGTAGCCCATTGGGGTTAAGTAGTGTCACAGGTGTAGATGGCTTGGTGAAATGGGAGGACTGTGTATAACAAAAAGAATATTGAGAGAGTCATTCCATTGTGGCTACATTTAAAAGGTTTGCCTTCTTTAGTTCCTTGTGAAATGGGAAACCATTAAAGGATAAAAATCCCAGTGTTCCCTAACAAAACTCTCTGACTCTGAACCCCTATCTCTGATGTTAAATGGTTTGGATGGTGATTGGATGTCAGTGGAAAATACAAGGACACAAAAGTATCTGGTCTTTGTTTGAAGTGGTATAAATAAGGCCAATGTCCTTTTGTGGAATTGTGAAGTCACTCACTTTCTTTTCGATTCTGTTTTTCACTTCTCTGTTTGGACTTTACAAACCAACCATCCCCAAAACTTTCAGAACTCCTTATTTCATTTTTTTTTTTTTTTTTTAACTTTCTGGGTCTTATTATCTGTCCCCCGTTATAATTTCTTCAACCAGAACAAAGCTTCCAACATTGTTTTGGGCAGCCTGATCTGCCCTTTTATCCATGATTTTATTTTGCCAGAGAGCAAGGCTGCAGTTAAGGGGTAATCTTTTCTAAATGGCACTAAATAAAGTCCCAAATCCCCTTCCCTCTGGACATAAGAGGATTAATCCCAGCCACTATGTGCAGGGCTTACAGCAGTCTGTGAGTCTGTCAGGCCCAACCACACTTATTAGCAGCTACATGCTTTTTGGGAAAAGGCTACTGAGAGTCTCTAAGCTCAGGTCTCCCACTTCTGGTATACTAGCCTGTACTGCAGTGATCACCACACCTATTGGATGTGTAAACTCCACTCTGCATTTTATTAAAGTGAAAAAAGTAGTTAATATGTATAACAGTGATTTCCTGTCCATCCTCATGGCTTATCCTTACAGTCCACTTAGATAAACATATGGTAAATGGTAATGAAAGCTTCTGCGCAGAGTTTAGGTGAAATGGCCCAGCCATAATCCAGAATGATTTTAAAAGCTTTTGTCGTCCACTCAGATGAACAGAATACCACCAGCATCCATCCACAGTTCAAACCGAGGTCAAGTTTACGCTGAAGCATTAGCGAGTTTTCCAGATCTCAATGAATGCATTATTTGATCTGCTTTAGGTGGTTTATTAAGGGGTTTGTTATTAAATCTCAGCAGATATGTCAAGTTGTTTTTTTTAAAAAAAAGGAAATATTTAGGAATCACTTGGGAATTGCTCTATGAATTCTTCACATTCACTGCTCCTTTCTTCTGTGGATCATTCTTTGAGATCAACTGAAGGAGTTACTTATTAATGTCTCATAACAATGTAACTTTTTTTGATAAAAGTAATTTTTAGAAGCAAAGTTGCAAACAAATGTTTCATAATTTTATAAATGCAACTTTTTGAGTGCTCTGGGTGGAGGGGGTTATGTTAGGCCAATCTCTTCTTGGAGATGTTTTTGAAATCTAAAAATGTAAGGTATGGACCAAGAATTTCAGGGACCCTATAAATACTAAATTACTTTTACATCAAGCTAGCAATAAATTGTTCTCAGGCATCCAATAGCAAGGAAGTTATTCCACTGCACCTCCATACTGACATGCTTAAAATAATACAGTGTCAGAACCGAATTTCTCTTTTGGAATAATGTATTTTTTGAAGATAGAATGAGCTTTTGAATAAAGTCAGACATACATGTATAGCAGCCCTGGAGGGTCATGATTCTGTTACTGTAATCCATTTAGCAAAGACTCGGAGCGGATAAGGCAGGAATCCAGGCTAAAAGCAGGCATGAGGTCATGGCAGTGACTGTATGCCTTACACAATACAACATGATGTACTCAGTCAAAGGTCAGACTCCTGTTTTCCTTCCTCTAAACTGTATTCTGACAGTGACAGAGAGAGAACTCTCACATAACACTTGCTTACCCTTAAACTCCCATGAGACACAGTTCTTTAAATGTCTCTTGTTTATCGTAGCTCCACAAACTAATGATGATCATCCCTTATTTTTTAGAGACTTGCCTGCATCCCTCTTTAAATAGTGCCCAAAGGTTTTGTCTGGGGCTCGTATCAACAGACTTTCCTTATCTGCTTTGCTACAGAGTCTAAGCAACATGATTGACATAATGGCACCCTCATAAGAAACATGTAAAGACCAGCTGATGCTTGTTTGCATCATTGTTTGATTGAGTCTTATCTCAATCACAAGGTCTTTTGCTTGATTCTCCATCAAATCATTCTTCTTCCTTCTATTGAAAATAAGTGGAAGCTGGTCTCCCCTGCGCCCAGCTCAGCATCCTGTTTACATGTGAAGGCTCCTTTTTTTAACATAGAGGAAGTATATGAAATATGACCCTTTATCAGTCCGGATATTTTTTTCAGTGGTGTGTGGGAAGTGACCACATCTTGTTCATTAAGCAAGTCTCTTCATTATGCGTCTTACCCTAGTTTTTGTTTAAATAAAAGCAGAATGTTGTTTTTTTGGTTTCATTTACAAATACCAAGGAACACTAAAGTGAGAATTGCTTTTCTTCAAAGGAATTATCAAACTTTTTTTCTCCTGTTTTGTTCTGAATTAAATCAAAATGTCAAATCAAATGGTTGTCAATGAATAGTTGCCTCTCTCTCCCTCCATCCCAATAAAGTTTTATAGTTTAAGTCTGTTACTTAACTAGAAAAATTGATTTCATTAATTGCTTGTGAACTTTTGTGTTCCCACTTAAAAAATAGCCAACTCTTGCTAGCTTCAAGGTGAAACTCTCCCCCACAATTTCACAAAATGAGAAATATGTATGGATCTTGTTTTAATGTGAAGAGCATTTTAAAAACAACTGCCAAAGTGTGTTTTTAAATTGCAAGGTAAAGTATTGCTGAAGGAACAAAACATAAAAAAATGCTGGTGCAGGCTTCATGCGCATGCATTAAGTAAATAAACTTGAGGTTGGTTCTAACAGGACAGATGGTCTGTGCCCCACCCCACCCTCAGATCTGAAGCTTTTGACACGCTCCACCCATATGGCCCCACCACTAAACAGGAGTTTTGTTTGCATATTCTGCTTCCAAATCTTGCACTGTCCTCTAATTTGAAGCAGCTGATAACAAGATGAAACTGTACACAGATGTTCCCTTTTGATGATATTATTAGATTCTGGCATGTTCTCCATCTAGTCTTGCCCACTCATCATATTTATACTCTGACTTATTGAGTGGTGTTTTCTGTGTCAAGTAAAGTAATTAAACCAGATCCCTGATCCTCTGAAGCACTGTCAACTTTTAATAGGCCATCTATTCAAACATTAGCAAAACTAATTTCAAGGGCTGCCCTTTTGCCTTGGAGCTTCGTCTTGCTTTAATACCACTGTGTGATCAGAGAACAGCAGCATGGCTACATTCCTCCCACATGTTATGCTCACCCTCTGCCACCTTCCTCCATCCCCCACTTATCTCTCTGCTCTCGCCAGGCCCCCTTTTGTAAATAGACTAGTCTGATTTCCTCATTACAGTTTGCAAAATGTGACTTCCATCGGTCCCGTACTCTGAAGCCCTCATGTTGGGCTTATCAGAAGTGGAGGAGCAGATATCTAGTCAGTGGAAGGACATAAATTATGCAGGAGGTTGGATGGAACATTAATTTTTGAAACTGGAGAAGTAAAGGGAGTTGAGATTGTAACTGGATGTGTGCCAGACTCTCATGGGTCCTTGAGAAAATCAGACAGAGGGGAAATGGGTTTGAAGGAGAAGTTACAGAGCAGAGCATAGGTTTCCTGTGGGAACCAGTTTGGTGCTTTGTATTGTTTTATATGGGAGACAAATGAGGGTTACTCAATCAGCTGACTAAAAGGGCTTAAAAGGTCTTGAATTATCCAGCTCTCTGTTAAAGTTTCCCTTTCAGATTTTGGCTTTTGCTTAACAAAGATGATGCACCACCTAAACCCAGCCTGGGCATTCTAGAGCCAGCCCATGGTGGTCAATAGAAAATCAGAAATGAATTATCCTAAAGTGTTTATTCTGCATGCAAATCTGAACATGGTGCTTTCAATTTGAAAAAAAAAGTGTAAATGTAATCATTTTGGGGGACTACCTCAGCACCCTTGTGTGTGCACACCAATGCTAGCTCATGCTTAAAGTAAACTGAGTAAGGGCTGCAGAATATACCACAATTGCAGCATCTGTGTGTGTATTAATTGTATAGCAACTGACTCTTTGAATTGCAGTATTTGTTTGCTCTTATATTGAATTGTCACTTTGCATTCCAATATGATCTTCTGGCTGTTGGAGGAAGTCCCAAACCTGAATCAGATGTTAGACTGAGTCCAAGATGAAGGTTACAGAGCATGAATAAGACCCTAATGCAAACTCCTAATATATTAGTGGTAATGTGATTCTGTTTGTTTAACTGCAGTCCTCACAAATTACAGCTTGAAACAACATAATCAGACTATACATCCAATGGAGGACAGGACTTTGTGCATTTTTCTTTTCCATTTATTTTTCCAACAGACAGTCACTTACACTAAGATAATTGGAGGTTCCAGTTGTCAGTATAATCTATCACTTCTTATTATTCTGTTGCCATGACTACTGTTAACAGCAGCCAAGAAAAACACAATTTCTTAGAGTTAAAAATGTAATATATTTTTAGAATAATAACATTATACAGTATATCCAGTCCTCAACAACAATCACATCTACTCATGTGACCTTTGGGGAAAAGTAGTTACCCACATCAAATTTATTTTTTGCTCTGCCTGTTATAATTGAACATGGCAGTGTTGCTGTGTGAAAGGCCAGATTAAAATAATAATTTGTAGGCATTGAGCAGATGATTAGTTATCTTTATTCTGCAGCCCTTTTTTCACTTTGTATAAAATCCATTAAGCACACAGTGGTGGTAGGAAGGTCACTGAGCCGCCACTATTTCTTGCAAATTGAAATGAAACCGTTATCCACCTAACTCTAGACTTGGCCAGACTGCACTGGTGATCAGAACATGAGAATTGTACTGTTGTAATTTGGAAAAGTAGGTCAGTGTTTTGTATTTGGCCATTACCAAGGGCAGAACCCTGTCGCCTAACTGCCTTTTGGGGTTTAGATATCTGGGTGGATGTATTACAGTTGATATAAAATGACAGGTTTATTAGAAATATTCTCGCACTAAACGAAGAGACGGAAGCGATGATGCAGAACTCTGTTATATATAGCATGAGTCTATAAAAGTCTTGATTTACTCATTGCTTGTAGCTATAAAATAACAGGTCAGTTTTTTTTTTGTTTCAGTCTTACACCCAGTTCCTGCAAAGCTGAACTTCTTAACACTGGAGAGAGATCATTTTGTGTGGGTGGGTGTGTCAGAGCTCTCAAATGTGTCTGTGTGCACATGGTCCCAGCTGCTCCCCTTGTTGGTTGTTTCTGTCAGTCAGAAAAAAAAGGGGAAAGCATATGCAAAACATATTATTACACATTGAGCTGGTTCTTAAGGGGGAATAGCCTAAAGATCTTATTTAGTGGATTAGTGATTTTTAGTGATTTTTTGCAATAATGTAGACCTCATTAAATTGCAATGAAAATAATCAAACCAATCATTGAGCAGTGTATTATTTGCTCAACCAGATCTCTGATTGGAGAGGCTTGGTGATGTGGGTGAGGGCTGCCACCAGAATACGAGGGAGGAGAGCTAAAACAGCCATCTGCGCAGCCCTCGCTTTAACCGGCTGCCTCCCGCTCTGTCACTGTAATTGGCCTAGTAACCATAACGACGCCTACTCCCCTGGGGTGCGGGCGCGTGGACCTGGGAGATCTCATCCAGACAGATTGCCTGGCAGAAAGAGGAAGCGGCAGGCAGATTACAGGCAGGCACAGATAAGGCTCCTTTTGCATTGCAAATGACTGAGGTTGTGAATGTGCCAAGCTGGTGCTGTTACAGCTTCCAGAGATAAAGAAACCAGATTCCTGCTCTGACGCCGACGTACGGGGGCAATGGGAGGCCTATTGAATTCCTGCCTCCCTCCTGAGACCCCGAAGGCTTTTTTTCCTCCATACTGTAGCATTTGAACAATAGAATCAGTAAACAGACACAAACAGATGCGTCCTTGTTATTAAATGATTGCTATGGTTAAATAATTAAAACAATGACTTTATTACCTAGTACAACACTACAAACAGAAAACAAATCCTGTGGGAAAACTTCTTATTTCCAACTCCAAATTTGTCTGTTTCTTTTCTGTTCACACATGTATATTAGCTCGCCAGTGTCATGTATGAGGATTTTAAATCACATACAACCAGATTGAAAGCTGAGAAAATAACACAGGTTCTCTAGCTTGCTGTTATGGCCTTAATGACTATTTTTTTACTGTGTAATAGTAGAGGAACTAGTCTCTGCACACACAGCAAAGCCTCAGTCGGCTTACTGTTAGTGTTTTCCTTGACTTGCAGGTGTTCTGCCCTTTGAAGATTTATTTTTTCAGCCTTTGTTAAAAGCATGATGATGATAATTTAGCGTTGTGTTTGACCATGATTTCTGCTCTTACCAAAGGATCACTTCACTTCTGATTATTGGCCTTTCCAATGTCAGAATAAAACATCAAGCAGCCAGAGCTGCTGGAAGCATTAACCGCTGCTGAATCATTACAGACTTCAGAGAGCGGAGAGAATTCATGTACCAGCTGCGTATCACTGAGCTCCTGCAGTCCAATTATATGAGTCTTACATTTTTATGATTGGGGATCAGCCTTTCAGTCAGGCTTCTTAATGAGCCTCATGAGTGTTATTAGTGCATGGCATGTAGAACACTGAATGCACTAATACATGTGTGCATTTATAGCATGTGTCTACTTTCTCCTGGTGCAGCTTCCTGGTTGTTTTTAAAGCTTTATGCCATTCAGTCTTATGATTGGTGTCTACTTCAGGCAAACAGCATTTCTTTTGCAAAGCTTTCCTCTGACCTCTGCTGTATTATCGTCTGTGTTTGGTATTCTTCGCCACTTCCTCTGTGCATTAAAGGCTTTTAGTGCTGGTGGAACCCCTGTGAGTCTTCCACCTCCTGCTCCTTCTCCATAGAAGGGTCAGCGTGCATCAGTATGACTACAGCTTCGGGTGATGCAGAATGGCTGACTGTGAGGCTTGCTGCATGAATTGTAAATAGGACATGAGTGTATGTGTGTTGAGTCTGTGAAATTGCCCAGGCCTGTGTGTGAATAATAGCCCAACGGCTCTGTCCTTTGCAGAGAGTCGGTGGCTCTGTGCCAGGAAACATTTCTGCCTCCCTGGTTAGCATTTCTCTCATCTCCTTATTCTCCTCTCACTCTCATGTTGTTTAGCACTGCAATACTTTTCAGTCATCTCACCTTAAACCATCTCCATTTTCTCTTCCTACACATGAAGGGGTGTTTTTGTGCTGTGACACAGTTTTTCTGTGACTTGTGATTTGCTGGTGCTGACCATAGGAACGTGCTAAAGAAGGAAAGACGAGATCAGTAGTAAACTGCAAGACGGCACTGGAAAGATGACCTTCAGGATGAAAGTGAATCTGTATTTAATTTCTCCCCCATGCCCCAATTTACAGAAGAGTAAATGATTAGCTGCTTTGTGTTGCTCATTATAGCAAATGCCATGTGTGTAAGATAGACGAACAGCAGTGTTGTAAAACCAAAGAACTAGTGCTGTGATACAGGTTTTACATTTTTTACATCCTATTAATACATGACATAACATGTAGAGTGAAAATGCACCAAAATGGCTAAACGTGAGCTGGATTGACTCTGACCAGCCAGTTGGAAAGTCCAAATACAAACTTTTTCCAGTCACTGTCACTGAACCCACCATAACTAAACACTAAGAGGTGCAGTAACAAACAAAACATACTTTTGTTTGTATTTATCTCATAATGTTGTTTATGTTGAATATGTTCAGCTTTAGCATTGTGTTGAACAATAAAGTCATGAGTAGTATATTAATAAAGAATCGGTTTCCTACAACATGTCAGGATATTTCTGCAGTTCATTTGGGCTGCATTAATGCTAGTTACGCTAAGCTCCTAACTATAAATTAAAATGTCAATTCTTCATTTTATCTTCATTGTGATGACAAATGGCAAGAAGGCCTTTAAAAAAATATTTTTAATTCTGACTTTATATTTTCTTATTGTTCTAAAAGAGAAATAGTAATCAGCTAAAATCTCTACTGGCAAGTCAAAACTTAACCAAAAACTGAAGAATGGAGTTGACCTTAAAATTCTGATTGGTGGATCACCAAAAAGGTTTTAAATCCCAGACAAAAAAAAAAAAGTCTGCTTAGTAGAGTATTGAGTCATTCTCTGGAAACCACAAGCTTGTTGGACACATTTGAACTCCATCCCTCTAGAGCCAGCTAAATATAGAATTAACACACAGCTCGGAGCAATTTGTGTTAAACTCACTGGATGCGCAGTGGCCTGCGAATTCAGTCCAAAGGGAAGAGGAAGGAAACGAGCAGGACTATTTATCATCACAGTTTATGACTCCACGTGAGCTGAGATTCACGAGGCAGGAGATTCTATTCAGTGTGTGTGTGTATTTGCTGTTTTTTGTCCCTCGCTGCTCCTCGCTTCCTCTGCAGTTGCTTACAATGAGAACCCTTCCACTGATCAGCCTTCAGGGTTGCTGAATCACTGCTTTGGCATCCAGAGTTGACCCCGGCTCTCCAGCCTTCTGTGTATGAGTAACAGAACCAGTCGACACCACACAGCTTCAATGTTTAGCATTCGCTACAGGCTCTCAGAGCCCAAGAATGCTGCTGAGGAGACGAAAATTTCAGTTCAGCATCAGCCCACTCTACAGATACTGCCAAAATGTTATTTTATTACATTAGTGCATGTCTACGTCTGTCAGCCCACAAATTCTCAGTCATACACGGTAATCCAGTGATTGCACCAAAGTCAGCTGTAATCTATTTCTCAGATTTTGAAGAGCTTCCCTCTAGATTATATCATAGATGCTATGAGTAGGTTTTAGGTGTTTTCATACTGATTCACTCGTGTTAGCTATATTTAGAGTCTAGCAGTATTTTATGACCTCTGTGCTTCCTTCACTCCTACAACAGCACCATCTTAGCCAGGAACACAGAAAAACAAAATAAGACGATATGTGTATTTCAGCTCCACTGTGCCTCTGAGCACAGATGTATTGATCTATTTTTCACCTGGAAGACCAAGATGCCCCACACCTCCCCTCCCCCTTACAGGTCAAGTGAATCATAAACAGAATGCTTATGTGTTGGAAAAGCAAACAGTGAATGCTTTGGTCTGTGTTTCATCTGCGTTGCGGTCCTTTTCCTTGTAAAGTTTTGAAACAGAAATGTTTTTTTGAACCAAAGCTTGTGTGTCCTGTCATTTTCTCGATCTTTTAATCAGCGTATTTGTCTTTGAAGGTTGCAACATTGTTCAGATTAGGAGACATACTGCATCACGAGTCCCGCCTTGTTGAGCCATGTGTCTTTCATAGCAACTCTTGCTAAGTTGCAGTGTTTGTTTTCAAGTTTATATCTGTAAAACAAATGTAAACTGAACCCACCATAAATAAACACTAACACTTCTTTACATGAAGACTTCATGTAAAACTAAATTATAAAAACAGCACCACACTTCCTCCTTCTGATAGTTTGTATCAGTTCACCCACACAGCAGTCTGTTGTAATTCACTTCAACACACTGATCTTCAGTTCTTATGTGTGAAATTGTTTGAGGAAGTCATGATTCTGAAAAGATGAGCAAATCAAAACAAGATTAGAGTTCAAGAATCTTCTCCTCAGACACATGAGGTCGAAGATCATTACAGTTCTGCACTTTGGCTTTTGAATTACAGTCTAGCTTATAAAAACCAGCACAACTGCAACATATGGTCGGCTAAAGATGAATTATAAATTGAGTTGGCCGCTGACTGAAGGATTACAGCCTTGGCCTCGTGCAATCAGTGTTCCCTCCCTCAAAAGTAGCCTAAACTCTTGCCCCTGTGGGGAACTGAGATTAAATTCAATGGGTCAGTGGGGTTTTGGCAGGGGACTCTGTTTGCTTCAGTGATAGCCCTCTTTAGATTGGACTGATTGTCCCCTCAGAAACCAAGCCTGCTTTCAGATTATAATGATGGGATTCCCCTGATTTTGATTGGTTCCTGTGTGTTTAATAACATTTTAATCAAACATGGCCCCCTGCAGACTATTGATATGATTGTCTTCCTTGGCATGTGGCACAATTTGAAAAGACATTTAGGACACACTGTAATCCACAATTTAAAGCACAAATTGTATATTGAGCTACACAGGCTTTCTATAAAATCCCCACTACTGGTTTTGTATTTACCGATCAACCACCTCCACATAGGTAGGAGATTGCTTATATTCGCGATATAAAGAGACATTTTCTGTTGATGGATAATGGTTGAATTTCTTCTGGTTTGTTAGTCAGAAACTAAAGATTTTAATAAACGGATGCAACCTCCTCAATATGCAAGATCCAGCTGACTGGAACACTCATCAGTGTGGGTGCTGTTACAGAGCAAACAGGAATTTGAGTTGGTTACATTTCAGCATCAGAGAAGCGTTCATAAAATAAAACAGGAAGCACTAAAGCTGTAAGAAGCTGTTTAAAAGGAAAACATATTCCACATGTTGTAACGTTTCTGCAGTTCATTGTGGCTGCAAGAAAGATCAAGACTTTAGTAAATAACATGAAGGCTAAATGGAATACATGAAACTTTATTCTATCTTTTTGAGTTTTAAGCCTATGAATCTGATGACAGAGTGTTTGAAATGTCTGCATCCTTTTTGAAACATTTCCAAAAGAAATTACAGACTATTTTAATAATCCTCACCACGCTGATCAACGATATAAGTTGCTAAAACCAATCTAGCATCTTATTTTAGCAAAAATACTGTTTCACAGTAACGTCTTTCTCCTTCACACACACCTATTCCCGTAAAGTAATTAGTTAACGCTCCAAGCAGGAAAGATAGAAAACAATATCTTCAATGGTTCTTTATGTTCCATAGCAGAGTAAAGAGAATGATGAGTTTGGATGTTTGCCACAGAAGTTTATATATTTTTTTGTACTAATCTTTGTATTTTAACTCATTTGTAAGATTGATTCTACCATCTGAGCAAATAAAAAAACCGTTGGGACATTCCTCAACTCCTTTCAACAAGTTGTGGCAATGATTTAATAAGTTGTGGTTTACCTCTGGAAGGTGTGTTGATGAGGATCTGTTAGCAGATGGTGCGAACCTTAAGAGAGATTTAATCTATTCTTCCACAAGGCTTCCCTCCAGAAGATTTGCTGAACCCGGGGATTGGGCATTAGGACAGTCAGTCAACCATTGGCCCATTGTGTTTTTGAGTTAAACAATGTTTAAAGTTGACATGAAATTTGAAAATATCACTTGATAATTATGTGTTATTGAAAGATTGAAAAATTAGTCTTAAAAAATGCAAACATTTTAAAAAGACTTAAATAAGTAATGCTTAACCTGATGGGGTCACAAATAAAACCTGGTGGCCCGCCAGGCTTATATTACACTGGGGAAAACCCTGTTCCATCTGAATTTCTGCATGACTGGGAGCCATCGGTTAGTCGTATTGCACAAAACCTTTCCACAATTTCCTGTTTTACAAATGCACAAATTAGTCCAGGTTCTACAAGTAGGTCAGTTTGACAAATATAAGTGTTGTTTTTTTTTTTTTCTTGCTTGCTTAGAAGCAATCACTGGGATTCATACAATGCAGCAGCCTGCCAGCAGCCAATTGTAGTAGTTGGTCACAGAGAGAGAAGCAAATAAGGTCATGTTCTGCATCTCACGTGATTTTTAGATTACTGTGTGCACACCCGCTACGAGGAGAGATAAACAGGAATATTTCCACCCAAACAACGACGGTTACGGGATTGAAAATGAAATCTGTTATCAGACGGGTGATTAGTTTGAGAAAGCAGTGCGTGCCCTAACCTAGTTTCCACTGTGATCAAGGTCTGTCTCTTTCAATGGTTTGGCGTTTCTGCCTTGCAGGCTAATAACACATTAAGGTTGTATCAACAGGAAAAGAAAATTTCTCATATTACATGACAGTTCGTTGCCTTTTAATGCTGAGAAAAATTAGAGGCCGGAGCTTTATGTCATATGTTCTTTTAATCTTCATAAAGTTGATCCTCTCCTCATCTGATCTTGTGACCCTCTCCTGTTTTGATATGGTCTAAGGTATTAAAGAGCATTAAAAACAGTCCTTTCAATAAAACTTAGACACTCGTCTGTTTGCTCTACTTTTGCTGTTTGCCTGTTTCCATCTGTGGGGTCACTGCAGTGCACATGCTGGAGAGGCCAGCATCCTGCAGGCAAAGGAAGGGGGTGAGAGGGGATTTGGTGGGTAAGACACTCTGATGCAGCCCAGATGGACCCTAAATGATAATCTCCACTGAGCGACGGGAGTGTTTTTGGTAGATTCTGCTCCACAGTCGTCAGGTGAACCACTAAAGAAGAGATCAGTGTCAGTTTAAAGCGGGTGAAGCACAAGCAAATGTTTCTTCTATCAACGACCCTTATATTCCAAAATGTGACACTCTCTTAGTCACCATGTATCAAATATTATTTTTGTGGCACTAAAATAATATTTTCTGCACATTTAGGCCTTTGGACAAGCTTACACCAACCACAGGAAGGTGGCAGCAGACGGGGAAAGCCGGGAGGAGTCTCTGATCCAGGAGTCGGCCTGTAAGGAGGCCTACTATGAGCAGAGGGTCCTGGTGCTGCAAAACGAACTGCGGCAGACGCGCAACATCCTGACCAATACCCAGTCTGAGAATGAACGCCTTGTTGCCATCTCCCAGGAGATGAAAGAGGTAAGGAGTAATATGAAGCCCCTATTGTACAACTCACCCTGTATTTGCTTTAAAGAACAATGAATTATTTATATTTAATATTCTTGATTATGGCATTGCGCATGATTTAGCCAACACCACACGGCGACTTGGAACATAAGTGAGCTCTTTTGCTGCAAGACATATTGGCCTTCTAAAATAATTCTATCTGAAGCATTTTTATCTCTATTTTACTTTTTTTTATTTGTGTGTGCGTGCAAAGGCTTTCAATTAGGAATTTGTGACTTCCTGTTTCCCATGTGTACAGGTATGATGAGAGATTGAAGCTGATTTCTTTTAGCCTCTCTTCAAAACGGGAAAGACAAACAGGTTACATACGATGATGAACACCGGTCTGCCTTAGTGCCATTCTTAAGTTATTAAACATTTACAAGTTTAAGTTAATTTTCAAGACTAGTACAGTCAGACCAAGATGAAAATTAATTAAATAAACTGGGAATGTGACTGATATGGCAGTAAGAGGGCGGACATTGTGCTGCCAGGCAGATGCAGAGGAGTCTCTGCAGTGAGTCTCTAAAGCTCACTGTTGGAGAACCAGAGAAAAAAAGTGACATCTTTGGGGGGAAGAAGGGGAGGTTACTGCGTCTCTATAGTAACAATTTGAAATGTTTTTGTACACATCATTACCATGGTAGCCAATTTCAGTGGGTGCTCTAGTATGGTTGTATGTTGCTGCATTAATTCTGTTGTATAAATACGTTAACTATCCAGGGGCTTTATTGTGTCTCTGATAGCAGAGATGCATTCTCATCTGCTTCTGACATGTTTTGACAACATTAATTACCTAATAATTATGGAAACGCCTCATCTTTGAACTTGATGTTCTTTACTCCACCCTATTGTCATGTGAGGTGTGGCTATAATACTGAATAAAGTAGCTGGGCCAGGTATTTATTTGTGTTTTTACGATGTAAAACACTTTGAACTGCCTTGTTGCTTAAATGTGCTATACAAATAAACTTGATTAATTGATTGACCATGGGAAATGTGTCTACTCCAAAAAGATGACAGGATCCCACACAAATAATTGACCAATTATCTTAGTTCAAATCCCTACATAAAAATAGTTCTCAGCCTGTTGCTTTTGTCGTTGCATCCTAGGCATACTTCTTTATTAGATAACTCTCATCTCCGATAAAACAAACCTGTCAGTGTTTGTCTGAGGCTCAATCCAAACCATTTCTCGGCACACATTCCAGCAAGCTTATCCTAGTATCATGTAAAAAGCCATTATTCTTGCCCTACTTTGGACAAAGCTTGCCCTCTTCATTGCTGCTATTTACATACATTCACAGCCAATTGACCTCATTTGAAGAGACAACAGCCCAGTTCAGGGCGTGGGCCAAGAGTTGTGTGATGCATGTGCAGCAATTTCTGTGTGTGATTCCACAAGTGATGATGACATTATGTTATCAAGATAGCAGAACAGCCTGGAATTACATTGACAGGTGTGTTTGATGCAGCTGAGACAAGAGGACATGAAAGGATGAAATGAGATGAACAGAGAGGCAGGTGGAGGCCCTTGGGCATGATTTGTTTCTTTGATGATGAGGTCTATGTTCCCTTGGCGGCCAAGTGAAAACTGGAATAATAATGAAGGGATTATGAGTAGCAGACTGGATGGTGAGATGAGCTTTATGGGAATGAAGGGAACAGACACCTGGAGCGTTTTTGTTTAAGTTTCATCATCTTTAGTTTTTATAGCATGTTAATGAAGCTACATGTATCACCTTGAATGTTGCTTCTGACTTTGTCCTCTTCTCTTAGTAGAGATGCACTGATCAAAATATTGTGGACAAATTATGATCCCAGCTGCAGATGCTCATTTTAGCCAAATCTGAGAAAGAGAGCAATCACTGTTAAAATTTTTTTAGAAATTGTTGACAGGTTTGATGTTTTGAACCCTCTTTAGCAATTTGTAGTAGATGCAGCGCTAATCCAAACAATTACAGACAACCACCTGCAATTATCTGGGTCAAACACCAAGCATTCCATTCACTGAACTATAAATATATTCTGTGTTGTTTTTTTTTTGTTGTTGTTCTTTTTGTTATTTTGTATTGACTAATTGTCTGAAACATGAATTTGACCATCCAAAATCACCATCTGGTTTCTTTGTACATCTGCATGGGACTAACTGTGTTTCCTGTTTCTCTTTCCAGTTTAATTATCTTTCCATAATAGTGTTAGACCCAGCTGCTCATCCACAGCAGATTTAGCCCAGTGCTCAGTTTTTAAGGTCAAGTCCTCAATAAGGGAATTGATGAATTTCTGAAGAAACCTCATTGGTCCGTAGACATCTGCAAGAGCGACTGCTGTTTTTTGAGTCACTGTTCGAAACAGATGTCAGCAGTGCTTCTTACAGAGATTAGGGAAAGACTTAAAAATGGCATGTTCCTGCCAACGACTTAAGTTCTGAAAAGCTCTAAATACAGCAATAATTAGGTCAGCTGCTGCTTCTCCGTGTTGGTGAAAGTTAGTATTATGGAAGCTAGATGTGCTCTGCCATGCTATTGATCCACTGTGTAAAGCATGCCTTGAGCCAACCATCTACTCAAAACATGGTTTCTTTTTCCTGCTACATTTTAGACATTAAATCCATCACCTGAGGATATTTATTACAAATACCTTCATGGTGGATTTAAATACAGAGCAGTTCTGATTTATTGTGTTACAGGGTGGTTCACTGGTGTCTTTCTGGCCAACGTCACCCCCTTTATGACCACCGTGCTGTATTGCAATGGACTTCAATCCACACTAATTAGTCGGATAAAAGGTTCCGATGTGTAAATTACCTCATGTATTTGAGATAATGGCACCCCACCAGTGCCACTTTACTGGGTGCTAGGAGTGTGTTGTGGTGGGCAAATGGAGAAAGCCCGGGCACTGAGGCTGGCATTGTGACCACACTGGCAGGCCTGAAAGAAGCTTTTGTCTCTAGGATTTTGAATTAGCCCTGAGCTGATGCTGGAAGAGGAGAGGAGGGAGGCACTAGGAAACACCGAGATTGATACAAAAGAAAAAGGAGACCTAAAATCCATTTTGAGAAGGAGCTGGACTTAATGGGCACAAATCCATTGCTAATAGTGGATTGCTCTGCTTTTTCTAAGCATGCATGGCTAATCATGTAGAGTCAGAAGGTGGACTGAATGACTCAATTATCATAAGTTTAACATGGAATGCGACAGTCTGCAACTGTATCTTCTTTCTTTTATTTGTTTGAAATGACTCTAGCCATACAAGTCTGCAATTTTTCTTTCAGTCTAAGAAGCAATATATTTTAGTTAACAGCTTCCACTGACTCAGTATATTTGAAAAAAATGCATCCAAACATTCTCAATTTCATGGTTTTTGTTCCAAAACCAGTTGTTTTAAAGCAAAATTTCACATATCTGGAAGCTCCATTTACTTAACAGGATTTTGTTGCAGCTCAAGCATCTCAGCTGGTTCCATATCTCCCATTTAAACCAACCAGGCAATTTCATGCCAAACACTCATATGGTGGCACAAAGCAAGGATGAGACATATGCCACTGGTATGTCTCGGTCTATAGGATTATAGTCAGACAAAGAGCCAGTAACATTGTGAGGAGGCGCACGCTTATAGGCATGACTTCATTAAATCCAATCTCATGTATTGTGGGGAATATGCCTCTAGTGATGCGCCTCATTATCTTCACAGAATAGAAAGCCCCAATGGATGAGTGTTAGAACATTATCATGCAAAGTCATAGCCATGTTGTAAATGTTATCAGTGTGGTTTAGTCTATCTTCACACTGTTTTCCACCCAGAGAAAGAGTTTCTCTCTACGCCTCCATTTTAAAAAGCTAACGTTGGCCCTTAACTGATGAGATTTCTCAGCTCATTTTAACAGTTTGTAGCCACAGTTTTTTTCAGTTTCTTTAAGAGTGTGAAAGTGGAAGGGCTGTTTACTGATGGAATAATTCTCCAAGGGGGGAGGAGAAAGCTCACTACAAACAAAACCACTGTTTTTATTATACCCAGAAG
Source organism: Xiphophorus couchianus (assembly GCF_001444195.1). Classification (NCBI taxonomy): domain Eukaryota; kingdom Metazoa; phylum Chordata; class Actinopteri; order Cyprinodontiformes; family Poeciliidae; genus Xiphophorus; species Xiphophorus couchianus. The sequence continues at coordinate 20,574,782 of NC_040228.1, read as the reverse complement.
AAATCTGAGTACGGGGCTTCATGTTTTCAGTTTTGAAACAGTGACGCTCAGAGGCTCAAGAGCAATTTTGTTGGCACTCCTAAAGCCCTGCCTTGTGTTGAAAGGTCTGACTAGCGTCGTATAGAGATCTAAGGAAGGTTGCTCTTTGTTCCCTGTTATAATCATCTACTGTCAAGAGGCTAATGTAATAAGACTCCGAGTCCTGGAGGACTCCGGGGTGTTGATGTCTGCCTCCTCATCATTTCTTGTGACATTAATGCTGAGATGGATCTGCTCTGTTTTTTTCTATGGCATTTTGGAGGTGGAGAGGGTGCAAGGAAAGATAAATGGAGAGAAGGCTGACAAACAGCTTTTTTAAAAGAAATCACAATAACAGCCGCCAAATATCAGGAGTGGGGGATAAGAATGGGTTATTACTGAGATGGATTGGTCTGTTTTAGCAGCGTTATTCCTACTCCAGCTGGCACATCTGATTCACAACCTAATGAATTTCTGGGTTACTGTGTTTTACTCCCTGTTTAGATACAGAACCTTGAAAAAACATTAGACTCTCTGAACTTTAGATTTTATTACCTTCTAATTACAGGCAATGGATTTTATTTGTTTTTTCAGTAATAGACCAACATATCCAAGGCTGAGGCAGAGGTTCACCTTCCAGCGACACAAAGACCCCAAACACAAACAGTGGCTTAGTTTAAAGCATTTTTGTGTCTTAGAGTAGCTTAGATTGAGTTAAAATCTAAACTCAATGGATAATTTGTGGAAGAATTTGAATATTTTTACTGATGAATTCCATCCAATCATGGAATCAATTACTAGGTGTGGAAAAACTGGGAGACATCAGAGACATGGAAAGACTTGCAGCTGTAATGGTAACAAAACATTATTCCTCAAAACATTGAGTCATGCATCTAATAGTTTGGTTCCTATATTTAGGGTGCATTTCTTACACACCTTTAGGAGATTTTCAATTGATCCTTATAATTATTAATTTAACCGCTGCATTACTAGACCACAGAGATTTCCTGCTGTGGATCAATGTTTACTAATGAAACAACTACAGATTATACATACACACACACAGGCCCTCATGGGCACTTCCATTAATGGGTGTAAACTCCGATTTTCCACTCTGATTCGATCTCACCCATATAACCTCAAATTCACAAACGCGCTGAGTGCAGGGAATGAAAGAGTCACCTTGTAGGTTTCTAGGTAATCATACAAAGGGAAAAGTACAACGAGCCAGTCACTTCTAGAGTTCTCTATGTTTTTATGTGATCTGTTTCCTTTGGATGTACAACCTTGTCTGTGGTTTCATGATGAGTTGGAGCTCCATGCAAACAATGGCAGCCGCTCGCAGCAAAGATCAGGATAAAAGCGGATCGGCTTTCACCCTCCTTGTTTTTGACTGTGGCACAATGCCTCTAAGCTTTGATATTCTTTCGCCTTGTTCGCGTAGCTGCTGTACATCTGTTACTCATGCACTGTCTCACCTGGAAGTGATTTGAGGTAGATTTGGCTTGGCGGATTTAGCATGAGTTCATATGACTTTGAAAGGATGTTGAAGGACATGTCAGTTTGTTCCTCGTCCCTGACAGAGATTTCAGGAAGACGTTTCTTTCACTTCTACTTTTCAGATGTGATGTATGATAGATTTAGCGGGGGGGGCGGGTTAAAGTGATTGACGCATTGCTTTTAAAAGCACACGGATGCAGGGATGATGGAGGCACAGTGGGGGTTGGGAAAATTAGAGCAACAAGGATGGTGAAATGGCAAGATGGAGGTCAGTGGTATCAGTAGAAGTAGAGAAATGGAGTAAAAATAAGCACAGGGGAGCTGGTGCTCTGCCTCTCTGTCTGTCTCTCTGTCGTGGCATTTCTGAGCTTCTGCACTTTGTGAGGAAATGTGTTTGGAAAGAACTGACGCATACATTTTGCTTAAGTGCAAAGTGAATAAGATGGAGAGGGAAATTGAGGTCAGGTCAAGGGGCTTTATGCGAAAGCAGAGAAGTAGGGCAAAATATGTATTTTCCCAGTCAGACTGGCTGAATGTATAAATAAAACAGTCTTGTACCATGTTAGAGTCTAGCCATCATTTTAGCAAGAGGTAGACTAAGAGTAGAAGATTACAAAGAGATTGCTCTCTTTATAATGGTAGTCATGCTAATTGCTAACTTAAGACATTAAAGACTCCAACGACTTCTAAATCCTTCATTGTTTAAAATGTCGTTAATTATGGCTGTAAACCAGCTAATTTCTTAATCATCATCTTTGCAAAAAAAATTGAAGATGAAAATTTTTTAAAAATCAGAAATTTTACGGTATAGTTCTGCGCTTTGGCATAGCCTGCTTGTGTTAGTTCTGCCACCCGGTGACACTCTTGTCTGGAACGTGTGTGGCTGATAGGACAGCTGTCAAGGCGTCACCTTTGGTGACAAAAGCTACTGCCGCTGACCTGACATAAGCCTGTGAGTGACTTCTTCCTAATGAGCTCTGTTGGAGGCAGCAGATTGCTCTCCAGAATAATTCCAGTAACATTCCCCAGAGTGTCATTACGGCCCTCACACAAATAAATGTTATTAGCACTTTATACTTTTGGAACACAATTTCCAATCTGGGGCACAGGGTAATAGAGGACGGAGAAGGTCGAAGGTCACCTCCCATGTGTGCATTTTAATCAGATCGGAGCAGCGTCTTTTCATCTGGACCGAACAGAGCTAACCCACCAGCTGAGGCACATAGCCCTGAACAGGAGTAGACCTGAGCAGCCAGCTGGCTCTGCATTGTTCAGCTAACAAAAAGAGATTACTCTGCTTATGAGATTATCTTTACAGACATAATGAATTCATTGTTTATATTGTCGGAGACATCTGAGCTAGTGATGTTCTTAATGCTGCTTTCTCAACTTTGCTTTGATTCTTGTCTCCCTCAGAAGTCATAGAAGTATGACTTTCTTATTTAGGAACGCACCAACATGGTTCATCAGACATGTGCATCTGATGAATCTTAATTCATCAAATGATGGTCTTAAATCTGCTCTTCACTTGGTGTTTAATTATTGAGCCACTAACATAGATCATACTCTTGATTCCTGGGAATTGACAGCATTTTACTGCCTTGCTATCCATCTGAACCAAATATTAAGGTTAGTATGCTGTAAAAGGAGAAAGCTGTTGGTTGTTTAAGACAGCGTTAATAAATTAGGTGTTTAATGGCATCTAATTGCAGGGACACTCAGATAAATAATACTTGTTAGCTTAAACTGCCTGCAATCTACACTACAATCTTTCATAAACCAGAGTAGGCTCAAACAATAAAAGAATGAGGCATTTACAGAGACACAATGACATGGGTCGAACAGAACTCTCGGGTAGTAAAAGACAGGTTGAGAACTGGTACTTTTTTTGGTTTAAAATCCTTATCTTTAGCTCCTTGTTACCAGTTTAGGTGCACAGTCAGAGTTTGGTATGTTTCCAATTGTGGTGTACTCTTATGTTTTTAGCTGATGGATTGAAAACAGTGATGTGTTCAAAGCTTGACATAATGTTCTAGAAGGTAAACCTGCTTTAAACTTTTCTACAACTTTATGTTGTATGTCTACAACTGTTTGCTATTGCTTTGTCTCATAATACTTTTGTTCTCTGATGCTTTCTAACAAACCTTTGGTGCCTTCAAACACCTGGATTTATACTACAATTAAATTATAAGCAAGGTGATTCTATTTGTTAATTGTGTGCCTTACTGAAAGCAAATGTTTGCCCTGGATTTAATACATACATACAGTAAATACAGATGTATTTCTACGATTGAAAAAAACCCCAACAATAAATAAAACACAGTCCCTCAACTTCCCAATGATGTACTACTTGTTGGGCTATCAAAAAATCCCAATGAAATCTAGATGTCTTTTTGTTACATATCAAAACTTAAAAGGTTCCAGGGGTGTGAATGTTGTTGCAAAGCCCTGTATAATAATGATAGTTAATCTAGATGTATGTCTAAGTGAAACCCCCTCAAGAGCGACTTTGTGAGACCGATAAAATGACCCGAGAGGAGGGGATTTTGACGTGGCCACATGGCGATGGCATGAGAGGAAGGGGCCAAATGGGCACACACAGATTGATAGTTAATAGTCTCTTCGGTATTAGGTAATCTCCTGAATGAGAGACCACACCCATTAACACATTAATGCAAAATCCCAGACATATGTTTTTTTTTTTTATTCTAACTAAGCATAATAGTCAACTAAGTACTTCATTTTAGGCAACTGGTAAGGTTTTGCATGGTTCAGTAGGGAGATAGAAGCCTTATGGTGGAAAGGCTTGTTCCTGGCTTCTCTGTGCTTTATTTTATTAATGAAGCCTGAGCAGCATGAGTTATCAGACTGCACTTACAGTACATTAGAAACAGAGTGGTGTTTGGTAATGGGAGCAAACAAAAAAGTCAAACCTCTTGTTTCTCTGGCACACTTCTGGAACATTTCAGCCAGTTTTTGCACTACCTTTCTGCTGTAGCTTCCCCACTTGTGTCAATTACTCTTTAGATACAAAGAAAGACTCATAATGAGGTTCTCATTTGGATAATTGGACCATTGTACAGCTTTCCACCCACTCACAGGAAACACTCATCCCTAAGAGAGACGAGGCAGGCTTCAATCCCTTTAGTGCAGTTAGAAGTGTCAAGTGAGAGAGCTGGTGGCCCACTGCCCAGAGCGACACCTGGTACCTACCTCCCAGCAGGCACACATTTGGTTCATCCAGATGGGAGCTCTTTATAATTTAGTAAGATTGAAAATGTTAAAAACGGTTGCAGTGCTGCAGCTCTCCTCAATCAAAATCAACATTGCTCAAGCTGACGGCTTCTCCAATTCTGCTTACCGTCAGAACGGGGAGATGATGGAGCTCCAGAGGAATCAGCTGCGTGACGACATCAAGGAGTACAAGTTCAGGGAGGGCCGCCTGCTGCAGGACTACACTGAGCTGGAGGAGGAGAACATCTCTCTGCAGAAGCAAGTCTCTGTGCTCAAACAGAGTCAGGTGAGGAAGTGTCAGAGGGCAGAGTGTTGTCACGGTAAAATCACACACATGCATAAAAGGATGAGATGATTAACTATAAAATTATTTGAGATCCCTCTTCTTATCAAATTTCTAATTGCTTCTGAGTATCATTTAGCTGCTTCTTAGGGCTGAATTCATTCTAAACAAGCCAGTTATCAAATATAAACCCCAAAGTCAATTATCATTTCAGCTACTTCTCACTGGCCTGCCTGTTTTCACTGATGACATAAACAAAAAACATGACCTCTTTTTCATTTCTTGTAATGCAATTCCCTGTTGAGTTTTACATCTTTTAAGTCCACTATGAGAAGAATTAAAAAAATAACCACTGTCACTTAACATCTCTTTTTTCCCTAAAGTTTATAATTGTATGTTATTGCAAATTGTTTTGTACTTTAGATAGTAATGGAGCAACAACATTAACAACCTTAACGCTCCTTAAGGTTCTTTATGTTGATACAGTATGGTGCACAAGTCCCTGTTGCTTGTGGAACCTTTTCTACAACACTTTCTTCTTCCACCCAACTTTTACTTATTGTGCTGTGATATATCATCTGTTTGGTGAACAACTGCTGAATCATTATTTATTAATCTCATATAGAATTAAAAATTTTCTTTTGCCCAAATTGAGCATTTTTACTAGCTGTAAGTCAAAATGATCAAAACTAGCAGGAAAAAAACATTTGAAATATATAAATTTCTGTCTGAATAGTGTTTAATTTTTAATTGACTTACTGAACTAAATTAACTTTTTGATGACAGTCTTATTAAAAATGCAACCTGTATGGAACTATACGTCTTTGTGCATACTGACTACTGCTGACTATTTTTGTCATAATATTTACAGGTGGTTTTCACCACAATCTCTGACTGACAATGAACCTTTGGTGTTTTATTTTGTACTAAACTAAAACTACTCATATGGATATATGAGTGTATGCTCAATAAAATTCTTCCAAATTTAGAAGGATCTCAAATATATATTTTTTAAAAAGACATGTTTTTATAATGATTCTTTTGTTTTCGGAGCCTCCTCATCAGTTAACCCAATGGCTGATTTTGTAAAATTCCAGAAATCTTGACTCCTCTTGCCTGATCTCTGTCTAGGTGGAGTTTGAGGGTTTGAAGCACGAGATTCGTCGTCTGGAAGAAGACACTCAGTTCCTGAACAGCCAGCTGGAGGACGCCATCCGCCTGAAGGAAATCGCTGAACGTCAGTTGGGTGAGGCTCTGGAGACCATCAAGACGGAGCGGGAGCTCAAGACCTCTCTGAGGAAAGAGCTCTCCCACTACATGAACATCGGAGACACTGTGTATCACAGGTAACCAGAACACAAACAAGCTGATGTCAGGCTTTAGGGAACGCGTTCGAATCATCGAATTACATAATTTCCCACATCTCTCCCTCAGTCCTTTAAGCATTTCTCTGGATGGCCTCAAGTTCAGTGACGACGTCGCCACGGAACCTAACAACGACGAGGCTCTGCTTGGATACGAGAATAGCTTCACCAAACTGGCCAACGCCATCAACGAGGACAACCGCATCTCCACTCCTAAGGAGGAGCTCTTCTGCCCGGTGCCCAGCCTGGTCGACGACCTGCTGAGTGAGCTGAACATCTCAGAAATCCAGAAGCTCAAACAGCAGCTGATGCAGGTTGGTCTCTGTTCACATTTCTTTGCCACACAGCAATATTGCCATGTCTTAGAGATTACTTCTTTCTGTCAGTTGTAGAGTTAAATGTCATTTCAGTGGAATAAAAAACAGATAAAAATTGCAAAAGACAAAATCTGAGTGGATCAAAAATCTTTTGTTTATCCTAAAGCATTATTTATAAAAATGGACCAAGAAGGCAAGAGGTGGGGTACAGCCTGGACAGGTCACATGTTGACAGCTTTTATGAAACCTTAGAAATTGTGCTTATCACTAATATAAGATGTAAAAACAGTTTAAAAGATCTCCCTTTAAAATGTTTTTAAACACTTGTTTTGCAGTTCCTGCTCTTACAGAGTGATGTGATTTTGCCTCTGCTCCTAAAATTAGTAATTAAAGAATGCTAAATAAAAAAAAACCTTTTAAACGTTATTCTTTTGTTTTCCAGTATTTTTTATAAGAAACTGGAATTTGCTATAATTGGCATCAGCATGTCAGAACTTTGCAAGAAAACAAATGGATCCGAGAAGTTAGCTGTAAAGTCCTGATTGGTCCATTTCTAACTACCAGGACAGAATTCATCTGTATTTAAAGGTGGGTTTCTCAGAGGAGAGGCTTGCTGTATCCTGACCCGTCAGCCTCAGGCATCTAAATCCCATTATAGCAAAGTTAATCCAAGGAAAGCCAGACACACACACACACTCCAGGCTCCACTGGGCTCCCAGGGCAGCAGGTGGTGCCACCGGAGGTCCTGCCATCTGCTTGCTCATCACCACAAGATCACTCACACATGTCTGGGTACCATGGTCACCAGAAACTCATCTGAACCTATGGATAGGAATTGTTTTGCACACTATTATTATTTTTATGTCTTGTGTTGTCTTTTGCCTTCATCAGATGTAGAAATAGCAGCTGGGGAGCATCTGTTTCAGTGGCATACCTTCTGTTTCTTTTTAGGGGTGATATGACCTTGAAGCCTCCTAAAAAAGATCTAATGGGATAAAGACCTAAGACAGCTTTTACCTAGGCCCACCTTATGGTACCAGATTTATTTTAAGTCTTATATTCTGCACTGTAGTTCCATCTTTCACTAATAAACTTCATGAACATATCGTGGCAGTATAGTTTTTGAAATAGCTCAGTGCTGATATAAACGCAGTTTGTTCACGTGTGTAAGACGACCCTTACCCAGTCGATCTGAACCGTTAAGGTCACACTGACCCTGATGCTGATATTGCTGGCACTCTGCCTCATATTCTGCAATAACACCATCCTGATGTTGACGGGGCTTATCACATGGACAGTTAATCCTCTGATTTAATATTATTCTTAAAAGCAGGAGTCCCGTTTCTCATCATTTAGTTAGTAAAAAATGAATAAATTGCATCTCTACGCATCTCTACTCAGATGGAGCGGGACAAGGTCAACCTGCTGTCCAATCTGCAGGACTCCCAGAAACAGCTGGAGCAGGCCAATGGGGCTCTGTCCGAGCATCAGGAGAAGGTCAACAGGCTGACAGAGAACCTCAACGCCATCCGTAAGCTCCAAGCCAGCAAAGAGCGCCAGTCTGCTTTGGACAACGAGAAAGAGCGGGACAGTCACGAGGACGGAGACTACTACGAAGTGGACATTAACGGACCGGAGATCCTGGAGTGCAAGTACAAGGTTACTCAAACTTCTCTCGAACAAATCAACAAAATGTCTGCATTTTGACATCTTAAGCTCAGTCATCATTTTTCTCCGGCAGGTGGCCATGTCTGAGGCAGGGGAGCTGAAGGAGGAGCTGAAGACGCTGAAAGCAGAATACCAGGCTTGTCAGTCGCGCTACGACGAGGAGCGGAGCCGTCTGGAGAATGATGTAAGGTCACTGGGAGATAAGTTGTCCAATCTGGAGAAGACCACTTTTGCAGAGAGAGAAGAGAAGGCTAAACTTGAGAAAGAGCTGCGCAAGGTGAGAGGCTTATGTTTGAAACAATTTCTGTGCTCCCATAGAAGCAGGAGCTGATTTATTTCTTTGTGTTTTAGCTGAGTGACGTGGCGGGCGAGTCCCAGGGCAGTCTGAGCGTGGCCCAGGATGAGCTGGTAACATTCAGCGAGGAACTTGCCACCCTCTACAACCACGTCTGCATGTGCAACAACGAGACCCCCAACAGAGTGATGCTTGACTTCTACAAGGAGGGCAAAGGTGGCCGGAGCAGCCCAGAGGGCCGCGGTCGGCGTTCTCCCATTCTGCTGACCAAAGGTCTCTTCCCAGAGCACGGCAGGACTGACCTCAGTGATGGCACTCCTTCGCCCGTCTCCTCTCTCCCCTCCCCTGTGTCGGACCACCGTCGCGAGCCCATGAACATCTACAACCTGGTGGCGATCATCAGAGATCAGATCAAGCACCTGCAGCTGGCCGTGGATCGCACCACCGAGCTTTCGCGCCAGCGGGTAGCGTCTCTGGAGCTCGGCACCATGGCAGACAAGGACAAAGAGGCCTGCATGGAGGAGATCCTCAAGCTGAAATCCCTGCTGAGCACCAAGCGGGAGCAGATCGCTACTCTGCGGACTGTCCTCAAGGCCAACAAGCAGGTGGGTGGATCCGTTTTGTCCGCTCCTGTCATTGTTTGTTCAGCCTGCTTGTCATTACTATCAGAAACGGTGAAAGACAGAGCTATTTCAGGTCTCATCAGCTGCTGCACCAAACAGGTTGCAGAAGGGTTACAATCGCAAACACGCGCTGAGGAAGCAGCCATATGGTGCCAGCTGCCCTGAGTATCAGTGTGTTTAGGAAAACAGAGCTGCTGGGTGAAATGCAAAGAATTTTAGCCCTAATGTTGGGTGTGTTTGCAGTTGCTGTGGCAGCCCTTAAAGCTATGTGTGGGGCTATTCACTGAGAGCACATAGAAAAAGAAATAACAGCTTGTAAATGAGCATTTGACATTCAGCTGTGAGAACTGGCCCATTTAAACAGAGGTAACTCTGACCGAGAGGAAGCCAATTTTAGACTGAGTCGGCAATTAATCCGTTTTAGGCTTGTATGTAGCGATGCACCAGAATTTTGTGGAATGTTTCCAGTCTGGCAGCTGATTCTGATTTCTCTTTGAGAGCCATGATGATACTGTAAGAACCACCTTCCTGTTGTGAAGGCAGAAGGGTGATTCTTTACTCCATCTGTATTGGAAAGAGAAATTGTGTTGTTCTGAGATTTTACAGTAAATTACACAAACCGATTTCTGAGATGTCATGCTGAACTCTCTTTAACATCTTATACTAGCAATTGGCAACATTTCCACATGACGGGTAAAAAGCCTCCTGGAATCCTCCGAAAGTCATATTGTCTGATTTCTTCAGACACAACATGATGTAGAAAATAGTTTCCTTTTGAAATAGCTTCTTAAATCGGCTTTTTCTGACTTAATTTTGTAACACCTCAGTGGTTGATTGACAAATGGGTAATTTTTTCTCTTTTTATCCAAGTAACAACTTCCACACAGAAGAGTGCTGTCGCCTGTACAGTCTGGAGGAGGCTTTGGGAGAATTCGTATCCCTACATAAAATCACACTTATCAATTTTGTCCCTTCAAACTTCTATTTTGTATCTGTAAACAATTTATTTAAACAAACTATGATGTACAAGCATTTTCATGTTTTATGGATAGAAATTGTCACGTCACATATATTTTAATGTAAATGTATATTATAATCTACAGCAAGACATCTACGTGTTGTCTTGCTGGTAGATTTTGTTTATTTAAGTCATCAAACTGCATTCTCTTGTGTTTGTCTGAATGTGTTGATGATTTCTCAGTGTATCTGCTTGTTACGACAGAAAAGACATTTTTACCTGCGATTCTCACTCTGTATTTCCTCTTGTTCACTCACAGACAGCTGAGGTTGCTTTGGCCAATCTGAAGAGCAAGTATGAGAACGAGAAGGCCATGGTGACAGAGACCATGATGAAGCTGAGGAACGAACTGAAGGCTCTGAAGGAAGACGCTGCTACCTTCTCTTCTCTCCGAGCTATGTTTGCCACACGGTAAGAAGCACCTCTCATAAGACAAAGCATTTTAAAACCTTCAAATCTTTACTATGTTTGTATCTCCAGGTAAATTGCCTTAGGCAGCATTTCCTCTTTACACTAATGAACTGGCATCAATCCTAATCTGTGCTAGTCTGCCATGTTACTATAGGGAACCAGACAAGTATAATTCGTGTTAAAAAAGGGAATGGGTGTTATTCTTAGAGCTATTGTTGCATGCAAAGGCCAAACACACAGTAAGCAGGTAGCTAAAGACAGGATTATTGTTAAAATGTAATCCATCTTTACCATATGTTGTGTCTGCCAAGGTTGAGCTCTCCTAGTTTTATTCATACCAAGGAAGAAGAGGTTTTTTATTACGATGAGACTGAGTATTAAAGAGTGAATGAATCTCATCTGTTTAGCGCTAAAACATGTCACATAAGTATTGGTTTTGTTTACTGACGGGGTGTGTGCTTGTGTCTCAGATGGGCCGACATACTCACTAATCTTTTCTGATTCCCAAGAGAAGCCGGTCAGAGGTTGTGTCCATAATCCCACCTCATCTTGGCTGCGATTATGCTTTCATCACATAGCAGACTAAGTCCTCACACACTGCTTATTTGTTTACCTACGTTATGTGCAAAGTTAGTGTTAAAGCTAACAAAGTGTGCATTTGTTGTACGATTTTAAATTTAAATGCATTTAAATGTGATTTTCATAGCAGAGTCAGTCCATCTTCCTGCACTTAGGACTCCTTTTCAATGCACAACTGAGTGATAAATCGTTATAGTGATGGTGCTCTGAGATGATAATGCAATTTTAAAGTGGAGAAAGGCTACTGGCGCCTTTTAGGAGCTCATCTTCCCCGTGTAGAAATTGAAACCTTACCTTCGTCTGCATTGAACTTTCTGATGTAACGCTATATAAGAGCAATGTCTCATCAAGTAGTTACAGTTGTGTACACACAGGTCTGTACACATTGTCAGTTTTGTTAGTTTGCCACTGAGTGAAATGACTAAAGGACTTGTTACCGAGTTACATTTACAGTTACTTTGCAGAAGTATTCAAACACGTAGAATTTTTTCAGCTTTTATTACATTACAACAACAAGTGAATGTACTGTATTGGAATTTCAAATTAATATCCTGGAGAGTGTGGCATGTATTTGTATTCAGCCCTTTTATTGTAATGGCCCTACATAAAACCCAGTGTAATTGATTGCTTTATAAAGACCAAAAAAATAGCAGAGCACTGTTCAACCCTTCAACTGAAAGGAGTATAGTATAGTAAATAGTATCTAACAGGATCTCACCATATACTTAAGCATACTGGCCTGTCGATGAGAGAATTAATATCTGAAACAGCTACAAAGCTCAATTGAATTACGGAGGAGCGGAAGAAAACTTTGACAGGGTAGCTATTTATTTCACACCCCGTAAATCTAGCCTTTATGGAAGAGTTGCAGGTAAGCCAGTGGCAATAAGCAATTGAGCATTAATTGCATGATAAATTAAAATTAGCAAAATAGTTTCCATTCTGATTATTAAAAATTTTAAAGGGCAATTTTGTTTACAGAGACATCATAATCCATATTATGTATGACTTCAGTTGTGTGTGTTTTTTTTATTTCTGTTTTATTTATTATTTATGTTTGTATTTTACTTTGGATATTTAAAATCTCTTCCAGTTCCAGTGCTGATTGTTCTTTGGAAAATTTAAGTTCATTGGTCTTTGAGAGGGCAAACCTGCATTATTATGCCATCAATATATTACTTGAAAACTGTCTCCAAACATCAGTATTATTGTCTATTTCAATAATTACTAGGACAGTTTATCTTCCAGCAAAATTTGTTATTGTAACAGGCTTACATGCGGGATGAAAGTTGCTGTTGAGGGAAAGCTAATGATGCACATCACTCTGAACCATTCCTATTTCCCTTCCACTTTAGTTCTGCACTTCTGTCACATAAAATTCCCAATAAAAAACATAAAAGTGAGTCTTTCTAAAGACAAAGCAAAATAGTTCAAGGTCTAGAAAAACCTTTGCAATGCACTGTGGTCTGGATGAGCCCATTGACTTCATTTCTTTTATCCTTCTGCTTTTCTGAAGATGCTGTTGATGTGCCTTAAAACCTGCCATCAATGCGTCTTTTCATTGATATGCTCAAAATACCAACCCCAGATGACATTTGTTTCTGTGCCCACCCAGCCCCGGTTGTCCACTACTGTTGTAGGGTTACATTCAGTCTGTTTATGGGATTCATGCATTGGTATGTAAATTCTGTGCTATACGGCACAGAGTTTGGGTCAGGGGGTCTTTGAAAAGCTGGGGGACTTGCCTGAGTGAAGTTTCCCACACTCCCCATCTCCTTTGTATCCCTTGTCCCCCTCCTTTGCTTCCTCAGCACCAAACACACACATCTTTAAGCATCTGGTGACAAGAGGAAGGACCAGGTTTGTAGTTGAAGTCCACTCCAGGAGCCCAATTTTTCAGAGTGATCGCCTCTGACAGTAATGAAAAGGGGATTTGGGGCAAAATCTCTCACACACAAATGATGTGTGGTCCTCATGGAAGAAAAACCTGGAGATGGAGTGAAATTGGGGAAAGCTTAGGGTTTTGTTGTAACACTTTACTTATGGAGTTGTTGAAAACAGGAGTGGATGTTGCAGTGGGAAGTCCATGGAATATTTTTCACATGTGTTTACGTTCTCCTCTTTGTTTCCCTGCGAGAGTCTGAGCCCCTCCAGCTGCGGGCTCTGGTGTCATGTTAACAGTTAAAGTCCTGCCTCCAACATTCCTCAGACATGCCTCAACATGCTCTCCCTTTCTGCTCTCACTGATCAACGGTCAAACAATTACGCGTAACCCTAACCTGTTGTTTTCATGCTATTAAGAAATGTTGTTTTGTTCATTTTATCTGTGGGATCTCAACGTGATCAGTCATGTTCAGATCAGGACTGCAGCTCAGGAGGTTGTTTATATGCCTTAAGGTCAGTTTCAGTCATGAAACATCTTGTTTATGAGGGCGGTAAGCTGCAGTGAGCCACTGTACATTTCCACAAAGGATGCAGATAATATGCTCGTCTGTCACAGCCATCAATACGGCTTGTATTCATCCTACACAAGCCTGCAGCCGCCTCCTGGCTCTCCCCTTTTATCATGCCACAATGACCTCGTCAGCGGGCCAAAAAAGGCTCCTTTTGTATCCCGTTGTCTTTTTCCCGGGAAAACAAATCGCACGACCTCCCACTCCCAGGCAAGACACACTGAACTGTCTGAAGCGACACTAACGCCGACACCTAACAGAGTCGCCCCCCTCCCCAGAGTCTCACACTGGGTTTAATGAAGAGGCACTGATCCCTTTTTGTCTGGGTGTGTCCCAAAGGGTGGAGCAGAGCAGAGGTTCAGGGGTGGAGGTTTTAGTTTGTTTGTATGGTGGTCTGGTAAGGGCAGAGTTCACATGGCCATGAACCACGTGCAGACCTGAACACAACAAAAACATCTGCAGGCACGGATGACTTTTGACTTCACAGCAAAGTTTTCCAAAAGGTTTTCTTCCAGATGGTGTTGGCAGTCCCACTTGTTCTTTGAGTACTTTTGGGCTTTCTTGTGACAATTTTATGTCTAAACATTAAAAACCAGACTGATATTGAGAAATGCATTATATTTTCTATTTCATGTGATCCAGGCCTTGGGGAAAATAAATCAAAATTCCAAAGTCAGATATTAAAAAATGGAAATCCTTGTCATCCAGGAATAACCTGATCTGTGTGTCTCTATCTAAAATGGTTTGTTAAAATGGTAAAACCACAAGTAGTTCATCTAAATCACTTTGAATTGCCTTGTTGCTGAAATGTGCTAAACAAATAAACTTACCCTGTCTTGGCACTAACTTCACTAATCAGGCTTTGCAAAATAGTGGGTTGTCGCTACTAATTTGCCAAGAAAATTAAACAAAAGTTCTTTGTTTTCCTCTTCACTCAGTGAAGAAAAGTCCACTGCATTTTTATATCAGCAAACAAAGAAAGTGTAAATGAGCACAAATGAGACTGAAAGGCTCTGATACAAGCAGCAGAAAATGTTCAGGCTTGTGAAGTGAGATAAGACCCAGGAGGAGGAGGATGAAAATGAAACAGGAGTGCTTCCACAGCAGATGGAGACTCGAGATACAACCCACTAAACCCAATCCTGTTGAGTGACCCGGTTTTCTTACCTGTCCACCTTTAAATCATTCACAGACACAGACACACATGGAATGAGGGACAGGAAATAATGCGGCAGTCCTGCACACAGTTATTAGTTATACTGCATATTTGAGACAATATGTTTGATGGACAGGGTGGAACGAAGTCTCACTGCAGCTGGTGAGAGTAATAAAGCACAGTCTTTTTCTCATCCTTTCACTTTTTTAAAAGTTATTTTAATATTAGTTTAATATTAGTTGATGTATTTGTAGCAGAGGTGGCAAAATGGCTGATTGAGTCAGAAGTTAATATTACAGGAACATTTTTGGTGCAAGCATGAGCTTTGTGGCTTGTTGCTGCCATCTGCTGGTTATGAAAATAACTGAGAATCTTGATCATTCTAAAGATTAGGTTTAGTGGGACTTTGACAAAGATGGTGTTCTTCTGCACAGAATCTGATACTGTTAAAAGATTGTGTGCAGCCTGGGCCTCGCCTCACTGATGTAGTTATTCACGTGAAATGATCCCTGACCAAGTATTTGCTGTCTAATGGTCATTAGAAAGTTTTGTGAGAAATTCAGGTTGTGGTGAACCTGCAGGTCAAGCTTCACGTTTTCCTTTTTGCTTCCCTCCTGCAGCTGTGACGAATATGTCACCCAGCTGGAGGAGATGCAGAGGCAGCTGGCTGCAGCCGAGGACGAGAAGAAGACCCTCAACTCTCTGCTGAGGATGGCCATCCAGCAGAAGCTGGCGCTGACGCAGCGCCTGGAGGACCTGGAGTTCGACCACGAGCAAACCCGACGCGGCGGCAACAGCGGGCGGTCCAAGGCCCGCAGCAAGGCTGCCGGCACCACCGCCACCAGCAACCCCCACGTAAGTCAGAGTCTCACCTGCTCTGGCTCCGGCCGACCCGAGCTCAACAACACCATGCCCAACGGCATCCTGGGAGGCCCCGCCATCTTCTGCAGTGAGAAGTACAAGATCTACTGCGACTGAGAGGCGGCTCGGACGTCCAGCTGGACTGCTGTGTACAGAGGGCAGGGTGGGGGGCCGAACCCTCCCTGCCCTTAGTGTAAAAGAGCCCCACTCGCTCGCTTTGCTCCCTGGCCAGCCTGCTCTCCTCTAGGGACTGCTGCGTTACTAACCGGCTGCTCGTTTGTGCTCGTGTAACCGCTTAGGGGAATGCAGATGTATGTACAGTGTACTGTGGACTGTAGTAGACATAACTGGCATGTGGGTTCAAGGGCCCTGGTTATAATGGGGGGGGGGGTGTTGTGGATTTTATGGAGTGTCTATTCTTTCCGCTGTCATGGTGCTGTACCTATGATGTAAAAGGTTGCAGCTTCTGTGTTTATCTGTTCTGGCCCAGTAACATAAACACATGGTGGGGGGTGTGGAGGCATGTAAAGATGTCAGACTGAACGACATCCTCTGTTTGGCGTGTCTGTCGGTGCTCCTTTGATGAAAATAGCCCTTAACTTCTCTCCCTTCCTTTCCATCCTGACCAGGGACTCCTGTATGCGGCAGTCCATTGTTTAAATCAAGTAACTGATGTTTACAAGAAAATGAACTAAAATATGCAAGTTCCCTCTGCTTTGTGGCTAGGGGAGCATCAAAATGGATCTATGTACCAATTTAAACTGAGGAGGGGGGGGGGGGGTTCTTGCTTTTATAATGAAAAGGTTCGGGCAGAAAAAGGAGCATCTGTGACCGCAGGTGTATTTTTCAGGATCAGTTTAAAGCTGTGATGCTAGCACACCAATACAATAACGTCAGTAGGATTGCATGGCTTTGCAGCTGAAAATGCTTAAAAAAGATTTACCGTTATTTTCTGTCATCAGGTGTGTTATCAGATGAAATGCAGGGCTCTACATTGCAAAAATCCCAGTTAATCGGTGTACGGTGAAACACAGGAGGGGCTGTGAGCTCCGCGTGACCCTACATGTCACATTGGGTCCTATCAGAGCCATATCACAAGAGAGAGAGAAGGAGAACGTTTGACAAATCGATCTTCGCATCCAAATTAAGTGCACTTCAACATAGGTGCCTCAGGTTACTTCTTCTGTTTTACTGTGAACAGAGATACAATATAGTTTTGTTCAAAGGTTATTTTTTAAATAATCAGCAAAATTCTGGAAGAGCACAAATTATTTCAAGAGGAACTTCCTCAAATTTGGATTAAGCAAAACTGACTGCTCGGCGAAAGTGCCTGTCGACGCAAACATTCAGTGTATTTATCTGTTGATGATGCAAAGCCCTGTCCTCATGTCTCGGCTCTCCCCCACTCATTATCATGTTCCTGCTTTACCTGTAGGAGATCACGCCATAGCTTGCCAGTATATAATAGAGAACATAAAGTCATGTGACCGAGTAGGCATGGGCCGGTTCCAGATGTTTATAGTTTAAATGGTAAATAGTAAATAGCCTGTACTTGAATAGCACATTTTTCAAGTCCAGAGGACCCCAAAGTGCTTCATGCTACCTTTAGTCATTCACCCATCCTGATGGTTATAAGCTACATTGTAGCCACAGCTGTATAAGATTGAGGAAAAATTTCACAGTTTTTTTTTTATGGAACTCAAAAAGAAAAATGTATAGCTTGGCTCAAAATTATTGAATTGAACTGAAAATTATTCACATTCCTGCCGGACATAGATTTTAAATAATTTTTCTTAATCCAGGAAGCGACTTTCTGGTTGTAAATGAATCAACAGTCTCCCAAAAGACAAAACAAAGTTCAAAGGTATTTTTGACTCTTGAAGAAAAACAGTTTGTCTTCTTATTTATAAAATGTCATATCAAAATATCCATACCTCCCTAAATAATAAATGGAAAAGCCTTTCTTGGCAGCTAAAGGCTTGTCATGAGTGTTGACACTGATATTTTTGAGCATTTAACAATGAGCTCCAACTCTTCAGATGATAGAAGCCCTCAAGTCAAGACTCTGGCCAGCTTCAAAACATTACCAAACGATCCCTTGAAATCTACATCTGCCAGGAATATGACTAGTTTTGAACATGATTATATAACATGTTAAATTCTTTTTGTTTAAGACAGAAATGAATACATGTTCCTATTGCCACTAAAACCTGTACATAGCTCATAGCTACAGATGTTAGAGGAGCATCGCTAAGTTTGAAACTGTATCTTTTAAAAGTCATGGCACACCTTGATGCCAGTAACCAGCCCATACCTACAGCTAAAAATGAGCTCTCCTTATGTCTTCAATCTGAGTGTCTTGTTGGCTATAACCGCCTTCTCTCTCGTAGATTGTCAGCAGCTTGCTCCCTCAGCATCACCAATCACCCTTTAAGTAGAAAGAGGACTTGTGAGGAAAATATTTCTGTCAGGTAACATCCTCTCGTTACGCTGCGTGTGTATATCTCAGTGTTGGAAGTGAAGGGGCCCTCATGTGTGTATGCGTGGATGTGTGTGTGCGCGGTATGTTTTTAACCATTTGCGCATCGAGGGCCTCTCATTTCTGTATTGTTTGGTGTGCGAGAACGACACCGCACACTGTTTTAGTATTTACAATAGCTTTAAACCATTGCAAGCTAGTATTAAGCAAATAGTAAAAAAGAATAAAAGTGGGGCTTGTGTTTATTAAATCCATGTACCGCTTGTGGATCATAAACATGTTTGCTTTATGATGTTAAAAGCAGGGTTGATGGAAGGTGATCCTGCAAGTTTTTTAAAAAATTTTACCATTTTCTAACACTACAAAGCTCTATGTTAAACTCTATATTCTTGATATATTCCTTCAG
This sequence comes from Xiphophorus couchianus, assembly GCF_001444195.1. Classification (NCBI taxonomy): domain Eukaryota; kingdom Metazoa; phylum Chordata; class Actinopteri; order Cyprinodontiformes; family Poeciliidae; genus Xiphophorus; species Xiphophorus couchianus. The sequence goes on along the minus strand of NC_040228.1, from coordinate 20,556,117 downwards.
GTTGCGATCTTGCAGGATCCTACGACAGTATTCCACCATCTTTGATACGATGCAATGCGGATTGATTCCTAATTAAAAAAAAGGAAAACTGTTTGTGATCAACCCTGCTTGAGCGTCCATCAGTAGGCCACAGCACAAAGCACTCGAGGCTGTTGTACGACGTAATGAAAAAACGAGCCTCCTTAGAGGTCGGTTACTTCTATGTTTTATAATCACTCAACATACAAGTAGAATGCATTCAGTTTCTATCAGTTTGTGCTGAAAAGGAGGGAGACCTACTCGTTAGATGGGAAAACCAGATGTCTGTCTAATAATGTGTAGAAACAAGTCCAGGATTTTCCAGAGGGAGAAACTCCTGGTGATATTTAGAGGCAGGAAACCGATAAACAGTCACTCGGTTGACCCAAGGACATTGATTTAAATGATCTAACCTTCTCCCATGTATAGGCCCTGTGGTTTCACTGAGCTGTAGATAGATCTCAGGATGTGATTGTGACTAGAATCCTTAGACGAGTGTCGACTGCCCCGTCGAATTTGAAATCAATGTGTTTAACTAATCTGGTGTTGTTACAATATGGCACCTGTGCAGCTCCTCCTACCTCCGCCTGCAGGCTTTTCCCTCACCACCTCTGAGTTTTCACCTTAAATCACGTCTTGTATTTGTTCGTTAAAGCCTGCATGTGAAAACTTTACTCGTTTTTCATTAACCCGCATGGCATCTTTCTGTGGCTTCATCGCTGTCTTCAGAAGAAAGGTTCACAGTACTTGTGACATTTTTTGGCTTCCTAATTGCACTTGCGGGGTAAAATGCAGTGTGTGCACAGTTCCAATTTTAATTTATTGGAAAAACTTCAAAATGAGACCATATTTGGCTTTGAGCTCCTAAAATCGCCTTCTGCTGCTTTGACTAACACCGGCTGCCGTCTTGTTCATCACCTGACTTTACTGACAGCTGCTTTCAGACTACCTGAACGCTAACAATGCTGATCATTTCTTTATGTCTCCATTTTGCAGTAATTTTACAGTAATTCCTCGAGGACAACGGAGTACCGACACAGAGTTATCCCTTGCAGCTCCAAAAACTCTTAGAACTGTAGCCGATTTGGACGTAAAGACTAAAAAACTTGTCTGTCTTCTACATCTGAACACTTAAATGTGGCACATCAAATCTTTTTTTTTTTTTTTAAATAGTGCATTGCTGCTGGAAGCAAACTTCTCACAAGTCCAGTGAACATTCTGAAACAGATTATGATTGACTAATCTAACCGTCCAATTAGAAGCCAGGGGACATGTGGCTGTTTCTCATTGTAAACAAGCTGTTTTTATTTTACTTTTTTTATTTCAGTTTTTCTCTATGTGCACTTTGATTATATAGGATTCTAACATATTATTGTTAACCTAATAGGAAAGCGTGGTAGTACTATGGTTTGTGAGTTAACCAATGCAAGTTTAACACAGATTAAATATACTAATTACTTGAGTAAATGCTCCACAAACCATAAGAGTACTATTATGAGTCTGTCCTCAAGATTTTATCCATCAAGTAACCATTATTAACTTGTTTTGTTACATTTTACATGTTATGTTGTTTTTTTCTTTGTATGTTCGTTCTACTGCCATGGTCTATATAAAAAAAAAATCCAGGGTGATCAGATTCTGGGGTTTTTTCATGTATTTATTATTCCTAGGAATAGTACAAGAAATTTTACACAATGAAACTTGACAACGCTCTGATTCAAATGGGTAAGTTGTGTTCGGGAGATAAAATTCGGGTTGGCTTGACGAGGTTTTCTCCGAGCTTCTTACCGAGGGCGTTCCATCGAAACCGATCACTGGCCTTCAGAATTCTCTGCAAGTTGCGACTATTAAATTCCAAATTGGAATTGCTTCATTCTCTCTTCGTTTATCGTGCCAAATATTGGCACACCGTTTAGGTCGACAAGAATCAGAACTCTGAAAGAAGACGAGGCAGCCGCGGCTCTCCGTGCGAGCGGGCACCTGGGCTTTTGGGTTTTTATGTTCAGTTGGTTTGTTTAGTACTTTGTTTCTGACCAGTAGTGCCTTTCATTGTTTCAAGGGAGAATCTTAGATTAGGATTTCACGTTTTTTTGTTGTTGTTTTTGATGGGGGTTTTTTTATAGGTGAGGGACATAGGGTTTGAACTGACTATGAGCAGCAATAAAGAGCAAAGTGATTTCAGCCCCTTTTTCTGCGTGAGAGAGGTAATAGTTTTAAAATTAGCTCAATAACTAAAATTGTATTGAATTGTGCAGGTCAGTGATCAAGCAATTCAGGGGTATTAAGAAAAGGTTGTTGTTGTTTTTTTTATTTGTTTTTTTTTTTTTTTTTTACCAAACTTTGGGAACCAAAAGAATTCCTTTGGCCTCCTGTTGTTGAACTAAATGTGCTGAGGGGCAAATCGGTGTACATTTGGAAACATCTACGCATCTCTAGCTGTGTTTGGTGAAGGTAATGTGATCTTAATAGTATTGTTGGAAAAAAAATGTGCTTGGAGCACATTTTGTTTCTTTTCTTTTTGTCTCTTTTTAAGTTTGTTTTTTATTATTATCTCTTTTTTTACATCATGTTTTCAACATTTACGTTTTCAGTAAACAGAAAACAAAAATTAGCATCAACAAGCTTGAATAGTGCCATTACAGCCAATGCTTGCTTGTTGAGGCGTTAAAAGTTACCAATATGGAGATAAAGCTGAACAATTAAAGTGCAATTCAGATGCTGTTTTACTTTTTTATTTTTTTCAACTGAAAAGTTTTCTGTTTGCTGGAAGCTATAGCATTGTGATAATAAAATTAGCAGTGCAAACTATTGTCATATTGTCTTTCAGTATTGATCCATAAGAGTTTGATATCTTTATATAAAATAACCACTTCACCTGTATGTTGGTATTTATTTGAACTGTCATGCAGTACTGTATTCTTATCAATAATGTGCATTATGATTAGTGGCATATTGATTCCAGCTAAATGTCATATGCATGTTCCTCAGTCATGGGACCTTTACACAGGATTGAAAACAAACATGTAAAGTTTTGTCCGGGAAATAAAAGAAGCGAGTTGAGTTTGATGTATTACTGCTGAATTATTGCGCTAAAAGTGTTTGTTTTCTAGTTGAGAGGTGGGGTGGCTGTGTAAGGGGAGTCATACTGGTTAAAATCAATAAATGTGACTAAGTTCCACTTTGTTTCTGTGTTGTTATTTATAGCTCATGCACAGGAGGAGAGGATGAAGGGTTAACGTCTATTTTCTTCTGCTCTGATGTGTCCTCTGAGTGTTCCCAGCTGGAAGTCAGGGGGGAAGGAAGGGGATTCCCAGCTGTCCAAGTGGGATCCAGGATGTGATCACATTACACACAAAGGCACCTCCATTCCCCTTCTCAGCTCTTCTCCCTGTATTTTTTTCTGCTGTCTCACTTAAATCTCTCTCCTCCCACTTTGTCCTTCCCTCTCCTGCTTCACTCCATTTCCTCACTTCCGTCTGGTGATACGCCTACACATGATCAAACAAAGTTTGACCTACGGTCATTCAAGATAATTTTTTTTCCAGGCTGTGGAGACCGGCTTTCCGACTAATTAATACTTTCCAGAGCTAAAGAGACAAACAGAAAATCAGACATTTTCTGATGTGATTTGTAGATATTAGATATTTTTTTATCAACTTTAAGAGGTGCAGTGTGACCCTTTAATGCAATGCTGTAATGTGTCTGCTTACAGATTGTTCTGTTTTTGCTTTTTTGTCTCACTTAATATTTCAGATCATCAAACTAATCTTTAAATCAGATAGATTAGTAAATACATGTATTACGTAGTGATCTATATGTTAGAAGTTATTCCTTGTTTTCTTTCAACAAAGACTTTCCTTTTGCCATCTGTTCCTTCCATAGGGAACAGATGTGTGGCGTTCATGATTAGACATCATTTCAAAAGATGTTTCCACCTGAGTGGGAGATCTTTGCAGCTCCTCCAGAGTCTAATTGGACTTTTTTATGCTTCTCTGATAAAACCATGTTGTCTCAGTATGCTTGCAAGAGTGCAATACTCCTCATTGAGGTTGGTTGCACAAGATTTTATTTAGAGGCTGGAAACAAAAGTATATATATATATAAAATACCAATAAAATTTGTTGGGTACTGTGGTTGCACAATAAATGCAAAAAATATATATACTTGAAAGAGAAATGACTAGATCACATAACAGTAAGCATGAGAAACCTAATATTAGCGCAGCTGCTAACATTATGTAGGATTAGCCATGAGATCCATAATATGAATGATCCATCATGTCACCCTGACACACTGCCATGATGAACCAGTTGTTCCCATTTGCCATATGCAGCGCTGATTGAAGTGAATATCATTGAATTACTGAGAGCCAGAGAGAAGAGGTCAGTACGGGGGTTAATATTGGAGCTTTTGTTAGTGCCACTCCCTTCTCAAATCCACCCACAGCTGACAGTAGAAATGTGGGTCGGCATGCCATTAGTCCTGCCCTTTTAATATACAGGTGTTCTGGTTCTATTTAGACTCTAGGGAAGCTGAGTCCGCCTATTACAGCAGCTGTTTTGCCTCTCATATCTGGCGCACTTTTAAAATCTGCCACATGGGGTCACTATACTACAACTGTTTCCGCATCAAGAACGGTAACTTACCACAACGGTGAGTATTTGCCTTAAAAAAAAAAAACAAGAGTGTTTCTTCAGCTCTCACAAAGAGTCTTTTTTTTTTCATGTGAATCAGACTGTGCTGCCATGTGATAAATCTACATGGAGCCTGAAGGACCAAGCAGCTGTGATCAGATGGTCAACAGCACACGTGCTTCACATAGACCGGTTTGCAATGAACACACAAACAAAAATCATATTTCTGTACTGCACTACTGAGGATATAATTTAATTAAAAGAAGGTTGAGGCATGTCTTAGCTATGGAGTGTGATCTCAGCTTCTTTCCCTAAACTTAATGTAGACAGAGGTTTTAAATGTCTCTACTACTGTCTCTAATCAGCAGCTTTGCCTGAGCCAAATATCAGATGAGATGTTGATAACCACAGTGTGAGATTTTAATTTGCACATGAAAAGTAGTGAAAAGCTACAGAGTGGCATGTCTGTGTGGTGTGATCATCCATATGATTAGTGTATTTATATTTACACCCAGATGGCTTCAGATGAGTGTAAAAAGCTGATCTCCAACACGTGTTGGCTTTCACACCCATTGTTCAGCTTGGATGCTCCGATCTTTTTTTCCTAATTGTCTTTTGTCTCTCACATTTCCCCCTCTTCCTGTTAACATTTTTACCCTCTCTTTATTTTTTCTCTTCATGAATGTTCTCTCTGCTCTGTAGTTGTGAGTGGATGAACTTCAGGGGAGGGGAAACAGAGGACTTCTCCCAGAGAGCTCTTTGACGTTCTCCTTTCTGTGGACCAGCATGCTCCATTCGTACTGACAGGCCGTTCAAAGCGTTAGAAGGAGCTGAGGCCTCTGCTATAACAAACACGAGTTCATTCACCATCAAAACCCTCTCTCTGGTAACATGCTTAGAATGAATCCAAAGCAAATAATGAAAGAAAATAACATTTTTTGAAATCAGAGTACACCTCATTTTTTCTGATTGTAGCGATGGATCTAAAAAGAGAAGTCCAGGCCAGGGAGAAGGTTCTAAACAGAGGAAGACATTCATTTAGAGACTCTGCTGTTGTCTGTTTCGATCCAAGCCGAAGGCAAGCGTGCAGCCAAAGCAGCTGCAACAAAGAACTTAATGGTGCGTGTCTGAATAGACAAGTTTCGAATGAATGGAGGAGGAGGAGTGAGTGCAAACACAGAGAGGCGTAGGGATTGATAGCAGCCACACACCTCTAAGGATTGGCTGTAGAAAATATTAGTAAGGAAGGATTTCATGTGGTTAATGTGACGATGAAAAGATTAATCACCACCCCTGTAGATGCTTCTGTGACTAACATTGAATTATTAATCATCCATCACCAGATGAGCCTGTTGTTTTTGTTATGGCAGGTGTTTAGGGTGGAGCTGTAACTATGTTACTTACAGTTAAGGTGGTTGGATGTTGTCAGCTCAATGGTTTGGGACCTGGAGGATTTCGACAATAAATCTCAGAGCTAAAAAACGTGTAAGGCGTTGAGAGAGGGAGAGAAATACATAATATAGCATCAAAATGCTGGACAAGATTAAACATGGTTATACATCTGTTTGTTCATAGATTATTTACGCATTTTTTTTCATAATCCTATTGTTTTCTGTTCAATCAAACCATTTGTAGGTTATTGCTTAGAAGGCTTTTAAGATTTAACTTAGATATGACAAGTGGCAATATAAATTAAAATGAATCTATGGCAAATCAAGTATAAAATGACAAAATAACTTTCTTCTCTACTTTAGCACCACTTGAGCTCAACTTTTAGATAAAAATGATGAAAGTAAGCACAAATAAAAAGGCTTTACTTTACCAAGACGGCAAATCCCATCATTTTTCCTCCCTTGTCCATTTCTTCTTGCTTATTAAGTTCACAGCAATCACTGAATACTCTGAAAACTTGGAATCAGTTAGAAGATCAGGAGAAAGCCTGTGCAGTGACATGGAAACCTTGTCCCAGTTTGTGCTCCAAGATTTTTTCCACACTACTTGGCAGATGTGGAGCTCTCCATGCAGAGCCGCCTATTGAAACGGGCCTCTTCATCCTTTTCATGACTTCACGTGACAGCCAGTGTCATGCCTCTGTGCCAGTAGGCATGTCATGGCTGAAGATACAGCCGTGCTTAAAAATAGAAAGCAATAATGAATTAAAATAAGCAAAAGGATAAAGTTTGATACAACTTTAGAACATCCATGCTACTGAGATTCTTCTGTGTGTTTTGTTTTGTTGTTGTTTTTTTTACCTCTATTTACTTTGAAACATTTATGTTATTTCAACTTTTGCTATATCTAAATGTTCAGCTCTTTATAATAATAAATTTTATTGATATGTCAAATTGAGATCTGGAAGGACACATTCAAACACTGATGCTGGTAAGCTTCTGGATAATAGCCACTATTTAACAGAAGTGAGACTGCAGTTTTGCACCATCAGTGTTTCTGACCAACACCAGCAGGAAAGGTGGGTGAAGCATCTTGCCCAAGAACATAAACAACATGGACTGAGAATTTAACTAGTGACTCACTGATTGCAGGGCAAACTCTGCCACCTTTGCCACCTCATGACTTCAGCTTCAAATATTTATTTATGTTACAATTTCATGTCGCGTGTCACGTATTTTCATATTGTTAGAGTATGTATAGTTAACGTGCTAATAATGGTTGAGGCTAGCTTACTAGCTAAATATAGCATATCAGTTCATTTGAACATGCTATTAGCATAGTAGCAAAGATTAGCTCTGCTTAGCTAGCAAATTGACTTTCAAGGCAAAACCCAGGCTTAAGTAGTTCGAAATATGGAGATACAATGAACCCAAGCCTATTTGTTGTTCTGTATTCATTGATTTTCCTGTGAAGCGCAACTCCACATTATTCACAGAAAGTTTGCCTATTTGTGGATTTTGTTTTTTCCATGAAGCACATTTAAAATATGCTAAAGATAATGCAGCATGGGAAGCTGAGATACGGGAGTGTTTTCAGACTGAGTACCTTTAATTTTCATTGGACTTGATATCCAATGGGGGTTTAAGGTTGTCTGAACAGTGGAAATAAGGAAGACCTTATTAGGTTCTGTGGCAGTGCATAAACAGTCTCTATGATATGTGTTAATGAACACTAAGGTATACTTGGTGTTTAAACTATTAAAACAGACAATTATGTAACTTGTTAAGAGGTGGGTTCCAAATATGTGCAGATTTTAGCTATTTGTGTGGAACTATTCTCCCTATAACAATATAAGTACTGGAAATTCACTGTATCAAAGGACTTAATTAATTTTAAAAAACATCGATTTTTAAACCATTATCACTTCACTTTATATTATAAGCTTACCCTTCTCTCTTTCAACTGCAAACCTAAAACAGTTCATTGTGATTGGTTAGGGTCAAACTTCCTGGCTCCTCCTTGGTAGCGCCATTGTTGCTAAGTGTTTGACATTAAACTCTATCTGTATTAGTTTTGTAGCGCTTAAACACATTCGATTGTTAAAAGATACACCTCTAGCTTTTAATGGTTATTTTCTAAAGTCTCAATTCTACATATAAATGAATGGGATTGTCGTGCTTGCGCCTTGCACAGACGGGAACGCGCAATTCATTTTTCCAGCGGCACGGAGAGGAGAGAGTTCAGCCTCCGGAGGAGAGGGGAGGAGAAAGGGCTACATGGAGGAATACAGGACTCTAATTCGGCACAAAATCTGACCCGGGTAACATTTTTTTTTGTACATTAGGACAAAATGAAGCGTCCCCAGTGTCTCTGTTAGTTTTTGTCGGCGAAGAGGAGAAGAGGAGCGCTCTTAAGAGTTTTGTTAGTCCGCGGTACGCTGGAGCCGCCGCTGTTGCTGCCAGTTTCTCCCAGAAAAAAGACGACTTCAGCAAGGGAGGACCTGAGAGAAACTTTGTGGAAAAAATGCAGGGGGTTTCAGCGACGGGTAAGTGAATTGCCCTTCCAGATCATTCGGTCTGCATTGAAAACAGCCTCCACTTTTCTGGAGTTGTTTCCAAATAGTCGCGGCGGGTTTTGCGCACAGGATTTGAATCTCCAAAATGCTTTTGCCAGCTGTCAGCGGGGCAGCTGCAGGCCCGTATCTAACAAGAGAATTACAAAAGAAAGAAAAAAAGAAGAAGACTTGTTATGCTCGTCAGGCGGCCTCATAAACACAAACTGAAGGGAGCATTAATATTGGAGCTTCTCGGGAGTTCGGGCTGACTGGCAGAAAGGGCAAGAATAGGAGCAAAGCGGTGCCAAACCCTGAGAGAAAAGGCCCTGACCTCACTGTGTCCCCGGTCTGACTGAGCCCCTTCTCTCTGAAACACACACAAACACTCACATTATATCTGCAGTAATTTAGTTAGTAAGCCGTGACCGGAAATCAGGCTGTAAACACACTTTCTGATAACAAGAGGGCTTCTGCACTGTCCTCTGTATTGTGAGTGGCTGTAACAGTGTCCCTGTGAGGAATGTGACCTAAGTGGAGGAGTTGCAGTGTGTGTGAGACAGATATTAAAAGTCTGCAGGTCTATGAAAATGTTTGGGTGTATATCTGTCCTGCAGGTTGGTAGAAGGCCACAGGTTAGAGATGAGTATGTGTTCTGTGGTTTCCCTTCTGCAGTGTGTGCAGACATATTTTTAGTAGCAAGATGATTTCATGAGATCCTGACTTGCATTTCTGCCACAGCTAAATAATTAACATACTCCCTAGCTGTCCAACTTTATGATGGTTCAGTTGAGTCTTAAAAATTTATTGAGTGCTGTATTTTTAAAAAAAATTAAAGGTGAGTAATAAAGTTTGGATTTCCAGTGCAAAATTTCAGAAATGGCTGATTTAATTACAAATGTACTGAAGAAGACAAAATGCAAACACTATTTTGTTCGTATTTGGGTCAGTGACATCACAAAAGGCTCATGAATGGAGTTGATCAGTGCCAATTTACAACAAATACGCAACAAGAACATTTACATGACAAAAAGATCCAACTAATTTTCAATAACACACAATAGAGCAATAAATTAAATTCACACAAATACAATTATGTCCGGTAGATGGATTAGCAAGTGACTGACAGAATTTAACAAAGATTGTGATACATTGCATTGCAACACTGCAAATCTTTGCATCTTTCCCAAGCCAGGGTTAATAATGCGGTGACTGATGATGGTAAAGTAAATTTAACTATGACAGGACTTGCATAATGGTCTGAATCTATTTATATTTCTGTTTGAATGTTTTCATCTTATTGGTTTCTGTGCATATTCCTTGTTTGTAAAATGGGTAAAAGGTATATTCCGCCTGCAAGACCTAAATTGTTAAATGATTTGTCAGTATTGTGGAGCTGACTGCCGATCTTTGGGATTACCTTTCTTCCTTCTGAATGATGGCAGTAGGATAGACTGTACTATAACTGGCAGTATGAGGTTGATTTATATTTTTATCTATTAGCAAACGTAGCTTGTGAACCGGCGGTTTTGCAGGAAACCTTTGGAGCTTAATGCAACACATTGACCAGACCAGATGGTTTTTATTTTAACTTGGTCTGATCTCTGATAATGATATCTGGCCATTCCGATCTGCACTGGTCCTCTTCACAAACCACTTCCATGTGTTTCATTGGGCTCCAGGTCAGTTTGGCCCCTTTGACATTTTCTACCCAACCCTTGCCATTTCATTCCTTCAAATTTCTGCTTGCTTCTGGACATTAACACTTCGTCACCATGTGCATAAGTAGCTGTGCGTCATTTTATTGATATTTGTAATTAGGTAATATAATGGAAATGAGTTCTCATTAAAAGGCTAAACTTCTATATATGATTTAATTTTGTAGTGTATTTTCAAAAATTGTTGTATTATTCTTTACTTGCATTGATTGTGGTTCTGATTACGGCTTGTGAAATATGAACCCTGATCAAATCAAAGTCATCATTAGATGTTCATTACAACATCATTATTGGAGCTACAAATGCTTACAGTAAACAGAGAACTCATGATGGGAAAAAAAAAGTTTCAAATTGATGCATAGGACCTTCCGAGGTTGTTTGGACTTATGCTACAAAGGTGTGAAATGACCAACATTTAGTTGGCAAAACAAAGTTTACTGAAACATTTTTCTCACAAAGCTTAAATGCTTTGTTGCTGCCATACATTTTATTTTTATGATTACAAATAAAAATGGAAAAAAGGCTAACTGACATTTTTAAATGAACTCAGACGTTACTAGGATTATCCACATAAAAGCTTTTTTTTCCCCTGGGAAAATCTGGATCACGTTACAATTTACAACAAAAAAAATCCGACCAAATAGAAAACCTGAGCATGACGTGTTCTAAGGAGATTGATTGATTTTACAGGATAGTCGGACTCAGCTTTCATGTTTTTTTTTTTTTTATTATTAATATTAAACCATGGATTTGCTAAAAAATTAAGTAAAAATTAAGGATTTCTTTCTTTCTATATATTTTTGTATACATCTGCTTTAGCAATGCCTAAGACAAAGAAGTGGTAGGAGGGTATGGCTGACATGAAGTGCTGATGGGACGATATCAGGCTGCAGCTGAGGTAAACTATGCAGAGTGAAAGAGAGTCTGTTTGTTGTGAGGCTCAGGGGAGGAATCGATCTGCCGTCCTCCTGGCTGACTTTCTTTTTCCTGCAGTACAGCACTGTATCGTTTCTCTCCCACACACACATTCATATTGACTCTCAAGGCCTTGCTCTTCATTTTTTTTTTTTCATTTGTTGTGTTTTTCCCGTTCCCTCGTTCTCTCCCACACTGTCCCAGATCAATCTTTTGCCCCCTCTCCCTTAAATCCTCATCCCTCAGCACAGCACACGCAATCAGATACGTTATTTCTTTTTCCCTTTACTGTACTTCCACATGGGAACCCTACCCCAGCCAGAGCGCTTTCCGATGCTTATTTTTGTATTTACGATAGCAGGGTCGTGCGGGTTGCGGGCTGCTTGCATCGAATCATCGGAGAATCTATTAAAACAAACCACATCACAAATAAACTGTGGTGGGATGGATAGCATGCCTCTCAGTCTGAGGTCCACCACAGTCCTCTGACTTGTTTCCATAAACTTTATGGAGAGATTTTGCTCTTATTCCTACACTCAGAGGTGGGTCAGTGTCTTTCTGACAAAAACAGGGTGACAGTGGTTCATGAGTGGCAGCATGGATGTCCCGGCTGGCTGTTTTGGAGTTTGTGTCATGAAAAAAAATCCTTCAGCGTCAGATCTACTACTAGCACCTCCTCTTTTCCTTAGGAGTTTGAGAACAGGACGGGAAGGAAAGTTTCCTGCGCGGCAAAAATGTGCCCACAACTATTTGCAATTTAGACCATTGTTTAGCTTAGCTGGTAAATATTGTCTGTGGAACATAGCATAATTATCCCAGGGTGAGAATTATTACACAGGAACCCAGTGGAGCACCGAGGAGGGTTTCAGCCCTGTACTGTATCTTTTCTTGTTTATAGTAAAGTCTGTATGTCAGTAATGATAAATGAAACAGTTTACAGCAGCTCACGGAGGGAGTACCCAGCAGTTACTCTGGGTTAAAGGGGTCACCAAGTATTCAAGAGGAAATCTGGAACATAAACCCACAGAACAATGTGGCCTTTTTCAATCCTGGATTCTAAACAGTATTTACATACCCAATGTTCCTATGAACTGTGGCTGTTGGCATTAGATGATTAATCATTGGTTCAAATGGGAAACGAAACATGGAGATAGTAGAGGATGAGCTGCACTTCTACGTAATGTGACAGCAAGTAGATATAGTTTTGCTTATTATAGTACTACAAATAAGTCTCTTTAATGCATTATTTAAGTTGAAAAAGTGAATTGTCTGTATTATATAAAGATTTATTACCCACAGCATTAATACATTTCAATTGTTTGCTAATTTTAGTCACCGTAACCTATTGCAAAAAACACAGAGTTCTCAAAAATACCATACTACTTAATTTCTAAGGCACTTAAAAAATAAAATGGCAACTGGCCAAAATACCGTACAAAAATAAAAACAAAGAACAATATTAAAACAGTAAGACAACTATAACAAAATAGAAATTAAAAATCACAGATGCTTTCTCTTTCTGGGTTAAAAGCCAAAGAGAAAAACTGTGGTTTTAAACAAGTTTAAAAAGCAGAAAGAGATGAAATCTTTTTCATTACGCAAGACCAATAAAAAAGACTTTTAATACAGATTTTGGCCTACTAAACAGTATCTCCATGTAGTACTGTAGGGTAAATGCACTCAATACTTGGTCTGGGCTCCTTTTGCAAGACTTATTGCATCATCTATCAGCCTGCTGAGCAACTTGTCTGCATTGTTGGATCTGGTGACTTTCACCTTCCTGGTGAGTTTCCAGGACGATCAAGAGCAGCGATAATATGATGATTAAAGTGGTTAGAGGTACTTTTTGCATTGTGGGAGTCCATACCACGTCTGGAAAATGAAGTCAGAGTTTCTTTGAACCCAGTCAGCAGAGGAACGTGCTGTAAAGTATTCTCCCAAACTGCTGCTCTGACTTTGGACTTGATAAAACACATTGGACCAATACCAACAGGTGACACGGCTCCACAAATCAGCACTGACTGTGGAAACGTCACACTGGAACTCAAGCAGCTCAAATTTTGTGCTTCCCCAGCATTCCTCCCCACTCTGGGTTTGTAGGAAGCATTTTTTGTTTGCTTGTTTTTTTTTTGAAAATCAGCATTATCTCAATTTGTTTAAAGTTTTATCGTGGTACTGAGTTCTTTCCTGGTTTCTGCCAACCAGTGCATGAGCTAGTATTCAGGAGGTAAATATAAACATGTATTGGGTCTATAGTTTGTTGAAGCTGATCTACCCCTGAATTAACAATAGATATTGTTGCTGGAGTAGAGGGGCATGCACAGTGGAAGTAGAAGTGGACATGTGCAACACCTCTTGTGGGTAATACTGTTGTCACTCAGCTCTGTCTACTTTGGGATCCTACAGATTGAGTGATTGACCAAAACATAGCAGCACGTTAAAAAAGACACTTGGTTTTGGGCCAAAAAGACAGAATAAAGTGTTGTGCTTTATTTTGGCCAAAGAGTAAATATGAGCTTCTGGCATTTATACAAAATGTAAAGCCCTACAAACAAAAGTAGACAGCTGCTCTAGCCTTTGAAGATTGGAAGCAAATGGCCCACATCTGAGACAAATTTGCAGTTAGATTTGCAGCCACTGATCACCATGCTCGAATGCATGAAAGACTAGACTTGTTAGGCTTGTGCATACATTTGAGGAGCAGATATGAAGCACACTAAATGTTTTCTACTGACTGGTGAGAGAGAAGTTGACGCTAGCATCGGCTGCTCATTGGTTGTAGCCGGAGTTACAATAACGCAGCACACTTTGACCATAGACTGTACAGGGCTGTATATACAAAGTCAGAGCTCAGTGACCATATCTGGCATCTAGAGTTAGAGATGCTGCACAGATGTACAGAGCTGGAAAAAAACAGCTTTTACAAGAACTCAAATTATTTCTCTTGAGAGTGAACCAGACAGAGAGTTGAAAGGTGTGAGTCAGCTCCTCAGACATGCCAGCAGACACTCAAGGTGTCTTATAAATATTGATTGTGGTGAGTTTCAGAGAGATTTCAGCACCTTTTCAGTCTGTGTAACTATGTGGATCGTGTAACCGCATGGGTTAAATTAAATCAGGCTCAGGTTTTATTGAATTTTGTAAGAATGCTAATCTGATCTCTTGGTCGTAAGTATAGTTCTTCTCAATTACAATGACTTGCAAAGGTATTTTTGTTCTTCGACCTTTTACACATTTTGCCAAGTTACGACCACAAACTTCAATGTATATTGATCGATTGTATTATGTAGACCACTGAAATGTAGTGTAACGTGAAAATTAAAGTCAGTGCTTCCTATAAGCTCCTCTTTGCTGCATTTATTCAGGGACTTTTATCCCATTACTCTTTTTTAAAAAAAAAAAAAGCCCAATAGTTTTGATGGAGAACACCTGAAAACATAAGTTTTTAACTCTACAAATTTTGAGTTAGACTTAGGTCTGGACTTTCACTGGACCATTGTGAAACACATAGTTTCAGCTATATTCTGTTGCAGCTCTGGCTGGATGTTTATAGTTGTTCTGCTGGGAGATGAAGCTCGATACCGGTCTCAAGGCTTTTGCAACTCCTAACTTGTTTCCTTTCATGATTGTCCTGTATTCAATGACTTTTCAGAACAGACTTTCTGCTTGCCATTTTTTCATAACGACTATATTTGTGGATTGGGTGGCTTATAGCCGTCCTGTCACCAGATTCTTCCAGTTGAGCGGTGGGCCTCTGCAGCTCCTTCAGATTCACCACTGCTCATTTCTCTGAATAATGCTCTCCTTGTCTGATCTGTCTGTATATGTATGTGGACGGTTTTATCCTGGCAGGTTTGCAGTCCGAGTCTTTCCATTTTAGGATAATGGTTTGAACATAGCTCCATCAGATGTCAAAAGCTTTGGGTATTGTTTTATAGGCTATCATTGCTTCTCCAAATCTTCATCTTGGACCTGTTCGTTGTGTTCCCTTATTTCCTAATTCTCTAATAAACCTCTAAGACCTCCACAGAACAGCTATATCTATAATGAGATTAAGGCATGCACAGGTGGACAGTATTTACTGATTTTATTTCATTGGAATTTAATCTGAGGTGTCAAAAAATGACAGGGTATAAATGTATGTCACAGCTGTTGGGGTTGAGGGAGCTGTTTGGCAAACCATGTATCATTTTCCATTCAGTTCACAATTATGGACTCATTTGTGTGAGTCTGTTACATAAAATTGCCAGTAAAAGACTGAAGTTTATTGTTGTACCAGGACAAAATGTGAAAATGTTTTTGGCGTATTAATACTATTGGATTTCATTGTATTCTAAGAGCTTATTCCCTTTTGTTGTGCGTTTCCTCTCCTTTCTAAGTCAAATGAAAGAAGACAGCAAAAGGTTTTAATAGAGTACTACAAAATGTACATCAGACATCTCTCATATGCTGAAGCTTTTTTATCTTACCCCGGTTGTTTCTTTTCAGTTTGGGAAACAATATCAGTTAAGAGGTTTTAGCCCATGTGAACATGTGTGCTTCATGCCTTTCAACCCAGAAACCACAAAGCCTCCGCCCATCCATCCATCCATCCATCCATCCATCTTCTTCCGCTTATCCGAGGTCGGGTCGCGGGGGTAGCAGCTTCAGAAGGGAGGCCCAGACTTCCCTCTCCCCAGCCACTTCTTCCAGCTCCTCCGGGGGAATCCCGAGGCGTTCCCAGGCCAGCCGAGAGACATAGTCCCTCCAGCGTGTCCTGGGTCTTCCCCGGGGCCTCCTCCCGGTGGGACATGCCCGGAACACCTCACCAGGGAGGCGTCCAGGAGGCATCCTGACCAGATGCCCAAGCCACCTCAACTGGCTCCTCTCGATGTGAAGGAGCAGCGGCTCTACTCTGAGTCCCTCCCGGATGACTGAGCTTCTCACCCTATCTCTAAGGGAGAGCCCAGCCACCCTACGGAGAAAACCCATTTCGGCCGCTTGTATCCGCGATCTCGTTCTTTCGGTCATGACCCAAAGCTCATGACCATAGATGAGGGTGGGAACGTAGATCGACCGGTAAATCGAGAGCTTCGCTTTTTGGCTCAGCTCTCTCTTCACCACGACGGACCGGTACAGCGCCCGCTTGACAGCAGACGCTGCGCCAATCCGCCTGTCGATCTCCCGCTCCCTTCTTCCCCCATTCGTGAACAAGATCCCGAGATACTTAAACTCCTCCACTTGGGGCAGGACACCCCCCCTGACCCGGAGAAGGCACTCTACCCTTTTCCGGCTCAAGACCATGGCCTCGGATTTGGAGGCACTGATCCCCATCCCGGCCGCTTCACACTCGGCTGCGAACCGATCCAGCGAGAGCTGCAGATCACGATCTGATGAAGCCAAAAGGACCACATCGTCTGCGAAAAGCAGAGATGAGATCCTAAGGCCACCAAATCGGATCCCCTCAACACCTTGGCTGCGCCTAGAAATTCTGTCCATGAAAGTGATGAACAGAATCGGTGACAAAGGGCAGCCCTGGCGGAGTCCAACTCTCACCGGAAACGAGCCCGACTTACTGCCGGCAATGCGGACCAGACTCTGACACCGGTCATACAGGGACCTGACAGCCCGTATCAAAGGGCCCGGTACCCCATACTCCCGGAGAACCCCCCACAGGGCTCCCCGAGGGACACGGTCGAACGCCTTCTCCAAGTCCACAAAACACATGTAGACTGGTTGGGCGAACTCCCATGCACCCTCCAGGACCCTGCTGAGGGTGTAGAGCTGGTTCAGTGTTCCACGACCAGGACGAAAACCACACTGCTCTTCCTGAATCCGAGGTTCGACTATCCGACGGACCCTCCTCTCCAGGACCCCTGAATAGACCTTGCCAGGGAGGCTTAAGAGTGTGACCCCTCTATAATTGGAGCACACCCTCCGGTCCCCCTTTTTGAACAGGGGGACCACCACCCCAGTCTGCCAATCCAGGGGAACTGCCCCCGATGTCCATGCGATATTGCAGAGTCGCGTCAACCAACACAACCCTACAACATCCAGAGCCTTAAGGAACTCCGGGCGGATCTCATCCACCCCCGGGGCCTTGCCACCGAGGAGCTTTTTAACCACCTCGGCGACCTCGCCCCCAGAGATTGGAGAGCCCAACCCAGAGTCCCCAGGCTCCGCTTCCTCAGTGGAAGGCATGTTGGTGGGATTGAGGAGGTCTTCGAAGTACTCTGCCCACCGGCCCACAACGTCCTGAGTAGAGGTCAGCAGCACACCATCCCCACTATAAACAGTGTTGGTGCTGCACCGCTTCCCCCCCTGAGATGCCGGATGGTGGACCAGAATCGCCTCGAAGCCGTGCGGAAGTCTTTCTCCATGGCCTCTCCAAACTCCTCCCACACCCGAGTTTTTGCCTCAGCAACCGCCCGAGCCGCATGCCGCTTCGCCCGCCGGTACCCATCAGCTGCTTCCGGATTCCCACAGGCCAAAAAGGCTCGATAGGACTCCTTCTTCAGCCTGACGGCATCCCTCACCGAAGGTGTCCACCAACGGGTTCGAGGGTTGCCGCCGCGACAGGCACCGACAACCTTGCGGCCACAGCTCCGATCGGCCGCCTCGACAATGGAGGCACGGAACACGGTCCACTCAGACTCCATGTCCCCCACCTCCCCCGGGACGTGTTCGAAGTTTTGCCGGAGATGGGAGTTAAAGCTCCGTCTCACAGGGGATTCGCCAGACGTTCCCAGCAGACCCTCACAACACGTTTGGGCCTGCCAGGTCTGACCGGCTTTCGCCCCCACCACCGGAGCCAACTCACCACCAGGTAGTGGTCAGTGGACAGCTCCGCACCTCTCTTCACCCGAGTGTCCAAGACATACGGCCGCAGATCCGATGAAACGATGACAAAGTCGATCATCGAACTGCGGCCTAGGGTGTCCTGGTGCCAAGTGCACATATGGAAACCCTTATGCTTGAACATGGTGTTCGTTATGGACAATCCATGGCGAGCACAGAAGTCCAGCAACAGAACACCGCTCGAGTTCAGGTCGGGTGGGCCGTTCCTCCCAACCACGCCCCTCCAGGTCTCACTGTCGTTGCCCACGTGAGCGTTGAAGTCCCCCAGCAGAACAAGGGAGTCCCCAGGAGGAGCACTCTCCAGTACCCCCTCTAAGGACTCCAAAAAGGGTGGGTAATCTGAACTGTCGTTCGGCCCGTAAGCACAAACGACAGTCAGAACCCGTCCCCCCACCCGTAGGCGGAGGGATGCTACCCTCTCGTTCACCGGGGTAAACCCCAACGTACAGGCGCCGAGATGGGGAGCAACAAGTATGCCCACTCCTGCCCGATGTCTCTCTCCCTGGGCAACTCCAGAGTGGAAGTATGTCCAGCCCCTCTCAAGGAGACTGGTTCCAGAACCAGAGCCATGCGTCGAGGTGAGACCGACTATTTCTAGCCGGAACCTCTCGACCTCACGCACTAGCTCCGGCTCCTTCCCCACCAGAGAGGTGACATTCCACGTCCCAAGAGCCAGTTTCTGCAACCGAGGATCGGACCGCCAGGGTCCCCTCCCTTGGCCGCCACCCATCACACAGTGCACCCGACCCCTTTGGCCCCTCCCACGGGTGGTGGGCCCATGGGAGGGGGGGCCCATGTTTCCTCTTCGGGCTGAGCCCGGCCGGGCTCCATGGGTAAAAGCCCGGCCACCAGACGCTCGCCATCGTGCCCCCCCTCCAGGCCTGGCTCCAGAGTGGGGCCCCGGTTACCCGCGTCCGGGCGAGGGAACACCAAGTCCAAGGTTTTCCTTCATCATTGGGGTCTTCGGGCTGCACTTTGTCTGGTCCCTCACCTAGGACCTGTCTGCCTTGGGTGACCCTACCAGGGGCATGAAGCCCCAGACAGCATAGCTCCTAGGATCATTGGGGCACTCAAACCCCTCCACCACGATAAGGTGGCAGCCCATGGAGGCCTCCGCCCTTCGAACATAAATGTTGCCTCCAAATAACAGCAAACATGTTTGTCCTGTGTTGTTCTCTAGTGCATGTGCTGAAATCTGAGGAGCTTAATGCAATCATCTGCTTGACTTCTTACAGCAACACCCCATTGAGTATTTGCTGACATAAAACTTCTTGGTGACTAATACTTATAAACAGAAGAACTGGGTGTATTTCGGTTATCAGAATACATCCTGTGGATCTCTACATCCTCCTGTCTCATCTGGTTACAACTGTGTGAGACAGCATGACTCAGATCCAGGAACAGTGAGAAGCTTCAGGCTCTTTCCTGGCCAGCCTGGGTGTCAGTCTGATTTCCTTGATGGTGGTCATGCATGTGTCCTGCTGTTGCTGAGATTCATCCGAACGTGACGCGGTTTGTTTGTTTGTTTGCGTGAGCGGAAAAGCAGCCCTGGAGGTGATGGAGTGTTTCTCTGACAGGTCTTCTTTGTTATATGGTAACATGTGTACACAGAGTTTTTTCGTTGTTTTGTTTTCTACAGCTCAAATATGTTTTATGGAAGAGAGATGTTTCCAAATAATAATCAAGCTGTCTATTCAAACTGTAATAGCTTTGGAAGTTGGCTTAGCTTTTTTTTGTGCCTAATAAACGCAGTGGTTTGCTGTATTTCGCAGATGCAACATTAGTAGATGAGGGAGAGCGAAGTGCAGAAGCATTTGAATGTGGACTGGATAGAATTAGGAACTGGTTTGTTTTGATGTTTTTTTTTCTTTTCTATTATAACTACAGCAAACGCATAATTGACACTCCTGTTTAACTGGTTATTGCATAAGTTTTAGGCATGGCTCAGGCATTACGTCCATAAGCAAGAACGCACTCTCTACAGTAATACTAAGCCAAATGAGAGTAGGGCGACATATCGTGAATAAAATGTTCCTTTTTCTAGGTCACTTCTAAACATTAATATTACTTGCAAACATAAAAAGAGTGCTGGTAATTTTTAAAATGTTACTGTATACCAAAATTTGACAGGAGTATGAATATTTTTTTATTATTAAAACAACTGTCACAAACCTCATTTTAACTTTACTCAAAGCAAGTGAAACAATGGGTAGGCTGTTTGTTCATTTGTTTCTTTTTAAATTAAAAAAATATTTATTTATGTTTCATTTAATAAACAAAAAAATGTTTTTTTCAGTAAGTGGTCACTAACTGAATTCAAGTGTGTCGGAGAAGCAGCTTTTGCTGACTGAGGCTGGAATGTCTTGTGTTGAGTTAATTCAATGTACTGAAGAGAATGTGCACGTTAGTTTCGTCCCTAATTTTAGGTATTTTTTTTTATTATTTCAATACATTATTTTTGTATTTATTTTGTATATTTATTTAAGTATCAATATCTATCCACTTTGAAACATTCTGAACACCAAACAGCAAAGTTGTAACAATTCATTCAACTAATGAGACAAGATTCACTGGACAAAATTTTTGCATTCAAAAAATTTAGAATCTCAGTTTTTTGTTTTTTTTATTTTAACTTAAAAAGTAGAATAAAATTGTTTTTAAAAGCTCTGTAATAGGTGTAGAGCAATCATGTCTAGTATATATATTGTTATATTTTACATGTACCTAATTTTAAGGTGGTGCTAATACTAAAAAATCAAAAAGATGTTTATTTGGATTTTTATGATTCTCAAAATTTGTGTTGAAGAATCTAATTTCAGAGTAGAAAATGTCTAAATTATCTTTGATACATTAGATTTTGACCTAGAGATGACACAGTGCACTCCACGTTCTTTTTTATGAGTTAGTTGTTAGGTTTACTTTCAATATGTAGCTATTAATCAGATACTGTCTATAGTGTATGAACGCTGTAAATATATAAAAGCTACTGTTTATACCAACTTAAAACCAAAGCCTCATGACTGAAATTCCGCACAAAAAATGATTGAAAGTGCTCTTCTATACTTAACCCATTTGAGTCTGTATTAGCTGACTTTGTCAGTCTAACCGGGAAACTTCCTTGCATACTTCAAAATAAAAGTCTCAAACATAGAAACAATAGTATTTGCCGGCTTAACATGCCGGCAAATACTGGCATGTTATTGTAAGACATTTGTTTTACAATGTGCTTTCAGCTGGATAGCACATTGTAGGACTGGAAAAGTAGTGCTGTTGTAATGTCAAAACACCTTGCAGTACAAGATTTTCTTTCACCTGTAATTAGCAGTTTGCAGTGAATTGACTTGACTGAGGTATGGAGGCAAATATTTAGCCTCAGGAATGTTTTGTGTTGTCATTCAAGTCACTCAAATAATTCCCGCCTTACTATAAAATGTTACCTATCTTTGTTCTCTTAATTATATCCTTTAAGCGACAGCATAACCAAGCTATGAGGTGTACACTGCTATAAAAGCTTTAGTAGAGAGGATGGGAGGTGTTGCAATAGCAGAGTGTGAACAAGTGTTCTGGAGAAACTGTGATGTCTCGAAATTACACAAAGCAGTAATTTCCATGAAAGTGTATATATCTGGAAAAACCAGTGACATCAGATGAGATCTAAGTTGTAATTGCACAGAGTTAATTAACTCTGTGGTTTGTTACTAAAGCTACTACAGATTAAAATAAACATAATTAAACAAATCGTAGTCTGATGAAAATGTTTTTGTGATGTGTTAATTCTTCTCTTTCAATTTTATGGGCTGTTTTGTTGTTGTTGTTGTTTTCCCAAAGAAGTCACATTTCCAGATTAATAAGATCCTGCTGAAGTTTGACAGTGACTGCAGCAGAACCAAGTCAACTATAGTTTATGATTGGGATATTTCTGCTCAGAGTAGCACTTCTTCCTGCACGTTTTGTTTATACTGGAGTTTTCTTGGCTCACACACTTGTGCGTTCACGCCCACACACACACACACACAGAAGGCGGAAGTGACCTAGTTTTCCTAAATGGTACCAACTGTGGAGGCCTTCCAGAAAAGAACAGAATTACTCGGCGTCACCCAATAAAGCGGGCTAATGTGAGATATTGTGCACCAGCTTCAAGAACAAATAAATCTCACCCTGGTCATCTGTGTAAATGTTTGCAAGCCAGATGTTTGTCTGCAGAAGTCTTGGGCTTCTGAGAGTGGGAGCGTGGTCGCTCTTAAAGTGGTGGAAAATCATTTTAAATCTGCAGATATGCTCTCAGGTTTCGTCGCAGTTCAGTAGTCGGTTCCAGAAAAATAAGTATTTCAGTTACAGGAATGTTTCTGCACAGCATTTTCTGCTGGTCTGCCTGTATCTTTGTCTCTCTTCTCCAGTCTGCTGTCTGTCTGGATCTGACCTTTCCTGATGAGGGGGATTTTCCTGGGAAAGTTATATGGAAAGTAAAAAAAAAAAACTGAGCCCTAATAGTAAAAGCATGTTCCATTATATTTTCTCTCCTTCTGTGTGTCCGTGTGTGTGCATTTTATGAGTTCAGCTCCTTCCTAGCACACAGAAAGCATTGTGTTTTTCTCTCTCTCTCTCATCATCAAGAAGAGCAGGCTCTACAGAATCAGAGCTTCCTGTACACAGTGGGGTGAGGCCCTGGGATCTAGAGAGGAGGGAAGCAGGGCAGAAGAAAAGAGGTGGAAGTGGGGAACAGAGCCAGGTTAAGGTTGCTGTCAGGTTAGAGGGGTTAGCTTCAGTACAGGCCTATAACCATAAAAGCTAATCCATTGATAAAAGGAAAACAAAAGTGAGATACACACATTTTATTAGTGAATATTATGTTAAGGATATTTTAATAATTCCAAACAAAACCATCTTAAGCACAAAGCCATCGACAAATAATCTATTGTCTGTATACACAAAGCCTGAGATTGCTCTTTGATGAGCTCTTTACTGCATGGCGTGCAACAATGAACTGCTTTAAATACTTTGATGTCCAAAAATAGTTCTGCCTCTGGAGATTTGTTCTTCAAGACTCTGTTACAAAGACTATAAAGATTTCTTTGTTTTTCTGTTTATATCCTCTGTGGAAGGTAGATCATTTAGTTATTTTGGTTTTGAGAATAGTTTTTATAACTAGATTAAGAATCATGTGACTTAATAAACCTGGTAGTAACATAATGTGGTCAAATGTTATCGAAGGAAGGGCTAATATCCACAATAGAGATATGTGGTTCAGTATCTGACTGTGTTGTTGTCTCTTTCTTAATTTTGTTTGACAGTTTTATTCATTAAATGCATCAAAACGAAGGAGCTTTGGCCTTTTCTGTTCTATAAATAAATCACCTGACAGCATGTATTTTGTGATGTGCTCTTCTGTAGGTTATTAAAAATCTAATAAGGGGGTATCTACAGTTCAAACCAGATATTTGCATTTTTTCTGTGAAAAGACTCAAGTTGGTTAGAATTAACCTATAGGGACATTGTTGGCTGAGTTGTGATGGCTTGTTGTGCATGGCTTTTCAGCCATTTAGAAATAACTGCAGTCTTCAGGTACTTTTATTATTTGTCGTCAAGTTATAACTAGAAAAATGCATAATTTTTACCTGCTGGTTGATGATGCGACTGAAGCTTCATCAAATGTCTGCGACTCAAAAAGAGCCGCAGCATATACATTTTTTTTTTTTTACATAATTTCTAAAAGTATCACCATGTTGTGACAGGATAATATGAGACAGATAATCTGTGAAAAGATCAAGCTTCTCCACTCGCTCCCTGAGCTACTGTTAGTGTATGAAGAAATGCACTGCTCCCAGTCAAAAACAACCAATCAAAGCTAGGAGGGGTGTTGTAGTGATGTCAGTCAACGTCATGTACAAATGGGAGGATGTGAGCAGTGCATACACAAGAATGATTGACAGTGCTAAGACCCTCCGCCTCGCTCTAATTGGTTAGTTCTGATGGAGCTGTGTATTTGTCCAGATGACCGCAGGGTGAAGTTAGAGAACTTCTTTTTTTCACATAGTATCTGTCTCATACTGTACTGTCATGACATAGTGATAAGTTTAACAAATATGTGAAAGGATGCTTCTTTTTCTTTTTTATAAAAATGACATTCTACTGCTTTAAAGCCATCCTGGATCTATACATTTGAAAGTTGTCCTACAGGACTTTTCATGCTCGATGTTCCTCCTTCAGCCTAACCACCCTCCTAATCATCTTTGCTATTCACACTGCCTCACCTGATGCAGCCATAAACCCTTCAGTAAATGCCGTCCCAGTCTGGCTGATTGCAGCCAACAACAGCAGCCTGTGTTCAATTCTCCATGCTCTCTCCCCCTGTGGATGCCCCTCCTTCTGCTCTGTCCTTCTGTTCCAATTAACCATTGTCTTTCTCTGTACTCTTCCTTCCTTTTAAGCCTAAGTATTTATCCAAAAGAAACTAAGCAGACTTAAAGATTCACATTCTCAGAGTTGTGTGTGTGGTCTGTGTAACATTTTGCACATTTTTAAAAGCTGACATGTCGCACAGGTAGGATTCATGCACTCAGACATGAACAAACAGCCTCGGGGCCCGTCTGTCAGCAGGAAGCTCTAAACTTTTTCTTCCCTTTCCTCCTCACAGGCACCTGCTTCAATCTGTCAATTTTTTTTTTCTTTTTTTCCTTTTTGGTGTTTACACAGGGTATTTACTTCATTGGTGGTATCAAGGTGTTGCAGTAAACCCTGATTGGAGTCCTTTTGCCACTCTAGGTAATATATAAAACCGAGCAAGCGAAGAGGCCTCACAAACCTCTGGCATATAGTTTCCTTCATTTTTTAAAGCCAGAAACTTCAGGGTACTTTTCTCTGCCCCTCCCCATTAAAATGATATTGTTACATCATTGTTGTACTTTGACTGTACAGCTATTATTTTGTCAGTAGGTGGCAGCATAATCTCAGCTTCAGGAGACCCCAAACAGTTATTCTTTTCACTTGATTTAAAAACATTTAGATGTTAAAAGAAGGGTTTCAGCTTTAAGTTTGCTGTGAATAATTTTTTGAGAAATATCATTAATTTATATTTGTCTTTAATTTTTTTTCTGTATGAAAAAGGCCTTAAACCCACAAGGACGCAGACCAGGAAGTCTCCTGATAAAGAGTAACCTCAAAATCCTGGAATCAGCCTCATTAAGACTGAAGCTGTTGAAAGTCCACTGAGACTCTGTAATGAAGTCTGCTAAAACACACGAGTTTATTTTACATATTAAGTGTTAAACTTTGCTTTATTCCTATTCAGTATAGTGGAATAAACATTTCCAGTAACCGGCCAGTGATTTGTAGGTACAGTGAACCCTGATGGCTCACCAGGATCCTGTCCCTACGTTTCAGACTGGTTTGAAGCTGCAGCAGTTGAGCTAGTATCCTTTTGGTTCTTCATGCTGAAGGTCACCCCGGTAACAGACGACTGACTCTCGACGGACTCCTCTTCTTCTTCCTATTATAGTCTGGGCTGGCTCTCGGCCATTTATCATGTGCTGCTCCTCTAATGACTTTGTGAAGCGACGTAGCCATGTCATATGGTCGTGCGAATTGTACTCTAACTCACTGCTCAATGGCTGCTAAAGTTATGTTTGTATCTGAATTAAGTATTTAAATTTTTTGCACGTTTCCACATTTTGTCATTTTACAACAAAAACTGTAATCCATTTTATCTGGATTCAGTTTGATAGACTAACCTAATGTTTTTGTATAATTGTAAAAAAAATAATTATTAATTATTTACTCTGATACTCCTAAATGTGAAGTGCAAAATTTTTTAAAGTAATTAATTTATTAACATAGTTCATCTGTGTGTAAGTTTACTTAAGTATACACCAGGCAGCTCAGAGAGAAAGAAAAAATAAAAATTTTTCCAACTTTGAACAGATCATTGAACACTGTTTTGTCCATTACCTGAAAATGGTTTGAATGACCTAGTCAAAGTTCAGACTTGCATCCAGTCAAGAATTTGTGGCAAAACGTAAACGTTCCCTGTGCTGACATTCGCCATCTAATCTGACTGAGCTAGACCTTTTGCGCAATTCAGAACTGAAACTAAAATTTTAGTCTTTAGCTGTGGAAAGTTGGTTGAGATATACACACGGTGATTTTTGCTGTAATCGCAATTTAGGTGGTCTTACAAAGTATTTCTTGCAACACTGTTCAGAAAAACACACCAAATTATTGTTACTTTTGACAATTATGTAGTACTTTATGCTGCTCTATCATATAAAATCCCATCAATTCATTGAATTTCATTGTTATTCTGTGACAAAACTTTCATTTTTTTAATATAATTGGCTTGGAAGACTTGATTCTGTGATTTGAGCGTTTTAGTTTAAATTCCCACTTCATGATGTGTGTTCCTCAGCTCTTATCACAGGACAGTCATAACGGCCTGCACATAATGAGGAGATGAGAGGTACATCCACACAGATGGATCCTGTTCCTGCATCCCGCTGTGGATTATCTTCCTCCTGCTGATATCTCAGGAGTTGCCTGTTTTCTATTTTGTATTTTATGTTATGTTTTGTTATGTTTAGTTACTCACTAACAAGCTCCTCATCAGATTTAGGAAGAATCTAAAAGGTCGACAAGTAATGAAACAGATGACTGCCTTGGGTGGTACAACATCTGGGTTTTAGTCCAAGCATGTGTGTGAAGGTTTGTGTCTGCATGCATCAGCTGATTACCTTTGAAGCTGTCTCAGAGTTTCCTGAAGCTAGACTGTCTAATGACTTCCTGTAAAGGCATCTTTGAGAAATGCCTGGCTTGTACAGTAGGTTGTTAAACTGTCATCTGTCACTCTGTGGCGTGAATGATGAGTCTTATTAAACCTGGCCTTCTGCCAAGTGAGACCGTGCTTCTCTGATATCTCACTCAGTGAAGGATATCTAAAATCAAGTCAGGAGGGTGTGCTGCCTTTACTTCTGATCTGTTTTGCAGCTGGGCTGAGCCGTGAAAATGTGCTACTACCAGTTTAGTATTTGTGATGGTTGAGCTGTCCAAGGTAATGATGCCTTCAGAGACTCCCTGAATGTTTAGCAATCTTGTTTTGTTCCAGTTCAATCTAGCTGTGCAACTCCATGTATCGTACTTAGAAAAATAATATACAAATGGCAGATTTTTGTTAAATAGAAAAATAAGGCCTTGAGAGATCATTATTGAGCTGTTTGCACATTTGACACGACCTATAACCCACACAACTCGATTTAGAAGTGAACAGATATATTTTAGGGGTGGAAATACAAAGCTAAAATAATGCTGTGCAAGCACTCATATAACTGGGGATGTGGTTATGTCCAGAAATAACCACTACATTCAAACTCCTGTTTTGGAGAGTCAGTATACACACACCATCCCTCAAGTTGGCTCCTCTGATTAACACCAAATAAAGTCTAGCTGTTCTATAAAACATTCGCTGACATTTTTACATCTCGATCTTGCAACAAAACACCATGGTCCACAGAGAGCTTCTAAAGTTTTACAGAGATCTTTATGTCAAGAAGAAGATGTAAGTCAGGGAGAAGGATGTACAAGAATACCCAAGGCCTTAGATATTATTACGTAATATGGTTTTAAAAAAACACCCAAATAAACATGAACAGTAACATTACCACGAATTGGGATGGGTGTGGTTTTTAGGTAGTCATCCTGCAATCTAAAATGTAAAGATTTCATTCAAAATTTTTCCTGCCACACAACAATGTGGACATCAACAGGGAACCCAAATTTGCCTACTGATGTGCCTTTCAGTGTCCAGATATGAGCGTCCTCAACTTTGTGTTCAATGGAAGCAATAATTTGAACGTTCTTTGCTTCATTCTCTGCTCTTTAATCCGTCTCTGCATCCATGAAGCTTTCTGAGGTTCAGGGTTGTAGGTCAAGAATTATTGGAGCCTTTGAGATGCTGATCAATTGCTCCCAGTTCTTAAAAACGATATTGTGTTGCCATGGTAGCGTGTCATAAACTCTGAAAGTAAAGAAATACAGAGCAAAATCCTCGCTGATGCATCCAAAGCCAGAGGAAATAATTTGTCCAAACATGAAATGTGTCAACCAGAAAAAAAAATGTTAAAGTCTGTAAAAGAGCAAATCTGAACCAAGGTAATAGAGCTTCTCCAGCTTGCTACCAGCTATATATATATATATATATATATATATATATATATATACAGTACAGACCAAAAGTTTGGGATATACAGTATATCCCATGTGTACCATGGATCAGAAATGTGCATTGAGGTTTTTTGCCATCCTATGCTCTCTTAGACACATTCTGTGTTTCCCCTCAGGTGAAGCTGCTACAGCAAACACATCGAGAGGTTAACTACTGTTGGTTCAGGAGAGCATTGATAATTTTTCATGCGACTCTGTTGGGCGTGCTTTACCTGCCTGTGTGTGATCCATCATTTCAGCCAGCTGCTGGGGACAAATGTCCCCTAGTGTATTTGTTGCTATAAACATTCTCATCTGACACACACTCACATTTATCTGCCTGCACCTCACTCTCGTGAAATCTGAGATCATAATAACTGGTCGTCAGCATTTCTGAAATGAAAACAAGCCGAGGGAAGCGATAAGTTGTTGAAAGTCTTTACGGTGCTGTGCAGAAGGACAGATGAGAGGTTTGCCTTCATGACTGCCTTCTGTCATTGCTGCTGTGCCATGTTGTTGGCCTGTTTCTTTGACCTTGCATACCCCCACATTCATTTCATTCAGTTGTATCCGTTCTTTATCCTAGTTTGAACTTTTATTTTTTTAACTCTCCATTTCTCTTCATCTCTTTGCTGCACGGTAATCTCTACTGAGCCGTTCATAATCACAGGCCATCTGGGCGCTGTAGGAAGAGATGAGCCTGCAGCTCATCAGATGACCAAACCCACAGTGGGCAAAACGACACGCACATCCACAGTCACACCATTAATGTTCACAAATTGCCATGTGCCTGTTTACGTTCATCACACCTTTACGAGAGCTTATTCAAGGACACAAAGTTCATCCAAGCACACTGCTGCTGTAACTCATGGTGGAGAAAATAACCTCATTTGTAGGTATTGATCTCCCACAGAGTGACCATTGTACCTGTGATGAGGATCAAGCCCAACTAGGCAGTGAGAGGGGGTGGAGGTGTGGAATAAATCCCAAAACAAGGTAGAAAAATTGAAAAAATAATGGGGTCATAATTTTTGCTTTGTACAGACAGGCTTCACGTTGTCTGAAATTCAATAATCTGACCTCCAGACAGCCGTCCAATCCAAATATGCTCTCTGTGGTTTTTTGGGGATTTTTTTTAGGATCTTTCTAAAATTGCTCTGCAGTGTCCTCTATGCCCTCCTCATGGTCTGCAGCAGAGCCTATTACCATTAGGAAATGCTGACTGCCGCAAAATTTTAAAAGATACTTAAATCATCCTGTCTGTGGAAAATACTATCACAGTTTTACATTATAAGCCACTTAATGACGCTATAATTGGTCTTCTGCGGCATAGGAACTAGGTAAAGCGTGTTTTAAAAAGTGCTGCGATGACAAGTCCTAGCAGTATTCACACAGTGTTTAAAATAATTTTTTCCTTATCAATCCTAGTTGCAATACACTGGCAAATGTTTGAAGAAATGGAAATACTTGGATTAGCAAATCCTTTTAAATTGAAGTTTAATTTGTTACATTTTAGATATAACACAGACATAGTAAAACGCACTACCAAAATGTACAGAATTTTAAAACCAAATGCCTCGTGCAACCATTTATGTTTAGTTTGTTACATTTAGTGCCAGAATCAATAATAAAGGCTCATATTGTAAAAGAACCACCACATTTGAATGTCTCGTATTGTGTCTGTTTTGACAGAGTTTTCCCATTTCTGCTCAATCTTTGAGATTGGGTTACATAACTTGTGAAAAATTATAAAAACGACATATTTACAAAGTTATGGAAAATAAAGAAACTTTCCTCCCAAGTTATTTTTATTTTTTTAGAAAGAGAAGGAAGTCATTAAACCATTTACTGTTCAACTACAGAACTAAATATTACGTCTATTTCAGTGCTTGTTTTAATTTTACCACCTGCTTTTTACCTTGAGTCATGGTAAAGAGAAAGTGGTCCCTTTGTTATCTCTAGGCTTAATTAAAATACTGATCTGGTCTTTGCCGAGTTGTGCAATTCATTTTAATTTCTTTTAATCTAAGTTATTTAATCTACAAGTGTACCAATCCACACATCAAATCCATTGTGTTTTTACTGACAATTTTTTAAAATTTTACTCTTAAGACTAGTTACTTAAAACAGACTTCTTAAAACTGGTTTCCTTCTCTTCAGCTAAAGTTGTACAAAAAACTTTTTTTGTTCTGTTCCCACCGAGACTAATGACTGATCGTATTGGTCAGAGCTCTCCCTGCTGTCTAGAAAAGACAAAAATGCAGCAACAAGTTACTTTCTGTTTTTGGCTTCCAGTACTGCCTTCTTGGTAGACTTATAAATCGGTTATAAAATCTCACAACTCACCCTTAAAACCCAAATTGATCCTAAACATAAATGCATACCAGACTCCCAACAACCTGGTATATTCTTTCCTGCTCACTGAGATCCATAAATACATCCTGCTGACGATCCCCAGCTGGAAGCCTTTAGACCACTTTAAACTTTACTTTTTGTGAAATCGTTTTGTGTGATACATGTAGATTTCTTACTTGGCCTGCATGGTGGTGCCTTCCAGCAAATGGTCTTATGATAAAAGTATTTAAAAAGTTTGGGTTTTGGCAGTACTTCTGTCCTTGAATACTTTTGGTACCCCCAAAACACAAGCATGCTCTAAAAATAAATCTTTTCCATAAATATGCAATAAATGCATTAGGTAGTGTAATTATACCACCTAACAGCACACAATAATTGCAGTCATGCTTTCAAATACGCTTATGCTTTTTCATAATGTCAAGGAACCATGGAGACATATGCTGAAAAACGCAAACATCATAGGGCATTTATGATTGGTTTAAGAGTTGAATTTTTCAACTAGCCAGTTACAGATCAGATGTCTTAGATTAAAATAATTCACTATATAATTTCTGTGTTCATGTTTACCTTTCAGCTTGGCAGCTCTCAGAAATATTATCCTAAACTGCAGCAGTTTGTATCTGTTTTATGTTAGAGGAAAATATTATCTGACAAATCTCCACCTTTTCTTCCTTGCATTGCACCCATCGTTGCCACCTTGCCCCAGGGCCAGATACTCGCTCACAGCATGGGATCAATGCAAAATTATATTCTGCAGATCTCTGCAGCTCTAACAGAATGGGACAGAAGGTCTGCCGCCTCACTTTCCTCTCAAAAAGGGGGCGAGAAGGGGGGTTGTGTAGTTGCACAGATTATCGTTGGCTCCAGACTCTTTGTAATTCAGATAAGACCTCTCTCCTCCTGCAGATAAGTTTAATCATTAATAATGAATTAAAAGATTGTCCTACGGGTGAAATATTAATGACCTCCCCTTATGAGACTCTCCTTTGAGAGAGGGAGGCTGCTGGTGTGCTTGTTGGAGCAATTTTAAACAGCTCTTTGATTTCTAGCTGCTGAATGTTTGAGATGTAGGTGGATACCAGGGTCAATATTTGAGCAGGGAGATATTTGAGAATGACCACTAAAGACTTGTTCAAACAAAGACGGCAAAAAGTTTACTTGTAAAATCTCACCTCACCTCGCTGTTATTATCCGACTCCATCCTCATCTTTAATCTACTCCAGGAAACAGATTTGAGTTTGTATTGAGCGCAGTTCTATCTGAGGCAGAGGGTAAATGAGAAAACATGAATGTGTGCCACTGACGGAAGAATAAAGCTCCATCCTTGCTCGATCACCAGACGCCTGAGTCGTTGTTGTGTCTTCCTGGCGCTCCAGGACCTTCAGGGATGTGTGAATAAGAGGGTTATTTATTTTCTCAGATTAAGCTTATGTCTGTCATCTGAGTGAGCGTGTGTGTAGGATTTATTCATGCGTCTCCCTGCGATTTAGAAAGGGCTTTCTGGTCGGGCCAACATGCAGTGGAATTTGAATTGTCTCCATGACAAAAACCCAGCGACCTTCTTCCGGCTTTCCTCAGTGGGGTGCGCGCTGAGGAAACCGAGCCAGATCAGCCATGCAATCAGCCACAGATTTTAAAAAAAAAAGAGTCCTAATAAAGAATTAATAAGGAAGTCTTCATTGATTTATCTGTGCAGATGTCCTTTTAGAGTCCTTCTGTGAGTGGAGCTGGATGTACTCCTGAGGTTGCCTGCATGTCTACAGGAAAAATGTGTGCAGTGTGTTTGTGCTGATCGAACCTAGCGCAGACCTCTGAGGGGAAGCTGACAGAGCTCTGGCAGCCGTTCACACAGCGGCACTGTTTAGTTTTGCTTCTTGTTGACGGCGCATTGCTCATTTAGCAGTCTTGTCAAGTTATAAACTGTGACCACACAGTTTATGCATAAACATCCACAAGAACAAACGTGAACAAAGCAGGAGATTGTTTGACATGTCTATTTCTTAATAAAAAAAAGAAGCGGATTCCCTTTACTGATCTCCCTTCCTAAGTTAACTGAGGTCTAAGTGACAGAAGAAAGTATGTCAGCAGATGTCTGACAGATGTCATCTGTAGGTCAGTGAGGCGAAGGAGATTTAGGCGGTCGGTCGTCAATATTTCAGGGGGTTTGTGTGCGACGGGCAGAATAAACTCACAAAGTTTCCTATTTATGGACAGATGGGAAGAAAATGTGATTAGCGAGAGGAGGAAATGGGTGAAAGAAAGATGGACAATCTGTGCTGGTTTTCTCCTGGTCTCCGTGGTGACTGTCAGTATGTCGCTATTAAAAAGTAAAAACTGCCATTTTTTAATCTTTAAGGAATTGAACCTAAAAGTCATTCTGACAGTATAACCTTGAGTCAAAGTACTTTGAGTCAAAATACTTTAAAAGTATAATTCTATTACCACAAACATTCAATTAAAAATATATGATTAACTAAGTACCTTTTGTTAAATAAATGTGCACATACTATTAAACCTTTTTGTCATTTTGACAAAATTTAGTCTGCAACTAAATTATGCCAGATTCAATATTTTTAACTAACCATCAGCTAACACTGTTTGGTCTAGAAGCTATGAATATTAGCCCCATGTTTCGCTGCCAGCAAAAGAAAGTCTGTGGTCTTGTTTTCCTCCTTTTAGATTAGACTCCAACGTGGCTGTAGAGCTAATTCTTTACTTGACCTTTGCTTTATGTAAGGAGATTTCTCCTTGTCAGGTCTGCTGGGATGAGCAGCCAGTTTTATTGTAGCACCTGTTCCGTCCTTGCAGACTGATGCATAATTCACTATACAAAGTAGTTTTAACCAGTTTAGTGAGAGCTGCAGGAGGTGAGGGGTTTGAGGAGGGGGATTCTGTCACTAATGATTCAGTAGAACGACAAGAAGATAAATTAAGGAGTAATTTAACCCACTTACTCCTACTCACAACTCTCCTCTGATTTTAAATTATCTGCTTTCCCCCCCCACCTCTAAATTTAAATCGAACATAGACTCCCATCCCCCTCTGCTTGCTCTTCATCGCTTCTACTCTACTCCTCACACCCATATCCGAAGCCCTGTTATCGTTTTGAAACTGGTGATACTTCACCAGTGTTTCCATGGTTATTGCTGGCATTCGTCTCAGGATTCAGAGCCGGTGTCAGGCAATGTCACCCCGTCTTTAAAGCCCACATCAGCTCATGAGTGTTTAGAAGGGGGGAGCACAGAGAAATATGAAGGGGATGGGTTGGGGTGAAGAGGGGGAGTTGGTGGTTGTAATTATATGTGCATACGAAGAGGGTCGGAGCAGCTTGGGCGCGTCATTCTGCCAGCTTTTGTGTTTCGCATGTCTGCGGGGGGAAGCTGCACAGGGATGCGTCCCCCTGAGAGCGCTGGTTAACTGGGTCCCCAGGAGACGCAACATGTTTTATTTATTTACACATCAGAAACAGTAACTATTGTAATGGCTACAGCTGAAAAGTGCATTGTCCAATAATGTAAAGTCCTTTCTTCTTTTCTTTTACAACACAATTTAAAAATTCCTAAAATTTTCCATCGTATCGTCCCTTCAGTCCTTCTAAGAGACATCAGAGTTTTCTCTCTCTTTATGCTGAACAGTGATGCAACAGAGTCACTCCGCCACCTGTGGCTGCACACTGATGGTCAGCTGGCTAACCAGCTGACCACTTTTCCCTAGCTTAGAAAAAAGGACAAATTAGGATGTTTGGAAATAATTCATAATGCAAAACAAACGTATTGAGCCCATCACTCTTATACAGGAGATGCAGTTTTAAAATGAATGTGGGCAATCAACAAGCAGCATGACAGTTTGTTAGATTTTAATGACTTAAAATCTAACATTCTTCTGAAGATGGAAGTGTTTAAAATATGTAGTTTTAGTATAGTATATGTATTCAAGCAGCAAGAGGTAAATGTCATAGCATTATAATTGTAAAAATACATTTTAGCAGTCGGAATGAATGTAGCTTTTATTATTTTATTAGAAGTAACAAAAGCATGTTATATCATATAAATTCCAAAATATAATAAAAATGTAATGAAAAAAATTATAAATATAATATAATGTGCACAGTTGGTATTTTTTAAAATAACCTTTAAACAGGTATCAGACATGGACCGCATTTCTGTTTTTAAAAATGTCATATTTTTGTTGACTGTGATTGAAAACTCATCATAGTTAACAAAATAAAGACTTTCATATGTCCATCGTTGTGTAGTTAATCTATATAATGTGTTTCACTGAAGCGTTCCTGAAATAAATGGGCCTTTCAGAAATATTCAAATGTATTAATGGATCTGTAAATTGATATTATCATCTATAAAATAATTAAAAAAGGAAGACACATTGGTTTTATTTGGAGTGCTGTTTTTTTCTGTTGCATTTTCTGGACAATAAAAGCAACTTTTCCAATAGATTAATTAATTAGTTGGATAATCAATTTTCTCCCCTTGTGCCAAGCGGCAACTTTTACAGCAATTTTCTTCCCTCATACCCCCATGCACTCTCTCGTGCATCAACTGCGGTCACACCCACTTGTAGTTATACACACTTCCCCCATCGTTCATTCAGCCCCTTCTTCTCCTCTTTCCCTCCTCCACTCTTCTCCCTCTCACTTAACTCTCCCCTCCCTCTCCATCTCCCTGTGTTTCACCCTCCCTCCTGTCATTAGTTTCCATAGCGACAGCTGGGGAGGCATTATCGCCGACTGAGAACCGCTTCTAGGCTCTTTTCAGAGCGGTGGCGGTGGAGGCATTGTTTAGTCCGCTGCTCTGAATGATGTGGGGATCAGAGCGTAGGACAGGAGGAACGCATCTCACCCTCTGGTTTTTTTTTGTTGTTTTTTTTTAGGGCAGGCACTGAGCATTTGTAGGCTGTGAGGGAGGTGGAGACAGAGCAGGAGGAGGGCAGGAGGAAAGAGGAAGAGAGAGAGGGGTAGCGTGGTGGTTAGACAGAATCGATGAGGGAGCAGGAGTAGTAGTAGTAGCGGCAGTAGCAGACTTACGCTGTACGCCTAAAATATTCAGAGTCATCAGGAAACCTCCTTGTGGTTCTGCGATGGACTAGATCTACTTTTTCTGTTCGTGTTTGTGTGAAACAGCAGGAGGTGACTGGAAATACCAAGTTTTTGGTCAGGGAGGTCGAAAGGAATCTGAGTTTGTCCGGTGAGTTGGTAATTGTTCTTCACCATCTCCTCTTAAATAAACATGTTGTGTACCGTACATTTAACGTAAGGTGGTATTAGGATGACAGCGTGCAGCTGCTGTACGTGCTTTTCCTCCAAACCAAACCTCTGTCTGGCGTACGTTTGAGTGTGTGGGCTTGCAGATGTCTCCAGAATCCAGGCTATTTTTCGCTGCCCTCTGAAATATAAATGCCAGGCTGCATGTTTTATTGAGAACATCGAGGGCAATTTTCTGCTGCGTTGATTCCTGGATTCCCTCCAGCGGTTTTTTTTTTTGTTTGTTTTTTGCCAGGAAATATTACAGTGTAAGATGTTTTCTTCTTGCAGTTTGTTTGGAGTAAGCACTGAGCTCCTCTGGGTCTTTGAACTGCTCAGACTTGGTGAGTAATTCAGTTAGCGGGAAGCAGTGGCAACATTTCATCCTCCCTCTGATGTCTCTGTAATACACTAACACTCAGATTCTTCTTCTTTGACAATTTTTAAACGACCGATCAATAAAAGGTCACTAATGTGGCAGCTGAAGCAACACAGATGACCCCCTTTTGCACAATGATGTCATTGCGAATCATTGTAACAGATGATTTAAAGCTTAGCAGATTGCACAGCTGCCACTTGTGTACTTTGACAGTTATTTCTCGCAGTTATGTTAGTGTTTGGAGCCAGTGTTTTCAAGTTGTTTCAGGCCACGCTATAATTTAACTGACCTACGAGGGAGTCGTCTTGAAGAGAGGGGAGTCTGTGTGTGTTTCCATGAGGACCGTTGGCAGCTGTGGAGAGCTGAAGCCCAATCTGTGCCAGACACTGTCGCATTGCTTAGACTGCAAGACTGATCAACAACCTTTTGACCCAGATCAATGAAATGAGCCTAACAGCCTAACAGTGGTACTGATATGCATATATAGCCTACCATGAGGACTATTTATGCCCTAAATAGCTTTGTGTTTGTAAAGCCACACCTCTCTGATAAGGCAGGCACCATGAAACTATTTTACTATTCTAAATTATATTTTAAGTCCTCAGATTTCTTATATTGGTAGTTTAGTTCAGCGATCATAAATAAAATAGCAGTTTAAAGTTATTTTCACACTGTTTGATTGTGGATCAAAGCTGCAACATTTGTTACATTTTCAGCTGGTGTGGTTCACTGTGTCAAACCATACGACAATTTGAAAAACCTGTTCACCCCGTCGTCTGTGGTGGCGCTGCACCAAGAACTACTGAAGGAAATGACACAAAAACATCTGAAGAGGACACTGAGCGCAGCTTCCTTCTTCACAAACTATAGTCAAAATAGAGTGGCATTAGATTCTAGCAGTTGAAGGATTTCTCTTTTCTCTTTGGTAAAAAGACCACAAGTTATTTGTCCTGTTAGCGTTCTACCCTCATGTTTGTTTAGGCTGTTTTTACCCAGAATGCACAATAAATTTAAATTTGCTTTGGTGTGGTTTTAAGCATATCAAAGCGACTCCATCAGTAAAATTGGACTGATTTTATAATGGCCAATGTATATTTCCATCTTGCTGCCATGTGACCGTGATGCAGCACAGGATTGTGGGCTGCTTATTGATTGCTAAAATTAATCATATTGAGTCACTCAATAGTAGTTGTAATCTCCATGTGTTCAGGCTTACCTTTTAGTGCTTTTACTAATCTGGGAAAGATTTTTGAGTTTTCAGTCAGTCACCAGTCACGGATGATAGAAATAAAATTGTCTAATTTTGCTTGCCAGTCAGTTTCTCTGTATGTCTCTTGTGATTCTCTCATAGAAATCTATGTAGTTTTGGTATTCACATGCTCCAAGACAAACTTTGTATCTTCACTCAATAAAAGTATTCACACCAAAGAGGGTTTTTGTTACATTGATCTGGTAATCCTTATACATGATGCCTCAGATAATTCAATTCAATGTTAAATATAAAACTCAAGAACAAACTCACAATAGTCTCAAAAGGCTAAATCATGCGAATTTGAATTCTCCTTTCCTGTATCTTACGGACATCTTTTGCTTCAAAATAGCTGCTTCTTTCCAAAAACAATAAAACATCCATATTTTCCAAAAGACAGCATAAACAAAGTCAGTTGCTATGGTACACTTTGAACAACAGCAGGTTAACCAAGAGATCTCAGATCAGTCAGGAACTCTTCAAGCTGAGATTTATGGTGGAGCTCCCATGTAGAAACTGTCAGCACTCAAGGCCAAAAGGGCTCACACAGTAACCTTGTGTGAAAAGCAAAGAGCCCAGAACCCCGTTGGCAATGGAAAAAGTAGTTAGTCATACTGCACCCATTTTCCTGCGTCTGGTCAGGTTTGCTTTTAGAGGAAGCCAAAGGAAAGGATTTCTGTAAGCCCACAGTGTCCACAAGTATTTAATACTGGGCTGGGTTGGGATGGCATGTAGCTCTACTGTGCTGGAGACAAGGTTATCACTAAGGTACTTGTGCTTTTACACTTTTTGAAAGCTGAAAATGTATGAATCTTCTGGCTGTTGCTGACTAAAAAGAATAACATGGAATCTTAAGCTGAAATCATTCAGTGAACACAAATACTTGGTGCTAAAAACAGTAATTCTCTCAATCCTTGCTAGAGTTGAGGTATTCACATGGCTGCTGAAGC
Source organism: Xiphophorus couchianus (assembly GCF_001444195.1). Lineage (NCBI taxonomy): Eukaryota > Metazoa > Chordata > Actinopteri > Cyprinodontiformes > Poeciliidae > Xiphophorus > Xiphophorus couchianus. Next base: position 20,517,674 of record NC_040228.1, on the reverse strand, counting down.
TTCTTCATTATTTTTCCCACTTTACATTGCACCAGTAGCATTAGCAGGAAAGCAGTCCCAGAGCATGATGCTGCTACCACCAATTTTAGAGTGCATGTACATTTATTATTGGAGGAGATAAAATATTTCACTGACCATCATTTCACTTAAATAGAATATAGTCACACATTCTGTAAACTTGTAATAGGACATATATTCTAGGTGTTATGGTTTCCTTTAGCATCGCTGTAGTTTCTGTGTACATTTGCAATTTAGTCTAATTCCTTAAAACTGTTCCCCTTTATTAGAAAGTTCGTATTTGTGAAGTGAATTTTCTCATTTGACAAACTCTTGGGGATGTAAACTCTTTCAACTCCTTTTTGTGGTTTTCTCTCAGTTCCTTGGTCAGATTGAGGGGAAGGAAGTGCTTCTTGTTGGTCAGAAATAATGGAGAACGTGTGGTGACACTGACCATGGCGCACACAGACAGAAAACAAAAACATTACATGAAGGGACCATATTTACTTTTAAGTATGGAAACACTGGAAACTTCCTTGTAATCCAGCTTTTCCCCAACAGTTGGAGGTTTTTTTTTGTTTGTTTGTTTGTTTGTTTTTGCTTGGTTAATGTAAGAACCTGTTTTGAAGTGCGTTACAGACATCTTGCCATTCAGTCTTTTGAAAACCTTTAGCTGTTTGACATTGAGTTCATTTTTTCCCCATGCCTCAGGCTGATCAGCAAGCAAGACAAATATTTTTCTGCTTTCTAGGATCATGTGTCTCCTCAGGTCTTTGCGTGCATCTGTGGGCTTCTATACTTTACTTCCCCATTTAGTCAGGGCAGTCAGTCGGAAACTGTTAGACGCGCTCTTGTCTCCGCTGAAGCATGTGTCCTGCCTTCGTGCAAAACTTTGGCGTCAGACGCTTGGAGTGAAAATGACACATGCCCACAAACGTCACTCACATCCTGCAAAGGTCTGTCAGGAGCAACTTCACATCTTTTTAATGTGACCTCCCTCAGACACAGAGGCCTTTTGCCTTTAATTGTGGGCTTGTGCTGTAAAATCACAGCTTCCTTTAAATGCCCAGGGTTTTAGCGTTAACGCAGAAACTGGCTTTGTAGTTGCAGCCTGCTGCTGCAGGGCGGACAGAAAGGTGGCTTCCAGAGGCTGCCAAGTGGAGCTGAAATGCTTTTCTTCTGCTCTGAAAACTCTGAAGGTGTTTTAATGTCCTTTCTTTTATATTTCTAAGTTTAATTGTGAGAAATTTTTCATAAATATTGTTTTTTTGTCTCAAGGAATGTATTCTATTGAGTCCTTTTCTTGCTGTTTTCACATCAGTAGCAGGCAGAGTTTAATGTCTCTGCTCGTAAAGTGAAGTCAGTACCTGTGCACACATGGTCCTGCTTGCGGGGAGCTACCATAAATGGTAAATTTCATGACAGTAAGTCATTCTTTGTGATCTCTGTTTTGTTCTTCTCGCAGCCGGACTCATTTTTCTGAGCAGGAACAACCACAGGGGCGGTTGTCAACGAGACAAAAGGGAGGAAAATTAAAATCCACAACGTGCTGTCTTCATATAAATATGTTTATTTCATGCTTGTTTTTATAGTGTTGTATATCTTGGAGAAATTGTTTTCAGATTTCTGTGGGATCCCACTTGATAAATCTGGGTTATTAAACCCCCCTGAGGAGCAAACTAATGAGACAGAGAGAGGTGACAGATGACAGGTGGGCAGATTTGCCAGCTGCAGGCAGTTAAGTTTCCTGCAGCTCTTTGTAAAGTATCTCCATTAGAGCTTTGATTTAACCACGAGTTAGGTAAAAGAAAAACAATGAGCAGCTTTTAGAAAGGTTGACCTAAACTGTATAAATCAGGGGAGGTGTGTCCCAGCTAAAATTTCCAAAAGCCTCTAAATTCTCTTTCCTAATATTACATTTTAAAGTTGTAATATGACCAACTGAGAATAGTGGATAACTAGGTCTTAATTAAAGATTTGTGACAGTTTTAGTAACATTGTTTTCATGTGAGTTGTTAAATCTATTCTAGGTTTGGACAAACTTCTTTACAGAGTAAGCCCTAAGGCAGCTCATGGAAGTACATTTTACCACCCCGGTACAAAAAAGTGTCTAGTTTCCACTTTTTTGTGGAGATGCATTGATCATCTGCATATACCAATTTCTGGCATCCCGGTTCCAGATGCTAGCAAAACAAACATTTTGACTCAAACTGAAAACAAAAGAATTACAAGCGTATCCCAATTTATGCAATAAACAATTTGGCCAGGTATGTTAAAAGCTCAAAGCATCCAATAGCCAACAATGCTTCAGTCCTTTTAGCCTTTCCGTTATGAGCTGAAAGTCTTGCTCTCTCTTACTCTAATTTTCTTTCTACACTTTTCTTTTAAATGGCAGAATTGTGCCCAAGTCTAGGCATTGAGATCTACTTTCTTGCAACTTTTGAATACATCCCAGCTTTTACACAACTGGCTTAAATGAAAGGCTCGTTACCAGGCTTCTGTAGAGCTAAAAAATGCTGATAAGTCATTCGATTCAGCTGTGTTGTTGAAAAGCATCTAACAGTTGCAGGATAGTAGATCATAAGGACTGAACTTGTGATACTTAAAACTACCATTCCAGTTCCACTCAGATAGGGTGAAAATAAAAATAATATGGTGACTAACAAGAAAAAGAAAATTTCTTTACTTAGTTTCCAACGGACAGTCAGGGCGGATGATCCTGAAAATCGTCTGATTCCAGTCCACAGCCACTCTCTGTATGTGTTTCTAGTGATTTCTGATCTGTTCCGCACAGCGTTGGTATCCTAATACTGAGCAGCAAATCTTCTAACACACTATCCAGTCTAAACAAGCTTTCTCCCTCTTTCTGCTCCTATCCAATAACACTTGGGTAAAGACTCCTAATGCTTAGGCACAACGGAGAAACCTAAACAAAAATAATTTAAGCCTGGTGTTAATGTAAGAAGTCAGTATTTGGTTAGGATTAGAGGTCAGGAGATGACAGAAAATATTTTGGAGTATTTTGAGCCTCAAAAATGCTTCTCGTTCAGTCATTTTATTTTATGTTGCACCACCTCAGGATTAAGTGTTTAACACTACGATCACACAGACAGTCTATATAGCTATGTGACATTAAAAAGTTAACTTTACCTTTGACCTTAACTGGTAGATTTGACTTTTATTCTTTTATTTTCTTTTTTGACCTTTTCCTCAGTTAAGATATTGACTCTAATAAAGCAATATATTTGTCTTAATTAAGTCCCATGCTGAAAAATAATAAAATCTATAGTTTACATCTCACAATAATCCCTTAACGTCTTGTCCGTGTGTGACTTGCATGTTAATTACATCAGAGATTATAATAATTGCATGTTTTCTTCCCAGAGGGACTAATCTATTATGGTGCAGTCATTTTGAAGTATAGTGCCAGTTTTCATGTAGGTCAGCACATATTTATCAAGTTTAAATATCGAGACGGGTTCTTTAGTGTTTGGTTTTATACGAGTGTTATTTGGTCCCCTTCTTTCTGAGAACACCAATGAGCCTCCAAGCTGCGTTGTGCTGTGCTGTGCTGAACTGAACTCAAGGGAGCCATTACAGAGGAAACGGGAGCCTTTATTAGTCTGTCTACTGTACACCTGGCTCCTATAACAACCCTCTCCTTGTACAGTGGCGGTTGTGTGAGTGTTTCCTCATGGCTGTTGGTATGTCTCACTCTTCAGACGTTCATCTCAAAATTGTTTCAGTAGTTTTGTTTGTTTCGGTTCAGGGCTTTCCCTACAAACATTGATTTTTAGTATAAACCTTATTTGCAACTTTTTGAAGTTCGAGGGACCAATCTTGAAAATTGCTGTGAGTCAGACATTTTCTTGAAAGTTCAGTCTTCCTTCGATGCTGACTTTGCCTCCGAGGAGCAAAGTGACATTTTGAAAATTATTCTGACGTCAAAAAAGACTTTTCGTTGCTCAGTACAAGTGACCTTTCTCTTTCTCTGTGTGTGTTGGTGTGAATCCAAGATGTATCAGCACAGAGGAGCAGCATCCCGCTTCCTCTCCCCCTCAACCTTTCGATTTCATCGGCTCAGTCCTTCACACCTGCATACACACACGCTTTCTGGATAAAACCAACCAGACTGGGCTGATCCAGACAGGAATGAGCAACACGTTGATCTGCACGGGGCCGGGCTGGGTCACTCTGGGGCTGTTTGACTGTCAGCACCTTTGCAGACACTCCTTGTTCACATGCTGACATCCATCCTGCCTGGAACAGATGCAGGGTGGTGTGAGAGGAACCCGGTTAAAGGCATGGACACACATTAAAAAATAGTTGTTGAGCACTGTGGATAAAATTAGTTGAAAAAGGGAATATTTGGACAAAAATATTATTTTGTTAAATAGAGTAAAGAAATAAACCTGATACAGAGATAACTGAGTGGGATCTGAAGGTTGCCAGAGGCTGATTGGGTAAAGCTGCGGGGGCTGCAGCACTTACAGCTCGTGTCGCTATGTCACGCAAACAAATCCAGAGCAAAAACAGGAACAGATGGACTTTTTAAAACGGGGTTTATTCCCACTAAATCTTAAAAATAAGATTAAAGTAAAACAATGCCCTCAAACAAAAACTGTAAGATGTGTAGCATACACCGTGACTCTCACTCATTCACCGCAGGCCTCAGCCTCACTGTGACCCCTCAGGGTTTAGACACGTTAAGAAAAAATATATAGTCTTCATTTAAAACAGATTAGTTTTTTTGATCAGAGCTAAAAGCGGTGTGGGTTAGAGCTGTTGTCTCTGCAGTGTAGGGTTTTTTATTTATTTTTTTGAACATATTGTACCTGCTCTGATTACATCTTGTGAAGCATGAGCTGTACAGCAGTGTGTTTCATGATGACACAGTTACACAGAACAGTCTATGTAGTTAAGCACTATAGAGTGAGCTCCTGGCTGCTGCCAGTGTGTTGTATTTTATGGGCGGAGCTCTTACAGTTAAAATCTTAACAATCTCTGCATTGACATTGAGGTATGTAAATATAAACATTTATTCTTCCCTACTTTTAATAAAAGCTGTTGTAACTCCAGATGTTTTACTACACATTTTGGGGTCAAAATACCCTCAAAAATATTTTGTTCAGGTAAATATTAAGTTAATGGAGTACCAGTAGTATATGTTTCTGTGATGTTAAAGAAACATCAGCAAACTTGTTTAAATGCTTTAAAAAAAAAATATTTTCCTGTGGTTTCAACCTCTGTTTAATTTTAATTTCAAATGTATAGATAGAAAAAACTATATTCATTGAATAAGTTCAACATACACCAATTGCTTCTCTGTCTTTTGTAGAGGTGTAATTTTGTGGCCAGCTGTGTTTTGTTTGCTTGCAGAATGTTCTCTCCCTGTGGGCTGTGTTTTATTTGGGAAAACCAATGATTTAGACGGTCGTGTTTTCGGTTACATATAAATGTTTTTCTTTGGTGGGATTTAAACCCTTTAGAGTCTGCAGTAAAACATTAGCATATCGCTGTGTGATAGTTGCTATATGGGATGAGCTAAGTGTTCTTTAATGGTCCGTGCTGCAGACGGATCTCGATAAATTGAAAAACTGAAGCTTTTTTTGCAGCGTTTGCATGGTATAATGCATTGGGACTTGGCATCCATGCATTGATGCATTTGTTCCAGGTGGAAGCTGCATTTATTCATTCAATCAACATTTAATCAATCACGAATTAAGCCACTGAGGCCATTTTTGATGAGTCTTGACTATGTTAATGATTGGTAAATCCCACCTGTCAGCATGAGATAATCAAAGTATTTGCACTTCAAAGAGCCTTCGTCAGTACAACAATTGATCAAGCCTTGACCACAGAGGATTTTTCCTATTACAGTCCAGTACCTTGGGGTGGAAAGTGATTGAAATTTGTTTTGAAAATGCTATTTTGGGCGCTAGGTGCTGGTGAGTCATGGAGCAGAACCATGTTTGTCAAGACCTCCCTCACTGCCTTTGGGAATGGAAAAAAAAGCACCAGCTTTGATTGTTGTTCACAGAGTCCAGTTGGGTTTTTGTGTTGCACTGTGAAAAGCCACCATTGAAAGCAGCCACAGTAGCTTTCAGTAAGGCTTCAGTAAGTTTCTGGGACAGTTGGGCACTCATCTCCAACGGCAGGTTTGTAAACCCCCTTGTTTTCATCAAAGCATGTGTGTGAGCGCTGTCCTAATTGCCAATCTGTAGTTGTTTACTACAGATTGGTAATGGGATGCTCAGGGTTACAGAGCTGACTGCAGCCAAACAGAGACTCATTTCTCCGCACTATGCCTCTAAAACATCCGGTTACATTAGCTCTGGTAATGAGGAAGCAACCACAGAACTGTATTCAAATTTTAATAATCAAGGCCTGATGACATTGTGCTTTTATTGTAGCCTCTGACTGTCCTCCTGTGACTCTTATTCAACGTGTTCCTGGTTACTGATTGTGAAGCCTTGAGTCATGTGGTGGGGAAAAGGTCACTAAATGTGTCATATCTCACCCTCGGCTTTTCTTATGACCGGTCGCCAAGGACAGTGGAATGTCTGGGGAATAAAGGATGCACATGTTTGCTGTGGTTTTCAGAGAGATTTTGACTTATTCGTTTACTAAACACCCACACTTTTATCAGATTTGAGCTCCAACTAGAGGGAGTTTACATTTAAGAGAATACTCTGACCTGGTTTTTATATTAGCAGTATAAATCAGGTCTGTTGCCACAGCAATGCCCTCTCCCTTGTTTTCTCAGGGAAGATTTGAGCACATTTTACAGGGAGGTGATTCATTTTGAGACTATTTAAGAGTTACTAGTCTAATATTAACTTGCCAATCACTGTTTTTGATTATTCTTAACTAAATATAATTAATTTTGTAAAGCTCTGATTGGTCTATATAAAATTTTGCATATTCCAAATTCTCTTTAAAAATGATAAATAACAGAACTATTTAAATTAGAATTTTTAGAGTCTTGGCTATATCTTTTTTGTGTGTGTGTCTACGAACACAGTGAAACCTGATTACTCCTTCACAAAACATGCCATCAGTTGCGAACAATTTTTTTGCACATCTGCTATTTGAGAGGAGATTTTAACTAGTCTTTCTGTTGCAATCTATTGTCTATTTTCACAAATATTTTGACATACTTAGTTCGATTAGCATATAAACATGTGTGTTCCCTGGTGTAAAAAGACCTTAACTGTCTTATTTGTAAATATTCCTAAATTCACAGCAAATATCAAATAAACCTGGACTCTTTACCAGAATAAACCCAAGCAGCCAGGCTATGAAATGTTCAGGTTCCTGTTCTCGGCTCCCTGTCATGGCAGCTTGAATAAACAGCTTGCATGCCTCAATAGGAAATGGTTTCCTATAAGACCTTTGCCCTGGTGAGCTTCTCTTCATTCAGTAACGACATTCCCCACTGAGGAGTGTTGCTATAAAATTATTTTAATCATAATTTATTCATTTTTTGACTCTTTGAGTTCCTTAACACATTCCAGCCATCTACTGCACCCTCATCCTCTTTCTAAGCTCTCAGCTTCTTCCTATCTTATCCTGCTAGTATATCACATAGTGCTTATCTGAAATCTTCCCACTTACTGTGGGAGACATGTCACTGTGCCCGCTGAGCCTACTGACCCGAATAAGGGCACCTAACAAGATATCCTACCACCCCCCTTGCTTGCTCACTGATACAGCAGAAACTTCAGGCGCCACTGACCCTTAAACAACATAATAAATATGGATCTGAAATGGATCTGCTGACTAGAGGAACTGGGCAGAGAAGAAATAGATTAATGTAGATGTACAATCTGCAGCCACAATGGATGATTAGAAATCTGTTGATCCCTCTGCATATTATGTGTGTAAGTTCTCAGAAACCCAACGGTGGAGTGACAGTTGAAGCTTTGTTGGTTCATGAAGGAAATAAGCCTCTTTGTAGAAACCGACTTAAATCCTGCAACAGTCCTGTTTTTATATGTTGTTGACACCAACTTGCCGCACTAATATTGCTGTGTGTTTTTTTTTTTTTGTTATTTCAGTGTTTGTAGTTGATTCTCTTATGTTATTTCAATGTTTAGTGGGAACTTTGGCTTTCGTTTACAGCACCCTTAATTGCTGGTTCTCCTAGTAAAAATGTGTGCATAGCCCTGGAGTTTAAGAAGTCATTTATAAGGACAGTTTTGTACAGCTTAAGAAAGAGTTTGTGTAGGCTGCGATGGCGAGCGAGAGAACAAGACTTCTGGTAGATAACAGGAAGGCTGAATTATGTTTCTTCTTTTAAAGCCTTTACCTTTTGTCTGTCATGGAACATTTTGGGCTTAAAAATCATTTTGAAAATTTCACCGTTATGCAAAGATCTACATTGCCTGAACTCTGTGGTTTGTAGTGCTAGTAACAGTAACTATGTTCATCTCAAATATAAAATACTAAAGACGGTTCAAAATGTGCTTGTTTTTAAATAATAGTTTCGGAACAAAACAGTGGTTCCTGTCTCAAACGACGTTGCCTCAGACCCTAAGGTAAACATTGAATGACCAGTTGCAACAGAAAGAAACTAGAAAAAGAATAAAGTGCTGCCAATTAAGAGAAGTTGGCAGGTCACAGCTTCACAAAAATCAAAGATAGAAAATCAGAAACCAAAAAGAAATATTGGATCGTCTCGGGACTTTAACCAGTCACTTAAAGATTAAATCTATTTTTGTACTGAAACCTGTCAGCTTTCTGTTTTTTATGTTAATCCATGTGTTTTTCTTTTCTGTGGACTTATATAAACGGAATATACTGTTTTATTTGTTATTGTCTCTGGATTTGTGTTTCTGTTGTTTAATCATGGAGTAAAAGCCGAAGTAGATCGAGGTCAGAGCGCTCATTACTGTCTCCTGCTTCACCTGGAGTAAAAAGACAAGGGGAGGCAAAATGAGGAGGAGCAGGAAGATTGGAAAAAAAATTGCAATAGTGGACATGAAATGGGGTTAAGATATTAGTGATGGGTCACCTATCTCTCTCCTTTCTGTTGTTTTCCTAATTTCTAGGGAAAATAGAAAGACTGATTCAATATGTATGGGTCAAATTTTACTTTTTTTTTGTTATTCAGTAAATATTTCCAATGTAGCCAATCAGAATTGAAATAATGGAATGTGTGCAACAAAGTTAGAGAAACTGGGATATGTGTGCTTGTGAGTGTATCGTTTCATTATTCTAGTGTGCGCATCACAACATGGCGGTCTGTTATCAGAGCCCTACTGTCAGCTTGTCCTCACCGGGGCTGGAGACCCGATTGACTGTCTGTCTGCACAGAGACTCTGCTGACTCAAAGCAATCCGTCTCCCAGATATCAGTGGGATGAGAGGACTGTACTCAGGGGGTGATGGGTGATAAATGATTGTGAGAGGACGGAGGGGAGTCGCCTCGGGGCTGACAGTGACTGACAGGCGGCTGTATTTGTGAATTGTGTGTGTTTGCACATGTTTGAAGGCTGATAAGAGGTAGGGTATGAATCTTTCCCTTTAAATCACTGTCTAGAGATTAGGGTTTCAGTTTTATTAATATGGATGTAACATATTTTACATTATCCACATTTTCTATCAACCTAAGGTTAAGCTGTTATTGCATTTTTAGTTTATTTTAGAGCTGCAGAACATGTTGAATTACAATATCAGTGTGCAATGTTGCTATCACAAAGGATTGCACTAATGTAATTACTGGTATTAATCCGTGCTGCTTCTTATAGGAATGGTTCCTGGGTAAAGTCTCTCCTTTTGCTGCTCTGCTGCTCTCCAACCAATGAAAATGCAGTAAATCATGTAACTCCTGGAGAAATGTTAAATAGCTACCATTTTCTTTCCTGCTCTCTATGCACATGCATGCAACGTATTCAAGGGGAAACTGAATAGGTTCTACTTTTATGATGTAGTTCTTGTGCATTGCTCTGCCCCTTTTGATGCTACCCTGGGAAACCGCCCAAAGGACCTATACCAAAACCCACCACTGGTTGCTATGTTAAGTTCTTTGTGTTGCTTATTGTTTATGAATCGTACACAACTTAAAAGAGCTGAAAGATAAATATGCAGAGGAATGCATGTTGTTTTTGTTAGGATAAGAGTCACATTCCTTTAGGTTGTTCTTTGCTCTTTGTCATGTTGCAACCAGAGATTTCAGACAGAGGATGGCACTGTCCTTTTGTTTGCGTCAGACTGAAATACCTGAAAGTGTTTGGATGTTTCTGTTACTCAGGTGCAATGCAGACACTGTAAGTGGGTTTAAGAAAACACATTAATGCAAAGTTTCAGGTTACAGCTTAAAATATTCCCACTGACTGCTCTCAGGTGCCGAGTCACACCGGGTGTAAAGAGACTGGTAAAACAGGAGATTACTAGTTTGTCTGTGACTGTGAACAGAGAAAAAAAGACTGAGATTAGATCTGTCTTGTTTTTGTTTAGAACAAAAACTCTTATAACTTCCTCGTTTTCTGCGCAATCATTTTAGGATCTCCTCTGTACCGGACTCGTAAAGCCTGCTTAGTTATTAAATGTCATATGAGTTGTTGCGTGTCATGGACAAAGTCCAGGGATTATGGGGCTACTCTGTGACATGCAGTCTTGTCACTCGGGGCCCCAGGAGGAGGAGGAACCGGGATCAAGTTCAACAGGTGAGCCAGACAGGTGCAGCTTCAGGAACACTGCTGGGAACCGGCAGGTAAAACGTGTGTGCTGGAGCGTAATGCAGAGGTGAGCTTTGAAGGACTTCCCAGGGCGTGTGCGTGACACATACTGGTCTCAGCTGCACACACGCGCGCTGGAAAAAACTGGGAGGGCAGGATTTATTGTGATACTGGCTGAGCAGAGTTTTACCGGCACTTGTTCTTTGGACTTTGGATATTTGGCGCTCAAAGACTTTACACAAGGTAATGGTATTGTACGCGTCTTCTTTTTTTGATTTAATTTGACCAATTCAGGTGTTATACTGATGGTTTAGTTGAGCTGTGCAGCTTCTTTTTTTTTTTTTTGCTTTGATAGAGTTTCCTATTAAAAAGCGCGAGAATCAGCTGCCTTCCTCTCTGCTGTGTCATCAAGTTGCTGCTCGACTTGAGGGCCAGGTTGAGCTCTCAGGTAACCATGGCTACACCGTGTTTCCATAGGTAACAGCTCTTGTGCCTCCCTCTGCCAAGGCTGTTTGCTTTTCCCAGGAGAGACCTCAACCAGTCTTCGCTCTGGGAGTTCTTGACGATCTACTCCTTCGACTGCTGGACATTTTTGTCCTCTTCATCACAGGTTGAGCATTTCCTGTCTTGCCTTCTTGAGTCATCTCTGATTACTGCGCTGATTTGGTGAGCCTCTCCGTGGAGAATGTTTCTTTTTTTTGTTTTTATTTTCTTTTCCTTCTTCCTGTGTAAAAAGTAGAGCCTGAAGAGCTGCTTTTAGCCCTCTGCCGTCTGCCACACGGGGCGGGAAGCGTAACAGGAATCATTACCGACTGAATTTCTTTCTGCTTCCACTGCCTGCAGCACAGCTTCAAAACACTAAATTAGATGTGCCAGGACTCTTGTAAGGTGCTTGGGGTAATTTTGGGTTAAAATTAATTTGAGAAAGAACCACTGTGTCACTGGGGTAAATTCAAATCTGAGGAAAATAACCAACCAAGAAATTAGATGCAACACAAACAAAGTCTACTCTCTTGCTGCTTTTGAAGCCAATCACAGGCCGTGCATGTAATGCGTTTTAAGAGATGAGATTTTTTTTTTCACCAGGTAACTTAAATTCTTTGCCAAAAGCAAAATAGAACAAAAAACTGAGCTGTAGATGTTAAAAATATATCAGTAAACTCTTTTCCTTCCTGTTTTTTCTTTGGTTGATCCTAAATATGGTGCTTGGTAGGTTTATGGGTAAAGAAATGTAAGGAAACTAAAATAAATTTATATTGTATTGCATTTTGCACATTTTAGAAAAATCCAAATTTAACTTGGATTATTTTTATTCAGTGGAGGGAATAACAGCTGTCATTATTTTACAACCCATTTGTTACTATTAATACAACCCTCTTCTGCCAATAAGAAAGCACTTAGTCTTATTGTAGATCTCACATTTTATAAGGTTGCTGTATATACAGAGAGAAGGAACTGGGTTTTCTCTTAGTTACATCACAGCTTTTTTATAGGATTTAAGTTCTGGTAATTTTGTTACATATGCAGGTGAGATTTTGGTTCTGGTGAAACACTGGCTATACATTTTGGATCTTGATCTCACTATAAGATGGTAGTTAAAGTCCACCTCATTGACATTTTAAATGTCAAATGAACCTTTTGTTGTTTCAAAAGGTTCATGACGCTCTGCACTCTATAATGTTCCCAGGACTTTTAGGAGAAAAACAGATCCACAGCATCAGAGATCCTGCAGTGTGCTTTACCACGGGTATCTACTGCTTTTACTCTTATTCAGCCATAGTTTTTATCCATACCCAAAAACCTCAATCCTTTTCTCATCTGATGAAATCTCATTGTTTGGGTTAAAAGTGGCTATGTTAGTCTACTTTTGTGATGGTGGGACAGAAAAATCTCAGGTTACTTTGGAGATAACGCTCTTTGCTGCAGTTCTTCAACAGTAAGCTTTAGAGATTTTTTTAAATGCCTCCTTTTCAAGCCTCCTCACACTGCATGGTATAATACGTTCCAGCCTTTTTTTTCTCCTTTCTTTTTACTGTTGAAGTTTTAAATGTTTTAATTATTGCTGGCAAGTTTAAGCAGTTTTATTGCAGCCATTTCCTGACCTGTAAAGTTCAATACACATGTGCCTTCTTTGAGTGTCATACTCTCTTCTCTAGCAGGATATTATCTCTCCCCTTGATGTCCCACATTAAATTCTGGGGTGAAGTGAGCAAATTCTGGGTTGCAGATGGAGATGCACTGATCAGGTTTTAAATTGATGACAGATTTGCAATTTCAAGTCGACAGATGTTTTTATCAGCTACTTCAGGTTAACTGTTTGCCATCTGATTCGTTTTAGTTCCCATTTAACCTAAATGAAAGCGATGAAAGTCAGGCTTGTTTAGCTTGAGCAACTTTTACATCCACTATTTAAAGGGAAGGCAACATTATCTTTTCAAGAGGACTCTGCTCTAGGCATAAATGATACAAATACATCAGTTTAAGCTTGTTTAATTTTAGCATTTTATTGCATTAAACACTGACCATAAATGGAAAAGGGGCTGCAGTCTTCTTGACTGAAGCAGAAGTTTAAAATCCAACAGAGAATGAAGGGATTGCAAGACCTGTTTGTGCATCAAAGCATTTTGTCCCCAAACTTTCTGATTTTCACTAAACTCAAAATATTAAAACTGCATCCAAGAACAAGATGTTTTTTATTCATGTACAGATTGAGTTTGGTTTTGATGCATTTAATAAACAAAATAACATACAGGTCAGGTCAAAACCTGAGTGATTTGTTCATGACTTGATAAAGAATAAAAGGTTTCTTTATAGTGGAACTGTTTTTTTACCACATCATTTACAGATTTTCTGTCCTTAACATGCAAGCTGAGGAAGACATTCTCTGCCAATTCCAGTTATTGGAGTGTTTTCTTTTTCTTCAGAGAATTAGACTATGTTGGAAAACTCCAGCTGTTCTTGGATCAACCTATTTGTCATATTGATTGCAGATGCAAAATAGGTTTTAATATCGCCTTTGACACTAGTGTTAACTTAGTTTTTCATGTCCAACGTGAAAATTTTGTACTTCAGTCATTTATATGTTTAGGCAGAAACTGGCTACAAAGACACCAGAGTTTCATAAAGTCAAGAAAATTATATTGCAAAAAAAAAAAAATCCCTTTTTAAAAAAAATAAAATTGCATTTTACCTTTGCCTCAAAGTGGAAGTTAGTTGACTGGAATATCTTGCATCTTTATTTTTATGTTGGAAAAAAAATAAAAGGGCATACTTCTGTTCTGTTTATGTAACTCACTCATAGAAACACACAATCTATTTGTAGAAGACGTTCAGAGTAGGTCAGATGCAGTGAGTCAGATTCAGGCCACAAAACACTGACAGAAGCCCGTGGCTCTTCTCTGCAGGACTGATGCTCTCAGGATCCTCTTCTCCATTTCTGATCTCAGAGCGACTTCCTAAAGCACACAATGCCATGAAGGTCATTCACTGACACTGCTGCGTTTCTGTGGCAGCAGGATTATAGTGGGATATAGACATGCTTTTCAGTGGAATCTTGTTAGGAGTGATCGATATCTAATATTGTGGGTGATTTGTTTTCCTGCCTGCAGATCTGCCGGCTTCCTCCCTGCAGTACTCGTGTGGATCAGTGGACTACCTGTGTTCTCCACGGCTGGCAAAGAAAGGCCCAACCACCAGACAATGTCACGACAAGCCAGCCATCAAGCCGCGGCCCCAGACCTCCACCTTACCCCGACCGCCGACTGCTCAAAAACCTCAAGGTAAAATCCCATGGCACGGTGTGGCCCCTGTTGTCGTAATTGAAGGGTGTCCGCAGGATCGGACCCCTGCTATTAACCTGTCATTGCTTCTGTGCCGACAAACCTCCTTTCTCTGTGCGGCCTCACTCTGCCACTCACGCTGTTTAATAGGTCGCTGCTGCAGGAGCAGCTGGTGGGAAAGGAGGCCAGCGGTTCCCAAGTGTTTGTGTTTTGGTTTTATTTGAAGAAAGAAAAATACGAACAACATGCGCTAAGTTTAGAGAGCTTCTGAGGAGCAATACTGGGACACCGCAGACTTGTCCCCGATTTTTAAAAGACCTCTTATGCCATGAGAAGTGCAGGGATAAATCCCTGCTAACTCTACATAGCTCATCATCAAAGTGGTGATAACTTTAAAGCAAAATATGTCTTTGGAAATTTCTCAAGCTGAAAATCCTCGTGGGAAGATTAATATATAACGATACTTCATTCAAGTGTGTTAGTGGGTGAAATAATTCAACAAGATTCAAAGAATCTGGGTGCTAATCATGTCTATTTGAAATAAAATTAAAGTCTTGATCCTTCAGAGAACTCAACATAACAAAGATTACTTAATAGTAAATAAGTATCACACTTTTTGAATTTTTAAGTAGGAACTAGAACTGGAACAGATATCTGAATTTTTCTGATCCTTTATCCTCCTAAAAATGTTTAGACAAATATTTTTAAACAAATAAACTTTTTCAGCTCTTCATGGCAAAGCATTGGTTCCAGAATACCAAGGATTTTTGTGTTTTGAAATGTAAAGTAACTGCCAAAAGAGCTAAGATTTGCAAACTAGATGATTTCGTAAATAAGTAAAGTAAATTACTAAAAATCTGCTTTAAAAAGATATAAACACATGGAAAAAGTGACTAAAATAGGAGACCACAAATAAATGACTCTCTAAAGTGCAACAGGATGAAAAAGCCTGATTTAGTCACCAGAGTCTATAAATATGCTCTTTTTCCAAAAGAAGAGAATGCAGTAAAGATTTGGAAATGTTTTGAATTGTTTTTGTTGTTGAACAACTTAAGTTACGCTGGCACATTTAAAATCCTCTGTGTAGATATTTATGCTTGAATGTACACAACACTGTACTCTACACAAATTAAGAGGAAATGTTTAAGTCTTATTTTGTCAGTGACTAGGTGGGGGCTGACTTGAGTTTCTTTCCGGTTGATATCCTCCTGTAGAAATGCCTCGGTTTCATTGTAGTAACAAAACTGTAAATAGCAATGTATAACATGATCAAATTCTGTTCTGTTAATAGATAAGAAAGAATTATTCTTTTGTCACTGGTGTTGACACAAATTCTTTTTTTTGGACATGTTTCATGGTCTGATAGAACATAAAGAAACAAATAAATACCTGCTCTTTTCAAGATACTAGATAAAGCTGCATAATCTGATATGAATTTCTGCAGATTTCTGCAGAAAACCAAGCTTTGAAAAAGCACATTGAGGAAAAACAACCATTAGTTATGTTTTGTGTGTATTTGAACTGATGACTTTACCAATCAGTTTGCATTAGCAAAAACCTCTAAAAGAGGAATTTGATGGAAATCATTTGAATACATATTTTTAAAGAAAAAGACAGATAGAAATGTACAAAAAGAATTTAAACAATTCTGACCTGTTGCCTCATGTGACGTCACAAGAGACCAAGAGAAAGCTTGTTTTTGTGTTTTATTTTGAGTACACTGTGAAACAAATAAAAACTGAACACAAAATGTTGTGAATGTTATTGATTTTACTGAAAGGTCTGGCTAATGGCTTTCAAAATTTGGTTTGTTGGAGAAATTATGAGCTTTTGATCTCTATGAGATGTAGGATTTAGTGTCGAACAGTTTTTGGTTTGTTTTCATTACATCCACACTGAGTAGACCTTTCATAAACTAATACAATACTGTATGGAGAAAAGCTGTCACCATCCAGTTTGTCACAAACGAACCACCTGACTGGATGATAAAAATAGGGTTTACTATTTTGTTCTGACATGAGAGGAAAAATGGGAGTGAAGCTCTTTCCTGGGATGGAATTATGAGTAAAATTTGGAAACAGGCTTTTTGTTTGAACACACATCTGCCAGTGAGTCAGTATAGGTTTGGCAGGAAGGAAGGGTCTATTTTCTTTGTAGATCCAAAATAAGGTCGGTAGCCACTCCCCTAAAGGAGATCTACAGTTAAATATCTTGATATTCTGTTTATATCTTCATGGAAAGTTTCCATTATTTTAGTGTTTTGGAACTACAGTTACATTTACTCCACATCTTTTCTTGTTCTTCTGTTTAGACTGATACTGCATTCACTTATGCAGCTAAGTTGGCATTAATTCGTCGTGACCTAAAATAAACTTTTTTTTTTAAGACTTTGTTTTAAAAAAAACAAAGTCTTAAAATTTGACATCTAATTTAAAATTTGACATCTAAATGTATAATTTTGGTATTTAGTCAAAAATACTAAAACATACAATATTGTGACTCATAATATTGTCTAAATTGGGTTAAAATATCTTTAACTTCAACTTCAGTTAAAGCTATTAGCCGGACTCCTGTAGAGCATGTCATATTCAGTCATTTTGTTTGTCTCAAATACACACAAAGCAGGATCCATTCTTTTGTTTTTCAACCTGCTTTTGGAAATTATTTGTATTTTGTAGAATCCTCCTACATTTTGCAGTGTAAATAGTCCTGGTTGGTCTCTTTCGCAAAGGCTCTGTTTGGACATTTGAATGCAGGTGTGAAGCAAAGTTCTCCCTCTGTGTCTAGCTTCATCAGACTGAAACATGCACACAGAGGAAACGCTCACTTGAACGACTGTCACATTAAACTTTATTTCCTGCTTTCAAACAAATTGTTTTCCTAAAGTTAAATTAATGCAAATATAAAGACTGAGATCAAAATGGTAAGCCAGTAATGTGCATGCACGCATGAAGCAGTTTTGGTTTCAAGACTATAGTTTTTTTGTTTGTTTTTTTTTTTTTTTGTCTGGAAGTGTTGCGGCTTACACACGCATGCACGCACATGCAGAGCTGTCAGCATCCTGTTCTGAAATAAGGAAGTAGTCCGAAAGCTGTCACTGACGGTCGAAGTTACTCTGCCTTGCTGCTACGGTTCCTTACAGTTTTTAAAAGTTTTCTCTCTCGAAGCCTCAGGAAGGAGCAACCAAGGTTTTTGACTCAGCCATGGAGATTTTCTCTCTGGGATTTATCCGTGTCACCTGATTGTTTCTCTTCATGCCAGCAGCCTCATGCGTCTCCTCCTGTTCTGATGCTCTCGTATTGTCTGGATTTATGCATGTGCAGTGCCCCCTAAACCTGCGCACCTGCTCGCCCTTGGCCAAGACAAGAAACCTAAGAGGATCCCCCCGGCGCCCTCCAGACCTCTGCCGGCGCCCCCTCCTCCTCCTAAGCCAAAGCCTTGCCTAAGCCCTACTGGCCAGGGAGTGCAGCCACAGAAAGAGCCTCAGAAGGTTGGACAGCTCATCGAGAGGTTTAATAACTCCAGGTAAGAGGCTGGGAGGGAACTCTCAGTTCATTTATCAAAGTCATAATTTGGACTTTTTAGTACTCCATGACAGAATCTTCTTAGATCCTGTCATGTTACAACCACAAACTTTAGTATCTTTATTTAGATTTTTTTGCAACACACTATGTTCTGTGTAATTTTGAAGTTTAGAAAAAAGTGTTTTGTTTTTTTTTCAATTGATACTGTGAAAACCACAGAAGCTGCAAGTCTTGTGGGGTTTTGTCTCTACCAGCTTTGCACATCTAGTCATCTACGTTTTTGCTCATTCTTTGCATAATAGCTTAACCTCAGCGATATTTGATGCAGCAAGTCTTCCCACATATTCTGGGCTGGTTTTTGCTCAAGCTTTGACTTTATTATTTTGTGCTTTTCTCAAAACAACCCCACTGTGGTTGTTTCCTGTCTGTGGGTAAACCAGCCCCAGTCTCAGGTTTTCTTTTAACAGAAGCCTCCGTCTATCCTCCCATCCTACCAAGTTTCTTGTCCCTTGGGAAGAAATCCATGTCTATAGCATGGTGCTGCCACCGCCATGTTTTAACATACAGGTTGTGGGTTCAGAGTGATGTGCCTTAACTCACAGAATTGTCCAAAAATATCTTAGTCTCTTGTGACCACAGCAGCTTCTTTCACTTGCTTAGTGTGTCCCTTATATGTCTTCTGGCAAACCATACACTGTAGGACTTGCAGCTTTCTTTCAACAATCACTTTTCTCTTGGCAATCTTCCATAAACATAACTGTTCCTCTTTCTTCATGATGCATTTTGGGGTATTGCAAACGTCTGATTTCACAGATTAGCTGGATCCATACTGAGAGTATAACACAAAGCTGGATTCTATCCAACAAGTTTAATTAGGTTGGATCAGAATAAAAGGGACTGAATACAAATGCAGGTTACAATTTTTAGATTTTTATTTTGAAAACATTCTGAACTTTGAATAATTTTCCTTCCACTTCAAAATTATGTGCCTTTTTGTGTTGATCTGTCATATAAAATCATCATAAAATACCATAAAGTTTGTAAAAAGATCCAATATAAACATGTTAAGGGGGTATGAATACTTTTTCAAGGCATTTTACAAATGTGCAATTGTTGGTGGATAAATTTAACAGATTTCTTCTTTCGGCTTCCAGTTAGTCATTAATTAGTGATTAATAATATCTTTCTGTCCCAGAGTCCCCATCCTGGGGGTGCTCCCACGGTCGCAGCTGCATCTTTGTCTGAGAATGGACACTGCGTCTGACCTCCCTCCATCCTGCAGCGTGGACGCCTCAGCGAAGGTCGCAGGAGACTCCTCCTCCGTGGACAAACTTGCACTAAGCCCCTCCGAACGAACTGACGGCGTGTCCGAACTTTCTCGTCTCGCCTCAATGCACATCGACGGCTCGGACGACGGCGGGCTGGACGACTGCATGGAGCATGACATCACACAGAGGGTGGACTGCATCAATGATGCAGACCGCGAACAGGGCTCTTCCCATAAACTTACGGACAATCCCGACTCCTCGCAGCAGAACGGGAAGATTCCCAACCGGGACAGCGGCATCGACAGCCCATCGTGTGCCACCGAAGGGGAGGCGTTCCCCAACGAGGATGCCATCGACGAGGAGGATCATTATGACAGCGTCACTGAAACGGAAAGCGTGTCCTGCTGTGTTACGCTGGACAATAAGAGGGACTCGACGCAGGACGAGGACAGTGACTTAGACGAGGGGAGCAGCGGGGAGATCCCGTCTCTCACAGACACACAGACTGGGTATCTGACAGATACACACGCAGACACACAGAAAGTGAGTACCATGCATGCCTATCTCCTGCAAAACTTTCTCATCAATCCAATTCAAAGCTTTCATCTCTGCAGTTTGTTTAATTTTCCTGTCTTTAGGTAATTTCTCTGGGTTTTTCAGCAGGTAAAAAACTTTATCTCAGACACTCAGGCGACCTTTTATGTCACGGAAAAAAACAGCCTGTGTCTATTATTATCTCAGCTTGGGTGAATGGTTTCAAAGAGTTCTTATGCATGAAACCTTAGACACACTAATAGCCTGAGTTTAGTCGGTACAAGTGACTGACTCCTATCTAAAAGCATCTCTTCCCATACATAAAAGGGTAAATACCTGCCAGAAAGCTGTAACAGGAGCTGGAGTGGATCGCTCGATCAAAGTCCACGGCCTGAAGTTTTCCCACAGCTGAACTAAGATTTCAGTTGGGCTATTGATTGTAAACAGCACCTGTACTTGAAACTGTGTGCATGCATTTCCCTCTGAGACAGACTGTCCTGTAAGTACCCTGAAGTTTCTGATTTCAGAGGATCAAGTGGGGCCAGTCCAGTCCAGTCCAGAGAGATTAAAACATATGCAAAGAAAACTTTTGTGCCAACACAAAATGTTTCTCTCACAGATGATTTCTATGCATATAAAACACACCCAGATCTCGCATAACTGTCACATGAAAGCCAGCGCGTGCAGCCGCTGCCGTCTGTCCGGTTTTAGGAGGAAAAAGGCACCGCTGCTCTTCAGCACTTCCTGATCCCGACACTGCTGTGCAGAGGAAGGGTGTGCAGATACATGTTGTTGCTGCTCTGCATGTGTGTGAACCTAACATTGCAGCTGACATGTTGATGGGTGCATAATGACGGCCTTGTCACAGAGGATGTGGGTTTTTCAGTGATGCACACTGCAGAAGGACGACTGAAAACAACTTCTGCTGACTTTGTGTGGCCTCCATGTACGAACAATGAATGTGCTGCATTTCGTTTTCATCAGAATAATGATCATTGTGAGGTTAGAGGTGAATTTTGTGTTCCCTTTAAGTACCCGGGAACATCAAAATCTTACTGTGGGGAAATGTTTGCAGTTATCTGGAATAAATCTGTTGTGAAACCCACATTGTTGCATCAGACTCGAGCTTCCGTGACTTCAGTGCGTGTTCAGCCGGCGAAGCCAGAATACATTTTGTCTGTATCCTTGTTTTATTTAAGTTTACTCAAACATTTTTCGGTTTATTGGATTGTTTCAAAAAGTCACTGAAAGAGTCAAAAGAAAGAGGAATGATGTTTCTCAGTTTCACTGATGCAGCCAATATACGCATCCTGTTAGTTTCAATTGTTAAGTTTACAATAATCTGCTGCAATACTCTCACGTCCTTTTAAGAGCTGATTGGCATTTTTAGTTCAGTTTTTTTCTAAATGAACTAAAATATGCATCTTAATCATTTTCCTTGTTTATTTAAAATTAAAATCAGTTTGATCTGGCATATAAGAAAGAAGCTTCCCACTTTGATAAAAATATCAATTTGTTGATCTTTTTGTGTTTATTCGTTTTCCTCAGTGCTCGGAGGCTCAGAAGCTCCTCAACATCGCCAAAGAGCTCCTCCACACTGAAGAGGCCTACGTGAAAAGACTCAACCTCCTCGACCAGGTAACACATCTCTTTCTGGTGGTGGTTAGACATGAGCTGGATTTAAACTTTCACCATGATCTAACTCCATCAGACTAGGTTACTGGAAGCAGTGTAAGATTAATCTTGTGAGAATATTTCTGTGTGTATGTGAGTTATATTTAAATGAAAAAAGAATTCAGCTTTGTGACTTGAGTGTGAACTTTTGTTTGGTAAATACTATAATCTTCATCTGCTCCGCATCTGCTTTGGTCATTTTGCTTTACCGGCATTGGTAAGCAATTCGTGTTAATCCAGTGCTGTGGTTAAAAATAAACCCAATCGATGTTCACTCATGGAAATGACTACTTCATTATTAGCTTATTCAGAATATTCAGCTGATTCTTTGCTCCTCAGTCTGTTAGAGTTTTGTTGCTCTGTGATGAGAATCCTCTGCCAGTGGTTGACTTGTCTTCCTCTTTGCTCAGCTCATGTGGTGCAGCAGATAAACAGTTGCCCTGTCACAGAGTAGCGTTGGTTTATTTGTTTCCCGAGGGCAGAAAAGCCTTATAGTTTGCTTCCTGTTTTTGTTCTTACTACATCAATGCCCGTTTCTATGGTTACTGTAAAGCCTACCTGTGGTTGGGGCAGGTACAGAGGTGAAAGTGGATGTAGGTAATGAGAGGAGTACGGTATATCACGAGTCATGAAAAAAGGTTTTATGTTTGATTATAAATTTTGACCCTTTCTCGCTGTAATATATTGAAATGTTAGCAACCACATCAAACAGATGTGTTTCTTTTTTTAATTTATGTTACATTTGTAATGAGAGCCACATTCCACTTTCATAAAGTTCTGCTTTTGTGCATGCTGTACAGAACCAGTTTGCATGCAAGCAGAAGTGGAATTTCGCCTTTTTGAAGATATTTGCATCAACTGTTAAAGAAGCAAATCAGTGAATCTTTCATTTGTTGCTTCACCCATTACAGCTACCGGCGCTCCTGATAAAGATGCGTTTCTCATAGACACTCTTCAAAATGAGAAAGACAACAAAACATGCAAATAATTAAGGCAAATATGTTTCTGTCTTCTCAAGTCAGGAGATGCAGTTGATTCAAATGGTCCAACTACTTCCTCAGCAGGTCATAATGTTGTGCAGATGCCTGGTAATGAACCATCATTTGCTGCAGCTGTGTTGAAACAGGAAAAAATTAAAACCTGCAGGATATTGGCCCTTCAGGGCCAACTTTGGGCACCACCGATCTGGAGATTGTGCAAAGGAAAATCTTCTTTCTGTTTGCTCCAACCTTGTAAAATGTTATAGGAGAACACTAAGTGCTTTTCCCTTGGCTGACAGAGGGTTGTGCAAAATAGCAGCGGTAAATGTACCAGTAAGTGTGGCACCAGTAATTTTGTTTGAAAATTACAGGTTTGATTTTTTTTTTTTTCTTTATGTTTTCAGAGTGAGCTTCTGCAACTGCAATAAAACAGAAATTTAACTTTTGGCTTTTTCCAAGTTTTTTTTTTATTTTTTTTACTAAAGGTGCAGTATAATGTGGAAAGGACTGCTGTGAAAGTTGGTTTGCAACCAAGCATCAGTGGAATGCAACCTTTTTTACTCACATTTTAGACTCTTTCCTGTCCGGCCCTCCCACCCCCCTGGAAAATTCACAGCCACTTTGTTGTATCCACTGATTCAAAGTTGAACTTAGATGAGAAGAAAGGGCGTTTGGAAGAATATCTTGATAACTGGTCTGTGTTATGGCTTAAGATCCTTAAACATTTCCACAAATAACGGTGGCTGAGAAACAGACTCAATGCAGCTTAATTGTGCCCTCCTAACTGGGTGGTTTCAAATTGAGCCATGTCTATGGTGCAGCTATCAGTCACACTCAAACACAGCGGTGTTGTGCAGCCAATAAATGAGAACTTGCAGAATAGAGTGTAATGTTTCATTGTTAGCAGGTTTTATTTGAAATGATAATAATGGTCACAAGGTCAGAAGCTTTTTCAGATCCAATGACTCATTCTGGGTAATTAGAGAGATATAACAATTCGTATTGGAGTTTTAAAGAAATATTTTTTCCAGCTTCCATTTATGTACAACTGTTCCATCAATTTTCAGTTTTGTATGTATACAAATGAAATGCGCTGCTTTACATTTACCTCGGAAGTCTGTGCTCGAGGCTGAGAATGATGTGGCAACTGATTGCAATACAGTGACACCCAACCATTGTTTGTAATACTTCTTATAAGCATTATTTTAAGCTGTATTTTCTGCATGCAAACACCATTTTTAGTTTGTTCAGTTTAGATTCACAAGCGCTAAATGTGACTTTGACTTCAGACGAGCATGTCACCCAACGTGTTCCACCGCAGCTGCTATTGTTGATGCTGGGAGCTGCCATATTGGATATCAAAGTCGGTGTTAGAAAATTTCTCTGACTTTCTGAGTGGGAAGTCTGGCTTCGGGAAATCATTTCAGTAGATCTTTACGACTCAGAAGTCAAAGTTGCCAAGTTCTGACTACAAATGAAACGCATCGTTACTATAATTTATTTACAGTTTATGGGTTTCGTCTGCTTTTGCTACAGAAAATTATGAATTTAATTTTTTTTGGTGAAGGCGTTGCCTTAAAAAGTTATGGGGTTAATGATGTTATGGTCAACATATTCTGTCTGAAAAAGGCTTGTCGTCAAAGTTAACCAAGTAGATGTTAGGGTTTGTTTGAAGAATTGAAATTATTTCATTGGGCTGGTTTTATGAATTTCATATACAAGTATCTAATTTAATACATTTAGATAACTCTGAATACATGCTTTCAGTAGAACAATGTCTCAAAGTGAAAATGGCATTTTTTTCAACATTTCAGTTACCATTTCCTAAAGCCGCTTCCACAAAACAACTTCAACCCAATGAGATGTGTTAAAAAGGTGTCATATAAACTTGCATTACTTTGAATAATCTTGTTTCAACTCTCAGAATTCAACAGATTATTTGTAACCAATCAACATGAAACATTTTCTGTTAGTTTTAACGGATCTGAACCTAAAGTTTTTTCATATGGTTTTGATTTTCACAAGGGTTTATTTATTTTATTTTTTTCTGCAGGTATTTTGCACTAAGCTCACCGAGGCTTCAATCCCACAGGACGTCATTACAGGGATCTTCTCCAACATTTCCTCCATCTACTTATTCCACGATAAGTTCCTGCTCCCGGAGCTCAAGACAAGGATTACTGGAGAATGGTGAGGAGTAAACACACCATCACAATATTCTTAGCATGATGTTGTGGGGATGTTTTTCTTCAGGAGAGAAGGGCAATCTGGTCAGAGTTCATAGAGGAAGAAGGAAGCTTTTCAGTGACACTTGTGTTTTTGCTCCAGGGAATCAAACCCTCGCATTGGAGACATCCTCCAGAAACTGGCTCCTTTTATGAAGATGTACGGAGAATATGTGAAGAACTTTGACCGATCCATGGACCTGGTCAACACTTGGACCCAGAGGTCATCTCAGTTCAAGAGTGTTGTCCAGAACATACAGGTTTGTTTCTGTGGTTCAATGTGTAGCTTGATGATGTTAAAACGCTGGCTCATCCATTTCATCCTGCAACCTTTTTTGTTTGTTTGTACTTCGTTTGTCAAAAACGTACAATGTACCTGGTTGAAAACCAGTGAAAAAGTGCCAGATGTTCAAATAAAAACCTTCAGAAAGCCTGGGGAACTATTTATCAGGATCATTTTAGAAGTTCAGGCATAAAATATTGACAGAAAAAAAGGTTTAAATGAATGTCAGTAGCGTCAGAAGAAAAACTAAGTACATACTTTTCTAGGATTTAAGAGGCAACATTGTAGCCAATAGGTGTTAAGATACATGTTTAATTGACTATCAAGCATCACTTTCTCTATAAGTAGGAGTTTAGGTTGTTTACCTTTATAATACAGGTGAGTATTTGCACAATACCAGAATGGAAAGACATCAGCAATGACCTCAAATGTGAGTTTGGAAAAGTGTGGAAATGTGTTGTTTTTTTGGTTTTTTTTTTGCTAAGATTAGAGAACTAGAATCTCAATTTGTGATTAATCCAACAGAAACAGGAGGTGTGTGGGAACCTGACGCTTCAGCATCACATGCTGGAGCCGGTCCAAAGGATTCCTCGCTACGAGCTCCTGCTCAAAGACTACCTAAAGAAGCTACCTGACGAGGCTCTCGACCGCAAAGATGCAGAAAGTAAGACATGATGACGCTAACACACAAACACTGCTGTCAGTCACAACTAGTAAACTACAGACTGAAAGGAAACCCTTCAGTTTTTTCACTTCTGGGACTTCAGTTTTGAAATCTTTAAACTTTGTATCAACATGCAAACAGGTTCCTTGTGGCTGATTGGTTTATGTAACAAAGTAATAATTGACCAAACGCAGGATTCTCTGTGACACATACAGTACATACAACTTCAAGGAGCAAATTGTGGACAAATCATTATGCCAGTCGGCTGAAAATAAAAATGTTGTCTTACATCCTGCAAAAGCTGTGAAATAACTTGTTCTACAGGTTTAAGCTTTAGTGAAATAAAATGAAAGTTCTTGAACCAGTGCAGAACTCCTTTCCGTTCAATGACAATTAAATACCAGCGTGTTAACAGCTTGGGTTGTCACACTCACAATATGTCATATAAACATTCATTAATTGTGCTCACTTATGAAGTGGGTAAATGGCAAAATTGTGCAGTTATGAAATGGAGCCAATCAGAGTTTTACTGTTGCACACAACATCATAATTATACTCCCATGCTTAGAAAAGAGCAGAAATATTTCCTCAAAGGCTAGTTACAATTTTCTGGTAGCAATTTACTTTGATGACAAGACAAAAACACACTGACTAAATTAAGAAACTAAGTAGAATGAGTGTGTAGCAATAACAGGAAATATACACTTTTAGAAATCAGCCCATGGATTGACCCAAAGACAAAGGTAGAGAACTACTGGAAGAGTACAGAGTCGAGTATTGTGTTTCAAACTGCAATAAGTTATTCAACTTTTACTGTCACAAATGCAACTGATTCAGAAAAGATGTTACTTGTAGGTCTGCATCTGGGAAGATTAGAAAAATGTTCTGAAACCTGCATGAGGAACGCTTCAAAGCAACATGAAAGCCTGAGAAAACAACTATGAGCATACCTTCACCTGTCTGTAAATGGTCAGAATTTCTTTTTAAAATTGTTTGAAAAAGTTTTAATGAGAAAATATTAACATTTGATACTTTTAAGGGATTGTGAATCAGAACATGAGGATTTTCAATGAAACAGTTATATCCTTTAGAGGGAGAAACACACATTTGTGGTCTGAAGTTCATCTAAACCCAACCTGTCTTAACACCTTTTACCCTTTAATGATTTGTTTGAACAGTCTTTTTTCCTGCAAAGAGACCAAACACTTCTGGTAACCATAAAGATTCTGCTGGAAATGGTAGACCTCATTTAGTTAATTGGTTTCTTGGTCCTCATCTAACTTTTAAGTATTGCCCATATTTTTTTTAATAGATTGGGGTAGTTAAAAACCTTAATTTTAGTTTGTCTTAAACCCGTTTTACGTCTATTTGAGATGATTGTCTTATTGGAAACCTGCTTGTGTCAAAGTTGTTAAATTGATTGAAGTTGAAAAATCCAGAGGTGGTTAATTTCCTGCTTAATTTTTCTATCTCCCTTGTACTATGCTCCTTTGTTAATCTTGAAAGCATCACATGCAAATTTTTACTGAAGGTTAAAAGTGTCAGCATTGAAACAGACAATTATTTGTTGGTTGTCACCCTGTTTATATATGTTAACATTAAAATCACTTCTCTGTGACTGTGATCTATCACCTTCTTCCACTTTAGATAATCCTAGACTTTCATGTTTATCCCTTAACCTCCAAGCCAATTTCTTCCCATTTGTGTCGCTATGGATGTTTCTTTAGGATAAAAAACTTGATTTATCCAAACTTCTGTATCCAGAACTAAATGTATTACAAATAGCAGAAGTTACAATAAAACACACTTTACATATTGTCCATTTGCAGAGATGCAGTAGTGTATTTAACCTAATGATACATGATACATTCAATCATCCCTGTGTTCTTTTACTAAAACCTTAGCTGTTTGTTTGGAGTCCCCTGTCCACTCCTACAGAGAAGCAATTCATTCCAGTTGCTCTGGCCTCACTCTGCAGCCTGGGTGTCTCTTCTGTTTATCTGAGGTTATGATTAATACAGCCGATGTGCTACTCCCTGCTGGCTGGAAGCCTTTCTAGCCTTCACTGTGCTTTATTAGAGATAATCGTTAATCTTTTGCAAACAACAAACGTCTGTTTATCTGTGTGACAAGTGGAAAAATATTCCTCTGTTTGAATTTCAGTCACATGATCTTTCTTGCCAATTTTGCACTTTTTAATCACTGTTCATATTTGCACTGCAGAGGCACTGGAGTTGATCTCTACTGCAGCCAACCACTCCAATGCAGCAATCAGGAAAATGGTATGGCCGTACATTTTTTTACACACAAACTATCGTACCTATTTTCATCTCTGTGGTGTTGTCTTGGTCAGCTTTATAAGAACATTGCGTTAACCCAGACAGGAAGTTGCTGCTTCCTGCCTGATGTGTCATGACTGAGGTATCATGGCCGCATGGTTTCAACACTGGTCCTCTGCTTTCCTTTTATTTGCCTCTCTATAATACCTGTTTCTCACACATCCTTCAAACAACTTACAAATGCCAGTATGAAGAGGACAAAACTTCTGCTTTAGAACTTTTAATGTGAAACTTAAAAAAAATAAATTAAAAAAAGAGCCTGACACAGATCACCACCAGAGGGAGAGCTAAGCTTAGAGCTCCATCTGTCTTCTGACTGGAGAGTGCCTCTGCTCCTCTCATCCTCCTGTTTTCTGTTATTTTTATTTTTATTTTTTCAGGAAAAGATGAACAAGCTGTTGGAGGTTTATGAGAGGCTCGGGGGAGAGGAGGACATAGTAAATCCTGCCAATGAACTCATAAAAGAAGGGCATATTAAAAAGATGTCAGCCAAAAATGGAACAGCACAAGACCGATACCTCTACTTGGTGAGAAGACTATGCAACTATACACGCATCACGCAGACTCAGAATGGTTTTTAATGTCAGATCTGCTCAATAAAGGCTTAACATCTTTTTCATTTTCAGTTCAACAATATGGTGCTATACTGCGTCCCTAAACTCAGACTGATGGGCCAGAAGTTCAGTGTCAGAGAGAGGATTGACATTGCAGGAATGGAGGTATAATCCTGTTGTATTTTTTCTGCTTGCATTGACATGCGTTTAATCCACATTTATTCTGCTTTTTTTTAATCTCAGGTCCAAGAAAATGTGAAGCAGAACCTTCCTCATACATTTGTTATAATTGGTAAACAACGTTCACTGGAGCTGCAGGCTAGGTAAAGGCAATTAAAATCGACCAATGACCCACACTCATATGCATTCAGATGTGGTAGTGATTGAGTTCATATCTGTTTTGTGTATAGGCAAGTATAAGATTATTATGGTGTGACAACATGGAGTAAAAATGCCACCGTTTCACAGTATCCACATGTACACTTTAAACCAAAATGTATTAATGATGTAACTGATTTAATTTAAAAACAGAAAAACAAAATATTGATCACAGATAGGTTATCTGTACGGTAACCTTTATGTATTGTTTATTTTTAATGACATATTTTAATGCTAAGTGCTTAATATTATGCCTTTTAGTTGTTCTGGTCTACTGATGAACTCTGGGAGTCTCGAACATTTCCATTAAGTGTATGAATAGACGGATTGTCAGCTCATATAGCCTGCAGTCATTTACTGAGGGTAGTCCCTCATTGGTTGCTAACAAATTATGCTACTTTTATTAAAGCGATGGGTGGTGCACTTTTAGTTTTCAAGTCAGGAAACCATAAATATTTCCAAACAAAGATGGATTGTTTTCCTTGTAAGACAGGAATGTGTCACTGTCTACTTTTTGCAAGTTGACTGACAACGTGGAGCAAAAGATTGGGGAGAAAACAGCCCTGCTGTCCTCTGTGCTGCGAACATATGACTCCAATCAGTGGTTAATTAGTCTAATTAAAATACTTCTTGCTGTAGATTTTAAAGGATGGAAATATGGTAGTTTACTTCTTAAGCTATTATGGTGCAGTTTTACTTAAAAGTATATTTTTTCTGAGCATAGCGAAACAATTAAATATTTTTGAATATGCTTTGACATGTTTTTATTTTCCTTTGTATTCATAATTTTCTAAAGTTTCTGAATTGTTGAACGAAAACCAAAAGAAGCCATCTTCAGGAGGAGACACAGTAAACCTGCTGTGGTCAGATGAAATCCAAATGTAACTTTTTGGCCTACATGCAGAATGTTGTGTGGTTGAATACTAATCGGTGCATCATCCTGAACAAACAATCGTCATAGTAAAGAATACGTGACTCTGCTTCATGATGAGTTGGAACAAGTGGAAAGATGGTGGTGGTGGCAGCATCATGCTATAGGGATGTTTCTTTTCTTCAGCAGGGACAGAAATGAGGACAAATACAATCTAAAAAGGTTAATAAGATGGGAAAACTACTGCAAGGAAAGGTCTACTACATATTTAATCTGGTCTCTTCTACTACATATTTAACCTGGTAAAACGTGCATAAATATGAGCCTGCATGGCTAAATGTGACTATTTACATGATGAACTAATGTACTCTTGCTTACAAGTGTGTTGTCCATTTTAAATTAAATTAAGATAAAGATAAACTAGTTTTTATAATGTCTTATTTAATTTCATTTAAGCAGTTTCACATTTCTGTAAATTTAATTTCTAGTGTGGAGAAAATGTCAAATTTTTATCTAAATATTTAATTAGTATGAAATGTCTTTGCTCTACAGGACAGCAGAGGAGAAGGAAGATTGGATCCAGGCAAGAATTAACACACCCACACACATGAGCTCGCCATCTGAGTCCCTGAAGGACAGACGGCACTCCAGTCATTCTTTTTTATCAGGGAATGGAAATAGCATAAATCCTATTAGATTATTTTTTCAGTATTTGAGTCTTGCTGAACTATAATAAAATATTTTTTAAATTATTTATCCCATTACAATGAGGCAGCAATGTATTCTGCTGATTTGACAAGGGACTAATAGTTTTAAACACTGGGCTTACTGCTGGTATGTAACAATGAGTGATGAGTGGAAATTATTATATGGTAGCCTAATCAAGATTGATGATATAGTGGAAGGTAAACAGAAAGCTACAGTAGTGGGATTGTGATGCGTTCAGTCTGAGTTTATCTTATGAGCCCAGATGGGATCTGAAGATAAGATCAGAAATGGTTATAATGCTCCAGCCATGTGCTGCAGGTTTTCAATCTTTTTCCTGTCTGTCTCTTCTGTCCTCTCACTCTCAGGTGATCAAGGCCACCATCGAACGGCACAAACAAAACAGCGAAACGTTCAATAAAGCTTTCAGTAGCTCCTTCTCCCGTGAAGACGACCATGTGCCGGAGTCTCCGGTGAGTGTCGATCTCCCTGTCCTCTCTTAATTACTCCATTGTGAAGTCAGAGTGAGGGTCATGATGTCCAGTGAATAATGGCAGACGAATGATCCACCAAACGATTTTGTCATAGTCTGGCCTTTGTCTGCCAGAACAGCCCTCCATCTATGGATGTGGGTAGAATCACACAGACAAAACACTCCCAGAAAGAGGCTCTTTATTTCCACATGTAGCGTCTGCGAGTCTCTTCTCCCAGAGATGGCTCATGACCAAATAGGGAAAGCACAAGTCAAAGTTTATACTGAACAGTTATGGATCTTCTTTGACCCACTTTGTGTTGGCCTTAGCTGGAACCAAGCCAAACACTTCCTTCAGACTCCTGAGAGGGGGTTTAGGCTGGCACCTAGTGGTAGAAATAGACTACTGCAGGAAGATGATGTCCTTGCTGAGAGTTTTTCTTCTTGTCCTCAGGGTCCCAACACTTTTATGGAGTCAGATGGACTTCATGAGAGGGTAAGATGCTGTCATATTCTCTTGCATTATAACTGTTCAGACATTACTCATGTTTACATGATTTATCTACTAGCATACAAACAATAATTAAAATACAAGCATAGCTTATATAAATGGACACCTATATGTTTTAAACTGTTACAAATGGTTTATCTGATGTAAATATAAATATAAAGAAAGAATAAAAGTGCATATGAAGCTAAGTGTAAGTATAATTTTAGTGTTAAGACACAAAGCATATTAAAATCTGTATTTCACAAATATACTTTTAAAATCTTGTAAAAATCAATATTGAAAAATTTTAGTAGATTTTTAAAATATAGAAACATTTCTGCATTATTTGAACATTACTTGTTCAAATAAATACATTTATACATCAATGTCACATAGAGTATATTTTTTGTAATATGGATTTTAAAAGTCTACTACAGTACAGTTTAAAACAAGTGTAAAACTACTTGACATTTTACACTTTTTCATTGTATGTTTTTCTTAGTGTATTGGACTCATTTTATTCAAAATCTTGATATCCTTTAACCAAATCAAAGTGGATTATTTTTCCATGTAGGGTTTGATGATTTCTTTCACACTTTTTTCATAATGTGCTAAAAATGTTCAGTTTGTAGAGAATGTGTTTACTCTGATGGAATCTGCTAAAATGCATCCACAATAAGAAAATTTGTCTAGCTGACTGAGACAAACAACTTTTTGTAACTCTGTCTTTAACAGAAGTATGAAAAGGAAGACAAAGCAAACTATCGGATGTTGCTTCCTCTTAACTTGTTGCAACACCTTAACATACCTTCCTGTTGTTTTTTTTATGATTTTTATTTTTAGAAAATCTCCAGGAAGAAGGATAAAGAGAAGCAGACGTGCAGAGGCTGCCATGAGAGCTTCAATTTCACAAAGCGCAAGCATCACTGCAAGTCCTGTGGAGTGGTAGGTGCAGAGGAAGCCATTTTATTGTGAGGGATAAAGAAAGGGAATGATGGAAAAGAAAGAGTTGGAACAAGTGGAAAGTATAACCTAGACAGTCAGTGTGCTTTTTTTTCCCACTGTGTCTGTCTGCAGCCCATCTGTGCAAAATGTTCAAAGACCTTGGACAACAAAACGAGCCGAGTGTGTCCCGAATGTTTCGAAGCCAGTCTCAGCGTTGAAATGATGTGTGGAGGTGAACAGAAGAGAAAAGCTGCACCTGAGGTAAAATATTACTAAAAGTTGGCGTACTTATAATGAAAGAAGTGCATAATTGTAACAGGAAAGTACAAACACACATGATTTCCAAAGAAAAATTAATTATCAAAAATAAATCAGAAGAGTGTGGGATGTATTTATATTACACCTCCTCCTTTACCTCAGGTCTAATATAAAACTATATTGTCTTCAAAAGTCTTCTAATGAGTTAAGTATAAGTACAGCTGTTCTGTTTGGGTCTGAGAAGTTTGTTAGAGAACAGCAGTGAAGAAAATGCATTGTCAAGACCAAAGAACATGGCAGACAGTTCAGGAAGAAAGTTGAGTTATAAAACATACATTAACATCCAAGGGAGAACAGTTCTATTGTCTAAACATAGAAAGCATACAGCACTTCTGCAAACCTACCAGGGCATGACTGTCCACATAAACCGTACAATCAGAGAATAGCCAGGAGGCCCGTGGTAACTGGAGGAGCTGCAGAGATTGACAGCTCAGGTGGGAGACAGAACAACTTGTAGTTTTGCTTTCTGCAAATTTGACCTTAATGGAGGAGAAGCAAGAAGACAAACCATAAAAAGTCAAGTGCTCAACAGGCAAAACCATGGAAGGAAGTATTGTCATGGTTGTGGCAACATTATACTTTGGGAAGACCTTTCTCCTGCAGCAGGTTTTACAAAGCATTGAATCAGGGAGGCCAAATACAAATGCTCATCACATCTCTGCTTTTTATTTGTAAAAAAATAAAATAAAATAGAAAACATGAAAACCATATAACATTATTCTTCAATGTTGAGCTTTCCATTGTCTGTCCTACAAAATCCAGATAAAATACATGACTGTTTCTGATTGGAAAGAGATTATATATTAAAAAGTCCAAGTGAGAAGTCCATGTCAAACAGTATGGACTTAAGCTGCTACCCTTGCATCAGTTATGCCAGAGAAATAACAGTTATGCCTCTTGCATGGAATATTAGTATTAAAATAAAATTGCATGATCTCATAAGGTGACTGTTTTCACACAATACACTAAAGTACACTTTGTACATATAGTGAGGACTCATATTCTCTCTAGAAGATAAGCCAAACTCCCTATGATGGCTAGTAATTATGCTAATACGATCTCAGCTATAGTCTGGCTCAGTCGCCTCTGCTGACATGACAGTCTGGCATCTTCAGGTGTCTTACCTGACTGCCTGTCTTGTCTTTCAGATGAGCAATCTTCTCTATGTTCACTCTATACCTACAACAAGCCACTGACTACACAGTTTGCTGAAGGAGGTTACTGGAGTAGTCACACCTTTGTGTTTCAGATTCATTTCATGTGTTTAAATGACAAGACTCCAAAGCTTTAAAAGAACAACCCTGTAGTGAGACATTATCGCCACAAGGGGGAGCTGTAGGTTACAAGAGATTTAGAAAAGGACCACAGAAGCCTAAGCTCCTTTCCCTCAACAAATCCCATTGTGTCCTACATTGTCGTTACATAAGATTGGAGGATATGTCCTCTCCTTTACTCATCACATTTAAATCCCCGTCAATATTACACAGATACATTTGAATCACAAACTCATTTAAATAAATTCTGCCTGTGATGCTGAACTCTTCTGTTAACCTTAGGTTTTGTTGTTTCTTTGTTTAGAGACAGTTATCTCTGACAGGAGACAGCTGCCTGCTGTGCGGCTACCTCCAGGTCCAGGAGAAGGGGAAGAGTTGGACCAAGATGTGGGTGGCTCTAACGAAGCCTGAGCCACTGGTGCTGTACTTGCAAAGCAGTGGACAGGTAAAACATGTTCACTCTCTGCAGAAAGGTTTTCAAAGAGCTGTATTCAGATTTAGACTTTCTCCTTGAACCTGATAAAGATGGAAAATAACTAGAAGCTTTAACATAACAAGTTTCATTAATCCAACAAAATAAACCTCAAGAATAGAAACTGAAGTTTCTTGATTTCTTTCTCCAAGATGAGACAGGACAGCCTGAATTATAGAAACAGTGATAGAGGCAGTGGACACACATATCCCTCACTGGAAAAACAAGGTGTGACAGCATCGATCTGGGGAGATATCAAGATGAGATTAAGCACCTAGCAGTATCTCCATATCTCTACTTTAAATCACCCAATTTTGTCCTCCAAGATATCAAAGCTCGCCCCAACGGACTGGGTCTCATTTCATTGAGTCTACCTGCAGAATCTAGGAGTGTAGAGCAATGTTTCCCAACCCGCGTCCTCGGGTTGTTCTTTACCTTTTAGATGTTTCTCTGCTTTAACACACACGATTCAGATTATTAGCAGTTCAGCAAAAACCTGTAGATCAGCAATTCAAATCAAGTGTGCCTGAGGCAGGAAAACAGTGTGCCTGGAGGACCAGATTTGTGAAACACTGGTGTAGAAGATGGAATGACGTCCCTGCAGTCCTGACCTCCGCCCTGCTGGATGTTTGTAGGATCAGCATGGTTGTGCTGTTCATGACATGTAAACTGACATGCAACAAATATTGGTTGAACAATGTGATGCCATCCCACAAGAGTGTGTGGCCGAGCTGATAACCAGCATGAGGAGAAGGTGCCAGCCTGTTGGGGGCTGTGTACCGTTGTCCCATACATCACTGTAGACCCTGTTTGTGAAGTAAATAAGTGGTTAAGTAGTCAAAATGTCTTGATTCTACAAATTTTAATTATCCAATCCATTAAACATCAAGTAAGAGCCAACAAGCACTTTGGCGCTGACAAAGAGGGTTTGGCTCAACACACACACACACGCAACTCTGCTCTGCACAGATGCATTTTCCTTACAAATGTGGCTCAATTTAAAGGAAAATGAGCAGCCTTTCCTACATTAGACAATCAAATAGTTAAAAACCAGCATTATAACAAAGAATCGATTCTTACCACAAATACAAAATGATTCATGGGTCTTTTAGCAGATATGGGCCATAAGTATAAAACTTTAAGAAAAACTGAAAAATTGTTCATCTTCCCTTGCTTTAGGACAATCTCGCTCTAAAAAAATCATTTAAACAATTTTGTGGGGTTTTCACACCTTTTTCTGAAATGCCTGTTGACAATGCTGTGGAAACATGATGAAATTTCTAGTTATTTTATTCAGAATGATAAATCATTGTTAATAATAATTGGAGTGGCTCTATTTCCTCACTCCAAAGTACACCGTCAGTGTGTGTAACTGTTTTTATTAAGCGTTCATCACATGCAAATTACGAGAACTAGTTTTCAATTAGTTCAGAAATGCTAATTCTTTCAAATTTGTTATTGAACCTTCATTCAACTGTGTATTTAAAAAAAATAGATTTAAAATATCTTAGACTATGTCAAAAGAGTAACAGCTACTAAAAATGTTTTTGGTTGTTTATATAAAAATATAATGGTCACCGTTTCATCTGAGCTGTTGTTCAGATATTCAGATTCAGAGCTCATCTGTTCAAAACAGAGCTTTTAATTCCTATATACAGGATATATAAGAGAGTAAAGCAGGGATTAAACAACCGAATTGGAACGGCAGTATCATTTAACGGGAAAGCACTGCTCCCT
This sequence comes from Xiphophorus couchianus, assembly GCF_001444195.1. Lineage (NCBI taxonomy): Eukaryota > Metazoa > Chordata > Actinopteri > Cyprinodontiformes > Poeciliidae > Xiphophorus > Xiphophorus couchianus. The sequence goes on along the minus strand of NC_040228.1, from coordinate 20,481,510 downwards.
ATGCTTAGCAAAGATCCTGCACACATAAAACCAAACAAAGTTGGCTATGCTTTCAACAGACAGCCTATAAATCTGCATCTTAGCAACCAGGGTGTCACATTATAGACAGTAATTATTAGTCTGTATGCATGATTCAACCATATATGAGGTTTTCAGCAAGTAATGTTGAGATTTTTTTTGTTTTATTCACAACAGAATGCACTAAAGGGAGAAGCCTCACTGCATTTCATTTCTAAGATTAATGTCCCACTCCCACAGCTGGAAGCTGCCATCACAAAGATTAGGATTAATAGAAGATGGATGAGCATTTCCTGAATCAACAGAAATAAAGAAGGGGGGATGGGAGAGAGCTGTGCATCTCTCATGAAATACAAGTGCACCTTGATGAATTAAAATATCCTCAAAGAATATCTGGTGTTAAATTATATATACCGGTATACATATAGATAGAGCAGGTTTACCCATAAGGAGAAGAAGAAATATCCTTGTTCCACAGTGGGGAAATTCAGGTGTAAAAAAAATATAAAAAATGTTTTTGTTTTTTTTTATCTAAAAGGTAGTTGCTAAAAACTGGAGGTACAATAATTTTCTGTATCCAAGCATATAGTTGGAAAGCTAAGTAGAAGAAAAAAGTATGAAGAATCAACCATAAGCAACTGGAATAACTGCAGATTTCAGTATTATTGTGAAGGATATACACTTAGTCCACCCCTAATACCTAAAATAGTTCACTGTGTTTGTGTGTGTGTAAATTTTAATCTATATTAGTTTAATTGTTTGAAGTGAAATAAAGTAAACCTTTTAATGATAATTTTAATTTATTGAGATGTAAAAGTACCATATATGCAAGCTGTAACTCTTAAAAGTTATAAAAGGTTCTTTATTTTGTTGAGTTAAAAACTTCACCTTTACCTTAAAATCAAATTTTCTACTGTTTTGCAGGACTTGAAAGGGTCGCGGGCTGTCCCTCTGCCCGGCTTCGAGGTGAGCACGGTCCCATCGGCCACAGCTGACAAACCAGAAGTCAAACACGTGTTCAAGCTCAGCCACTCCCAGCAACTCTTCCTCCTAAGTGCCCAAGATGCAGAACTTCAGGCCAAATGGGTGGAAGTCCTCTCCAAAGCTTCCCGTGGCGAAGCGCCTGCTGAGGCATCAATGAGCCTGACTGAACACAGGAAGAGCCAGTAACGGCCACTCTGAAACAGCTGGACTCTCTCCCTCTCCCTCTCCTGTGTATGAAGCACACATTACTTGAATTCACTTTACCTTGGCACTTTTGTTTTCCCTCCTCTTTGAACGGACCACTCAGTACTTCCTTGGCCATCTGACTCGTAAACCTCTCGACCACACAGCTACTTGTTTTTCTTCGTCTTTGTGTTTCTTTGAAAACACACAAACCAATACTCCGATGCCACTGGTCATGTTTTATTTCTCAGTGTTTTGAACAACTGGATCTCTGAAGAACATTTATTTGTAATATAACTGAAGGAAAATCCAGTTTTTAGATGAAGTTCTTGTATATTATTCCAAGGTGTCATGAAGCATTAACTCTTAGGTGTCTGTCTTTGCATTAGAGTGCATGTGTGTGTGCGGGCGTGTGTGTGTGTGTAGGCGTGTGTCTGACCGTTTGAGTCCCTTCCGGTGTTATACTAAGTATTGAATGCTTGCGTAAGAAACCCCCTCTGTTGCTTTCACTCCTGCTGAGGGCACAGTGTTGGTTCTGTGGGTCTTGTACAGTGTGTGTACTATAATGTGATGTAAGGAAACAAAGTAAAAACAACATTTAACTTAAAAAAAAACATGCATTTGTGGCTGGCCACCTGATGTTTCCACTTTTAGCCCCCATCCCTCTGACCCCGTCCTGTTTTGGTTTTTTTTTGTGGTACTTTGGTACTGATTCCCTCTCTGTCATTGTCACTGGACCCTGAGACGTCTGATCCGAGTGTGATTTCCACTCACATTTTGTTGTGCGATAGATCTCGATCACGTGGCTTCACTTCAGGGTCAGCCTTAATATCTCCACTTGCACACAGACAAAGAAACCCCAGTCTGTGCAGTTCAGTCTTTCACTGACTCTCCCTTTTAGTGATGTGATGGAAACCAAGTACTGTACTATTAAGAAAAAAAAAAATGTTTATTCTGCCTTTCCCCTGCGTACCTTCCCCCTATAAGCACCAGCCTTTAAATAAAAGTAGCAAATAAAGTCATCCTTCAGTCTCCTTTTGCATGTAAACTAACTCATATTTATATGTTGTGCTATGAAAATCTTCCCCTTGTCCCTCTTTTTACGCTTCACAGCTTATTCCTGTTTTTTCCTGTATGTAAGCAGAATCGTCATTGTCTTTGAACGATTGTGCTGTGAAAAAAGAAAGGAGTTGCGCATATCATCAATAAACAAGCATGACTCGTTTGAGGCCATGCTGTCCAGTAAGAACATGTCTTTAGTTTCTCTTCATGAAATAAAAAAGTGTATATATACAGCGCCTCTTGGGTAGAACAATGCAAGCACATGACTCAAAAGTGGACGTAAATAACGCCTGCTTTATAGTTTCATATCACCTCTGAGTTTTTGCAGAAGCACCTTTCACTTCAATTACAGCTGCAAACCATTTGGGGTCTCTACCAGCCTATGAATAGATAAAGCAACTCATGTTTTTCTCTGCTTTTACTACCATGGATAGTAAAAGAGGCCCACACTATAATAGAACCTCAGCTGTGTTTTTTACCTATTTTATTTTAGTGTAATTTACCGAAGACAGATACATTTTTCCAGTTGTTTTTGTTCCTCTGTTCTGTTGTTGGTTTGGCCACTGACATGAGAAACTTCTCAGCCTGAAGCTTCTGTGTTTGTAACACAACCCATCACGAAATGTCACAGAATTCCTTTTTTCTTGACATCATTTGTCAAAAAGGGGATTTCTAGATCTTTTGTTGTTGCTGTTGTGTTAAATCAGACAAAATTAAATCCATGTTTCACAAACTGTCCAGTATTTTAGTGATGTTGGGGCTGCCTTCAGTTGTACTCGGAAGAGAGTTTAGTTTTGCCCGTTTTCAAGCTGTGTAAAAGGCTCTGATCAGTTACCTAATCATTTATGTATTTTGAGGTCAGCAAAAGAGACCTGGAAGCTTTGTCAGGATCTGTGTTTTTCTGTGTTTATTTAGAGTTTTCTGTGTCCTTGAGTCTCTTCGTTGTCCTGTCCTCCCCTTGATTGTTCCCAGGTGTGTCTCGTTTCTGTGATTACCCGCCCATGTATTTAACTCCACCTGTGTTCCTTGTTCCTCGTCGGGTCCTTGTCGTTGTATGTCGTTGTCAATGTCTAGTCGTCGTGTCCATCTGCCTGCTGCTCGTTGTTTGGACTGTGTTCCCGTCATTAAAATCATCACTTTCATTTCTACCTGGGTCTCAAGCGTCTGCCTCACCACCTCACACCGCACCGCTTCATGACAGAAGGACCCGACCAGACCGAACGGTGAGGCACGCTATTTTTTACTTTTCATCATGGACCCAGAGGAGTTAAAGGAGCTAACTGAAGCGATCAGGGAGTACGAGGAGGCAATGGCCAAGCCGTACGCTGCCATCCGACGCCTCGGTTTCGCCATCCGCTTGGGACTGCTGCTGGACTACTGGGTTCCTCGCTTTCCGCACCCGGGGTTTGTGGAGTTGCAGAGGGAGGCAGAGTGGGAGCGTAAGGCGGCCCTAGCCGTCATGGCTGGCGAACCTCTGCCTCCCAAGCCGCACAGTTTCTCCGCCAGCCCAGATCCCGCTCCAGTTCCGGGACCAGCAACTCCAGCCGGCGTTCCGGTCGGCGCACCCGAGGCCGAATCAGCCGGCGTTCCAGCCGGCGCACCCGAGGCCGAATCAGCCGGCGTTCCAGCCGGCGCACCCGAGGCCGTTCCAGCCGGCGCACCCGAGGCCGTTCCAGCCGGCGCACCCGAGGCCGTTCCAGCCGGCGCACCCGAGGCCGTTCCAGCCGGCGCACCCGAGGCCGTTCCAGCCGGCGCACCCGAGGCCGTTCCAGCCGGCGCACCCGAGGCCGTTCCAGCCGGCGCACCCGAGGCCGTTCCAGCCGGCGCACCCGAGGCCGTTCCAGCCGGCGCACCCGAGGCCGTTCCAGCCGGCGCACCCGAGGCCGAATCAGCCGGCGCACCCGAGGCCGAATCAGCCGGCGCACCCGAGGCCGAATCAGCCGGCGCACCCGAGGCCGAATCAGCCGGCGCACCCGAGGCCGAATCAGCCGGCGCACCCGAGGCCGAATCAGCCGGCGCACCCGAGGCCGAATCAGCCGGCGCACCCGAGGCCGAATCAGCCGGCGCACCCGAGGCCGAATCAGCCGGCGCACCCGAGGCCGAATCAGCCGGCGCACCCGAGGCCGAATCAGCCGGCGCACCCGAGGCCGAATCAGCCGGCGCTCCTGCCGGCGCACCCGAGGCCGTTCCAGCCGGCGTTCCTCCCGGCGCACCCGAGGCCGTTCCAGCCGGCGTTCCTCCCGAGACCCCCTGCGTTCCTCCCGAGACCTCCAGCGTTCCGACCGAGACCCCTTGTGCTCCGACCGAGACCCTACCTCGGGGGGCTCGTCATCGCCGTCTGTGGGCGGCCCCCGGGACTCCCCATTGCCACCTTCAGCGCCGCGGACGGCCGCTGGACCGCCTCCGGGGGTCCCGCCTCCGTGGTTCCCGCCTCCAGCGCCGCGGACGGCCGCCGGACCGCCTCCGTGGTTCCCGCCTCCAGCGCCGCGGACGGCCGCCGGACCGCCTCCGTGGTTCCCGCGGACGACCGCCAGACCACCTCTGTGGTTCCCGCCTCCTTTGCCTCCGCCCACCCTGTGGGTAGTTTTTTGTTTGTTTATGGACTCTTGGCCCTTCTTGTGTTTCCGCCCACGATGGTGGGTTGTTTTTTGTTTTTCTGGACTCTGGCCCCCCGTCCAGCGCCCCTCCGCCCACCCTTGTGTTTTTTTTTTTTGTGGGCGTCTGGTAGCCGCCCTTGAGGGGGGGGTACTGTCAGGATCTGTGTTTTTCTGTGTTTATTTAGAGTTTTCTGTGTCCTTGAGTCTCTTCGTTGTCCTGTCCTCCCCTTGATTGTTCCCAGGTGTGTCTCGTTTCTGTGATTACCCGCCCATGTATTTAACTCCACCTGTGTTCCTTGTTCCTCGTCGGGTCCTTGTCGTTGTATGTCGTTGTCAATGTCTAGTCGTCGTGTCCATCTGCCTGCTGCTCGTTGTTTGGACTGTGTTCCCGTCATTAAAATCATCACTTTCATTTCTACCTGGGTCTCAAGCGTCTGCCTCACCACCTCACACCGCACCGCTTCATGACAAGCTTGTTTTTGGGGAGAAGAATTTTTATTCTGAATAAATTTACAACAACGTGGCAAAACAAATAGAGGCTCAGGAATTAAAGGAAAATAAAATCACAACTTTGAAAGTGAAAAGTATTAATGGTGGGAAAAGCTAACAGAGTTGAAAGCTCAGATATGTGTGTGGGTGTGTGTTATAAGGAGGTGTGTATTCTCTGCAGAAAAGTTGTTCCAGCTAGTTTATGTTCATTCCTTTTTTGGTACCTCTCTTAGTCTATTATTTTGCCAATTAATTTTATTTTATATAGTGGAGATTTATTTAATGTGCATATGTAGATAAATTATATGCACAATGCCCTGTAAACGTATTAATAATGCACAAAAATGTAAATATTTATATATTTAAAGCTGTTTTTCACAGCTTTAAAAGTTGGTTCTACAGTTTTGATCCAGGGAAGCTGAATGCACATTCACGCCACATTTTCCAGGTTGCTGTGGGATTTTTGAGTGTTTTCTGTAGAAAATTTGAAAGCCATGTAGCCATTTAACAACAGAGAGAGAGACAGGAAGAGCTTTGATAGATGCATTGAGTTTATAACATTTTTATTTTCAAAAGTCAAAATTAGGTTTTAGAAAGATAACGTGCTCCGCCAGTGTCTGCTGGTGCTGCTGTAAGCTATGGGGCAACATCAGAGCAAAATGCTGACCACTTCCTTCTGTTGTTATTCAATGTGCTGTACATTCAGAGCAAAGTGGAGCAGGGAGGAAACTGTGTTCAAAGCTGATTGAGGAGCAAACTACTTGCAGAAAACTCCTATTTTGTTGTTTCATTTCTTTGAGAACAAATCTGAGAAGCTTTTCTCTCATCTTCAAAACTGAAACTTTAGCTAAAAAAAACTGTCTCAGCTTTGCTGTGTTGTGTTAACCATCTACAGAAGTTCAAAAGATACCTCTGTATCTTTTGATTTTTCTTTTCCTTTGTAATAGTTGTGAAAATGGGTTGTCCAAAAGTAGCTGACTCTACAAAGGTATTGCTAGAACTGAAAATAGCTGAACTGTCCTCTACCAGGGGCCCCTAGGCGATTCTCAGTGGCTTTACAAAACAACATTGACCTCTTTGAGACCGCACAAAGGACAGTGCTGGTTGATTGGAACCAGGTTTGCAGGAGCACATTAAAAGGTTGGAAGAAAATAAGAACAACTTAGCTGAAGATGTTTTTGCCATTTCGTGTTCCGAACACAACTTGCTGCTGCTCTCCCACAACAGCTGAGCAGAACAGATTGAAAGGATATGCTGGAGAATAAGCCTCTTAGCATCTGTTTGTGTGTGATAGTGCACATACACTTGTGTGTATTCATACATTTACATACTCTGCTGAAAAAGACAACCTTTTGTTCCTCATTCTCTGACAGTAAATCAGACTCAACTTTCCCTGTCTTGGTCAGTTAAAATTAGAAACTGTTTCTTTTTTGCAACTTGCAACATCTCAGCTAACTTGACATGCTTTTTTAAATTATTATTTTAAGGCATCACCTTCAAAAATCAATAAAGATCTGACAAGATAAAAGGAAGAGAATTGCAGATCTTCACAACTGGTCATCCTTGTGTTCAATTTCCAGATGCCTGAAGGTGCAAAGTTTATCTGTCAAACAATAGTAAAGAAGCATGTATAAACACCCATTATATCGTTCAGCATGTAAAAAGGTTCCATGTCCCAGAAATAAACAAATCTAGGTGTGAAATGTTTATATCAGTCCCAAAACAAAACTGAAAGACTTTGAAGATGCTGGCTCAAACTGATATTAGTCTCATTATCCACATGGAAAGCCATTGCTTCAAAAGCAATATAAAGGCTCAACTATAATCTTGAAATGCTCGCAGGGACAACGGTCATGATAATTGAGACATGTTCTGATAAAACATAAATGTAAGAGTTCGGTCATGATGACTATTGTTACATTTGAAAGAAAAAAGTTGATGCTTGCAAACCTGAGAACACCATCCCAATTATGAAGTACAGGAGTGGCAGCATCTTCTTGTTTGCTGGGGTTGCTTACTGAAAGAGGAACTAGTGCACTTCAAAAAATAGATGATATCATGAGGAAAAGACATTATGTGAAAATATTGAAGCAACATCAACAGATGTCAGCCAGGAAGTTAAAGCTCAGTCACTAATGACTATCGACAAAGACCTGAAGTATACCACCAAATTTGTAACAATGTGGATTAAAGACAAGATGGCATTGTTTTTGGACTGGCCATTGTTGAAAAGCAATTCTACTAAATACTAAAGAATGTATGTAAACTTCTGAATTTGAAAGTAGCAATAAAGAACTCAATTAGCCTGGCATTTAGCAAATAAAAATAACTTTTTTTCTGGCTGACCTAAAACAAGCAGTGACAAAGTCAGGTAATATCTGTCAGTTTATATCTAAATACAGACACTATTTATGAATATGCATGAAACAGAATCACTTGCATTTTTGCAAGTTAGCAGAATGACCTGCCTTTCTCCTCTGCTGGTGTATCCATCTCTATCACTGTTTGAATCTATTTGCTAAAGAGCTCAAAGAAGAATGTAACTATTAGAATCTACTTCCCTTTAGTACATTATTTGGTGAGCTATCTCACTCCAAAAGCAGTGTTTTCTGAGTTGTTGTTTTTTTTTTTTTGTCTTTTTATGCTGATGATCATGTGCCGTTTACAGTTCTCTCTCACACACACTTTGGTCATTTTGTGTGGCATGATGTTGTACTTTATCAACACCCACATACAAGTGCAAATAGGGGAAACTCATTTGCATTCTTCTGGTGAAACAGCGAGACAATTCTCCATTCCTGTACAGGAAGTGGTTGCAACTGTTTCCTGTCACTTTCATGTCTCTAGCTGGTATTTTCAGCCCACTTCTTAGTTTCATTACCTCTGAATGTGTTGTTGCTTTCAAAATTCTTTGCAACAGAAAAATATATTCATGTGGGGTTGCTGCTCAAACTGATACACCTTTAGTCGGATGATTTCATCAACCCACAACCAACTGGAGGTTAGATGTACGTAAGATAGTCTGAAACACAAAACCAAAATATGTGTGTTAACAGGAAATACGCCACCATGTCTTAAGGCAGTTCATTTAAAGTCACAGTCACCTGAAAAGTTTGATTGTCATGGTATCTTATTGTTAATAAAAGTCTTTGATATCGATTTAAAGATGATGATTAAATGTTGAAACAAAGCATATCCAGAACACATTCGGACTTGCTGTATTTTCAGTTCCCATAGGCTTTCCTCTCCTTCAATTTCTTCTTCTGGTAATCAAAAATGTCATTATTTTCAGGTTGAGGAAGACTTAAACCTTGGCCTAATGCAGGCAAAATTGTAGCAAAATGGAAACTTAATGAAAACTTGCAGCCTGAGATGACACAGAGGGAAGAACACAATGAGAGGTGAACCAGCAAAAGTAGTACTACCGTTTGGTTCTGGAAAGGATTGAAGGCAAACCAGGATAATAAATCCATGGAGAGTGATTACAAAAGCAAGACATCAAGCCACTTGAAACCCTCTGCTTGAGGCAGAGACTGTCCCTCAGCCGAGAAGGACAGTACATCTATTTCCTGTAGAGAAATACGCATTAGAGTAGATAAGTCTTTCTCTGACTGCCTAAATGATTTTATTGCACAGTGAAAGTCTTTAGACGCCAATGTTGAATATAAAATACTCTGCACACTTGCCTCTTCCGGAAGAAGAGAGAGAAGAGCTCACATCGTGAAAACAATGATTTGTTGGAAAAACATGATGATGTAATCTCTCGCCTTGCCTGTCTCCACTTCAGATTGTTATTGATTCATTTATATAAAAACATCCTTTCATCTTCAAAGCTGCATATGAGACTCTGCGGTTCCCAAACCAGACTCCCTCATCTCCACAACTTCACCTTGAATCCTGTCCAGAAACACTACAGACTGTGCTGGCGACAAGGTGAGCAGCTTCAATGCAATCCAACCTGCGAGCAAGCTTGACTTTAAACTGAGAACACGGAAGCAACTCTTGATTTTTTTACGCAATGGCTGGATAAAGCTAAAAATCCACCCATGGCATCCATACTTATATTATATTGATGCACTCCACCATGCCGTGTCATTGGTGACACAATGTCAGCTTTCTCTTGATAAAAGATCCGCAACCTTTACAATAGAAAGAAACGTTTTTGTCCTCCATCCAACTAAATAAACGTTGTTTAGAGTTGTTAATGTGAAAGAAGCCTTTTCCCTTTGTTAAAAATCCACTTGGAAATATTATCTATAGGAAAATGGTTGGCATTTTTAAAGAACCACAATCTGAGAAACAGTTCCCATGAGAAGAAAATTACAGTACAGACCAAAAGTTTGGACACAACTGTGTGTCCAAACGTTTGGTCTGTACTCAATACAGACCACAAGTTTGGACACACCTTCTCATTGAATTCAATGAGAAGGTGTGTCCAAACTTTTGGTCTGTACTGTAGAGCTAAAGAAATGACAGAATTTTAGTGTCATTCTATTAGGAAAATTTATGGTTCAATAAAAAAAATAAAACCATTAAAACTTGCATTGTTTATTACATCTATATGTAAATAGTTAGTTATTTATAAATTTTTTGCCAAAGATATTAAAAGGAAGGTCCAAAAAGCCAGTTTTGACTCCTAAACTGCAGGTGGCAAACCCCTTCTTTAGATCCATGAAATGAATGTGGACTTTTGTTTTCATCCGATTTTAAAACGGTAATCTATTTTTTTTTCACCATCGACCAATCTATTTTCTACTAAATTACGCAAAAGCTGGACCGAGCATGAAGAAAACTGCATATAAAATTTATAAAAGTAAGCAATTTGTTTCAGGCCATTTCAGGCCAAAATGACGTAAAACTCCAGGTGAGACATAACAGCCAAACTTATCACCAGCTTGTAGGTCACGCTCTAAAATGAAAACAAGAAGCTTCTGAAGCAGATTGAAGGACATTTGGCAGCAGCTCCTAGTTAAAAAAAATAATATTACATATGGTGCAGTAGAACAAAATGACAATGTGCAAGTTGCTGAAAGTAAAATAAAAGAGCGTTGTAATCTGATATATAATTCTGAAATACACTGATGGAGAAACTTAGTTGCCCTTAAAAAGCAGGGATTGTAGTTTTCACAATGAAAGATTTCTCATCTGCAGAATCAGGTGGCATGCAAGCAGTGAGTCCCTGAAACAATGTGAGACAAAACAAAACCACTACAGAAGCAAACAACGAGGAATGATCAAGCAGTAGTAACTAATGAAACAAATTACCATTAATGTATATTTAGAAGCATTAGCTACTTGGTTATGAAAGAGTTAATGTATGAATGTGTGCATAATTAAGTACCTTACATGATTAAATCTAAAAAAAAGTAATTTTTACCTAAGTAAATTTCTTATCCTGCTTCTGTCACAGGAAGATTGTCTGTGTCCACTTTACAAGCTGAGTACATCTAAGGCAGCTCTGCATTTCAAGAAAAGCTTGATCAACCCAACTTCCTCGTGAAATTTCATATTTCATACTCCTTCAGTGAGTACATACAGATTGATGGCACAGTCCCATCACTCATAGCCACAGTCCAGCTTGAAAAATTGATTCTTTCACAGATTACAGACATGGACAACAGGAACAGAACCATTAATGAGGCTGTAGAAGGACCATCGCTGTGTGGAAAGCACAGAGAGAGAGAAATAGCGGGCATCCTTTCTGAAGTATTCTCTTCTGCCTTTGAGAGGGTTGGTCTGACGCATGTACCACTCAGCGGCAAACAGAGACAGCTCATCTTTAATGAGGCTCTGGCTTTGAGATTAAATGGTTTCTTGGAATACGTCAACGTTCCAGAAAATTCTGTTAATCTAAATGAAAGATTGTTTTATGATTCACACTTTTAATCAGAAATCTCTCACTGACGCATCAATTCATCTCTTACAAAGAAAAATACATAAAGGCCATATATTTTATATTTTATAGCCAAAAGATACCTAAATATATCCCAGTTGACGTTTTTTTGCAGAAGTTATGTTTAAAATGCTGTTTTCAGACACGAAAAGGCCCTTTTGAGTTGAAACCCTAAACTGGTTATGCGTATTTACATGCTGATGATGGAGATAATGTGCATGGTAATATCAAAACAGATTATAAAGATAATATGAATACATAAAGATATCTTTATGTATTTATATATTGAATATATGTTGGTGTTCATTGGCTACATTAAGACACTGTCAGGATCTTGTTCCTTTAGTGTATTTTTGTGAAAGTGTGAATCTGTCAACATAGAGGATCTCTGCTCTGTTTGTGGGCATAGCCAACCTGCAGCACACAAATTCTTCACCTGATGGTTCATCTTACTGGCTCTGCATGTGGTTCAGGACATTACCTCAAAACATAGCAAGAAGCTTATTTGCAATTTTGCCACAAAGTATTTGCAATAAAGGTTCATCAGTGCTTATAAGTTTCTCAGTAGGATGCCAGTTCGTTGGATCTCCAAGCTCCTGTTTGTCTCTCAGACATCATATGAATACACTGTCAGAATTTAGAATCTCTCTTTGGCATCTTTAATCTCCCTTGTGCTGCCTTAGATTTTTTTTTACAAAGTCATCAACAAAAACAAAAACAACAACATATCATCTTAGTGCTCTTTAGCAGAGAAAACAGACACTATTGCTATCAACTCTCTCTTCGTTTGTACTGCTCAAAGTACGAACAACGCAAGCCAGGATGGAGACTCGACTGGAATCCACTGAAAAGCTAAACTGTACACAACGGCAGAATTAAACGTTGCTGTTGCCATACATACCCAATTTAGAGGATATTTTGAACAATTTCAGCAGAATAGTTTCCAAAATGTCTCTATTACACTGTTTATATCATTTCCCCCTCAGCATCTTTTGAAAGATGTTTTCATTTCTGTTCTTTGAATTCCCACCAGACTAATGCACTTCGAGAAGCTCAGTATTTGGTGATGTGCAAGGATGGTCTTATGCAACACCATTACTCGAGTGCAGGTATTATAAGCACCCTTTTCTTGTTTTCTAAAAGTTCTACTCATGACACATCAGTAAAGACAATACATTCACTTAGAATAACCTTTGAATGAAACAAAGCCTCCGTAAGGTTGGAGCTCCTCAGATGCTCGGAGATGTGTCTGTTGTTCTCACAGCATGAAGCTGTGAAGCCACAATACATCATGTTCCTGGATCCACCTGTACCTTGCACAAAAGTGCACTTCTGCTTTAACATGCAAGATTAAACAAACAAACTGAACAAATGTGACTTTCTTTTATAGATTTTTCTATCGTTTTTCTTTCTTAGCTATTTGAAATCTGGTATAATTTTGCTTAATGACACCATAACATGTTATTTTAACTCTTATCTTATTGCAGCAGGCGGAATACACGCACAAGATCTTGTTCTAACATACCCTTTCACAAAAGCTGTATCGAAAAACAGTTTCAAAAGTATAACGAAGTGAGAAAAAGAAAGGGAAGTGACAAAGTTTGCTCACATAATACAATTAAATGATGCATAAACTCATTAACAAAGTTATCTTTGGAGGGAATAATATATAGCAGCTTGACACTTCTATTTATTTTCATTAAGCACAATACTTCAAAAGATAACTTCTGCAAAAAACTATTCAGAGGCTAAAGTGGTAAAATTTGTGACATACAGCAGCACACTACCGTTTCTAAAAAAAGTATTGACATTCACTTGTAGTCTTATTTCAATCACAAAACTAATTTCATTTTATTAGGACTTTATGTGATGGTCAAAACAACAGTGAATAACATGAAGTGGAGTAAAAATTATGTGTCATTTTCTAAACATTTCAAAAAATAAAAATCCTTCATATTTTGTAGACTAAGACGTGCTTCCTGCTGGAAGGTGAGATTCCACACTTCTGAGCTTCATTGTCTGTGCTAAAGAGAAGCAACCCTACACAGCATCATACTGCCACCGTTATGTTTCACAGTGTGGATGGTGTGCTCAGTTTGTTTTTCTCCACACATTTTTGCACTCAGACCAAAAACCTCAATCTTGGTCTCATCAGACCAGAGCAGGCTTGTGGAAACTTGTTCACTTAGCTTAGCACCTTCTTTGACTTCCTGTTGCATTTTCACTTTTTTTTTGAGAGAAATCTAAGAGTTCTCTTGTTATCTTTGTATTCTGTCTAAGCATACATTTCTTCAGCTCCTGTAGCGTCACCATGAGTTTTCTTTTAGGTGTTTTTCTCCTTGCCTGCTCTGCCCATTTTGCTGGAAAAATACTGCTGCTGTTGAGATATCTTTATATTTTCAAATAATAGAGTAGAGTTCTTGATCTTTGTGATGCTCAGTGTTCACTGATGAACAAAGACGGCAGCTGGTTTTAGCTTAAAGTTAAAATACACGTTGATTAATTATTTTTTAGGCAGCCTTCAGACGTTGAGGGTGAAGCTCGGGTGAAATGCAGTTCCAGAAATGCAGACAAGAAATGTGTCTTGACTGATATTCTGCTCACTCACGCCTTAACCTGACATAATCCACAGAGTCTGTTCTACTTTGGTTGACAAGGTCTCGACTGTTCATCCTCTCGCGCGACAGCAGTTCCGCAGCCGCGCGCCACCCAGTCTGAAGTTCAAGCGAGGCGGAGCGGCTCGCAGGGAGGACGCTGTGGCTGAAGAGTTTTATCACTCGGAGAAACTGGGGACACTGAAGCTCAAACGCCTCACAAGCAGCGAGTCATTTATTTATTTTGCACCTGAGACAGAGGGGGGTCCAGGAGCGTTGCCTTTACGCGCGTCAAAAAAAGGAGAGCGGAGTGTGAGCGCATCTGCCTGCTGCCAACATGTCCGCAGCCACAGCCTCAGTAGCAGATGTGAGGCTAGAGAATAAAGAAGACATCCGTACCCGGAGCAAACCAGGTAAGACCAACTGAAGAGCGTCTTTATGTTTGTAGGATCAAGCCCTTTTGGTTTTATTGGAGACCATAGGAGAGGGTTTGGCACTTTGGTGTCAGTTTCTTTCTCGTGCTTCTTGATCACACCCAAAAATGTCAGTTTTAGAAATTAAATGTACTCTGAATGCGTGTCAGAGAGAGATGAGGAGTTTAAAAGTGGACCTGCCTGTTCAATATCGTCAAAACCATCTAGTGTGACTGCATTAGAATTAAAAGAAAGGAAGAAAATAAGGAAGAAAGAACTAAGAAGTAAAGGGGTATGAAAAATGATGCACAGCTGGAAATCCTTTACAAAACATCCGTCACAGATGTTACAAAAAGCCTATACACTTTCTAATTTGATCTAAAATGCGTCCATGTGTTGCATACATGTGGATGTGATTAGGTAATACTGACAGTGAACATGGGAGTAGCCCTGTTTTGTTTTATCCCAGTTGTCCCGTTTTAAAATCTGATCTGTGGGAGAAAATATGTTCTGTGTTTGTTTCTAACTGTCTTTTCTTTTCTGTTGTTTCCTGACAGTAAATTCAGTTTTTGTGATCAGGTGCAGCACATGATGAGTGCTGCCAAAGTTTTTATACCTCTTGAAACTTTTTCCACACAAACTGTAGTGTTTTATTTGGATTCCATGTAATGGAGAACATAAGAGCATAAAAAATAGTGGAGAATCATGCAGTAGGACAATAAAGATGCATCTTTTTTTTTACATTGCTTCTCTAAATATTTATGTTTCGTCTCCTTTACGCTGATACCCTTAAAGAAATCCAATTACCACCAGAAGTTATTTAGCAACTGAATAAAGTCGACCTATCCAATGTCATCTCAGTATAAATCCAGCTGTGCTTTGTAGGGCTCACAATTTTATTGTAGAACTGAACAAAAAGGATCTTAAAGACAAAGGATCTCAGCAGGAATAAAGTTTGTAGGTTTTGGTTTAAAAAAAGCACTGTTTCACAGTATAAATTAGTATGAACTTGAAACTTCCTGGCCTACATGCTAAATGCAATCTGTGGAAGAAACTAACACCCCACATCACCTTTAGCACACCAAGGATCCCCCCCTGAACCTTTTCTTCAGGAGGGTCTGGGAAGCTGGTCAGAGTTGATGGGTCAACAGATATTTCTAAATCCAGGAAAATTCTGGGGAAAAACAAAACGAACTGTAAGAGACATGAAAAGACTAGTCTTGGGTGGAGGTTCATCTTTCAGTACGAGAATGACCCATAATAGCCAGAACTACAGTAAAATGATTTAAGTTATTGCATGTTTATGTCTTAGAATGCACCTGTCAAAGTCCAGGCAAGAGTTAAAAACTAATGTCTATATATTAGACCCATTCAATCTGACACATTAGAACAACGAGGATTTTTTTTCTGGTTCACAGGTGCTGGTTGCTTTCAGTGAAACGAAACCTTGAAACAATTGAATAATGTCCTTTCACTTCACCACTATGCAGTATTTATATTGGACTGTCACAGAAGTTTCCAATTAAAAATTATGAAGGTTTGGGGTTTTATTGAGATAAAATGTGGAAAAGGTTGATGGGCTTTCAAAAAAACCTCTGTTTAAGTGTTAGCTGAGAACCAGTTCTTCGCAATAAACAAGATGACTGCTGAAACGAATCCTCCTGCTGTGACATCATGTTTACCGATCATAAGCTTGTTTCATGATGAAGTCATGCAGTAGGTGGCTCATCATAGCGTATGCTTGAGCAGTCTGCTGAACACCGTGATGTTCGGTATGACATCCAGTTGTTTAGGTTCCAGATGAGTTTCCATCAACCTCAGGGGCCATGTGTTCAATGATTTATCACACCTCCTGCTTTGATACAGTTGCAGTCGATGCAGCATGCACGAGGCTGCTGGAAGGGGGGCTGTGACTTTGGCACGTACTGCTGTGCCGCCCTGCACGATTTCAGTGCTGATAGCTGTGGAATGACCACCCCGTTCTCCTCTCCAGCGCTTCCTTGTCGGTTTTTGACCATCTGTTTCACCCTGAGTTGTTGTTGTGGAAAGAGAATGAATCATGAATCATCCCCTGTCCCTTCCACAGCAATCTAATGTTTGAGTGAACTTCAAGCACATTTCACATTAGGGGCACGTAACATGGCCATCCCAGAAGCTGTATCTGTTATCTGTTCCTTACCGACTGACCTCCAACTCTCTTCTCTAGGCCGTCAGCAGGCTCAGTGCACACCGAGGCCCCTGCCGGCTGTGGGCACCCACAGGATCATTCAGGGCAACGGGACCGATGTGGGCACAGTCATTTCCCTGCAGTGCCCAGCTAAACACAAACTGGTGGGCAAAGGTTTGAAGTGTGTCATGGTCACCAACAGCACCCAATGGATGGGCGAGACCTTCTGCCAGCGTAAGTAGAAACAGAGAAGTTAAAACAAAGGCCTAATATGGCAGCTGATGCAGAGAGAAAAGGGCTAATAGTTACCTAAAGATGCAACCTGCAATATTAGACATGCAATTAAGGCTACAAGTGAAGTTATGTGATGATGCAAAAGTTTTTTTTATACAGGAAACATTAAATTAACTCTAGTGTTGCAACACCTTTGTTGTTTCTGTATTATGCTTAGCATTACTTGTTTTAGGCTGAATTATCAGTGAGAACGAGATGAAAGAGACTCTTTCATATCACACAGAAAACGAAACTTGAAAATGTGCTTTTGGTTTGTTTTCCCAGTTGATAAACTAGCATAAATATGGTCTGAAAACATGTTCAAACCTGCCAGTCCGCAGCAGTTAAAGAATAATGACGTTTACATATGTAACAAGCACAATCTGCACACCAAAGACATGTCAGATTTTTTTTCATTCTGAAACTGAACATTTGATTTTCTAAGTGAACAAAAATTGTAAATTGATCAAATCTTTTGTCACTCTGCAGCTGTGGCCCCCTATGAGGACTATGGTTTCCGTGTGGCCGTCCTGGCATCCATTATAAGCTCTGGAATTATCCTGCTCATGTCCGTGGCCTTCATCACCTGCTGTTTGCTTGAATGCACCGAAGAGGATAAACATAAAAAGCAAAGGAGGTAAGATGTTTAATGAGCATTTTCATCTAGCCTTGCTGTAATAAATGTGTGTAAGTATTCCACTAAATGCACCTTGGAAAAGGTGAAGGTTTTTAAATGGTCACAAATGATACAATGTTTACTTATAAAGAAAAAACTGATGAGTGTCGCACGCATTTAAAATCCAGTGCAATCCAGTGCCGTCAGAAGGCACCTATTTAGGAAATGGCATGTTAAAGGTTCATCATAACACATGCAGGGGAAATAGCAGACATTCAAAAGAAGGTGTGTAGCAATCATCAATGTAATAATGACCAATAATGTGATACCTGCAATTAACAGCATCATTTTAGCAATTTTAACTTTAATAAAGTGACTAATATAATGACATTATTTGAGTAGCATAAAGAGAAAGCTGTGAAGATATAACAGCTGCAGTCAATAATAATATGATGCTTTAATAGGAGTAAATTTCAAGGAAATGAAAGATTTTTTTTTGCTTTTCTGTGAAGTTTATCCATCAAAAATCAGCTATCGTTTATGCCATAGACATTCATTCATGGATACTTTCTATACAACAGTCACTCTCCTTAGATATGTTTGTAACACCCAATATGATAACAATCTATGGAACTTTATTTTTTTTTACATATTATGACATTGTCATCTTTATTTTATCAGTGCTGCATTAATAATGTAATAACAACCCAAATAACATTACTTCTTCCACTAATAGCAAAATATTATTTCTTTACTTTACTTTACTCAAAAATATTTACATTATTGACTTTAGTACATTAAAACAAGAATTAGGTTATTGGTTGCTCTTAAATGACTGCTTACCAGATGCCGAGACGAGACCAAACTAACTGCATATAGTTAGTTTGAATACTCGAATGCATCTTACACATCGTCCTACATAAACCACTCCCACTGTGAAGCTTGGTGGTGGCAGTATCTTGCCATAGGTATGTGTTTTTGTTATTGTAAGACATAATACTCATGTGTTAGAATGGCTCAGAAAAAGTCCAAAATTACTGTAAGTCCAACCTCAATGTTCCCTGCATCTGATCTAATTACCAGGTTCTTCTTTACAAGATTAAAGCTAAAGTTCTAACGTTTAGGTCTCAATTCATTTTTGATGCCAGAGAGGGTGATGATCTTCCATGGGAGGGTCAGGACCAGCACCGGGAGGACAGCAGGTCTCCTTACAGTCATAAAGGCCAGAACAACAACAACAACAACAACGCAGAGGAGAAGATGCTGCCTTTGTGGGAACCAGTAAACTCAGCCCCGTGTAACACCATTCCCTGCAGGTAAAGGCACATTTCTAGCAAAAATAAATAAAAATCAACCCTAATTTGCTTGGCATCATCAAAGAAACATGAGCATCTCCTCCTTCACAGATGTCAGCAGCAGTACACCCACGGACCCCTTCCACTTTCACTTGCAGCTCTTCCTGGACAGGACTATGATCAGCCTCTCTTACCCGAAAACCCGCCGACTCGTCCCCCTGAGTACCTAGGACCTCCTCTCTCTTTCTGTCCTGCTGCCGACTCTAGGCTGGTTCACTTCTCAGCGGCGGGGTCGGGACTGGTGTGGCAGTATGGAGGGCAACACTGTGATATATCTGAAGTCAACCCATCAGTCACGAGGAATACAAACACAAACGGCAATATAATCCCCAAAGAAGTTTCCATCAGGATCATATCAGTGTGAGAATGCCTTGCTGACAGAGCCATTATGAGATCTTGGGTGATGTTCACTCATGTTTAACACCATCAGCTCAGATTTTTAGTGAAATCATTTCAGCATGTAATGTGAAAAAAAAAATTAATCTGGATGTCAGTGGTGCTGTGGTCGTTTACAAACACTGGGTTCTGAAAGGCATTCATCAAATCAAACTGCTATGGCACACTGCCCCCTGGTGGAAACTCGGTGCTAATACGCTTTTAATACACCTGTCATGTTGTAAATGCGAACTCCTGACACTGAAGATTCTTTTTACCCTTGTGTGTAAGGTTAAAGATGTGCTTACTGGAAAAAATGTGTCAACATACTGGAATCAGTTTGCAAGTGTTTTGATTTTTAATGGATGCAGCCAACATGTACATAATTCTAATAAATTAAATACTTTTAAGAAGGAGTGGTGCGCTCAAGTTTGTGGGGCTTTGATGGTATATTAGATTAACTGTCTCGGAGCCTGGGTGAGTCCGTGTTTGCAGCTGAAAGCTTCAGCCTCCCTGCTGTTTGTCCGGGTGTAATCTACCTTTATCCTGCCGTGGAGGTCAGTCGGGGAGACGGAGTCAGAGAGACAGTCTCTCCGAGGAATGTGAATCCTACATGCCGTTTGCTTGGTATGGCACAACTGACAATCACAGGTAAGATGCTTGGACATGTGGTTACTTTTTATTAGGCAATTTTATCCGCACTTAGCACGATCAAAATAGCTGATCACTTGTTGAGCTGTGTTACAGGAATGTAATTGTAGAAGGAGAAAATGTTGGTGGTAATATCTTTTTGTTAAACAGCTTAAAATGGTTCTGAAATGCATTTTATGAATTCCTATAAAAACCTATTTGATATTTTTGCTTATAAACAGATAGATAGATAGATAGATAGATAGATAGATAGATAGATAGATAGATAGATGCATGCATGAATACATGCATGCATGAATACATACATACATACATACGTACATACATACATACATACATACATACATACATACACACACACATACATTGGTGAAACTAGACAGCTATATTTGTTGCATCTGTATTCACTTTGCTAAATGTGGTAATAAACCTCTTAGTAATTTATTTCCAGAGCAGGGATAATGCCAGGCCAGATTAACTATTTAAGTTGAGACATAAAATTTGCACTATCCAGTTAGCTGCATGCTATCAACGGATGGGAATCTAGTATTTTTAGGTTAGAGCAGTAGTTCTCAAGCATTTCACACTCTAGACCACTAATATGTCAGGCAATAAAGTGTACAAGTTACTAAATACAGCTGACATTAAAGGGAACCTGTTATGTAAATTGGGATCCATGGGTTGATAGGTAATAGGGAAGTGCTGACCGATTGTGACTTAATAATCAGCGGATTTTTGAAACGACTCGTTTTCTTGGTGTTTGAAAACAGCTTCTATTATTTCTAGGAGCTGTAGAGACCCACATGGAAGTACAAGAACCTGCAAAAGGTCCCCTTTAGGAAGTAAGCCATGTTTCCTTAGCAAAACCACTTCAAATAAAAGTAAATGCTGGTTGCAACATGTCCTAAAATAGCTATACCTTAATGTATACTATTTAATCTAAGGAAGTGGTTTAGAATCAGTCACTATCATAGAATTAACCTTGAACAAAATGATGAAAGAAGAGAAGCACAGTGCTTAGTTTCTGAATTACAAACTGGAACTGAGCTTTGTAAACCCGTTAAAGCACAAAGTTAGCCTTGATTTGCTTTCTTCTGTCGGAGGTGTGAAACACACATAGGTGTAGCCTCACCTGTTTTACTGAGACACAAGTCCTGGGAAATGTTTCTGGTCCCCAGTGTCAAACAACAAAAGTGCTTAAAGATTCATATTAAAGGAATACAAGAACATCAAAAGATTAAGAAGAATAAGAAAAGACTAAAGAGAGCCAAAGTACAACCAGTGGTAAAGAATTTGAGAACTGGGGTGTGGGGCGATCTGCTTTCTTGTTGAATAAATTATTTATTGATGTTTTCTTAATCTGTGCTGTCCAGACACGGAGTGCTATGAAGAGCAGCTCCAGAGCGACGCTCAGTTTCTGTGCTCTAACCAGAGGATGGACACTGAACTGGTTGACAGTCTGGTGCTGCAACTCAACAGGATCTACCCCCAGATACTCAGTGACAAGGAAGCCTGCAAGGTCATTATATTTATTGTTGAGCACAAGCAAACACTCAGACGCCTTTGCACTTAAATTACAAAATACAACTGTTTAGGTTTGGTACGATTCATCTGGTTTTAGGCAAATACATTTGTAAAAACACTGATGGTGTTAATGTGCTGTGGTGGCCAACAAGTGATTCAAATCTTTCAGATGACAAATATTGATATAATATTCAGGTATTTCAAAGCCTCCATTGTGTTGTACAGTTTCAAGGTACAATGGCAGGGTTTTAAAAGTAAAAAGCTTGTGGCATCACAGATCTTCCACCATACAATGAGCATTAGGTACTTTTCTGCACTTTTTGCTAGTAATTTCTCTAATTCGTTGTTCAAATCATTTGCACCTACCTGTGGCCAACGCTTGGGTCCTTCCTTATAGATGCCGTTGTGACATAAAAGCTCAATCTTTGTCAGTGTAGAAAAATTTTAATGGTAAGACAAAAAAGGCTTTTTCCTGGTACGTCAATAGAGCAACAACTAGGTATGTGGATAGCTTCTAATGTTAGTTACAGAGATCTGGTGACCATGAAAAGGCATTCAGAAATCATACTTCCATAATACATTAAAATAGAAGTAGCAGACATGTTTATTTTTTCCTCAAAAGAAATACATTATCAACAGTGCAAAAGTTCTGCCACCTCAAAGAGGTCACAGATCTTTCCTCTGATTGTACATTTGTCTGTCTCTCTGCAGTTCAGAAGCCTGAGAGTCCCCACTACAGAGCGGCTACGTGAGCTGCTGCAGTACCTGCATGAGAAAGGAGACGATGCATGCTATGAGTTCTACAGAGCACTTCACATCCAAGCGGAGGACGTTTACTTCAGTCTGCCCACTAGAATTAGACAAAGAGGTAAAGCTCTGAGCTTGAGTGAGAATCCGTCTCAAAGTTGTGGCTTTATCAAATCAGACACTGCATTTTTTATAAGATATAAACTGGAGCAGAAATGTTGCAGCAGATTGTGGCTGTGACATCAGTTTTCTGACAAAGCCAAGTGTCCTGTGTGTCATGGTGACATGTTCAGACACATCATCTTGTGACTTTTAAAGACTGACTGTTTAAATTGAAATGCTTCTCTGTTGTAGTAAGGTCCATATTTATTTCTGTAGGCTGATCGTGTTTAAAATACACACCAGAGTTAGAGAGCTGTCATCTTCAGCTTGACGTTTCTAGCTGAAGTATGGCTGGTGCTGTTTAACCTTTATGATTCTTTGTTTCAGAGATGACTGACTCAAGAAGTGCAAACAATGTGGCTGTCATCCCAGAGCGATATGTGTTTAACGAGAGAGGTGAATCCAGTTAGCTTTATGCTAATTACAAGAGGTGTTTTATGCAGAATCATGCATCAGAACCCTGAACTTTTTCACTTTTGTTACATTACAACCACAAACTACAACATACTGGACACACCTATACAACACGCAGTTTTATACCTAACCTGTTGCAAAACAGTGTCCCAATTTTTGAACATTTCATGGAAAACTTTTCATTCACCTGCCAGTTTGCCAAGACATGGCTGCACACCTAACCTGGCAAGCTGGACAAGGAAAGCATTTCTCAAAAATGCAGCCAAGAAGCTGGTAACTCTGGAGGAATCGCAGAGGTTGGGGAATTGACACTTCCATTATTAGTCATGCACTTCAAAATCTGACCTTTATTGAAACATGGCAGGATGAAGACATTGTTACAGAAACCATTCAGACTCTATCCAGTCTGACCTATTTTACAAAAAAACAACTTAACTTTCCTTCTCATTATCTGGAAAGCTAGTAGACATGCTTGAAATGACCTGCAGTCATAACTGTAGTGAACACCACAAGTTAGATTTGTTTTTCGAAAAATGGACATTCATGTATGCTCCTTTCTTTCTCTTTATAAATTTGTACTACTTGACCTGTCACACAAAATCTTAAATGTACCAAAGTTTGTCTTTGTAACTTTACAAAATTAGACGTTCTGCTGTGTAAATACTCTTACAAAGCTTTTCATCCTGATGATTAATAATTAATGCACCAATACTGAATTTTATTCTTGTTATTTACTGAGATTAGCTCAATCTAGAAGTACAGAAGCTGCAAAAATAGGCAGGCACAGCACACACTCCTGGTAGACTTGGAAAAAAAAGACATTACTGTTAATTAGCCAAGAAAATACTTTAAATCTGTCTTTGGACTCCTGCTGGGGAATAAAACTCGGCTACTTGCCTGATGGCATGTTTTATTAAAGTAATGTCCTTACAGTTTGTGTTGGTGTGGATTCTGCTTCACTTCATTGATGCATACTTAAGCTCTGTAAGCTCCTGAACCCTTTAACCCCTGAAGTATTAGAATGTGGGGCCCACTCACTATTCTGCCCCACCATTCATCATCCTATTACATCCAGGGCTCTGGTTTTATGGGTGTGTTAAGGTCATGTTTAAAGGGGGCTTCTTCTGCCCTGTATTGTCTCACTCATCATAAATAGTTCAAATGTGGCTCTGAAAATAATGATCGTGCACTCCCACCTTGTGATATTTTTACCCCTGTAATTAAAATATATTTTTGTAAAAGCTGAGTAATTATTTTTTTCTTTCGTTTGTGAAGGACCAATTTTCTTTCTGAGTTGTTTCAGCGTTGCAGTTGGCATTGCATTTCTCTATTATTACGGAGGTGAGTCATGCAACATGAAAACTTATTTCCACTCACTTTATGTATGTCTGTAACCCTTTTCTCCCCTCTTTCTGCTAACAGAGGGTCAGAGACTCAGATGCACGGAAGCATTCCTTCACTGCTCTGCGGTGAGACTTGGTAAAGACGCCAAGGACGTGTTCGTTTCCTATGTGGAGGTTGGGAAGTAGAAATAACAAGACTGAAATATTTCAAAAGAACAAGCTGTGCTACTTTACTCTACTGTGCCAAATCAGTTTTACATCTCCCTCTGTAGAGAACTTTTGCGTCGTTTCTGCATGTATTCGTATTAAAAAAAGACACTGAATTTCCCCCAAAAGCCCAGCTATCACCAAAATGGATGTTACATTCATTAGTGAGGTGGCTGTGCAGTTCTTGATATTGACAGCACATTGATTAACACTGATAATATTGACTGTAGCTGATATATGGCTGCTATTCTCTGAAATGCATTGCTTTGGTTTTCAACAGAAAACAAAAGGTCAACCTTTGATCAATGGATGTTTTTTTCTATCTCTGTTTGACTCTTGGTCTTATCATATGCATCTTTGTTCTGCTCATTGCCTATGTCCAGTGTTATGGTGCTCCTATTGTCTTAGTATAGAAAACTGTTTCAGGGAGAAACTTTGTAATTTACTTGAGACGCAACAATAAGCCAATATTACCTTTGACTTGATCAGAGATCAGCGGGTTAAGTAGCTGAGGAAAAAAAGCCTATTTATTAAAATCATCAAATCTAAGAACTTTCACCATTTCCTGGATCGCAACAACCAACAGCATGTACCTTAATAATTTTTTTTATTTTTTTAAAATAAAAATTAGAGGTTGAGGACATGTCATTCAAAACTACTACTAACCTGCAGCACATCTATAGTTTCTTTGTTATTGTCCCAGGATCAGATCAGATTCAGCATATCAGACCTCAAAGAAAATCAGAAAGATATTGGCCAGGAAATGAACGATTGCTGCATCTCTAGGTCTTGTAAAAGACTTTTGGATTTCTTATTTGTGCACATCTGTTAAATTGCCATTTTTAGGTTAAACATAGCATAACCACATAATAGCATAACAACATGCAGCTGCACATCTTCAAAGCAGTTTTTAGTTCTTCTCACTCAATAGTGCCAAACAACAGTGCTCGCGAAGGGCTCTGCAACTTCAAGAGTTTTCCTTTCAGATGTTACTTTCCAATCTTAAAAGTTGAAGACACCCATCAACCTCATTGGGCAGTAGTTTGACACCCATTCTGTAATTTATTTCATTTAGGCTCAGACTACCAGATTGTTTGGTTGATTGTCAGTTTGAACATGCTTGGCTTGAGTTGCACTAGTTTTTGTAGCACATTTCTGTTAACATTTCCTACAACACGTTTCCTTTAATGCAGGATTAGGGTTCGTTAAAACGACACGTTTTCTTGAATGCACAATATCTTACCTGTTAATAGTAGTGCCTTCTAATGATGTTGGAACATGTTTAAAATTAGGAAATAAAGTAAAAAGAAGCAGTACCATTGATTTTTATTTACTTATTTATTAGCAATTACATAACTGTCTCTGTACTGAGCCTAACACAAGTGTGGTACTTTAGGAGGCTACGGTTACACATATTTCCACTAGAGGGCGCTCCTTTGTCATTCACAACCTTTTGTGAGACAATGTTCAAGTCTTCCATATCGATGACAGTAAAAAGCAGCAAACAGCGCTCATAAATTAATAATGACAAAGTGGAGGAGTTAAGTTAAGTTAATGTAAGGTAGCATTAAATACATTCCCTTGCACACACAAGAGAGTTTTGAGTGCATGACACAAGCATGTAAAGCTGGATTTAAACATTTGCAAATAAATTCTGCAGAAATATTGCCACTCCAGGGGTGTGGAAGGAAGGACCCACACACCTATAATCTTAAGATATTTTTTCTCTCTTTTCTGCAAAGGGAGAAAGAAACAGAAACATCGCAGGGAATCATATTAAATTATTAGGAACTGTTGAGTATATTCATTTTAAACAATAACATTGGTTTTTCTGGTTCACAAAAGTTAAAACTTTTCACTGGTTAACATCATCCTGACTGTTAATCTATTAAACTGATTGTTAAACGTTTTCTGACCAATATGCCACTGTCAAGCACGATGGTGGCAGAATCGTCATGAGGGTCTATTTCTCTGCAAGCAGTGTTATTGGCTGTGTGTTCTATGACTTTGTATTTTTGTGGTTTTATGATGTAAAGCACTTTGAAATGCCTTGTTGCTGAAAGGTGCTAAACAAATAAAATTTCATTGATTGATTGATTGATTGATTGATTGATTGATTGATTGATTGATTGATTGATTGCATAAAAAAGGAATAGTAAAGACAGATCACTGCCTCTAAATTTTTCAGCTTCACCTCAAATCAACAGACAGATGCTGACACTTGGACGTAGTTTAGTGTTTGAAGAGAAAAATAACACCATAAATAAATTAAAATTGTTTTTGGAAATATTAAGACCCCAAATAGGAAACCAGTCAATTTAAGCAGGCATTATTTGGTCTGATAAGACTTGTGGTCAAATAATCTACCAGACCTACAGAAGAAGTATACTTTTTGGGCCAAATAATGTCTTACAGTGTGACATGTAATCAAATATTCAACAATGTCTGTATCTGTTTATAAAGTGTCCACCTTGTGCTCATTAAAGAAAATCAACAACACATAATTATTTCACTCAACAGCTGAAAGACTCCAATCCAAAAATACTTTATCGATCCCAAAGGGAAATTAAATAACACGAAAGTCATTTGATTAATGAGCTATGTACAAGAAAAACTGTGCATAACTATTATTTAGATAATGATGTAGAAAATATGCAAAATGTATTCTTCTTTGTTTCAGTCACTACAGGGCATAAAATGGAGTCTGACTTGGTCACTTATTGTGGTGTTGGTGACACAGATGAAACAACCTAATTAGAAGCTCCACTTTAACAAGCAGTTCTGCTGGGGTCTGATTCGTGTTGACTGTGACTCACCAGCTGCTGCCAGCCCAGAGAACTGCACACACAGTCCATCTTTGATCATAGCAGATGGATTCTGGGTAAAGCCAAACATTTGTTTCGACTGAATATTTTTGGCCAAATGACTATGGGACAACAACATATTGGTGAAGGGGAGTCTGAATTTTAATGCATATCAGGCACACCCTGCATAGATGTATTTGCTTTATTGATCATACTTCTGGGTCTGAGCCATAAACTCAATTAAAATTGAAATCTGTTCAGTTTTTGGGTTTGAGAGGGTTCATCGGCTCTGCGTGGGTCACTGCAGGACAGCTGGGGAGACAGACAGAAAACAGTCGCATGTGCCTAACTGTTGTTATGTCCACTTTTCTGTTTGTCCGCTAGCAACAAATATGTTGTTGATGCACCAGCCCACCTTTGCCACCATGGTTGTTTCTGTTTGGTTCGCTGTTCTCTCGCTGTGCTTGCAACAGGGCAGGACAATGATTTTCTGGTAAACGACCAGTGGCTGAATTTTGTTTTAGTTTGTTGGTGGAAACTTCCACAGCAGTCTGGAGGGATCGGTGTGTATTTAGGTCAGGTAGACTGGTGGAAGTTAGTTCAGAGGAGCAGAAGACCAAAAATATGCTGACAATTTGGGTGTAATGACCATAGAGGCTTTAGGTGATGATAATGTGATCAAACAAACATACTTATGTGTTCTTGGTCAGCTGCTGTGGTTTGGTTGATGGACTCCCAGGCCAGTGATAAAGATGATTACAACCACGATGATAAAAACCAGGCCCGTGGCCAGGTTCTCCATTAAGTTGAGCCTCCAGTGTTTTTGCTCATCGTCGAGGTTCCATCGTACTGTAGACAAAGTCAGGACACAGAAACACTCACAAGCTACTTATTCAGGGAGCAAAGCCAAGTCATTAGGAGAATTTACTGTAAGTCATAAATAAATTGATGCTTCTGTTTTAGCACTCTATGGACCTTCTGTCCTTAAATGACAACAAAATGATTAATGATTAAAGTTTTATTTACATCTGAGAAAAATAATACATCGTCTCTGAACTAAAACCCAAATAAAATGTCAAACTTGCCTTTAGGTAATTTTTCTGTCACTTCTTGTTTCAGTTTTTGCTGTTATCTCATCTGCAGGACATCGCAAATGTATTTGTAACCTTGAAATTTGTTGATATTTTGTCACATTACAAAATGTAATGTGCAGAAGCTCCAACATTTATTGAGATTTTGCAAATAACTGGTTTTGAGAATCTTCAATCTGCAGAAGGAGAGGATCCTCATAGCAAAACTTTGCTATGAGGATTGCACAATCCTCATAGCACAATCCTCATAGGATTGATCCTGAAATGTTTATAGAACATTTCATGTTCTATGAAATTGTACATCATAAGAAGCAGTCAAAAAAGAACACCCTTTTTTAACTGTCAGGTGATATGCAAAACAATGTGCAATTTATCTGGTCCGCAATAGGCTTTAAAGACAGGTGAGCATGACAAGGTTCATTATGCATTTAGCTCTACGATTTTAAAAACTTGCTCAAAGTGCAGAAGACATGATTGAAAAGTTAAATACAGGTTATGATTCAACAGCTTCCAGAACCATTTTTACCAGTAAGAACTTGAATTGTCTTCAGCAGGATCTTATCTTTGACTTACATCAGCAGGGAGGAATTCTGGCCCCCTCTTCTTTAGAAAGTTACTTTAGTTCAGCAGAGATTTTCAGAAATTGGTTTATGCACAGTTTTAGTCATTTTAATTTGGACACCCTGATTCTATTGCTTTACAGACAGAGTTTGATTGAAGCCATCATATTTGATTCTAGTGGCACTAAGAAGAGTTGAGGATTGACTCAATGAGAGCAAGGTGCTGGTGCCTGGAAAACAAGCTTAAGAAAAAGGCCAATATCACTACACTTAGGAGTGAGATGTGCTTTCAGAGCCTTACAGCAGAATCCAAACTCTTTAAACTTTTTATCTATTTTGTCATGTCACAACAACTTTATCGTAGGATATTAATGATATTAAATCATCAAACTCAGTTGCTGAATCTACGTACCTCTCTGTGTTTGGGTCAACACCATAGCAACCACAAATCATGACAGCAGTCAGCTCTGAGCATCTACGGATAGATTTTTTTTTTATCCATTCTTCTTTGCAACATGGTTCAAATTTAGTCAGATTAGATGGCTTCTCAATTGGATGTAGATCTGTGATTTGACTTGATCCAAGCATTTCTGTTGTAGCTCTGGCTGCATGTTTAAGGTCATTACCCAAGTGGCAGGTGGGTATTTGCCTTGCCCACAAATGTTCTTTGAAGCCTCTGAAAAATCTTCTTTCAGGACTGCTTTGTACCAAGGTAACCTCCACTATATGTTCAGCGTGATGTGCAGAGTTAGTTTCCCTTATTTTTTTATTTTGCCGGTAGGCAAATCCTGGTCTCTTCTCCCCAGAAAACTTACTGGGACGTGTTAGTTGGAGGCCTCAGACTAAAGGGGGTTGAATGCAAATTGACCTCCCCTTTCTTTAGCTTTTCATTTGAAAAGTAAACCCCTTACATTTAATATCTATACACAAATTCAAGTATGTAACAAACATTTTGGGAAAGATTCAGCAGACTTTGCAAAGCACTGTTTTTGTTACTGGTAACTCTTTTGACCAAAGAAAATTCCTCCAGAATTATTCTGGGTTGATAATATGAAAATTTCTAAACCTTACATATGCTATTATATGAAGAACAAATACACAATTCTTTATAATGGGGGATGATATGTCACATTTTGTTATACAAGTTGTAAGTGCTAGTAAGGACCAAATAACTTGTGATGTGCCCTACCAGATAAGATCTAGCTCTTGACGAAAGCTGTATTTCACCTTAAGTGACTGTAAATGTAATGTTTGCAATGCAGCTTTTAAGATACTCATTGTACATTTAGCTGAGGCAGAACCACGGACCCAAATATGTCAATTGTGCAAATAAAACAAGATTCACTTATATGGTGCACAGGTAGAACAATGCAGAGGAAGAACAGAAACCAGCTATGGGAAGTTTGTATTTCCTTTCTCAAAAATATCCGTTCATGGTTGTTTTTGAGGACCTTGAATGAGCCTGTAAGACTTAAACTATGTTACAATGACATAACAGCACTGTTATCTTTCTCCTCACAGGGGATGGCTTGTGAATAATGCTCAAATTAATGAGTGCTGCCAGAAATTAATCTGCCCATAGATAAAGACTGAGTGAGCATGCATTGTAATATGTTACTGACCGTCAAAGGTCAAGCGGTGCACAAACTCTGCTTGACTGTGTTCTGTCTGATGCAACTGGGAGGGGGCAGAGAGGGGCTGTGGAAGCTGTATGTAGGCCACTCAGATCATGCACCGCTGGCTCTATTAGTCTGGCTTTACACATGGGTAAAAGGGGGAAAGATGGAAAGGGACGGCATTCCAGGGTTTGGAATAATTAAAGTAAAAGGAAAAAAAAAAAAAATTAAGTGTAACAAGAAAAGATGTAGGAGATCTGAATAGGCAAACATGAGGATCAAAGGGTCAAAAAACATCTGATAATTCTCATGTGCCAACATTTTTCCCATTTAGACTTCAGTTTTACAATATAAATCAACAGTTTCTGTCACTTTAAATGTTGAGCAAATTCTACACCTAAAAAATAAAATACAGTGTCTGAGGTTTGCAGAAATTCAATAAAAGAGTCAACTGCATCTGCCCTACTACTATTTTTAGGTCAACACAGAATCAGAGGGAGGAAGATAAAGTAGTTTTTCTTATATGGAAAATGACAGCATGCCTCCCTTTATGAGCTCATTCTGGTGGAGCTGAGATGATTCAATGTGATGTCACGAAAGTTCATCAACCTGCAGTTTGATTTGGTGGAGTCTGCCGAGTCTAACCTGTAATCTAATGACTTTTCTTTATTCTATCTAGCCTATAAATGCTGACTATTGAGTTGTGGTTGTTAAAAGCAAACAACACCAAAATACCAGAATGAATGTCACTTACAGGTGCATATCAACTATATATACCTGTATATGAGTGTTTGTGTGCATGGTTGTTTGTCCTGTCTGTCTCTGTGTTGCCCTGCGACAGACTGGCGACTTGTCCAGGGTGAACCCCGCCTCTCGCCCGGAACATTAGCTGGAGATAGGCACCAGCACCTTTCCTGACCCCTCTAAGGGGGTCACATAAGGGTGTACAGAAAATGGATGGATGGATATGTATATAGTAAAGTATGCAAAATGTACTTTACTGGAGATACAGTAAAGCATCATGATTCAAGAGTTTGTTTCTAATAATTTTGATGAATATGAGTCTCTAATGAAAACTCCTAAGATTCCTTCTCAGAAAATTATGTTGTGGCAAAAGATGAATAAAAAATTACTCTGTTTCATTAGACCTTACAAAATCATGGGAAACTGACATAACACTTGTACAGTTTGTCATTTACACCCTTCATAGGGGAGGGTAAGCCACAAAGGTCAAGTCTAATGAAGGTGACGAATCACAGATTGATTTATCTAAGCATATTAATAGTACGTTAGGTGGAAGGAAGAAGTGCAATTGATGGATCTACATTGACATCAGGGACAATAGCAACCTCGAAACGATTGTGAAGCAATGCCCATTAGCAATTGGAGGAAATTTCAAAGCAGGCAACTCCAGATGAAGTCAGTTCTTCAAGATGAACAATAGATATATTCAGAACACGGGTGGTCGCCGACCACATGCCCCTGGTGTTGGTTGTTTAAAAGCAAATAACAGATATGTATTTGTGATGTGCATCATAGCATTAAGTAAACTAAAATGAGGAGTGTTTAGAGCACTTCATACTTTTCTCTATAAAATAGCCCTTTGCACATGCAAAAGGCTATTTTGATTTCACAGCAGTAGTGGTTCATGTCCTGGTAAACGGTAAAGTACTGATCCCTGGCTGTGTTCCTCCGCACTGAAATTTGCTCCAAACTCTCAAATGGTCTTTGCTTCACAATCCTTTCAAGGATTGGCACTTTTATTAAATTATATGCTTTATGCTAACTCTTACAGCAAATGAAAACCTAAAGTTTTCTCCTTCACTATCATCAAAATTAACAGTAATAAATACCTGAAATATATGATTGTGGTTTATAAGGAATTTATTCTACACAGATGATGCAGTATACTATATTTTCTTATGGTAAATTCTGTTGATTTCAGCACATTTACAGACACTTATTGACACGTTTTAACAATTATGCCAAAAGGAACAGAAGTGACCTCGCTCCTTTGACTCCCACATTTGCTGACAGACTAAAAACCTTGTCAACCCTGACCTGGTTACCATGGTCACGACAAAAGACTGGTTGCTAATGGGTTATTTGTCAGTAACTGTGGACTTGATGTTGATGTGGGGCAAAAGCTGGTAAAATAATAGGCACTGATTTTGCTGAGGTGTACAATAAAGAGCATATAAAGCGAAGGGATGTAGAAAAAACAAAACCACCTCAGAAAAGCTCAGGCTTAATTTGTTTTCTTACCTGTGAAGATTAACAGGATCCCAACCGTGACTTGCAGACAAAGAGAGATGGCAATTAGGACGACGACGGGGATGTAAAAGGAAATTTTTGCTCCCTGCTCCATCACAGCTTTCAGCTGGGAGGCATTGGCCATCAGCAGAGCCATATCCAGCATGCTCTCAGCTGCGCTCTTCTTATTGGCATAGTGGTTCATGTTCAGGAGGGGTGGTCTACCGGACTGAGCATCAGGATGGGTGGCCTAATAATGAAACCAAAGCAGAAATGACTTGGAAATTATGAATCTGAAAAGAATGCATGGAAATGAACGGAAAAGCAAACTCTCATGTTTTGCTCAATCAACAGAGGAAAACTGTGCCGTGATGGGACAAGCAATAATGCTGCGCTTCCTGTGCATGGACGTCAGGGGATCTAGTTGCTGTTCTGAACTAATTGGAAAAACAAGCAGCCATTACTGAAGAGTGACTCTTGAAAACAGAACCATTAGTGTACCAAGAAGGGTAAATCTTGTTCACATGCAGTTTAAGCATCCGAGGTTTAAAAAATCAGTTCTACTTCAACATTTCTCCATTTTTTCCCCCTTTTTTCTGTCATGCTTTTCTTTCTATCTCTATTTTTTTCCTGCTTCTGTTACCCTGAGTTGAACTTTTCTGTTTCATAATCTGTTGACTTTACAAATCAAAGCAATGATGATTGACTGTCCTGTGCCTCTAATTAAGCTGGTAGTGCAGAGAGACATATTGACCTTTCACTCATAACCCACTCTAACTGAATATAATTACAGAGTTAACTGCAAGTCTGGGCTGAATAAAACATGGAATTATTTTAAGAAAAATACGTCATTTTAAATATTTTAGCTGTACTTAATACAGAGGAGAAAAACTGTGGTATAAAAAAGCTTTTTTGCCACAATAAATATATACAGTGCCATAATGATTCATACCACAAAAACCATTTCACAATTTGTCCCATATTAACCACAAACTTGATTAGTTTCTGTGAGCATTTTGCGTAACTCTCCAACAGAAATGAGTGCAAAATTGTTGAGTGACAGGAAAACAATACTTGCATGTTGAAACATCTTTAATAAATAAAATCAGAGACCATCTATCTCAACTGACTAGTTTATAATACCGCAAGCTTTGCTATGAATATCTCAAAGAGCACTGATCAGGCCACCAAATGGCAAGAGCAGAGAGTTGATTGGAAGATGGATGGAGTTAAATATAGGACAAAGGTGGGCGAAAACCTGAGGTTCACCTTCCAGCAGGACAACCACCCTAAACATACAAACAGAGATATAGAGTCAAAGTCCAGATCTAAATCCAATTAAGAATCTGAGGCAGAACTAAAAGATTCCTAAAGGTATAATCTGATTTAGTTTGACCTATTTTGAAAAAAACAGAACAGAAAACAAAAAACAGACTTACACAGAAAGACTTCAAATACCTGTTTATAAAAAAGTACCAAAAAAACATGTATCATCTCCCCTCCACTTCATGATAATGCACTACTTTATTTAGCTGTATCATATTAAATATGATATTCTGAGATTTATGGGGTATGAATACTTCTGCTAGGCCCTCATCCTCTCTATGAATGATCAGCATGTATCCTGAGACATGTTAAGTTTCCACTGAATTGATTCTTGTGTGGGCAGTGATTATGTAACAGATGATTAGCTTGGTTTTTGTTGTGAGTCCACTCCATCCTAGTGGACTTTGCACTCCAAAGAAGAAATTGTACAGAGTCAGCAAGCCTGGGTTAGCTTGTTTATTAGCTGAAAGCTCAAAAATGACCTTCCTTCTTAAAACAGTAAAAATGAACCAGAGTTTTTTGATAAATTTCCAATAAGGTCCTCTGTTTATCGACATATGACCCCAATCCAACCACTCTGCAGATTGGAGATTCAACACTTTCAAGGCACAGGCAAGCACTTTCTCTGGCCTTTCAGTAATTAGCAGCCTCTTCCGGACTGCCAAACCACCCACCTTCTTCTTTCCCATAACAAACCTCTGCAGCTGCAGAATGCTCATCTTGTCAGAGATTAGCCAAACCACTGCACTGGTAACAACTATCTTCCTTCTGCTCCAAGTCAAAGAGACAAGAAGAACGGCACCCTCTAATTTGCCAGAGATCAGGCTACAGCTGAATTACAGCGTCTTCAGGATATTCACAACAATCAGTTTGCTTTGGTTGAGTTGATGTCTGATTGGAAACTACAGACTAAGAGGGGGTGGGATTTTTGGAGCTTAAGAAAACCTCGTGCTACATTTGTGATCAAGTTTTACGTCGGTCCTTAAATAGGCCATCAAGTTTTATTGCTTTGTTCTTCAAACCATCACATCACCCACAGAATGTTTTCCTGCATTCAAATGGAAACAGTGGGATGCAGTGTAGAGTCCTTGTTACTGTGAATTTAGGGCAAATGCCACAAATGGCTTGCTGTCGTGATGTGTCAGGGTCAACCATTCTGCTCTAAAACACTGACACAGGCTTTTCAAAGACAGGGCTTTATCCCAGAGTCAACAGACCACAGGGTGATAATACCTGTTGTGAGATCAGAGCTAGGAAAACAAGAAGTCAATGTGTCTAAAAGCACAGTAGCAGAGTTTTTTCTCAGAAAATACAAATAAAGCCACTTCCCTGTTACCATTCTCTTTTAGTTTTATATTTGAACATTAAAGGCCGAGAGGCATGTTCTCAGAAGCTGTTAGTCAAGATTTTTTTTTTTCTCAAAACAGCATTTAAAGATTCTGACTAACTGAAACCATATTGTGATGAAGACAGTTTGACATTGCATTGAATAAGCATTTCATACTTTGTAATAGAACCCTATTTGTTTTATATTTTTTTCTATTTTGTATTTCTTTTGTTGGCCCTCAATAAGGACAGCAAGCCCAAATGTACAATCATATGAAAAACCTTCATGTGTTAGTATGGCCCAGTCAAAGTCTAGTCAAAAATTTGTTGTTTGACAACACTCTCTAAACTTATGTTTTCATAGAAGAATGGGCAAAAACTTAAACTCCACATGTACAGAGTCGTACAGCAATAATTTCACATCCTTATCTAAAAAAAAAAAAAGAAAATAGAAAAATATGCATTGTTTTCCTTCTACTTCACTTTGATGCAATACTTTGTGTTGTTCTAACCCCTAATATCCAACATAAAGAACACTGAAGTTTCACTTCTGATTAAATTAAGCTGTGTAAAGTCATAAATCTGAAACTGAGATAATTATTCAGAGTGCACAATAGCGGGGAAGGTTGAAGCATTTAAATTCCAGAAACTGAACCCAACCCCTAAATTTAATGAAACAGCTTCTTCTTTGTTTGTTGAGATCCCACCTAGGTTTTGGCTGACTTCCCCTCAATAGAGCTGAACTCACAAACACTTAATCCCAAACTTTCTTACCTTTTCCCATGTTGTCACACAGATTAACACACTCCAACCCAAATACCTGCATGTCGAACTCTGAGAAACTATTCTTCAGGTATTACTTTGTACCACTAAGCTCTGTGCTTGACGTTCAAGAACAATATCCATCACTTTAGACACTGTAAGACCCCTGCATTTATTATTTAGTTAATTGAACCAGTTGCTGAAAGACCAAATTAACCTAACTGTTCTGTTGTATCTTCCCCTCACTTTTCCCTCATGCATAAGCACTTCTTTGGTTTCCATCCATCATGTTGCGTCAGCAGCCCTCTCTTTTCACTCACCTCAAACTCTGGCTGGTCTCCAGAAGAAGATCGACCCAGCTGTAAATCTAATTTCCATGATTCTCTGTAGAGCTTTTATTTTTACAGCCTCGCACAGAGCAAAGCAAACATGGCCTTCTCAAAATGTGGCCGATCCAGCCACTGTAAGAGTAAAATGCAAACTTATTCCAGAGCATGCATGAAATTAAAAAAAAAGAAAAGAAAAAAGCATTTTGGGGGGATAAGACAAAAGCCTTTGTGTCTGCTTGCTCTGACGCAGAATGTGATTGGTATTAGATTTCAGTGCAAAACAGTCCCGGATATTAAAAGCCTGTGGAAAGTCCGCATATAGGATCTCCGCCCCAGTAAACAACCACGGATTTGTTCTTTCTTTCTAGATCAATGCGGGTGGGAGACACATTATAAATGAGATCACTTGTTCATTTTCTCGAACGCAAGGGTATTTCATTTTGCATCTGCTGGCTGAGCTCTGACAGACAGACGGAAGTATCTCTGGCAACCAGAGTCTTCCTCCTGCCTTGTTCCCCAATCAAAAGCGCACAGAGCAACACACACACGCAAACACACGCCGACACACATCCATATGAAATTAAATTGACCCACAGAGATTGAGTCTGCAAAGATGACAGAGAAGTCTGTTTCACTGCCTTGTAAAATTGGATGCAGCTTTGGACTTCAGTGCATTGTTATTACTTGTCAAATGGACGCTTCAATTGCCTTATAAACTATAAGGCTTCTAAACATTTTGCAAGATGTGCAATTTTACCATCACGTCCAAGTGTGGCTGGAGGAATCATGGCCTTATGAAGTGACTGTGTGAGCCCTTTTTATGTGTGCATTTAGGTCAATGAAGTGGTAACAAAGCAGGGTGCTCATTATTTATAAGGTCACTTAGAGTCGCAATGACCATGAATGTCACCTGAGCTACCATGCTTGCAGATCTCAGTTGAATTGCTTCAGGGATGGACTCATGCGGGTACTTGGAAATATATGCCATTGCATATGTACAGCATTGTTATATACTGTAGCTTGCAGTACTTTAGCTAATATAGAGCATGAAACAAAGTATATTCAAATAACAAAGACCACATGTAGCGGATTCCTTTTCATTACAATCTAATAATAGAAAGCAAAAGAAGAAAAACTATGGTTAAAAAGGTGAACTAACAACAAATGCAAGCAAGATTGCATACTGCTGCAATTAATTTAGCCCCATTTCCTCACAATCTAAGCATTTGTTCAGTTCTTTTATATATTTAATTATTTTCTGCATCATTAAATCTACAGATTCTAACATTGCTTTTGTCTTTATTTTGCAATTGTGCAGTTTGCAAGTAAGACAAATCATTATGTACAACCTGAAAACAAAGCTCAGTGCAGGATAATCTGGGATCTTTTCTTATGAAAAATTATGTCAGATATCTTACCTCGGCTCCACTTCCCCTGCTGCTGTTGTCGTTCATCATGTTCCAGCAAGCAAGCTGCTGCAAACTGAACTGTAAACTATCCCGTTAAAAGAGAGGGGAGGACCGTACCTGCAATCATATCCTTGGCAGGGCAACAGCTGCACGTTTAGTTTTACTGATATAGTGACACAGCATCGTAAATTTGTGTAAATATACCCTCTACAACAGTCTGTCTCTATGATGGGCGTAGGGAGTATTTCACAACTATTAGCCTTTTGCAACAAACCTGTGTGAGGACGTTATAATCATACCTGCCTACTAAACTGGCTAACTGTTATGTTAGAAGCATAAGAAACTTGTGCTAAAACCACACAAAATATTATTTTTCAATGGTCAAAAATATAGGTTAATAAAAAAAACATCAAGTACAATGCTTTGGAAAGTATTTGAATTCCCTCCCAGTAGGTGGACTCTATTTACTAAGTCATCAGATGACAGTTATTAGATTAGATCTTCATATGAGATCTATTATTTTTGACACACAGTTGCCTGAGGTTTGTAATGCAGTGCCATTTATTTTCCTTGATTCTGTATTGCTGCCCCAATTTAGTTATAGTTGCAAAAGTATAGTTATAAGAAGAAAAAGATCTGGGAATTTAAAAGTTGCTTGATCTGTTGCCTTATGATGTCACTACAGACACATGTGAGTCAAAACCTGGCTTTAACTTTATTAATACTGCTTTTCAACAAAACAACGAAACAAACAGGAAAACTGAGTATCACGTGTGGTCCGATAAGTTGATCAATTATAGTGAGCTTGATGAGTCTGTCTAGAAGCTTTTAATGACAGCTGCTGTCATTAAATTCACATTTAACTGCTTTTTTATGTCTGAACTTTGACGCAGTTCTTTAGCAAACAAAATCAGTAGTTTCTGGCTGTTTTTTGCGCTTACTTTCTGTCTTTATAGCGCTTAATTCGCTTTTGTACGAATGAGATAGGCTTGCGTCGCGTTGTAGTTAGTATTTCAAATTCAAAATGAATTTCACCGTCTCCCAGCCAACCAGTCGTTGTCTTTTCTTGTCAAATTTGTGTCTGTCTCTGCTGGAAGGTGCAACAATGTGATGAGTCGGCTGTCTCTGTGGTAGTCCCAGCGTGCTGCGTGATTGGACCATCCCTGCGGTCGTTACTAGGGGCGTGGAGCCAAGCAAAGTGAATGGGAAACACATTTTTACTGCCTCAGCAGCGCATGAACCCAACGTTGAACAGAGGCGATGACAAGGGAATACAGTTGCGTGTTTAAAATTACCTGCCGGGGAGATTACAGAAGAGCTGAAAAAATCCCGTGGCGTGAACCGAGCTGCGTGTTAATTCACCCACAGCCTCAGCGTGCAGCAGCTACAGAGAAACAGTCGGTCTCCAAATATTAAGGGATGCGAGGACTTGTCATTTGATAAATACAACACATTCGTCATTTTTCCACCCTCGGCAGTGGGGAGGGAATGTGCTGCCCGGACTGAATCTGGATCTGCTGGTGTTTCGGTGTGACTCCCGTGCGTGAAAATGGGCTTAATATTGAGATAGGGCGTTCAGAAAGTCCACCCTCCTCTCGCCGTGGACAGTCGGCTAACGTTAGCGAGGTTTTTCTAACTGCGGACCTGACAGGTTCGGTTCGGACGGCTGTGTAAGGTGTAGTCCCGGTGCTGTGTTCGCCTTTCAGCGTTTTCTTTTTCTTCCTAAAGAGGTAAGCTATTGAGTTTTCGCGTACATATTTGCTTGTGTTGGTTCAGGGGGTTCATATGATGCGTGGGGTGAGTACATTCAGAGCGTGTAAACGGTTAGCTTCGTTAAACTTAAGTTGTAGCTTGCTAGTTTTTGCTGCACCTGAACGAAGATGGCCTCTGCAAACAATATGGTTTTGTTTAAATAATTTGCTTATATTTTGAATCACACCTGCAGACTCTGTCTCGAGTGGGTTTTTTAAACTAAAATGCAGGAGATGGGTTAATTTTCTTTAGTTGGTTTATATATATGTATATATATATAATATTTTTACTTCACTGTCAGTATTTCTTTTGCAGCTCTTTATCTGATGAAATCTCGCCTGTGTCATCCATCCCAGCGCTGTTTAGGGCCTCTGCTGACAAACTGCGTCACCGGGTGGGCGCTGCAGGTATTCATCTGCAAAAAAAGACCTGCATTTGGAAATTGAAGCCATGCCTGGAAGAACCTGGAAACCAAAGTGACTGAACTTTTTAAGTCACCATGGAGCCGGAGGCTAGCTGTGGGACTCTCCAAGAGCCCAAGCATTCATCTGTACCCAATTCTCAATGTAATCTCGCCATAAATATGCATGGGCTCATGGGTGATTCAAATGTGAATCTTGAGGACTCTCTAGTGAGAGGTGGAAGTGATCCTTCTTCCGTTTACCAGAGGAATGGGCATCAGAGATTCATCAGGAGAAGTCTGTGGTTTTCAGACACGGATGAGCAATCCTACGAAGCCCCCGAAACTGAAAACCGGAGCAAAATCCTGAACATAAACTTGAGATCAATTGTGGACAGGACACGAGGGACTAGCTGTGGGGTTCAAGAGAGCTCCAGCACTGAAAGCCAGTGTGGGCAAAAAGACAGCGCAACAGAGAGCACCAGTGCGGATGAGGACAAGGAGAGAGTTGGACATGCTTTGAATGTTACTTGCAGTGATGGCGGTAAAGTTGCTACTAAGGCAGTGAGTGAGGAAAATGAAGAGGAAGCAGAGATGAAAGCGGTCTCCACATCTCCAGGAGGAAGGTTCCTTAAATTTGACATCGAGCTCGGGAGAGGGTCTTTCAAAACGGTCTACAAAGGCCTGGATACCGACACCTGGGTGGAGGTGGCCTGGTGTGAGCTGCAGGTAAAGGAACACAAATGTTAATTTCATTCATATGTTCTGTAGGTCTTGTAAAGAATGTAAAAACCCCCCCAAAAAAACAGGTCTTTATTTTTAGAAAGTTTTCGTTTCTCTATATTTGAACTTTTTACAGGTCTTTACAGGTTTCTTAAGCAGTCTAGAAAAGTTGAATCAGGTATTTTCCTGAACTGGTTAAGTTTGGGTAAAAAAACTGGAAAATATTAATATATGATCCATCCATAAATCAATCAGCAAATTTTGAAAATTCCAGTATGAAAAAGTTTATGATTTTGATGGTTTTGAAATATTTATTTCTCTTTGTTGTGGGAGTTTTCCCTATAGAATGGCACTTCCATTTATCCATTAAAGCATCTTCTAAATTTTATTAGGCTTAAATATGTGATGTGCTTATAGACTGGAAGTGGTGAGATTTTTAAAAATTAGATTTTATACATTTAATGATTTGGAAAAACAAATCGGACTGTTTTTTTTTTTACAACATAATTTGCTGATCAGAGGTGACAAAGTGAAAAATTCTTAATTTTTTTTCACTTTATTCGTTTATTATTTACTTTGTTCATCATACTAAACAGAACTATATTAAAGATACATTAAAAATAAATATATCTTTAGGAAGAAATAAAAATGAATCTTAAATATTTTTAAAAATTAGGTTAAAAAACTTGATAAGTTTTGAATATTCACTTAAAACTTTTATGTTTTTTATTTACACAAATTGGGAAAATCCCCAGCTTACTGCTTTACAAAGGTATTAACTAATTATTTCCGTCCTTTGGAGACTGTAACAGGGATTATCTCTCTGTCCTTCAATCTCCCAGGAGGCTTATTGGGGACTGTAGTAGGCATGACTGACGCCTTAAAGACAGCAAACCTCTACAGGGTTTATTTTCTGCAATCTTACTAAATTGCTGAGGATTAATTCAAATCATATTCCATCAACCTTCATTTTTAGCCATTACAGTTTCCCAAGGCAACTCTGTGACACCACAGAGCAGTTACTGGAGTGGACAGTGCTGGACCTGCATGTTGTGACTGGTTCTACGCCCTAAATCCCTCCCTCCGTGCAACAGGAGGTGGATAGACACGCAGCAGCTGAGGTGTGCTGTGGCCTGCTGGGAACTGTGCAGCAGCTAGTGGCATCAGCGCTGTGACTGAGGAGATAAAACATGCTACAGCAGCTACAAGGAAGTGTGCAAGCCAAACCTGTTGTGTGTGACTGCATTGTTGTGATGCAGTATGGCATTTGATCATTCAGCGGGACTCTAAAGATAGGGATGAGTGACGTATCATCATGCTGACTTAATTTGAGTGTTTATGTGTCTTCCTGAAGCTGACAAACAGAGCAGCTGTTTGGTTCACGTGTTGATACAAAGTTGAACAGGAAGCAGTTTGCTGCTTTTTCCCCTTTTGACACATTTACTAACAGACGCTCAAGAGTGGCTGTCCAGTTTTTAAGAAGTACTGTGGTCTTTAGACCTGCCACAAGTTTTGCATACTTGCCTATTGCCTATTTTGCTTGATAACTGTCGTTTTGCATTTGTATGAGCTTCTTCTTCAGTTACAGAAAAGTAACTGTCATAATACAATTTTCCCATTTTCATATTTTACATCAACCATCTGCACCAACTGTTTTTACTAGTGTATTATACCTCTTATTTTACATTGTTTGATATCGACACTAGCGATTTCTTATATACAAGGCAGTATTTTTGTAGTTATTGGATGAGCAACAAAAATTTTAAAGATATTTTATAAACTTCTGCAATTTTCTTCCATTTGCTGTGTTGATCATTAACTCTACATTGAAACCTTGCTTTTGAGATTTTACTTGGAAGGGAAACCGAAGTCTATAACAAGACCTTTGTGTTATGTAACTCTG
Source organism: Xiphophorus couchianus (assembly GCF_001444195.1). NCBI lineage: Eukaryota > Metazoa > Chordata > Actinopteri > Cyprinodontiformes > Poeciliidae > Xiphophorus > Xiphophorus couchianus. The sequence goes on along the minus strand of NC_040228.1, from coordinate 20,439,189 downwards.
GTTGGTAAATTTTAACTACCTGGCAGTTCTTGATAAGTAGTTTAGTAGGTAACTATTCTTTTTGGTGTTGTGAGAGATATGGATACGTTTTAGGCTGTGGAGGAAGTTCTGACCGTCAAAATGACCATCACATCTTCCTGTAATCTACAATATATCTCCAGATACAACAGCCAACCTTTAATAAGTTGAAAGAAATGTATCTTAGATGTAGTCATTGAGTCTTAATAATCTCTGAAATTCATTTTATTCAAATTGTATACAATTTTTATAGTTCTTTTTCTAACAAAAACTACATAAGAAAAATGTATGGAAAGAATCGATTTGAAAATATACAAATGTTCTAAAAGATGCAAATTTGTAATTTTTTTACTGTTGCTTTTTTGGACTTCCCTTAATTTGGATTGGATTAAATGTTCTTTTCACAGTAGACCCACTCAGTTGGTAAAATCAGAAGCAGAGTTTGCACATTAAATTACAAAGAAAATATGACTTGAATCACAGCTTGAGAGGCTGTCAAACCATGCAGGTCCACCATACAGAGATTGCAAACCCGAACTCCTGTTGTGTAGGGTCTCTTCTTGATGGAGTAAGACATAAAGCCACATCCGTAACATGAAATACTCTGCTGCCCCATTGATCTGTGCTTGTGTAAAACTCCTGGTTGGTAAAATGTCAATTGTCGGAGTGAGTCCAGTCTGAGGTCTATGTTGTGCCGGTTTAATTTGATCAAATGGATCAGGGGAAACGTCTTCAGCTGTCTCCTTATAACTACGTTGTATTGTGGTAACTGAAGCCAGCACTGTGGCTGCAGCAGAGTAATCACTGCAAATTCTGTCAGCGTTTTAAAGTCAGGAAATACTTATTGCAGAATAGAGATCATGGCTTGGCAGGACTTCTCGAAAACGTAATTTATTTTTTCCCGTCTGTAAGCACTCGCTGTATTGGGAGGAAATTCCGCAGTGTGCAGTCCTTCTGCACCAAGGGTGGTGTCGGGATCACAAACCTGCAGTCCAGTAGCTCTTCAAAGAAGTGTCAGCACTTGGACAGCAAGATTTATGGTGGATGTTGTGGTCTGGAGGTCAGCGACGTTGCCCCATGCCGTGAGGGGATTTGTGTTTTGATAGTGTTTGCCATGATGTGGTCTTTGTACACTAAATGCCTCTCTGCCAGTGGGTTTGACACAAAAGCACTTGAAAAGTGAGCCTAAACGTTGCTAATTAATCATGGAGACTCATCTGTACCTGAAAAGAGGTGTTAGGTTTACCTTTAAGATTAGGATAGTGAACTGCAATTTTCAGGGTTCATTGCCCCTGTATTCTAACCTCCTATAATAATAGATATGTCTTTATGATTTTAATTTCAATAAGAAATGTATTTGGCTTAGAGCTGATAGTTTCATAAATATATAGTCATGATATTTTTGTTCACTATTGTGATTTCATCATTAGTGAAATCATTGAGTTTATAAAAACAATTTATTTTACTTAATTGTTGCATGTGTAATACAATACAGTTCCCCAATCTCTGGATGCATTCAATGCATTTGTGTTTTTGATGCGTCTTTAAATAAAAAGCATTCCTAAGCTGACTTTACCTGTTTTTGTTTGCTCAATGCTGCTTTTTCTGGCATTACCGAGTGCTGGCCATTTTGCTTCTTCACCATTTTGAACGTTTGCAGTATGGTTGTCACATTCCCGACTTCTTCAGGTATGAGATATACAAGGTGCATTTCAACCATGCGACAGTTCATACCTGCCAGTGTGATGTTGCTGCTGGTGCTCTTCCTTTTCCTGCTGTTTTTACTCGTCCTTCCTAAGCATGTTGTTTCCGCCTTTGAAACCTACGTAAGTCTGCATAAGTTGAAAGAAATTCTAAAATAATTGTAATACTAATAATACCATTTATTTTTACTGCACTTTCCTAAACACTCAAAGGCGCTTTACAAGAATCAAGAAAAAATACAAAGAGAACACTAAGTACATCAAACAAAATCACTAATGGAGAACACTTAAATACAATGCACATACAAAAATACACACAAAAAGACACAAATAAAATAAAGGCATACTTACAAATCAGCTATGCCAAAATTGTATTTGCAAAGTTTTTTATGTTGTTTGGTAAACATCAAACTTAAATGGCATCTTGCATATTCCTATGACTACAAATATTGTATCCAAGCACACCATTACAATTATGATATTGCACACATTGAAAATTCAAAGATGAGTAAGATTTAATGTTTTCTTGTTCATCATAATCTTGCTACTGCAGAGTTGTGCTTCATTGCTTTGAATGTAGGGTATTAATTTAGGTCTGTATTTTATATACTCTTCATTGTGTGTTTGTTTACATAGAAACTATATTTTGAGACCTGAAATTAGTGTGTTTTGATTTATTACTGTCCTTTATGGTATCTGGCTCACAGCTGTCATCTGAAGATCTTTTGGTAGCCCATTAAGTCTATGTAGAGACTAGTTGTCTGAGCCAAGAACAACCCACATTGCCCACAATATCTCCACATCTTGGTCACATTCAACAACATTTTTAAGCACAAGCATCAACAAGTTAAGTAACTCCCAATGAAAATATCATTCCTGTCATGCATGTTTCTTGAAAGGTTTTGACAATGGCAGTTTTACCTTTCCCAGCCTTATTAGAAGAAATTAGGCTTTCAGGTTTAGAAATTTAAGTCTACTATGGTATTCTACATTTTATATTATTTTACTCATGTCTTCCTTTCCTTGAGATGAGGAGAGGAGAGGCACACTGTTTTTGTGCCAGTCTTTTATGTAACACAGATGGCCTTGACACAAGCTGTGATGTTAATCTGCAAGGAGGATGCAAGAGTCTCCAATTGTTCTGAATAAACATTTCCTATGCTGCTGTTTGCCTTTCCTTATTCCGTCGTTGCTCACTGGAATTTGTTTAAAACCTTAAGAACTTCCTGCTTCTGCCAGTTGGGACTCCGCATGTAGATTTTTATCTCGGTGTTGAACGCTATGTGCACTCTTCCAGACACAGTTTACCTCTGACTCTGCTGACATTTCTCTGGTATTTGGCTGGGAGCTTGTTTTCATTCAGAATCAATCAGATTCTTGGCTTGTAAATGAGGAGCTGTTGAAGATGCCATGATGGAGATATCTGACTGTCCGCCTTGGATGGTTTGGCAATGTTGTGGCACGTAAACAAAAGCCTTGACCTCAAAATCGGCTTGGTATATCTTGATTACAAGTTCTTGATTTCACTGTTACCTGAGCTCAGATTAAAGGTCTGTCTACGCAGTGCAGCTTTATTTATTTTTTCTTTTTGAAAAATGTTTTCTGCTGATTTTCTGTATCTTGCACAAACAGCTTAAATGGGAGACTTTTTATCTGTCAGAAAATATTCTTAAAGCCAAAGCATTAAAGAACTGTGCAGCTTGTGGTGTAACTGTAAATTTTCACAGTTGCAGAACCAAATGTGAAAGAGAAGTGTAGGTTGCATAAAGCGACAGTATAAACAACAATTAAATGACACTTACCAGCCATTTTATTGGGCATTTGGAAACACAAAGTCTCAGTCAGTCATATGGCAGAAACTGAGTGAATTTAGACATTTAGATGACTTGCTGAAGTTCAAACCGAGCAAGAGAATGGGAAAGAAAAAATATTTTAGATGTTAAATAATTGCTGTTGCAGACTTGGTCTGAGTATTTAAAAAAATATTGTTTTACTGGGATTTCTGTACCCCCATCTCTAAGGTTTGCAGAGAATGGTCAGAAAAAGACAACACATACATATGTCTTGATTACAACACAACATGGATCCTTTACACAATTCAGTCAGTGTAAGATATTTTTTTGATAAATAACTCTGAGTTGTGTAGAGGAGTATATAGTTTCCTGTGAACATATCTAACAACTCCAACTCATCCATAGGTACTCCAAAGCAAAAGTTTAACCAGGTGTCTATTTGTTTACAGACAAGGCAGCAGGAGATCAATGTAGATCAGACTTGGTGACTGTAGCTAGTGCCATTTCAGAATCTCCCATGTTCAGACATGCTTGAGTTCCTGTGTCACTCAGCCAACCAGAGTTTAGGGACAAACCTGTTGGAAACCACAGCAATCTTGCCTGATGTGTTGCTCCAACAGGGATAATGGAAAATTTGCCACTTAAAAACACTGAAAATTTTTTTTCTGTCTGTTAAACATTACTGAGACATGGATTCAGCACAGTGTTTAAATGATATGTTGTTTTAATTCGGAATTCGCATTAACAATTGACTCTTTTGGAATATCAAAAATAAAGGAAAGGGTGAAATACCTTTTGTTTTTTATGACTGACTTTTTCCTTTTTTACTTTTTGGGAATATTTCATCCCCTGCTAGTTGAACACACAAACATTTAATTTTGGCTGTGAATATTTTATTTCCCAGATTAGAAGTGTCATCAGTAGTGAAGGTTGTTATCAGGCATGAGAAGTGATGGGAGAAGAAGTAATTTTTGCATTATTGGACGACTGCGATAGATCAGTTTAGTTGTACTGGACAATGTGTAGCAGATTTATTATTTTTGCTCTATCCGTGTTCACTGTTACAAATTAAAAATATGTTTGCTAATTACATAACTATTACAGATTCAGGCTCTATGTGTAAGGAACCAATTTGGTGGTGCCCGTTTAATCTGGCAGAAAATGTTTAGAAGGATGTAGAGATGTTCCGGTAAAGTCATTAAGAAACCACAACAAGGTTGTTTCACTGCCAAAACAGAAGTAGCCAAATATGGCATGCTGGTGAAATGTTTACACTGTTTTTTAATTTTTTTTTATTTGTTTGTTTTGTTTTTTGCAGTAACCAGAGAATCTATTGAGTAAAAAACATTAAGACTGCTGAGTTATGTATTATTGCATATTCCATGTTCTCCGTGCTGCTGTACTTGTTCGGTTTTATAATGTTTTGTTTGGTCGTTTATGACCTTAATCTTAACTGCTGTACTGACTACCTTATGTTACTGGTCAATATATAAATTACTTCTGTGTGGACTTTCCATTAGCAATATCTCAGGTTTACCAAATTACAAATGACACTCTTGATTATTTTTTTACAAGTAGGTTTAGATTTCATCTTCCCTTTTTTAAGGAGCTTTTTATAAATGGTTTTTAGTTTCACTCACCTTGTAAACAGTCTTTTAAAGGTGAGATGTTGATTGCTTACATTTCCTGTTTATATATATATTTTAAAAAAAGGTGATTTGAATTGAACATTGAATAATAATTTCCGTTATTTTTGGATCAGTTAAGGTCAAATGCATGTCTGTTTTATTGGATTGCTAAAATTTACCAGAGGTTTTTACTGTATCTTACAACTTGTGTTGCTCATTGTTTTACCTTGAATGGCAAATCTATCAAACGTTTTTTCAACTTGCACACAATGTTAAATAACCACTGACCCCTCTGTTTCATCTCCCTGTAATAGGAAGTCTGACTACAGCTCATTATGAGTAATTATCCTTTCTGGAATTGAGCTGGTTGTTTGTGTGAACAAACCTGTTGCAAGTTTTTTTCCTGTTCAGACCACCTGATTATGTTCTTGGAGTAAAAACAATTAACAATTTCAATACAATGTCTGCTTGACCTCCATATACTGAGTTGTTTATGTAATGACAAAAAGGCCTCCGCTTGAGCATTCCTGTCTTTTTAACTCTGTTTTTGCCATATGAAACAGTAATTTTTAAACGTATATTAATACCTTTAATTTTAGAAAATATTGAATATTTTTGTCTCTCCTTGTATATTTAGAATAGCAATGTAGAGCATTTGCGTAATGTAGCGCTTACAGTTTGGTTGCATAATATGTCCTCCTCTTTTATTTTAGTGGAATCCTGAAATCTCCCCACTATAACATCAATTAATATTTAGGATACAGGTATTTATTATTTTATCTTTTGATAATTGATTTAGATGTAAATCATTGAATATAAATAAATGATAATTTGCATATTGCACTTTTTTAAATGTATATTAAAAAATACATTTTCTGTACAATATAATATGGGCTCATAATTAGGGCACAGTTTTAGGACAACATGATACTACTTTTTGAAAGCTGCTTGATCTCCAAGCTCTAAATTAGTTGTGGGAAATAAAAGGCTCATTGTTCACCATGAAGCTCCATCCAAATGGCTCAGTGCACTGTTGGAAAAACAGTTTCAATGCCTGGTGCCTGGAAAGCCATAACCTAACAAAAACTACATTCAAACAGTTCATTGCAGGCAAGCTAATCCACACGTTGATATTGCAGTGATGATTCTGATTACATATATTGTACTGCTAATGTAATTTATTTTTTTAATGATTGCTGTGCATAAATATTACAGTAAAGCTGGATTGAAAATAGTTGTTAGCTCTCAATTATATACTTATTTATGTCTGTGTGTGAATTAGGGCTGTATAATAAACTGAGTGTATTCTTATCACAGTACCACTGTATGCAGTATTCATATTGTGAGGAACTGCCTAGACTGCAATTAATGTTGGCTATTTATTTAAGTGCCATGCATTTAGGCACTTTATAATAGCTGAACGTATGTAATGCAGCATTATAGGTTTTAGAAGGAAAAGACTTGGTGAGGTGGTTATGTCATTAAGAAGCTAGAACTGAATTATTTCTTTGCCAGAACAGTAGACACTGACCATTTTCATTTCTTTTCTATAAACTCTTGTTGCCAAGATGAAAATAATGCATTTTATTTTATTCTTCCAGCAGCTTCATCAATATTGCTTGCTGTGAACGTGGACTAACTCCAGCACTTCTAGTGTTAAGCAAAATAAAAAACATTTTACTTTTTAACACAAGTTTCACAACATTCACCAATGTTATTTTACGTCACATGTTTTCTTAATCTTGTGCAATTCTGATATGTTTCCATAAGCATCTATACATGTCTCTCAACATCTTGGGTTTTTTAGTTGGAAGGGGAATTTTAAAATTTTTGTTAAAATTACTTACTTAATAGATTTCATAGAAGCTTCCTGTGAACAAGGAAACACCAGTACAATTTCTCATCAGAGGAAGTACCTACTGGTTTTAGTCCTAGAGGCAGGTGTGATGTAACCTGAAGATTCCTTCACTATTATGAGTTTCCTCTCAGATCTGAAGTCCCCGGAAGTTGAGTTCCAGTGAAAAGATGAAAGCAAAAATAGCCTGCCATCCTGCTTGAACAGGCCTTCCTACAAGGCTGGCTGGAGCGTGGGTATGTTTGCGTTTATTCATTTTGGCTCTGGAACGCATTGACTGTTAAACAGTTCCAGATCAACATGTATATTAACTGTTGGTTTCACATAATTGCTGCTTACTCACATGGTTGACATCTAAACCTTCGTAGCTTTCTACATGCTGTGACTTCTCAGTAACAACCAGCCTTCTGAAGTGGTGATGGATACCATTTTAAAAGCTGTAGCAGAGATTTCCTGCAGGTTTATGTAGAAACAAATCCTTCTTGAATTGTTGAAGTGGAACAGTTTCATAGAAGGCAGGCCTATCCAAATTTATTTTCAGTATTTGTGGTAGAGGGTTTTACTTCAAAGTCCTACAGCTACATTTGTTTACTACCTGGTCCCTGCAGTACTGATGCATGGGTTAAGGGTAAGGACCCTCCAGAGGTAGTGTTGAAATATCTGTTCATTCATCCATCCATTTTTTATTATTTATCAAGTTATTAAAAACAAGTTGTTAAATTAGAGCTTCCTTAATTTTTTTTTGGTCTAGAAGCATATCAAAGGTTGGTGACCTTTGTAGTAATGCAGGTTCTTTTGTAACTCGTTAATTTTGTTTGTTTGAAAACAACTGAAAAAACATCAAGTGTTTCTATGAATAAAATTAATTGAACCCTTTTTAAATATCAGAAGTCATCTTATTGGTTTCTGCTTGTGTGATGTTTAGTTGTGTCCAGATATCATAATTGATCAAAACCGTGGAAGGTGTTGATCTCTTACCATTTAATAAATGATTGCATAATTTGAAAGGAGGTCAACCAGGTCGCCGAGTTGAGCTTGGGGCATTTTCACAGAAACACTCCTCACATTTTATGAGCCCTTTATATGATGGTTTACCTGTAAAATTAAAAGCTTCTAATCCTCACTTTCTGCTTTTACCTGCCTGTGCTGGCTTACTGAGGCTTTCGACTTTTATGAGAATCAAGCATTTGTAAATATTTGTCTCAAGTCAGGTGAAACTGCCACTGTGTGTATGACAACACCATAGCTAATTGTATTTCCTAGCCAGTGATTTTTACAGTAGGTCTGAGTGCCTGTGCTGCCTTTCAGCTTGATGCTGGGTGTGTGTTGAGGATGTCACCACCAGCTGTCTCGTCTCACGGTCTGCTAAAAACCCAAACGTATGTTTCCTTTTCTCTAATTTAGGCCTCTAATATTTTTGCAACATATTTTCAACATATTCAGCTCATGACTTCAATGGCACTGTTTCACCTTTTCCTCTTAGGTTTTACCGTCATTAGCTCACATTTGAAGTTTAATGTAAGCGAAGTTGGGACAAAGTGAAACAGACTGGAAATAAACAATAGAAATTGCTCTACTGATTTGGTGTCTTGAAAAAACAATAAAACGGTCAACATGTGTAGATCTCTTTCGCTTTCTCTGTATAGCTAGTCAACCAAATCAGTTTCTTAAAAACCTCCAATTTGGGAAAAAAACTTTCTTTGTTTTTTTCTCCCAAAAAAATCAAAACCATTTGTGTGAAAACGGCATATAGAAATACAGGAAGCCATGCAAACACTCAATGATTATCAAGGCATGACCTCAAAGAAGGGGAAAATGGTGAAGTTTAAAATGTTAACTGCACTGTGGAAATATAACTGTCCCCGTATTCCTATAAAGGAGATAAGCAGGAACCAAATTGTAGACTTTTTTTTTTTTTTAAAGATTCTTCTAAAGAAATACTTCTCTATCATAAGCTCTGATTAAACCAAATTATTTCTACCAGCCAAAAAAGTTGCCTTTTTTGCTGGTAGATATTTATTTTATCCACACAGACTCATTTTGTTACAGTAGACTATGGGTAGAACACAGAACATTACCTTAAATTCTCAGTTGTCAAAGTGGGAATAAAATGTCTTGCTGGTCCTGAAACGTCCTACTGCAGACGGCACCTTTTGTATCCAGAAAAGCAAACATAAGTGCAAAGATTCAAAATGTCAAACGGGTGCAATGTCTAGCTCCAGAGAGTGTGTTCGTAACTGTATGCCAAACTCTCTTTCTTTAGCACACCCACGCCACACATTGGTACGTTGTCCATTTTTAAGCTGGCTCATTTTTTTTTCTTGTATGATCTACTTGTATTTGTCAGTGTTTTTGTTCGCTCATGAATTGAAATCTTTAACTGGAAACCAGTCATTATGGTGGCTTATATATTGTTTTTCTCTTGTTGTATTGATGATGTTGCTGTAGTTGGTTTATTCTTGGTGAGCATATGTGATACATATTTAGCCCTCTTGCGGTATTTCTCTTTGTGAAGATGCTCGGTTGCCACCCTGAATGTGCCTTGCACAGCCTTTGCTGTAGAACTTAAACAGGTGTAATAGCTGCAGGCACATCTGCTGGTTAAAAGCCTCCTGCATTCAAGTACAATCGGACACAATTCATCTGCTGGCAGTCTGCTGGCTCAAGGCTCGCCCTGCGTCAGCTTCTGTTACAGTGCAATGCAGCAGTCACCTGTTAAACATGGGGAGTAGCTGTGGCTAAGCAAATTATCATACACACATTCAGCCGTGTAAGCAGGTTTTGTTTTCCATCAAGGAAAACATCCGCAGTTAACAAACTGAATAAGATGTAGCAATGTCTTTTTCCAGCACTCTGACCTCCAGTAAAGAGACCAGATTGCAAATGGATCAATAAAGCATCACATTGTTATGAGTATTTCATTGCAGAGTTAAGGTGCTTTCACAGCCATTTGTTCAGTGCAACTACGAGTCCTTCACAAGGTGATTCAAAAAAATATAGTACATTGAGTGAGGAAATGATTTTCTTAAGCTACTTAAGCAAACATTCAATGTTCTTCCTTTGTGTTTTTCCATATTTAAAGTAGAACAGAATGAGAAGTTGAAAAATCCCTGTCACGCTAACATTATTTAATCCAGGCTTCCAGGTTTTGTTAATCTGCTTGTTAATGATGTGGTCCAGATCAGTTCACATATTCTGTGAAAAGCTTGTTCTGGAACAGAAAGTTGTGTAGAAGGATTAATCAAATAGGTACATAGTGTCTCTGACATAATTAGAGCTCTGGAGAGCTTTGTTGGAACTCCTAACAAATCAGTGTCTCAGATCTCGTATATTTAAATATTGCAATAAAACTTGTGGACTTTATCCATATGAGGTTGTATAAGTATTCATAGCTATAGGACTTTTAGCTATACTGTAGATGTATCTTAAGCCATCTACCTTATTTATTTTCAGGTTTATTTGAAGATATGCAGTCAAATTGCTGGCTTGCTAATCTGGGAAACAGATATTGTGTTAAAGAGAGAAGTTCTGGCATAGATAGATCAGCACCAAGTTCTGTGTATATATGCACTGACTTTTTTTTTTCCAGACACAGGAATAATAAGAGTTTTCCTGGGTTTGTTTGGTTGTCCATTAAAGTAACTGGAACTCCCTCTCCCAGCGATCTGAATTTTTTTTTTTTTTTTTTTAATAATTGAACTTAAGAGACGCCATCGCTCAACTGAGTACGGCTGAACAGTTGGGGAGATCTACTCTCCACATCAATCAATTTTGGTCTCCCACAATCAAATCAGCACAAGTGACCATCATTGGTCTGCATGTATAGAATGCAATGCAAATCAATCCTCTACTGAGCCAGTGGTTGGCTTACTCTGTGTCCATTACAATATCAGACAAGATGAACATGACTCACTGTGACCTAGACCGACCTCAAGCCCTTCAACTCGGGGCTGGACATCTTTTTTTTTTTTCAAAAATGTCACTTATGTCTTTCTTAATCTCATGCTGACCCATGTGCCTTTCTGCACCCTTTGGCATGAATCCATTTCTTTTGAAACACTTTATCTCACAGTTTATTCAGCACAGTGTCTTAAATTTATGTAAAACAGAAAACATGAGTTGATTATAACTGTTATACCTTAATCTAAACCTTAATCTAGAATGAAACATGGTGTTAGACTTTTAGCAATGCTCAGATTTCTTTTTTTTCTTTTTACATATAGAAATCCATTAGAACAATAAGATAATTAAAATAATTAAGATTCCCAGAATCCCATTGTACCCTTCCTCATCATCCTTTAATGCGATAAAGACTCTTAACAGTACACCAGATTATACGGAGCTAGATCATCATTGCATAAAACAAGAATATCTGTCCTCCAGTAAAGGTTACTGAAAAAGAAATGCTTATTGGACCTTAAGAAGACAATAACTCTGGATCCAGAGAGGTCTAGTTACGGCCTAAGTATAATAGTTTTGAACAATACTGAGAATTTTTTGTCAGCTCATTCTGAAAGAGCAGTTCAACAGAAAATGGATATGACTCTAAATGGTCACTTTTTTTTTAACCCCTGAGAAACATTAAAGGTGGGTCCGCTGCTAAACACCAACTTGGATGGTGATGTTTATCAGAACATGCTTTACCTTTGTTATCAAAGTAAAAAAGGTAACTACAATTATTATATTTAGAGAAGCAATTTCACCGCTAATGTGCGGTCACCTCTCTTTAAAGCAATTTAGATGTTTTGTTTTTAAACTGTCAATAGCAGGTCAGTTTATGTAGAGCAATTAGGAAATTCCTTTTTTACATTATACACCTCTTATTTTTATTTATTTATTTTTTTACAATGTTTCAATTCAGTTTATTTATACTGTGCCATTCCACCACAAATGTCATCTTGAGAAACATTGCAAAAAATTATTTAAATTCAGTCATACATTCCAATTGATCCTAGTTATCGAACAGTACCGTGAACTCAGTTTGTGAGTGCAGTTCAAAGTAGTTTAAAAAGTTTCTATCTATTTTAATATTTGTGCAGTAAAGGCAATATAGAAATGGCCATATGATATTATGTTTAATATTATTATCAAACATAATATCAAACATTTATTATGTTTGGCCTAATATCAAACATAATAAATGTTTGATATTAGGCCAAACATTTACTTTCAGCACAGATTAATCTAAAATTTATCCCATTTGGACTTATAATTCTTTCTAACAGAGGTGTCAAACTAATAGAGCTGAACACACAAGCGTAGTGTGTGTCAGCAGTACAAAGCGCAGTTTTGGGGATCGTTTTCTCTTGGTGTCACCATTTTTTCCCCCTATATGCAGCTCATTTTTGTGTGTTTAACCTCGTCTCTGTTGCTAAATACTGGTATTGTAATCTGAACCTTTGTAGTTTGTCCTGTAGCATAAAACATTCTTGGTAATATTACGTAAACACAAACACTATAAGGTAAAACACTTCCTGCTTAAACACAATATAATGTCTGCAGCTCTACTTTTAGTGACCCTACATGACTTTGAGTAGCAATAAAACAATGTCGCCTTTTATATAAGCCACTTTATCTGATGGTTTTCATGACAGCAATCTGGAGATGTATTTGTATTTTTCGACATGCAGTGAGCAACACCTCTGAGCTCACGGTGCATGTGGCTTCTGAATAATGGAGTAGCCCCAGTGTCTGCTAAGAGGGAAATAGAAGTGAGGAAGCAAATGCAGGGGTGTGAGGAGAGTGTGAATGGGACTCGGGAAGCACTCTGCTCTGAATCTGCCGTTATTTAAAGCAGCGTGATTCCTGGGAGATGAGCGGTGAGACTAGGAGGGGAGGCGAGGGACCAGGAGACAAGAAGGAGGGTATTGCCTTAAAGGATCAAAGCTGCATTTCTCATGGGTTAATCATGCTTCAAGCTGTGTTTTACATTCTTTACTGTTGGCCCTTTAAGACATGTCTCAGATAAACCTTACGCTGTATGATGTTCCTGTGGAAGGAAAGAGCGCTTTGGGATAACCCAGCCCTCTTTCGCTCAGCTTGCCTCGACAGAAAGAGTTCTCTGCAGAACTGAATAATTCATGGGGCTTCAGAAGAGTGCAGTGAAAATCACCACCCCCCACACACTCACACACAAAACATGATATGCCACATTCTCTCACACATACTCTATGCTTTACCATCATACCACTCAACTCCTATTGCAGTTCATCTTCACAGTTAATTTTAGGTTGTGCAGACTGATATGATCTTATTTTTTCTGTTTTAGACGAGCTAACATTACTTGAATAATTAACTCGACTGGGTTTCATTCCGGTGTCATTGTCGCTGATCTTTGTCTGGGGTGAGGGGTCTGGCTTTCCCTCAGTGATTGCGTCTCTGTTATGCAAGGTGATTTTGTTTATTTTTGAAGGAAATGCGCAACGCAAGCAAAGTACTGTCAAAATCCTCCCTGCAGAGAAATGCAGTGACTGTAATGGAGACAGGGATTCTGGAGGATGCTTCAGTGCTTGGTTGGGGATGAAGAAGGGAGTGGTTGATGTGAAGGGTGCAGGGAAGGGATGTGCCGCTGAGTGGGGGCAGGAGAGATGCGAGCAGAAGATGGTTAAGAGAGTGAGCGCACATGTGAAACAGGCTGAGAAAGATGGAAAAGATTAGTGACATAACCTTTAAGACTGCAGCATGATGTGGGTGTGACAGCTACCATGTCTAGTTTGTTCTACTTAGAGCGTCTGTGGGTTGTCACGTTTCACTATCTAGATTCTTTAATACTTCTTAAGATTTGATCTGGCAATTTGGAGAGCAGATGGATGTGCTGTTAAAAAGTATTCAAAGACTTTTAAATATGTGGAAAATGTTCAGGGAAAGTTATTTTATTCCTCATAATGTTTCAAAATGTCTCCTAATGGAGATTCCTTTCTTTAATCATCAGCTTATTCTGGCTCTGGTTGTAGATGTGTAAGTGAACTGACAGAAACTGTGTCTGTCTTTACAACTGTACTTTCCGAAGCATACAGGTCCATCTCAGTAAGTCATATGTCGATGAGCTGATGGCTGGTTTAAAGTAACACGGGTTTCCTTTATTACTTACCAAAGCCACTTGATCATTGTCTCTTTGTCATGCTGCTCTGCTACTGAAGTTTATGCAGAAGGAACCCCAACCAATTATTGAGTTGGCAACAGTTAATTTGGTCTAATTTAGTGGCTCTCCATTAATTCTTCATGCCCCACTTCCCCCAAATTGAACTATTATTGAGAACCTGATCATATTTAACTGGTTCAATCCCCTGCTTATCATAGCTCATTAGTAAAATGAACTGCAAAACATAAATTTAAGCTATTGCAACTCATTTATTGTTTTAGATCTTAAAACAATGTCTTAAGTTCAGTTCAGTTCATGACTTTATCAACACAATGTGTAACATTTAATCAAGACAGCTCTGTCTGTGTGATTCTCCAAAGGAGAAAAAGTGCAAATGATTCACTGGAATGTGCATTTCGAGATTAAACACATTGTAAACATTGGCTACTTAGCTTCATCAGTTTATTCCTTATTCAAAAACCTATATATATAAACATATATAGCTTTTTAAATATTTTTGTGCAAAATGTGCAACAATATTGCATCTATTTTAGCTTATCAGAAGAGATAATAAAAAGGGCATGACATTTTTCATTCACAGTAAAACCCAAGGATTTTTAGGCCTTGCTGTATTCCCCGGTCTTTTTCATCTACCTACCTACTTTAGGTTTGGGGAATTGCACTTTTTAAAGTTTGTATTGAGCACATGCGAGCCTGTCAAGTAGCCTGGCTATGGCGTTTTCTTTTGACTCTCACAAACCTTTCCATGTGTACCGGTGTGTTTATTGTTCAAGTATGAATAAAAGACATGGCACCCCACCTTTCCAATATTTGAGAAATACTGGAGACATCCATTTGAACATGGCAGGAAAAATGATGAGCTCTTATATTTTTTTCATTGCTTTGAAGCAACATTATACATGACATTTTGACTATTTTACTGCTTGAACTCTGTATTGATTAGTTATTTTGCTTTGTTTTTCCTCCAGGACCGTAAGTTGTCAAAAATTGAACGCCAGCGCTTTAAAGAGGAGGCAGAGATGTTGAAGGGTCTACAGCATCCCAACATTGTTCGTTTCTATGACTTCTGGGAATCTCCTCTAAAAGGAAAGAAGTACATTGTTTTAGTGACAGAGCTCATGACGTCAGGAACACTAAAAACGTACGTATACATAATGGGATTTCTTTCACCAGACGTGGAAATGAATGGTCATGTACACTTAAACGCTCATACAAATTTCTCACTCCTTCTCTTAGTTACCTAAAGCGTTTCAAGGTCATGAAACCCAAAGTCCTGAGAAGCTGGTGCAGACAGATCCTGAAAGGCCTTCACTTTCTCCACACCAGAACGCCACCAATCATCCACAGAGACCTCAAATGTGACAACATCTTCATTACTGGACCGACAGGATCAGTCAAGATAGGGGATTTAGGACTGGCAACACTCAAAGCAGCCTCCTTTGCAAAAAGCGTCATAGGTATGAGATTTGGGTATTGTACTTAACTATAAGGCTGGAGACGTTGATGATTCTGTCCGATTACTCTGTGTTCTTTTTCTAGGTACTCCAGAGTTCATGGCTCCAGAGATGTACGAAGAGCACTATGACGAGGCCGTAGATGTCTATGCATTTGGCATGTGCATGCTAGAGATGGCCACTTCAGAGTATCCCTACTCAGAGTGTCAAAATGCTGCCCAGATTTATCGTAAAGTTACTAGTGTAAGTGAACCTGTGGTCAAGAATTCTTTTCTAACTTTTGAGAGTTAGAAAAGAACCCTCAGAAGTAAGAGGAAACAAAGCTAACCAAATTGATTGAGATTATGTAGTGTAGTCTGTGGCTTTCTAGTGAATTTAGTAGATAATACAGTAAGGATTCAGTTGACAGCAAATATCAAGCAGTGTTATAGGTGAATCAGAATAATCAATATTTCAATATAATTGTTACAAAAATTATGTAAATGTTTTAATTTACATTAAAATCAATACATAAGACTTGTTAAATTCCCAGGGGAACACAGCGTCTTACAGCAGTACTGCACACATACCGACACTTGGTGAGCTGCTTTTGGAAGTTTAAAACTCCAGGAAAATAACAAATATGTGAAGAAAGTGTCTGAGCATTTGAAGAAGTTTTGCCCAACTGGGGCGTGCCGTGGTGGCGTAGCGGTTAGCACGACCCGTATTTGGAGGCCTTGAGTCCTCGATGCGGCCGTCGCGGGTTCGACTCCCGGACCCGACGACATTTGCCGCACGTCTTCCCCCCTCTCCTTCCCCGTTTCCTGTCAGCCTACTGTGATATAAGGGACACTAGAGCCCACAAAAAGACCCCCTGGAGGGGTAATAAAAAATTTAAAAAAAGTTTTGCCCAACTGAATGACGCAGACAAAGTGAAATTTTATAGCAGATTAAAAATGTCAGTGAAGCTCCTGTATCTCAAAAGCAAGAGTATTAAATATACCAGACAATAAACTTACAATATTGTTGTGTCTTTGAGTTCCACCTTCAAGCTGTTTCTCAGGAATGGAGTTGGTGCAGTTGCTCTGTTCTGTTGTAGCTACAATGTAACACAAAAAAATCTCAATCAGCTGGCGGCTACATCAGCTACTAAAAGTGACGAAATGACCAACCCCTCTGTTCTGTAGTGAAAGAATTAGCATGTAGCTAAATATAAAACAAGTAAACATAAATAAATGCTGCACACATAGTGTAGCTGACAATATAAGCAGAAAGTAATTAGAATCAGTAACAACCGGGCCATCCTGACTGGAGTTGATCATCAAAGAAAATATGGTGCTAAATTACCCGAAACATAAAAACTGAACAGCTGCTGGTGAATACATTAGAATTCACGAGAAACCTTGTCTACTCTGTAAAAAAATTTGCATGCACCAGTTCCATGTTCTGGATCCACATTAAAAAACAATTTTGAATACAAGAATCCAAAGCAAATGGAAGCACAAAGTATCCAATGATATTTCATTGCGGTACATGCTTTCATAACAAATAAACACTTCCTGTTTTGCAGTAAAGAGAAGTGACTCTTGAATAGTTTTTTTTTCTAAATGGGTGCTTAAGGCTTTCTACCTGACTTTGACCTAATTACTTTAATAAAAATACTGTCATATATGACTTCAAAAAAGGTTGTAGTGGTTTTATAAATTGTATCACATATTTTACTAAGTATCAGTATCGAGTCTGGATTTTTACTATTGTGACAACCCTACAAAATAATAGATGATACTATTATGATTATTACATGTTTTGTAATTTTACTTTATCAAACTTTTTACATAATTTCTGTTAAGAGTTTCATGCTGTGTAAACTGGGATTCATAAAAACAAGACACATTGAGGTTAAAAGTTGTTCGGGTTTATTCCATATGTGGTCATACATCATGATTTAATAGAACAATGTGTCCATCTCTTGGCGTGGCATACTCCAAATTGTAATTTAGTTTGGGGGTTGTCTTTAGTCATGATGGGCGTCCATATTTGATAAAAGGTATTGATTTTTCAGCTCTCAACGTTTCAAGATAAGCTAAGACATGATTACTGTATATGCATTTAATGCAGAAAGGCTCTCTGCTCCCATTGATAGATGAGAAACATTAGAGAAGCTGTCTCTAGATGCTGCTTGTGCCAGACCAAAGTGGGATATTAATTTGCGATTGATCAGAAGCGATACTGATAACATTTTACTTCCCCAGTGAAAAGATGATCTAAAAGATGTGTATACTTGACTTTTAAATTTTACTCTTGGCACATTCAATGCTTGATTAATTCAAATACGTTATTGTATAAATGTGATATATGGTGTTGTAAAATGCCTTAGTTCAGCAGTCCTGTTTGATTTTAACGAAGTCAGATTTGACCTTATTCAAATTCTTGTTGAATTTGAATAAGGATCTATGGGTCTATTTGAACTGTTAGGAATTTGTTATAGTTGCAATCTGGGTGTGTATAATGACAAGACCTGTCAGGTTGAAACCCAAAAAAGGAACAACCTTCACACACTTTAGCTTTCTTTCTGCTTTTATCAGGAAAACGTTTTCATCTCTTTTCATGTCCTCTGTATTCATGTCTCTTTCCTTTCAGGGTGTAAAGCCAGCCAGCTACAACAAGGTTGTGGATCCTGAAATCAAGGAGATCATTGGCGAGTGTATATGTCAAAAGAAAGAGGAACGGTAAGTGATTTTTTTTTTTTTCTTGTCCAACAAAGGCCAGAGGTACTCATGCATTTAATGACTTTTGCTGTTTCTCTGACACTAAAGATTTCAACAGCACAGTAGTCCTCCTTCTAAAGTCTCTTAAAGTTCTGTGATGTAATGAGTTTCCCTATAATTAGGCCAAATGAGCCTTGAATACCATGTGGTGGGCCTTTTTTTGGGAACATTTGCCAGAACTCAAATGGAAAACACCCGGTAATGTTTTAATGCAATTACTTAGTGAACCTAAGTCATGTCTTCACTGTGTTTAATTTCTGCTGAGGGCTGCTACAGTTTCTTATCAACATCAATCAATCAATTAAACCTGAGCTTTAATTTTCCCTAAAAGAAAAAAAATCTGTTTTTGTTTCAAAAAAACTGATGTAAACACTGTAAGATTTGCATTTCATTAGAGTACTACCTCTTGCATAATAAAAATAACATCACTAGCTACAAACTCAATAAATATGAATAAATAAAAATATATATATTATAGCTGAAAATACTTCTGTCGACTTATTACTGTCATTGTGTTACCAATTGTCAGGCCACCAAATCTTAGGCCAAATTGTTTAGTCTGAGTTTTATTTTGTTTCTCTTTTTTTTTTTTTTGCTTTTTCAGGTATACCATTAAGGACCTGCTGAACCATGCTTTCTTTGCCGAGGACACAGGTGTGAGGGTGGAGCTTGCAGAGGAAGACGATGGGAAAAAACCCACCATAGCTCTCAAACTGTGGGTGGAGGACCATAAGAAGTTAAAAGGAAAGTACAAGGAGAGTGGAGCCATTGAGTTCACATTTGACTTGGAGAAGGAGGTTCCTGAGGTTGTGGCACAAGAAATGGTTAGTTAATTATTTAGTACACATTACTTACAAGAGCTGTAACTTAGTTTGTGTTTCTCATGCAGACAATCTTCATATTTTTCAAACTGTTTCACTTTTAGAAGCCTAATCTATTCAGATTCTTGGTTACTCAGTGGTTTTATATGTATTAAGCCTGGACGCCAACAGTGGAGATAAGTTGCGTTGCTGTTCTAGGAACATGTTTATTGCATTTTATGTATTTATCTATTTTTAGTGTTTCATCAGATTATGCTCCCAGTGGATGAAAGATTAAAAAGAGTGTTTTTCTCCATGTGGGAGCCACCACAACTTCCTCAAGTCTCTACAATCTCTCATCTAACATTTGCTTAAACCACAGAAATGTTTTTTTTAAATGGCTGTGGTATTTTTGCCTTTGATAAAACTGCATATGGAGAATGAAACATTGTCATTTAGAGCCTCTGGAATTTTTTTCATTGCAAAAAAAACAATGACCAACCTATATTTGTATCTCTTCCTTTCTTGTCTGCTCCCCCCTATTTTTTCCATTTTTGGTTTGTCGCCTCTAACATGCTAAAACAATAGCAGAGATGTATAGTGGTTCATCTGCACTCGTGTTTAGGACCTTTAGTCACAGATCTAACTGATCTAATGCATTAGGCAGTTGTAGATTCTGATTTCAAGCCCAATTCTTAATTAAAGTTTAGTACTTTGCCTACAGTGTTCAGTAATTTCTTATCATGCTTAAGGGATGATGTCTCCATAGGAAGCAGTTTGTTGGGGTGCTAGGCTACTATTAACAAGTTCTCTCACTTTTAGTGTAGTTCCTATTAATCTTGTGCAGAAAACCTTTTATAAAAAAACATACAGCTTTTTTCTTGGCAGTGCGACTTGAAACTTATGTCAAGTCGCTATATGTTTATATATTATTAATATTAATATTAAAATATTAATATTTGAGCTAGGATTGCAACAATTTGCGAACAAGCGTTTAGAATTAGTAAAGTATAAAACGTGTAAAATAAATAAATGATAAATTGAACGATGGCTGGGCACCACGTCAAGGAATAGTGGTTGGTGGCTACATGTGCTTTTCCCTTAAGTTTCAACAAGTTTGTGCTTTGCGTTCACAACCATTTGTCAATGTTTGAACTATTATGTTTTATATAATTTTAAGCAAGCCATAATGAATGATGGTTGCAAAGGATATACCTTTTCAGTTCTGTTTGGTAACTAGAGATCACCTGACAGTGCATCTGATTTAGCCCATTAATAAAGGGCTGTTTGAATGGACCATCTTCTTCAGCTTCAAAATGACTAGACTGGTTATACATAGACTGAATTAATCTTCACCAAACTTCAGAATGATGAAAACTGTTTTTTTGAAAATGTTCACATAAGAAAAGCAATGAAACCACATATTTTCAAACTATAATCACTGAAAAATAAATTAGTTCAGGTTTGACTTATCTTTAATATTTACAGTTTTGTGTTGACTGATAGTACATAAACATTTCAATTACTTGCTCAACGGGTTATTAATTTAATTTACTATGAGAATGAATGATCGTGTGGAGACCTGCACACCTCTGCAGGCTGGAATGGGTGTCATAAAACATGTACTGATACTAAAAACAGAAGCTGTGCCAGTAAAAATCACAGGTGGACTGAAATATTTGTTGGAAAATGTGGGAAAATTGATTAGTTGTCAACTAAACTAATCATTAGTTGGGTCCCTAATCTGAGCATGGTGTGAAGCAGGTCATGTGACACAGCAGACGGGAAGCAGCAGCACAGTGAATGTCACTGTAATAGGCAAACAGCCGATCTTTAAAACTCAGTTTGCAGTTTTGCACACTGTATAAGCACAGTAGACTGACTGTTAAAAATTTTCTGAGCAATCCCAAGTATTTTATGCTGCATAGTAATTTAATATAAATGATGTGGTTTTTTTTAATCCACAATAAAGACCCTCAGATATTTTTAACTGTAAATTTGTTTCTAACGTCATCCTTACGCAGCTTCATCTATATTTGTAGATGTAAAAATTCTGCCAGCTCTGATGTGAGCAATGAGCCAGACACTAACAAAGGGAATCATTTCCCGCAGCTCTGACCCCTTTAAATAGCTCTTCTGTTCCTTCCTTTTCTTCCTTTGCTTGTTCTTTCCGTCTGCCTCCCACTCTCCCATTTTTAATGCACCCTGTCCCATCTCACGTGCTCAGCGCTAAAAATATCTTGAAAATCATTCTTTCCCCCTTTTTTTCGTCAGGTGGAGTCGGGCTTCTTCCAAGAGAGCGACGCTAAAACTGTGGGAAAGTCGATCAGAGACCGTGTGGCGCTGATAAAATGGAGAAGAGGGAGGACGGCAGCTATAGTAGCTCCGGTGGATCAGGGTGACGGAGGCCAGAGGATTAATGTGACATCATCTGAGGGCGTCTCGGGTGCAGTACCACATGTTGTACAGCCTTTTGTGGTTGAACCTGAAGACACAGACGCAGATCAGCACAGCAGGCTACACAACCTGCCAACCAGTACCACTTCAGTGACATGTAGGAGTTTTCACTCTCTCTGCCCAGAAACAACACATAAATCTTTAACTTTTTTTTTCATAGAAGTGCATTTTTATGTGTGTCAGCAGCAGACGGCACACTTGACAGTGGCATGGGCTCTACTGTGTACTCAGACTGTCATAGCAGCCAGCAGAGTGTCCTCTACCAGTCCCTACTGGAGCCTATTACTATGGCAACACAGCAGGTTTGTATCACATCACCCTAGTGAAACGTATGCATTCAGACTTATTGAAGCACATGTAAACTTTCAGACCAATCTCTGCTCACGTTTCCCCTTATATGAACACTGATGCTATATTTCCACTCTGACATTTGCTCAATAAAAATAAATCTCACTAAATTAGACTATCACATTATTGTTTTTATTTCAATCAATTAAAAAGGGAAATCCATATGTTTCATGGATTCATTACACACACCAATGGATTTCAAGAATATGTTTCTTGTGCGGGATGTGAGAGCAAGAGGTTAAGCATCCCCGATATTCAAGGATTTCTTTAACATGTCTGAAAGAATCAAAGCATAGCCTTAATAGTCTTTATTACATGTGCTTCATTGGTCTTATGCACCATAAAATTGATCTACAAAATGTAATTTTGAGTTATTCAAACCAATTTTGTGTTTTTTTTAGCTGGCAGCCATAATAATCCAAATTAACAGAAAGAAAATCACTTTTGTCAATGTATTTTAATGAATCTGTTTGAGTTTCACTCTTTTAATTGACATGTTGAAATAAAGGAACCTTCATTTTATTTATTAAAATGCACACTGCAAACATTACCCTTCATAATCTTACATATGCATCTTCATACACTTTTTTTCAGGTTTTGTTCTGTTGATTTTTGAGTAACACATTTTGCTTTTGGGTTGTTCTTTGTCAGTGCCAGAGATGCAGCCATTTTCTGACAGACCGACCTCATTCCTCTGAAATCAGTGAAGTTTGGCAGACACCACTGAGCCCGCAGCTCAGGGCTCGACTGGGAAGTGCAGAACGAAGGGGAAGTGCCCCTGTTATTGACATTCAAAGGGCAAGCCAAATTGCTCAGCTCCACGCTTTCATTCAGGCCCAGAGATCAGTCAGTCCCATCCCCGTTGTAAGGGAGAACCTGGTGGAAACCAGCCCCAGGGAAGCCCATCCTCAGCCTATCTCTGAAGCTGAAGGCAGGCTTCCCTCCCCAACCACTCTGCCGATGTTTCATCTCTCCCCTCTTTCTTCACCTACCGAGTTCCGCCGCCGTAGTGACACCGGTGTCAGATCGCCGTCACCAACAGCCAGTGAGATTTTGACTCTCCCAGTGCAGAGTCCACGCCGACACTCGGACCTCAGTAGTCTTCTTAGTCTAGCGTCTAACGAAAACCATCTTTCTGCGCTGCATAGAAGCTCAGAGTGCCAAGCCTGCCTTTCTCTGCTTCTGTTAAAGTCCCAAAATGGGAACCACCGTCCCTTTACTGCCATCTCACCAACACATCACTGTCTATCTGACATTCGCCACCATCCTTTATCTGGAAAATTACCTTCCTCTTGCTACGGACAGACAAAAGGATCAAGCGATTATTCAAATTTTTCCATGCTGCAGCAGTCCCTATTTAATAT
Source organism: Xiphophorus couchianus (assembly GCF_001444195.1). Taxonomy (NCBI): domain Eukaryota; kingdom Metazoa; phylum Chordata; class Actinopteri; order Cyprinodontiformes; family Poeciliidae; genus Xiphophorus; species Xiphophorus couchianus. Next base: position 20,415,920 of record NC_040228.1, on the reverse strand, counting down.
AATCAGCCGTAAATCAGTTCCTTCTGCCGTCACGCCATCCCAAACTTTCCCACTGCACTCCTCAACAGCCGGGAGGCCGTCTCACAGTGATGGAGAATGTGTCCCAACTAGTCCTCCACAGAGTGACGGCTTATTTGAAGAGCATGAATCTCTCCAGCACTGGAAGGAGAAATATTTTTCCAGAAAGCAACAAGCTACCAGTGCTTTGGAAGTGGTAGGTTACAGCAGCAGACAAGTGAATCAATTTCCCTGTAATGGAGCCAACTCCTGCTTTGCAGATTTCTCCCAGCCTGTACGAACTAAATCTTTCACTCTGCATGATGCTGGACCGGTCTCCTGTCTACTCTTAGGCTTGCTGCCTTCATAGACCTTCAGCTGCAATTATAAGCTTGCTTCTGTCGGAGGAGAATGGTGTAACCTCTAACACACTACCCTTTTGATTAACCTTTACAAAGCCCCTTTGCAAATGCCCTAGATTTTAACATTTTCCTTTCTACTTTGCCAAGGTAATACAGCATTCGTCTATCCTTACCCTGCCATGGATAGCTGGGTTTTACTTCGGGGAGAAGGGATGGTTGTCTAATTTCCATTCTCTCAGTTTATCCCATTTCTCCTTTGTGCCCTCATTTTACCTCACACCTGTCTGCTGTTGCTTTTTATTATAAAAGGTCTTTGAATTAACTTACTTTTGTCTTCTTTTCCCTCACACTTGCAGTTTCTTGCAAACTTTTTTAAACTCATTGAATATTTTAAACATTTTATCACGTTACTGACGTTTCATTTGATAGTCCAACAAAACTTTGTGGATTATTGTGAAATGGAAGATAAAGCATTTTTGCTTCAAATAAAAATCTGAAATATTTTTGCTGTGCATTTGTATTCAGCTCCCCTAAGTTGGTTCTTTGTGGAACCTCCTCTTACTGTAATTAGTGCTGGAAGTCTTCCGGAATATTTGACCAACTTTGTTACATCACTCAACCTCACTCACATTGAATGGAGAGTATCCATAGACAGAAACTTTCAACTGGTGCCATTAATTCTTAATTGGATTTAGGTCTAGACTTTGACTTTTCCACTCAAAAACATATAAATGCATTTCAAACCAATCAATGCTGCGTATTTAATGTCAGCCTGTTGGAAAGTGAACCTCTGGCCAGGTCTCAAGTCTTTTATGGCCTCCAACAGGTTTTCTTCCAGGACTGAGATGTTTAGGACAATCCATCTTTCAGTTAACTCAAGGATAAAGCAGGGTGAATGCAAATGCAAGGCACGTTTTTCAAGTTTTGATTTTGAAAAAAATAAGAAAATATTTCGTTTTCTGTTTTCTTCAGTTTTTTACTCCTTTGTCTTCATCTGTCATGTAAAACTGCAAAAAAATTCTTTGAAGTTTGTTTTTGTAACGTGACAAAACATGAAGATGTTCAATGAGCATGAATATTTTTGCAAGGCACTGAACGTCTATAGGAAACAACCTCTGATTAAGCTTTAACTTGTAATTGTGTTTTTTGTCTTTAGGCCAGTTCTCCAGGTAACCAACACCAGCAGTCTGTCCAGGGCTTGCCCTCGTCCAGCGCAGCCATGACCGCTCCACAGCAGCCCCTTCAACCTGGACACAGCTACTCTGCTGCTCTGTATGCTGCTCACCCCGGCAGCACTACACCCATCCCAGCCAGTCTAGGCTCATTAAATATCCAGCAGCAAACATCAGTTGCAGTTACTAATGCAGCATCGGGTGTGCCACAACATTTTGCACAGAGCTATCAAACTGCCGGACACCAACATCAGCCAGCAGCATCGGGCTCTCCAACTTTTACCCTCCAAGCCCATCAGGTTTCTCAGAACCTTGTTGCCTCAACTCAGCAACAGGCTGCATCAAGCTACCCTGCAGTCCATCATCAGACTGCAGCAGCCATCTTTGCAGCACACCAGCCAACGCAAAGCTGCTCTCTTGGCACAGTTTCCTCATCAATGGCAGTGACGACCCATGGCCAATCTGCACACTCCACTAGCACATCTCAGCAGACCTCAGCCAATCAGCAGCCTGGCCAGATATCTTCCACACCAGCACTTTACAGTCAGATAATTTCTGTTCAACAAAACACCCAGTCAAACATACAACACACACTAAACGCTGGACAACTTTATAATCATAGCCAAGAATCTGTGCATACCATCAGCCATCCAGCGGCTCACTCCGCCACGCTTTCTTCTCAACGACTTCAGTCTCCTACTCACCAGTTGGACGCTCCAGTTCTTTTGCAAAATGCAGTTCCAGAACAGAGTGAGAATGAGCCGCATCCCAAAGAAACCCCAGTTCGACAGATTCCAGCTGGCAGTCAAAGTTTCTTTGCGTCAGCTGTGCCCGATGCTTCCTCTCACAGCTATGCGCATTCCGCCATCCAGCAGGCCCCGCCAGCGCAGAACCAGTACCAGCTAGCACCGTGCGTCACTGGAGAAGGAGTTAGTCAAGCAGCATCATCTCAGACCTTTCCAATTTCCACCCAGCAGAACCACAGCACACACATCCACCAGGAAGTAAGTGGCCAGTTTGTTTGAATTAATACATTTTCATGGTGACTCTCCCTTTTAACTTTAGTTGAAAATATTTCATACATTTCAGATATTAACAAAAGGAATTAAAGTAAATCTTTTTTTGCCTTTTTTAAACCCGAAACATGAAGAAAAGGTATTTACCTATTGTGTGGCACTTAACTCGCACATCAGGTGTATTCTTATTGATGCGGCCTCTCCCGTCCAATTTTTCTGACAGCAATAAATAAAATGTTCTACAGATCAGTATGAATGCTGCTCCAATAAGAGCTTAAATCTGTTTAACAAATCTGCTTTAATGCTCTAACAATGCGTCTTCTAAAACTATTTAAAAAACTCAACATGTAAGGTTACAATAAACTCATGTCTCGCTCCTGCTTCTGAAATTCTGATGTAATGATTGCCATCTGGTGATTATTAGTCTGGCAACATTTTAAGACACTGTTCTAAATTTATTGTTTGTTGGTGAACACTAACAAGTTGCTCTACATCAACAAGCTTAGTTTTTTTTTTTGCTTTCAACCTCATAAAATGTAATGACTTGTGTTCCAACTACTTTTGTGTGGGGTTTCTTACTCCTTCTATTACATTGTAAATATAAAAAAAATCACAGTTTATATGCAGTTTTTCAAGCCATAAATAGGCCTTGATGTCAGCGACTTCTGATGTTGATATAAATTCTGCGTGGGCATACTGAAGAATCGATCAGACCCCCAATACCATAGGATCACATTGGGTTATTGCTAAAGTATTTTCATGCCTTCCCTAAGGTTTCTCTGATCTTTGTGCATTACTGTTTGTTAGAATGTTTCAGCTGGTCAGAGCATTTCAAAATCTGGACAAGATGAAAAAAGCCATGGACTGAGCCTCAGGCAATCAGCTTCCATTGGATCAAGTCAGACACCAGCTCATCAGGAATCAGTTTCCCAAACTGCTGTCCACCAACACCTCCAGCCTCTGCAGATTTCAGCCTCGCTCCCATCATCACAAACATCACTGGTAATCCCAGGCTGCCTGGATATTTTATTTTATTTATTTATTTATCTTAATGTCTATACAGTTTTACTGGTTTAATTTATGGTCGAACAGCAGTAGCAATAGTTAAAATTACCCTGATTCACTCCTCTTCATTTGAACTTTCTAGATCCTGTAATTGTCTTCTTTTTTCCTGTTTCCTTTAGTTTCCTTCACAATACCCCACAGTCCAGGTGGTGACAGCTGTGACTGACTCTGAATCCGCCTACCTTCCCCCCTGCACTTCTCCTCACCCTTCATCTTCCTCTTCCCTTACTCACATCTTCCTCTCTCCTGGATATACTGTCCCTGCAACCCCCTCTGTTTCTCCCCTGTCCCCTCTTCACATTGAAAACACATTAATTTCTCCCACCCCAATGTCTCTTACTGTACCATCCCCTTCATCTGTGCTGGGCATGGTGCAACCTACCTCACCGCAGCACCAATCTGCAGCTGCTAGATCTGAGGCTTCTCAGATGCAGGCTTTGTTTACATCAGCACTAACTAGCCATCCCATGCACACAAACACACACCTACCTGCAAATGGCAGCTCTCAGCCTCTGATACAGGTAATTGTGACAGGTGCAGAGAAGCAAATTATTATGTTTTTACTGAAAGGGTGTGCACTGACTTTAAGTTATTGTGTGCTTAAGTTTACTTTTTTTCTATTGTGCTCATATATCTTTAATTTTTAGAATCAGGGTCTCCGTGCATCCTTAAAAAGTCTTACATTTGTGTACCTAAAAGTAAGGCCTAAAATGTATTAAATTCATTTTTAAAAAGTAGAACTATTTAATATTGTATTTTCTATGTAGTTTTTAATTGTTTTCTTTTCCGGACTTTTCTGTCAGACAAAAGTTTCAAACTCTGAGTCATCTTCATTGTGTTCTGTGACTTGAGGTGGTTGCAGCTACTGCTAACTAACTGCTAAAATTTACTGGTTAGTTAGCTAGTTTTTTGTGTTTGTCATGGTTAAGTGAATTCATTTTTGCCATTCTCACTACTCTTACCTATCGACACAGAGATAGGTGCATTCTGTTCAAAAAAGCTTGGCACTACAGTGGTAAGGCTGTAGAGAACATCACAAAATATGCAATTTTCTTCAAATTTTTGATACAGGTCTTAAATTTAATTCATAGTAGTCTTACATTTGATTTGGTGAAATCTGCAGAAATCCTGAAACTGATCCTACAGAAAATTGTTTTATGTTCCCATTAGATCAGGTTATGCAAACGTAAAAATCCAAAATATTATTAGTAATCAAGAAAAAGTATAAGAGCAAAACCATTTTTAAATAAAATTCACAGGTTCCGCAGCAGATGCAGGACGGTCCCAGTACACAGCAGGTTCAGCAAACTCAGCTCATGCAGCCTGCAGTCTTCTCCTCACCTGTGCAGAATGAGGCGGATCTGGGCGCAGCCACTGCGGCCAGCCAGCTGGACAGCACAAAGTCCTGCCAGATGCCCCCACAGAGCCAGCATCAGAGTCGGGGACAGGGCCAAATTCCTGTGCCGCAGTCTTCTGACTCACAGAAGGCATCCTCCAGGCCCGCCACTGGACCTGCTTTCCAGCAGAAAATCCCAGGCACCGTCACAGGAGTGGCAGGTCAAGGGTCATCAGAGATTTACGTGGAGGTATGGCCACATGACATTTAGTAGTGTTCTATAATTATTGTTCCTTGTTAATTGTGCTTTCCAAAGAGTTTTGAACATAACAGTACTGAACTAACTTTGCTGTTCGTATTAAATCAGGAATGGAGACTTACGGTACTTCTGCATTGTCATCTCCAGGGTGTTTTATTTCTGTGCTCTGTTGTCTGCAGGAGCAAGCGTCAGAGAAACGCACTGGAGGACAGAGCTGTGACAGGTAAAAACTTATTACCATTCAACTTGATCAGTTAAAGTTTGTCGCAATTTTATAAATTTTCACTTATTAAATATGCACAGAGATAAAAATAAATATTGGCATTCTGTTGTTTCTCTTTTATTCCACTATTGTTCTTATTTTTTTCATATGACTTTTTATTCAATCACATAATTCCACAAAGATTTAAAGCTTTTTTTATGGAAACATGGCAAAAGTTGTTAACACAACATAAATTACAATTGGCAAAGCTTTGCAATTAAAACCAAAATAGCAATAACGATGGTGAAATAAACAAGAGATGGTAACGGTAACAAGCAAGTACATTAATTGGAAATTACCTCAACTAATTGTATTTTTAATTCAAAGTGTAACTTTTCCATCAGTCTGCTGCATTTTGTAAAATAAATTGAATACAGAGTAGCATTTTACCAATTTTAGTGCAGACATACCAAACCCAAAGCAATAATCTATCAAATCATAAGTAAAAGTAGATAGAAGACCAGGAATTGTCCAAAAGAGAAAGGAGTATCAGTGGCTCATGTCTGAGCTTTGGGGTGGCCAGGAAAGGCAGTCCCACCCTTTGTTATTCACGATGATGGGTCAAAGGCTTACAAATTGTAATCAACCTCAGTAAAGAATAGTAAGAAGTGTTAATTATACAGAGACATTTAACTAGGGCATTTACAAACAAAACATCCCAGGGATCCAGGTCAGATAAAGGTGCAACAAGTCACTGCTTTTACTCTAAAAGAAAAACACAGTTTAATTTAAAAAAGTAAAAACCCAGTTTCAGTTTCAACTTTTTTGAAAGGTTTAGGTGGACCTCCATGTCTTGGTATGTTTTTTTTTAGTCTGGTCATATTCTTTCCCTTTTCAAATAATAGATTAAACATTGCTTTGTAAGATGTTTAAAGCTTTGCATATAACCTAACCCTGCTGTAAAACCTAATCCCCTACTTGTCTGTCCTCAGCCATTCACAGAACATCTTTATTTAAACTAAGAAGGAATTATACACATGGTGACTGCATTTACTAATAAGGTGGCTTTTGAAAGGAGCTTGATGCACTAGTCTCTATTTAGGGGTATCAGAGTGAAAGGGACTAAACACAAATGCATGCCACAATTTTTAGATCTGTGTTTTTGTTAAAAAAAAACAAACAAAAAAAAACATTTGAAAACCATTAAACATTACTTTATTGTTACATCACTTACAGTTCCAATAAAATGCATCAACATTTCTGATTGTAGCTTGACAAAATGTTCCAAAGGTGTAAATAATTTTGCTAAATACTTGTGGGTGTGTATTTATGTATATATATATATATGTTTTTTTTGTTGTTTTTTTACATAGCTGACCTCATATCACCAGATCTTGAAGACATGTCTCCAGTGATAATTATGTTTCCTGTTTAGATATTCAGAGAAATTTATCTCTAGAGAATTTTTGCAAATGTCCTTTTTTTTTTTCTCTTAACAGCATCAACTCTGATGTGACATCGGGAAGAGAAATGAGCGATGGCAATGAAGGGACACACGGAGGCAAAGGTGAAGGAAAACAGCGTAGACACCGCAAGTCATCACGCACGCGTTCTCGACAGGAAAAGTGTGGCAAACCAAAGCTGAGCATGCTCAACGTGAGTGACCTAAATACTTTATGAAAGAGCAGAGGTCTTGTAGTTGTTAAAGAAGTTGAAATTATGTTTTGCCTTCTTGCAGGTGTGTAACACTGGAGATAAGATGGTAGAATGCCAACTAGAAACTCATAATCACAAAATGGTAACATTCAAGTTTGACCTGGACGGAGATGCTCCAGAGGAGATTGCTACGTATATGGTACGTGAGCAGCAGAGTCTAGCCCCTTGAGTTGATGCAAAGGTTTTTGAAGCATGCTTTGCCTTAGACTCTGACATCCTGGAAACTCTTAGCTGGTTTCAGCTGCAATGCAGCAATATATATATATATATATACAGTATATACATATACTGTATATACAGTATATATATATTGGGTGTCTCTTGCTTTTTCGCTCTTCTCCAAAGATTTACTTACACATTCATATTGGCCATATAAAGCAATAAATGAAAATTTGATTAGATGAGTACGTCAGTAGCATGGTTATTTATTCCAAAGAGGATTGAAGACTCCTGAAAGCAAAAATAAAAAGCCTTTTCAGCAATTTATTGGTACTTATCCAAACACGGAGGTAAAGATTTCATTTTGTGTAATAACAACTTTTAGGGATTTATTTTACTTTGGCAGCACACAAGAAGAGCGATATTCCAGAGGGTTTCTTTGCTGTTTTCTCTTAGTTCTTATTTATTTTTATAAACTTCATCAGAATCAGAACCACTCTGATTTTTTTTAGGTCACATCTGTATAAGTTTTTTTGTCTTATTCATTCTCTTCAGGTGGACAATGATTTCATTCTGCCCCTGGAAAAAGAGATCTTTATTGAACAACTGAAAGACATCGTAGATAAAGCTGAAGACATGCTGAGTGAGGACACAGAGGGTGAGAGGAACTCCGACCAGGGGTGTAACATCAGACAGAATGAAGGATGTTGTGCACTGGGATCAGAGGTGAGAAAGAAACCGTTGAGCCAGGGGAATTTATTACTGAATCATCTGGTTTTGGTTTTGTAAGGCTGCTCACTCACAAAGAAATTAGCATTCTGGTTTTTATAGTAGCGAAAACTAAAAAACAGAAAGAAAAATCAATAAAATTGAGTTATGAGACAGTGATTCCTGCACAAAATATATCTCCGAACTCTATGAAGAACTGCTTGATGAGCAGTAAAATGAGAAGATCCATTTTATGTGGTTGGTCACCAGGAGAAATATCTCAAGATAAATTTTAGCACATTACTCTTTATATAAACTCAATAAATCTTCTAGATTTCCAGCCTGACGCTCAATGCTTTGGCTCCCGCCACAGATTTCCATTAGGACTGAGGTCTTAGAATGATTTGCCCCCTTCGTGACCCTAATCTGATCCATTTTTAACCATTTTTTTGCTGCCTTGTCATTAAGCCTCAACTTCCACTACTGCCCACAGAAGCCAGAAATACTAGCTGTTAAAATCCTGATCCAATTAAATTTATTTTTTTGAGCTTATTGCTCTATTAAAATAAAAGTTTTACAGATGTCTTTTAAGCTGTTTTCCATCCAGTTACACTGTGTTCCCTCTTTTTTTTTTATCTGTAAAGACTTCAGAACCCACCACTCCACAGCTGGTGTACCAACAAAATGGTAAAACTTTTAACATGCAGCACACACACTTATACAGTTAAGACTTCAGTACTTGTATTGGTTTATAGATGAGCCTGCATCTTAAATTTCTCACTGAGCATATTTTAGAAGATCTATGAGTTTTTCCATCTTTCCCTGTGACAGTCCTGCACACTGGAAAACGCTGGTTCATTATTTGCCCTGTGGATGAAACACTCATGCAGGATAAAGACATCACATCATCACACACCTTTACAGCACAAGGTATGTCCTGCATTTTTCTATTTTCTCTCCTGTCTTCTGTACAATTTACCTACATTAGTTTCTTATCTTTTTGCAGGATTAACTAAATATGTTGCACATTTTTTGCTCTTCTTGATTTAAAACGCTGTGTATGCAGTTTTAGTGCGACTTTTTGTTACCCCCCTCTCCTCCATTGAGGTCAGTTACATAAGACTTGGTCTGCAGTGGTTCTAGCCAGAAACGAAGTGCAGGCTTTTATGCCGGCACACAGAGGCTGATGGAGGGGAATCGAGTGATGATGTAACACTTTGGCACTTACAGCACATAGATCGTCTTCTTTGTAGCTTGTCTGCTAAATTCACAATCTGCTCCCTTTTTTGATGAACTCTGCCCCTTTTCTTTCTCCAGAGTATGAAACGTCTGGCTCCCTGTCAGTCGGGTCCAGCAGCGCCACAACTACTTTGACGACCCCTGTCACATCTTTACCTTCCCAAAGCCCCACCGCCTCCTCTGCCCCCACCTTGGCGCAACCTCCAGACCAAATTATCGGAGAATCCGAGGTCCAGCAGAGCCAGCCTAGTGTTACCAAACGCACCGGCACAACTAGGAGCATTAACCATGACAGCTCATTTCCTGTAGAGGAATCGTCTCTCTCTGCTGTGTCTATGGTAGCAGATATGCCATGTTGTGCTATTGTGCCACCCGTCTCTGTGGATGCTAATGTCACTGATAAAGAAGCGAGAGCTGCTGGTGTACTGATCTCGTCGCTGAACAATCAAGCGAATCAGACGGCCAGCCCGACTGAAGAACAAGCTCCTCAGCTGGCCAGCCAGCAGCCCGTTGTCCTGCAGCAGCCTTACGCCACACCCATCCAGCCTGGGACCGTGACCTCTCAGCCCCAAAGCCCTGCACATCAGATCCCGACTTCAAGTCAGCAGCAGTGTGGCGGGCAAGGTGAGTCGGACGGAGAGGGCCCTCCTAGGGGGGAGTTTGTTGATCGAACCATCAAGACTTTGGATGAGAAGCTCAGAAACCTGCTGTACCAGGAGCACCCCCCCTCACAGCCCTCCAGCACGGCTTCTGAGCCTCAGTCCTCCAGTTCAGACAGACTGAGCTCCCCTCCGGTCTCAGATGGGCACAGCACAGAGGCCGTCACAAAGAAGAAGATGGAACCAATGGTAAAGTACATTACTCCTCTTTATGATTTACATAAATGTCAACATTCACTGACACATACTGTGATCTTGGAATACAGTTTCTATATAGGAAAACTGTATGAAGAAACAATTGTCCCTTTTATGCATAAATTATGATTACCTCACTCTGGCTTTTCACCAGTGTTTTTACTCAGAGTAGGGCTGCATGATATTAGAAAATCATGCGATGGCGATAATATTGGTAAATGTTGCGATAACGTTATGAGGTTCAACATATGCCTGTTTTCTTCTGTAAAAAGTTCAAAAGCTTTCATTTTTTAATAAAAGGGAGCAGAACAGTATTTTTAGAGTCACAATAAATTTTTTATGTTGTCAGTTTATCAGCTTGTGACTCATTTAAGAAGCTACAGTGCCAAACCATTTCTCTCTGATCAAGTGTTTGGAATATTTTAAATGTGCTGCTACTTGAATTAATTCAACCTCTCACACTCCCACAACTTTTTCTTTCCTTCTCGGTTAGCCACAGATTCCTGAGCAGAGAGATGGCGTGGGTGCGTCAAGCGACTCAGCAGCAGGTTGGTAGATTTGATTGCGTAATGTATCGTCACATAATAGTTTGAATGATCTCTTATTTACTCCAAGTTATCCCTCCTTCAGCCGCCTGCCGAACAAAAGACACAAAAACCGATGTGTCTGCTAGCTCCAGTTCATATACATCCAAAAGTCGTTTTCAAGTAAGAATCTACTCATTTAGATTGCAGTGCTATTCAATATGTGTCACTTTCAGATAATATTACTTAATAGGGATACTAAACCTTGATTTTGTAACACTGACGACTTGGATTTCATGACCTTTTAGATCATCCCCACACCACCTGATGCCATTTGCTATTCAGATAAAAGCAAAGCGAGCTGCAGCTCTGCAGCACCCTCCAGTGGTTCTGAAGGGTCTCGCAGCCAGACTCAGAGCACTGAAAGAAAAAAAAGCAGCTGTGGGGTGGCTTGCCGGACCTCTGCCACACCTGCACCTGATAATGACGGCACAAGATCTTCCAAACCCCAAACTGGAAGCCGCTACTCTGCCCCTCCTGAGTTCGCTCACACCACTCCCACCTCAAGTCCTGATGCAACCCCACGTCACATCCCACGAGCCCAAACTGTTGACACACCATCCCATCGCCACCGTCGGTCTTCATCTCAGCTTTACTCCGACTCAGGTGATGAAGACAGCAGCAGCATAGTGGTTCCTCCAGCTCCAGCTGCTCCGTCAGCTCACAATCTGACTGAGCACAGCGGAAGCGATCTCGTCAAGAGGGCGGTCGCCTTCTTGCGGCGCTCCGGACGAAGCAAAAGTGAGCAGAGCTCTGAATCACCAACCTGCCAGACTGTGGCAATAAATGGCCACACTCCTTCACCTTCTGTTGGACATTTCCCCCCCAACATCAGCAGTGACAATGACTCAGAGTTTGAGGATGCGGATATGAAGAAGGAGCTTCAGAAACTTAGAGAAAAGTAAAGTATCACACTCACTCACAGATAGTCACCTCTTTTAATTTCCTCCACACTCCGAGTGCTAAGAATTACATGTAAACAATTATATGCATTATCTCTAGCTGGCCCACAATAAGTTTGCTTTCTCAAGAAAACAGACTGATGTTGTCTTTCTTTTTTACCATGATAAAACAAATCCTCTCCTGTTGGGCTATCAGACATCAGGAGAGCCATGCCTGCTTGTAGAGACAACATCATGGCTGCATGAAACTGATTTAATCTGAAAATGATTGTAAACAGATGGACTTCCTCAACTAAATCCAACCATACCCTTTAAATAACAATAATTGTGCTATGATTTAGTATAATGTCTACTAGATTAAATGCAGAAAATTAGCTTTTAGATTAAACTTGAGGTTTATTGCGTTTAACAAACCATTTTAAAAGCTGATTATAGGTTTTCTTAAATTGAGTTTGGTTTCTTCTATCCTTTGATCAAACTTGCATGAAAACACAAAGTTTTCATGAAATAATTACAATGGTTTATTTTTTTAGGTTTGGGAAAGAGTAGTAGTCAAGATTAAAAGGCTTGTAGAAAGTAATATTCCAGACAATCATTTTTTGTGATCATTATTTACTTTACAAGAGGTAGGATTACCTCTTGTTAAGGTTTCAGTCCTGTACTGTTTTTAAATAATGTTTTGTAAAAATCAGGATGATTAATGTTTGATGTGGCCCATCTTAAAGAAAACGTACGTGGTAAAAGTGGCATTGCAGCAGAAAATCTTTGTCCAGATCAGGAGTAGTATATCTTTTTAATCTCTTTATTGATCATTCTAATAATTCTGTATATTTGGACAAATTAAGCCAATAGTGACGCCATAAAAATCAATAAGCTCCAATAACTTCCATTCGATACAATTAGTAACCTGCTGTCGCTTTCACCTTCTACATGCAAATATTCAGTATTATAACAAATAAAATAGCCACTTTTATGAATCTACAACATGCACATTTCAATAAATTTAAATATTATTTACAAGTAAACAAAGATTCTAATTCAAAAATGTTATAGTCAGGCCCACACTATCATGGAGAAAAGTGCTGACAGAGGTCATTGTTTGAGAAACTGGCTTTAACGGCACTGTATCATAGCATATTAATTCAAATTGTGTGGAAGGAAAATCTGTGATCAAAAAGGATGAGAAGCAGCAGAGATAATCAAGCATTGAGAGGATTGTGAAACAAAGCCCATTAATAGAGTTTGGGGGAGTTTCTTAAGGCTTGAATCGCGACTAGCAATAGTACCTAAAGAGCTATCGACTAATTTAAGGACATCAACTTTTTAAAGTGGTCTTATGTATTTATTCCCCAAGAAACTGTTTTTTTTTGTTTGTTTGATTTTAGAGGTTGTACACCTTAATCTTAATTTTCTACCTTTTCAGAACAAAAATATTAAAAGAAATTTTTTTTTCAATAATGGTCAAATTTATTGAAAAGCATTTTCTATAATTTTCTTTAATAATATTTTTTATTATTTTGGGAGCATTTGTATCTTATTTTTTTGTGTTTTCACAATAGACACATGAAGGAGATCTCTGAGCTGCAGGCATTCCAGAGGAGTGAGATCGAACGTCTGTACAAAGACCTGGGAAAGTCTGTACCCCCCAAGGTTAGCCTGCTCCATGCTGTTCCTCCAATGGGTCGAAGGCGCAAAACCAGCAAACAGAAACTGAAAGCTGGGAAGCTGCTGAATCCGATGGTGCAACAACTCAGAAATAATCCCAACAGCACCAGTGTGGAGAGGAAAGGTGTGTGGGTAGAGATGGTGGGATGATAAACAGTTTGGATGTTTTTAGTCTAGCACAGAGGTGTCAAACTCCAGTCCTCAAGGGCTGCTGTTCTGCAGTTTTTAGATGTGCCACAGGTACAAAACACTGGAATGAAATGGCTTAATTACCTGCTTCTTGTGTAGATAAGTTCTCCAGTGCCTTGCTAATGACCTAATTATTCTATTCAGGTGTGGTGCAGCAAAGGGACATCTAAAAGTTGCAGGGCAGTGGCCCTTGAGGACTGGAGTTTGACACCTGTGGTCTAGTAGAACACGTTTTGTATTTAAAAAAAACAACAGTTGAAGTGGTTTTGATTTTATAAAGGGAAAAAAAGTAGGAGTGTGTGAAGCAGTGATTCAATCTGACTCATCCGTTTTATTTTTATTTCGTTTTATTTTTTAAGGAGAAAGTGCTACCAGTTCATCCAGCTCTCCAGCTAAAAGTTCACTTTTGTCAGATGGCTCTGCCTACTCCAGCTGCAGCTCCTCCTCCAACAGCCAGCCCAGCAGAGTCCAGGAGCAGGTTCACACACAGCAACCCTGTTCTTTGAAAGGCTCTTTCTCATCAGACAACATCTACGCTGGAAGACATAGGGACGGGATGGCCAACCAAGCTGATCCTGGCCAAGGTACTCTTCATGATAGTCTTTGCTCAGGGAAACAAAACATCACATGCAAATAAAACTAAAATCAATTGGAAATATAAACACCTAAAAAGGTTAATGAGATTGCCTTTAGACAAACTGAACAAAGAAATTACCACTATATCTGTAAATAATTCACTATGTCCTCCACAGATTTATAATAATTCAGTAAAAGAGAAAAAAGTGTGCTGTGAAGCATTCACTCCTTATAGTGCCAGAAAGAGGCTTACGACAAGCCAAACACATTGAACAAGGCAAAGTGTTGGTTTGGTACAGATTTTATTACACTTCAACTATGCAAGTCACATGTCACAGACATTAACAACGTATTATCCAACATGCATTAACACCATCAATGATTAATCCTTGAAAAAGCTCATTGGTGTAGGATGTTTCCATATTACATGACTGTAGCAAAAATGTGCTGGAACCTTAACTGGGAACTTTATCTGCAACTATTGATCAGCTATCCAAATATTCTTGATCTAAGTTTAGCTCTTTCTTCTGCACATAACAGGTGACGATGGTTTGGTTTCCTGATGTGAGTTCAGGAGTTGTGTGCTTACAGTCACTCAGCTGCATCACCCACCTTCTAATTTGCCATTTCACAGTGAAACATACAACAGCAAATAGTTTCTGTTATTTGCTGTTTTGGAGAGCATTGGCTGTTTTGTCTATTCTACCATGCTCACCGTCATCTCCTGTTGTAATGGACTAGTGGCCAATGAGAAAGAGGTCTATAAATGCTCCACATAGTATTTCCTCTATCTTTTTAGTCAGTTAATTTAAGATCCACGTCACATGGGTTAAATCTGCCTTATGGTCTCCTAAAACATTCAATCATTACTGGATTGTTTTCTTTTTAGCTTGATGACTGTTGCAATCCTAGAACTTAGGTCATATAATTTGAACTTGGATATCACATATGGGATAGAATATTTCCAAAACATCTGCTAAACTCCCTGCATAATTGTGAAGTTTCTGCACCTCCAACATCAGTTTTAGCTTTAATGTGAAGGTGCATCACCATCAGTGTTTAGATTGGTTTCTTAGCATTATGACACCAGTTGGGCGAGGAGATTTTCTGTACAGAGGAACGTGTACAGCTAGGTCTGCCATTTTGCACAGCAATTTTAACTTACCAGAGTGTTTTATCTATAGATATTTGCGAGTGCAGTCAGAATGAATCATACTTGCAAAATCCAAAATTTCAGTCTTTTCCCTATCATCCTAACTTATCACATGTAGGTGATAAGTTAGAATCACCTACATGTGATCCTAAAGTAGGATCCTACGTTGGATGTTAAAGAAAGTTGGATGTTTTCTTTAACATCCAACTTAAAGAAAAGCTGGATGTTTTTTATTTTTGGGTGGGAAAATATCCTGAATTGATATATTAAAATTGGAAGCATGGTTTTTCTCCTCCTTGTCTTCCTTTCCCTTAAGGGCAACAGATGAGCCCAAAATAATTCATATTTTTGTCAGATTTAAATCTGAAATAATCTGAAATAGTCTTCAGAAGTGAGAATGCTAAATGCATTGTTACGAGATTATTTTCAGTCAACCAAGAAATTTGTTTCTGATAGGAAATGAGACCAGCATATCTCAAAGATCATTTTTGTTGTTCCAGAAGCTTCACAATAAATTACTTTAGGCACTGCCAGTGTATTGTGAGCATGATGAGGTTATCCTGATGAGAACTTCAGGTTAACCACACATCTTCCTCTTAAACAGATTTGTCTGTGTTAGTTATGTGTTTTCTAATTTTCTTGTTTAGACTTAAGTGATAGTAGGTAGAATAAAACATTAGATGAACAATAATGTTTTTTTTTATTCTTTCTTCCTCATATATGTCATGATGCACTTTTAAAAAAGATGTCTCACTTCTTTGAACCCTTTTCTATGAATGAATCAGAACACATCCCCTTACACTTAGTTATGACAACAATCAAACATTGTTGTTTTACTTTAACAGTTTATCCATGCATCCATTTTTAAGCTCAATATTATTAGTTATATTTGTTTAAACAAGTGGTTATTCTTTCTTTTCTATTGTCTGTGATTATTTACATCTTTGAATGCTGTAGTTGGTTCCAACAACCCACTCAGTGTCCTTTTCTGATGCTTTTCATGTGGGGGTTTCTCATACCAATCTTTGTTCACTTTTTCAAAGTGTTTCTCTTGTTTCTTCTCTTCTTCTTCCCTCCTTTATTCATCTTTCCAGGCTGGACGGTTTACCACCAAACGTCAGAGAGAGTCACCTATAAATCTAGTAGCAAACCACGCACTAGATTCCTCAGTGGACCTGTGTCTCTGTCCATCTGTTTGTATTTGTTCTTTTCTATTCCTCTTTGCTCATTTTTTCATACACTTTATTTAACTTGATTTTATTGTCACTCTTTTCTTTTTTTAAAAGAAAATAAGTTCAGTAGTTATTTTTTCCCCCTTCTTGCAGGCTTTCTCACCTGATACGTATCACTGTTTTCCTTTTTAATTTTATTCTTGCATATTACACTCAGTCTCAAAACTTTTAAAGATTGTTCTGCATCAGCTACAGGATATCAGTGACATGCATAGATTGTTTTAATTTATCAGTAAAATTAGTTGAACCCAACAGTGTATAAGGCAACAAAATGTTTGTGTTTCAGTTGCTGAGAGAAGGACGTAATACCTTTGTTTTTAGTTATTGCCTTTCTACTAGATCTTCTAATTTGGTTAGGTGGGTCTGTGGAAAACATCATTGGTGATTGATATAGCTTTATTTTTAATGATCTGTTCAATTAGCTTCAAAATGCAATTGAAAAAATTATGTTATTTTTCATCAGTATTACACCGTGTTCCAAATTATTATGCAAGTGATATTTTCTCAGATTTTCTTTAAAGGTCAATGCAAATGATGGTCAGTATAATTTTCAAGTCATGAATTATTACAGTATAAATCAAATTTTACTGAACAAAGCTCCCCATGAGAACAGTATATTTTTTTCAAAAATAAAAGCTCAAAATGCACTGTTCCAAATTATTATGCACAGCAGATTTTCTAAACATTTTATGGATTATAAAGAACTGCAAACGGTCATTCTTTGAATGTGCAGCATTAAGTGGTCACATGTACTAACATCAATAGCTATTTCAATCAAAAACATCTTAACAGACCAAGTTACATGTTAATAGGACCCCTTCTTTGATATCACCTGCACAATTCTTGCATCCATTGAACTTATGAGTTTGTGGATAGTTTCTGCTTAAATTTCTTTGCCGGATGTCAGAATACCTTCAGAGTTGAAATATGTTTTTAGTCTTTTGTCATAATATTAGGTCTAATTTCACCACAAAGCTTCTGTTTCTATGCACCAACTTCCTCACTCGTGTGGTTTTTAAAGCTAAGCTGCAATTAGCTTCAATATAATAAGTAATCTTATAGGTAAATGGTTGGTTTTTTTCAGTGCTCTTACAGTCATCCATAATTCAAACAACAGCAGTTAATCATTCATAATCATTATAACTTGGCTGTTACCTCCTTTTCGCCTTACTGTTGCTTAGTGCAGCAGTAAGATCAAAGCACCTCACAGACACTCTGGCTTGGGAACAGCTAATCCTGTCCAAACATGGGTTGTAGGTCAGACCTAATGCAAAATAGGGGGACTGTGTCTACAAGTATCCATGTGTGCAAGAGAAACGACCCGTTTTTATACCCTCTTAATTTCTTCTGTATGTTCAATCACTGTTGATTTTGATTGTTTAACATCCCCTAAGTAAAGGCACTCCAGCACATACAGTTCCCTAGTGTTGGCAGGGCCCTTTGCTCTCTCTGTCCCTCATGTTTGGATGGAGAAGACGTGCATGGTGCAGGCGCCAGACAGGGCACTGATGGAGACATGCTTCGCCACATGAAGGGCTGTATCATTGATATTGTTTTTCTTTTTTTTGTCACTTCTTCCTGAGTTATTTGCATGTTTATTTGTGCTGACGAGTTTCAAATATTAGCAATGTGCTCTGTTAGCTTGTGAAGTTTTATTTAGGTTTCACATTTTGTTCTACAGGGGTTCTCACATGGGCAGTGATTCTTTTTTTTTTCTCCAGTAAAATTTATTTTGGTAGTAAACAGTGTTTTCTCTCACCTTCTGCCTACCAACCAATAAAATTATTTGTATATACACATTTTCATCTAGTTTATATGAGCAAATAAACAGTTTATCATTTCATTCTGAAACTTAAATGTCTTCCTCCTGACTAGAAGCACTGGCAGTCTAACGTTTGCCAGTTAGGTGTAGAAGTAGGCAGTTTGTTTTTTTTTCCCAAATGATCAAGTTGGGACAACTTGGTTCTGTCTTCCAATTTTACCCCCATATTTATTTTAAATCCCCTTTTCCTCCTTCTCTCTCCCTAATTGTTTAATAGCTGATTGTGCTTTTGAAGCAGATTGTCCAAATCCTTGTGGCGTTCAGTGTCTTGGCCTAACTGTTTCTGTCTTGTGCTGTTTTACCTTTTTATAGGGTCCACTCTGAAACGACTATGTCTAGGCAAAGAGCGCAGTAGTAGTAACTATCTTATTTACTTCCTTTCTCTGTATTTCTTATTGTCCCCACAAACTTAGTCCTTATATTGTTTATGTACACTTTTTTGTCCTTGTTATTGTTTTGGATCTTGGAAATGTGCTACTGTGTATTTAAGACATGAACATTCTAACTACATATTGTTTAACTGACTTTTCTTTTGCATGACAATATCCATTGATTATGTTACCTGTTACTGCTTGCATATCAAACATTTCATTTTTATGTTATTTGGTTGCCAGGTAGGCAAATTAAGTGTCTATGGCTCTATATGCATTTAGCCTGTCTGGCCTCACCAAAAGCTGTCTTTGCTGATTGTGACACAAGTTCCTTTTAATCCAGCTGCTTTTAAATTTTGCCATACCGCAGCCAACCGACTTACTTGTCACTTTTAATGTTTTCTATGTGGGAAGATTTAAGAGTTTTGTCTCTTTTCAGGGTCCCCTCTCAACACTACCACGACACAGACCACCTCAAGTCAAATGCAGTCTTCGCTCACCACGGCGGCACAGTCAACCTCTCCTCAGCCATTCACGAGGCTCGCTCAGGTCCAGACCAACAACAGCAACAACAAGAGAGGCACTTTTACCGAGGACCTTCATAAACTGGTGGATGACTGGACGAAGGAGACTCTAGCGGCAGCCAATCAGCCACGAACTACCCTAAACAGGATGAGACGGCAGACCCGCCAGCAGGCCACAGAGTACAGACCTACACAGATGGGTGCAGTTGCATGTGAGGTATTTGGGTTTGAGATGTGGAAGTAGTGGTTAGGGGAGTTTTTGCATCTCTTATACACCAAACCAGACAATTCAAGCTTTCAGAAATGCTTGTAGAGTCTGAATGTCCGCTTCCTTTGATGTACCAGTTAGAGATTTGAGACAATTTTCAGATCTCTAGTGTACAAAACCTTGACCTTGTCATTTAGAGTTTCTCTGGGAGCTATAATTAATAACACTTAGAATATTTTTCTTACCCATTACTAAACATTTTTTCTTAGCATTATTAAACATTATGTTAGGAAAAGACACAACTTAACTTTTTGGGTGTAAAAGTGGAGCGTTTGCTTCCTCTGAACTTAAAAAATTAACTTTTTTGTTTAACACTGATACTGATAATGGGCAACTTTGAGTTGTCTTCCTTCAGTAAGCACATCTACACCAAGGACTGTAAACACAGTGACCAACAGGATTGATGAGTTCGCAAATTTAAAAATGATCAGATTTTTGAGTTTCCATGAGGCCAGTTACTGGTCACACAGGTAAAAATGAAAAGTGGTCAGTGCTAAACACCATCTGATTTCCCAGAGCAACTCTAGTACATTGGAAGGTTTAGTAAGTTAACCCCAATTATTTCAATAGTTTTCCATCCACATTTAACCTTCTGGATTTGTAAGCAAGATACGTTTAAATGAGTTGCTATATAATGTTGAAAATAAACTTAAATGTACTTATGTAGTCATTTTTAAATGCATGATGCTTGGAAATGGGTCCAGTTTTAATTAAAATAGGAATTGTTTGAATCTAAACGTATTACATTAGCTGCTAAAATCTGTATCAAAACAACCATTTTTCTTTTTTACTACTTATTCCCTATATGCTCCAAGCTCACTTTTTTCTGCAAAGTTGATTTTGTTGCACAGGTCTAGATTATGCATATTGATTAGCAACCAGTATGTTAATCTTTCTGGTGTTTTTAAGTGGTATTTTTTCCCCCCAATGCTAACTATTTGAGCAAACATCAAAAAGGGTCTTTTGTCTTATAGAGGTTTGGTGTATAAGTGTCCTGAGACCCTGTGGTAGTACATTTGGGGGGTTTCTTACATTTTTAACTCTAAATCAAAGCTGTGTAATATTATCTAAAATACCTCCATTCTATTCCAGATGAAATGCCATGTTGTTCCCAACAACTTGCGGCTACCTCTCTCATGCCCAAAGACCGCCGTTTTAGGCCCTAATATGCCTGCAAATCTAGGACTAAACTCATCCACAGTGCATCCTCCTGGCTACCTTGTGCAATCAGGCTCCTTTGGTGTGATGGCTCCCACTCCTCTTTATTCGCAGCAGTGGCCTGGCATGCCTAGTCCTGTAGCGTCTGTGGTTCCTGTAGGATTGCTTGGTGCTCCAAGAGCGATTCACTACGCCACATTGTCAAACCCAGGGATACAACCGTACTCTTTTGTTGTGCACAACCCTGAGAATGGGCCTTTCCCGAAAACCACAAGGACTTCCCGATCCGCTAATTAATGTGTTGGTGTGCGCTCAGGACAGACTGATTTCGCTCTGCTTTGTGCACCAGAGCCACACATGTGCATAGTTTTATCCTGTAAATAACACGCTATGGTGTTGCTATTCTTTATGCAACACATCTATGTGTCGTAAATTGTGTATTTGTATGTGTGTATATGATACAGTATGTGTTAAGTCTGAATACTTACTGCTTTTTGGCTTTGTTCTTAGCTAAACTCAGCCATGTAAGACATTTTATCTGCACTCACGGTAACCGACTTCACTCTGTTCTTCATCACATTTGCCTTTCTGTTGAAACACTACATTGGAATCCAAATACTAGTGGCTTATGATTCAGTGAGCTGACAGTATTTTGAACAAATTAACTGTTTTGCAGGAATGTAGTGCCTTGAACATTTATTTATGTATATATTTTCTTTAAACAAAGCATTTCTGCATCCAAGTTATTTTATTTAAATGGTAGCTTGAGTGTGTTTTTTGGTTTACATACAAATGCCCTTATTGTACTGCACTAATAACACAGTATATAATCTTATTTTAAAAAATACAAATATGGTTTGACCTGATTTACTTATCACCCCATTGATAAATGGAATGCCATAGCAGAGATATGATCTGATGCCTTCAGAAACAAATGACCAATGTATAAATGATGAGGTTAGGTTAGGGGAAAGGGTAGAAGCCAGCGTCCAAATAAACTTAATCCACTTAATTCAGGTCAAATGGTTCAGCTGGGCAAAGCCTCTTTATTTATTTTTCGATTGGAGAACCAACTCATTGGACAGCACGAGAGCGTCCACTGCTGCAGAGGAAAGCCAGTGTCCAGAGCCATATAATTCTGTACATAAGTCTTTCTACAGTAGATGTCTCTGGTAGTTTTGTGAATCAGAATGTAGCAAATAATGTGAATTTCTTTTTCTTTTTTTGAGGCTCAAAAGTGCAATTGAACCCCTTTCCACAAAGCTTTGATCATAGCCTTGCCACAAGCCTTACCTTTAATGTGTGCAAGAGGAGCAAGCTGAACTGAAAGGTTGAACAAAATTACAATTCACCAAACCACAGACGTTGCCAGACACAAGAATCGATATTACAAACTACCCAGTAAACAGTTTATCACAGCTTATTGTTCTTTCAACTTACCTAGTACTCAACATACACTGTATGTAGAATACTTTGTGCAGTCACCAATTTAATCTGAGGTCTTAGTTGTTGTTTTTTTCCTTTTTTGATGCTGCTATCTATCAAAGTGATTTTGCTGTACAGTTAAGCGTTTATTGTTTGATGGTACAAAGCAGATGCTCATAAAGCAGTGTTATAGCCTTGTTAAAGGACTGGTGTGTTGTTTATTTTTGATGACAGCCAATTTTATTTTGTCTTTTTGCATTTATTTTCAGTGACATATTGCAACATTAAACTGAAACTTGATGTCAGAGATTTGCACAACATATGGTCTCCTTTTATCCTTCTACGTGAGGAGTTCCTACACTGTATATATTTGGTGGGGTTTCATCACTGACGAGCATGGCCAATGTTTCATCTTTCCACAAAATGTAGAAACGGTACAGATATAAGGTTAGAAATATGACATCTGCACAACCCCAGTTCTGCCAAAGCTGTGAATCGTAAAGTTTTCTTCTTGTAGCTCGTATTTGTACATTTTATTTTGACTCTTAAAAGTGGCGGGAGGGAGGGTTGCTTTAATGTATATTAACTCCATCAATTCGGTTTGAATTGGATTTTTCTAAGATATTATGCAGAGTCTTCTGCTTTGGTGAAATATTTCCAATAGTAAGAGATTTCTGTTCTCTGTCACGTGTATCTTGTATGTTCTACTTTTCCTAGCTGCTAACTCATGGAGAGCATGGGAGGAGGCAACCAATATCGGTATATACGATAAACTGGAATAGTTGAACGTGCACAGAGAAGAAGGAGCATCCTGACACTTTTTTCTTGGCACATCTCTCTTGTCTGGGAGAAACTGCTCCTCAAGATTATGCTCCAGTTGTGATTGGCCTGTGTTTGAACTGTGTGAGATTGCTTTGCCTGCTGTATGTCCCATTGCATTACCCCACCCTGTCCTGATGCACTCTTATCACAGACTGTATGTTGAGAGAGAAATAAATTTTTTGTGCTTGATTAATTGTGTCTTTATGTTATTTCCACATGCAAAACCTGGACAGTAAAGCAAACAGATTTATTTCACATTTAGTGTGGTTAAAAAAATCTTCAGTGACAAGCTAGGACTTTTTTTTTTGGTTAGCATATTTGTGTAGTTGAGCTGCATAACATTAGGAAAACATGCAATATGCAATAAGACAAATAAGCCAGGAAATTGAATGATTTTTATAGCGAATCAGAATGTAGCTAGATAAACTACTCCAGATAACGAGTAGTTTATCTAGGTACTGGGTGGAAATTCTGTTTGCAATCAACAAAATTTTGTTTCAAAAAGGTGAATCGAGCCAGGTATTATTACAGCAAACGCACATTTTTTTATAAATGACTTTTTTTTGGAATTACTTGTTGCCATCACCTTATTTTTTTTTTCCTTCACAGAAGAGCTTAAATGAGATGCCACTCCAAAACAGTAACAATAATTGCACTCAGATGAAATGTGCTTAAAATTAAAAGAATGCTTTAAATCTGAATCTTCCAACTATTTTACTTGTTTCCCTGTTTAGGCAATTTAGGATTACCTAATGCATTTCTTTTTACTAAATACAACAAGTTTACCTTTTTTCCTACAATATCAGAAATAGGTGTGACCTGAACATACTAGGTTCAGGTCACATCTATATGTTGTGATCCTGTGCTTAAAACATGCGTTTTAATTTTTGTGATAGGTTATCCCACAACATCTGAGACTATGGGAGGTACAGCTGTGAATTTTAGGGCAACTCCTCAAATACTGTTTCTTTGTGGGAGTGAGGGGGTAGACAAATGTGGACCTTCACAAGTATTTGCCAGTCTTGGGTACAATTTCTAAGTGGCTGAAGGTTCCATGTCCATCTGTTAAAAACAATAATATCCATGTATAAACCCTGTGGAGATGTCAGCATCTTACTCTTATATTAAGAGACAGGCTCTGGGACCAAGACATGCATGTGTTTTGATGCAATACTTCTGTATCAATCTAAAATAAAAATAAAAACACCTTGGGAATTTGCTTGCTGAAATAGTGTCAATATTCGCAATGAAATGAGTACCAAGAGCTGAAAGAAGCCATTAATCCAAGCCAGATTAGTTTGCACATGAAGTTTGCATATTTTATCCAGGTACTCCATCTTTCTCCCACAGTCTAAAAACAGGGCTTTTAATTTAATTGGTATTTCTCAATTGTCCTTGGATACAGTATTGTATGTGTATTCACGGTTGTTTGTTCTTTGATCGAATGACAACCTGTTCAAGGTTACCCCACCTCTCACCCAATGACCGATGGCAACATGTACCAGCCCTCGTGCGACCCTGTAAAAAAATAAGTGGGTATAGAAAGCAGATTACACATATATCAGTTATGTGAGCAGGAATGGACTGTGCAAAGATAGGCTCATTAAGCAGAAAAGGTAGCTCATTACTATGTGTGTGCAAACCTGTTTTGATTCTATCAACCAATCACGAAACGCATTCCAATCCCTCTGACCAATCACAGAAGAAACCTCCGCCCATTGCGTCCCCATGTCTCGTCCAATGTAAAATCGTTCTGGTTTGCGTAGTGAATGTGTCAACCCGCGTCTACGGCGAAGCAGCGTTACAGCTATGGTTGTCCCCCCCTTTTGTTCATCAGAGTTCCTCCATTATTGCACAAACAATGAAACTATTTGGATGTTATGCCGTTTCATGAAACATTTTACTGCATGTACGCCTTCCACGCTCTCCTCTGGGATTATTTAATGAATTAAAAGCGACCTGCAACCCTCCTGAGCTGCTGTGAGGTGTCCGAAGCACGCAGTATTTCCTGAAGAACGTGGAGTAGTAAGTGTTGAAAATAAAGTATCAGTCTGGAAGTGTTGTGTTGGTGTTTAAGGGTTACTTTTGGTCACATTTTCACGTTCAGGAACTTGCTGAAGTTGTGATCCTGTGCTAATTATTGTAATCCATCATAACCCACAGTGCCCTGAAAAGACAGTGACGCGGGTAGCTCCCCTTATTATGCAAAATAAGCACGCCAGCCTTTTTTCTGCATCACAATACCAAAGCATATTGATGCCGAAATAAAAATCTCACATGAATGTAGTTGTGGCGCTTGGCAAGATTCGGCACTGGACCCAACCACACTTACTGTTGCAGTTCGCTAACTTCATGAAATCGAACGTTTGCTGTTATTTTCTGGAATCCACAGGCTGAGGTGATTATGGAGGGAAACACTGGGTCTGAATGTTTACAATGAGACCAGTTCAGACACTGTTCTTGGATTTAGTCCTTACTATTACCGAAACGGTCTGTAACGGCTATGTAACGGCTACCTTTGTTTAGCTAACATTTATTCCGTGAGCTTAGCTAACACACGAGCCTTAAACGTTACCAACGGGAATAAGGTATTGAGCTAAATTGTAAACGGTTTTTTAATGTCTGGTTTGTTTGTTTGTAAAGGCTGTAAAGTATTTGTTCCCCTGTTCCTTTGGAAGTTTGTAGAAATCGTGGTTTGCTAACTGTTGTTAGCAGGTTGGCTAAAGCTCGCTGCTACTGTAGTTCATTGTTGGAGAGAAGCAACACCAGAATGCTAATGTTAGCATGCCTTTAGATGGTCGTGTAGCCAAGTTACTGTATATTTCCCGGTGTACAATTGAATTAAGTTGATTTAAAAAATATTAAAAAAATCCTAGCCAAACCCAAGCTCCTGTCCTAATTCACAGTCAGACGTTTTCCTGATTGTTTTATTGCTTAAACGTTTTATTTGTTGACCTGAATGGCACCTGTCACCGGGTAAAAGGGAAACATAAGTTGTTTCCCTGTTGGAGTGTGTTTACATTCTTAGAGGGTTATTTCCTGGTCAAGTGACAGCAGTATAGATTAGTTATTAGACAGTATTTGATGGTATTCATGTATGTTACATACTGTAAAGAAAATTACAAAATAGCAAAATAAGGAAGCTTCACTCTTTAGCATTACTATAAACTTCTATGTTTCCATGGTAACTGGAGCCTATTGCCGCTGTCAGTGGGCTCTAGATCAGATCATCTGTGCATCACAGATCCAACCCCAGAGTTAATTCTGACAGATCATGTAGTTTCTATCATAATATTTTGACTAAAATGGTTGTTTTTTTCAGTCACAGTGTGATCAGTTATAGCCATTTCAGTTTTAGTCAACCAAACATTACTGCATATTAATTGACTAAAGGTACTGTAAATTTAGATGACTGAATTAAGTAGTCATAGAGAATTTTTTTTTAGGCCCTCGTATCTTTAAGGGTTATAGTTCCCTTACATCAAGGTTACACCTATTGATCTGAGGATGCAGCTGAATTAGATTTATATTTTTCAATATAGAAACATGCATACGAAGATCAAGTTTCTAATTGCTGTTCCATGCTATATTTCCACTGCATCATAATGCTTGATTAAAATGTTTGTAGTTTTTGTTATAAAAAATATAGATTTTTGTTGCCAAAAAAAATTTGCATCAGTTTTTGTTAACAGAATATACTCTAAAACACAATGGTTCATGCACAACAAAGATAATTTTGATACCCTCAGTTAACCAAACATCATATGATAATGGAAACAATAGAAAAGATTGAAGAAAACAATATTGGCCAATTGCAGCCCATAATTTCTTATTCATATTGATATTGTGCAGCCCTATATTCCATTTATTTTGAAGTCATAGTTTCCATTTGTGTTTTTTTTTCTTCAGATGTAAAGCTGAACTTCAGTTGTCCCTGAAGAGGTTGTTGGCACCATGGGGCTAGATTTTGATGTGAAGACATTCTGTCATAATCTTCGGGCCACAAAGCCACCGTATGAGTGTCCAGTGGAGACTTGTCGTAAGGTTTACAAGAGTTACAGCGGCATAGAGTATCACCTCTACCACTATGACCATGACAACCCAACTCCTGCTCCCGCTGTGCCCCAGAAGAAGAGGAAGGGCCGTCCTCCTCGTGCCTCGTTGACCGCCTCTGGGGACACGGACGACATTGGAGGCAGCGGAGGTGGAGGACCTAGTCCTGAAGCAAACGCACCTGGGAGCCCCAACCGGTCGGACCATTCTCACTCCCCTGGCAGGGAGACAATGACCTACGCTCAGGCGCAGCGCATGGTGGAGCTGGAGATTCAGGGACGCATTCACCGCATCAGTATCTTTGAGAACATTGATGTGGTGTCCGAGGAAGACAGCGATGCCGAGGACGCACCACCATCTGGCGCAGGCAGTTTTGGAGGAGGGGTTTGTAACGGCAGTGACAGTGGAGCCGGGGGCAGTGAAGTTGGAGGAAGCGGGAAGGACCGCTCTGACATCCCGTCCTCTAACGGCGGTAAAGCCACGCCAAAGACTGGGAAGCACAAAAGTAAAGATAAGAAGAAGGACGGTTCATCTCACCATCACAACCCGCAGTCCGGTCTTGCTGTCAAGCTTCCAGAAGCAGTGTTTAGAGAACTGGACCAAGAAAGACCTGATGCCCCTGCTCGGACTTTATCCTACTACAGGTGTGATACTAGGATTGTAATTTGATTCATTAATATTTAAATGGCTTAGGTAGGTTAGTTTTTTCACTGTCTAAAAATTAAATTAGACTTAACTTTTCATTGTTAGTTTTCCTCTAAAAAAATTCAGTTTATCAAATGTCAGCCTAATGAGGGTGACTTTAAATCTTTTATTGAATTCAGATGTTGAAATACATTTTCTTAATATTTGGTAGAATTGCCTTTTGAACCATGTAGTTTGGGTCAAAAGCTTTGAGTTTCCTTTCACAGGTTTTTCACATTAAATTGGTGAAATTTTGCCCCATTCCTCAGGATGGAGCTGGTTTAACAGTCAGCACACCTTTTCCACTTAATCCATAAATTTTCCTGACAGCTAAGATTATGGCTTTGTGACAACAGTTCGAAGACATTGATTTTGTTGTTCTTTGTAATTAATTAGGTGCTATGCTTTAGGGTTCTTTGTATGGGATATCCATTTGTGACCAAGCTGATGTCTTGAGATGCTGCTTCACTCTTCTAGAAAACGCTTTTTCCTCACGATCCCATCTATTATGTGAAGTGTGCTAGTTCCTACTGCAGCAAAACGCCCCCACAACATGATGCTGGCGCCACCTTACACCCACATGTGGTAGGCTGTAGGCTTGTGAGCACCATGATCATTATGACCAAACTCTACAAGTAACTTTTATAATCATTTTATTAATGATAACTGAAAAGTTTAGTCTGATTTCATGTAAGTGAAGAAAAACAAGTCATGGGTTTCTGTTTTAATACAATGTGTTTAAATATTTAGTAATTCCATTTAGAAGCTTTAAATTTTTTGTGATAGATTTTTCTTTCTGCCCACATTTACTCCTCTGTCTGCCTCTGGGCTTCAGGTACATTGAGAAGTCTGTGGAAGAGCTGGATGAAGAGGTTGAGTACGACATGGACGAAGAGGACTACATCTGGCTCGGCATCATGAATGACAAAAGGCGACGTGACGGAGTGACGCCAATCCCTCAGGAGGTCTTTGAATACCTCATGGACCGCTTAGAAAAGGAGTCCTACTTTGAGAGCCACAACAAGGTACCTGAACTCACATACTAAAGACATTACAGACATTCACCTGCGAATTTGAACTCTGACCCGTTCTGTTGCCCGTCCCCCCAGGCAGACCCCAGTACGTTGATCGACGAGGATGCCGTCTGCTGCATCTGCAATGACGGCGAGTGTCAGAACAGCAACGTGATCCTGTTCTGTGACATGTGCAACCTGGCAGTGCACCAGGAGTGCTACGGCGTTCCCTACATCCCAGAGGGTCAGTGGTTGTGTCGGCGCTGCCTGCAGTCGCCGAGCAGAGCGGTGGACTGTGCTCTGTGTCCTAACAAGGGCGGGGCTTTCAAACAGACGGATGACGGGCGCTGGGCTCATGTTGTCTGTGCGCTTTGGATCCCAGAGGTGAAGCGATTTTTGGCAAATCAACTGCAGAGATTTTGATTGGTTTCTCATGTTATCCCAATAATCAAATGTTTTTCTCCCATTTTCTAGGTCTGCTTTGCAAACACGGTCTTTCTGGAGCCGATCGACAGCATCGAGCACATCCCTGCCGCCCGCTGGAAGCTCACCTGCTACATCTGCAAGCAACGTGGCTCAGGCGCCTGCATCCAGTGTCACAAAGCCAACTGTTACACAGCCTTCCACGTCACCTGTGCCCAGCAGGCAGGCCTCTACATGAAGATGGAGCCGGTCAGAGAAACGGGGGCTAACGGCACATCGTTCAGCGTGCGCAAGACGGCGTACTGCGATATCCACACACCGCCGGGGTCAGCCAGGCCTCTCGCTGGAGTGGGCGGGGCCAGCATGGGCTCGTCCAACAGCGAAGGGGAGCTGGAGGATGACGACGAGCCCAGTCTCGGCCAGGACGAAGACTCCAAGGGCTGGAGCTCTGAGCGGGCCAAGAGGGCGAAGGCGAAATCCAGGCTGAAGATGAAGAGAGCGAGGAAGATCCTGGCAGAGAGGAGAGCTGCTGCACCAGTGGTGTCTGTGCCCTGCATACCTCCCCACAGGTAGATGTGCAATTCACCTGCTCAGGCAGAAATACAGTATATGTCACTGTATATTCTGTCTTACAAAAGTATTTATTTATTTATTTTTACATTTTATCAAATTAAAACCACAAAATTTCAACTTATTTTATTGGGATTCTATGAGATAGACCAGAGGTCAGCAACCTTCACAACCCTAAGAGTTGAAGAGAAGATAGAAGGAGCTAAAAACAGGAGGAAATCTGCTAAAGACTTTAGGCCGTGGTGAAAATTTACCTTCTACCAGGACAAACATGCAGCCAGAACATCAGTGGTTTAGATCAAAGCACAGAGTAGAATAAAAGCAAAAAAATCTCAGATTTACAAAGCTGGTTGAGGCGTATGCCAAAGAAACTACTATGACAAGCTTGTTTGATAAAGCATTTATCTGGAGGAGCTGACTACAAATGTCACTTTTCATTTTGTTTCATTTTAATCTCTATATAAAAATGGAAATGAAAGATAATGGAAATTATCTTTCATTTTCTTTTCACTTCACAGTGAAGCGTTCTTTTGTGTTGGTTTATAACAAAAACTCCCAGTAAAATGTTTGTTGTGGTAACGTCACAAACCGATAAAGTTCAAGGGAGCGTGAATACTCCTTCATCACGCTGTAAATTAGTGTTTGCTTCTCTGCAGACTCAGCAAAATCACAAGTAATCTGACGGTGCCCAGGAAGAGTCAGTTCATGCAACGACTCCACAGCTACTGGACGCTGAAGAGGCAAAGTCGAAATGGCGTTCCTCTTCTGCGGCGGCTCCAGACCCACCTGCCATCTCAGCGCCATGTGGAGCCGAATCCACCACAGCCCGCAGCACAGCTTCCCCCTGTAAACATTTCCAACTCTTACTATTTGTTTGGGGTTTTTTTGTGCCATTAACTAAAATGAATACGTTTTTTGTTATTTGTTTAATATTTTCCATCATATTTGTGTTTCAGAGGGACAACGAGGAGAAACAGACAGCCTTAAAGGAGCAGCTGAAGGCCTGGCAGAGATTGAGACATGACCTGGAGAGAGCCAGGCTGCTGGTGGAGCTCATCCGCAAGAGGGAGAAACTCAAGAGGGAGACGGTGAGGCTCAGAACGGATATTTTTACACTATTGTGATAATAAAATTGTGTATGCACGAATGTCGGTTTATCCGCGCAGCTGACAGGTGTACAACTGTGCCTGTTTAGATTAAAGTGCAGCAGATGGCGCTGGAGATGCAGCTCACTCCCTTCCTGGTGCTTCTCAGGAGTACGTTGGAGCAGTTACAGGAAAGAGACACAAACAACTTTTTCACTGAGCCTGTTCCCCTTGAAGAGGTAAATGTACAAACATTCAACGTTTTCCCTCTTTATTTCCACATATAAAATTAGACCATGCTGCTGCTGCATTTATATTGGTTTAAAATTGCAAGCGCAGAGGTTAGAATTGTACATCTAAATGAAGCTGGTGGAGGCTTTTCCATCAGACTGTTCCTCAGTCCGAGCCTTTCCCTCTGTTCAACAGGTGCCGGACTACCTGGAGCACATTGACACTCCTATGGACTTCCAGACCATGTGGAACCTGCTGGAGTCCCATCGCTACCTCACGTTTGAGGCCTTCGAGGCCGACTTTGGCCTCATTGTCAACAACTGCCTCAAGTACAACGCCAAGGACACAGTGTTTTACCGAGCCGCCCTGCGGCTCAGGGAGATGGGCGCCGTCGTCCTCAGAGCGGCCAGGCGCCAGGCCGAACGGATCGGCTTCGATTATGAGTCAGGCATGCATCTTCATCGAGACTCGAGCCCAGAAAGCCAACGTGAGCCAGAGAGAGACAGAGACAGAGACAGAGAGCGGGACAGGGAACAGGACAGAGACAGACCGTTGTCCTCTAATGAAGACGGTAAGCGACCCTCTTTTACTTTAATTGGTTGGCTTATTGTGATCAGGAGAGTTTCAGTTCCAAAGAATTGGCGAAACACTAAATATTTTAAAAAGACATGCTTTTCTTATAGATTGATTATTGTCATGTGAACATATTTTAAAATATCGTTCTATTTCATTGAAATATGTATGTTAAATAATATATACTTCATTTAAAAGTTTTTTGATTGTCATAAAATAAAGCAAAATGGTTCAGACAAAAATATTGTTCATGTAGTATAGAGAATAACCAGCAGATGGCGTCTCTCTTGCTGTGCTGAATTTCACTGGTTCGAAAACATTTAAGATTCTGGGCTATAGACAGTGCTTCTGTTCTCCACATGAACATCATCAACAACATTTTCTATTAACAAGATTTTAAGTCCTTGTAACCAATAATGGGCTCCCAGTCCCACATTTTGTATTCATGACTCTTAAACTTTAAGAGGTTTTTGGAGGCTATTATCTGACAGACCAAGTAGGACATAGTCATGAGGTTGAAGTAGAAGAATTTTTACATTTTCTTTTTACAAACTAGGTTGGAGAGTCTCTGCTGCAAGTTCATTCTAGACTTTGACTAGGCTATTGTAACACAGACGTTTTGATCTAAACTGTTTCATTGTTTTTCTGGATTGTTGTCCTGCTAAAAGGTAACCTCAGGTCTTTTAGCCTCACCTCTGCTTCATGGTCTACCACTATGTTTCACGGTGTGTTCAAATACAATTAGAGACGATTCACATGACAGCTCTAGTCCCATGCTGTTAAACCTGAGCGTTTTCATGTCCATTTTATGGACGAGCTGTAAGTGTTGCTCTCCCTGCCCCTCCCAGACCTGCTGCTGCCAGAGAACAGGCGACGGCTGCCGCTGGACGAGCAGCTGCATTACCTGCAGGCGCGCCTTGATGAGGTCAATTCTGGGAAGCACAGCATCGGCCAGTCTCGCAGGGCCAAAGCCCTGAAGAAGGAGATCAGTGTGATCCGGAGGAAGCTGGCGCACCAGCGGGAGGTGGGCTCCATCATGGGGGGCCGTGAGTCGGCGGGGGATCGCAGTTCTTCTCTCCCGCATCACTCTTCATCTGTGGGACACCATGATGAGGGGGGAGAGAGCAGCAGCCAGGAGATTGGGGGAAAGGGTGTGTTTATAGGAATGTTGGACTATTAATATGATGTGTAATACGATTCAGCAGACAAAATGTTTATTTTCATCTTTTGTCATTTTTATCTCGTGTTTTATCTGCAGCTCCCGAGGTTGGCCGGCGGACTTCTGTGCTTTTTTCCAAGAAGAACCAAAAAATGGCTGGACCTCCCAAAAGACCAGGGCGCCCGCCGAAGAACCGAGACATGGGCTACGCCGGGCCAGGGGTGAGCCAGAGCCCCATCGGGCCCCCCCAGCTCCCTCTGCTGTCCAACAGCAGGCCCAGGAAGAGACCCCGTACCCCCCACAGCACCTCCAGCTCCGACAGCGACAGCGACAACGATGACCTCCTTCCAGGTGCGGTGCGCCGTGGCCGTTACTGCGCCTTTAATCATGTGACAGTTCCCACGTCACAGTGACTCACCACCTCCGTGTGTTACCCTCAGGTTTACCGAGCAATGGCTTTGATACAGGAAACCAACCTGTGACTGAAAGCTTCCGTGTGTACAGAAACGAGCCTCGTCTGCCTCGATCCAGCTCCGACTCCGAGTCCACCACCAGCAGCAGCAGCAGCGCCGCTTCTGACAGGACCAGGTGATTGATGCGTGAGCGCTTCTGATCTAAAGTACCCACTATCCCATATGTAGCTGTTGGTTCATGAACAACAACATAGAAAGTGAAAACCAAAACCACAAATGGTATAGCGTTTTCTTCTCAAAAAAAAAAAAAAACACTAATTGAAGAAAGGCTCTCTTAGCTTTAGTTTCGAGTTTTGACGGGCATGCCTTTCCTGTCTTTTCCTCCCCCAGCACTACGCCCTCTAAGCAAGGCAGAGGAAAGGCGTCATTCTCTCGTTCCACCTTCCATGAGGACAGCAGTGAGGAAACGTCGGGCACAGAAAATGATTCCTACTCAGTTGGAGGATCACGGAGCGTTTCACACTGTAAGCACCTTCACACGCACTGTGAAACCCTGCAAAGCACACATGAAGGCGTTAAACTTTTCAAACATTGTTTCAGTTTATTTGCTTTGAGAGCCAAATTATTGTAAGACTTAATGGAGACATTAATATGAGTCTTGATCAAATTTCTAATTTAATTATTCTAAACCTAAACTAGTATTTTGCTTTAGAGTTTAATTTAGTTAACCACCACTAGAGTACTTGCCTAATTGGTAAGAAGGAAATGGCATGTAGAGGTTTTTACACCGCTCACATTCACTTGGCTGTGTTTCAACCACAAACCTGAAGGCATTTTAGTTACATTTTATGAGATCCTACACAAATTCCAAATCTGTAACCTGGAGGAAAAAGACACATGATTTTCTAATTTTTTTTTACAAATGACATTCTGGGAAATGTGGCCTGCATTTGAGTTCCCCATCTCTTCACCTCTACCTTCAAATAAAATCCTTTTGAACTCACCTATTGGTGAATAAAATGATCCTGTATGTAATTACTTTTTGTATAAGTGGAGCTGATCTTGGAAGGACTCAGTTTGGTTTGAGAACACATTGGACACTGGTAATTTATTAAAACCAGCAAGAAAAGGCCATTGCTGGCAGAAGACGATTCACTCTTCTCAACAGACTTGTAGATAATCTGCAGTATCTTGCTGCAAGCACAGATTCTTGAAGAAATAAAGTCTGCTCTGCCCCTCCTTCCACACATCTATACTGTTTCATCTCCAGTCTGGTAACGTGCTTTGACTTGAAAATTTCTGGTCAGTCTGACTGAACACAAGCTGTTTTGCAAATAAAAATGTTAAAAACAGTTAGAAATCATTCATTATTTTACTACTGCTATCACATAAAATCCCAAGTTCAAGGGATATTCATACTTTTTCCAGGAATGTGACCACAAAGTTCTGACTCTTTTTAAACAAATAATCAAAGCTAGTGGGTTCATATCTAAACCTCGGGATTTCTGCAGTTATACATTCTTTTTTAAAGCAGGAAACGGTTCAACGGCAAGAGTCAACCCGTCTTATTTCGTTTCCTTGGGCTAAAAAAGTGTTTGATATACAGGAAACAAGACTTAACACATTTTGTTCCTGTTTTTGATTGCTACATGGAAGTATGGCAGCTGCTGCAGTTGTTGCCTGAATGAAGGAGGCATAATATGCTCCACCAAAAGACAAGACATTTTTCTCACTTTAAGACTGAATTGTGCCACTTCCAAAAAAAAAAATTATCTGATTACAGAACTTTTTAATCCCTGTTATTCCTGCACATTTTGCAATGAGAAGAGGTTTCACTCATTTTGAACAGAAAATACTTGTTTTGTAGTAAACCCTGAAGACAGTGAGATAACATATGGGCCCATTGTAGTGAGAAAATAAAATGGCGTAACGCTGGCTTTTCTTGCTGCTGTCAGTGGTGCGTGGCCGGGACCGGTCAGGATGCTGGATGACGTCTGACGACTACTCCTCTCTGGAAGCTCTGGATCTGGTCTGGGCCAAGTGCAGAGGCTATCCTTCGTATCCTGCTCTGGTGAGATAGAAACATTGTGTTAACCCTGAGAACTGCATCAAAACAACGTACAGTGAATGCACGTTTCATCACCATTCACGCCTCTGTTCGCCTGCAGATCATCGACCCAAAGATGCCCAGGGAGGGCGTGTTCCACCGCGGAGTCCCAATACCCGTACCTCCTTTAGACGTGCTGAAACTCGGCGAGCAAATGACCCAAGAAGCCCGGGAGCACCTGTTCCTCGTCCTCTTTTTCGACAACAAAAGAACCTGGTCAGTATTCTGAATCCAACAGTTTCAAACGTTTCGCTGACATCTGCAACCTTCCATCTTATAAGGGTCAAACTTTCTTTTGCGAGAGAATCAGGACTGGCTGTGACTGGATATAGATTTGTGCATAACTCTGCTGCAGAAACTTCAAAGCGGCGCTGCAGCGCTCGAGCTGCGAAGCACGAGCCGACAGAACGCGTAGCAGATATAGGCCAAACGTGGTTTTTGAGAATACAAGACAAGCACCTGCTCTTCTAGGTCATCATGTACACTGCTTTAATTCAGAAGGAAAAAAGAAGCGTGAGAAGGGTGACGGCTTCATGCACTGAAATCCTTACTCATTCTCATCTTAGAAGGATAGCTGAAGTTCTTTCAGGTCACGCCCTGCAACGAATCAGGAAGTCCTTCTGCTGAAGGAGACAAAGAGCCCTTTTGTTTCAAGAGGCATTTTATTTACACTAATATTGATTCTAGCACAATGTACTAATGTATGCACATACATCTGCATCTCAATAGAAATGCTCATTTATTTCAGTATTCAGACAGTAAAAATGAAACTCGTAGGCAATATAGTGCGCTTAGAATGACGTGAAGCTTTTATTTTTGTTCATTATGATGGCTTAGAGCTAAGAAATTCTGAATTTCAGTTTTTCTGAAACCCCAGAATATTTTATCAGGACCAGTAAAAAATTGGGTTGCTATTATGAAATTGTCAGCTTATTGATTAAAATATGCCCATGCACCAAACAATACTTGGTCAGGTCTCCTTTTACATGAATTACTGTATCAGTGCTACATGACCTTTGGCAGTATGGCAGCTAAGTCCTATTAGAACATGAAATTGGTATCTCTACCATGAAATGCTCTAAAATTTGTCAAGAGTTTTAATATGAGGCTTGATGAATCTCAGTGAACCAACACTGAGTTTCAGTGATTTTTGACACAACGCCCCAAATCATCTCTGATTGTGGAAACTTCACACTTGACCTTTTGAACTACAGAGCAACAGTCAATCCATCCAACCATTTGCTTCTAAATCACTCCTTTAGACCTTCTGTTGATTCTTCCATCCTTTCCTCTTACAGCTGGTGATTTTTGCAGGTTCCATATGTAAAGGTGGTTCACTGTAAATGTATTTGTCATAAATTTACTGGAAAGTATTTGATGTGTGCTTTAGAAACGTGTGTTTGGAAATATAGGGAATTTAGAAATAAAAAATTATTTAGAGCCCAATTTACAATTAACTCTTTGCTAGAGCACATTTTGAAACACAGTTTGTCCTTCTTCTCTGAACTTTGTCAGGTATTTTTAATGACTTTGCTGAGCTGCAATAAATAAATATATATTTTTTCATTATTTGTTTTTGAAAACCGCTACCTTTTACCTTTCACTTTTTGGATTTCCCTCCTTGTGGCGCGAATGTGAAAGCATAAAATAACATTTCTTTATTAAAAACCATCTTTTCCTCTCATCATATCTAATTTATTTTGTGAAAGTAAATTGGGGGATTGTTATTAGCTATGAGACATTATTAAAAAAAAATAAATACTTGAAAAATATCTCTGTTTAATTAACAAGTTTCATTTAAAAACAATGTAAATGAATTACATTTTTTAAAATACATTTTTCAATTTGATTGAGATGCACCTGGGTGTTTGTGTGTTTCGCAGGCAGTGGCTGCCACGATCCAAGCTGGTGCCGCTTGGTGTGGACCAAGAACTAGACAAGGAGAAGATGCTTGAGGGCAGGAAATCCAACATTCGTAAATCCGTTTCGGTGGCCTACAGTCGTGCCATGCAACACCGCAGCAAAGTCCAGGGAGACCCCAGCAGCGAAACCAGCGACAGTGACTGATTGCAAACAGACACGTAGTCTAAATCTGCAAAACTTGTGGATTTCATGCATCCATAAAGGGAGCACAGCCCTTTGACACGGATTACAAAGACAACCAAGCAAGCAGGAAAATTAGTAGGAAGGAAAAACTCCTCTACTTTGCCCCCAAAACACATTCACTCACACAAAGGCATATTTAATCAGACATGTAAAAAAAAAATATTGTATTTAAGAAGATTAAAAATAAGGATATTGCTAATAATGATGATAAAAAAAATGTTCCAAATCATGAATCAAAATGTTTAATGTACGTGGTCTGTATATGTTTAAAAGAAAAAGGAAATAATGGTTTACAGACTTAAAATGGAGGCATAATATCACACTATGGTCCATACACAATTCTGCCTCCCCCTGTCCTTTCTTCACATTCAGTCACACAGGTAATCTTACACTCAAACAGGTAAATGCATGTTCTATGTGTAGAGTAAATATACACACACTTCACCTTCCAAAAGCATACCTGTGTGTGTGTGTGGAGTCAGAGGAGCAGAAAAAGGGACTGTTGCAGCCTGTCTGTAGGCAAATCAACGTTACTGTAATTTATTCTTTGAACTTTTTGTCACTCCAGCAGCTGCACATCTCAACGTCTTTTTGTTTCTTTTTTTTTTTACAGATTTGTAAACATGTATTTCTGTCACATTGACCTGTAGAATCAGTCAATAATGAGCACTAAACTGAAACATGATCGTCTCCATGTCTCTTAGTCTCAGGCCGACGGCTGTAGAACTTTTATATAACAAAGATTGCATAAAAAATACAAGTTTAATAAAAAAAAAAAGAATAGTGTTTTTTTGGGCCTTGTGGTTACTGTTACTGCTAGCTCTCTGTTTCCTCCTACATAAGAAGGATTTGCATAAGGATTTGTGTGGATTATTTTTAACTACTATTCTGAAGAAAAATTCTTACCTTCCTTTTGTTTTTCTTCAGTGGAAGGGTGAGTCAGTAATTTATTGGGCTTCCACATCCTGATAGTTTTCTATTGAGGGTGCCGTATTCGACATGATCACTCAAGCTTTAAGGTTGTTTTTTTTTTTACAAAAATGTGGTCGTTATGACCATGATAATCTTTCCCATCTCAGGGAAAGATTACCTAAGACCTTTTTCATTTCTGTCAAAGGCCTTTACTGTTCAGAGCTGAAATCTGATACCCTGCGGTTGGCAAATGCTGTACTCAACCTTCAATCTGGCATGTAAAGAGACTCAAATATGTTCAACTCTCCTATACAGCTTTTAGCCTAATATGACCTAAACAAATTTAAAGGTGTGTCCAATCATCTGTGATAATGTCCTTATTGTGGCTGTGCAGGTTTTTTTGCTTTTACGTACAGTTGAAACCAGATATTTACATTCACTGTACACAAAGACACACCTTGTTTTCCTGATTGTTTGAAATTAAATCTGACTAAAGTTGACAGCTTTGATCGGGTAAGGATTACAAAATGTTAAACTATTGAGAGAGCATTTATTGGCTACGTTCTTATTTCCCTCAAATCACAAAGTTTTCATACAAGGTCATACAAAAGATTACAGTGCCTTAGCGTGTCATCTGAGAGGTTCATTCACAACATTTGAGTTTACTGAAAGCATGTCTGGTGTAAGTTAAGTCAACACCTAGAACACACTGCTTCTTTGTGTGACCTCGTGGAAAAACTAAATATCAAGCAAGATATGGAGAAGACAATTGTGAACCTCTAAAAGTCTGCTTCCTCCTTGTGTTCAATTTCCAGATGCCTTCAAGGGCATCTGGAAATTGTCATCAGTCCAAACAAGTATAAACAGTATGGGAACTTCATGAAGGAAGATCAATGAATCGAAATGTAGGCGCAACATCTCAAGACATCGTCTGGGGGGTAGATATGTCTTCAATATGAAGGGCGATCCTTATTTCTCTTCCAAATTGGTTATGAAGTGGCTTAAGAACAACAAAGTTGATGTTTTTGAGTGGCAATTGCACAGTTTAAAAGGCACTTCTGCCAAATACTAATGGAATACATGTTAACTTTAAAAAGTGCATTATTCTGTAATTTAGCAAATACAAATGTGAAAGTCTGGTTTAATGTCAGGCAGTGAGAAAAAAGTGGTTATTTGTCTTTATACAGTGTGTAAACATTTGGCTTCCATTGTTTTTAACTAAAGAAATCTGGATCTTTTTGTCAGGGCACTTTAAGAAAACAATGTCCCATTATGGCATCTTTAAATCAAAGATGAATTGTTGAGGCAGGTTTGTGCAATGTGAGAATACTGTATGTTGAACTCCATGTTGTAGCAAACCATGTTGTGACTGGGCCGTACATGGATTTATTTTATAAAAGAGTTAAAATAACCTCACTGCTGCATTTGTTTTAGGATTCATGCTTTATGATTTTTGTTGACTGAACAAATATTTAAAACAACCAGTCCATAGGATGTCTACTCACATTCTCTGATGCAATACAAGCTCAAGTGGTTGCGATGACAAAGATTTCGTGCAAACGCACGCTCCTCAAAGCCAAGGCTTTTTCATAAGATTTTCCGCAAATGATAAAGATCCCCCACCCCAAAGGGGGACCCAAATGCCACAAATTCTGCCTTTAGATGAGCAAGTGTGATAAGACCCCAATGATCAGTTAAAACCTCTCGGTTTTTTTCGTGCCACTCAGAAGACGCGTGAAAACAACTGATAAATATTATGATGTGGTTTTAACAGGATGCACCTGATACAGGAGGTGACTTTGCAATGGGGAGGAAACACAGTTCTTTTTTTATCGAGACCCGTTTTAGGGTTTAACTCTGTCATATCCATTTCCTCTCCCTAAACACGCATTAGATTAAAAGACCAAAGCGTTAGATAATTCTTCACAACCCATAGAATTTTGTTTATAATGTCTCAGTCTTTTTTAAAAATGTATAATTTCAGACCAGCTAACAAGTTTCCCAGAGCCTTTAGAGATGAAACAGGCCCACAGCATCACAGAGCCATCCTGCCTTCTATGTCACATTTCATTTTGTTTTAAACCCTTAAATTGTCGCTCTTATCGTGTGTAAGTTCAGAAAAGTGGTTATATTCTCGAGGCCACTTTATGACCTTTGAATATCAACACATCTGCTGTGCTTTAATGGATGATTCCCTTGCCTTTACCGTTTTGTAGAGTGTCTTAAAGAAAGGTAAAGAAGTGTCATAATCCAAGACAGCTGGAATTCATGGAATACATAGTTATTTCAAACGCTGACAAACTTTAAAAAAAAGAAAAACTCTTAAACCTATTAATGAAAAAACATATATTTTATGGAAATGGTTATGGTTTTATAGTAGTGTAGCAAAAATACGTATATATCTGACATTGAATGGTTCCCCCCTGAAAAAAGATCAAGTCAAATTATTGGTTCGATTATTTTTATTTGTGTGCGGGTGTGTGTGTGTGCAATTAATTTGTTCAGGAAGATGTGCGTTCTTCACTACTTGTTAGTCTTCTAAATTGTCTTCTCAAATGTTTTTAGGAACCAACTTAAGTGAGATAGAGTCATATTATTATTATTATTATTATTATTACTTGTCATAAACGGTGCTGTGAGGGGTGGTGAGGCAGACGCTGTAGACCCAGGTAGGATGAATAGTTGAATTTAATAAAGAAGAAACACAGTCCAAACAACAGGCAGCACGCACATTAGACGAGGACCCGACAAAGAACAGACACACAGGTGACACTAAATACACTGGGGGTAATCAGGGAACAAGAAACACCTGGGAACTAATCAAGGGGAGAACAGGACAACACGGAGACACCGAAAACTCGAAATTAACACACAGAAAACACAGAACACGACATTACCACACTTTTGAGTAACATGGCTATGTTTTTATGAAGATATGCACGTGTTCATTTTGTATTAAAAGCTGTCTTGAGTCATTCACATACTTTTGCGCAAATCAAATTGGACATGAGCTGCAAACTTTTACACAATAAGTCTGTCATATCAAGCCAACAGACCAGACAAACCTGCAATGCAATATCTCCGTAGCCTCCGGGAGACACTTGAGATTCACTGTCTTTCCCAGAAACTCTGACATTTAGATAAAGTGTTCCTCAGATGAACCCTGAAAGTTTGGCAGCGAAGACAAAACACACAACAATGTGTACATCTGTTTGTTTTGTTTTGGTTACCCTTTGTCTAAATTCTTTTATCAGGAAGAGTTTTTATATATGGCTGTATTCAGTATTTGCTTCTGCAGAAATTTTGTTTACATTTTTCTGTATAAGAGGTAAAACAGTTATTGCAAAGTTTAAATGGAAAGAGCATACAACAACTGCAAACCCTATAAGACAAGGTCAATATGGCACGACTGTAACCTAGATATGCTGTGCAAGGAAAGGATTAATAAGAGAAGCAGCCAGAAAGACCATGGAAACTCTGAGGAGACACAGAAATCTGCGGCTCAGAACAATTCCACAACAGGAAAGCTCATATCTGTGCTCTCCATGAAAACAATACAAAATTGATTTGAAATCAATGCTTGGAAGAATGGGGAGAAATACCCATACCAGTTTCAATCTGCGGTTTGCTATAGGGGACACAGGTGTGGATGGAAACAAACTTGAGCTTTCTAGTCGGCGTGCAAAACACCAGCGTTGGCAGAAAAGGGTGTTTTCATTTTCAAGATCAAAGCTTATTCACATGCAACAATTTGAATGTATGGATGATTGAATTGAAGTGATTTTAAAGTGTCTAGAGACAACACTTGTTGCTATTTGACTATATAAATAAAACTGAATTGAATTAAATCACAATGAGTAGTATACTGTCCTTTAAAAAAACTTAATGCAATACTTGAGGCAGAAAGAAATCAAGAGATGTGAATATTTTATAAACCACTGTAAAAGCAATGTCGAGACATTTATGGAGGGAACGATTGTGTCTAAAAGAAATAATGAAAGGAAGAAAGAGAGAAAAACAAGAAAGGAAGGAGGGGGGGGGGGGAAATGACGCCTTCGTGTTTAGTCATTCAGCGCCACAGTAGCCTGGGAAATAAAGCCTCGGTACAGCGGAGGAGGAAGAAAACCCCCAGTGAGGCAGCCGCTCTGACGGCTGTTACCAGAAGCAGCCTGTGACGGCGACCAGCGGAAACCTCGCAGCTTCATGCGGGAGCAGCGGCGTGTTTAACGGAGACATTCCCGCGTCTGTTTCTTCGAGTTTCAGTCCGCAGAAGATGACTTTTAGCGCCGTGTTGATGCTGCTGCTCACCGCCTTGCGCTGCCAGCAGGTGGGCTCCGTCAAATGCCGGGTGAGTTAGACACAGTCCTGACCTGAGGGAGGCTGCACGGATTTAATGAGAGCATTTGGATTTGAATCACTACGGGGTTAATTTAGGCGTAAATATCTAGATAATATGTTTACGAATGCCCCTATTCCTTATACATATAACTGTATACTTAAATGTTGTGAACCGATTTTCTGTTGTTTGTCTAATTTCAGAAGGTTCATCAAACCGGTGAGTTGTTTATTATTATTATATAATTTATTATTATTAAGTATTATTATTAAATATTTTTTCCCATTAAATGTTCTTCAACATAAGTTCAACAATCATGGATATTTTTA
This sequence comes from Xiphophorus couchianus, assembly GCF_001444195.1. Taxonomy (NCBI): domain Eukaryota; kingdom Metazoa; phylum Chordata; class Actinopteri; order Cyprinodontiformes; family Poeciliidae; genus Xiphophorus; species Xiphophorus couchianus. Next base: position 20,373,150 of record NC_040228.1, on the reverse strand, counting down.
GACGCTATTTGATTCATAATAGAAAATTGCTCATTTATTCCTCTTATTTTGTAATTAAAATGGATTAATTGAAATTTAAATTGCTTTTTTTATTATTATTTGCTTATGCAAACAGCTCACAGGCTTACAAGTAGATGCTTTTTCCATATTCCTAAGCTGCCATCCATCCTTTAATGTGTGAGGCTCTGTTCCCTCTGTACACTTCATAAATACGTAGCATCTTTCGCTACCAAACCGGTACAGACGAACGATAACACATAGGGTAAAATAAAAATGTGACCTAAGTTTCGAGGTTAAGTAAAGCGGACCTGGTCACATTCCAGTTAGGAGTAGATACTCCAGGTGCAAGTTGGAAAAAAGTTGGATTTGCTGTCTGTGCTGTCACAAACTAATAGCAACACAACATTGTGTTTTCCTTCGGTCTTATGCACATTTTAACGCACTAGATTAAAACGTTTACTAATAAATATGCTGCATTGCTGCAACACAGTTAATGAGATCCAAACTGTCAGAAGTGGAATAAAGTAAATACCAGCAGCCGCCATATTGGAACTTCAGGGCTCCAGCTTTCCAAGTCATAATTCAGAGGACGCTCTTCCTATACTTATTAGGATGTACCATATTTTCCTAGCACTTGAAGAGTTTCAGGTGGTGTAAAAATATATGAAGGAAGAGAATGTTTATGTTATCTTTGTTTTAAATTATATATATAAAAAATAACAACTTAGATTTCTTATTCCTTTTTTGAAAACAAATTAGGAAAATGTATATGTTTTTCAATGAAATATTTTCCTTTTTAAAATGAAATTAAAAAGACATACATTTTTGTATTTCACAACTAGTTTCTGACAGAAAAATCCAGTTTCAAAAACATTAACAGATCTTTTGTTGGCCCCATGTTGCACTACAGCTGTCTCAGATGTTGTTCGGGGACATTGTCCCATAAACTTGACCTCTCACCCGCCGACAGCAATAGAGACAAGCAGTGGATATTATGAAATGATAAGAGTCCACGTTTGGATTAATTCTACTGGTATGTTCTGTAACTTAATCTTTAATTATTTGTGCTGCTGTACATTTATCTGTAAATATTTTTGTCATCATCAACCTTTCATTGTGGTTCATTTGACAAAGTTACTGAAAGGTTTCTCAAACTGCTGTCTTCCAGACTTTCATCAGATTGAAATGGAAGGACACTATAAAGATGTTTTCAGGCCGTACAATAACTGCAAAATAGAGGTTCTCATTGCCTCTGAATATTGTTTACATTGTAATAATATCACAGTTTGTAATGTTTTATATACTGTTTACAATGATGACATCTTTCATTGCACCCTAGAGTCATAGTAGACCCATCAGGTGTTGCAAGAATTCGACGAACTCTCACCTGGTAACTACTTAAAGATTTTTATGGACTAAAATGTAATACAAACAAGATTATGCGAATATAAAAACATTTTTTGGGACTTATCTTTTGGTTTGTTTTTTTTTTTTCAGTGGAAGCTGGAGCTTAACTTCAAAGCTTACTCTAGAAAGAGCGTTTCTGTGTCGTACAGCTCAAAATCGATAAACTGCAGTGTTCGTTACGTTGTTCCAGGTGAGGTATTTTGAATTTCTCATATAATCTTTTATCATGCTTTTGTCTCCCTTCTTTTATCTGGTTTCTGACTCTCGGATATCACCCTTTCCACACTCTCTTACGCTTGTTTTGGTCTCCATCATAAGTAGTTTTGAAAAGTGTGCTACTTCAAATTAAACAATTAAACAGATATAAACTAGAAGAGTAACATCATCAACTTTAAGACATGCTGTGATATGTATTGAAGTGCTTCTACACCAACAGTTTCAGGATTAGAGTAATAAAAATGCATTTGTTCATGGTTTACCTATCTAACCATCATACTGGATAAAAGCTTCTTTTCACTTAGTCTAATGGTTTATAAAAAACCTGCCGTATAAGGGATGAAGGCCTTTCTCAGCAGTCTTGGTTAGAAGAATGAAAGGTGTGCATTTATGTATCTGCATATGTGCAGAAAGCGTCAGGTTGATTGGTGCTACATAGTATAAATGACTCCATAACAGACAAATGTAAAGAAAGCGTATTAATACATTCCTTTACATAAGATCTATTTAGGTTTTCCTTCATTTTCAGCCATTATCCCACCATTTTGGCTCACATCCTGCTGCTGTTTTGTTTTTCTTGTCTGACTTAGGTCCTCAGCCAAACTTCAGGCTGTCTGTGAATAAGTCATCCAAAACTATTTCAGTCCATGTGGATTCTGGAGACCCGGTGAATATCAGATGGTGTTATGAAGATAGTTATGGCGACTGCAGTAACGGGCATTCACTAACTAAAGTGAGCATTCGAGGCCCGTTCATCACAATAAAAATTACATTTATGTTATTTATTTACATCCTCTTTCTGCTTGTGCATTCTTTTTGTTTCAGAACCGCTCAGCTGTTATCACCATCCCCTATCTGCTGCCCTGTGTGTGTGTAGAGGTGAGCGCAATTCGGATTTTTAAAAAGGGGATGTTTTTTTTGGGGGGGTGATAATTTGCTGATGTTTCTGTGGTTTTCGTGTTTCTGTATTCGTTGTATTTACTGGCAGGTGTACTACACCTACAGAGATGCCTCAAGACGTAGAAAGTGCCCATTTCGAAATGAAAGTCTTATTGGTGAGTGGGGCTGATGAATCATCTTAATTTCACTGAGGGGAAACATCTAAGCCTGTTATATGTCAACTCGAGCGTAGTCAGTTTGGGAAATTCAAAATATACATGCAAGTAATCATATTTGAGCTCGCTTTAAAACAGTCTTTCTGAGTCTTTATTTCTGTGAGCATTTTGAAAGTGAGCACAGTTTCCAGCAATGATTCTGCTGAGATGGAAGTTGTTATTTGAAGGGGGATGTGTCACAGGAAACACAGGAAACTGCTGTGAACTCAGCATAAAGTATGAAAAAGTTAACTTTGGCCTATTTTTGTTGTTTCTCTGAAAGCATAGGTAGATATTTTTTGCAAACTAGAGAATAATAGCCAAATAGTTTAGTCTCAGTTATTGCTTATAAAAACCTGCCGTATAAGGGTTGGGTATTAAAATAACAAGAAGTGGAGGGTTAAGTGAACTGTCTGACATTTTCAAAGTACAGGGTACAGAAATAATGACAGACAACTTCTCTCTGACACTTAAGAGTTAATTAACAAAAATGACTATCTTTTAGTTAAAATACTTTATTCAACAAATACACTAAGGCAGCAACACTAACTAAAAAATGAAAAAAAAATAATGAAAACTAATAAATTGGGTCAAACTAGTAGATTAGGTTGCACCAAAATATGATGTGGACTCACAGAATGGGAAGTAACTCAGAAATTGGGCTACACAGTGATGCAGTTGGTAGCTGAATGCTTTGTGTTGCAGCTAACATTTTATGTTGTAAGAAGATTCACATTTTATAGTGATACTTTGGCCTTAATTATAAATAAAGTCTCAGTCTGCATCACACACTTGGTCTCCTGTGCCCTAAAGCTTTTGTTCTGCAGCTGAATCTCTTACACTGAGGTTCTTGATCCAGAAAATAATTTTTTTTTAGCTGAAATAGTTCAAACTATAATGTTCTTCATTTGAAGCCAATTTGTTACAGCACAAGAGCTGCTGTATATTATAGCCATAAACAGAAAGAGTTAGTTATTTAAAACACATTTAACACTATTCTATATCCATCATCAGTAATAGCAAATTTCTCATTCGTTTTTTGACTTTTCACAACTTTCTCTATATGCTCATGACATGTCTAAGCTGCAAAGATGCCAGATGATCATTTTGTGCAAAGGTAAAAACAAAACTGATCATTTCATAAATAATCACTACAAAAGTTGATGCTAAAAAAATTTGCTAAGCATTTGTCTTACTGCTAAGAATGCCAAACATTCAACATACATCATTCCAAAACTGTTTTAAAGATTTTAGACTGGATCATGGCCAAAGCAAAGCAGGCTTTCTTGTTGTCCTTATTAACTTGCAACAACTGAACAATCAGTCGCAAAGGCGGTAATAATCAATGGAGAAAAAAAGTCCAAGAATCTGATGTTTAATGACATTTTAGAAATCTTCACCAGAGATAACGCTCTGCATCACCCAAGTTATTCATAGCATGCCACATCTTATTGAAGTTCCTGATCAAAACTGTCAAAATTATGCAAGATAATGAATGTGGGTGGTTAACAGCACCCACAATTTCCCTTTAATCTACAGAGATTAAAGAAGAATTGCATCAGTAGGGCTGTTTCTCTGAAGCTTGATAGAAATAATTTCCTGAGTTTCTTCATAAATTGCAGCACTGAGCTCTGTCCAGTCTCTTAGATTTATTTATGGACACATTCTGTGAATGAGGTTAAGATGCCGCTCTAACTTTCTGGGAGAGTGTCTATGTGTATTTCATAAACAAGTGATTTAAATAAATGTAATGAGTGCATTTGGACAAACCTCAGAAACCTTTATCTTAGGTAAAGGGAATTTGCTTTCATCCACACTCTACACTGTGACAGGGGCATTGAATTGTACCGTCAATGCCAGGCTGTTACTAGTTAAAACTCAGTTGCCATATTATACGGCTAAATATTACACACAAGACACTAACATTTGTTCTTTACCTATTACATAGTTAATTATTTAGAGACTGTGACATGATGTTGTACTACAAATGTAGCCACAGGGGTTTAGGAGTCACAGCGTGCAGGAGAAAAAAAGCCTCATACTGTGTTACACATTGAGGCAGTCGCATGTGAACTCTGTGTAAACTGAGCAAAACTGTTCTGGCATGAACTCATCTTTGATTTAAAAGACCGCAGAAAAGAGAGCTTCTAGGTTTGTTTTTGAAGTACTCTGGTGTAACAGGTAGGTCACCTGTACGAAGGTTCACTGCCGCATTGAAGCTGAAGGGTATACTGGAGATTTCTGGAATCAGATGTCGCAGTCTGTTTTGGTGATAGATGTTTACAAGCAGACTGTCGTGCTTCAGAAAAGAGTGTGCTTACTTTTGGATTTTATTTTGCGTGAGATCAAGGTTGTGTGACATCTACATGGATACAGTGTGTTCCTCTCAGGGTGAAACAGGCTGGTGGAGAGACATCGCCAACTAGAAATATCTGACAGGCTCCAACACAAACCTCCAAAATGTATTTTCTGAAGTAAACTGCTTATGAAACAGAAAATGACATTTTTGACCGGGTAAATCTAAAATCTGTGTTTATTTTAAATGGTTCACCAGACAACAGAGAAATCCTGCAGACCTCTGAGGTGATGGTGTTTGAGTCCTACTTGTTGTGGACCCCACAGTGTCCTGAATGCAGAAAGCAAGTCTCTGCTGCCCTCTGCTGGAAGATGCATAACAACGTCTGCATACCTATTCCCAACTCCACTCTGGAGAAGAACAATGAACCTGCCCTGGTAATAATCTGCACCATTTGAGAATATATAACTGATAAATAATTTATTTTCTGTAACAAGCAATTATTTATTTATTTATTTATTTATTTACAGCAAATCAAAACATCCACAGTGGATAAACACCCCCAGATATGTGTGCAGGTGAGATCACCTCTGGAAAATAGCCTCTTGTACTTTTTTTTGTGATAACATTTATTTATTTATAATTTTTTTTTTTTTTTTTACAGTTTTTCATCCAAGATAGCCACTCCATCTATTGTCTCTTCGGTGAGTCAGAGCTGTTTATACATGAGTGGTGATGATGCAGAGCTTATCTTAATGTTTTCACGCTCTCTTCTCTTGACCCTTCCAGATAAACCTTCTTGGGAAACACATATCACGCCAGCCAGACAAAGCTTGTTGGTGCATATTACCTCCACTGTGTCTGCAAAGTTTTCAGCTCAACTCTGTCTTCTTACTGAGGCAGGATGTGTGCCCAGGGGACAAATCCACTCAGAAACAATGGTTAGTTTAGACGTTCACTATGGAAATATGCACAAATGAGCGAATTTGCTTTCATCTAGTAAACAATTTATTGTGATAGGACTTAAAAGAGGTAAATGAAACATCTTTTCATTGAATTTAAATTCCCAAACAACAATGAAAAAAATAAGAATGTAATACATCAGTTTTTTGGAAGGTGATCTCATGAAACGTAGACTTATGATAGGATATATTAAAGTACCTGAGGTCAGCTGCCTTACTTGACTGGAGTAAAAAGAATGAATGTTGACATGCAAGGCTGATAGGCACAGAGCAAGAATAGCAGATATGTTGGAGAAAGGATTCATTTATTTTTTTAAGAATCTCTGAGCAGGACGAGGGAAAGAAGAAGAACATGTTAACGGTTCATGAATGTAGAAAAGGAAGATTTGATGTCAGAAGTACAAAACCTCCAGTTTGAAAAACAGTGGCTGTTGTGTGTCAACATGTCCCAATGAACTCGGGTGTAGATTTTTTTCTTTAACCAAGTTACTTTTTCTTTATTTTCTAGCAGGCAGATTGTGAGCAGCTTTACTTGTTTTGAAAGTTTTGTTTTAAGCATCATGGTGAGGAGGTGGAGGATATTTGGATAGAGTGAGATAGAAGCATGTGAGCTCTCCCTTCAGGGAGTAGCTGGAAGAACAAATAAAAGACAGCGAGTCTGTTTTCAACATACACCCACTCACTGTCGACTTTATTAAGTACACCTTTCCAATACAAATTTGAACTCCTTTTTGACTTTTCAGACTTTCCAGCCAGGTCTTCTGCTGCTGTAGCTTAGCTTCCCCTGGTTTTATCAAGTAGTTATTTGAGCTACTATTGCCTTTCTATCATTTTGAACCAGCCACCCCAATCTCCTCTGTCAAGGCTACTGGATATTTTCTTTTTCAGATGATTACATAGACCACTTGTTGCCTAAATGCATTGCTGCCTTTTGGGGGAAGCACGGTTGTTGCTGTAATTTTTTAAATTAAGATTTATTGGCTGAAAAGAAAATGTTTTTTGTGCAAAACAGCAAAGAACTGCTTAGTGGAATATTTGGTGGGGTAATGTATCTCGAGCGCTATGCATCAGTATTCAGCATGGCAATAATAAAATTAATCAGTTAGATGGAGTTTTTCTGTCCTTCGATTTTGTATTTTTAGTTTATTTATTAATGCTCACATAAGGCTGTGAGGACATTATATGAAAAAGAAACACACAAAAAAGTAAAATGTAGGCTATTTGTCACATCATTATGGAAATATTCCATAATCAAATTGCAGTTACATGTTTAAATGACTGATAAAACAATTTAAATTAATTTAAAGTGCTTTTGACAAATGAAAAAAAATTCTGCAAAGTTTAGCTGTCATTCATTCTCTAAGCATATCTGTGGAGTGCCAACAATATTAATAGGTGTTATGTCTGCATTTCAGTTTTTCTTTTATTTGGAATGCATTAATTATATTTTTGTGCTACTAAAAGTTATGACCTTTCTCTCGCATTACAGGCCACCAATCACCAATCAGTCGGAATAAATGTACCCATTCAGGACATTACTGAGAGGTTATGTGTGCAGGTAAAGAAAATACTGCCTGGATGAATTTCTGGTTTTGGATGTTGTATTTTTATTATCCGGCTTTTCACTTGTTTTTTCTACAGGTGTGGCAATCAGATCCGGCTCTTAGTGGGAGAAGAATCCTGTGCCCGGACTGTAAGGAATTACACACCCGGGCCTCTTTGCGTGTCTTTGGGTTATGCATGAATGCACATGTATCTCTTAATTAAAAACAAACCTCGACTTGCTGCTTGTTTTTTCTAGACACACACAACAGGCGGGGTGTTTATGCAATTGGAGTTTTGCTACTTGTTCTCATCTGCATGTTACTTGGATCTTTCATTCACCATGCCACCAAAAGTGGAAAGGCAGGTCGGTTCTGTGGTTTTGTTTCACTCATGTTGCACAACTACTGTGTCGGCACATCTTAATGATGTGAACACATTTTCTGTGTTTTCCTTACACTCAGGATGGCTGACCATTCAGAGGCCGGTGCTGCTGGTGTGTTCGTCGGATCAGTCGGCCCACGTCTCTGCTGTGTGCACCTTGGCCTCCATACTGCATGAGGAACTGGATGCACCAGTGCACACTGCTCTTTGGTCCCAAAGCTCTCAAACACAGGCTCAGAATGGGGCTAGTGTGGCGGATCTGGGTCCACTTCCTTGGCTGTACGGGCAGTGGGAAGCTGTCTGCAAGGCGCAGGGAAAAATTCTGATCATGTGGAGTCCTGAAGCTAAAAGAACTTATCAGAGATGGAGAGGTAATAGGGTGGATATGGATAATAGTTGGAGAACTGACAAAATCAGGGCACCAGTGCATGATTATTTAAAGGTGACTGGGTCTAGGGTGGAAAAAAACAACAATGAGAAATGTATAGAAAGCAGAAGAGTTAATTGTTTTGAGGATGAAGATTCACAAAAGGAGCCATCCACTGTTATAAAGCCCATGTTTGTGGCTGCTCTGGCTTCTCTAGAAGCAGCTCTGCTGCAGGGCAAAGGCAAAGATGTTGCTATTGTTTACTTCCAGGGCCTCTGCCACAGCCGGGACATCCCGCATGCCTTCAAAGGGGTCCCGCGCTTCTGTTTACCTCAAGAATTCAGCGGACTCATACAGGAGCTGGCAGAAGGGAGAGAAGGGACAAAAAGCGGCAAGTTCAGATGGCACTGCTGGCCCAGACTCCTGTCTAAAGTTCTGTCTGCGTGCCTGGCTCGCCAGCTGACCCAGAGGCTACAAACAGTTCTGCCTCAGACACGAGCGCAGCGTGTCTCATCAGCAATAAAAACGTCATCGGATCAGACAAAGAGCAGGTGGAAGCTGCCTCTCGTTGGCTCTCCCAACAGCAAACAGGAGCAGGAGCCTGTGCACAAGTAGCTATGGGGAACTGGGAAGCTTTGATCTCCGGTTTCACACACCAGAAATGTGCCCTGTGGGAAACATCCATCCATTCATCCATTTTATAACACCCTTGTCCCTAGTCGGGTCGGGAGGGCTGCTGGTGCCTATCTCCAGCTAACATTCCGGGCAAGAGATGGGGTTCACCCTGGACAGATCACCAGTCTGTTGCAGGGCAACACAGAGACAGACGGGACAAACAACCATGCACACACACACTCACGCCTAGGAAGAATTTAGAGAGACCAATTAACCTGACAGTCATGTTTTTGGACTGTGGGAGGAAGCCGGAGTACCCGCATGCACAGGGAGAACATGCAAACTCCATGCAGAAAGACCCCGGGCTGGGAACCAGGACCAGGACCTTCTTGCTGCAAGACAACAGTGCTACCAACTGCGCCACTGTGCAGCCCTCCTGCAGGAAACATGATCCTTGAAATTGTGAGGTAACATGTCACTGTTGAGCCTTTGGGAGCCACTCACTAGAACCGTCCGTTGCTTGCCCTCACTTGTTTTGCATATCAAAGAGAGACAAACACTCTATCTTGTCCCCCGGATTTCATCATTCAAAATAGAGGCAGCTTTATGCCAACCTCTCGTGACAGAGGCAAAACGAACACCTGCCTTATCTCTGAAAGTATGCTAAGCACTATGAAAATGGACTTGCAAATTATTACTTCACTTTCTTCGTGTGTTTCAGTGTTTTCACATGCTGTGACAGCGCAGGTGACGAACTGTATGGGCGCTGCGTGGCGGACACATTTGCATAGGATTGTCTAAACACATGCACATAGCCACTACAGTCTCAGGATTTCCTTTGTTAGAATGCAGCAGCGTTGAAAGATGAAGATGACTGACTTATTTGCAAGTTTTGATTGTTTTCATGTTATGATCCTGCAAGGTTAACTGTTTTTGCTTTTGACAATTTTGATTATACTGCAGACATACTACCTCCTACATTCAAATTTTAGGTAATGCATCGAGTTTACAACACTTCATTTGCATAATTTGTCACCAGGAGTCATTTGATGAAGATAACTCTATCCCAGTATTAGTTTCTTACTTAAACGTAAGCTGTTACCTCAAAGATCTCAGAGCATTAGAGCAAGAAAAGCATGACTGAAGTACTTTCTCATGTCTATCCCCCTTATACAAAAGAGACCCATCAAAGGTTAACGGTTAATTTTATGCAAAGCAACTTTAAACTGTAAGCTTACACTGTAGACGCTACAGGATATCTGCAGATGGACATGATTGCCACTTTAGGAAATGTTTGTGCAGCTGTAAGTTTGTTTTCACTGCTTCAGAAAACCATGTTTAGCCTTAGCCTTGCACTGCTGGCATTATAGAACAATGTAGAATAATGAAATGCTTTTGATAGAAAAAAAGTGAACTTTGTGAAAGTCTCATCTCATGTACCCTGTGTTATATGACATTTATGGGGGATAACGTTTTTACTCTACAGGACCTTGGAAAAATTCACACACCTTGTACATTTTCATATGCTTTCATGATCGCAAAGTCTATTTTATTTGGATTTTAAATTAACAGAACAACACAGAGTAGTGCGCAGTGGTGAAGTGGAAGCAAAAAAAAAAAAAAAAAATAGATCAACTACATCAATGTGACAGATCCAAATCTTGGGATATGGTTTTAAAACTTTTCCTGCTTTTAGCTTCTCCGCAACATAATTTCTGACCTTTCGGCTGGGTTCTTTAGTTGTTTGTTCACTTACATTCCCTATTAAACCTTCGAGATCTTCCACATTACCCAAAGGCAAACTGTAATTATTTTCTGCTTACATTGGAATTTACTTAAAAATATCACAATTAAGGTGATCCTTACAAATGAATATGTGCTGCTTGACGGAGATCAAATATAATCCTAGTAATACTTTTGCAAACATAGTATGCAGATTTTAATTGTCAGGTGTTTAACCTTCCTTGCTGATCACACTCAGACATGATTTAACTGTATCGTCACGATCAAAGGCCACAGTCATAAAATATTATGCAAAAGCCTATACCACACCCATACCTTGATGTTGCATTTTTCAGTATGTTATGAAGGTTGGCTGCGCTTCCCTGGCAGGCCAGTTTACTCTCACGAGTACAAAGGTGTTTAATGTGGAGTTGAGCCAAACCTACAATTTGAAAATTCAACAAACTGTATGTATTTAAGGTCCCAGCATGATTTTGTATTTAAATTTATGGTTGAACCAAACACTGCAGGCACGTCTGCCTGTTAGATAAGCAAGGAAGCAATCAGTTGACCTAACTGATATGTGCATTTAGGTGGAGGCAAGTCATTAAATGTTGTCACCCAACTGAAAAAAACAAACATGTGGTTCCTGTAGAAAAATTCATGACCACAACTAAACTGTCAAATATTTAGCACAGACTGTAAAGTTGTTTGAGATGTTGGCTGTTCAACTACCTTTGTGGGCTGAACAGCTGTGAAAAAGATGGTTAGTTAAATTTGCTCTTCTCCCCTTTTAATTTTTTATCTCAGTCCTGTATGATAAAAAATTATCATCCAGATTATCATCCTTGTGCTTATTGTTATGATAGCTTTAAACATGCTTGACTCTTCAAACCTTCACTTATTTTGCAACAAAGAGATAGCAAGGCACATTTTCCACTGACTCCTTTATTCATATAATCAAAAAGAAAGAAAAACTGACAAGATTTCTATAAATAAAAGAAGTGCATGATGGATGCTGGAATAAGGTTCTGTTTTGATTCTCAGTAAACACTGAATATTTTTCTGGTGGAGGAGTGAATCCTATTTTTATCTGTCTGCAACCAGCAATGTGATCCTAGGAACTAAACAAAAGGGTAATTTATACAAAATGGTTCAAAATTTGAACAGAAATGTATTTTATTTGGAAAAGTGGTGCCTTCAAATTTTAAGTCTCACACAATTGTGAAGTGAAAGAATAATGATACAAGATTCAGATTTCATTTTACAAGTAAAGATTTGAATAATTTGTCATTTATTTGTATTCAGTCCCCCTTTTACTCTAATATCCCAAAATAAAATTCAGTGCAAAGACATGCCTTAAAAAGTCCAATAGCCAGCCAGCCATGTACACAAGCAATGGTTAAACATAATAACCATGTTAAATATGGGAAGCCAAGGTTGTGCTGCCTACAACCATATAAAAAGCCAGAGTTTGGTGGGGTAACTCTGTTTGCATTTGTTCCCTGCAGACCAAGCTGTGAATTTGGCTTGCTTAATAAACATATTCATTAACTTAAGCATGCCTAGCAGAAGTTTTACATATCCATCTCACAGAGGCATATTAACAACTATTAATTAAGACATTGGGTTTCCTCCATATATACTGGTATTTCATATGTCTATCCTTTCATTTCCATAATATTTAAATCTGAGATCTTCTGACAACTTTAAACTTTTACTACCGGAAAGCTCTTGTTTACCCCAAATCCTTCCATGTCCTGAAACATAAATCTTTCACCTGTGTGGCAATTGCTCAGATTTACGTCACAACCTGCACAACAGGATCCGCCCATTTCTCGTCAGAAACCTGTCACGCTCTGTGAGAAGCCAACAACTTTTCCAAGGTTGCATCTGAGCAGGTAGCTCAACAGCGACATGCCCACGTCCCGGAGCTGTCATTCAATTTGTGCAGTGAAACCTAGTACAGGCGGCTCACGTGTGCGGATCCAACAGCAAGCCTAGCAGCTTGTTTTCTTGGAAATATAGTTGCGCTGAGGCATAGTGGTGCTCTATGGACGAAACGGTCAAGGAGAAGCTGGGAAAAGAGGATTAAAACGTCCCTGTCGGCTTCGAGCGGAAAATATGACTCCCTTTCTGCGCATGGGAGCGCATGTTGTGGCTGTGCTCATTGTGTGGCTGCTCCTGTCAGCAGGCGCGCAGGAAAAGGACACACCTAAACTACTCTGCGGCCAGGTAACCGAATTAACCGACATGATCAACTTAAGCTTTAAAATTACACCTAATTGGTCTATTTCTGCTTCATAAATGTATAATGTGTGATAACATAGTTCGCTAAAGTTGTTTGATAGTGCTATGTATTGACATTACTGTTTTATGGGTCGGAATTCAGAAAAGACGCGCATCCAGGCAGGGATCAAAGTTTAATGTCCATTACTTATTTAACTGTCCTGAGCATGACACCTTACCCCACTGGGGTAAGGCGCTCTGACCAAGTTACTTTCACACAAAACCGCTAAACGTCTGAGTAGTATGAAACAGCCTTCTAAAATTAAATTGTCATTTTCAGCGTTTCTTCCTAAAAAGTTTTTTTTTTAACTTTTTTTTTTAATGACTGTACCTACTAAAGGCACTTTGAGAAGTTAGAACATCACCTAAAAGTTTATTATTTCAAATCAGTAAGAGGAGCTCCGATATTATGCAGGTTCATTAGACAGAGGGTGATACATTTCATGGATAATTGTGATCATTAACTTACTCTTTACGAAGCCTAAAATTCAGTTTCTGTGAATATTAGATTAGGACTCATTTTAAATTCGTTTACATATTAAGTTTTTGCTTTACAATGACTTAAATCATTGGAGGCACTGACTGACTTTTCAGTTTTCCATTAAGTCTGTTTGGAGTGCTGTACTGTGGAAAGTTGAGTGAAAGAAAAAAGTATGGAAAGAAAATGCTCAATCAACAGAAATAACTTCAGCCTTCAGAGAACTATTTAAGATTTTGGTGGAGATTCACCCGTCACAGACTGTATTGTAACTGTTGCATTCCTTGTAATCCTCTACTGGAACAGAGATAATGCCTGAAGTGTTTTGGTCTCAGTAGCTGGCTGATGCCTGTTTATTCCCTCCGGTGTGAAGATAGCTGTTTGGTGTGCTGAATCCAAGTGTATAAATATAAATTTGAGTGACAGGAAGAAAATGTAATTTCAAAAGTACACAAGCAACAGGTTGGAGTCTTAGTAGTTGCTTTGCACAAACACGATATGTTTTGTTTTTTCTTACAGATTTACAGAACAAGTTAATTAAAAATATGTGCTTGGAGCTGACACCTGAAACTGGTTGTACTAAAATTAGTCGAGTGGAAACAATTTGTACAATAAACACTGATATAGAATCAAACCAAACTGCGGAAATCTGGGATGTGCTTGTTTTGACACTGTTTCCAAGTGATAATCTGGTTTAAATTATTATTTACTTATTATTTACAGCAACAGCCTTCTGTAGTCACACATTTTTGGGGGGCGGGGGATAAAAACACATCTGTCACCAGCACTCTGCTCTGATTTAACCCAAATCTGTCAGACATGCTATAAAAATAAATGGTTAGTTGTAAATTACACCCACCAAAACACATTCAGTAAGAAAAGAAAACGGGGAAATAACAGATGAGAATAAAGTGGAATTAAGGAGAAAACTAAAAGTATTTAAATTTGAGTTTCTTAAAATTGAGGTAATTTGATTTTCCAGGCACAATTTTGTTTCTTAATGTGATCCAGAAATGAGCTTCATGTCACCTTTGAACAATTTCCGAGCTCCTAAAAACATAGAACCCTCCATTTTTACTGGCACACCTGGTAAAGATGTGCTAAAACCTTCAAACTATTTGCTGCTCTGCAGATGCAGTAATAAGATGATACAGTTCCCTAAAATTCAGCCTCTCAGATCTTTTTACCATCCTTGATGTGATCCATAATGGGAGAATAAAGTATTTTTACAGCCTTTCGTTTCACAATTTCAGTTGTTTCAAACTTTTTCATCATTATCCAGACTGTAGATATTGAAAATAATAGGCGAGTATCTTCTTGAGTTATGTAGATCAATAGATATCTGCCTGACCTAAACGCGTGTTCTCTTGTCTTTCTCTTTTGGCACATGTTTACCAGAGGTTAGCTGTATATATTCCTCTCTTCTTTTACCATAGATAGTTTATGCATTGTTGAGCACAGGAGAAAAACATGAAAAAAAGCTTGTTTAAAAACAAACAAACAAAAAAAACTAGGTAAATGCTGTTTTTATGCAATGGGTTGATTTTTTTTCTTCCAAAATAACAAAGTCTCCCAGCCTTAGCTTTTTTTTTTTAAATGTAAAAACCACTTTTTATGGGTGAACAGGAAAAACTAATAGAGTTTGTGGAGTTTATGACTCATGGCTGAGTTAACTGACACAGTCACTTAAAAAGCCCTGCCGACTAGAGACATCAAACATGAAGCCAAATTTCAAATACTGTTTTTTGTTCATGTTTTTTCAGATGACAGCTCTATGAAAAGTGTTGTGATAACCTTACACCCACCAATCACATTCAGTAAGAGAAGAAAACTGGGAAATGTACTAAAAAAATGATTTAGTGCATTTTTTTCTGTTGTTTGTCATAAGGTGGAATGAGATTAAGAAGCTTTAGGAAGCTGTGAAGCTTTTATGAAAACTGCATTATAATTGTAAACAAATATAACCTCAGATTTTACAAGTCCACAGAGTCTATAAAATTTTTTAAAAGCCAGGTTGGAATTAAGTTTTACTCTTGTCTTGTTCACAAATAAGCTGTAGTGGTTTTGTTCTTGTATAAAACATGTGAACACCTGTTAAGCCAGTATTTATTGTTGATGTGCTTTGTAGGTGTGGTTCATTAACATTTCTCTTATATCTTTTTTTTCTCGCCTCCAGGGTCTCTCTGACTGCCACATGACCAAAGGTAGCTGCATGACATCTGTTGTAAATGTGCTTCTGTTTTATAATGAGAAGCTCGCACGCCCGCAGTTGGTCTAAACAGACGCTCTTTGTCTTCAGTGTCTTTCAGAGATGCCCCACCTGATCCATATGGCTCTCTAAATATTACACACTTTCAGCTTAACACCACTCACTGCCACTTGGTCTGTGAACCATGTCTACAAATTAAAATCAGTCTCCAGGGTAACTTCAAATATTTATTTTCTAAAAGATATCTATCTATCTATCTATCTATCTATCTATCTATCTATCTATCTATCTATCTATCTATCTATCTATCTATCTATCTATCTATCTATCTATCTATCTATCTATCTATCTATCTATCTATCTATCTATCTATCTATCTATCTATATTTTCTGTTGTAGCTTTTTGCTGCAGCACTGTGGCTTCTGTTGTTGCTTCTGCAGTATTTAGTAATACTGTTTTCTTTGCTGATATAATTACCGTACATGTTGCAGTAGGTGCAGATTTCGAAAAGCAGAGTCCTGACGGATCAGGTGACGACAGCGATGAAGAAGGTATGAAATAAACTCTTAAGGAGGGTAGTTAAAGCTCATGTCACATCATTGGTGCTCCCAGTAAAGGTGTGTAAGAAGTTGTAAAATTGTAGAAAATTATTGCCTTACCACATTGACTAGTGGGGAAATGTTAAAAAGTAATTATTTTAGATAAATTGTCAGTGCCTCATTTAATTGCTCATTAATATTTGATTGAAACTAGGTTATGTTTGGAAATGGGAGAGCTCTTAGTTGTCTTCCACAAGATTTCACAGAACTGGAGTGAACAAAGGGTCCTGGTCCTCCCATATGTTCTCTTCTCTTTATTCACCTCATATGTTTTTTTTTATTATAGGATTTAGGTTTTGGGAATGAGCTGGTGATGTACTGAAGTAGACTTTTGTTTCCGATAAATCATATCTATCTTGATGTGGTTATTTGCTCTGGCTCATTATCGTACCAAAATATCCAAATGATGACCCATTTTCAGTTTACTGGCAGTGAAAACTGATCTTCCCTTAAAGTCAAAAGTCAAAACTTCTAGGGCCATCAGAGAAGAAACAGTCCCACAGTTTGATGGAATCTACATTATGTATAACAGAGGCCATGAGGTGCTTTCCCCATATTCATCCTGTATTTCCTACCAAACTAATTTGGAGGGTCTGTTCATCAAATGTGGATGATGTTAGTCTCAGCTGACTCAAACACTGTTGAGTTAAATTCATTATGTTTGTAACATAATGCACAGTGGCGCAGTTGGTAGCACTGTTGCCTTGCAGCAAGAAGGTCCTGGGTTCGATTCCCGGCCGGGGTCTTTCTGCATGGAGTTTGCATGTTCTCCCTGTGCATGCGTGGGTTCTCTCCGGGTACTCCGGCTTCCTCCCACAGTCCAAAAACATGACTGTTAGGTTAATTGGTCTATCTAAATTCTCCCTAGGTGTGTGTTTGTGTGTGAATGGTTGTTTGTCCTGTATGTCTTTGTGTTGCCCTGCGACAGACTGGCGACCTGTCCAGGGTGTACCCCGCCTCCCGCCTGGAACGTAGCTGGAGATAGGCACCAGCAACCCTCCCGACCCCATTAGGGACAAGGGTGCACAGAAAATGGATGGATGGATGGATGGATGGATGTTTGTAACTCAACTCAAGCTGTTGTATAACACTAACGGTTCCAACTTATTTAACCAAATCAATCCAATCATATAGATATAATCACACTCAATTACATGAATTTTATAATATATTACAAATTTCAGATTTAAGTCCCAATAGCATTTGGCAAACTCTACAAGTTTAGGCTTGTGATGGTATCAACGATTTCTTCCCGACATGTAGATCTTATCTAATGGTAGTTAGTGACCTAAGACGCCACTCCTTCCAGCAATTATTTATAGTAAGATTTTTTTAAACTCCATCTTCATGGTGGTAAGATGAACTTGGACCTTTATCCAGCCAATTACGTGACAGTCTCATGTGTTTTAAGCTGTTTGCTCTGAATCGAAGTGTGAGCAGGTTGAGATGATCTCTTTCTTTAAGGGCAAATCTTAGTTCTTGATGGTCAGTAGAAGTCTGTTTGTGCTAACCACCATAACATAGTTACCTTTAGTTACATGGCTGGACTAAGATCCAAGTTTATCTCACCACCAGGAGCCAGAGGGCTAAGACCCGCCTCCTGGCTCTAATTAGTTGTTTGTAATTATCACTAGGAGAAGGCGAAGGAGTTAGATTTTTTTTCCACAGATTAACTGTCTCATACCATACTGTCATGACATGGTGACACAATCAACAAATATGTAAAATATATATATATATTTATAAAAGTTACATGAAGTAAGGTGATTTTTCCTCTATTGATTATATTAACACACTTACCAGCAAACCTCCAGATGAGCTTATTTAAAAACGTTTCATTTTTCTGACATACAAAAGATAACCAAATTTTCAGTCCTCTGTGTGTCTTTATTAGGAGTGCTAATATTGTGAATGACACTGTAGTTGGCTCTTTATAATAACTGGGTCTCTTTATACTGTAATTTATATAACATTTGTTTTCTTTGTCTTGTAGCTATTGTGAAAGTCTGTCTCTCCTTGCCGGGTTCCATCGATATCTGCAGGGCAATCCGTTTTAAACCAACCTACATGAGCGCGTCCTCCAAATATGAGGTAAGCCTTGTATAAAAGATAGCCTCAAGAACAGTCCTGGTAAAAGGACACCTTCATTGAAGTCAATGGTTTTACATAGATTTTACATAGCAAGCTTTATTAAAATTATTCATCTAATCCTCTTCTGGTATTGCAGTTTGAAACGCACAACCTCTGGTGAACAGCACTAGATCACATGCAACCCTTTAACACAAATTCAACAAAAAGTCTCAACGGAGAGGAAATGAATTGAAAATTTAACCCACCTGTACTTTTTCCACAGGAATTCTTACAGTAGATACTGTAGAACTGGGTTTAGTTGATTAAAAATACAATCAATCAGCTGATCAGCAGGAACTTGAAGCAGATCCATGTAAGCAAACTTTCTAGGACTCCAGTAATGATCTTAGAAAAGTAATTGTTGCCGTCCATAAATCTCACAACGGTTAGAAGGGTCTCTGTTCATTGGCATTGAGAGAGATGGCTCTAATAAACTGAAAATATTGAGGACAGCACTCAAACTTTTCAGAAGTGGGCATTCTACCAGATTAAGAGTGAATTCATGAGGTGAATCAAAAGGTTTTTCTGAACTTGGAGGCAAATCGATAGCAGAGTGGCTAAAAATTTAAAGGTTTTAGAAGGGTTCAGTCAAGTCCAGGCCTTGCCTTGACTAAAATGCTCTGATAGGACCTTAAGATAGATCTGCATACAACTTTTGAAACAACTCTTTGAGTAAAGAAAGGGCCATAAATTCCTGCACTACAATGAGCGAGACTGATAAGATTATCCAACTGATCAGAGCTAGAAGTACTGCAAGCAGCTGAATCTTTGAGTATGTTTGGCTTTTTGAGCACAACTTTTAAATTTTGGTTTAATTTGGGTCTCAAATAAATGAAATGAACTATGCTTCTTACAGGATTAAAAAAACCTTGTTTCTAAATATTTACATATTTTATAAACAATACTTAATTTTAACCATGATAGTAGATAATGGTCCCTAAAGATCAAAGGTATTTATTCTGCCGGTGACAGGCGGAAGTCTCTCTTTTCCTACTAATTCTATTTTTTGAGAAATTATTCCCTTTGACTTCTTCCTGGTAAATTGATATCATCCTCCTACGTGGCGTCATTGTGTGTTTGAAAAAAAAAAAGAACGAACATAACGAAACATGTAGACATGAGTTTTTAAAGCAACTCCCTGGAGCAGAAGCAGAAACATGTTCAAACATCTTGTGGGCAAGACGTTTTTGCTTTGCTGAGTTCATTAAATTCTTTGGAAACTCATGCAGTTGAATGCCCAGAAACTATTACCAACTGCACTTTGTCGTGGTTTTTAAAAGTAAATTGTAAAATTTTATATGTACAATATTACCTCAAGTACAATATTCAATAAATGTGTGGTACAAATGGACTAGTCTGAACAGAAATTCTCAAGTTTACAGTAAAGATATATTAATTCATTTTGTTAATTTGACTTTTATTGTTCTTGCTGCATTTATTTTTGTTTATGCTGCTGAATTCTTTAAATCGAGTAAGATAAAATTGCTCAGAAAGAGGGAAAGATAGATATATCGTTAGAATATCGTAGGGTGAAAAGCGCCACCTGATTAATTTTAGTATATCTTTAAAAACAGATGTAATCAAATTTTGTTGTTTAAGCTAAGCATCCCTGAACAAGGAAGTCAAGTAAAGCTATTTTTATTCTGCTTTCTTTGTAGTAGAATAAATATATTATGTTTCTTATCTACTCTCTGAATCTATGTGTTCTTGTTCATCTCATGTTGAGCCAAACTTTCTTAGACAACAGAAATATTAAAATCAACCTATAAGGGTTTATTTTTATCTAACTAATTACTGCAGAGCTTCTCTTCCTTATTGGAGTTACAGTTTTCCTCTTCTTCCTGTTACTAATCATTGCTGGAAGCCCTTTAGTGAACTTCTGCATACTTCTTATATAATTATAGTCTATCATCGTTATTGGGCTGTTACAAAGTAATTAAGTACTACTTGAAATCATTTTAATGTTTAAAATTATAATTTTTTAAAGAAATATAGTTATTGTGATTGTTTTATTTAGAATGAACATCCATATAAGTGACTGGTTTCAGATGAATGTACATATTTCTAATCTATGCTTACTATATTTACCTTGGCTTGTACAGCAGCCTCATTTGAGAACAGCCTCATTTGTTTGTGGCACAGATTCAACAAGAAATCAGTTGGAGATGATTTGAGCTTTGTAACACATTACTATGTTAAAGTAGACATCAAGTTAGGAACAATACGACTTTGGTGAGACTGTGTTAGGAATGGGGAACGTAGACTGAAAATTTTATTACTAGAATTTGTGGTATGTATTGTCATAGCTGTAAAAGTAGTCACAAAAATATTTATAGCTTCTTTGTAATCTCTCAGTATGTCACTGAAGTTCAAGCCCAATAAATATAAAAACTGCTGATAAAATCATATCTAACAGTATGATTCTTTTTTTTTTACTCTTTATAATCTTTATCAGAAAAAGATTTCTGATAAAACCTGCAGACATAACACAGGTTACGTCTGCTGGTTATGCACACATAATCTGCATTTTATCAAATATTTGAATTTATGGTTCCACATGGAAATCGTAAAAGCAAAAGAACATAGTAAAAGTAGCAATCCTGCCAATAGTCTTAAATTTTTGAAGTTTTCTGATGTCATTTATTTTTATCATGAAAAATCAAAATTCTTATCATGGTAAGAAATGTTTCACCATAGTGATAATTGATATGATGATTGCCCAATTCCAAGACTGCAAATGCACTGTACAAAGTGCCAGCTGGCAGAGAAGCTCTTCTTCTTCAACTTTCAACATGTTGTGTGTATGGATGGTATTGCACATACCCTGGTTGTAATTAGCGGTTATTTAAGTTTCTTTTACTTTTCTAACTTTTTGAGCTAGGATGCAAATTATCCTCTTGCGTCAATAATTTGTTCTTACTCACACAAGAACTGCTTCTTGTTTGCTTACCTTTTTTTGGACTCAGATATCATGGCTGTGCATTAAAATCCAGATCAACTGTTTTTGAAATCCTCAGACTGGGATCACCTGCATGCTGCATTTAAAGTAGCTGAAATTTACTTTATAATTTTAATATAGTTTCTTCCTAATTGTGTTGTTCTAGATGATGTACAGACTTTAAATTACCTTCAAGTGGTCAAAATATTACTAGTTATTTAAATTGAAAAACAAGCTTCAACTTCTCTGCTATCTCAATTATGACCTCTTCCTAAAGTGAGTAAAAATTCATTGGAGCAGACAGACCATCTGTATGGTGCAGCATGAGATAAAGTTATGTTACCAAGAGTACACAATAAATGTTTTGAACGGTTCAAATGTGACTGACGGCAGCCTAGCACGTTCGTAAAACAATGTTATTTAAAGTGTCTGGATGTTATGTCATTTAAAAATGCAATGCAGATATACAATGGATTGATGAGGGTGTAAAAGTTTACATTGGTTTCATATTTTCGGCTAACACAGTTGCTGCTGATAGAGAAAGTGGATTTTGAGGCTCCTGTTGTGGTCACAGCCGATTCAAAGGAAACACAAATCGTCAAAAATATCACATTTCCTGCACCTAAAGAAGGTGAGTTAAAATGCTGTAATTTTATTAAAACAAAAAACAGCAGAATCAGAGAGTTCATTTTCCTTCCTCTTTCTTTCAGTCTGCCCCTTGAATCTCTTTCAAGAGCTCCACGGTAAGAGATTAAAATTTCACAAATACAATTGTCCACAAAAATCTAAAGAAATGTTACATTCAGTTTTGTATTCTGTGGGCTGATGACACAAAAGCAGAGCCTTTTTTAAGATGCACGTTTCATTAAAAGTACAGTAGAGTTTCTCTGTACAGACAGAGAAACATGGAGACAGTAGTGTGATGGTGTAGGGTGCTTTTCTGCTTCATGACCTCAACGACCTGCTGAAATTGATGGAAGCATATCGGATCATCAGTTTTTTAGATTAAGCTCAAGAGCGTTTGAGTTAAGCAGCACGACAGTGGTCTGAAGCACATCAATTAGTCCACGTCTGAATGAATTAAAAAATTAAAGGAAGATTTTGGGTAAGCCTTGTGAAAGTCCAGACTTAAATCTGGTTGAGATGCTTAAAATCTTTTAATGTGGCTTAATTAAACCACTTCTGCAAAGAAAAGCAGGTCAAACTCCCTTACAGCAATTTAAAGACTGCCAAGTATCACAAATGGTTGAGGCCAATTTGTTGCATTCAGCTTTTAGGTTTAGAGAGGGAAGTTGTTTCTCACATGGACTAATGGTGGCTTTTTTCCCCCTTAATTAATGAAAAAAACAAATCATAATTTAAAAACTTTTTGCATGTTTTTAAATGCAAAAAGTTTTAATGTTCATTATAACAATTGTTATCTTCAATTGTTATAATGAAGATGACAAATGTATGTATCTTTTTCTGTACTTTGTGATTTTTTTAAGATAAAACATTATCTGGAATCATTTGTTTGTTTGTCCTAGCACATGTGGTCACGCAATGCGTTTAAAAAAGGACTACAGTCAGTTGTTTGCAATGACTGACGTGTTCCTCTCCCAGTTCCCAGGTTCCATGTAAATGACACAGAAAGCTCGGTCCGGCTGCAACTGCAAAATATTCCTCCCACACAAGAGAAGGTCTATTGGGGAATGCAATGGGATGACGTATCTGGACAGCCGCTTATGTGGGTAAGTCATCCCTAAAGTGTTCATGCACACATTTCAAAATGTTCAACAATAGTTTCGCCTGTGTAATTTTCTTGTCTGTGCAGCCCACTGGCGAGAGTGAAACAGTTATTCCATCATATCTCATTGCACCATGCCTATGCTTCCTGGTAACTAGAATTTTAACTCGGAAAAATATTCATATACATAAGATGAAAGGAATGATTAAAACGTGACTATTTTTGTAGGCATGGTTTGACAGTAAAAACACGAAAGGGAAGTACTGTCCTTTCACAAATAAAACAGGTGAGAGCTGTTTCCTGATGTTGCTGTCCGATCTTATCTGCTTTGTGATGAATTGGTTCATGGAATATGACGTCCCATTTTCTGCTTTTTTATTTTTTTAATAGACGCTCTGAGAAGAATGCAGCACAACATGTCTGTGACGATGGTGGAGTCTCCGTTAAGGATTGGGGAAACGGGACTGAGCTGGAATGTAACCTCTGTCTGTAAAGTGCAGGCAGAGGTACAATTGTGCAAGAAAGACATGGCAGGGGGCCAGTGTGAAGAAGTGACAGGGTCCAAACAGCAACTCAAGACTACTGGTTGGACTGCGGCGCACAGAGTACACTGGGTAAGAAAACATCCCTCAATATGCCACACCCTCCGTTCATAAAGTAGATGTCAAAATTTTGTGCCTCAGTCAAAATGACTTATGCTGACGAATGTTTGGAATCAGTCCAACTTTTAATGGTGTAGCTGTCGACCTGGAGACCTATAAAGATCACAATTGAAATGATTCGTATAAAAGAAAAGGCATTGTTTGCTTAATGCCTGGCATGAAGTCATTTTACAAGTCAGGCAGCATTGTTGTCTGAGGAGATGTCCTTGTACACCACATGTCAGACATCTGCTGTGTGGTTACATCTGTTCCTGCCAGTATTTCAGACATCTTTGTGCTTTCAGATCATTTTGAGATCTATTTATTATACTTATTAATTTGCATTTTAATTTATTCCTTTTGTCTTTTCAGCAAGCAGGGGAGTTCTTGCTCCAGCCACACCCTCAGCTTTGTGTGCAGGTACCATTTGTACTTTTTTCCTCAATAAATCCTCTCTGGTTTTAACAACATTTTGTACTGAACCATTGAACCTACAATCACTTTAAACCATTATATTATAGGTTAAATCTGAATGGATGGTCTCGTTCTCAGAGCCCCAGTGTCCATTTGAAAGTAAGAATTCAAACTACTACATAATCTTAAAAACAATGTCCAATGTTTATTTTTATGTGGATCATTTAATGAATTTTATTGTACAGTTTATGCCTAAGAAAAACATGTTTCTCACAAACTTTACTGCTTCACCGTTGCTCTCTTTGTCATGTTTTTATAAAGTAGGCCACACTGAACTCGCTATAAACATGAAACCTTGAGCCACCAAATTTTGATAAAGTGACATCAGCAGCTCACTAGAGAAGGATATTGAGCAGCATCAGCTACTGCCTCTAATGCCATAGAAAAGAGAAAATACAGAAAGAGGTGTGTAAAATGGGAATGATTTAGCTATTTTTTTATCTATAGCTAAAACTTAACTTGACTCATTTTCAGGAGAAGCACTAAAAACTTTATAGCCCTGTGGGTGGAGTTGGTGTGAAAAGTTTGATGACAGTTGGCTTTGTTGAATATTCTTTAATAAATGGTCCTTGTCTTTGGACCATCTTTGGCAACTATAAGCAGTTAAAATGCCTTAATTGAAAATTGTGCTAATTGTGCTATAACTGGCTGACTTGGGTGTAATCTGCCATTTTGACATAATTTGACAATGACAGCATGTTTCATTAAAGGTAACCGTGGCCAACAAAAGACTGATTGTCACCATTAAATGAAGCAGTAAAGTTAATGAAAAACAAGATTTGTACGAGTGTCAAAACATTTGACTTTCACTGTACATTTACAATCTCATGATGTGGTTGAAATCACAGACACAATCTTATGAAGGCTTCTTTATTTTTTGAAATTTATTTTGTTTTATTTTAGCACATCGAGAGAGATGGATTCTTTCACTTCTCGTCGGATTTATCCTGATATGTTTGGCTATACTTGGAGTCTATTTGATACAAGGCGTTCTGAAAGGTTGGCTTCTTTAGGATACAAAACTGAATGTCTCTTGCGGTTAGTATGAAAACGTCTCAATATTATTTCTGCTTTTTCTCCAGGATATGTTTGGAGATGGTTGAAGGATGATGACGTCAAAGGTTTGTCTAACTCTTGTTTTCTGTTTACGTCGACAAAAAAAACAAACCCTTTTGCTGATGTTACAAGTCCTTTAAAAACTAGTCTTACTGCTTAAAATCTTTGCTTGAAACACAAATTTCTGTTTGTTTTATTTGAATTTTATGTTGTAGACACAAAGTAGAGCATAGTTGTAAAGGAAAAGAAAAAGTATTTTTGAAAAATTAAAATAATTAACCAAAGTGTAATTAAATCTCAATCCAGCTTTTCTGTGATGCTTAGAGGTTGTTTGAGGAGATAAGTGAATAAACAGCATCACTGCAGACTAAGGAACATGCCTGCTAAATCAGAGATAAAGTTGTAGAAAAGATTAAATCAAAGTTTTAAAACAATACTGCAAACTGCAAACCTACCAACTGTACTTATCTGTAGAGGAAATCAAAGAGAAAATTGGCCATTGTAACTATGAAGGAGATGCAGTGAAGCCGCACTGTCTACAGTGTAACCATTAGTCGTCCATTCCACAAATAAGGGCTAATTTAGTGAGAGTGGCAAGAATCCAGCTATAAGAAGTTCTGTTTATGGTTTTTGCCATAAAAGAAACAGCTGTGAATGATTACCTTCGAGCAGCAAACATAAACATACAACAACGGAGGAGTGAGTAAGAATAATGTCCATGCGTTAAAATGGCAACGTAAAAGTCCAGACATTAATCAAATGGAGAATATGTGGAAACCTTTTGAAAATACCCCCTGGCAGCTTTAATTGCAGTGAAAGTTTTCCTTCAAAGTATTGGCACAAATATATGCTACACTTTTCATGTTTTTATTTGTTCAGAAACTTGAAAAGTATCCAATATTTTTTTCTCCACTTTACAACCATGGACTCCTTAGTGTCCGTCTACAGAAAATGACAATAAAATTCATAAATTTATATTTATCATGTGACAAAATATGAAACAGTTTTTCAAGGCAGTGCAAAAGTGAGATTTTTAATTTTTACCAGTTGTATAGTTCAGGTAAGATTTTTTTTTTTTTACTCTGTGACTTAAAAAGTACATTTAGTGTTAATTTATTACGACATGCATTATATTCAACAAATATTTATTTTGTCTTGTGATTGAAAACAGCCAGCACGAATGTTTTCTTTCTTTCAGGTGCTGTGGGTGGCGGTCATGTGATGCTGCTATATCCGCCTGATGATGACAAGCGTCTCCCAGAGCTCCTATGTCACTTGGGTTCATCTCTTCAGGCCCTGGGCTTCACCGTGTCTCTTGACCTCTGGAGCCAGGGCGAACTCAGCGTGCTCGGCCCCGTGCCCTGGCTCCACTCGCGACTGGACCGTCTGAAGCGGCAGGGCGGTAAGGTGGTGCTAGTCCTAACCCAGACCACGTGGACCAGAGCGGAGGAATGGGGAGCCTGCAGCTGCGAGAACAATGAAGAGAGCATCAAAGGAGCGGAGGGGGACTCTGCCTTGTCCCGGCACGTGGATGTTTTTGGCGCCTCGCTGAGCTGTATTCTTGCAGACTATTTACAGGGCCGTGCAGGCGAGCGGTTCATGCTGGTGCAGTTTGAGTCACTCCCTCCTGCACCTCCAGGTGGTTACCGACCGCTTCCAAGGCTTTTTTGTGGACTCCATCTCTACAGTCTTCCGTCCCAAAGTCTGGGCTTTCTGACTGAGCTGGCGGGCTCCAAACAAATCGCCTCAGCATCAGCAAGGCGGAAAAGGGCAGGGGGGCTTCGAATGGCATCCAGAGTGTTTGCCAAAAGGCTGTCGGGGTTCACAGCAGGGACAAATGTGTTGCATCTTGCTGGTGTATCTCCAGGCTGTGTTGGGCGGGAAGAGGAAGACTCTGGGGAAACACTACTCTTAGAACCAAATTTAATCACACCACCGTCCAGTCCTGATACAGTGGTCGGTAAAATGGATTGGGTCTGACAACTAGAGAGGATCGTAAAGGACAAGTTATGGGAGGCTCCAGTGTACCTGGAGTTGAGTTGATACCTCAATTAATGCACAAAGATATCCATTTTCTGTTTGTGTTACTGTGTCGTGGGATGCTGATGCTTGATGATCTCCAAGTGTCTCCAGAAGTCATTGAACAGAAGGCAGTTAAGAGTTAGGACACAACTGCATGACATTAGAACATCTTTCAGTGGAAATAATATTGGTAAATATTGGATTGATGATATCAGTTACGATATGCCTAATATTTTCCTTCTTGTCTCTATTGTCTGTGCTTCTTACACTCTGTGATCTTTAGCATTTTGGGTCAATGTTATTAGTGTCCAGTGAGAGTATTTGCTGCAGGGAGACTGTGTCCAACTAGATTAATATTGGAAGAAAATGCAATTTCATAAGTCTTGGAATATATTAGCTGGAATTATTTCACTCCAAACAGTCCTTTGAAATATGATTATTGCGCACATTGATATTGCGATAATTTGCAATATATTGTGCGGTCTACGTTAGGTTGCTAATCCAGGACATGGCAACACAGAAACACAAAAGGAAAACAATCACACAGACATGTACCGCCACCTGGGGGGACTTGAAAGAGAAACTTGGCACACTTAGTTTGGACAATGTGAAGAAAGTGAAGTAACTGGAGAAAACCCACACCTGCATAGGGAGAAAATTTGAACTCAGAGTTCAGAAAATACATACGAACACCTGCAGTTAGTTTGAAGTGACCAGTGAACCATGTTTCTGAACTTAGGGAGGAATCTGGCATGTCTGGAAGAAAACACTCATGCATGAGGACAACATGGAAATTGCTTTAGGACATGTTGAAGCATCATATTGTTCAACAGTTTTGCTAGTTAGGTTTATCAAACAGTAATATCAGCTTGATAAGCCTGGATGCTATGTGTTTAGCAGCAAGAACAGTTTTATATGATAAATATTAGATCAGTAAAGCTTGAGCAGCTAACTCTTAAGAGAAACATGATCCAGCACTGAAACATGATACTACCTGGAAAAACAAAATGCATTAAAAATAGAAGATATTTTTAGGAGTTTGCAAATTATGTTTGTGATCTTGAAAAAGCAAAATGGCATTAACACAAAACCTCAAAAAGAGCATTTTCAGTGTAGCATGCTCTTGATATTTATACCAACCTTTCCAGAGGCACTGTGTGTATTTAAGTCATTTTACCTGTACATGATGTTCTTGCAATTCATCTGGACAGTAAAAACCCTACAATTCATGAAAGAAAAAATTTATATATATGAGAGACTACACATGTAAATATGCTATATGGTTTGCTCAGGAATTCTGAGTTGGTTTTATACTGTGATTTCTCTTAAATGTTTTAATATGGGATTGAATAAAGCATTATTGTACTTGTCTATAAACAGTTATTGCTCATATCTGAATAAATAACAGAAACTTTATTTTGACTTACTACAATTTCACAATAAAAGTTATTTGAATGTTACAACATAGATTATAGCACAATAAAGCAGTTTTTAAAAACAACTGAGAGACGTACCAGTCAGCAAACATCACTTTGATTGTATGGATAATATGGAGCACTGCAGATGCAGTGTATGAGTCGGATAAAACAATACTCAAGAGAAGCGCTCATTAAGCATGTTTTTACTCAACATTAAAAAAGTAGCCATCCAAGAAATTATTTACATAGGTGAGCTTTTTATAGCTGTGAACATTACATCTGATACATTGTAAAATTGTGTAAGCAGAGACAAAAAAATACATTTAAAGTACAAATATGACTACAAAGCAAAAGTAGGTAGAACAAACACTTTTTCTAATCATTTTTTCAACATAAAACTTATCAAATCAATACAGTACGTAACGTAACTGTGTAGAGGACAGGATAAGGTACTTCCAGTGATAATATATCCTGTTTGCTGTTTCTTCCCTTGACTTCCAAAAAACTCAACAGGCTCAGCAAATAAAAAATAATATTAAAACAACAAAGTGTGTTTGCAAAGATAGGGTGCTGCAGTATGCAAACAGTGAGACTGTGGTGGTGGATGGAGCGCTGTCTTGTTTGCAATGGTAGTGGTTAAAAGATGAGCTTTGGCGTACAATATGGGTCCTAAAATGTGGTAGGTACCAATTTTTAAGCACATACTAAAATGTATGCACATATACATGCCACTGGATTGTCTTCAGTGATATACACAGAAAAATGGTACCACAATTAAAAGATTAGCTGTTCAAGGTTGTTCTAAAATAGTTTCAACTGAGCAGTATCATGGAGAAAATTTTGAGAATTCCTAGAACAAAATAATAATAATAGTAAAAAAAATCATACATTTAGTGCCAACTGTGTTCTCCATTAACTTCTGAACTCAGAACGTAAATATAGAAATGACACCAAACGAGTCTTGAAACTTGTAATTTCTAACACTAAAAGCAGTGAATGCAAAAATAACATGTCATCCTTCAAACAGTCATGCGATGTTACTAAATCTACAAATAAATACTTTTCATTTAAAAGTAAACACAGTTATACAAGAGCAGTGCATTCAGCTTCTCAGTGTATGAAATTCTGTCAGATTTCATATAAATAAGGTGTGTATAAAAAACAAGGGGAAAAAACGTTTTAAAAACGACTAGATGAATCAATTAAATATAAATATAAAAATTAAGCCACTCGAAATGAATAATAGATTAATTTAATAATTTGTCATTTTAGTAAAGAAAAGGATATATGACCATTAATACATTATAAATGGGTGTGACAGCTCTGATGTGTGATTGGCTGATAGATTAAATCCCAGCAACGTCATATCCTGCGTGGCAGCAGCTCCATGGAAAACACAGAAGAGACTAGAAGCCAATCATTCATTCATCCCAGCGGAGTGTAGTTTCTGCCCGTCCCACTGCAGTCCAGCGCCACGGCTGTTGCAGGAGCACTTCCAGCGTTAATCAAACAGTGTTTGGCTGAAAAGTAAAAGTTAAAGGAGGATTCGTAAAATGTGAAGTTGCCCGGCTTCAGGTGACAGTGAGCCAGCAGGGACGGAGACGATCTGTCGGTGGTGCAGCAGACGTTGTGGTTTAATAATAAGGTACAAAAATAAAGATCTCAAAGCAAAAACATGGAGGTAAAATGATTAAGCGCTATATATATATGTGATTGAATAGTGCCTTCAAATAAACAGTGGTGGCCAGAAGAGCAGTCTTATAGATACGGTTGGCTAAAGCTAGCAGCTAGCTGACCTTAGCTGATGCTGATGTTACTGAGCTAACATTGAAGTCAGAGCATCTTAGCCCGGATAAACAGCTTATTTTGCTGTTTTTATTACTACGTTAGTAACATATGATTTATATAAGTGATAAATAAATGTTGGTATATGAGATGTACTACTAGTTCAGTGAGTTAATATCTTCAATTGTACCTTACCTTGCCTTAAAATTGTATTTTAATTGCTTATCCACCCTTGTTTGAAAGCTTACTGTTATTGTTTTAATTTATCTTTATTTTCTCATTAGCATGAACGTTGAATTTTACAGTGCAGTAGACATAGAAGCAGGTAAATCATGCATTTCATCGAAAGAGCAGCCCTATCTGCTACAATGGAACATTATTGGACAACATTGATCACCTGTATATTATTATTATTATTATTATTATTATTATTATTTATTATTATTATTAATAAACTCTTATTAAGCTCAAGAACTCTAAAAGTTGACCTGACCAAGAATGGAAATGTCGTAGTGGGCAAGACAAATTAAAAATGAATAAAACGGTAACAATTTAAAATTTAAAACAGGGGCTGTTTCTGTTGCTGGTTTCTTAAGATCAGAAAGATCTCTCTTTTACAAGTTCTGACAGTTTTAGTTCAGACTGGAATGCGTTTCAAGCATAGAGGGGAGAGAAACTGAAACCTTGCTTTCCAGTTAACGTTCGCATGCGAGGAACATAGAGGTACAAAATGTAATTTGATCTCATGGTTTAACGGCTTCCGTTTTCTGAAGAAAAATGCATACATATGTAGGAATCAAGCCAATAAGAACTTTGGTAAATCAGAGTAATACAAGGTTGCTTGTATTACTCTGATTACTGTATCAGCAGTAAGCAGTTTTTCCAGATGTGGAATAGTGTTGGCTGTTTTACCAAGCAGCTTTTAAGGTTTTAGGTAAGTTTTCAAATTAATAATTGCAAAGAAAATTACAAGAAGAATTTTAGAAGATAAACTTGTTGCTTCAAACTTTGGAGACTGTCTGCCTGTTCTGGTGAAGCACATATTTTCTGTTTGTCCTCTGAAGGATCATGAGGGGAGTCTGGCCTTTGCTGCCTGCTCTGGTGCTTCTGTCAGAGCTCTCTGTGGAGAAAGTCCAGACTGCGCCATGTCAAACCTGCAGAAAACTCACTGAAAGCTTCATTAAGGTAAATCTGATTAACTGTAAATTTTCACTTGACATCTTTTTATCATGCTTTTATTTCTTTGTTTCAAACTGAAGGATTAAAAAATTTAAGTTTTTGTGTAGGGATTAGAAAAAACGGCAAACAAGAACTTTGGTGGCGGCAACACCGCATGGGAGGAGGAGAAGCTGGCTAAGTATGCACGCAGGTAGGAATAGTCTCTGCAGCTTACTGTTGAGATACTGTGACCATTTGTAATTTACATCCGTTTTATCTATTATTCAATACTTTCTCTAGAATGTTTTTTGGTTTTAAATGTTGATTTTCTTCTTCGTGTATTTATTACTCGCATATTTCTGTGGCTCAGCCTCTGCCTAATAATCGTCTCCTCGTTTTAGTGAGACTCGGCTTTTGGAGATCGTCGAAGCCGCTTGTGAGAAAACAGATTTTGAATGTAACCGTCTGCTGGAGCAGATAGAAGACCAGGTTGAGACGTGGTGGTTCCACAGGTACAGCTCAGCTAAAATTATTACAGGTGTTAAAGACAAGTTTTTTATTTTTCATTGTAAACCTGCCTTTAATAAGTTTGTTTTATTACCGTATAGATCAAAACAGATGAAAACATTTATGGCTTCTTCTGTGTAATCATGCTGTGTTATCATGAGCTTGTTTGAACATTTTGTTTGTTTTCCAGGCAGCAGGAGGCACCAGATCTGTTTGAGTGGCTCTGCATTGAGCAGCTAACACTGTGCTGTCCACCTGGACACTTTGGGCCTGACTGCAAAGGTGTGCACAAGCAGGTTACTTTATGTTAGTACAATAAAAAAAACAGATTCTACATCCTTGCTTACTTCCTTCATTGCTGCAGTATTTAAGCAAAGAGCTGATCATTGTAATCGTGCTAATTTGAAGAGTGCCCGTCCGGACCTGGGGGTGTGTGTGGAGGTCTGGGTCGATGTGAGGGTGAGGGCAGTCGTCTGGGAGATGGGGAGTGTGTCTGCGACCCGGGTTACTCCGGCCAGCTGTGCCAGAGCTGTGCTGATGGTTACTTCCGGGAGAAGAGCTCCAATGACAGCGCAGGGGCTTGTGCAGGTGAGCCATTTCCACACTGCTGTTTACACATTTTCAAATCGGCGTCATGTTCAACTGGAGCGGATATCGGTTTGATGTTAACGGTTCTCGTCCACGTTTAGCGTGCTTCCACTCCTGTAAGAAATGCTCAGGGTCACAGGACTACAAGTGCCTCGCCTGCAAACCTGGGTGGATCCTTCATGACAACAAGTGTGTGGGTGAGTGTGAATTTGGTTGTTTTTTCTTTAGCAAATTTGGATGAATACACTTCCCGTGACTTTTACCATGTCTCTTGTAGACATTGATGAGTGCGGCACAGAGCTGGCTCGATGTCCTTCCAACACTTACTGTCACAACATAGAGGGATCCTATGAATGCAGAGGTATGGCTCCTTCAATATTTATTGATCTCTAGCAAACAAAATCATGCTGGTTGTTTCAATTGACCAGCATGCACCCTGACAAGAGACCGAATGGTTTGAAAGCAACACGGGTCGGTGTGAGGGTTATTGTTGAGAAAATAGCAGTCAGATATTTTCAGTCTCTGTGAGGTTTTTGAAAATTAAGTCAGAGTAAGAGCATCAATTACCAATATGAAGTAATTAACTGGATCCTATAATTGGTTAGGAAATGCTGTTTGTATTAAGAAAACTTAAGAATCATGAACTGTGATGGTTGTGGAAACTACAAACTTGACCACAGTAGGCAGTTGCTCTTCTGCTAGCTGGCAGAGCATCACATTGACAGTAATGATGCTGACCGTTTCACCTTCCAGGCTGTGACCAGGCATGTGTGGGCTGCATGGGCAGCGGTCCTGCTCGCTGTAAGAAATGTGCGCGTGGCTACAGACTGAAAGGAGCCAAGTGTCTTGGTATTTAAACTGTCATTAATTATCTGTGTAATTTTTAACACATAAGGTTATCCTGGTGGAGGTTCAGCCATTTTACTGTGCGTTCCCTCTCAGATGTAGATGAATGTAGCGAACGCGCAATAGCCTGCCCCGGACTGAACGAGGCCTGTATCAACGAGGAGGGCTCCTTCCACTGCGACTGCGCTGAGGGATTCATCAGAAGAGACAGCATTTGTGTGGAGAATAAGCCACCTGGTGAGTATCAGGTTTTAGGCAAAGCAGTATGAACCAAAACTAGTCTCCCGTCTCTGTATTTTCTCTGAATAGTTTGGATTAGAATCAATGCTGCCAGTGTTTAATGCCTTCTGCTGTATTTAAATACAGCTGATTTGTACATTAAGTATTTTTCCATTTACATATTTTTAAGTCTCATAAAAAAAAGAGTTTGTAACATGGCACCTAGGGTGGTAACAGAGCCGTATGGAGAGAGACAATTAAAACACATTGATGTTTGTAGTTCTTAGGGAAAGAAGGCACTGTGTCTATACATTTGAAGACACATGTAGGATATAAATCTAAAGTTTATGTGCAAGAAATACTGGGAAGAAAATTGTGCGTAAAAACGGCATCAGTAGTGCAAATGTTGACCTCATTGTTGGAAAGCAATCCAGAAGGAGATCTCGGTGAAGTTTGGACTCTGAAATCTGAGTTTGCTTTCGTCTTGCCTCCTCAGCTGGCCCAGAGAAAGGTCTGTTTGACGACATGACGGATGATGAGGTTCTTGTGCTGCAGCAGATGTTCTTCGGCGTCATAATCTGTGCCCTCGCCACACTTGCAGCCAAGGGAGACATGGTGTTCACAGCCATTTTTATTGGAGGAGTGGCTGCTATGGCTGGATATTGGCTGACAGAGAAGGGAGACTACATGCTGGATGGATTTCTGAAGGGACGTTAGACTGTCTTCACGTGTCTGTGTAACAGAGGGAGCTGGGGATACCAGCCAGAAGAGGTGACTAAGACTTGACCGAAGGTGGGACGTTATCTTCAATGCTAGCCTTTCAGGGATTAATTATGTAATTTATAAGGGCTTGGATTAATTAATGTATAATTGATGAAGAGGATTATGCAAGAAAAGGTGAAGACTATGATGTCATGAATGAAGCAACACCGCACTAATATAAAATACCTGAACTTCATTCCCTACCATAAGCTTTGCCTGTGTCAGGTTACTGCTGTACTCCAAATGGTAGCTATGAGCATGCACTTAGATCAACACTGTCCCCTCAAACTAACCCTAAATAGAGTCTGAGGAGGTTTGTATCATGAGGCTTTTTTTTCACTGGATGACTTTATACCTCTTCCTCTGTGAATGTTTGTGTCACAATGCATGTTATGTTCATTTGAAATCAGAAGTACTGCACTGTTTAAATTTATCGTTTACTTTAGCATGATTGTTTTTACTTTTTTAGCTGCTGGATTATTTATTTAAATGTAAAAGGAGTGTGTGAGTGCAATCTGGATAATTCAAGCCAATTTCTGTTGCCTTTTTTTTCTTTATAAAAAAAAAAAGCTTTATTTATGTTTGTGAATATTTAGTTGTTTGTATTATCAATGCAAACATTCAGCTGTAATTCAGAGATTATTTTGGAGAGCCATAACGCTAACACCTCTGATCCATTTGGTCATTTTAACGATCCTTATTTACCTGGACTGGAATCGTCCACAGGTGTTTGCTTTACAATAAAAGGAGATTTTACTTTTTTGTAGGCTTTGTTTTTTGATAGACTATTTTAACTGCTGAAAAATGGAAAACTATGTTTGATGAAGTGGCAGAGAAACAGAAGACAAAGAAAAATGTTTGGGCAAATAAAATAGTACCAGTTTAATATATATTATAAAACAATTTCAGGAATTTAAATGTTTTTGACTGTCAAAAAAATTATAGTATAATTGCACACTGATCTATTTACAAGTGATAATGTCAGTAGTTAATGGTATTATTATTAATTTTAGAAATATTAACATTTGTTTTATTGCATTTGTTATCATGCAATAAAACAGTACATGGTCATGTTATGCTCAACACAATCATAACGACAAAGACTGCTGACATGACTGTAGTCCAGTAAGCAGTGGGCTACACTATTTCTTTAATAAGGAGCTTTGTTGAAGAATATAGCTACTTATTAAAGAAGCAGTGTAGTGTGGGTAGTGTAGGTTTTTCATATTGCTGTTGGTAAATATGTCAATGAAAAGTTGTGTGAAAGATAAAACATGGTTGAAAATGGCCCTGAAACAAAGCCCATGGAAGAATTCTGTGCAAACTGTAGTTGGAATCTGAATTTCCCACACTGATGTATCCAGGACCAGGGCCACAGCTGTTGCATTGCTTGTCTAGAGTCCCTCCTAAGACAAGGACAACATCAGGAGCTTCTTACTTTAGGAGAGAAAGGACTAGATGACTGCAAATCCTTTCTTTTAAAGTCCTGCATGTCATTTGAAAAAACATAAGGTCCGAGAGGTAGAGTGGAGAGGCCCAGGCTTGAGGTCCAGTGAGTAGTTTCCAATCAGTGTTGGTCTGGGGAGCCATGTTATCTTCTGGTGTTTGTGTATTCTAGATCCAGGTCGGTGCAGAAATTGACTGGGAGATCTTTAAGGAAATGCTGATTGAATTTTTCAGCATCAAAAGGAAAAAGCGAGACAGCAGACCCAACAATGGAGAAAAGCGAAGTTTGGTGTTAAAGCAACCTGGGCTTCCATTAAACCTCCGCTGCAGCCTGATCGTCTTCATGCCACGCTGCTTTGTGCTTTGATGCAGTAATTCATGCAAAATGAAACTTGATCAAGCATTGAGATCTTGTACTGTACTGGACATGTATACACCTTTTTAGTTTTTTTAAATGGTTTGATGTTATTTTGTGTCCAGAAACACAATTTTGAGTTTTAATAAGCTAAGCTATAATTAGATCTCGAGACATTTTTTCTCCATATTTATATTTATAAGAAAAAACAAAACACTAAGCCCATATTTTATGTTTATTCCACTTAACATAATATGCTTTCTTTTTTCCATCACTTTTTTGTTTCATTTCAAACTGAGGGTTTGCTCCTCACTGGCTGAGAAGAAGCCTGAATTGCAGGTTTTGGCTACTTGGAGTCATGTCAGTGTTCCACTCCAGTTAATGGGGTTAAGGCGCAGCAGCTCTCTCTCCTTCAGGGCCTCCTGGGAATGTGTTAGTGCTCTGTCCCTCCTGCTCTGTTCCATTAGCTGCACACAAAACAAGTACAACTGAGAAAAAAAAAAACAAGACCTTTTACTATAACCTCAAAGCGTGCTCCAGGAAGCATTTTCAGCATATTTTAGTACACAGAGGGATTGGTAATGGATGCATAATGCATGATTGGGACCGTACCCTCTTGTTCTCATCTCTGTAGATTGCCATTGCTTTGGTCTGCTGAATTTGCTGTTGTCTCTCACTAGATAGGGCGAGGCGGTCCACCGCTATGAGATGCTCTGCTTCTTTTACTTTACTAGCTAGCTGCAGCTTCAGGTCCACGCACTTCTCCTCCATCTGCCTCTTCAGCTGCTCTCGTATTTCCTTTTTCGCAAAATAAACCACATATTAATAATCTGTGCAAAGGTGAGGCCTTGTCAGAGGATAATTTAGAATGGTAGATTTACCTGTACTCTTCTTTCTCACTGATGGATCCATAAAATGGTTTCCTCCACACCTGATGATACCTGACACAACAACTTCAACTCAGTGACCATGATTTTATCTTATTTATTTTTACAGTAAAACCAAAATAAAAGTCAGGCTATTCCCTGGGTGTATCTCATGACTCATTCTTTTCGCCTGAAACGCTCTCCTCTTTGCATGATCAGCGACCTCTGGTGGTAATAATGGTGAACAGTGCATGTTTCAAGACTGACGGTGCGTTTAAGGACCAAAGGTGGGTACAAATGATCCAACCTCGGAATATTCTGCGAATCAGATTTATACATTTGTGCTTTTATGTTTACTTACAATCATTGTGTCTAATTATTTAATAATGCATCTACAGCAACCGCACATTAGGTCGACGCCAGGTAATCGCCTCACCTGACTGCTCTTTACCACAATACCATGGTCTGGGAGAATTGGTAAGGTTATTGGAGTGATAGCAAAGTTTGGAGTGTCTTGAGAAACATAAATGGGTGTGGGTATAGAGATAGGTGCTGGGATAGCAGACACAAAAGAGAAAGATTATTAGCATGTGGCAACAAACTAACCAGATAAACACTGAGAACATTTTCAGGCATGAGCTACATTTCAGCAAAACAAGGAAGAGAATCCTTTCAGCTGTTAAAATGACTAAAACTCTTTTATTGAACAAGAAATAAAACTTTTTAAAGGGCAAACATTTGAAACTTGACTACATAATTTTAATGAGATTCAGATTTAAAAGTGTAAGTGTATTGTTTTGATCTGCTGTAGGTTAGACAGCATCCATCATTATGTAGCCTAGAAGATTTTCTTGCTTGAAGATAAAGTCTTTCTTGAGGTTGATCATTCTTCAGATTCCCAACGTTTTATGGTTCTCCCACAGCCAGGCATGGTATTTATTTAACTTGTGATCTTTAGGAGTCACCTATAAAAGAAAAATACAGATAATCTGTGATTTAGCTTAATTGTGACTTAAAAATAACTTAAAATAGCTAGGGAGTTGAGTTCATTCACCTGTCTCCACTCATCAACACAGAAGATCCTGTAGGAGTCGTTCCCGTACTTGCCAATACCATGCAACTCAATAGGGTAACGCCACTGTTTATTTAAAAACTCATCTAATCAGGAGAAAACACAGTTAGTTTTTTTCCTAGACGAAAGTTATCCAGCAGATGTCTCATATCATCACCGGAGAAGCGGATGATTGTTTTGGCTCGAAGCTCATAGAGCCCAAGTGGCTTCATGAGTTCAGACATGGGCTTCCAGTCGGCCTCCCGGGTCACCTCTGCAGACGGGTAGCGCTCAAAGAACACCCAAAGCACTGGAATGGCCATTTTTCCTGTAATGAAGAACTAGTGAAATTCCAATTTTTACTGCAGATTGATTCAGGCTGCACAAATGTGGGACTTTACCACTTGTCTTATTCAGAAAAATAGTGGCCACCAGGAGCTTCCAGGGGTCATGGAAAAGGGTTTCCTGTATGAGGTTGAAGGGAGACCTGGGAGGTGTCCATTTTCTGAGAGATTTTCTCCTGGGTGGGCTGAGTCCTGAGCATAAACACAGAGAACAGTTCTAATATCTCAGATATTAGGAAGGGTAAAGCCTGCCAACAATTGTGCACAAATTAACTCCATAAACATTACCATCTTTGAGATGTTTCCCACTGAAATAAGGGCTTGTTTTCCGCCTGCTCTCCAAATTCCTGGATCCTATGAGAACACAGGAAAGTGTTAAATAAGTCATAATGTTTGTCATTTTAATATCCTTGAAATTTTAATGAACACAAATGTGATTTTTAGGGCTTTCACGGACTAGAATTAAGTTGTCATAAAAACATTACTAAAATTCAGAATTTTAACATAAACTTGACAGAAACGCAGAGTGTACACACCCTATTAAATGATTTAACTGTAATTTGCTGTGACAAAGCACACTTGTGTTTGACCTTGTAATTAGCATTATTTAAAGTACCGGTAATGGTTGAGCTTCCATTAAACAGCTAATGAGATACAAGGCCTTGCAAAAGTATTCATACAGCCTGAATTTTTTAAATCACGTTCTTCAATACATTTTATAGCCTTTATTTGTCTTAGAGTTAGACTAACAGGGCACAGCTGTGGAGTAAAATTTGGAAACTGTGGAATGCATTTGTTTTCAGTTTTCTGCTGTTTAGCTCTATCAATCCTTCAGTCAACTCTAACCAGCTACTGTGTTCCTACTTAAAAAAAAACCTTCCCATGCTGTGATTCTACCACCAATCATGCATCATTTTGCAATTACACGTTACTTTGTGTAACGTGTAAATCCCATTATACTGGGATTTTGTCTATCACACAAAATCCCAATAAAATGCACTGCAGTTCAAAATATGAATACTTTTGTAATGCGCTTTAAATGATTGACTTTACTCCTTCAACTCATATTTTAACCTGACAGAGCTCTTGTTTTTGCTGCACTGTATGAAATCAGAAAAGGAAGTCATGTATCAAAATAAGTCATGTAAATAAATGAAATGATTTTCTTCATGAAGTTCCATCAAATTACTAACATTTCAGTTATTTTCTTATACCTCTCTAACATGCAATTGTAGCTGGAGAATGCACAAGCTGGATATACTTAGAAAATATGATTGAAAAAAGTTTATGGTTGTAGCACATGAACTTAGCTTAAAACTAAATTAAATAAAAGTCTTAATTACAAACTTTTCTTCACTGTCAGACCATGTAGCTCCTACTTACTATTATGGGAATCTCTAACTGGTGTACAGCTTCCACCACTGTTGTCAGGTAACACCTCCTCCTCTCTGTGACTGTCAGCATTATCCACTACCTCTGAATTAGACTTGTCACCTTTGCTGTGAGCCTGTGCAACATCTGTGTTTGCCACATTCTCACTTTCATCCTCGCTCTCAGTGGCAGCTTCAACACTCAGAGTCGGGACCAAAGGCGGCGTGTTTGCCAGTTGATTCCTGTGAGCTGGAAGGAAGGTGTTTCGTTGATCACTGGAAGGAGCCAGTCTCAGAATTTTCTCCCTCAGCAGACCCACCCTCCGGGGGCTCTTGTGTGTATCATCATCATCCGCCAAGTCTGATGAAGATGTAGCTTGTGAGCTAATCTGCTCAGCCTCCTCAGCTATGTCCTCTTGCAAAATATTACTTCTAATATCCTCAACAGCAGGCTTTACCTTGCTCTTGCTGACTTTACATCTGGTAGAGGAAGAGCTGTTTTTAGATTTATGTCTGACAGACTTCACTTTTCCACCTATTTGTTCCTGCTGTCCATTTGCTTGCTTTTTCGTCCATTTCTCTTGTGTTTCTTTGGAATGATCTGTTTCAGAGCTGGTGAATTTAGTTTTGGATGAGGTGAAATCAAACAGGTTTATGTCCAGGTTCTCTCCTCCATTTTTCAACAGGTAATCATGCAAGGACGACTTAGACCGGAACCTCTGCCCACTGGGACTGAAACAAAAAAAATATATATTAGTCATTGATTTAAGTCATGTGCATGTAAATAAATTAAGTTTAGCCTCCTTCAGTAACTGTCTGCTGGACAGCGTTTAATTATTTCACTACAAAAGTTCTTTATTATTACTCCAAAAGAAAATGAAATGTTTTTGTAACTAGCTGTCGGAAGAAATAATCATTTGTAGTGTTCTGTATTACAGTGGATCTGAGGACGTCTCTGACTGACAATGTTGTATGTCAGTCTGATGAAGAGAATACTCAGGGTTGTCCTTAATGTTCATTTTATGAAGAATCTTTCTATAATAATCTCCAGAGATTCCACAGCAGATCCCAGGACCAGCCCTCATTAACCATCTTCTTTAACTTTTTTAGGTCCCTGGTTCTGCTGCCCCAACAGATGATGACAGAAGAGACACACTCAACAACAAACTTATAGAAGATATGTAGCATCTGGCAGTACACATAGAAGGACCTAAACTTCTTCGAGATGTAAAGTCTACTCTACTGTCCCTTCTTGTAGACGACTTAACTGTTAAGTCTCCAGTGCAGTCTGTTGTCCAGGTGAACACATATTTATACTCATTCACCACTTTGACCTAAAACTGTTTCTGCTAAATCCACAATCATCTCATTTGCTTTGTTTACATTCAAAGCGTTTCTACACCATGCTACAAAGTACGTCGTCCACCAGGTCTATCCATTTTCTTGTCAATTTCTTTTTAATTAACTTTTTGATATGTAAAGTGACTTGCGGGAAAAAAAACAACAATCGAATCACCTTATTATGTACACGTCCAGTTTTCCTGCAGTCTTGCCAGCTTTTCTCTGCCTCACTTCTCTAATCCATCCATGTGGCAGTGCTTCCTTGTTACTCTGAACATCCATGTCTAGGCTGATTTCCAGCTCATTTTCACCGCTGGTGAGAGGAATCTCAGAATCAGGGACGCAGCTTAGACCAGTTTTCACCCTGTCCTCTCAAATGTCTACAGTAAAATGACAGCAGACAAACTTTGCTGTAAAAAATGTTTCACTGTGCAACACAGAAGAAGCGTCATTTTGCTCCATTATTTTTATGCGACAGCAAACGAAGAGAGTAAATCACAATCAAAGTAGAATTGCACCTACCGAATTCATCTAATTTATTTTGCTGTGGAGCAGAGCGGTCCAAACCAAGTTTTGTTGTTAACAGTGGAGCGGAACTGAGCATGTGCAGAAACTCGGAAGCAGTTCTGAGCGTGCGCAGTCCGAGCAGAGCTTGACAACGGAAAACCCGAACTGCAATAACTTGTTGATTTAAAATAAAATTAGGTCGTCTTTTTTATGGTTAATAGCTGAAAATGAGGCCAATTGAAAAATGGAAAGAGACGGTTCGTGATCGGTAAGAGAGTCTAAGCTTGTGTTTATTTTTTTTACCCTGGTCTGAAACTAGGATGTAACGCTAGCCGGATAGCAACGGTGGTTGCTATGTAAACTAGTAGAAGCCAGCTAACATACTTTAGCATCTAGCTATTTATCGAAGGCAAATGATGGACACCTTATATACTAGAAGTCTCTATTTATTGCCACAGATCTAGCTAGATTCTATAGTCTTGTTTCTTCGCAATTATCTCACTGAAATGTTTCCTTTGTCAAAGCCTTTTCTTTGCATTTAATGTTTTCCCAAAAAATGTTGTCATTGGTAATTACCTCTGCAGCTACATCAGAGAACGTTCTCATTCTCTGACCTTAAAAAGCGTATGTCCTTTCTTTCCGTTTTTTTTTTAAATTTCTAGCTTTAAAACTCACAATCCTTTTCAGATTGTTGATGTCCTGATTTGTAAAATTTAATACAGTCCACGTTTTAACAATTTATTTAGACTTAGGAAACCCTGCTTTATCTATCTATCTTTTACCTACATGTTTTTGCATACAGTTTGCTTAGGGACTTTATACAATACAGACTTTAAATGTTACCACATTTTCTGTCGTTTTATAAATATAGCTGTACAGTGTTGCATGTCATTCCATATGGTCTACAATATTTAGAAATAAAACATTACATGTTCTTAAACTGGAAGTTGAAAAATATGTCACACAACTAAAATAACTATAATACTGTCAGGTATTTAGGTATGCAAACATGCTCAGTTAGAGTTTTAAGTTATTATTACAGACTCGTTTTTTATTTTTGTTGGATTTTTTTTAAATCATGGGAGCATTTTAAAAAAAATGTTCCCATGAGCATTTTTACTAATCAACCAATCATTAGAAAAAATGCTCATGGGATGGGAGTAACAAATAGTTTACTCCCCTCCCCTATGATTGTTATAC
This sequence comes from Xiphophorus couchianus, assembly GCF_001444195.1. Classification (NCBI taxonomy): domain Eukaryota; kingdom Metazoa; phylum Chordata; class Actinopteri; order Cyprinodontiformes; family Poeciliidae; genus Xiphophorus; species Xiphophorus couchianus. Next base: position 20,330,219 of record NC_040228.1, on the reverse strand, counting down.
ATCCTGCTTTTTCTCTGAATGTATAACAGCTTTAATCTCTCTGCAGGGCTGTGTGTTATCAGCTTTGTTTACATTGATGTTGCTTCTTTGTATGCACAAGATAAAAATAAGAAAAATACACTTATAAAACAACATTCTCAAGAGCTTTTAGGGGTCACTCTCAACATTAAAACTGCAATATGTGATTTTTACTGATAAATGACTCTGCGCATTGTTGCTAATCGACCAATCAATCTTGTGAAAACAAACATTTCAAACAATTTTCTCTACTGCAGTGTTTATGACCTCGCCTTCAAGCCAGATGGCAGCCAAATTATAATGGCTGCAGGGCAACGTGTGCTGGTAAGGCTCACCTTTTATTTTTTCCTTGCGAGGGACATCTCTGCAGAATGCATTGCTGTAACAAATTATGGTTTCTGTTTCCAGGTCTGCGATGCCAAAGATGGGACAATTATTCAGCCTTTAAAAGGACACAGTGATACAGTGTACTGTGTGGCCTATGCCAGGGATGGTACTGAGCTGGTTTTCTGTTTGAATGCTTAGGACTTTCTGTATCTTATTCACCTTCATCTCATTAGGAGCCATGTTTTTCCGCAGGTAAGAGGTTTGCCTCGGGGTCTGCAGACAAAAGCATTATCATTTGGACTTCTAAACTGGAGGGTATTTTAAGATATACGTAAGTGATTTTGTTATTCTAATAATTTCTCCTTACTTTTCAAGAGTAATTGCATTATTTTTATGTTTTTAATGTTGTTGTGTAGGGGTTAATGACTTAAGAAAGCCAATAAATATCTCTTCGATTCAGTTTGTTTATGCACCAACAATTCACAGATCATGTTCCAAAGACATAAGTATTATCTTTTAAAGCAAAACTAGGATATTTGGCAACAGCCTAATGACTGCTATCTCATTTTGTCAGATTGCAAACACAAACAGCACTGCTTTTATATGGATTTGGACAAGCTGACAAAATTCTTAATCTGCTAAATTTGTTGTGCATTTGCATTCACTTCTCTCTGATATTCCCAGATAAAATCCTGGTTAACCAACAGGATAGAAATTATTTTATAAGGTACTGTAAAAAATTGGGCCTGTCTACAAAATCCTTAGACAGGCCCAAAGGTGGAAAATCTCTGTCCATTGCACATTTGAGCCCACAGGTGGCGCTAAATGTATGCCCATCATCCCAAGGGATCGAGTATAGCTACATGGCCTTGAGAGGACCTTGGAATAATGTTTTCTCTTCCCACAATCAAGCCATACAATTCAGAAATGTTTGCCAAAGCGATATTTTAATTGTACTGAAAACTCCTCAAACCCTCCTGAATTTTCTTTTTTAGCACAGTTCCCATCCCTTTTTATAACCTATAATGAATCACGTTTCTGTTCACTCATTTAAAACTGAAAACTGGGTTGTGTTATCCAAGGAAAATGCAAGAAATGATTGTCTGTTAATATGGAAATATGTTTCTCTCACTGGCATGAATCATACATATCCGTCATGAAGAACATTTCTTTTTGAATAAGACATGATTATCCACTTTTACATCCTATGTGTACACTGTGTCTTCATTCCATTCACCTTTCTTTTTTTATTGACCTTATCTGCAGCCACAATGATGCAATCCAGTGTGTCGCCTACAACCCAATCACTCACCAACTTGCTTCCTGCTCATCTGGTGACTTTGGTGAGTGTCCAGTCAATCACATATTATGCATGAGATTGACTGGTTGATTAGAAGTTCTTCTTTGTGATATCTCAAGAAGAATCAAAAAGAGAGCATTATCTGTTCATATTTTTTAGGCTTGTGGTCCCCTGAACAAAAATCTGTAAACAAGAATAAAGTGAGTAGCAGAATAACATGCTGTGGGTAAGTTGTTTCTCGACTGTCATGAAACACTTTTTATCTTTTCATGCAAAACATTGATGCTTCAACTTGAGTTTATTTAAACTTCAGGTGGACAAACGATGGGCAGTACCTCGCCCTTGGCATGATGAATGGTGTGGTGAGCATACGGAACAAGAATGGAGAGGAGAAGGTCAAGATAGAGCGTCCAGGAGGATCTTTATCCCCAATCTGGTCAATAGCGTGGAATCCATCCAGGTTAGTGATTCTTACTTACTGCATCATAACATCCATGAGAAATATTGATTCTTTTTTTAAAATTTCATCCATCTTGTGTTGTCCATGGTGTTAGCACTGTGGATTTATTGACTGTAAATTGCGTATTTTAAGCGAGGCCAGCAGGTGGCAGTAGTTGACATTAGAGTGGTTGAACTGTGAGGGAGATTATGATGCTTATTTGAAAGTGTCTCAGTTCTCTGCTTCCCCCTTTTGCCAAAACCAGGAGCCCTTCTCTGACTGGGTTCTTTGGAGAAAAATAAAGCAATACAAAAATAATGTGCAAAGTTAGTTTTAAGTGTCAGCGATGAAATACAACAGATGTATCATCAATGAAACAATCCATAAAGTATAATAGTTTGTTTAAAAATTAGCATGAGGTGTTTCTGGGAAGAAGTTGTGTTTTAAGCTGTAAGGGATTTAGTTGCCTTGGAACCAGACAGCGACACATTTGACAGGATGAATAGGTACATCCGCTTACCATGTCATATATTTCTTTGTAAGTACAAATGTGATTAAGATGAAACATAACAAAGCTCCCTGTTGCCTGCTTGTCATTTACAGGGGAAACCTTTAAAATGAAAATTGGCCTCTGTGGTTTTCAGTGTTGTTATTACTTAACCAACCAAAGCCGCTATCAGCTCAAAAGACTATACTTATCAGCACCAATGGCTAAGCTGTTTTTGCTTCACAGGGATGATCACGACACGCTGGCTGTGGCAGACTGGGGTCAGAAACTCTCCTTCTACCAGCTCAGTGGGAAACAGGTGAACATCAGTAATTGTTGCTATAAATATTCTCTTCCCGAATACAACTTAATACCTCATATTTCTGACTTAAATTTTAAAATATTAAAATATACATGCCGTATCAAATAATACTAACACTAGTAACTACATATAGTGAAGTCATTTTAATCAGCATAAATATTGACAGCAGAATGAATGCAACATGTTTTCAGCCACACTCTTGAAGGGGTTTGCTTCACAGTCCTCTTAAAGCTCTGGTTATTTTTGCTTGTACACCTTGTATACACTTCTTCCTTTTAATCAACTTTCCATTAAGATGCTTGGCTACAGCCAGCTTAATTAGGATTGACATTTTGAGGCTCATTCTCATTGCAGAGGATTTCTATGGTAATTGGCTATTTTTTATTGGTTTAATGGAATTTCTTAATAGTCTGACATACTGTATTTGGTTGTAAACCATTATAATCAATAGTAACAAAAATATATACTTAAAATCACTCAGTATGTAATCTTAGTTTCAGTTTTGGAAGTTAATGAGTGAACTAAGTCAATTTTTCTATAAAGTCTAATAAATTTAGATGCATTTGTACATACTGTAAATTCAAATGGATTTAATGTTCTATCTTTACAGGACACCAGCTAGTCTGTAACTTATCAGAAATAACAGCTGACTTTTTAAAATATTGTAGGTGTAACCCTAGTAGGAGTGCACCGATTGAGGTTTTCTGGCTGATTGCAGTTTATCAATCTTTAAAAAACCTGGCTCTCCGATTCCGATTGTGGCCAATCATTTTTTTTTGTCTGAAATGTTGCTAGATATAACAGTTTCACCACACTGAGTTGGCAATAGTGAGGTGACTATTGACTGAAAACTTGCAGACATGACCTGGTGGGTGTGTATGGTGGTCAGTCAATCCTCTCTCACAGCAGGGCAAAAAGAGGACAGTATTGGTTTTTAGACTTCAGTTGAGGTAGATAAGACTGGTGGATAAGATCAGCTTCACATGTAGGAATCGGCCGATCACCAATTCCCCAAAATTGAGGAAATCGGGATTGAAAAATCAGCTTGAAGATAAATCAGCTTGCAGATAAATCGGTGCAACCCTAAACCCCACAAAATATCCTTAACTGAGTTTAGAATCAGTTACATTCTGACTGTTTGTTGAAACCCTGACAGTACACGGGTGATGATCCTGCTATGCTTTATTGGCCTACTCATAATCACTGCTTCCTCTTCAATTCCCTGTGGCCAATATTGTAATTATAGACAAATCCGAACTGTTCATTTCTCTCTGGTATATCTGGGGCTTTTTCCATTGTTATCTCCCTATTTATCAGTTTAAATGAACATTCTGTTTTGATTACAACACTAGGGATCGCTCACAAAGAAAGAAAATAAGCAGCAGTTGTCAGGGAGTCCCCCTTTTTCCGCTCGGTGAGAAAAAACAGATGGATAGAATGGAGAGACCTGATATGATGCTGCACAAATGGACTTTGAACTCTAATACAATAGAGGCTTTTTTATCCACAGACGCTCTCTTTTTCTTTTTTCTTTTTTTGTCTTTCTTTTCATCAGATTCAAAGGGATAGTTGAATGTAGTGAGGACTTTGAAGTGTGCCGGCCCAGACAGTAGGAAGTGCTGGCTCAGGCCCCTGAGCAATAAATACAAGACATGCTTGTTTTATTCCTGTTTTTAATGCGCTCTTCTCTCTTTGTCGTCCTTAGGTTTTAAAAGAGAGAACTCTAAACTACGACCCCTGTTGCATCAGCTACTTCTCCAAGGGCGAGTACATTGTGATGGGTGGCTCAGACAAACAGGTGTCCCTCTATACTAAAGATGGTGTGCGGTTAGGAACCATTGGAGAGCATAAAGCATGGGTGTGGACATGCCGAGTTAAGCCCGACTCCAACTACGTGGTGGGTCCACATCACATTGTTCCATATATCTCAACAAAACCTCACCTTTCCATGCCCCTGAGTAGGAATGCATGTCGCAGAGAAAGCGATAAATATTTTTTCCAGTTGGGATAATACAGTTTTTAACTACACAGATACACAAGCTATTTCATTTTACAGTCACTCTTTTACAGCTTTTCCTCTCACTATATTTAACTGAAAGTGATGAGGCACACAGGAGAGAATTGGTTCCTGGCAGATTCTCGCAGCTCGGCAGTATAGATGCTTTAACAACAGGAACATTTTCCCACTCCCTCAGTCTTTTCTTAGAGGTGTTAATAGGATGTACTGCTACATTGTTGTCTCTTATCTAGGTGTGTGGCTGCCAGGATGGGACCATCTATTGCTACCAACTAAACTTCACCACAGTTCACGGCCTCTACAAAGACCTCTACGCATACAGAGACAACATGACCAATGTCATCGTGCAGGACCTCATCACTGAGCAAAACTGTAAAGCTTTGCACCTGCATCATGCAGCTTAGTTTATGACTGAAGGGATGTTATGACGCTTTAGTAAATAATGGGTTGGGTGTCTTTTAGCCTCACATTGACCTGAATCAGTTGTGTAGAGATGGAATTACACTTTCACTACATTACTAGACTTTCTTCGGAGATTATTGCCATTCCATTTGAATAAAATAGTTTTGAATTGAACTGAAGGTAATTACCAACACAAGACTTTTCTTAAGTCTGGCTGGGCTCCCACACAGTCTGGAAAATCTGATTTTTAAGTTTTTTAAAGATTTCTAAGTCTTAAAAATCAGAGTCTATTGGAAAAACATAGAGTATGAAAAAACATTTGTTTTTACAGACTTTCCCATCCATCAATCTTCCACCAGGGTAGAAGGAGCCATATTTAAATCTGTAAAGTGTAACAAAAAGTCTAATTACATTTTCTGTTGATAAAGGACAAAATTCTCAAAATCAGAGTCTAGAAAGCTTATAGGAACCCTGTTTTTATTTTTAAAATTGAGGTTCTGGTTTTCAGACATTTTCTTAAAAGAAAACATACTTTTTTTTGTCTTAAAAGCAATTTCTATATTTCTTTTGAAAATTTTCTCTACCCATGTTCTTATGTTTCCTAGTGAGAATCAAATGCCATGAGTTGGTAAAGAAAATCGCCATCTACAGAAACCGCCTGGCCATACAGCTACCCGAGAAGATCAACATTTGCACGGACGAATTATCCACCATGGAATACCGCATTACTGACAAAATCTGCAAAAAGTTTGAGTGCAACCTGCTGGTGGTCTGCTCCCAGCACGTCATTCTCTGTCAGGTCTGGAATCATCTTTTTTTTTTTTTCTTGAATTCATTAAAAACTCAGCAAAGCCCATCAAATGATTTTATTAAACTTGCTTTTGACCCACCTGTTTTGCATTTGGCTTCTTTCATAATGAAACATTTCCTTCTTTAGTTTCTCTGCTAAATCCTTTTGACCCTTGCAGCTGTAGAAACATTAGGACGCCATTAAGATGATGAAGTCAGAATGAATTAGTGTTAAACCATTTACTCCAAACCTACCCAGGAATTGAATCGCTGCTTCTTCACGTTTCTGCCGAGCTCGCACGAGACCCCAGCTGTACTTGTGTTCCCATCTACATGGGCAACACTCGCCTCTCCCCCTTTTGCAACCCTCTTCAAACTGGATGGATAAAAAAAGGCAGTTTGAATGGATTGGAAGGGTTATCTTTTTTGTTTTGGGGGGTTCCTCTGTTTTTCGTCTGTGTTTGACAGCGTCTGGTGGGGCTGAGAAACAGCGCTGAGGTTATTTCCTTTTAAATTTGTCTTTGTGTGACAGAGGTGCTTTAGATCTCTCTATCGGACCTGCTTGTGTTTCATGCCCCAGACAGATATTATTTCTTATATATGTTTCTGTGTATGCTTCTGGTAGATTATATCATTGTTTATCTTTGTAAAATTGCCTTCTGACATTGAAACACCCTTTGCCGTGTTTAAAAGAACAACATGCTGCAATTTATTGGACTTATATGAGTTTGTTTTGCTATGATTAATAGCCCATGAAATGATTGAGCTAAAACCGCAATTTTGCCATAATGAATCTTTTAGTCAGGACTGTATATGATTGTGGTTTCATATTACTTATTATGCTCTGCACAGGAGAAAAGGCTCCAGTGCCTGTCTTTTGCCGGTGTCAAGGAAAAAGAATGGGTGATGGAATCTATGATTCGTTACATCAAAGTGATTGGTGGCCCGCCATGCAAAGAGGGTCTACTTGTGGGGTTAAAAAACGGAGCTGTGAGTACTTAAAGACAATGTATTCTCCTACAGGAACTCTGAAATGGTAACCATTCCCTTATGTCAATTCTCTAGGAATTTGGAGAAATGCAAAATTTACGATGTCTTGCAAAGGTATCTGTGTAGCTTTGCTTTTGGTACAACAGCAAACTTCAATGTTTTTTTATTGGGATTTTATGTGATAGATTAACACAGAGTAGTCCATAATTATAAAGGAGGAAAAGTTTTGAAGATTATTTTTTGATAAATGAAAGTCTGAATGTGTTAGGCATTTGTATTTAGCGCCTCTCACGCAACACTTAATAGAAAGCCATTTTGGTGCTGTAGCAGCTGCAGTCTTTAGGTGTATGTCTATTCCATCTTCACACATGTAGAAAAGCTGAAATTTCTGCCTTTTTATCTTTGCAAAATAACTCAAACTCAGTCAGTTTGAAGAGAGAGCATGTGTGAACATCTGTGTTACATCATGTGTAATTTTCTGACCCTTTTATGGGATCATTTTAACAATTCTTTGAGAAACTGAAACGTTTTGTCTTGTAAAATGTAAAGTTTATAGCTGTTGGGAATCTGCAGGTATAAAAAGGAATTGAATTAAAATGATGCATCCTATCAACTTTGATAAGCTTACTTGTCCTTCTGAACATTATCACTGCCATATTTCACCTTGGTTAAACAGTGTTCAGTGTTATGTGAAGGTCTGTGATCCAATTTAATTGGAAAACCTTCTTCCACATGTTTGTTGTGTTTTCTCCATGACTTCTGGGAAGCTGTAGAGTAAATTTCTTACATCTTCTATTAATTACAGTAGGTGATTAGTAAGGGAAATACTAAAATACTTGATTTTATTTAAGGATGTCAGACTAGAAGGTATTGAATACAGAACACTGCACACTTTCAGATCTTTATTTGTAAAAAAATATGAAACTTCTTTTCTTCCAGTTTGCACTGATTTGTGTTGGTCTATCATAGGACACTGCAAATGTTACCCACCAAAAAGCCATTTTTGCCCTCAGTCCAGCTAAATAAGACATGTTTAGAGCCTGAAATTTTATGTGATATTTAAAAAAAAGACCACCTACGATTTTTCATAAAAATCTAAAAAAGGAAATACATTGCCATTTTTTAAAGAACCACATTTTTATTACTATTTTTAGCGTTTGAAATAAAGAAAAAAAGAGAATGAATAATATTTATACTAGTACTTTTTGTGTCGTTCTCATGTGAACATTGAATACAATTATTTCATAAAAAAATGGAAAAACAACTAAAAACTGTATTTATTAGCACAGCTATTGCTATCATGACATATATATCACTTATAAGCAGTTATTAAGAGCTGTTGTGAAAGGCCCAAAAACCTTCCGGACCACAGGTTGCAAGTCCCTGTAAATCACAGCAAGCATTTCATCTGCTCAGATTTTTTTTGTTCTGATTTTGTGATGTAGATCTTGAAGATATTTATCGACAACCCCTTTCCAATAACGCTGCTGAAGCTGTCGTTGTCAGTGCGCTGCCTGGACATGAGCGCGTCCCGCAAAAAGCTGGCTGTGGTGGATGAACGTAACACCCTCCTCGTCTATGACATCAAAAGCAAAGAACTACTTTTTCAGGTTTGTCAAAAGCAGTATGGAAAAACATCTCAAGGACAGCAAATCGAAAGGTTTCTGAACGGACTACGCAAAATCAGCTTGTCTAAAAAAAAAACAAACAAACATGGATGCATGTTAAGTTTTTGCAAGCAGCTCAGGGAGACTTTAATTTTGAAGTATGTCTTTCTGGCTCTTCTTTGTTTCTCAGTTGCCTCTACACCTTAACTTTCTCATATCCTATCATATTTTCTCTGTAGGAGCCTAATGCTAACAGTGTTGCCTGGAACACGCAGTGTGAGGACATGCTGTGCTTCTCTGGGAACGGCTATCTGAACATCAAGGCGAGCAACTTTCCTGTGCACCAGCAGAAAATGCAGGGCTTTATGGTCGGCTACAACGGCTCGAAAATATTCTGTCTCCACGTCTATTCCATGTCTGCTGTCGAGGTGCCTCAGGTGGGTTGTATTTTGTTGGCATGTTTTAATCTAGTTGTAGTGACGGTTTCCCCTTCAGTAAAAAAAGAGTTTTGTAGCACAACCTTGAGATAGTGGTCAAAATGTCCTGAAGGTTATTTGTTTTAGAAGAAATATTTCACTGCTTTGCAACTTTTACACATTTTCTCACATTGCGTCCTCAAGCTTCAAATTTTCTTATTGAGATTTTGTGTGTTAGACCAACCCAATAAGGTGGACATATATAGTTATGATAGTTTCATACAACTTTTCTTTAAGAACTTGAATATTGTGGCCTGCTCTGGTGTTCGGCCCATCTGAGTTAATACTTTATAATTTAGTACAACTTTTTTAGAGTTTGTCTCTACCAGCTTTTTTTTTTGCAGAAACGAGATTTGACAAGAAGCCTCTATTAACAACAATTTTCAAATCTTGCCACCGATTCCCTATTAGGTTAGGTCTAGACTTTGACTCTGTCATTGTAGATCTGGGTGTATGTTTAGTATCTTTTTTCAACTCAAAAGTGAATCTCCAGCAGTCTGAAGTCTAAGATAGAAAGGTTTAGAGTGCATAATTTATGTTTTTCCATAAATTAAGCTAACCATAAATTATACAAGATTCTGACATATAAAATGTGCATCTTCACATCTCTTCCAGAGTTATTATGAGCATCTTTGCTACTTCACAGAACAGTTGGATTTGTACTTTGATTAAATTACACACAGGTAATTGCTGTCTACTAATTATGTGATTTATGATTGTAATTAGTTGCTCTCATCTTTACTTAGGGTTATCAAAGTAAAGGGGGATGAATACAAATTCAGATTTTTACTTATAAAGAATGTGTACAACTGCCTTACAAATCCTCTAACTTCCACTTGAGTATAGTGTTCGACTTTTTGTTGGTCTAAAGCATAAAATATCAATAAAAAAACATAAATATCAACAGAAAAAGTTGAAGGTTGTTATTTGTAGCATGACGAAATGTAAAACTCTTTGATACCATTACATTTATTCCTCTACCTTCCACTTCAGTTTATTGTTCTACTTTGTGTTGGTCTGAAGCATAAAATGTCAATAAAAAAAGTTGAAGATTGTAATTTGTAAGATGGAAAAATGTAAAACTCTCTGAGACTGTTACATTTTCTCTGCCCAGTCAGCACCCATGTACCAATACCTAGAGAAGAAGATGTTTAAGGAAGCTTATCAGATCGCCTGTCTCGGTGTGACAGACAGTGATTGGAGGGATTTAGCCACAGAAGCTCTGGAGGGACTTGACTTTGAAACCGCCAAGAAGGTGAGTCAGACACACCAGTTTAAGAAATGTGTCATTATCACACACAAGATTGCTACGTTTAGTTGAATCAGCAAAAAAAAAATAAACAATAGCAGACATTCATGCCCGGCTTTTTTCAATGGCGTTTATCTCTGAAACATGGAAACAGATCTTTGGACTTTTTCCAAGGAGCAAAATAAACAGTGGAACAGTGTTTTAAATTTCTTGCTTCTCATTTTGTTCATTTTGGTTTGTATTTGTTAGAAATACACATCCATCACTATTTAAAAAAATAAATAAAACTCCAAGCATTTCACATATTTTAGTTTCATTAAAACAGAGATTTTCTTTGTGTTTGTTATGCTTAATTTGCAACACATGAGGATATCCTTAAATCACATCACCACATTTATACTTATTGTTATTATACTCAGTTTATAATTTACAGCTTTGTTTGAAATGAAAACAAAATTGAAGTCTTCTTTTTTTGGCATGAGCTGTTGTTTGTTGCCAGTGCTTAATGACAAGAAGATTTGCTTCATTTCAAATAATGCCAAGGTTTTTTTGTTCCATAAAACCCAAGTTGTTTAGTTAAGTTGTTGAGCTGTTTTAGACTGAATGTCAGAAGGTTTTTCAGGTGAGGAATTTAGAAAATAGTCTGTAGCTCACGAGGTTAATTACTCTCTAAAGAGGGCTTTTGAAGAAGCTGAAGCTAGTGATGCATACAGAATTAATCTGATTATAAGAAAAAAATAATTTAATCACACTGTTTTTCCATTTTCAGGCCTTTATTAGAATAAGAGACCTGCGCTACCTGGAGCTGATCAGCAGCATTGAGGTAATGTCTGTTCATCAGAGGAAAGAAAAAAAAGTCATATATAAGTCATACATCAATGTCCTTCTCATCTTTGTCTTGTTTTCTCATTAAATTATACATTACCTTATTAAAATAGGTAATGTATAGCTACCTATTTGTGTTGAGTGAGCATTTTGGTCATGGTAATGCCACAAACTTTGTTGTATTATTTGAGGATAATATGGCATAGACCAGCACAATGTTGCATTATTGTGAATTAGAAATAGGAGGATGCATGCTTTTTTTTTAAATGAACATCTGAAAAGCTGAATGTTGGGTCAGTATGCTATAGAATCACATTTTGATGAAGTCACAGATTCAAGTCTGTCCTTGTTTACATCATATCAGCGTTGAGCAATTAGAAAATCTTTTTTATTTAGAAAGCAACTCAAGTTTAGTCAGATTGGCTGGAGAGTGTCCATAAAACTTACTTTTCCGTGTTCTCTGCAAAATCATTGTCTAGCCTTTGATTAGGCCATTCTAACACACGGAAATGTGCCTTGATCTAAATCATTCCTTTGTAGCTCTTTTTATAGTCACTGTCCTGCTGGAATTTCCTCTTCATTCTCAGATGTTTCAACATTGTCCTGTGATTAAGTTTATCCAACCTCTCATTAATTCTGACCAGCTTCTATGTCCCTTTTGAAAAAAAACAGCCCAAAGCATGATGGGCTGTGTCACCAAATTTACCACCATATTTAATTGTGAGAATGGGTTGTTCGGAGGGATGTGCTGTGCAGGTTTTCCATGATACATGCAGGGCTAATCATTTGCATGCAGGGCTAAAAGTTACAATTTACTCTCATGAGCATCCTCCGCCAGATGTTTGCTGTGTTCCCTACACAGCTTATGACACGTTCAAAGCCTGCTTTAAGCTTCTTCACTTTATTCCTGCTGTGCTTCCTTGATCTTAATGATGGTGGTTGTTCGTTTATGTTGTCTAACAAAGTTCTAAGGCCTTTATTTAGCAGCTGGATTAATGCTAGCTTGCATCTGTGACACAAAATGTAAAAAAAAAAAATGCAGGGTTGTGAATATTTCTGTATTTCTAGCTGTTGTTGTGCAGATGTGTGACATGCAGTCGACTATTTGTCCGCACACAGTTAATGTTGACTGATTTGTAGGAGAGGAAGAAGCGGGGCGAGAACGACAACGAGCTCTTCCTGGCAGACGTCTATGCCTTCCAGGGGAAATTCCGCGAGGCAGCTAAGCTCTACAAACGCGCCGGCCATGAATCCAAAGCTCTGAGCATGTACACCGACCTGCGCATGTTCGAGTACGCCAAGGTGATTGAAGCGTTTACTGACAAAGTCACAGCAAATTGCTTGCAACTCAGCTTTTTACAAATACAAACAAAAAAACCCTGTGAGGTACTGCAAGTTGTATGAGTTGAGAACATGTGGCTTTTCTTTATTATGTGGAAAAATGCCAAGTTGGGGCCCTGTGCCGTGTTCAGACAGGCCCCTTTAGCCGTCTGTCTTTCATCTCCTCATACATCACCGGAATTACATCATACATCATCTGATCATGGCACAGATGCCACACTTTTACACAAATACTCTGGGACAACACAGGGATGGCTCTCCTAAATGGTTATTATTTAAACAACATATAAATGTATATGCAAACTGAATATATACGTTCTGTTTTTGATGCTCCTGTGGCAGTGTTTTTTAACGTAGGTATTACATTTTACTTCTGAGGAAGATGACACAGCTATGACTTATTCATGTATATTTCTGCATGCATGTGTGTATCAGATTGTATCTGTGCGATGTGGCAGCTGTATATTTTTGTGGCTGTGTGGCCATCTGGCCGCGCAGCCTGTTTGTTTTAGGTAGGAAGGACACCGGAGGGAAAGGCCGAGGAGCTGCCTGATGTTTGTCCGATTCTCTTCCTCCTGCCTCAGACCTTTACAGCTTGAATGGTTTAGATGGTTTAGTCTGAGCAGGGGTTTTTGCTCTCTCTAAAGATTACTATTGAGATACTGAAAGTGACATTATTTTCTAATGGAAATAATATCCTGTCTGGCTTAGGTGGATAGAAATTGTATGTAGAATTATGCCCAATGAACCGTATTGTTGTTTGGTACTTTATATCTTCAAAGTTAATGTAGATCACAGGAATTTAAAATGATAAACCAACACAAACCACTGCATGATTGTGAATTGGAGGGAAAGTTTTCTTTACAAATGAAAATTTGATAAGTCTGTTATATGTAATTCCTTCCATGAGTTAAAACTTTATAGAACCACCACTCTTCTTCACAGAATCTAAGACACAAATAAAAACAAATAAAGTATGTTTGAATTTGAATTTTAAATTTAATTTCATTGTAGCCCTGTGTAGCCTCTATTGGAAGTTGAGTGTCTACCTCAGTCTCAAATACTTTGCAGCATATAACAAGTTTTCATCCAGCATCGCTTATATTTAGTTACATGCTCCGTTCCAATAATGTTTACCAGCCTTCCGGCCCTTTGCTGATAAGTAGCATCCCCATAGCATGATTCTGCCACTGCTTTCTGTTGTCATTATTAAAAAACAAAACACAAAAAAATAGTTTATGTAGATTAGTTCACATTGCTATTTCTGATCAGTACTACTGAAATATTTATTCTATTTTTTTCAGGACACGATTCATTTTAAGGAAGCAAATTTAATATGTTTAACTGTTTTCACAATATTTAGCAATGATCATAATGGATAACTCAGCATTTCCATGTTACTTAAGTAATTTGATTTCTCTCTTTGCAGGAGTTTGTTGGTGCTACAGACCCACAGAGCTCAAAGTTACTAATAACGAAGCAGGCAGATTGGGCTAAATGCAGCAAGGAGCCACGAGCTGCAGCTGAAATGTACCTGTCAGCAGGAGAACACGCGAAAGCTATAGATATTATTGGAGAACACGGCTGGGCAGACATGTAAGTGCCTTTCACCTTAGGAGATATTTTTCCCTTGACATATCTTTATGTTATCAGTACACACCTTTATTTGTTTATTTTTTGTACTAAAAAAAATACCTATTTTATCGTAGCTTCTAAGAGTTAGACAGTAGTACTTCATACTTACAAAGGAATATCCTATTCATATTTCCAAAATTCAAAGCGTCGCAAGTATTCAGCATCCTGAAAGAAAGAAATGACAATCACGTTAAGTTACACTCACTTCTCTGTGTAGACAAATAGATCAGTGGTGGCTGCTTCAGTCATCCTACTGCCTCCATCTGACACGCTGTGCACGTGTTGCGATCCTCCTATGGTGCTACAGGTGGATCAGAGGGGCTCAGCACAGTCAGAGCTCTTTAACCTGAATCAGATTCAAGTTCGGACCCTGACTGATTAAAATTCGTTCCGGGGTCATGAGCATGATGCAGCAGGCGGCAAGCTGATGGTTTACCTGCACTCACCCTATCTGTGTACCTATTCCCCTCTTCTCGTGTAGGCTGATCGACATCGCCCGTAAGCTAGACAAGGCTGAGCGTGAACCGCTGGCGAAGTGTGCGATGCACTTTAAGAGGCTGAGACACCATGGCTATGCCTCAGAGACTTATTCCAAGATGGGGGACTTGAAGGCTTTGGTGCAGCTGCATGTGGAGACGAGACACTGGGAAGAGGTCTGAGACACTTATTCAGCTCATCAGGATGACTCACCGTATACAGAAAAGTCTTGAGAGAGTTGTCAGTTTGATTGAATTATTTACTGGGGGAAAGAATAGAGAAATAGATTTTTTTTCAGGTTTATTCCCTTTCTCATCACATACCTAGTAAATATGTGAATTAAAAAAACTAGGTTGCTCAGAAATGAAAAAATAAGTGCGCTTTACTACTATTGATTTGAACGCATGATGCACATGTCATCATAATCATTCAGTTTTCTTTTCTTGGTCTGTTCCATACATACATACATACTGTATATACATCTCATAGGTTCTACTTGTATTTTTTACATTGTATTTTTATTGTATTTTGACTTAACTTATTATTTGAAAATACAAATGAAAATGACCTGAGAACTATACACATTCAAGTCTGAAAAATATAGCATATTTGGCAGGAAAAATGTTTATGAACCTCCCGCAATACAGTAACATAAAACAGTTGTTAATAAAGTGCTTCGTGAGCCACAGAGTAAACTGTATTTTATGGCTTGTTTGGCAGGGAGCTCCAACAAATAGTTTGTCAGAATAACAGAGTAACCATGGCTGAATGCAAACAAGAAGACATGTCTGCCTGATTTCCTCATTTACTGACAAATGAAACCACAGACCCTCCAGAGCCGATCATCAAGATGCTGATTTCTCTGAATCCATGCCCACATTATGATGAGCCTGTGAGAAGTTCAAAACAATATGCTGCATCAGCTTGAAACTATACTCAACTTTCAATCACGCTCCTGCATCACAGCAGATTATGCTGCTCGTAGGAAAAGAAAATACTGCATTTCTTTAATCCATCTGCAGTCTGTAATCAAATTAAAGGCAATGCAGAGATGCATATGGATGATTTGCATTTGGAATCACTAGAGCCAAAAGCAAAACATCAAATCTCAAAGACATGGTTCTTGGAGTATTTCTTAATCCTCAGAGAGCGAGAAAGGAGAAAACATGAGGAGGGTGTCGGAGGTTTAGGGAACACTTTGGTTTTATGTGCTTCTCCCAGGGAGGTGGGCAACAAGGCAGCCAGACCACAACACAAACTTTGCTACATCATATGGATGCCATTTTTCTCTCAAGCAAAGTATTTTTAAATGACTTTGAGACCTCACTCAAAACATTTTGCTCACACTCTTTGGTGTGAGCGTTTCTTGGCTCTCATTATGCCACAGGACATCGAGCTTAATTAGTCACTTTGTAAGGCAAATTTTTGCTCACTGGGCCCCACAGCAACTCTTTATTTCCTGTCATTCAAACAGCGATGCGATTGTAGTTGTAACTGAGTGTTTAGCCGGCTTTGCTTGTACATTCCTCTTTGTTTTCAGTTAATTAATAATGTTGTAGAAATTTTTTGACTTGAGGTTAGGTGTGTTTTTTATGAAAAATGTACAGTAACTTGTTTTTCCCTAATGAGTTACAGCTGGGTCTTTACCTGCCCTAGGCCATTTAACCATGTTTTCTATCTTGTACCAACTAACTGAACACTGATGCTCTATTAACTGAAATGTTTCCTTTGTCCTCTCAACTGTCAATCATCCAGGCCTTCTCGCTGGTGGAGAAGCACCCACAGTTCAAATATGACGTCTTTGTGCCTTACGCCCAGTGGTTGGCTGAAAACGATCGCTTCGAGGAGGCACAGAAAGGTCAGAGCTCCAGCCTCACCTTTACTCAGTCGATTTGTTTCTGGAATACGATGCATGTATTACCGTCTTTTTAAAAACCCATGCCTCCAGGAATAGGTTTCTGTGAACATATAGAGCATACTTTTAGTTGGTCTACATATGGAAGTGATAAAACCTGCTGGGTTTGGACACAGAGTTTTTTTCCCACAACTTCCTCAAGATTTTCCATATCCCCTGTAAAACATGATCCTCTTTGCCAGAGCAGGACACAGCTCGGCTGCCTGTTCAGTGAGTGACACGCATGCTTGCCTCTAATCACCAGTGCTACAAGCGGCTCTGATGATGATTACCAACTCTAACCATAGTCATAATCAGCTCATAGATTTATAATTATAATCTCAGCAGGCATATTTCCTCTCCTACATAATCTTCTTCTGCTCGTCTCTATGTGGGATTTATGACTGATTGTGTTTGGGCTTGCTTATAGGCAGGCTTCTAGGTAATTGTGTGCATTTTAGGGAGCTGTTGAGGCAGTATTGTGTTACCAGTGATTGTGATGTCTCAGTAGTCTCATACTCAATGCACTGGTGTTTCTCTGTGACAATCTTCTCATGGCTCAAAGTGCTAAAGTGCTTTAGTTGTTGTTTTTTGCGGCTTTTTATGGATAACAATTGAGCTCCAAAATGAAATAATGAGCGGTTATTGGCTCCACAGTAACAGCACACAAAATAAAACTGTTTGTGTGTTTTTTATTTCCATTTTTGAATAGTTGAATGAATTAATATGCCCAAGAGCATCTGGTCTTGTCATGATGTCTTTCTTGAGTCTGACAAATTATCTAATGAGCTACTTTTCTTCACAGAAAAATACTTCTCTTATTTGGATGCTGTTAGAAATCCCTGCGCTTATTAAATGTCATCATTTCTAATTCTTTGAATGGGAAACGATGCTGTCATTTTAGAGCAGTAGAGATGGATTTCTAAAGCTCAAAAATGCCCCAAATAAGAGCCCCAATCCAAATGAATTTAAAAAAAGATGTTTAGGATGCTGGGCAACAGTGAAACAGGCTAAGGAGATGGTGATATTAAAGGATATTTGCTTGAGTGCTGCAAAAATGCAGTTTCCCAAAATTTTACTTTATAGGATTCTGCAGAGATGGACCAAGAAATGGGTGCAGGATATTAGGAAAACACATGAAATGAAGGTATCAATGAATATTGTGAAGACACTGGATTATTTTAAGTAAACACATACAGTAGTTAAACTAAATACATACAAATGCATAACCTAGATAGCGTCTAGTCTATCTAGATGCTGAAAAAAAACAATTGGACTCATTATTTCCACCTTAGCAACATCTTATGTTTTTTTAGATGATTTCTGGTTACTTGTTGTTTTGACAGTGAAACAATCTTGATATAGCTTCTTAATGATTTGATTGCCCTCCTTTAAGCATCTTTATCGGCAATGAACGAAAAGCATTATCAAATGTTTTCTGGCATTGAGATACTGAACGCATAATCCTCAAATGCTTAACTAAGACTTGTCCTACTCCAAGTAGTTTGTTAAATTTGCGATTTCTTGCACTATCCTACTGTTGATTGGAATTGCCCAGTTGTCACCTAAATTTGTTCTGACTGGTGACCAACAAAAATCCAGTTTTATCAAATCTATGGTTGCAGATAATGTAAGAGCTACCGGGTTGCACCGACAACATTTTTCCGTGTGGATGTCAATACAGAGAGAAGGAGATTCGAGGTTAGCTGTTTGTTCTACCAAAAAGGCGTTTGAAAACAAGACAGCGGAAGCTCACAGATGTAAGAAGTTAATAAAATAACAAAATGGGTTTTCATCTTTTTGAGCTTTCAACCTCTTTCTGCCAGCAGGATGATGAAATTTTTTGCAACCTTTTGGAAATCTCAGAGTTAAGGTAGCAGGAGAAAAAATACTTGGAAATCTTTTCATATACCTTATTGTATTATATTTTTAAATGCATATTCTGAATTGGCCGGAATAAGTGTTCGCATGCAAACGAGAGTGGAAAGTTAACCACATTATCTGGTAGTTATAAGTTTCTGTTCATGTTTGTTTAACAGTAGACTTTATCTGTATTACATGCTGATGCAGCTAGATGCTCTACCCCTTTGTCCTCAGCTTATACAGCTAAGATATTATTTATCTTTGTGGACAAATAAATGGTTCTGTTAAGTGATAAACAAGCATATTGCTGACTTTGTAGTAATATAACATGTAAGATAACATGCATTTCTGTTTGTCTCTAAAACCGAGCTCAAATTAGAAAATATGGAGCACAGTCTGCAGACTTGTCAGTTTGTGTTTGGTGTTTCTGTTAGGTGGGGGTTTGGGGTTTGTTGTCGCTAACAGTAACCAAAAGCAGCTGAATGTGATTTCTATCCAGTAAGGCTTTCTAATATATGTTTGCCAATAATGCATTTTGACCCTTGCAGTGCTTTGTGGGGGCAGGGTCACTGTTGAGGTCGACTCCTAAAAGCTGCTTCTAATTACCCAGTGATAGGAACACAGAGACTAATCTCATGTTTATTTGGACCTAAAAGTAGAAGTGCTTTGGTGTTCGGCAATATTTTAAGAACCGCCTTCATAACTGGACTGATCTGCAGCTAGTCCTTTCATATGCAAAATGAGAATCACATTATAAACACTTTATCTATTATCTGGTAAATACATCACGTTTGACATTTATTCACAGTGCCTCGTGCATCATAACATTTATTTGTCACATTAAAACTACTGAATTAGCTGTATTTCATTGGGACCTTATGCAATAATAGACCAAAAGAAAGTATTGCATATTGTTTTCAGAGAAAGGAAAAATACTTCAAATTCTTTCACAAATAAATATCTGAAAAGTGTTTACATAAAGAGACAGGAAGAGCATAAGAGAAAGAGAGAAGAAGCTCACTAACTTTGGAGCATCAGCAGAGAGCCATAGCTCAGTTGGGAGAATCTATTGATATGACAGCTGTTGGGTTTCTGCTTCACATGATGGAATGGGACCAAAACTTAAACTTTTTACCTCTACATGCAAAACATCACGTATGGTAGGAAACAGCTCAGCATCCTGAATATACCAACCCCTCTGTAAAATATGGTGGCAGCAGCATCATACTGTTGAAGGCTTTTATAAAAAATTGCAACCGGGAAGCTGTCTGAGTTTATAAAGAGAGGGATTTTAAATACAGTAATATCCGTCTATTAGAGGCTTTAAAAAGACTGATTTGGAGGTCCAACGTCCAGTAGGACACAGAACCAAAGCATACAGCCAAAACTGCAGTACAAGAGATTAAAAAAAAAAACAACACATCCATTTGTTTGACTAATCTCTTCACAGTCAAGACTTAAATCCAACTGAGAATGTGTGGTATGACTTGAAAATGGCTTCTCATAAGACGCTGTATATCCAGAGCTAGTTTTGCAAAGAAGGCAGAAAACATTTTTAGCTAGAAGGATCTGCGATTGAGGTGAAAGGTGCATCTCACGGGCTGAAGCACAAATGCATGAAAAAAAGGTGCCATACTTTAAATTTGTAAAAGAAATCACAACAAAATAAAAAATATCACATAAAATCCTAATGGAAAACATTGAAGTTTGTGGTTGTAATGTCACTTAACTGTAGCAGTTATATGTACCTCTGCCAAGCATTAATAAGGAGGAATATAAAACCTTTCCAATTATTGCTTTCCTGTTGTGTGAAATGGTTGCTTGGAACACCAGTAAAAAACGTAACATGGTGTTTCTCTATAACTCAACTGTATGAAGTGTTGCTTCATTAAATTGGCTTTTGAAGACTCACAGGAGCAACTGACTGTTGATCTTTTCCTACTTGTCAGCATTTCACAAGGCCGGGCGTCAGAATGAAGCAGTAAAAGTCCTGGAGCAGCTTACCCACAATGCAGTGGTGGAGAACAGGTTCAACGACGCAGGCTACTATTACT
This sequence comes from Xiphophorus couchianus, assembly GCF_001444195.1. Lineage (NCBI taxonomy): Eukaryota > Metazoa > Chordata > Actinopteri > Cyprinodontiformes > Poeciliidae > Xiphophorus > Xiphophorus couchianus. Next base: position 20,309,707 of record NC_040228.1, on the reverse strand, counting down.
GGATGCTGTCTATGCAGTGTTTGGACATTGCCCGAGGTGAGGAACATCAACAATGAAGTCTTAAGAACCTTTTTTTTTTGCCATGAGGTTTCACTTTCTTACAATTTTGTTTATCGGAACCAGAAAACGAAGAACAGAAAAAGGAAATGCTGGAGAAGTTTGAGAGCTTTCAGCATCTTGCTGAGCTTTATTACGTCTATAGCTCCATTCAGCGTTACACGGTGAGACTCTAGAACTTTAACTTTTTAATTCTGCTTTACTCAAAGACGGGAAGACTAGGACCTAAGTGAGTAGCTGTCAAATTTAAACTCCTTAGTACCAGAAATAGTACCTACAATGTGGTTAGAGACCTATTTTTGTTCACTTATACGTGACTTACGATTTCACACACACAGAGAATAGGTCTGGCTTTGCGAGATTATGTCAATCCACAGAATGATTCAGCTTTAAATGGAAATTAAGATAAGCACAGAGAGTGTCAGGCGAAGCGAACAAAAGAGAAAATAGAAGGCATTAAGTTGAGGTTACAGTTCACTAAAGGGAAATATCCCACCCATTATTGGACTTTTAAAACCCCCTGACCTCTGACGCTAAGGTAAAAAGCTCCTTTATGGAACAACATGACAACCTCCTGAGTGGCCTTCTCCTGCCCCCCAGGCCTTATATGCCTCAAGACAACACAGTTCCTGCTTATAAGCGTTTTGTGTGTGTGCGTGTGTGTGCGTGACCTGGCCTGTGTCAGTGTGCTCAGTTTGTTGTTTCAGCTCCTTCGTTCTGTCTCTCCGCCATGGTCACACCCTCGCAACAACAGAGGCATCTCTGTGATCCAGACCAGAGCAGGAAAACCTCTATTTATCATGCTAACTCTCCCAGACAGGCGCTATAGATTTAAAGTTATCAACTCTTGGGGATGAAATGCTTTTAGTGACGGCTTTAGAAAATTCATCTTTGCCTTCCAGGGCACTCCGAGGACGGATAAGACGCAGCAGCGGGTTAGGCTGCTTTAGGACAGGTTGAAAGATTATAGGAATAAGAGTGGGAGTAAAAGAAATAGAGCTTTTAAAATAGTTAGATATTTCGGTTATTTTTAATGCATACCACCTTCATCTCTCATTATAAATATTTTTTTCTATCTTTAGGATGAACCTTTTAGTTCCCACATGCCAGAGACAATCTTCAGCCTCTGCAGGTTCCTGCTGAACAACCTCACCAAGGATGTACTTCCAGGGATTTCTAAAGTGTATCCTTGAAATGAAAGTAGATTTAACACACCAAGATGTTGCAGTAGGGTGGAGTTTACCTCTTTTCTACAACAAATCGCTCCAAAATCAACACTGGCTGGCAGCAGCGGTGACAAAGCAGAGGAAAAGAGATAAAAGTTGGGAGAGAACGGAAGTGTTGGCGCCACAGCAGAGACCACTCTGCTGCTGAGGGAAAGAAAAGCCGTGATGACGGGGAGGAGGCGATGCCACCAAGAGGCACATAGTTGGTTTTCTAAACAAGTGGTTTGATTACTGAACTCTGTGCACACTTCACTGTTCATAAACTCAATGAACAATAAGTTTTAATTTGAACAAACAGATTTCACCCCACTAAAAAGCGCACAGAGCAACCCATCTAGGAGCTGGCATGAGGAAGGAAAGCAGGGCCTTGGAAGAGGAAATCCACCCCAGCAGCTGGGATCCTCTGTGGCTGAACCGAACTGATCTGACAACTTTGAAGTGAGATTTATGAACTTAGCGGGAAGGTGTTGGACTTTGTGTGAGCTGTTTGACACAGTGTTGCAAATAACCACCCCAGCCCCCCGAACTAAACACTTTACACAATAGAAGGACGTGTGTTTATCAGGAGTAGCAGAGCTGGGTGTGTAGGAGGAGCTGGAGAGGAATGGTGTCCCGATATAGAGCTGTTGCCTCTGCAGCTGATTGACCTGTGCTTTGCACTCACAGAGCTGCTCTCCACAATCTGTTTTTATATAATTACTAATTGTTAGCAGTTCTGTTCAGACTCTCTGCCAAATGTGGGTGATGTAATTTATTTATTTATTTTTTGCTACTACTTTAAGGATCTGATTCACCAAGAAATGAACTAGTCACCAAATTTGGCTGATTTTTACATTTGACTGACCACGACCAATGATTGGGAGATCAAAGATCTTTTTCCAATCTGGTGCCTCTCAATCATTAAAAAGTTTATTTATTGCCATAATTTAATTTAAAAAAATAAACCTATGATAGATCTATTACACACAGAGTGATATAATTAAAGGTTTTTAAAAGATTTTAATCATATTGTTGATGGTTTCAAATATTGAAATTTAAGTGCAGAGCTGTGGAAAACTCTCCTTCACACACCATGTGGCATCGTCTCTGTTCATAATATTAATCATGATGTTCACAGAAAGGCTCCTTAAATCCCACTTAGAGTAACATTAATGACCTGCATTTTGAAGTGTGCCAATGAAGCAAAACAAAAAGATGCACTTGTATTGTAAAAGAGTAGATTAAATTTGCTGTTTTTCTCTTTTACAAGTTCCTCTTGTAAATATTTTACTGTATTTTTGACTTGCTGGTGATGCAGAGAGAAGTCTCTGCTACCAAATCATCTCTTAAGAAATCATTAATTTATTTATTTTGCTTAAAATGTTAAATATGTGTTTCTATTTACAGCCAGTCAGTTAGAATTGCAGCCAGCTTGTCAAATCTTCACAAAATTGGTTATCAGACATCTCTGTGATCAGTGTATCCCTACATGTTGAGGCACAAAAGTCTTAACCTGACTGCTAGCAACACCTTGTTTGCTCTGGCCAAGGAGAGTTGCAAACTGGGAGCGTATAAATTGGCCAGATATTCCTACGAGAAGCTGCAGGAGCTTCACATTCCCTCACGCTTAGTGGAGTCCATAGAGCTGGGCAGCCTCACAATCCACTCCAAGCCCTTCCACGACAGTGAGGTATGTTGAAGACTTCAATTAAAATCCCTGTCCCGTTACCTGTTGGGTAAAGGTTTCATGCTTCCTGCAGGACTTTATTGAAGACATGATGTGCTACCGGTGCTCCACAAACAACCCGCTTCTGAACAGCAGGGGCAGCGTGTGCATCAACTGCAGGCAGCCTTTCATCTACTCCGCTTCGTCATACGGTCAGTGATTCAAACATGCAATGTGTTAACAGTAATGTGAGATTTATTGTTTCGTTGTTTTTCATTGTTTTGCATATGTTGTTTGACACAGAGGTGCTGCCTCTGGTGCAGTTCTACCTGGGGGAGGGAATCAGTGATGAGGAAGCTCTGTCCCTCATCGACCTGGAGGTTCCTCACACAGAAGATTGCAAAGCACGAGGCCCCAACATGGGCAGCGGTGGTATCCTTTCATCTTCAGCTTATTATCATATCTGCACACAAAGTGACAGATTGTTCACTTGATGTATATGAATTATTAAGTGCTCATTCTGCAGCTGCCCTTACAAACAGCACACCTCCTCTAATTGAAGCACATGGCTCTCCTCTGTCTTGTGACGGTCCTTAGAAGCTGTTTAGTCTGCACTGGCCTTGATTTTGTGCTTGTGGGTAAGCTGTCAGAACTAAGTCATCTTAGTCCTCGCGCTAATAGGGTTAGTGAGGCTCTCCCGTCTCATCTTAATGACACTAACTCTCGAAGAGCCATAGGCACAGCCCTGCTGTGGGGATTAACCTGCATTAGCCAGCAGACTCTCAAGGGCACCGAGGTGTGTTGTGTTCCTCCAAGGCCGTGAAGTGACTGACAGGCACAACTTAAACACATTGTCTCCCAGAACTCGCTTTCAGATATCAGTTTATCTGGAGCTTTCCTGTTTTGCAGGTATCATTGTGGAAAACATTTGTAAAAACGTAAAAGGTTATTTGCTCTTCATTGATGCCAAGCAGACCTGGAGGCTTTGAGGATAGACGACGAGTTGGATCATACAGACGACGATCCGTTTTCAGCCAAAATGAGCTTCGAGGTAAGAAAAGAAAGGACAAAATAGATGAGGTGATTAATATTCTGCCAGCTGGGTGAGCCAGCTGGAGACAGTGAAAAGACGGAGGCCGTAAGAGGATGTGTTTGTGTTCATCTGTGTGTCCGAACAGCAAGGGGGCTCCACCTTTGTCCCCGTCAAGGTGAGCCGTTCAGTGCTGCGCTCCATGAGCAGAAGGGACGTCCTGATCAAACGCTGGCCCAAGCCGCTCAAATGGGAATACTTCCGCTCCCTGCTGCCGGATGTGAGCATCACCATGTGCCCCAGCTGCTTCAAGGTACTGCATTTACATATCCAGTGCTGCAGCTCTTGATAAAATGGTTTTAACTGGCTGACACAGATTTTCTATTTAGTTGAGATCTGACTAGACCATCCGGAGTTTGGCCAATTGCAATTGTTTTAATTATTATGACCTAAACATGAACAAGAGGAAAAGAAAGTGCTGCAGTGTCTTGAGGAAGTGGTAGTTTTAAATCCAAATGAAATTTAAGCGATTTTCCTTTTTATGCATCAATAATAAAAGTTTTATTTAACTCAAAAAGTCTATCAAATTGAAAACCCTTGTTTGATGTGGGGGGGGGTTTGAGCTGAAAATGTTGTGATTTCTTCATTTTGATTAATATAATAAACAGAGAGAAAAAAAAAGTTTTTGTAGTTGACTTGTGGATCATCATAATTGTCTGATTTCAATCTCTAGGTTGATGGTTGATCTGCTGCTGCTTCTTTCTTGTTTTCTAATGTTTTCTTACTGTATTTTCTTGCAGATGTTTCACAGTGAAGACTATGAGATCCTTTTGCTGCAGCACAACTGCTGTCCTTACTGCCGCCGACCCATTGATGAACCCAACTGATCAGCACTATATTAAATTTATCAAACATTTCACTTATTGCAGTAATTCTTTTTATGCTAAATACCTCATTAGTAAATAGTAAGACCTCCAAGTACAATCAGGCATTTTAACACAATAATTCAACAGGACCTGTTTAAATCATATAAAAAGGAAAGGAAAAAAGATTTATCCACTGGCACTTTCAATTTGCATTGAATGATTAGTTGAAAGATGCAATTTAATAATGCATTCCATTTTTACTCAGAAGTGGAAGGGTCTCTGGTGGGACTTAAAAATGTCATTAAAAGTGTTACACTTAAAATTTAATTCACATTTAGTTTTGGGGACTTAAAATCTTCCTAAACACCAGATTGAAAAATCTGTTGTGCGATACTTTTTCTTGTTAAACCTTACAGTCGCACTCAATACTTTTAGTGAGGTTTCTCCGTGTTTGGAGGTACACAATGGAGATTGCTAGTAGTAATTAACTTGTCGACTAATCACATAAATTGGTAAGTGATACTGGTCAACAACAAGGTCATCAAGGTCAGGGTAAGGCTTTAGAGGTCAGTGAAGCACAGCATGAATACCCACAATCACCAGTTTTGTTTCACTGCCGTCCCCTTAAGTTCACACATAGAGATCTCAAAACTGTCTTCAGTTAATCACAAATGGTCTTAAAAAAACTCACCTATTCTACATCACAGTTCATTCATATCTATTTTTAAATAACATCATCAAAATTTCCTGTGACCATTAAAGGCAGTACAAGTACACAGACAGTTTGAGAACCTTTCATTTATTTTACATTTTATTTTCAGGAAAATTAGAAAATAATCATCTTGGAGCTATAACTTGTAGTTTTTTGTAAAGCTGAGTTATGTAAATTTGTTGTTCTAAATTTCAGGAAGCAGAGGTAATGCATGTTGGGTTTGGGAATAAAGGTACTTTGTGTACAGTGTAAGATACATAAAAAATTTGAGAAACATCTCTTTTTTACTGTGTTGTGCATGTTACAACACAAAGATCTGTGTATTTTCTGAGCTTGTGTACAGATTGTATCAACTATAATAAAATATGCTGGCTTTCATATGACTGTTATTATCCATTTTACAAGGGAAAAATTAGTGATTTTAACTGCCTTCTCTTTTTGTTTGAACTTTGGAATTTGTGTTTGTGTAAGAGCTGTTATGAGCAGTATAACCCGCTGATTTTGATTACACTCAACACTATAAGTGGAGCTCTCCGCCTTGCAGTGGTTAAGGATTAAGCTTTTTACAGATGCAAATAAGTTGAATTGCTGCAGAAATTTCATTTGTAGTCCGTCCACTCCGAACGGCTGAAATTCCAAACCGTTCCTCCGCCTCCCCTCCCACTCGGTCCTCTCAGCTAATTCTCATGCAGCGCAGATGCACATGACAGTAATTAATGGGTTTATTTAACCGTGGTTCTAACTTCTCACTGAGAAAATGCTTCACATCTTTTATGTGCTGTGTATTTGTAGAGCTTTCTCCCGTGATGTCTTGTGTGTCTCAGTGTGTGTGTTTTTGTTAATGTGTGCAAGGCCTCTCAAACTGTGTCTTAATTCAATCTCTGCTAACACCTCACTCCATCCCTCGTCCCTAATCTGGCCAGACTATTAAAAGGTGGCGCACCTCCTCAGGGGGCTGCAGAGAACATCTTACTTCCTTGGGATCCAGCCGTCCATCCGTATTTTTCTCCTAATTTCCACCTCCGCTGCACCACAAGACATCCCAGCTGTACTTTGCTGTGAGAGGTGCAGGCTCTTTCGCCCGGGTCTCAGAGAAAAGAAAAGACATCATCAACAGCCACAGCCATGAATGGCACAGAAGGACCCAACTTTTACGTCCCCATGTCTAATAGGACAGGGTTGGTGCTCAGCCCATTTGAGCACCCTCAGTACTACCTGGCCGAGCCGTGGAAGTACTCTCTTCTGGCCGCATACATGCTGTTCCTCATCATCACGGCCTTCCCCATTAACTTCCTCACCCTTCACGTCACCATCAAGCACAAAAAGCTGCGAACCCCACTGAACTATGTTCTGCTCAACCTGGCTGTGGCCGACCTTTTCATGATAGTTGGAGGATTCACGGTGACCCTGTACACGGCTCTGCACGGATACTTCAGCCTGGGTGTCACCGGCTGCAACGTTGAGGGGTTCTTTGCCACTTTAGGAGGTGAGAAGCTATCCATGTATATTCTGCTCAAAATACTTCCACTACAATTGTACTACAATTCAAGACTATGGAAGAAGATTAGGGACAATGAAAAACTTTTTTCATGACTTTTTTTCTCAGAATTCTGTCTACAAATACTGAGAATAAAAGTCAGATTTTTTTTTTCAGCTGCCCTAGTTGTCTTCAATACAAGACTGTAGATCAGTTTTTATAGTAAAATGTCCTGCTTTATGTCTTAGGGGAGATTGCCCTCTGGTCTCTGGTCGTTTTGGCTGTTGAGCGCTACATTGTGATCTGTAAGCCTATGACCAACTTCCGCTTCGAGGAAAAACACGCCATCGCCGGCTTGGCGTTCTCCTGGGTCATGGCCCTGACCTGTGCTGCGCCGCCTCTGTTCGGATGGTCCCGGTACTGTATGGCAACATATCTGTGCCACTGTGAAACTGCAGAAACATTCTGTTTTTGTTGTTTTAGTTTGTTATGGTGATGCATACAGGCAGCATCTAATAATGACATGCTGCGATATTGTTTTTGGATGCAGGTACATCCCAGAGGGCATGCAGTGTTCCTGTGGGATTGACTACTACACTCCCAAGCCGGAGATCAACAACACCTCATTTGTCATCTATATGTTCGTCCTCCACTTCTGCATTCCTCTCTTCATCATTTTCTTTTGCTACAGTCGCCTGCTCTGTACCGTGCGAGCGGTAAGAATATCACCATCTATGCTTCGATTGAAAAAGAAAAAAAAAAGGATATGATAGATTGTTTATCAGGATAAAGATTTTTTTCCCCTCCATCTGAAGGAGGGCAAAGCATCATGGAGTCTCAGGAGATATGAGGGGATTTAGAAGCTCAAGGACGCTTCAGGAGGGCAGATCATTGCCAACGTGGCAGCTTGTACTGAGGTTCTCAAGTTAAAGGGCAGTCTGCCTCCACACTGTGTCATCCTCCCGCCCTTGACAATACAACAATTTTTTTATCATGCATTTGAGGCATTAATGGAAAAAAAAAATCTCCACATCCAAATTTGTATTAGTAAAAGTGCATAATCTACCAAAAACAAGATCATTTGTAGCTCCAGTTTTGCTTTGTTGTTCCTTTTCATAATATGTTTTAAGAAAAGATGAAGAATTATAGAAATTTTGCATTTGAACACCCAAATCCTACTTTCAGTTCATCACTTAGTAGCTGACATTTATTATTATACTGGAAGTGCATTAGGTCACTTCTGAAGCTCCCACAAACAGAAAATAGCTAACTCCTCTGTAGTTGTTCAGTTGTTGACATTCTGAACAAGGAGGAGGTTAATGTTGTTTGATCAACTAATTTTGATCAAATGTTCATTTTGATTGAGATGCAAGAATACTTTTCTTTAGAAAATGTAATGTATTATTACTTATTCCAACGTTCTCAAATTTATGGTTGATTCCCCCACAAAAACATTTTGTATTTACATTTAAAAATCGCTGCAAAGGGATTAAAATTTTATGTTTACCGCAAGAAAAGTTTGTTACATCTCCTATTTCAGTTTTTCATTCAAAATTGTTTTTGACCAGTATCAATTACCTGTATTGTGCATCCTTATATTTCTTCTATTTTCCTAGAAAAAAGCACAAACGATATGACTGATCAATAAATCTAATAAATGTTTTTTATTCATTTTCTCATCTGATGAAAATGGTGGTTAAAAAAATAATTAGAAACCTTGAAACACAGGTTGTCTTGACAGGAATCCATCAGATATATTAAAAGTTTCTAGAAATGTTCAAATGACAAAAAACTAATTTCTAAAGAAATAGCAACACTTTTAAAAATAGAGTTACAAGGTGAAGAGAAACTTCTGGTATCATTGTTGATATATTCACTTTTCTCACCAGAAACAGTAGAGCTTGTTGAAACTGGACGACGTCTCCTGCCATAGAGATGACTTTTAAGTTTCCTCCATATATTTTAATAGGACAAAGGTTTTGACCCCTCCAGAAAGTTAATGTTAGCCCTTACAAAACCAGTTTGAGGCTTTGGGATCCATTTTCATCTCCCAGTTGTGCTTCATGTTTAGGTTCTGTGCGTTTGTATTCAGGCTGCAGCTCAGCAGCAGGAGTCTGAAACCACCCAAAGAGCAGAGAAGGAAGTGACACGTATGGTCATAGTGATGGTGATCTCCTTCCTGGTGTGCTGGGTGCCCTACGCCACTGTGGCCTGGTACATCTTTGCCAATCACGGAGTTGAGTTCGGACCAGTGTTCATGACGGCTCCAGCCTTCTTCGCCAAGAGCGCTGCTCTCTACAATCCAGTCATCTACATTCTGCTGAACAGACAGGTATGCAAAGAAGATAACTGTATTGTTTTTTTTTTTTTAGCAGATCGTGAGATTGGATGATTTAATAAAAGGTAGCTAATTTATATTTTCAAATAGAATATTCATTTTTTTCCTGTCTAATAAGTCTGTTTATTTTGTAGCTAGAATGTTGGATTTTATATTTTGAATTAAACACTTTGCACAAGTATTTAGCCTTTAGTTGCAAAGTAAAAGAAAAGCAAAATATTCTGAGAAAAAAAATATTAAAAAATAAAAAACTAAAATAACCTTGTAGCATAAATGTGCACACATTGAAATGATTAGTTTCTCGAAGCCCCCTTTGATTCACTTTCAGCATTCTGTCTTCTTGAGTCCAGACATTTCCTGACATTTCCATCCTTTAACTAAAGCCAGAGCTTGCAGAGAGGTCACAAAGGATGAAGATGATGTCATTGTACAAAAAGATTAATCTGGACAACGGTACAAACAATCTGCAGCATTATGGAACAGTGAACACAGTCATTACTATTTGGAGAAAATATGTAGGAACATTACAAAACTGGACATTTTTCTAAAACTAAAGATGAGACACAAACTGGTCAATGAGACTGCCAAGAAGCTGAAGGAGCTGCAGGATTTTCTGCCAAGTACTGTCTGTCTTCTAAATGTGAGAACAGTCTCTTGTATTTTCTATATTTCTGGACTAAGAAATAAGATTGCAAGACACAATATTTTTTTCCCCCCCAAAGAAAGCACCTGAGCCGTGTTAAAGTATCCCAAAACCTTGTTTGAGACTGGTTCGGCCAATGCTTGGGTCTCAGTTCCAAAAGGTGCATTTGGTACAAAAACAACACCGAACATCACTAAAAACTCTCTCATATGGAGAGATATTTGTCCTGGTGGATTTTCTTTTACACTTTCACAGTCAGTCATCCAAGCAAAACTCTGAGAGGGAATTAAAATTTTTGGAGTAAAGAACTAGATTCAACAGTTCGTCTGTGGGGTCACCTGGACAGGGCGCTAGACCAGAAATGTCCTCACAACCTGATATATTTGGACAGTGGTCTGCAGTTCTCTGGACTCACCTGGGACAGACTCACCCAAAGCTGTATGTGTACTAAATGTCCAGATTTGGTGTGCTGATAAATTGCTACCAGCACCAGGTAAAAGAAAAAATGCAAAAATGGAAACAAAATGTGCTTTAACAAAGCTTTGGTTTATGGTTGTGCATGGCAGGTTATTGCACCTTTTTCTATTTTTCTGCTTCATGGTTGAATTATTCTTTATAGGTCCACATAAAAGGTGGAAAAAGGTTTTTTAAATGGTTTGCCATGGTCTCGTTTATTTATATTTCAAAAACCTGGCACTGTAATAGAGGACAACTTTACCTTTTAGTAAACATTTTTTTGCAAGTTTATATTTATATTTAGTAATAGTGTAACCAGAATCAGAAAAAAAAGTATTAAAAAGGATTTGAAACATGTGCAAAAGATAAATGGTGTTTATTTCCTTACCATAAATCTGTCAGAATTATCTAGTAAATGATCTAAAACTTAAACCTCAAACTGGAAACTGTTCCAAGATCCAAATAACGCTCTCTTTAATGGCTTAAACAAGGTCTAATGTGAGACATCTGCAAAAATGTGCGTATGCTGGGTTATTTTATCTACACACATCTAGCAAGGTGAGGTGAACACATTATTAGCTAACGTTGATACATTAGGTTGTGAGAATGAATACCACATGCTGTTTTTACTGTGGTTAAATTTTAGACAAAGTATATTTTTGCATTAATATGTCATCTGGCCACGCTAATGAGCCAAGTCAATGTTTCCTGAATGTGATTCTGTGGTCTCCAGTTCAGAAACTGCATGATCACCACAGTGTGCTGTGGAAAGAACCCATTCGGAGATGATGAGGCCACTGCCGCAGTCTCCAAAACCCAGACTTCATCCGTCTCCTCCAGCCAGGTGGCCCCTGCTTGACCCCTCACTCCCTCTTCTATCTGCTCCATCTGTTCCCGCTCACCAAGGGACCCACCACCGCAGAGCATCAATACGTTCCATTGGCCGATTCCTCCGGACTCACCTCCTCAGTTGTCCTCGCTGCAGTTGGTGCTCATGCCAACTTCAGGGGGACAGACTCAATCAAAGGCCAGCATGTTCACTTTCAGCCCGTTTAATTATGGAAAGTGTTCAGATTTTTACCCGGCATTATAGGGTTGTCATCTTGATGCGGATCCAACTGAATCCCTTCCAGGCCTCCCCTGCTGCTTCAGTAAACAGGTCATAGGTGAAAGTCTGATTCAGAGTCATGCTCCCACTAATATTTAGATAAACATTTCTTAGCATTTTGCAGAGAAGATGCACACTTTTTGTAGTCATGTACAAGCTACTGACATAATCCCAGCTGGATATTTCACTTTTCCTGTCAGAAAGTTTAAAGCTTACATAATTGGTTGTATTCCTGTATACATTTTTTAACCATAGTCCATCATTTTTTAATCATGTTGAGGTTCCAGCTTAATGCTAGCCTGCTTTATCCATCCCAGATCCAGTTTTGATGAGTGTTTGGGTTCCTGGTGTCTTCAAGTTTCAACCATGCAGCTGTGGATTTATGCTATGGTTAAGGAATGTTACTTTAGTTCACCACTGGCAGCGTAACTAACGGTCAGCCTGATCATTCCTTGCTTGACAATTGGTGGATCCTCTCAGGTTTAAAAGCCTCACCTTTTCTCCTCTGAACAATTTTCCCATTTGTGAGGTCAAACAACTGAATGTCTGTCTTATCCCACCTGAAAACATTTCTCCAGAAGACATTCATGTGCACATCTGCAAATCTCTGTCAACCTTGAAAGTGTCATTTTTGGAACAGGAGGATCTTGCTTTGTCCGCATCTTGACAATAGACACAGATATTGTTGTTCCAAAACCTTCAAAGATACTGTAATTTAAAAACTTGGTAGTTCTCGGGTCATTCCTAATCCTCTCATTGGAAGTGACCATTTGGGCCAGAAGGGTGAACATTATACACAGTTTCATGATCAAAGAGGACAGAGATACCAAACATATGAAAACTATTGTGGATACTGCAGGGTAACAATGTCACTGAGCTTAAATCTGTTGAAAATATATGGACTGTGCAAAAAAGCCACATCAATGCAAGGGAATCGAAAAAATAAAATCAATTTATATACTGTTTCTAGGTATCAATTCTATCTAGAAATGTGGTCTCATAACCAACCGTAATGATGCCAGAACTTTAATAATGGTCACAAAAAAATCATGTGGTTTCTCTGCAACTTTCTACAGGACATTTCTTGAAATATTAGTGGGATCTGTGTAAATATCTGTACCTTTCTGAATTTATTTGCCCCTAATTAGATAAAGATCAATAATAAACCTATCCACCCAACTGTTATTTTTAAAAATCACTGTATCATTGTCTACCTGAAAAAAAGAAACATTAAATTTAATGCATAATGAAAAGCCCCAAATGAACATTGCATTTATGTCAATGATATGCGCATGTAAACTTCTGACAGTTTATTTGCTCAAATCAGACACTGACTAACCAGTTATGAAATCCTTAGATTTATTTAAGCATTAATCTGTTTAATGTTATTAGAGCATCAGATTATTCCCTCTTCTGGTCTTTATGATGATAAACCTGGGAGGGTTAGCTTGTATTTTGTCTCAGCCATGGGTGTGGAGCGAAACTGAATGATGGGGTGTGTGTGTGTGTGTGTGTGCATGTGTGTTTAGCAGATGTTTATGTATCTGAATGGATGCCAGAATGTGTAATGAAGAGACGTACTGTTTGTTGTGTAGAGGCTAGGATTTGTGTGTTGCAATAAAACAAAGTTGAATGTCTGCACAACCTTATCCTGCACTTTTTTTTTTCCAATCATGACAACGTTTACAATGTTTTCTGAGAACTTCCAGATGCTTCTTTTGTGGGCGGCCGAGTAAAGGGCCAGATTGTAATGGCTGTCAAATGTCGTTAAAATCCTGTAATGCATTCAAGAGCACAGCGCTTCAGCAGCTGCTATAATAAATAGCATTATTAGACACTTTAAAATACTTACTTTCCTGTAATTTATTTCACAAACAAATCATTTGGCATCACAATTACAGTCTCTCCTCAGATTATATTGAGCTCACACATTTTTATTTCTTTTAAATGTAAATTTCCCTCTTTTTTTTTTTAAATTGATCAGAATCCAACATCCATTCACAATCACACTGATTATACTGATGCAGCTCTTCCCAGTGAACTACATTAAACATTTGATTTAATTGTTTGCAGTCTTTTATGGCCTTCCCTCCACTCCTTATCAACCCGTCATCAGCCTGCAGAGCACATTGGGGCGTAATGCTCAGAGCTCCGCTGGGAGCCTGTCGCCCCTCTTCAGCCAGACCTGAGATCGTTGCAGGCTTTAGGAGATGGGAGGAGTCCATTATGGCCCTACTAATCCTGATGGACAGGCCATTTGAAAGCATTATAACACATCTATAAATATTGCTATAGACATTATATTACAGTACAGTGCATCATTGGCTCGTTCCCTTTTTTAAAAAAAAGGGCTCAGTGCGTTAAAGGTGGCCACCAGGGCTAATTGTGCAGAAATCCAGGGAAAAGTTGTGAATTCCTGCAATTTCCTCCTAATGTTAATCAGAGTTAGGCTGGAATTCTGTCTTGTGTCATAGGAGAAGGTTTGGGGAAAACACGTCGCGAGCATGTGATGCTTCAGAGGCAGCATTAAAATCTGTTTTCTCGCAACAGTCAAGACACACACGCGAACAGTTCCTCCTGAGCGGCGGTCCTGGGGAACCGTGTAGGTGGGAGGAAGGCAGCTGGCAGCAGAAAAGAGGTGGGGAGCAGAGGAGACCGGCGGCTTCAAGCTTCGCTGCAGCACTCATAGATGTTGTCCTCCATCAGAGCGATGACCTGCTCCAACTTGTGGTGCAGCTGAGTGCGACGCGCCGTGGGGTTGGCCTCCAGAGCGTTCACCACCTGACCGGCGAAGATGGAAGAGAGGAAAGAAAAAAAAAAACAAAGATGACTTTCAGAAGGTGTCAAGGATTCATGCATTAATCTGGCTACATAAACGCAAAAAGAGGGAATAAACTCACAGACAGTAACTCCTAAAAAAGTAACTCCTGTTAAAAGGATCCATTCTGGATCCTTTTAACATTACAGCTAAAAGGTTTTGTGTAATAGACCAACAAAACTAGTATGTAGCAGAAAAAAAGCAAACATGGCTTTCAAAATTTGTTACTAACTTTGCACATCTAACGACTGATTTTTTTTTCTTTGCCCAAGATCAGTCTGATTGAATGGAAAACATTTTTGTGCAATATTTTTAAAGTCTCACTAAGGTTCTAGTCTGGACTTTGTCTGGGCAAGTCAAACACATTCTTTGATCTTAACCACTCTATGGTAGTTCTGATCGTCCAAAAGAGTCTTTAGCCTTCTCTAAAAGATTTCCTTCTAGAGTTGCTTATATTCTGCTCCATCCCTCTTCCCATCAACTCTGAGTTTAAGGGGTATGAATACTTTCGGAAAGCAGCAGAAGGAGCGAGCGAAGTGCTTCAGCCTCCTCTCCCTGCCTTCATGCACGCCTTATAACCACAAAAGCTCTTGCTCTTTACATATTTATAAAACCCACATCTGCTCTGGTTTTCATGCCCAACAGTTGTCACTGTGTCAGTGGGATTTATGGGCTCTTAGCAGCAGTGTGCTACCAGGCAGAGCGAACTGAGCCGGGACGAGAGAATAGGCAATCAGGGGCCATTCACAGAGCTCTGTGAATCAGAGTCTAAGCCTCTGGCCCGCGTCAGTACAGTAGCATGACAGAGGGAAGAAGCTAAGCAGCATTATTGTGAGGGCGCTCCATTAAGGCACAGTCACCACTGACTAAGCCTCTCTCTGCAGAATAAGGCGTAGCAGCGTGGACGCATGGGGGAGGACAGCAGGAGCCGAAAGAGGGCTAGTTCAAAGCAAAACGAGAGATATGAAGCGGCAACTTAACAGCGCCATTAAACAGATGGGGGTGTTGGCTCACGAGAAGGTAAACAACACGCTGTTTGCTTAAAGTGAAAGGTATCTGTGGGCTGGGAAGAGATGGGTGAACACACTGAATAGTTCCTGCTGCTGCTGCTTGGACGAGAGCCCAAATCTGATTGTTTCTCATTTTAACAAAAGAATAAAAAAAGCTTTTACGTGCTTTTATTTACTGACATGTTGCAACGCCATCCACAGTCTGTTACATCTCTCATGGTAGCTGAGATCTGCAGCGCTGATTCATCACGCTCTGATAGCTATCAGTGAAACTTAATACTTCAAGTGAGCTCTGTTGAGGCAATGTGGCTTTCAAAAAAAAAGCCAGTTTGAACATCCAAACATATGAAGAAATGCACAAATCTCTCACCTGGTTTCTGTATCTCTTGGCGTATTTGTAGATTTCTGTCAAGGCCAGGTTGGTGTTAAACTCATTTCTGTACTTCTGCAAGACAGACATCAAAACAGCAGATTAGATCAAATTCCAAAATGAGACTTATGTGTCATAACATGCTTTTGAAGAGCCAGACAGATAAACAAACAGGAGCTGTTTGAATGTTTGACTTACTCTCGACTCCTCGGCGAGGTGAGCATTCATCTCCTGCTCACTGAGAGGGGGCATTTCTTGTATCTGCTTGTAGTAACACTGCACGTTTTTCTTGTACTCTGGGATTTCCTTGGCATACAGCAGCTTGTTAGTCGGTGAGTCCTGGAAGAAAAAAAAAAAAAGACCTGATATTTCATTCAGGAAACTTGTGTAAAAGTTTAGTTTTGCAGTCATGGTGACTGTGCATCCCAGAGCTAAAGAAAGGGTCCCCTTGCACCTACAGTGCTTTGACCTACTTGTACTGAAGATTTATGCTGCTTTAATTTCATCCTCAGAACAAATACAGCACTTTTAATTAAACTATAAAGTTCAAACTTAAAACTCAAATGACAAAAAAAGAGGAGTAGAATATAGGGAATTGATCAAATGCATGACACATGCAGGCATAACAAAACAAATGTGCACCCTTTTTGAGAGATTTCAATGTATAGAGATGATAAAATCTGTCTGATTGTCACACATCTGACTTGATGTATAGAAAACATGCAAAAGATTCCACAATACTGATATTATTAGACAAATGATTTGTAAAGAAGCAGCCAAATGTTGCTAATCAAGCTAATTTAATTAGTAATCTGTAAATTGTACCACCTCTATAGAAGCAAGAGTTATGTCAGCTTGGTGCTGTGGAGCATACAACAGTGTGTTGACACAATGACAAGAGGGAAAAAACAGCAGTGACCTTTGTGAAATCCATAAAATTGTTTAAAGGTCATAAAGTAATTTACTAATTCAACTCCATCATTTTAGAGGGAGAGAGATTATTCCAATGTGAACAACACTAAAATATACTCGCCAATCTCAGCAAATCCACCCAAAGGTTGGTTTTTGTAACGAACAAATAAATTGTGAAAAGTCAAAGAGTTTCCTTACTGACAAAAAAGGATATGGAAGCACAAATTCAGTTTGCAAGGTTGTATTTCAATAAACTGTAAGATATTTGGAATATCACGGAGTCATTGTGGTAAATAACTCCTTTATATGCAAAATTGTTCTGAAGTTAAATGTGGTGCCGTCTGTCGGATTGAAGCTTGGATAAAATTGGGTCATGCAAACATGGAATCCTCCTCATAGGCAGGGAAAAGGGAACCGAAATTTCTCAACAATGAAGTGAGAGGCTTGATAAAGTCATGCAGGACACAATTACTTCAAATTATTGGTGCTAAAAATGGTACTACAAGGTAAATTATGGGGGGTACCTGATTCTGGCATCTACCTTCCCTATGAATTATAACCTAATACACAAACACCTACAAGTATTTTCTTTTCAACATGCCTGTATATTAAATGAATCCTCCGTTTTTAAAACCACTTTATACTAAATAGTCTATTTAATGACTTCTCCTGTTGTAATTGGACAGCACCCCAAACATCAACGCCTTATTTTCCATCAAAGGAAAAAAATGATAACTTTGTATTGCTTTACAATGATCCTTTGGTATAAGTGGACACAGAGCATGCCGGGGAAAATGCTAACACTATGCAAAAGTAATCAGATTACTGTTGAGGTCAGGAAGTTTCCTTCTAATTAGTCGTCCAAAGGTTTTATCTACAAAACTCTAATCAGCTTCAGAAGCCTGATGCTCTTTTAAGATTAGATAGCCACTCACATTCAAAAACATCAAACTGAGGCATAATTTGACTCCGTAAATTATTAAAATGCTGCTTATGTTTTCATTCAGTTTTACTAAAAGTGATATAATTTCTAACAGGATGATCTTTTTCTTATTACATTATCTCTTTATTCCAGCTGAAGTTTTTTATTTCCAGCTGTTCCGTCTTTTCTGCCAGCCATTTCTACATTTACGGGCTGGATTCAGGCTTCTTTTTTTTTGCCTCCTCCAGACGACAATTTCTGCTTGCTGTGCTTTAAATATCCCTAAGATCCAGCCAATCTTTCAACTGTTACAACCCACCTCCGTGCAATCAAGCCCTAGTTGAACAGAAATATGCAGTTGGCACTTTGACCATTATCCTTATTTCAACACTGGAGGTTATCATATCTTCACACTTGAAACGATACTTCACATTGATGAGCCTAATCACTACAAAATGTTCTCAGTGGCTTACGCAGCTGGATACTATAAATTACCTATTTCTCTTACTCGTATATACCACCTTACCACCAAAGAAGAACGCTTCTGATTTTGGGACATTTAACAGATGCTGGATGAAATGTTTATATGTTATCAGCTTAATGTGGATTTAATGAACAGAGGTTAATTTGATCTGACTCAGTACGTACATTATTTTCCTAAATGTTTCTTTTATTCTCATTTTTATAATCTACAAGTATTATTTTGGATAATCTATGTGTGTGTCTTTTTAGTTTAATTTTTACCTTTTTTGTATTTATTTAAAGTGCTGTAAATAAGTTGACTCCATTTTGTTACAACTCAAACTCCGAGCTCTCATTTTCCGTTTTCTTCTTGCTACAGTGGAGCAAACCATTACTTATTTCTGTGCCCCCAAAAGTAACTGTTCATCTAAACTGTGTGTTATTCTTGATGATCTAATCTAAACCAGCAAAAACAAAAAATTAAAACAATGGAGGCAGAAAACATTTTCCTCTGCTTACAACAACAGGAATCATATTCAGAGCCAGAGAACATTCCAGTCTAAACAAATCTCCCCACACTGGTGCTCATTCAAGCAGGAGGAGAAGTAGCAGCCCTAAAAGGCTGTGGGCATATTCGGGTTTTAGTGGCGACTACTGCTGTGAGCGTGGTGCACTGTGGGGGAGAGAAAGGGACAGAGAAAGTAGGACAGGGAAACAGACTGGCAGATACTGCTTTCAGCAGGGCTGAAGGTGCTTACAGTGCACCTTAACATTTCCACATGTCATGAGTTATTTGTGTCACTTATTGTGTGAGTTAAACGTGCCAAGCAGCTGAGCTGCTGCAGCCAAATTTGCTCCTTCTGATAGGAACCCTCTTTCTTCCTGTCCACAAGGTCACTTCCTGCTGCTCATCCATCTGTCCACCAAGCCTCCTGTGACCATGTGGCCCTCTACTCTCTGCATCTCGCCAGATAAGACGGTTTCTTTGGAAACCAAAAGCAACACACAGCTTCCTACTCTGAGTTCACCGCTGCTGGGCTCCCAGCTAATCCGGATCCCTTTACTGTCTCGTCTTGTAGTCATCGTCTGTGCAGAATCTCTCAAAGCGTAGTAACGTTTCATCACCTTTCTCCTTCACCTGCTGGACAAGATGTGACCACATCCTTGAACTTGGCTTCGCCACACACACAGCCAGATGTGGCCAGATAATCAGGGAGCTGTAGACGCACTTTATCTCATCGCTGAAGGTTTTATGTTTGTCTCTGCACCCATGCACATGCATTATCCCGTTTGTACGCTTGAGCATAGCGGCTGTAGGCACGCTGGCTTTTTGGCGCTGAGATAAGGCACATAAATCAGCCTGTTTCTCAGAGAAAAGAGCATTATATGAAGAGTCCTCAGCTTCCTCCAGGGAGGAAGCCAGTCAGAAGGAGACAGGAAGCAGAGCGTGCTGAGGGTCATGGTGTCTGGAGGATGAGACAGATTTGTGAGCAGTGAGGACATTGACATGCGTACGTGCACACGCAGACAGGCGGATAGAAAGATAGATAGATGAATGAATGTTCACGCACTCACACACAAACTCATGCGCAGCACCTAAAGAGATCCCTGGTGCTTATGACCTTGGATAAACCGAGTGGGCTGGAATAACAGGAGGGGAGGTAGATGGGGCTGACAGTGTGAAGGCTTAGGAGGAGGCTCATGGGGGGGCTGAAGAAGTGTGTGTGGCAGTGGCTGTTGGAAAGATAATTTGCTACAGTAGATGCAAAGATTGATAGGTGGAGAACAAATAATTTGAGGTTTTAACTGTGGAGAAGGAGAAATGACCCAGTTCCTCATAAAGTGACAGTGAATGATGCTTCAGCAATTTTCACCTGATTTTAGAGGTAATAAGAGTGAAAATGGCTCGTTCTGAGCCATTGGCTGAAATTACATCCTTATCACTGATGTTCTGATTGCAACATGTGGCACAGCCATTGTTGGGTGGTACCATTTAGGCCTGCTATCTAATCTTGTTTACATTCTGTGGATTTGCTCCTGAATGGGTTTGACCTTCTGCTGCTGCCAAATCCTGTGAGAAACTTCTTCAAAGGAAAGAGAATCTCAAGACCTCACAAATACTGTCAATACTTTGTACTGGATTAGTTATTTACAAAAAATATATGAAGGTCCAAAGTTAATCACTGAACAAGGATTGAGGAAAAAATACTTAAGACTGTGGTGTTTAAGGTTAAACAAAGAAGAGGAAATAATTTCATTTTCCAACATCCGGCAGCTACTAATTTATTTTGCTGAGAAGACACATGTCTGTGCATGCTGCTTTTTCCACAGCTGCTTCTAATATAAACACTGTAAATGAGAGACTCACCTTTCCCAGCTGCAGATCAGAAATGGAGCAGGCGTCAATGAAAACCTGGGCGATGACGGACAGACAGGCGTCCATGTGATCCGTCTTATCGATGTCGAACACAAACTGGGGGTTCTTCAGGATGTTCACCCAGAAACGCAGAGGTAAGCTGCCCAGACGGAAGGGGGAGTCAGTTTTTTAAAGACTTCCACCCACACACTAAGGACTCTTAAATCATGGTGTTTAGTAGACTACCTATTCGTTTTCCAGATGTGCAGGGTGTCTGGGTCCGTGATGCCCCGCTTGTCAGCCTGCTCCTCAAGGAAGTCGAAAAAGTATTTGACGGCCAGAGGCGGGCGGTCTGGAGGGATGCTGAGGATGGCCCGGAAGAGGTCATCCAAGAACTTCTGAAGAGTTCCCTGTGGAGGAAAAGGGCATTCGCATAATTTCACGTGATGTAGGAATCGTCAGTGACACAAATGTGAAGTATTCATACCCCTTGAACCGTTTGACATACTGTGAAGCATAAACCTTGGTGCACTTTTTTGTGTTTTTTAATTTACGACTTGCGCAAAACTATGAAGTTTTGCGCAAGTCGTAAGCTGCGCAAAACTATGAAACAGAGAAAACCTTTTTTACAAATTAAAACCTGAAAAATGTGGTGTGTATTTGTATCCAATTACTTTTAGTCTAATATGTGTAGAACCTGGAAGTATTTTATGTAGAATATTATTATTATTATTATTATTTTTTAAGCGATGGATAAAAAACCCCTGACAACATTTTACTCATTTATTTAATGTAGTTAATGTAATTAACCGAGCCAAATAACGCCGGCTCTTTCATGAGTGCAGCGTATGATTAAACAAAATCAACCGCTTGAGAAATCACAAAACATGGTTGTCCACCTTAACTCAGAGGCCCATAAACGAGAGAATCAAATGAGACCAAATCTGCACATCATTTTGGCCCACATGCAAATTGGGCTAACACCTGCTAGAGGCTGAAAATGGCAGAACAACACTAAGCATAAATCCTGAGTTAAAGCTTATGATACAGATCAAAGAATATTTCTGCCATAAAATGACCCACTCATTTCAGCCTTAGGAAAGCATGAAAGTCGATGTTTATGCACAATCCAAACAGCAGCATTACGAAAAATGTCTGTCTTTAGGTGTGCATAGCTGATAAAGGCAGCTGTAGTTACAGCAAAAGGTTATTCTATAGAGCGGAGACATAGGTTGGTGTGAATACATATGCAGATCATCCTTTTGACGAAAAGTAATTGAATCCCAATTAATCCTATGAAGGTTTGTGGCTGTCAAAATGTGAAAACATTTAGGGGATATGGATACTTTTGCAAGGCTCTAAATAACCTGAAGAGAGGGATTTTGTTCTGACTTTATGTTGCAGAGTTGACAACAGAGTTCTGTTTACCTTCGTAGACAGAAGGCGTGTCAAGTAGATTTCTGGCAGCACTTTCTTGCGATGGCTGTGCCTGTGCGACTTCTTGGTCTCTATAAGCTCATCATGAGGTAGAACCTGAAAAACCAGAGGTCAAACGTTACTGCAAGGAGTAGTAAGTGAATACACTGCTGTGTTTTGTCTGTATGAGCTGTCAAAGAGGGATTTTTTTTCTGGTTCTTGAGTTAGACACATGATCCAGATACTCACTCAGGGTATTTTTGGAGCACTGAAGGATAAACAAAATTAGGGAAGTCCAAGGAGGTTGGGAAATTCTCAGGAATTTTTTTTGTTTTTTTGGCTGTATGTTTTTTAGGGAACTGGGTCATGTCTGTGACTCACTTATGGTTGAGGATTCATGAAATATGTTTCTGTTAAAAAGTTGCATGAAGTTATAATAGTAGCTGATAATAGTCTTGGTGAATTAATTTAGCATAAATCCAGATTAGCTGGAAGCTAGTATCTAGTCTGAGACAGACCAAATTGGTCTCCTGTCTTCTTAACCTAGGTGTAGATTAAACAAAAGTTCACTCTTCAAAGTTGTTTAAGCTTAAACTAAGAACTTAAAATCCATAAGGTCCACAAAACAGACTGAAAATCTCTTAAAAGTCCCAGAAACTATAGACTCAAAGACAATGTAAGATAATTTGGTATGAATGAATTTATTAAATATTTAAGTTTTGGTTGATTTTGTGGCTACAATATTGAGGTGAGTAAGCATGTTTACAATGTAATATTGGTGAATAGAGATACACAGATTGCCAGATTAGAAAATAGAGTTTAATTTTTAATTATAAAAAGCAAAAATGTAATTATTTTTATAACAAAAAAAGAAACATGACCTCTGCATGTGAAAATATTGACTATATCACAACATATTAATCTTTAAGTAACCAGGCTTTTGCTTTTTCCTGAAGATTCCACAACTATGTTGTGACTTTTACTCAAAAGAAAACTTTGCTGGACCCAAATCTGTTTTTCAATAATTTATTAAACTTGGCTGAAACAGGAAGGGTTTCCAAAGAAAGAGTGACCAAGATGCTGTTTCTATTCCTCAGAATTGACCCAATTTGTTTTCCAATCAAGACCTAAAGAAATTAGAAACTAGATGTCTTTTTAAATTAGGCAAACTTGCAAAAAGTTTAATAAGTTTTGAATCTACAATAATTTGCACATCTCTTTCCAACTAAAAAATCTGACCAATTTATTTGTTTATTTGATGTACATCAGCTTCATTTATTTGCAGTGGAAAGAAAGGACTATTTTTATTTTATTTGCAAGTCCTTTTAACTTGAAACTTTTGTCTTATGTAAC
This sequence comes from Xiphophorus couchianus, assembly GCF_001444195.1. Classification (NCBI taxonomy): domain Eukaryota; kingdom Metazoa; phylum Chordata; class Actinopteri; order Cyprinodontiformes; family Poeciliidae; genus Xiphophorus; species Xiphophorus couchianus. Next base: position 20,286,530 of record NC_040228.1, on the reverse strand, counting down.
ACAAAGTTTGGACACCCTGTTGTAAATAATACACAAACATGATGGTTTAAGGCAGGGGTCTGCAACTCCGGTCCTTTAGTGCTGCTGCCCTGCGACTTTTGGAAGTATCACACTTGAATAGTTAAAGAAAAAGCCTTGCTGACACGCCAAAGGGGTAATTCATTATTTTACTCAAAAGTTGCATGACATTGACATTCAAGGACATTAGTTGCAGACCCACGGTTTAAATAAAATATCCTCATCATAAATCACTAAGATGTTTTTAAGATGGAAGAAGTCCGCCTTGGTCTTAGTGCTTCTCTAACTAGCTGTTAGCAGCAGCCTCCTTGGACCAACTAATCTGGATTTATACCAAATGACAATTCCAAAAGAGTTTTACATGGATAGAAACTGCTTATAACCTTTTAACAGAACGTCACTTAAACAATCCCAAACTATTCCTTTAGGTTCTAACTACGCTAGAACTTTCCGTTAAAACCAACCGTTCACCCGGCAAATTGTATTCCAAGAAACTCATTATATTAAAGTCAAAGGGCCCATATCTTAGCTGATGTTTATGAAAGAGCTTAAGCAGCATTAGCGCTGTCATGTCCTCTCAGCAGCTTTTTCCCTCTCACCTCCATTCCTCCCACCCCCCATATTCTCTCCATCATCAGACTTGCCGCTGGGCTGCCCACAGGAAAAGCTCCTCAGATTTAGCCAAATTACTTGCATGAAGATACTCACCAAGTGCACATATTTCTCTGTGTCCAGGTCTTTGACTAGAGAAAGACAAGAAAACATATGGTATTAAAAAATTACACAACTAATGTGGTGCAGGCGTGAGCAAGTGAGAGAAGATCGAGGCATGGAGACGAGTGAGAGATACAAGTAAGACAAAAAAGACTGACAGAAGAGTAAAGGAGATGGAGTGCTAAAGCAGAACGTGATTAGGGTGGACTGTGTGCCTGAAGGGGAGGGCAGCTGTCTGAGAGAATGAAAGACAAAGATTACGAGCGAAAGGGGAGAGAAAAGAGAGAGATTATGAGAGACGGACGCACGGAGTCTAAGACTGGTTGTGGAGCCGCTGTAATGAGATGGTAATGCTCGGCCAGCGCTGGGAACAAAAGAATTAAATCTAGCTGGTTTATTTATAGATCTCAACACAAAACATATTCATACACACGCATGAACGGATATGAGTGCCGGGATGAGCGTAGACTCATGTTCAAACACGGGCTCAAAGACAAACATAGTAAATTTATTGTGCACGGCACAAGAGCTAAAACAAAAACAAACTGAAAGACACACACACACGCAAACAGGCACCTTCATGGTGTGTGTTTTCTCATTACAGCCCACTCTGCCAGAGAAGCTCCCATCCAGCAGGCCACAGTCCAGACCCTCAGCACTGATCACAGACGGCCAGGACAGTGTTGCAGATTAGCCAGGGAGCACTACAAGCTCATAGCACCCCCTTGATGCTTTGAAGCAGGCGCCAGGTTTGGTGCTCTTGAGCCTATTTTTGGCACCATGTGAATGGAGAGAAGCACCTTTGATGGACAGAACCTGAAGAGAACCAGTCTCTGGTCTGGAGCTGATTATGTAAGGTGGACAACTGGACAACAAGCGCAGGAGCCCATTAACGGCTGAATGTAAACTCATCTGTCAACAGGCAAAGCTCGGTGGATGCTGGACAATGGACCAAATTGTGTCACATTTTTCCTGACAAGCTGACAGCTGCTAATGGATTACATCCACAACATGGAGGGGAAAAAATGCTTTCAATAAGCCACTGTTGTTAGAGTTTCTGTCGTGATTTATTAGACAGGAAAGTATTTAGATATCAGTCTTTTCATGGATGAGGGGAAGGGGCAGCTGCTTGGTTTCACGTATGTTTACATGAGTGGATCATGTTCTCGTGATCGCCTAAGCATGTGCTGTTTCCAAGTGATTGAGTGGGTGAGTGTACCTCTCCACATCCGGGCGAGTGTGCATGACAAAGTGACAGAGAGTGGGCGAGTTTGAAGGTTACCTACCTCTCTCCAGGGTGTTTTCTTTCTTGTCTTTCATGCTCATGGCCAGCGACGCGCCCTCTGGGATCTAGAAAAGCGGGGAATAAGGAGGAGAAGAAGGATGAGGGGGCAAAGAAAGGCGAGAGAGGCCAGAGGGCATAGGTCAGGGGTGAGCTTGGGTGCACCAAAACAGTGTCATTAAGCATGCCCTGGAGGGCAATATCTCGCTCAGAGGTGCAAGTGTTTGTGTATGTGTGTTGGTCTGGAGCGGTGGCTGGTTTTGCAGGGGCCTAGCGCAGCTCATTAAAGTCAACCTGCAGTGAAATGGATTGAACAGAATTGCCAGTGAACCCAAACTGTTAGTACAAGCTCTGGCTTGTTGCTCCGTTCAAACCGCCCAGCGAAACTCAACAACACTTACCAAATCATAAGTAAAAGGTCGAGAGGCACGGCGTGTTTGTTTAATCATGCACAAATCATCGCAGACATAAACACGCGTACAAAACATGTAGGTAGCTAGAGGAGTAGATTTAAAAAGACTTCCTGTTGTCACATCACCTTCGTTTTGCAAAATTTGCCTGATTTAGGAGGAGTATGCTTTGCTGGGAGGGAGATTAAATTAATCTTTAAATTTGAAAGAAATCAGCAGATGATCAGAGTTGCCTAAGTTTTCAGCCAAGTGCTCACTGGAAATGTAAAAATATCATGTTTCCTGTAGGTGAATTTACTCTACTATAAGATTGCACTGGAAACTCTCATTGTTGTGGACTTGGTCACTTCAGGCATTTAAAAATGAGGTCAGAGGAACCAAAAAGATGTCAGGATATTTTTATCTAGTGGTCATACTGGCTATTGAAAAATGAGAGAGAGCAAGAGTTTTAGCAGATAACAGGAAGACTGAATGTATTACAGGGAAGTTACTCTGTTTCCACCCTTTTAGCTTTCAAGCTTTCTCTGTCAGGAAACAGGATGGATTTGGAAATGTTGGCAACCCTTTGGAAATCTCATAGTTAAGGCATATTTCCAATCATTCAAAATCTGAAATAGGAGGTCAAACGTAACAAAAAGTGGAGATTAGAAATAGAGAAATATATATTTTTTTATATCTGGGTCACAACTTTGAAGGTAATAGAAAGCCTCATTAACACTTAAATAATGCAAACTTATATTTCTAATTTTATTGATCTTTAATAGTTCAATACAGGAGAGAATATTTTCAACAACATAAAAATCATACTGATCAAAAGTGATCAGCAATTATAAAAACCCTTGCATTACTAAAGTTCAGAACTGAATTAATTAACTCAGGAAAGCGTATGCTTGTAGTTATTTTAGTTCAATGGTTGACCTTCACTGTGAGGCAAGATTTACATATGGTATGTGCCGAGTGTGTTTTCACCTTTTTTTTCTGCTGAACAGGGACATTATCCCTCAGGACTTACAGATCTAACAAGTCCCAACATTTCCCACTCTCTTAAAGCCAATTACAGTAAAGTCAGAAGCTCAACAACAACATCAGAGTAAGGCTGAATTTCCCACAGCACACACACAGGTATGTGCTTGGAAGTGGGAAATGCCTCACGATGATTACGTCAGTTTGCTTGTTTTACTGACCTTTACGCATGAACTTTCACAAGATCTATAACCACTTTCCCCCCTGCTGTGACTTGTATACACATAGCATAATCTCTGTAATGCTTAACCTTGACCTTATCATGTTTTGGTTTGAGGTGGAGGTAACTAATAAGTTCCTATTGTAAAAACAATACAGAGAATAATATAGAAACAGGCAGCTATGTTTCCAATCAGAAGTTTACGTACAGTCATCATTGCCATGATTGTCATATTCTTTTTTTCTTTTAGTCATGCATTTGAACCATTCTCTTTTCAATAGCTTAGATAACACAAAATAAAACTATAATATTTTCTAAAAACAAGAGTTGGGTGCACAAGTTTGCATTTTTGTGAACTGGGGAATGCTTGAAAACTATCGCCACTGTCTACAGTGAAGTGAGTTTAACAACACCATGGACTGAGAAAGAAGCTCTTGCTCCAAAATTGACACATTCAAGCTTGACAGAAATTTTGCAGCTGCCCACAAAGTCTGGCCAAATGCCATTTGGAGAAATGTTTTACGATAAAATGAGAAACATTGAGGTATTTGGCCACACTGACAGAAAAAATGTTGAACATCAAGTTGAGGCTTTATAACCTATTAACATAGTACCAACTGTCAAGCAAGGTGGTGGCAGCATCATGTTGAAGTTCTGGTCTGCTGTCAGTGATTAAAAACTGAATGGAATAAGGAGGAGGACTGTATCCAAATTCTTCAACTTTGAAAACATTTGGACGCTCCAACAGGATGACTCCAAACACTTAGTTCAGCTTTATCCAGTTCAAATTGGTTTTGAACTGGATGAAGCTGGCTAACTCTAGGCTACTGGAGTCACATCAACAGTATTGAAAATGTAAAAAACAATGCCTAAAGCTCGCAGGAAACCAACCAATTTATATGAGATCATTTCAGAACTGAAGAGTGGTCAAATATCCAGCTAGAATTAAGGCAGGCCCTGGTGATTCACTGCAAAATGTTTGTGATTTGGCTAAAGGACTTTTTTCTATCAGTGATGGCATGTGTATTTATGAGAGCCTTATGTGTAATATCATCCCATGTAAATTAATTAAAATTCCACAATCAATTTAAACTTGTGCACCATCTTATTATTTTTAAGAACCACTGAGGTTGTCCACCCTGACAAAAACGATTCAAATGCATCTTTAAAGGCACAAGCCCACCAAAAGGAGTCCAGTAATACAATTGACATCGAGTTCTCGCCACTCTTGTGACATCACCCACCTCAGCAGCATGCTCACACACACACACACAAACACCCACCTGGTAATGGAAGACTGTGTTGAGTTTCTTTCGACCGTCCTCCATCACTGAGGAGTTGTCCAGGTCCTGCAGGAGCTTACTGTTGCTGCCAGAGTCAAACCACTCTGAAAGGAGGAGAAGGAAGAAGAAGGTGAAGGACTGAGACAATTTCATTGTTAAATTTGGAGCAGAACAGGCGAGACAAACGGCAGCTATGCTCCGGCTCTATGTCATGACCTGTGGAAATATTCTCAGGCCATTAATCAAATCAGCTCTGCAGGCTTGGCAGCCTCTGAAAGCAATAACTCTTTGTGATTATGACTGTACACTCTCCTCAATGCATTCTGTCATTTATTATATTGCAGCCTCAGGTTAGTTGGGCTTCATGAGAAGAATTGACCTTTTTGCAAAGGAGATTACTATATCTTGGAGGGCTCGAGGAGGGGAAAGGATGGAAATAATCAGAGGAAATGTGTTCTTACCCAAGTCCACATCCTCCGCTCGAGGCCACTGGGAGAAAGGCAGGTTTTTATAAAAGGCTTCAATTATTTTTTCTTTAACTTGGCAGATCGTGTCAGTATTCATGACCCTGACTGACAGTGAATCCATGCCACACCCCTGGAAGGACACATTGATGTTCTGACAGACAGAGAAAAGAAGGAGAAGAGTGTGTCACTTGCATTGAATGTATTTTGTTGGTGAAAAACGAGCAGCGAGTGTGTGAAATGTTCAACCTGTGGCTTGGTCTCAATGTTCTCACGGAGTAGCCACTCCTCGTTGAGGGTGTAGCGGGCCTTCCCGGTGAGGACGTCTATGGAGCCCTTGTTGATCTGCTGCTTGATTGCACAAAGAAGTAGGAAGAAAGGCTCGCCCACTGTTTCCTGTGAAAAAAGAACTGAGTCAATGCGCTTCTTTTAGAATCGAACTGTCTCTCACGGCTCCTCTCTGTTCTCACTTTGAGGTAGCTGTACATGCAGATGGACATCCAGTTGGTCAGCATCTTCTCCACGACGGACTCGGTGCGGCGCAGCATCAGTTTGGGGTTCTTGGAAGCCGAAGCGTCGATAAGATCAACCAGCAGGTCTTTCATGATGCTGGTGTAATATTCAAGTTTCCCATGGAGGGCGATGGTGAGCAAGGACGCCAGGCTGCATCTGAAAACATATCAGCAGAGGAGGCATGAGCAAAAAAAAAAAAATCTCAGGCTTGTGCAAACATGCTCTGTCAATGTGTGGTCAGTGGATATTTAAAAATAATAAATCATGAGAACCAAAACAAGATTTAGTTTGGTCCAGTGCACCTGTGACTGCCGAGCCAAATAAAGGTCTGATCTAAGGCAGGGAGTGTCTGAGTCAGTGTCCAGGAGTGCAGGCAGGGGATTTCCCTAACAAAGCTCCTTTAATCCACCAGGAAGAGGCTCCATCAGTCAGTAAAGTGCTGACACTGTGCAGGGACAGAGATGCAGTCTGACTCTCTGATTCACAGTGACCGCTTAATGTTGGGAAACCTCAAACAAACATCACATTTACCTCAATATAAAACTTGACCTGTTTCTCTCACTCGCTCTGTGACTGTGTGTGGCAAAAATAGAAAAGGCAACACCAGCCTGGTACCACCGTTTTACGTGTTCTCATAAATAATTTGTTTGAGAAATACAGAGCAACATTTGGCTTTCAGCAGGAGATTTGTTTCTGAACATTTGCTTCTGATTTAAGGCAAATATTTTCTTGTTTGTCACTTTATTTGTGTCTTACTGAATCACACGCTTGTGTCTTTTGCTAAAAAAATATAATAAAAAATCCTCCATTGTTTTCATCACCTGCTTGTTTGTCTACAGCTTTTTGCTGAAAGGCATGCGAAATGATAAACTGCTTCTCTGCAGAAATGACAGCAGAAAAAAATAAACTAAACCAGTGTTGGTCAGAAAACCCAAACAATTCCCGGAAATGGTAAAATTCACCACAAATTGTGAAACTGTGTCATTATTACACACATTACATAATCATCTGGCTTTTTAGCCCTTAACTTTAGCTGTTTAAAGTTAAAGATGCACGACTCAATCAGACTATTTTTTTTGTGATTGGTTCTGATTAGTAATCAGCAGGTGAAACACAGATTTTTTTCATATGTATGAAATGCATCAGGATTAAGAACTCCCACTACATTTTGTTTAGTCTCATAAAAATTTGACAAACATTAGGGGGCGTAATTAGGGCGACAATTTCCTGCAGCACATTTTCCCGCCTTTATGATTCAGAGTCTTTGAAAAATTTGGAATCGTCAAAATTAGAATTGGCAGCTCAGAACTCAAAGAAAACTGCTAGTTGGTCTGGGTTTGAAAAAACACTGATTGGTGCATCTCTATTGTTAAGGTAAAAATTAAAAAATGTCCTGTTTCCTTTCAGTTATGCCTAACAACAGCTTAGCAAACTGTGTATTGTGTTGGAATCCCAAGAGAGCTGTCTCTGTTAGTGTTTGTCTGAAAGTGTGTCAGTGGTGGCTCAGCTCTAATAAGTGGCCACTTTGCAAAGGTCAACTCCAAACAAAAGGCTTAGTCATTCATAATTCTCTGCTTCTACCATCCAACAGAGCAAAACACAGTTCAATTTTTAACCAGACATTTAAAGGCAGGAATATCATTAACATTTCAGAATTTCACAACCTATGATGCCCTCCAGACTTATTGGCACCACTCGTAGACATGACTTAAAAGCCTTAAAATTGAGTATTTCATTACAGCAACACATTTTTTGACACAACAAAATGTAGAAAAACTCTTCCATTAATTTGAGAACATTAGGAAAATATTAATTCACAGGTGGCACAATTGTTGCTGCCTTTGCTCTTCATACTTTGTATAAAAACTCAGTGCTGATAGAGTTCAAGCTTTCTATGAAAGGCTAACAGATTTTAATTTAAAGTCTCATGTTGTTTCAAAGTGCATGCTGCAATGCTGTCCAATAACTACAATGTTCCCAGGGTTTTTGAGAACTAACAGGACCAAAACCTCACAAATCTTCCACTGTACCAAACAGTGAACATAATTTGCTCTTCCACAAATTTGTCTTTTCTTTTATGCCAAACTTATCTGGAGTGTTTCTTGGTAAAAAATCTTAGTCTCTTGTGATCAAAGCATGAAATAGATTTTTTTATGCTCATTATGGTAGGACAGAAAGTGCTTTTAATGACAAAAAACTGGCTAGCAAGTAGACGTGTCTAATGTTTCTCATGGAGACTTCACAACACAAAGACGCCACTGTTTTAACCGGTGCAGACAGTAAGTGTGGACAGTAGCGCTACAGCTAACAATTATTTTAGTAATTGATTATTCTGACAATTAATCAAGTAGTCTCAGGTCGGATAATGAAAATTGTCCAATGTTTATTAAAACATTTATTTAAACACTTAGGCTTGTTTTGTACAATATTAGAAGTACATATGAAAATGTAAATACAGAATTGAAATCCTTTTTTAAACAAGAAAATAAACACTTTATGTATTAAATATAATAACATAGAATTTCTTTGCTTGATCTGTATGCTTGATCATTAGTAGCAAAGGATGCATCTGCAGCTAAAAAAAAAACAAACTTCTAACATCAACATATGAAAAGCCCAACCCTTTATGCTTGACTTAACACCGATAGAGTGTATAGCAAATCTGTGTTTTGGATTAACCAATTAATAATTGCATAGCAAAACCGATTAATAATGGGATAGCAAAGGTGCTGATTAGGATTTTTTTCATTACTGAATTTGAAATGGGTGAGGCTAAAATTACACCATTAGAGGAGTTCTGAGTAAAACATATTAATAAAGAGGTTTTTCATGTATACTTTTTTGTACAGTTTTGGATTAATATCTACTTAATGTGTTGTTCTTTCAACAAATGCTGCCTTTTAGAGCCTGTATTCTAAAGTTACTGACTAACTGATTACTAAATTAGCTGGCAATTATTTCAATGATCCATTAATTATCACTAATCTGATTAATTGTTTCAGCACAACCGGAGAGCACTGTGTAGCCTTTCAGTTGTAACTAAAGACTGCACAGTAATGAAGCAGTAAAGGCTGCAGGTACCTGTCTCGCACAGCAAAGTCCTTCTGCTGCTCCAGGGCGTGGACGAAAGTGATCAGGAAGTGCTTGTTATTGAGCAGAGTGGAGAACAGAGTGATGCCCTCCTCCACATTAGGTCGTGTTGTGTCGTTGGCCTGGTGACAGAAGATGACAGAGGCTGGGTGAAACATTTACTTCTCTGCATGATTTCACCCTAACTGGATTACACACCTGCGGCGCCCTCACTTATCATCTTCACCACCTCTCGTCTGATCTGACCCTTCCAGTGAACACCTCATCCCTCTATTGCATCCTCTCTCCTCTGCTTCTTCAGCTACCTCCTCCCCCATTCAAGTTTTCTCCACAGTAGCTGAGCTCCCCACTCCTGCCCCTTACAGTGTTTGATTGTGGCTAAATGTGTGGAGTCGACTTAATGAGTGTGGTCTATCAATGGGTGCGACTAAGCAGCAGCGTGATGAAGTCTTCCCTCTGGACCGCAGCCATATGGTGTGGTTTGCAGTCTGACAGAAGGAGAACAGGGGTGTCCATTAAGATAAATGCCCGCCTCTGAGATTTATTCGCTGTGACCTGGAAAACACTTCCTGCGAAGACAATGTGGATCCAAAGCACTTCATCACCGTTAGACAGGCTCCCCTGGCTGCCGACCCAAAACCAGCGCTGCAATCCTTACTTTCCCTTGTTAGATGCTGCACATGAACATACGTGTGCTTTCACACTCAGCACACGTTAATACCCATGTGTGAAAGTGTGCACCTTCTTCCTCTTTGTGTTGTCTGGCAGTATGCAAGCACAACTTGAGTGCTAAAACCTGGGTTTCACTTCAGAGAGGGCTTTCAGGGGCAGTACTGGGAAGTCTTGAGATTCTTAAAATGTATATTTTTAGTGCATTTTGTCACCTGGCACGGATACTGTCACATTTTGAATCTGGTTTCTGCACCACTTCAGTGACACACACCTCTTAATTTTGACCGTTCATCTCCAGAGATTTTTTGCTCTTTTTGCTACTTCAGCTGGTTACCTGGAGCTCTCCAGTCTATTAAAGTCTGTCACTGCTGCAGTAAAACATTTGTTACATAATTTGAGGTTTGTTTTTTCCCCCTCAGATTTAAATAATCTGTTCATTTAAGGTAGACTTAATTATTGATTGATTGGGTCAAATGTTAATTCTCCATGTTTTTTTGATTTAATAAATCCTGAGTTATGAAGTGGGGGCACAAATTGGCTAACACGTAGAGCCTTACAGAAATTATTCTGTTTTTAGGATTTTTTTTTTAGAAATGGCAAATTCAACTATCAAATCAATAATTTGTAAAATCAAGTTACTTTACAAATTGACTATAATCTTATTGCATTTTGCATGTGCAAACATAACTTTTGTGGTTATGGCGCCTAAACTGGCTCTGTCCCAGGTACCCACATTCTTCTAAATCAGGCCTGCGCAACTTACTGGAGGTAGATTTGTTTAAGAGTCAGAAGGGAAAGATGCAACAACATCAGCTTGTGTTTAATGCATCACTCACTAGAAATGATTAAATAACACACAATAGCACTCATGAACATGTGAGCACATTCACATATACTCAGATATTCTTCAAATTCACATCATGACAAACCAGATATGTTTTAAATGAATACTATTGCATGCTGTTGATCTGCATCAACAGTCTCTGGGATTCATATAAAAAAGACTGTAATATATATGCCTGTCCAGGAGGTGGAAACAATGAATGAACTCAAAAGAAGAAGGATGGCTAAAGCAGTGCTAGGTTAAAAATTCTAAATAATCTTGTTTGTTCTCCCAAAGCAGTGTTTGTTTTTCACTCACTCAACTTCTTTGGGTTACAGTTGAAGTTTAATGAAAACAGAGAATGTAGATGTGGGGAAAAAAATTTTTTTCAACCACACTATTTATTTTTTAGCACAGAAAGTCATAATGAGAAAAGTGGAAGACGGTCTCATTTAAAAAATTTTTTTTATATATACCGGTATTCAATGCACACAGAAAAACTCTTTACCAGACTAATTAGGGAATTTAGAAATCTCAACATTGGAGACAATTTTTACAAATCTCTCTTGCATGTAGACAGGAGGTCCAAATGCAGCAGAAAATCTCTGCTTGGGAAAATATTTATGTTATTGTGGAAAAGATCTTAGGATGACAAAAGCAGACCTTCACCTGCCAGTCCTGCAGCAGCGGATGGGTCTCCGGTAGCACCCGGGGTCCAAGAGAGTCATTCACGTAAGTGGGCTGTACCAGACTATTCTCATAATCTGAACACATCTGAAACACACATAAACACACACAGCAAACTGTAAAACAAAGAGTGTTGTATTCGTAAACATAGGGAAGAGGGACTGAGAGGGAAAATAATGAGCTGGGCACCGGTTGTTTGTGTTTGGATTGCTGTCCAGAACTGAAAAAAAACAAAAAAACCCAGAGAGGCTCTTAAATGATTGCGTGAAAGAGACATGACACGGTGAAACCATAAGTTAGGAACAGAAAAGGCTTTTTGAGACAAAGTGAAGCAGAGCTAAAAGGCAGCATTTCAGCTCAGTCTGTCATTTCAGGACAGCTACACTTGGCCTGTGTTCTGACTGTGTCTAACACTGTTTAGAGTGTGTAATCTCAGACAGCCAGAAGCGCTTGTGGAAAGAAAAACAAAGGGCCATGAAGGACAGTGTTTGCCTGTCTTTATGAAAAAAAAAACTTTGGGGAGATGATGGCAGGGGTGCAACAACCCAATTCGAAGACATTTCTAAGCAGAAAACCGGTATTGTCCACTCTACAGCCCGTGTGGCTGAAATTGTGCAAGATCATCTATTGTTGCAAAACAGCGTGGGCGTGGGAGCTGAGTAGGGAAACTGCTTCGAGGGAAAATTTGCTTGTCTCACTGCCCGTCATTGTTCTGTCTCCTTGAAAGATCATGAATGTGGCTACAAGATGAAGCCCTCTGTCTCTATCTGTGGAAAAAACCCACTGAGATATGCCCACAGTGTACCTTTGTGGTAGATGTCATGTGAGGAAAAATGCATATCCCATTGGGTAAACATTAACTCTCCTGCTGGGTTCCAAACTGAAGAGATTTTGCTCGACATTTACCTTGTGTTTAAAAGTTCCAAGGTGAATTTGTATCCTGCATATTACCGACAGTGGGAAATGCTTAAAAGAAAGAGGCAGGCAGGGAGTAATAAAAATATGAATACCCCCAGTGAGAAAAATGGCAGTGTCAGTCTGCCAGCCAGACTCAGATAACGCGCTAAAAAAAGGTTTCTCACCTTGGGGAAGAAAGTGCGTGTGACAAACTGTTTGTACTCCAAGAAGGGGATGCCCTGGCTGCGATTCAGCTCCTTGGTCAGATCTGTCATGTCTGTTTGCAGCTCTGCAAAGCCTGCAAGGACAAAACATAAGGAACAATGAAACCTATTGTCTGGATAAGAAAGTTATTTCTCTTGAAGCAAAATATGTTAAGATGTGTTTTGGTTCTGATGCTCTGATTACTGTCCAGGGTCATATCCTTGATGAATATTAAACATAGAAAAGTGTAATCCTGTGATCTTTTTCCCGGTTTCTTTGCCAGACTGTGCAGCCCATCTCAGTATAGAGGCAAATATTTACCAAATGCCAATCACAGCAGCCAAATCCAGTCTGAGGCTTTTATCCAAAACATGTGTGCAGGCTGAGGTTTACATGCAGAAACAGCATCAGCATGTCCAGACACTGACTCCTATCTACATGCTAATACTGCACCAGCGCTACGTTTCAGCAGATGATGATGTTCGCCTCTAATGAGAGGCTGGAGATATTTTATGGGAACATCCTTCCTTTCACAGGAGAAGAGAAATATTTAGGTTAAAATCGCAATTTCTTTTGAGTCTGTCTAATAAGGAAGAATAAAACTGAAAGATCCAGAGGGATTTTATGGTGCCTTACAAAAGTATGGGATGCTTTTTCCACACTGTTTTTTACATTACAGATACAAACTCTTATACATTTCATTGGGATTTTAGATGGCATACCTCAACTAAGCCATACATAATTGGGCAGGAGAAGGGCACGTTGTTTTTTACAAATACAAATATGGAGAATGCCATGCATTTTTTATGTCCTTTATTCCTATACTATTAAATAAAATCAACCAGTTGCCTTCAAATGTCGCTTCTGAGTAATTTAACACCAGCATAGTCAAAACTTTGCAGAACCACCTATCAAGTCTCTATTCATTTGTCTTTTGAAAATGGCTCAGTCTGTGACAGATTGGATGGAGAACATTGATCAACATCAGTTTCTTTCAAGTTCTTGCCAAAATTGGATTTAATTCACTCTAACTAGGCCTTTTTAACAGATAAACCTTGTTCATCTTTTAAAAAGGTTGCGTTTAGGTTGAATGACCGGATTTGCTTTTCTTGCTAAAGACAAGCATCTCGACAGCTTGATGCCTCCACCATCACTCTTTCACTGTGGGTGTGTGTGGAGTTCAGATGATGCACAGTATTACTTTATACCACACATAAGCTTTTGCTTCTAGGATGAAAGCAATTTAATTTTTTTTCGGAATACTTGCATGGCACTTGATGTATGGATTATTACTCCTTTAAGATATTTATCCTCTCAACTAGATTACATCATTTGGTTCACAACAAATGGAGAGGCTGAATATAAAACCATCCCTGTGCTTCTGTTTTCACACAAACTCCTCCTGTTGGAGCAATGTTTGGACCATCAGTTTCCTGTCGTCTTTTACCCCTCCTTTTTTTTCCATAGAGCCTCTTTCCTCTCAGCAGAAACATCCCTCGTTTTGTGCGCACTCACCATGAACTCGTCCACAAATCTATCTATGTCCTCTGACTAAATAACCTCGCCTCTCCTCCTCCTCTCCCTCCCACGCCTCCGCTTCTTCCCCCGGCTCGCGGCCCTCGTTCCCGTTCCTATCGCTTCCTCCCTCCATTTCTCTTTCACTATCCGTCCCCCCCTCCATCTCTGCTCCATAAATCTGGGTGCTCAGACATGGAGTGGCCTTCACTCGGGCCTACTCTAATGTTCAGACGCACACGTAAACATACAGACACACAGTGGCTTTTTTTCCTGTAGATGCAGGACATACTATGTGGCCTCTTGGTAAATCTGTGTGACTGATCATTTGTCAGGCTCTTCATTTTATGAGTCATGCTTACGAGGCACAAATCTGTCAACTTTTGTGTCTCCTTCACACTTCAGATGAGATAGCCTCCAAACCAAGTGCCATTGTTTTGCACGCAAACACAAGAACATATACAGGCAAATACAAGGTTTTACATCTCAGAGTTCCTCTTTTAACCCTACCTTTCCGGATCTCCTCTCTGATCTGGGACTCCATCTCCTCCATTTGGAGAAGAGTTTTCTGCCAGTAGCGTTCAGCCCTCCGGCTCTTCGTGCAGTACACGACGAGAGCTGCGAACGACAGCAAACGGTGAGAAAAACAAACAGGTGCTTCACATAGTATGGGGTCAAAATGGCTCTGAAATACTTTCATTAACAATTTTCAGCAGAGCTTCTGTGTCACAGTTTTCTAAATTAATTTCAATCCTACAATATTGAATGAGACATTGTCCACATTGCGTAACGGCTAAGCACAATTCATGTACACACTCTCTCATTGGTAGCATTACACCTAAAATGTCAGGCAGGAAACAGAGGGGCTTTTGTGAATATATGATCCAAATTGGGAAACGGTGTGAAAGTACACACTCGCTCTAATTTTCACCCGTACACCTGCCCTGCAGACCATCTCGGTTTCTGACTACAGAGAACAGACACACAGACAGAATTGGGAACACTGGAGTCTTTGTGTGCTGGATACTAAAGAGGGATGAAGCAAGTGCAGGAAACTACAAGCCTAGAATTCCTTTTATCTCTTTCCACATCTGGAGCATCCGTAGCTGCAGCAGGCACGCATCCATCATCTGCTGGCAGGCCTGTGTGTGTGTTGGTGCGCGTGCAGGGGTGAGTGTGTGCTGGACCTACCCACAGTGCACAGAAGCAGCAACACGCAGCACACCACAATGGACACCACAATGGCCAACTCGCTGCCGCCGAGCTGCACTTTGGTGATCATGTGGCGAAAGTTCCCCACTTGCACCTACAAAGAGAAAGAAGAGTTTCACATAAAACTAGGTCACGTTTGCTGAAACGCTCACTTCTCTTTTATCAGAATTCATTTCACAGTGGCCATCGCAAATACTACTAGTCCTATACTGATCATTTTATCAAAGAGTGTGTTGCTATTATGAACAAAACAAATGCAGAAATAGCATTAAGGTGCAACTAAGTTTTATTAAAATGTAAAGAAATCACAAATGTGAGTAAATAACTTTTCTCCACCCCAGTTTTCAAACCGTGCTCCAGTTTCCACTACTGGTTATTTTAATGTTTTCAGCGGAAATGTTTGTATCAACTACTAATTAGCTAAATATAAAGCAAATTAGCAAAAGCAAGATAAACTGAGGTTTAAATTTCAAACATACAGCCAAACAGATTATCTTTTTTTCATGCACATTGATTGCTTCAACTGAAAAACTGCAGCATCCAAAGGAGAGAGACAGTGCAAACGATTTTAGGAAACTGTGATGGATGACAATGAGGTATAGGCCTGTCAAGTTGTGTCAGCTTTGTAAACAGATATGCTTTAAGAAATATCCATTGTATTGTTCGTGTGGTTTAAGGTCATTTTAAAGAGATGTCAAATAAATTCAGAGTATCTAACATTTTTGCCTGGTATAAGCTCATGCTGCCCCTCCCACACCTGTTGCTGTCACTGTCATTCAGCTGGCAGAAAGAAGGATTTTGGATTTGTCTCCAAGTTGCATAACTGACAAAGTTGGCAGTTTGGAAATATTTTTGGTAGAGGAAAATACACAGAGTAAAAGCATGAAAGCTAAAGGAGAGCTGGTCACACTTATTAAGGTAATACTATCTTAAAGTTACAAGCAACATATCTGTAAAACAGTTGTCTGCAGGTTCTCAGGAGTCAGAACAGTTGTTTTTCTGTTGTAAATATAAAACATTGGATTTCTTCACATTTTAGTGTTAAGTCTGTGTAAATACTCTGGTACTTTTTATTCAAGATTATCACTACTTAATCTCATGCCTAATCACAAAGAATCAGTAACAAATGATTTTGTTTACATGTGCTTCAAGTTATTTGGGACATTTAAGTACTTGCTAAGCCAATAGCACTTCATTGAATATGCATTGAAACACTATAGCAACATGTTTAAAGATACAATATACACAGCATAAGGACATGCAAGAGATTTAAATCAGCAGAAGTGGAAATAAACAAGTTGAAACTAAAAGCACGGCAACCATATTGAATTGTGAGGTTTGGTTGGTAAGAAATATCCAATGTTGCTTCTTGAAAGTCTTGCTTCTGGCTTTCTTTTCTTTTCCCATGTTGGGAGCATAAAAATTTTGTTTTTGATAATAAATGGGGCGCATAATGCAGTGATTATGGATAACGAAGTTTCTACTTTTCTTTTTTATTTAACGAGAAAACAGCAAACTCAAAAACAATAATTGATGTTGTGCTACTGTTGTGAAATGTCATCAAAAACTTTTACCAAAGTAGAAGAACCATTTCAAATCATAATGTTGGTGAAAATAAAACATGTAAATCTTAACAAAATTACATAAATTTATATTTTCTCCATTTAGAAATACCACTTCTAACTTGGCAGCAGATGATGCTGTTTAAATTTGTCTTTAGTCTATGAATAGAGACAAATTATTCACATTACACTTCTTAGAGTAACATTTTTATATCTTTATCACCTAAGTCCAAGATGCCAGTGACCTTCTTTCAGAGCAAGGAAATCAGCAAACTATTCCCTCTGAAATTAATCAAGATTTTCCTCTGACATTTCTGTGCACTGAGTAGCTTGTTCACCAAAGTTCAAAAATCACATAAGTGTCAAAATAACATTTACAGGCTGTAGAAGACTTTCCAGGTGAAAGTCTTTCACTCTTCATGTAGTGAAGTAACGTAAGATTTACAACAAAATGGTTGTTAAATTACTGTAGTAATCATTAGGTTCTTTAAGTAACATTTCCTGCTTTGATTAAGAAGTCCCTTCTTTATATTAACATCATTCAAAAAGCTAGGTATTGCTTTTTAAAATATTTTTTTTAGGGTGCTGCTTAATAGAAATCATCAAAAGCTAACTAAAAAAGCTGCATAGTGGTGTTAAAAGCAATGTAGCAGCACTTCATACGGGCTTAAACTGAGCTGCTGATGTTAGCAGCAGTAAATACAGCTGCAGTAGAGTAAATAAAATGAAATGCAGGAATAAACTTTTCAAGCTGAGTTAATTTTAGCTATTGTCCCTGGGTATGTGCTGGAGGTATGGTAACCTTTTATTTTCTTCTTATGTTAAATTTCTACTCTATTACATACAGGCAGTAAAGTGTATTTGAAAGACAGATACAAAGATGAAGAGAGAAAAGCTCAGGAAGACAGAGCAGGTATGAGGAGGAATAACATTAAAGGACTCGTTTATTATATTTTTATCCCAGGACTGCACCAGAATAGCACGTTCCGATTCACATATGAAAATACTTTTTTCCAGCTTCTCAGTTAATCTTAAATCACGAACAAGCCCTTTAAGCTCCTGTCTTTTTTAGTCTCTCTTCTCCCAGGCTTTGCTGAAACCTTTGCCCCTTTTAGCTGCACAGTGGAGCCTCTAAAAGCCAACTGCAAGCCCAGTAAGTAATTATTTTTTAACTGATTGTGAAAGACAACTTTCCTAATCCACAGTGCTGTGTAAAAATATTCACACCCCCTTGAACTTTTCAGTTACTTTCCACACTGCAGCTGCAACCTTTTTGCTCATATTGTATGTGTTAGATCGACACAAAGTGCTGCAAGATTGAAAAGTGGTAGCAAAACAATACACAGTCCAAAGGTAATTATAACCATAAAAATGACAAAATAAAGAAATCTTTCTCAACGTTATGCCTCACTAGTCACACTAGTGAGGTAGAAAAATATCTTTAAAGTTAGTTCACAAAGGTTAGTTTTAGTCTTGTTTCCACCCCAAACCTTTATTTCAGAGTGTTAGCTTATATTTAGTTGGCAAAAAATAAGGACAGCATCTTTTCTAAATAACATATTTAAAACTTTTCGCAATAGGGGCGCAGGTGCTGGCGCACACACAGACAAGCCTATCCATTTTGCAATGGAGACAGGTGCACACATGCAAAAAAGAAATTAGGCTGTAGGTTTTGAAAAATGTTCTCTCTCTCAGCGCTGGAAGAGTCACCCAGTTCAAACTAACCCAGATGTGGCAAGAAGCGAACTTTCACTTCTCCCTTCTGATTAGTCAGCAGGGTCCTCTGTGGTCTCAGCTCACTTTGTTCCCTCCTCATCTGCAATCCCAGCATACTTCATAAAAAGAGACTCAGATAAAAAACCCTCCAATCCTCAAACCAAATCCTTCCTACACACAACTCTGTGGGGGAAACAAGCTCATTGGGTTGCCTTGCTTTCAATATTCCTCCATCCCTCTTCGAGTTCAGGCGCTTATTTACACGGAGCAGCCGGAGAAGGCCTTCTTTTTCCAGAGGCTGCACCACTGTGACCCGGTGTAATGGAGGGGAAAATGCCATTGTTCCATGTTCCTGTTTCGCTTCGGGTAGAAAAACATCGCTTCCTCACGTCTACTGCTACAGCACTTCAGAGCCAAGCACAACACAGGCATGCAAAAATAGATCTGCTTCTTAAAGTAAGTGAAAAAAAGCACTGATGGCCACAAACTCTGCCTGAGCAAAGCATATGAGCATTTATTTAAATCTGCAGACACAAAGGAAAATAAATGCGAGGGCTATATTTACAGCTTTGTCAAATGCAAACACTTCCTATGGGCGCAGGCAGCCCACCCATTTTTATTATGACATTTCCTCTGACCCTTGCTCTCTGCTCATGTTGTTGCTAATTACCCCTGTTTACTCTGAGTGATCTTGATAGACAGAAGAGGTGGGCGCGCACCTGAGAGTGCTGCAGGTACAAGAAAGAGGTGGAGGAGAAATAAGAGGTTCTTATTTCTATTTTTGTATAAAAGTGGAGAAAACTTCTCTCAGAGCACAACTCAGCTGAAAACATATGCTTCAGAGTTTCCTCATCAAAAACTAGTAGTGTAGCTCACATTTGAATATGGATGAGCTGAGTCCCACCTAATAAAGTGCTGTTCTGCTAGATCAAAATGGACAACAACATATGTAAACAAGTGTAGAAGTGCTTCATGGTTTTACTTAATAACTTGGAAGAAAAAACTGCCCCACTGGAAAGTGAGATCATCGCTGACTCAGAATAATTGTGTAGCAATGTGAGTGACAAGAACTGAAGGACACAAAGATCAGTTGATAAATACAATGTGTCACTGTTTATTGTTATGTTTTGTCACTAAGTGACGGCTCAGCACCCCAGCTAATATTATATTGTCATGCTTAGAAACCTGAAACCATTCATAAAACATGTTAGAGGTGGCTCAGACATCTTATTTGCAGTGCATGGGTTCCTGCACACTAAATCTGTTTCAGTTAACATCACAGATGGTCCTGATTCTGACTAAATATTTGGCTTAAATGCTAAATGACAGATGGGTGAGGAGCTGAAATTATCAGGGTCTGTTGAGCAATAATATTCAAGATGAGATGAGATGAGGGTCTGTGTGAAAACCGTGGTGAGGTTGTGGTGTTTGTACTTACGGTGACAGGAAGCTCACTTTCGCTGGACCTCAGCTGCCCATTGATGGTGCAGTGGAACAGCTGGTCATTATGGAAGCTGATATTACAGGGATAGGAGCCAATCATCACCGAGTATTCCTCCGGCACCAGCTCCAGCTCACTCGGCACTTTCTGCTGTAAAACATATATAAAAAAACATGAGATGGTCAGTGCCAAGAGTTGTCTCCCCTTTGAACAGGCCTAGGTAATAAAGATGCGAAGCTTTAGCCCACATGCACATACATGCATTGCAATACATTACTTTCTTTTTTTTTTTTTTTACAGTTTGCAAAGTTAGACTTTATGAGTTAGACCTGCACAAAGTAGAGCGTGATTGTGATGCAGAAAAAATAGATGCACAAAGTTTTAGATAAATATGAAGCCTGAAAGAAGTAAATGGTTTTGTAGTAATTTGTAGTCGGCCCCCTTGAATGTAATTCCCCTAAATAAAATCCAATAGATTCTGTTTAGAATTGCCTTACTCATGGTGGCAACATGTTGGAGCAACTCTGTTTAGCCCATCCTGGTTTGCTCTTCTGCTAGACATAATTGTTTTGGTTGAGGCGTTGGACAATTGGTCTCTCTGGTTTTGGATCCTGTGGTACTGGAAGCATTTTTGCTCTTTTTTTAAAATTTAGGACTGTTATGATGCGTAACCCTAGCAACAAGGCATTGGTTTTACAACTGGGATCAACTTATTAGCATCTCAAAAGCTCAAATAATAACTGAACTATGACCCCAAGTCCCAGAGGAGCTGAAAAGGAGACTTCAAAAGCAGAGCGAGAAGGAGGAAGTTCAAACCATCTTTTCCATTGAACATAATGTGCAAGAATTATAGCCCCACTCCAGTGTCTCCTTGACCAATTTTCTGACAATACCTCCAGACAGAGACTTAAAGAGGCATAGCAAAAGCAAATGAGGTGGATTGGCAGTGCTTGTGAACTACTGATAGTACTGTGGACTACTGTGTTTACTGCCTATATATTGAGTTGTTAGCATATCATGATAGAAACAGTCTTACACCAACAGTCTCTAGTCAGAGACACCTTTAGATTTGTTGCAAAACTCACTGCCACTGAAGATCCTACCTGCCCACATCATCACCATCCACAATGACTGTTTGAAGATACTTGGATGATATGAATTGTTTAATTTACCTTTGAGATAAAGTACATTTAAAACAAAATTTTTCCTTCACATTTGGAAAAGGGAATTAATCAAGGTATGATTTAATTATCAGTATAAATATAACTGTTCTGTGAAGAGAACAATCACAGCTGACTTGTAATTGACGATGTCTACCAGCAAAGTATAACTGAGCATCATAGATGCTCTCCATCCACTCTGATTGATCTTCAGCTTAATTGGAAGGAGCTAAAATATTTTTTCTCAACCAGTGGAAGCTGGTTGAGATTAAGACTTGCAAATGGAATTGCAGAAAAAGGTGGTTTTACAAGGATTTAATGTTCAGATTAAGTGACACACTGCTAAATAATGGGGTGAGTAGATTTTTTTAAATGTAAAGAAAAGTGCAAAGCAATGTATATGTTCTCACTTCACAATTATATTCTATTTCTGTTGGTCTATTAGGTTAGGGTTCAGTAAAACACTCTGAATGACATATCAAAATGTAAGAGATTTCCTGGTGTATGAATACATTTGCTATATGCTAATGTATATAGCAAGTTGTCTGGGTGAGTCCAGAACAACACTCAGCGCCTTCACAGAGATCTGTAGCAATGAATCTTACTGTCCTACTTCTATCCAACACCACCTCTCACTGCTGGGAGCTACATTAATTAAAGGGACCCATCTCTGATTTTACACTTTACGTGTGACTTCAAGTCATATGGAGTGGCAGACCTCAACCGTTTCAGACAGTTCCACTTTGTCTTCTGGGTGCCCACAGGGAGCTTTCTACAGTCTGACAAAAAAACTATTCCTACTGCTGGTGACATCATCCCCGCTGCCTTGGGCTTTACACACTGTCGGCTTGGAAAGTGAAGGATGTTTGTCTGCCAGTCAGGGTTCAGTAACATTTTTAATTAGGAAGCATTTAGGGAAATTTGTAATGTTGGGCCTCATCTAGAGTCAATCCAACCATGTCCATTAGTCTAAAAGTGAGCATATATCAGCCTTCTCCGCAGCTTCATCTTACGTTTATGCGTCTGCTGCAAATCCCAAAATGATCTGGAGGGATGAGATTAAATTACTGAATTATTCCTTTAATGGGAATTCCATAAAGTCTCTGTGGATCTTATGGATTTCTACTCAGAACATCTTCTACAGACAGTTATTTTAAGCCTGCAGGGAGGTTTTTATTGGGTCTAATTTTTTACAGCTGTACTTGTTCATTGCATATACGCTAGTTTCCTTTGTGGGTGGTCGTCTTACAAGCTTAGATTTTCTACAAGAGGCCTGGTAGGTTTAGGGGTTCTGCAGAGAATCGTGAATCTAGACAGGAATATAAGATACTGGAAACACTGTAGGTTAGACGTTCCCTGTCCTGAATCTTCTATTAATCGCTGGGGCCACTCTCATCTTCCTCTCTCTTTGAGCTTTTACTGCTCTGCCTTCATCTACATTTGACAAACAGCAAAATGCCCGACTGGTTAAGCATCACAAGCTTGTCAGTCTAGATTAGATCAGAAAACCCAACATTATCATCACACCCTGTGTTTTTTCATCATCTTGACATGTGCCTCCGGTTTGACCTTTGAACTTACGACGGTTGATTCTTTAGAGTTTCAGACGGATTGGAGTCACCGTATTAAGAGAACTACAGCAAAGCATGAATTAATTTTTTCAGCAGTCAATTTGTTTGGAGATCTGCTGCTGTCCTTGTTCATGAGCCCACTATCAGTCAGGCTTCAGTCGCTGGACAGATGGTTTCACTTATAACTCTATGATAGTCAGGCATACTTGTCTGCATGGTTGAAACAAGGACTGTAAGCTCTCCAGGTCTCTGCAGCTGCAGAACAAGCTCAAATCACTGCAACCCCAAGATTTCAATTTTAAAGGGGACAGATATATAATGTATTTTCAAGTCATATAGCGCCATTTTATAGCACCATCAAGTAACTATGTCACCTTCATTTAGTAGAAAAATGTGGTATATAAGAGACATAACTTAGAAGAAATTTGATTTCGCTGTTCAGGAAGTCATCACAGCAATATTCCTCTATTAATCCGTTATAATTTTTTTTTACCACCGTTTTACTGAGAAGTAGTTTTTATGATGTTGATGATGGTGTTTGCTAATTGCTAATGCCGCTAATCGGGATAAGCTGAGTTGGGGGAGGGTTTATGATTTGTGGAAGGAAGCATTTATGGTGGCTGCATAGGAGGCTAAAGGATTTCTCAAACCTTTATGAAAGAATTAAAGCATCACTCCAGGTATGTTTTTGATGAGGGAATAACATTACATTATATAAAGCTCTAGAAAAATGATTTTACATAATACACCACTGTTAATAAAGATTTTTTGCCTGGATGGCTTGCACCTCTGAAACTCTCAGTATCAGAATTACTTTATTGTTATTGAACAAGAAAGCACAATGAAACTTAATGACTTTCTATTTGTGTCATATCTTCTTTATGTAAATTAATCTGCCTACATCCTTGAGACTGATCTACACATGACTGAGAGATGTAAATCAAGACTAAACTTTTCCCTTAAGGACCAACACATCAAAAGCATTCAGGCCTGGACATAAATGCAAACTACTGCGAGCCACAACCCACAACACAAGTACAAAGGACAAGTTACAAAAAGGATGAAAAATGCCCTTTAATATTTCAACAAGGTCAATCCTCAAAGTGGGCCAAAGGTTTGCAAACACGCACAAGGCTGTAACTCAGAAACAGCAGAGCTGCATTTTATCATTGACCTTTCATTCTTTATGTAATCCCACAATAATTACATGACTGAAACATGCTTTGATCTCTGCAATTAACCTAGTATGAACAACACTGTGATTACTTATTGGAAGGATGACCAGACCTACAAAAAAATTCCCCTGTTAGTTTGAAACAGCAACATCCCTTCAATATAATTAGGCCAAGTGAGGAAGGGTGTGTGTGTGTGTATGTGTGTCTTTATCACCAGAGGGTTTCCTTTCTGTGATTACACACAGAGGGTCCCTACAGGATGCAGCCTCTTTAACCTTTGTCAAAAAGTGCTTCGTCACAACCAACACACACATACAAAAATAAAGAGTATCATCCATATATGTTGAAATACTTTTTAAAAATTGATTTATAAATATAAAATTCACAATATTTTTGTAGAAAACATAGTTGGATTACAATAAATGTTTTCTAAACTCTGAGGAAGGATGCACAGCAAATCCTACCTCTGGTCCTGGCTGACTAACAAGCTTCCTATTAAACAAACACATTCTGTCTCAGCCTCCCCTCAAGTCCACCACAACTGGAATCCACCTTTCCTAAATAAAGCAGGAAACAACAGACAAGTCGCTCATGTAGGCAGGCAGAGACAGCGACTCCTGCAGCGACCTCCTCCTAGCACGCACTAACACATAAAGAGGAGGTGGCATCATGTTCAGACATCCTTGTCTGTGCTGTTCCTGTGTGCGTGTCGCGCGGTGTCACAGCCG
Organism: Xiphophorus couchianus; assembly: GCF_001444195.1. Taxonomy (NCBI): domain Eukaryota; kingdom Metazoa; phylum Chordata; class Actinopteri; order Cyprinodontiformes; family Poeciliidae; genus Xiphophorus; species Xiphophorus couchianus. The sequence goes on along the minus strand of NC_040228.1, from coordinate 20,262,210 downwards.
GCAGCCCTTTAACGTGATGGATTCAAGCAGACAGGTGCTTAAATCAGCCAGAACGCACAAACATGGGGCCTCCCACTGAGTTGCCACTGCGCCCCTCCTTACCCCACTCACACCTCCAACAGAAATCAACATGCTTAGGAGGACAGGGTCTTTGATGTGTTTTATGTGCCTCTGGTTTATGTGAATATAAATAAGGACACACTCAGCTCTGTCTGATGTACACTGTCGAGTTTGTCTTGTTAAGTAATGATTGTGCATCCAAAAAACAAGAAAGGAAATTCCATCACTTGTTTATGACTTTTAGTTATGACAATATTTGTTATGAATATTTGTTACAAAGTCAGCTTGGCATCATAAGAGACCATTTAACCAAAAATGATAAGCAATGAATGTGTCTAATTATATCTAGCTTCTCTCTGACTGTGGGAAAAGCAGTGCCAGTTGTCTGACTCGTTGAATCCATCTCTATAGGAACACATTTTGACCAAAAATTTGAATTATGCCTTAATGATTTGTTTGTATTTATTCATATAAAATGACAAAACCGTTACTCAAAACTACAGAGCCCTCCATGATTATTAACATTCCGGATAAAGATGTGTGAGTCTCAAAAATAAATGACTCTGAAAAAAATGAGAAAATCCAATCTTTAACTTCAGAACATTGATTTAGTTAAGAAACCACTGTTTTTAACTAATTACAGGAGCCATAATTATTGATATCCCATATGCTTATGATAAAACTAACATAGTTAGGCATTGTTTCTTATGATGTATTCTTTACATTTTAAGTGAATTAAATGGTCTGGGAACATTTATTTAGTAATTGTAGCCTGCTTGGCTGGCTATAGATGTTAGATTACACAGATGCTTGCTTCCTTTATCCATCTCTTCTTAATGATAAACACAAGAAAACATATCATCCATAAGTCATAAAGTAGCCACTTGCCATAACTCATTCATATCTGCAGACAGAACGATAAATAAAAACTTAAGAACAGAGTAACAGAGTTGAGGATGACAACTGGATGTCAATGAAACTCTTATGTTGTTGTTTTTGCTTCTGCATTAACAAAAAAATTTAAATAAGGAAGACAATTGAATGTAAATAATCCATCTACAATCATAAAAAATATAAGGTCACACTATAAAACCTGACCTGCATAATATACCCTTTCAAAGGTTTAAGGTTGCTTTTGAATATCCTTGCTACATTGACTGGCAGAATCCTAGCTTGTTAAATATATTGTGATAAATAAATTGTTATTATTAACGATTAAAAAATAAGGTAAGATAAAATAAGATAAGATAAGATGGAAAACAAGTAAACTCTCACCACCGTCATGTTAAAAAAATGTTAATATTTCATTGATTAGAAGAGTATAAAAAATGTTGACATATTGTTGCTTATGAAATGCTATTATTATCATGTTATTTCCAAAAAAAGAAACTGCTTGCACATTGTTTTGTTATCTTTCAAATGATGATAGTTTTATTTTCTGTCACAAACTTACTTCTTGGTTGGATGAAAACCTACTTAACATGACATACATTTGTTATAAAAGTATTACTGATTAAACTTTAAAAATTATGTAGCTTTATGTTATGAAAGCTAGAGTTTAATCAGTACTACTTTCATAACAAATTTACGTCAGATCATGATGTCTTGGTTAATGTCAAGTTGTCCTAATGAAGACATTTAGAATAGCGTCAACTTTGTATTAAAAGTGTCATGATTTACCGAATGACACCTTATGACAACAGTCATAAATATTCATGAAGACTTACTCATGTTCATGACAGGTGTTATGTCATGTTTATGTCGGTGTCATGACTGTCTTATTCACAACCCGTCAAATAAAGTGTTACCTAAAATCTAAACCTGATAGGTTATGATTAATTTTGGGCTTAACTGTAGCTATAGTAACTGGGACTAAAAACTATTGTTCAGGATATCAGACAATAATAAATTCTGTCCACATTAAAGATTTCTCTTTTTCAACCCATTAACGAAAAACATATTTTCTTTGGTTAGCCCCAAACCAACATCACACAGTCTGATAAGGGGTCTGGTTCACTGAGTAGGGGAGAAGGGCAGACAGGAAGTGGCTTCAAGCTCCCGCATGCCACAAAACAATGTCACAGAATGGGCGCCACTCATATATTTCAGGGTTTAGTCACTCATCTAACAGTAAAATTAAACAGAGTTATGAAAATATACATGTGAAAATGTTCCTGCAGCAGACAGCAGACATGATTGTGATGTGAAAGCTCCCACGGTTCTCTCAGTGTCTCTGAACCAATTGCAATCTTAGTTTTCTTTCAGTAAGAAATATCCCAAAAAATAAAGCCTAATGTTTAAAAAAAACCCCAAAAAACATTAGTGCATAACCATGCATACTCCAACTTAAAGTCATTTTAGCTGTTTACATAAACTTCTCAGATTTTCTTAGTTTCATGCTCGACAGACCTACTAGTAATTTTTTCACCTACTTAGTAGCTAAAAACAACACAAAATAAAACAATGTCAACATAACGTCAATGACTGATGTGTAAAGACCTGAAATAAACTCAAATATATCTCCATTTCCCATTTCAAGATGTGTTGTATTCGGCTGCATCAGCTTCTCCTGTCAGATATATCTGAAGCAGCATTCCCTCATGTTCAATTTGATTTTCTGAAACCAAACCACTATAGGTCTCTTATTATGAGTGAAGAAAGTGTTCAGAGGTTAAATAAAGTTTAAATTGTCAGTTTATTTGAATATTTCCTGATTAATTCCCATAAATCTGATTTAAAAGTTGCTTAAAATACACCAAATCAATCCTGAATTACTACAAATGATGGGAAACACAAAGGAAATATAATTGTGATAAAATCTGGTTAATATTAAATAAATGACACCTGAACACAGCAGGGATGCACATTCTGTCTCAGCTTCGTTACTCACATTGATTATGAGAGTCAGTGGCTCTCCTGAATGGTGTTTGATCTGCTTGTCTTTGTTGGTGGTGAAGAACTGAGGGTCCTCCACGTATCCCAGCTGGAAGTGCTCTTTATGAGGCTCGCCGGGCCTGTCATCAGAGGATGAAGGGCTGTCTCCGGTATATGGGACCCCGTTCAGGACAAACTGCACTGAGGTTTCCTGGGACTGGCTGGACTCCGGAGATAGGCAGGTGATTGTTGAGGAGGAGAGAACGCTACAGTTCTGATAAAAAAAAAAAAAAAGTTAAAACCTTTCATGAAATAATAAATTATATTCAAAGTAGCATGGCTGAAAAACTGCTTACTGTTTGCCCAATTTCCAGGACATTCATGGTGACACTCTGAACCAGGTCAAAACCATGACCTTTAACCGTAATGGTCCTGCCACCACTATGACACAAACACACGGCAATTGTTACATCGCAGCCACTAAGAATTTGCCTAGAATTCACTTGCAATTCTTCTGGGAATTTACTCACCTGAGGAAGCTCTTCGTTGGGTGGATGGAGCTGATAGTTGGGTTTTGCTCATAGGTGTACATGGTGCTAATGTTTGCTTCCTCACAAGGATGGTCCTCAAACTCCACACACACTGTCACCAGCTCAGTATCTGCCTCCAACGCTGGAGGCATGATGCATTTAATCGTTTGATCCGTTTTTCTGGGGGAAAAAATAAAATAAAATAAAAAGATGTAAACACTGTTACCCACAACTTGTGATGTGTAGAAAAAGGTTCCATCCTAAAAACTGTTTCTGATTACAGCTGGAGTTACGTTTTTTGCTGCTTGGCAGACTTTCACAGGAGCGGTGGAGCTATTTTGGTATGCGCTATGGCAACAACTAGAAGTGCTGAATTTAATCTTGTGAGAAGTTATGCAGAACTTGCAAAGCAATGCACTCTGAATATTTAATTGTCACTTCATGCGTTTAATATCCGCTGTTTAAAAAGGAAAGCCATTAATACGTGGGAAGGAAAAGAAACCATGCAAATGATTTGTAATTGTAATGGGCAGAATTCATGCAGACTTGCAAAGCAGGGTCACGTCTCTAAAATATACAAACAATCTGAGAATGAAAATGTAAAAAAAAATAATAATAATAAAAATGTTGTACTCACTCTGTGATGGTGCACTCCTGTGTTCCGTTGACCTTTACTCTAACCTGTGAGCCGATGTCCAAATGTTTTCCACGGATTGTCACCCGGGTTCCTCCAACACGAGAACCTTTCTCTGGATATATGGACTTCACATTGGGGACCTGCATTCAGAACAAAGATTCAGCAAATGACAGGAAAGACATCAGATTGATAACAGAACACTTGACAGCTTTTCCCACTTAGACATTTCTCCTACACAATGCTTTGAAACAAATGAAAACACTTCTCTTTCTATGAGGTTCACGTGTCCGGGTTTTGCAAATTGACTGAGACAGCTGCTGGCTATAACAATTAAGAAAACTGTGAAGATAGCCCATGTTGCAGCAGATCATTATTATGCAGCTGAAGCCATCAGCCCTTTGGGGCCAGAAATGGTAGGACAGTCATTCTGTGCTGCACATTGCCCCGCAAAAGTATTCACACTCCTTCACTTTCCAAACTGCAGTGTACTTAGTAGGAATTTTATGTGACAGACATACACAAAGTAGTGCATAATTGCTAAGAGAAAATTACAATTATTTTAGAACATTTTTTGAAAATTGTTTTGTGCATTTACTAAATTTATTTGAATATATATCTGGTAATAGGGTATTACATTTACATCTAGAAAATATGAAAGTTTTACTTTTATTATGTTTTGTTGGTGAAATGTCTATGTGAAATAAATAAATGTACTATCATTTATCATGATCATCAAAATTAATCTGCCACAATCAACTGTCTTCAGAAGTCACCCTGTTATTAATAAGAGAACACTAATGTATAATGTCCGTATTAGTGACGGGACTTTAACACGTTAATTTCAATTAAACAGTTACATGGAATTTAATGTGTTAAAAATGTTAATGCATTTTTAATTTTTTACATACAAAAATCCTAAACCGGAACCTTTTTATTGGGTTTCTGGTACGGCCATAAATCTGACGTACAACAGCATTCAAACACTGGTGGACAACAAAGTCGGTTTTCTTGTCTCACTGAGGATTCCTGTAGCACTTGAAAACTGCGTATAAAAGCACTTTGGACCAATCTGTTGGCTGAACAACCTAAATGATTAAAAACAATAAAAATATTTGTTGTTGAGGTCATATGTCTATTAATTAATTCATTTAACAGTAAGAAATGGTCTAATATGTGGGAAGGGTTTTTGGAATAAAAATTTTGCAATTAATTGTGATCACTTAATTACAGACTCTGCAATTAATTCAAAACTTTTAATTGGGATAAAGTTGGGGAGATGTTTAAACCAGAGTTAAGATATGATCATCTCATGGATCACTGTTCACTGTAGCATGCAACCAAATACAACAGCATGTAGTATATTTGCTAGGCTGTCACCACCAGGTCAAAGGAGGTTAGCATTAGCCAGAGAAGCAGCCAAAAGGCCCATAACAGCTTTAGAGATTAACAGCGAGTACAGCAGAGTCTATCGACTAAAAAACTACATATTTGTCCTTCATGGGTGAGTGAGAAGGAGGAAGCCCTTGTTAGAACACAGGCAGTTTAAATAGATAGAAACATGGCAATGGCATCGTGCTGTGGGAATGTTTCAGCTTAGGGATAGGGAAGCTAGCCACAAAACACTTGAATGTGGGCACAAATTTTTGTTCCTAAATGTACAAAATTAGTAAAGAGATGCACTAAAACACATGCAGCTACAACGTATTGAGTCAGGGAGTAAATACAAATACACTAGTCAGTTTCATATTGGTAAAAAAAAAGTGAATGTGAAAACATGTAGTCTTTTTCATCCACTTCATAATTATGTGTTAGTGTAACACATAAAACCCTAATAAAATAGAAGAAAACGAGTGCTTGGCATAGGACTGTGGCTTAGAAAAAAATATTAATGAAATACCATAAGGAAAGGGCAAAAGCTCTACATACGTTGAAACTTGTTCATATATGTATATATTAATAGAAAGAGTCCTAGGGCAAATTATCCTCATAGAAATCTGCATCTACCAGAATCAGCATTGCTGCTTTTTCGAAACTTTTTATCCCCTCCATGAACCTCGCCTGCAGGGATGCCTCTTATCCTTGCTGACAGGATTCACTTCCTCAGCGAGCAGGGATGGGGCAGACCTATTGTGCTTCGCTGTGTCAATGTGGGTGGAAGGAGGCAGATGTTTCCGTTTAAAATTTTGAGGAAGGAGATGCAGCAAAGACACACATCCTGTCTCCAAAACAGTTTTTCCCCTACATCTTCCCCTTCAGCCTGGCTCTCGTTGAGCTTCTTAGAGATAAAAAAAAATGCCTAACAGGAGTTCCCACAGTAGTCCCCTCCTTTAAACTCGCTGTTTCAGAGTTTTTTCATCTTTATGTATCATGATGGGTTTTCAGATTGGGGTTATTTCTCTGCAGTATGACTCATGGACAGAGCTGCCCTTAGAAGCTGCTGAAACGACTCTGTGTATTATGAAACAGTCTTTGTCTATGAACACAGAGAAACAAAGAGCATACACGGGTATTTCCACAGGCTGATTGTCCTTATTCCAATGAGAGGTTGTGTGGGATGAGGCTAATTTCCACAGCACTGGTCCGGTTTACCTCAGCCACTGATAAATTAAGAGTAAAAGGGGCATTCCAGGAGTCTCAATATTTGTTTTTGTTGGCAGAAAAAAAGCTACATGACTATTACTTTTAGCTTCAGTTCAGATGGACGTTTGAAGATTCCCACACACCAACATTCCTCTGAACCATAAAACACATCTGTTAACACTCAGCTGACACTCTTGGGAAGGCCTTCCCAGTGGGGAGCGAAGCAAAAGAGCATGCAGGAAGAATATGGAGGAAGTCACAGACAGAAGGGAGAGCAAAAACCCAGCAGGAGAGTCGGATGCTGGAGAATGCTCACCAAGTAGGCGAAGCTTTCCTTTGACGTCCCCGTCCCGCTCTGATCCACGTCCACGCGGACAGAATCCGTCCTGTCATGTAAGGACCTCCCAGTGTGACACACGAGCCTGAGGACAGAGCATCACAGCGAGAGATCAGTTAATAAAAACACAATCTGGATAACACAATACAGCATCCAATTTTGATTTAATAAGGACTTTAATCAAGCCAAATTGTGTGCGAGGGAAATCTGATTGTGACGGCTAAACAAAGACATAATATATCTCGGAGAATGGTTCTTATGAGGTAATTCATCAGTCCCTATTGCATTTACATATGGAATCAAATAACGCCTCGAAGGTATCAGATATGAGCAGATGTAAAGTTCAAAGCCCCCCCTGACCAAATGCGACTAACCACAAAGGAGATTAGGGGGCTGCTGAGGCTTGTTCTCCAGCCTCCTGGCTGTGATTAAACCCTCTGCCACTACTGCATGCTCTGCAGGGACGACTCGTATTAATGACACAGTGGAGAATGGAGGCACGGGGACCCACTGCTCTGGGACCTCAGAGGGATAAATGTACCAGGGGCGGGATATAACCTTTATTCCCTCCAATGATCCCCTCCAGGTTGACAGCTTGTTGGTTTATTCAGTCTGGTACCTGCTGCTGCAGAGGTTAGAAACTCTCAGCTAGTGATCTGAACACTGGCAGACATCACTGGGAATTTGCAGAAGTATTCACACCTTCAGGACTTTTTGTTACATTTTGTCACCTTATAGCAATAAACTAGGATTTTACATAAACCCCCTAAAGCTAATGTAAAATTGTAAGAAGGCTGATCTGATTGAGTTTGTACAGAGGAACAGCGGAAGTGAAAACCAATGATTTTCACTTTCTCAAGGGAGAATGAAATGACCACCACTAAAGTGAACTGCTTAAAAGAACATGATGGGTTCCTGTTTAGTTTGAGGCCGCTACTGTTGCTTTATCTGATTGTAAGGAGACAAATGAAGCAAAATAAATTAAAAAAAGGAGTTTTTTTTCTTTATGGGAACGCAAGTAAAAGCAGCTGAATGCAAATGTCTCCCACACTTTTTAGATTTGGGAAAATTTTGAAAACCATGTGGCATTTTCCTTTCACTGCACAATTACTTATGTGTTTGTGTATGACTACCAGATAAAGTGCAGTTAAAACTGAGAGTTTTGTGGTTGAGCTATCAATACTTTTGCAGGGCACTTTGTAAGCGGAGGAGCTGTGTTTCAAATAGACAGACCTGGTTTGGTTGTACAATAAGATTAGGCAGAGATTCATTCAAGCAGTTATGACTAAAACTAGAAAGAAATTTGTACTTGAGTGTGTTTTTAAATATGCAATTCAAACTGAAATGTGCTTTGTGTGACTGTATCTAAGACTGAGCGACTGCAGCGTCTAATGAGTCTGTTTTAAAGTGTGAATTTTGTTCCTGTGCCTGAGTAGCTGTTGAAAATACTCTAAAATAACCGGCAGTAGCTGCAGACCCTGCTGAGGCCTACAGTGCTGCTCATTAATAACAAGAGCATCAGGTAAAGAATGTCATTACCCTCAAATTAAACTCCTGCCATCACCTGGCACAAGGGCGCTCTTTGAGAAAAATGCATCATTTCACAGGCTCTAATTTGGAGAAGAATGAAAAGGGACAAATATGATGAAACATGAGTAATCTCAGGTTCAAGCCTAAGGGAAATAAGAGACACGGAAGCCTGAATCAGCCTGACCATGCGCAGTTTTTGCAGACTCAAGGGTTATCAAAACAGTACATCGTATTATTAAACATCTGCTGCTGAAAACTATTGCAGAAGACTATGTGGTGCATAAAAGAAACTGGTAAAAATAATTACTATTTAAAGAGTACAAATAAAGCTTTTTCAGCAGGTGACTGCCACAGCGGAGGCAGTCAGCTGCATCTTAACCCGACCTGGGTGAAACGTTCACCAAGGTATTGACAGAATCGCTTCATACCAAAGTGCATAAAATACCCTGATTTATTTGATGTTTATATATTGTAATGTCATAAAACATGAGATATTTCTGTTCTCCATTTTACAATGCTGGAGATCAAATGACCAGCCAAAATACCAGGCACATGAAACCGATGATTTTCACTTTCTCAAGGGAGAATGAAATGACCACCACTAAAGTGAACTGCTGAAAAGAACATGATGGGTTTCTGTTTAGTTTGAGGCCGCTACTGTTGCTTTTGTTGTAACTAAAACCCCAAATTACACAAGACTGAGCAATTTCCCGCATGTAGATCCTGTGCTGTAACACAACCACAGTCTAACAGTCCCTTGCTAAAGCGTTTAAAGTGTTTAACTATTTCACATTTTATGAAGCAAAACCACAGACTACATTGTATTTTATGTGACAGATCAGCACAGAAAGAAAGTGATCCATGGTTTTCTAACTAGTCCAGAAACTTTGAATATTTAAACAGTCTGTTTGCTAAGCCATCAATTTAAGTCACTTTGATCAGGTGTGGGCGTAGAGAGGAGCAATCTAACGCAATATGTTCAATATGTATTTAACCTGTTCAGTTGTAGTTCTGGCTGTGTTTGAGGTTGTATTCCTCCTGGAAGGTGAACATCTATCGAGGTATTTGCAGAATCTAAAAGATAATCTTTTACAATGGCCCTGCATTTACCTACATATCTCTCCACATTAGTTTGGAGAAGCTTCTATGGTTGGTGTTCCACCACATATAACATTTTGCATGTAGGTTATACATACAGTATTTTCTAATCTGGGCAGATTACCTTCTTCCACATGTTTCCTGTGTCTCTTAAGGCTTGTAGCAAACCTCAAACAGAAGTTCTGGCTTTTTTTCAGTAATGGCTTTCTTGTAGACAATCCTTCATAAAGCCTAAATTTGATGAGTGCACCATTATCAGTTGCCTTGTCGATAAATCCTGTCACCTGAGCCTTGGCTCTCTGCAGAACCACCAGCATTGGAAGAACTGCTTCTAATGCTTTCTTTACCAGACCTATAAGTTCAGCTGTCTTGGCAGGTTTGTAGTTGTATCTTCCTCTTTCCATTTTGGCATGATAGATTGAACAGTTCTCTGTAAGATGGTGGATTTTATTTGGGGTTTCCAAGTGGACTGAATACATATGTGCATACCACATTCAGATTTGTATTTGCAAAAAATGTCCAAGCCATGGATCATTTCCCTTCCACCCTACATATAGTATTTTCTTAAATAAAATACATCATATTATGTAGCTGTAACATAACAAAATACAGAAACGTTTACAAGGTAGGTTTATGTTTGTCAGGTTTTGTAAAAGATTGCATCCCAAACACACAAACAACAATAAGTTTAGAGACTTGGTGGGTGTATTTCTCTGTGATTGCATGCTAATACAGAGCTACCCCAGTCAAAAGGACAAGCTGTCTCCCAGCAGGAGCAAACAGAGCCAGACTGACCCCCACTCCACATTTCAATGCCGCCACACTGCAGAGGTATTATGGCTGTCAAAGGGCAATATTTGGGCAAGTACTGAAGTGTCTCCTATCATTTCCCCTGAGCGACTGATGAGGATCATCAACAATCAGCTGTGAGGGTGTGTATGTGTGTGTCTGATGCGAGTGTTGTCGGAGTCTTGCCAAACGGACAGGGCGAGGGCCACTTAGTGCTCTAATGAAATTGATAGGAAGGGCGGTGTGAAGAATTTGCGACAGATATCAAGAGATGCACTTCAAGTAAATGAGCTGCGCCCAGGCTGACATTGCCATTAATTAACATGTCAACACAGAGTGAGAGGAGAGGAGTTCCTCCAGAGCTGCACACTTTTCTTTTCAGCACACAGATGTGAACTTTGGCCTTTTCCAGCACACAAGCGGGCACCTGTCTCAGCAGCTTCAATAAATGGGGTCACATGCGTAGGTGCTGCGCTTGTATGCTGATGAGTGTGGGAGTCTGCGAGAGCCATTTTGAACTTGAAATCTCACAAATGAGGGTAATTAAAAAGAAAACTGTTAAAAACTTTCAGGACTCAGGCATTATCAGAACCCATACATTTTCTATACTGTACACCCATAATCTTGCTTACAGGGTTGCAAGGAGGGTTATTAGTAAGATGTAGATGTAGTTGAAATCATATTTATTCATGTACGCTATATAAAAATACACACTATCCTTTTTCTCACTGATATCAAATCAGACTAAACATTTCCTGTTTAATGTTAGGATTGCTAACGTTATATCTTTCTGCATGGAGTTTGCATGTTCCCCCTGTGCATGCCTGGGTTCTCCTCCGGCTTCCTCCCACAGTCCAAAAACATGACTGTCAGGTTGATTGGTCTCTCTAAATTCTTCCTAGGTGTGAGTGTGTGTGTACATGGTACACACACAGAGACACTGGTACACACACAGAGACACTGTTTGTCTCTGTGTTTCCCTGTGACAGACTGGCGACCTGTCCAGAGTGTATCCCGCCTCTTGCCCGAAACGTTTGCTGGAGATAGGCACCAGCACCCTTCCTGACCCCGTCAGGGACAAGGGTGTACAGAAAATGGATGGATGGATGGATGCTAACATTATTTTTCTTATTTTCTTGGAATTTAGTAGTATTGCTAGTTTAGCTCTACGATTTGGCTCAAATATTTATGGGATCTTTTCACAAATGTCTCATAATAGATTGCTGTAATTTGAGCCCATTCCTCCTGACTGGACTGGTGAAACTCGGTCAGGTTTGTAGACTGCCATGTAACTTTCTTGTAAGACAAAGTTTGTGGGACGGACACTCCATCCAAAAAACTGACAGTTTTGTCATTTAGTCATTTGTAACTAATATGGTTTTTATGCTTAGGGCCACTGTCGATTTGACAGAGTCATTTGTGCAAAAGCTTTAACTCTCTAGCTTCTATCTTGAGATGTTGCTTCAATTTTTCAACTTAATGTCCTTTCCTCATGATGCTATCTATGTTATGAAGTTCGCCAGTCCCTCCCACAGCAGAGCACCCATACAACATGATGTGGCCAAAACTGCAATTCACACTGAGGATGATGTTCTCAGACTTGTAAGTGTCTCCATTTCCTCTACTGTAGTGATGGTTATTATGGAAAAAAAAACCCCAGTTCAATATGAGTTTTATTAGACTATTGGACACATCTCCTAAAAAATAATGTCTTAGTGAAAATTTAAAAACTGCAATCTGGCATTTTATGCCACTTTTTAGTGGCCTTTCATTGGTATAGAAGTGGCTTCACTGTGAGAAATCACACTCCGTTACCATATTCATAAAGTCGTGCTTTGGTACTCAAGTTGATTCACACATGTTGCTGTAAGACACAATCATCTTTTCATCACAGTTGGACATTCCTAAGCTGTTTATACTTGTATATAATTGTTTAAACGGATGAATGTGGCACCTTCAGGCATTTGGGTATTGATGGATTAGACTTCTGGAGGGCCAATTTTCTCCCACAAGACGTCTTGCTTGTGATTTTTCCCATGATGTCACACAAGGAAACGATGTGTTTAAGCTTTAACTTGAATGTTGTGAAATTAACCAATCAGAAACTTAAATAGCCATAACATCATCATCATCATCATCTGGTTCACAAAATTGCTTAAAGTTACAATCTTAATATATTTTTTGAATCTGAAGAAGTCAACAGTTTATTATCTCTCTAATTATTCTAGCAAACAGAAATAATTTTGTTAATCCTAACCGATCAAAAACAATTTAGTCAGATATAATCTCATATAACATCTGGTTTCAACTCTTTAATTTTATGCTTAAATTACCAAGTGTTAGACGTTGAAGCTGAGATTAAAATATTCCAGTTTAAGTGACGAGATAAGATCAAAGTTAGTCAGTCACTGGATGTAGTAACAACAAGGTGTGCTCATGCATGCGTGTGTAAGTCAAAAGTGCTGACATTGTCAGATACACTAACATGTTGTGATTTGTCAGTGCGTCTTAAAGGAGAGAGAATGTTGCTCCTCTGTCACAGCAGCCAGGCTCGGGGACCAATGAGAAATGAAGACAGGAGATTTGATCATCCCCGGAGTGAAACGTGAATTCTTTTTTTTTTTTTGTCAGTTTAAGGAAGAGGAGGGGTGCGGATGTGTCAGGCTTTTGGAGTGACAGGTGAGACCTGCAGGTCACCCTGGAACTGGTTTTAAAACAATGATTGGCTTCACTGGAGCACGACCAGATAAACACTTCTATTCAAGGAACATTACAGATACTGAATAGAAGTTTTGGATGTAATTTTGGAGTTACTGAGCTCTTTTTCGCCAGTGTCAAAGCAGGGTCCTGCTGTCTCCATGGTGACAGTGTGATGGTCCCCGAGCCACGAGGGGATAGCGGCGGAGTCATTTAAATTGAGAGATGTGCTGCATAATAATATTTGTGAAAATTAGCCTTGTGAATACATAAAAACTAAAACACAAATGGATGGCTGAGATTCATCTTTTGAGACCAGAACAACAGATATTATGTGAGGAGATAGCAAGCTAAGCTATTTGCATTTGTTTTTCCTCTTTTTTTTATTTCTTTCAATAAAAGCTTATGAGTCACTAACTGAAAATAACCACTGAAAATTTTTCTTCACTTACTGTCTCATCAAAAGAAAAGAAAAAATATTCATTTTAGATATATCTATTGTTATTTTAATGGAGTGCAGAGGATTTAGGGTCTAGAACTGCATGTCTGATTGGAAGGTCTAATAACTTTACAAATAGGATTTTCTCTATTTGTCTTTGTTGCTGGTAACACCTAACATATCTATTACTTTACAAAGACACATATACCTTAGGAACATATCAGTACGATCAAAAAGTGAAGAACTTATCTCAAGTGAGTCTGCTGGCCGTTCAAGCACAGTGCTATCATTGGTTACTGTCATCGTCATTAAAGGAGGGATTGGTAATTCTAGCTGTTTTAAATGGAAAGTCCTGCTGAAAAATCTCCATAAAGTTTGTCATCAGAGTTCAAAGTGATCTAAAATGGCAGTGCTGAATGTGGACTTCAGAAAAAATAGTGACACAGTGTAATATCTGAACCCCATTTAATCTTTGGAAACTTCCCTCAGGACCTTAAGCAGGATGCATTGTGAGGTTCTCCATTCTTCCTCCAGACTGCAGGCCCATGTTTTCCTCATGTAGTGCAAAATTTTCTTTATCTGAAAAGAGGACTTTGAATCATTTGTTCTTTTCCTCCTTAAGTAAGACGTTTCTGATGTTGTCTCAGGTTCAGGAGTTGTTTTAGCATGTTCTGCTTATATATCCTTCCACTCAATTTTCCTTCAAAATGGCTAGAGATATCTGTGGGATATTTCATGTCACTGAAGCATCTCTTTGTCATTAGAGTTGCTATGCTTACAGTCCTTGGGCAAGACTGAGCTAACTGGCTTTCTCAAGGTGCAAGTCAGGGCTTTACTATTTAGTTGCAACAGGGAGACCAAATGTTTAAGAAAATTGTGCAGCGCACTAATAGAGTTTGAAAAGCTTGATTGCATTTGGCGATTGCTTTCAGTATATGGGCAAAAGCTAATGTACAAAGTGAAATCAACAATTTCCACCCTGGTGAAGAGATAACAAAGCACATTTAGTCACCACACTGTTGAAACTTGATCCCCAAAGCATGACTGGACATGCTGATGAATCATTCAATGAGTAAAAAGCCAGTATGAAACCCTGAGAAGACATTTCAGGAGGCAGTAAAATGGAAAAACACCTGGGTCTGCCTGTACATACTCTTGGCAACGTTTGTGCATCAGTTTATTATACCTATGATTGTTTTGGATAATAAATCAAAACGGTTCAACTGAAATTCAGACTGCAAAGCCACAACTCGAAATGCCAGTTATTCAAGTCTATGAGCTTTCTTTGGATATACTTCTGAGAATTATTGTGCACTTAATATGTGACAGTTCACACGCACAAAGATACCATATAAGGATGCCATGATGTAGCATGTCCGGGGTTCCGATCGAGGCATTTTTGAATGATCTTTAATGGAAAAGCTGACTGCAATCTCTGTGTTTGGTTGACACAGAGGGGGAAAGGTTATACCCATTCTGTACCCAACAATACAAGAATCTAAGAAATGCAAAAAATACCCACAAAAAACCTAAAACAATTATATAGCTGGATTGTAAGCTACAAGGATACTTCATGCACATTGATTCTGTGAGACCATAAGAACTTGGTCTCACAGTGAAATGTTACAGATACAGACCACAAAAAGGAAGACTGAGTACTGCAAACTTCTCTTGAGCTACCGATGTATTAAACGTATGGCAATAATGGCAATAATGTTAATACCTTGTATTATTTTTGTCATACCTTGTACATGTCTGTGCTATAAGAAATACAATTACTCAACTCAGTATTACTCAATCTGACTCGGGTCCGTATTGAGGAAAGAAATCATCTCAATAGGGACATTTCTAAAATCATAGTTATGATATTAGACTTATGTCAGAATACATCTTTGTTGTATTTGGGAATCAAAATGAAAGATTTGACAGATGTTCCCAACAATAGTGATTACCAGCTAGCTGTTCTCAGCATGCAACTGAGCATGCACTATTTATGACATCATGTTTCTTCTCAAGCTGCAATAAAGACATAGTTTTAATGATCAGCATAAAAGTATTTGGTCATTGAGCAGTAAAACCACATGTGGTCTTAGTAACATTTCTCTAGGTTCAACAAATCTATTTTATTGAGCCCAGTAATAATATATATGTGAAAAAAATTTAAATAAAATAACTTGATGTGAAAAACATTACATCTTTATCACTAGATGCACAAGTCACCAGAGACGTGAATAACCAATTTTCACAAAATCGTCTCTGATTTGTGATCAGCAAGTCAAATTATTTATTTACTTAGTCAAAAATTACAACGTTTATGTTCTGCATGCATGTAAAATAGGAGAAAATTAGGAACAATCCATTAATCAGTTTATTGAGTAATAAACCAGCAGTTCTTTAATTTTCCATCAGAAAACTACTGACTCCATCAATGAATTGTCAGTAAATTTAGTCTATTTTTGTGTTTTAATCCTTGAAAAAAATCTTCCGCAGGGTCTGACGTCACAGACAACTGGAAATCCGTATCCACTAGTAAGAGCCTAATCGGTGCATCTCCAGTTATTCATGTATTCTTCTTTCTCCTCAGTAATACATGTCAATAACCAAGAATTGTGGAGGATTTGCACTGAGCAGGTCTGGTAAGCTCTCCCCTCAGCCTCATGTTTTTATTTATATGTCTGAGAAAATTCCCACAGTTGCCTTTGAAGCCACATAAAGCTATATGGCTTTAATGTTTCCCCTACACATAACCAACATTTCCCCCCAGAAGACGTGGAAACATGGGATATGAAGTCCGGTTCACCTTCAAAACACATTTTAAGCCCTATATTGGAGGTATTTAGACAGTTTCAGGAGTTCTGAAAATGTTTTTGAAGCTTTCTTTATGTTTTCCCAGCTGATAAGGCATTCCAGAGCAGGGAGCTTGGTTCCTGTTTTCAGTCATAGTTGGCAGCTCTAACTGTACTGCCTGAGTTAAGGCACAATATGCTCCCATTTCAGATGTTCACTTCCGGATTTCTTTCAGTATCAAATCTTTAGATTCTTCATTTAGTTTTTTTGTATCTCTTTCTCCTTTCTGTCCATCCGATTGCTCACCTGCCTCAACGCATGTCAGGTTACCATGGCAACAGGTAATTGGCATCTGTCATCACAAGTCCTGGCTGCGACGTTGCTGCATATTTTAACGGGTCTTTAAATAAAAATCGTGCAAGGATTCTTCTCAGCCCCCTTTTTTTCCACCACCCTCGATGGCATGGATAATTAAATAAGTATGAGGTGCGAGAAGTCAGCAGAAAACACTCAAGCCACAAAAACACCATTGCAAAACACGCAAGCACGCGACTTTGTGACTCATTAAGGAAGTTTCTGTTTAAATACTCACTCGACAGAGACAGTGTAGCGCTCGGGCAGCAGATCACAGGGAACGTCTCCTATAAAGATGTTCACTCCTGCTGGCCTTCGTCCCAGGTTCCTGCCCTGTACCGTCAGCAGTGTGCCTCCTTCAACAGGGCCCCTCAGGGGGGAGATCTGACAAAGACAGAGTGAGGCAATGAACACACACACACAAAAAAGAAAAAAAAACAGAGAAGATGCTGTAATAAGCACAATAAATTAGAGCTCATAAGAAGATTACTGCCCTAAAATCACTCAAATAATGATGGGTGATAATTGAGGCGACAGAGAATTAGCAGGGGCCATGCGTGGAGATGTGGAGCATGTCACGGACAGAGATGGGGATTCAATCGAACAGACACATGGTTTAGCTATATGGGCGCGCACTGCCGTGCCTGTCTGAGACTCTTCAGTCTCTAATCCTCTACAGCACATGCAAATAAAGAGCAGGCTAAGAGCCCCCTTCACATCCCACGAGAGACAGACAGAGTGGGAAAGTGAGGGCTGGAGAGGCGAGGTGTAGAGCACAGCAGAAAGGTGGATGAGTGGGGAGGCAATTTAGAGAACCGAGTGTCGAGAGGAGACTGAATGCTGATGATGGTGGTGAGAGAGCAAAGCCTCAACAGGGGAATTAATGCACAGCGCTTTTCCCCCTTTCATCTGTTTTCCTGTGTCTGCTCCGTCAAATTCCTTAGTCCTATTTCAGCTGTTGTTCTGAGGCGTGCTCTCACGCGTCATTTCAGCCCCTGCCTCTGCTTCCTTAATTTTCCATTTGGAAAACCATGGGGAGGGAACAAAGGAGAGGAAACAATCACCTCCTCAGTTACTGGGAGAAACAACCTTAAAGATAGCATCTCTGAGACGAAGACAGAAAAAATCCACTATAGTGTCGCCGGTGTAGCAAGGCTGTTCTTCGGGAGCGCTTCTCAGAATAACCTCCAGGCCGACGCGAG